>NC_088104.1:19543750-20812500 GCF_036370855.1 Dromaius novaehollandiae
GAGGCAAAAGGAAAGATTATATTTCTTTCTCTTTAATAACGCTTTGTTTTGCCCTGATGCAGAAAGAGATTGTCAAAGAGTTGGCTGAGAATTCAAAGATGTCTACCATGAGATTCCAGATCTAAATATTAATTCTGTTAACACAAAATATACTAGAAGAGTTGAAGACAGAATCCCAAGCTTAAATTTTGCCATGCATGCTTAAAAATTCACCCCCAAATTGTGAGACTGCTAGACTCAATAATGACAAGCAGGCAACGTATAAAACCTATAAATTATTTTAGCTATTCACTTGTGTCCAGAAATTAACACATCAAATTTAATCTGTGAAGCCTTCTTTAGTGTGGGTTCTTTTAAATTACTGCTAATTATTCTCTTGACAAAGTCAATGGGAAAATAACATCATGAATAAAGTGATAAATCTGACCAGAGCAGTTTGGAGACTTTACTAGACTGTCTTTCTTTCATTACCACATTAGCTGAGCTCATTTGGGATACACCAGCTGAAAGCGCCATTTGGTTACCTTAATCTCTCACGTGACTTGCGGTCTGTACTCTCTGTAAAGGGCCTGCAACTTGAAAATTCACATTGCCAGTGCTCTGCCAGTGTGTAAGCTTGCTCATCTTCAGAAGCCATTGCAAGAATTTGCCAATTATTTTAAACTCACCTTTGCCATCTGTGCTTGGACTCCACTAGCTTTTAAAGCAGAAACTGCCTTCTGAGCAGCTGCTGGGCTGTCAAAGTCTACAAAACCATAACCTGAAAAATAAAACATACCTCGTGAACAAGACGACAACCAATTTATAATCAAACAGTTCACATACTACTAGCATGGGTATCTAATGCAATTTTCTTATTAGTGAAAAGGGCCAGTTTGAGCTCTGAAGTTCTTCATGTAGTCCCAAAGCAACCAGCCTACCAAAGTGCTTCAACCCTGAGCTGGTGGGGACCTATCCGAGTGGGAAGAATCAATTTCCGTGCCTGTTCACCACCAGGCTTGTGTCCAAATTCCGACAATTAGAATGGTGCTTTCTACTAGCAGCTATATATCCACTAAGAGCAAATATGACATAATTAGTTTACTTCCCAGAGATCACTAAATAAAGCATAATCTTCTAATTTTTCTAACTAAATTCTTAGTCCAGCTTGAGTAAGTGACAAATAAGCCTTTGAATTACAGGCCATTCACTGAAAATTGAGATAGGAATTTGGTTTAAAAGATATATACCTACTGCAACATAATCTAGTTTCTGATAAACTAGTTACTTCATTGCATATACATAAAAGATAGCAGTTAAACTAAAAAATGAGTGAAAACCCAGGTCCATTGACATCAAGTGAGTTTTTCCCATTGTTGTCACCGAAGACAGAATGTAAAAAATTGTCCCTAAAGCATTTTTATGCTGTAAAATATAATATTTAAATGTTAATGTGAAAACAAAGTTAATTATAATAATTTCCATCTTAAACCTGCCCTTTCTTAAGGAAATACATGCAATAGCTTTTTTCTTTTCTGAACGACAATTGACAGCTAACAGATCCCAGGATATCTGAACAGCACTATACCTTGGCCTCTTACCAGACACTGACCTTATAGGCTGGAATTTTTAAGGAGACCTTGGAGCTAGATGCTCAAGTCTCAATGAAAGGTAATCAGAGTTTGGAGGCTACTTCCCATTGACGTGACAGAAAATCTCACACTGTATCTTTCACGTTCTTTCCCCCCCACCGTGAACAGCCTTAAAAAATAGAGAAGTCCCTCTTCAGCGTCTAAGTTGGGCTTAAAAAAAAAGAAAAGAAAAAGAAACAAACCTCTAGAGGAACAGAAACTGGAATTAGTTCCTCAGAAAGTAATAGCATTCTCTTAGAATATGTCTATACAGAGGACAAAAAGGCTGTGTAGAGATATATCTGAACCAGCTTAACTCAGGAAGAACAACCAGAGCAGCCTTGTATATCAGTGCAAGCTTACTTAACCTGCCAAGAAGCTGAAGAAAGCAGCATATTGTTCAGTGTAACATGTGGTGTTATGGACTGTTAAATATTGACATGAAACAGAGTGAATTAGCTCATATCAAGTTTTGTGCTGCCAGGGCGAAGCTAGCTTTCCATACCCATGCTAGCAGAGGCTATCAACACTGCTGCACCTCAGAGCGCAATGTAGATGAAGTTACATACTGATACCAAGCATGCCATCAAGGCTGGCTTTGCCATCTTTTAGATGATATGTAAACTCAGTCCCTCATGGCTCCAGTTCATTCAAATCCTGTGGTATGTTTTTTTGGGAAGAGTCAGAGATACTGTCAAACTTTTGGTTAAATTCCAGTTAGATATCTGCATTCTGCCTACTTACGTTCCCACTGCAATTTCAATGACACGCACTGAGCTTCCCTGTAGCCTTAGGCTGCCGTATATTGTTACAAAAGACTGTTAGTTACTGCTTTTCACCTGTGAGATTTAAAATTTATAAAATCAAGACTGGAAAAATCAAATTATTGTGAGAAATTCTGTGCTTAAATCTTTGAAGAGTCAGGATCATAAGCAGTCTCACTGACAGAGCACACTAAAGCCTTTGGGAATTGGGGGAGGGAAGACTAAATTAGCTAAGCGCTGTCATATGTATTAATGAATTAAAATACTAGAAAAAGGCATCTGCTCTTTCCTAGTCACACTATGTGCAGATGACATCTGCAACACAAGCTGGGAAAAAGTTTTCTAGAAAGTTCAGTTTCTGAACTTTCAGCACCGCTTTAATTACTTGGGATGCGGAGCTGGGAGTGAACCTGGGCTGCTGCACTGCATTTGAGGTCCCCCCAAAAACTGACTTGATGAATGACAAATTCTCCTCTCCTGCCTCTGCCTATCAACTTTGCACTCGTTCATGGGGTCACCATTAACGTTGCTAAATCAGCTGACTTAATTCTTTAGTTTCCTTAGAAATTATCCTCTTAATTGTAAAAAAAAAAAAAAAAAAGAAAAAGTCTGAAACCGGATGTTTCCAGGGCCTGCTACCACACCTTCCCCACCCTGCATGTTGCTGGGATATGATCTCACTATAATTGCAACGAGTGCTCTAGATCAGCGAACTGAATTGATGTATCCAATCTATTTAAAGGAGTTTTATTATTTTTTCCAGCTGCAATTACTCTGGTGAAAATGAACCCCTTCTTTCCTCCCAATACATTGAACAGCATAGAACAAAACACAATTAGAGTACTGGAACATGTAATTAAGTACTGCCTTAAACTGTTCTAATTAATAGAGCTGATTTCCACAATATGTAATTTTTTCAGATGCTTAGTACAGTCGAATGGTCTTCCGTAAGCTTCCTTAATTTCTCCAGGCAAAAGGGGAAAAGCTGCTTTTAACTCCAGTTTTGTTTTTAAAACAGAGGCTAACTGCCAGACAGTGCCATGCATGTTAGCTTCACTCAGGTTTGGCTGCATCTCTGACATAGGCTGTCTGCCAGCAACACTGCAAACAAATATAGAGAATATGCTGACCGTGGGCAAGAATAAGACTAGCCCAGGAATGAGAATTGAATAACTTTTTAAAATCATGTAAAATACAACACTAGTATATTTTATAAAATCAGGTAAGACTCTCCGGTGAATGTAATTTAAAGGCAAACATACCTTTGCATTTGTTTGTTGTCTTATCCAAAATAGCCTTTGTGGATACAATTTTCCCATACCTAAAATGTTTGTGTATATATGCAAAGAAAAAAAGAAGAAAAAAACATCCTGTTACAACAGACACCAAATTCACATCGTTTTATATTCCATTACGCATGTACTTTTAACAAGTTGGAATCATATATAAACTGTATAACTGTATAATGAAAACTCATATGTAGACAGAAGTAACAAAAACCCTCAATAATTTCAAATATGATCATGCTCTCTTCTCCCTACATTACCAGTGGCACAGCAGAATCACAAAACAAGTCAGAGAAAAAGTGTTTTACACAAAAAAAAAGATAGGATACAGGTAAAATCCTGATACATGAAAGAAGATATGTTTTAGGCATAAGCTTGGACTTTCCCTATCAATATATGTACCAGATAAGGCAGACAAGAAACTGTCTTGTCTATGCTAGGCTTGCTAAGTAAAATGCTATGAAAAAAAAAGCGAGCAAAAAACATAGACATCTTTTTCCTTTCACTGACAAATCCAGAGATGAAAACCTCTGTGCTGGAAGGTGACAAGTGTGAGTCAGCTTTATGCAAGCTGATCAGCAAAGCTGGTAAAGAATTTTCTGTTTTTTATGGAGAATTGAAATGTTAACAATTTCAACAAAAATAAAATATCCCTCGGGAAATTTTCAATTTTCTCTTGTAAAACAAAACAAAACTCATGCATTGCCTGTTCTGCCTGCAGCTTCCTAAGATCTTGGCAGCCCAGACGCCAAGCTGCTGCGCAGCCCAAAGGTGAGCATCCAAGGATCTGAGACAGAAAATGAAGCTTGGGAAACAAACAAAAATCCCAGTTATAGGAACAATGGTTGTTTCTCAAGTGTGGCAAAAAGTTCACAGTATTAGCTTTTGTGATCCCAATTTGGAGCAGAATTTATTGCTGTTGGTGAAAATTTGCAATCTTCTTGGAAATCAAATGTTACTTTTTGGCCAGTTCCAATACTAAGCAAGCAACTCCCCCAGCATGTAAACGCTTCAGGGCTGCAGCTACGCAGGGAATCGGCAGCAGAATCAGAAACGGAACTTGGGTTTCCCAGGTCCTTACCACAACCTCCTTTTTTGCTTTTGAACTACATTTGATACAATTAGTATACAAAAGAGAAAAGACACAATTTGGGAGTGTTTTTTTCCATGAGGAAAATAATGGAACATGTTAATATGTACACACAAACCCCATGGGCCAAGCAGTTCTATGTCATTGTGCCTTGTTCAGTACAAGAACTGAAAACACGGAAAACTATTAGTAATATTATTATCAAAAGAATGTGAAATTTGAGGAAAAATAAAGTTTTGCCAGCTCACCTGCTAAATGTAACTTCAATAGAGAGAAAGTTACTGAGTATCATTTCAAAACGATATTATTTCAAAAGACGACTAACTCAATTTCTGAAGCTGCAGTAGCCACATAGCCTTAACATTTCTTCAGAATAGCTGAGAAGCCTAACAAAGTTAGGCTTAGGTAGTTAAAAGTGCTCAAATAATTTCTTACTTACAAAGTGATAGTCATTCAAGGGTGAAGTCTATTTACAAAGTACTTTCCCTCCAAAACATTTAAATACATTTTTTTCAGTGTAGTTATCAATCTTTGTGATGAGTTTCAAGCTCCCTCTGTTTCTTCAGCAAGTTCTTGTGTGGCTTCAAATACTTGTAATGGTAAATCTGGAGCAATCAAAGCCACCAGCTATTGGCTTCCTTAGTTATTTGGAATTGTGAACATCTACCTTTATATGCTAAAGATAGAACTCTCGATAGCCTAAAAATGTAGAAGAACCTATGAAAATCTATGTATACTTAAATATGCCATGCTAGAAGCTGTGATAAAGCAATATAAATTGTATCTAATAGCTGGACAATGTGCTTCCTCATTAGTGCCAATTATTTTCCAAGTAAGTCATTCTCATATAGAAAGCTGTAGATTTCATAAGTTAAACCTTCTGAACTTTCTCTAAAATTTTTCTGTGAGTGTAATGTGCATATCGCATTTACATGTTATAACTTTGGGAAAGGCAAACCATTCAGGGATGGAAACCCATAGAGTTCTTCAAGAAACAGCAATCTCCTGTGTCCCAAGTCACTTGCATCCATTATATCTGATGGTCAGTATTCTATACCTGCCATCCTTTATCAGTTTCTTAACCCTTTTAAAACAAGAAACTATATAATCTTTTGGGAAAAAGGAAATTAAAAGAAGGATGATCTTGTTCCCACCACTCTTTCAGGTCGGGGGGAGGGAAGGTGAAGAATACAGCTCTGAATATCTACATGAACAAAATAAGCATAACTCTCGGGCTGCCTTTGGTGACAGACAGTTATCAGGGACTGACCGTGCACTAGGCTGGCCCACAGATGCTGATGCACACCAGCCAACGGCACAAAGATGCACGTCTGCCTGTCTGTTCTTTACAATCATTTCATGGACCATATTCCTATGCGCAAGACCACTAGTGATTTAATTCACTGTCCTAGATAGCACAGCTCCTGTGAAGAACCAGCTGCCACGAAAGACTGCCAAGAAATTTCAACAATTGATTCTAAGAAGGAATCAGAGGACCAGTATAACAATAGCAAGCTGTCCCCATTTCTTCTACAATTTTCCCTATAGATACTCTTCCCAAGTGACAGATCTCCACTGATACCCAGAGATGCAGTTCACCCCATCTGCAACCTGACCGGCCCAGTACATCACGTCCTTGTTCCCGCCACGTGGCCCGATTTCAGGGGGAGATATCCCTTGCACTTCCTCATAATAAGTGCTCCCTTCAAATGATGACCGACAAGGAATCTGCTTCCTTCCTCGTGGATTCTGCAATCCCAGCATTCCCGTTAAGATAGGCTCCTGCATTCAACCGCTAGCTTGGTATGCGCAACTGTAATCAGAAATCAATGATCTACTAAAACATATCAAAGCCATGGTCCAAACTAATACATATCGCCTGCTTACCAAAATGAATATAGCAAGCAAGAGGGAGGGCTATATTATTGATTGCTTGTTCCTTCTCCTCTAAAGCAATTAAAAAAATATTTTCAATTTAGTGCTAATCTTGAGAAGCATGCTCAGTAATAGCCTATGTGCCTGTGTACTAGCTATTTTTTAAGTACAGAACACCAACACAAATGTATATTTTAGCAGGAGATCAAGAAGAGACTTGTTCTAAAGCCAAGTTAGGAACATATGCAGTACTGCTAGTGAATCAGACAATGTTTATTTACCTCTGCCCATTACACACTTTGTGCAAAAACAGAAGGGTAACTCCAGCTAAGAAGATGCCGTGCAAGGCAATGTGCATATCAAAATAAAGCACTTTTGTCTTAGTCAAGTGGAAGACTTGAAGCAAAACATCAATATATACTTTTTAAAAATCACACTGTTCAGTGCAACTAACCATACTGACAGACTTGGTACGAATAACTACGAACAGATATTTAAAACATCTCTGAAGCCTAATCTTGGTGACCTGCGCGATGAAAGAAAAGGGTTCTCTAAAAGACTAAGCACACTGATCAAACTGAACCAGTGTTTATTTTTCTTTCTTTGTACATCTGCTATTATAACAAACATGCTTGCAAACGTGAGGGCAGTAAGGTGCCATCATGAGCGTGACAAAGACTGAGGAACAAAGTAGCCTGAACTCTCTGGTTCAAGTGCTATTTTGAGTGCTGAAAGAATTTATTTGTGTGTGTGCATTAGGGGAGGTACAATGTGAACAGGCAGTAAGAGGCTTGATATGGAACGTCTGGAATGAATTGTTTAAATCTTTGTCTACAGATAAATGTAATGTACCTCCTATTACCAAGCTCATAGCGTTTCCCTTTTGCAGCAATTTCAACCTGTCTTCCAGCTTCTACTTCAAAGGGTTTCTCTACCATCTGGCTTTCTTTGACTCAGAGGCTAACATGGCAAACAAATCTTTGCTAACATGGAAAGTCCTTGCTTCGGAGGGCTGCTTAGGTCCTCCACCCTGGACTGTCCAGAACTTCACGCTGAAGATTGACCATGCTCTCTCTTTAACTAAGTCCAAACCAGCTGTAAAGAGATGATTCCCTGAGATCCCATCCTATCCTTCGCATTAGGGTACTGCTGTCAGAACTCCTTTGCTATGTAGAAACAATGCTGTGCATCTTGTGTTTACCCTAAATTAATTTTTAATCTTGGCATCTTATTGCTCCCCTCCATGGAATGTTCTGCATTTCTAAGAGTCAGAATCACGTGGCAAAGCTGGGCAAGGATTTCACAATGCATGAGTGGCTCTGGATGCGTGAACTCTGTACAAGATGGAAGCGCAAAGGGAAAGAGAACCTGGCTGGGCACAAAATTTCAGGAAGCAGCCAACATTCTCATCAGGTGACCCATGGGCAATAGAGAACAACAACTAAATGGGCTGATCCACCTAGGAGGGCCATGTGGGAGAGCAGATCACTTAATCCTAAAAAAACTTGCAGTTGCCGAAGGCACCCACATCAAACTAAAACTTTTTTTAGACTAGGTAAATAGCTAGAACAAAATGGGTAAAGCAAACGGAGGAAATACTTCCAAAGTGATTAATGTGTACTAATTGTAACACTAAAAAGAACATGCAGGTGTGGCTGTTTTGTCTGTAAATCAGCTTGAAAAAAGAAATCTTTCTTGTTCAGACATGGCTTTATTCAGTACATAACATGGTCAGTCTCTGTGCATCTTACACGCACTCTAAAGGTGCTAGTTCCCTGTTTGAAAGGGAATAATACCATCCTTTGATATCACCCTAAAGAAATACATGCAACAAAACAGAACATATAATCACTTCTGCAAATCAGTAATTTGCAGTTTCTAAGAGATCATTCCCACCTCCCCAAAATCAGAGTATTCTATTTTGAACAACACTGCTCAAAATAATTTACTGGAAATTAGGGGTCTTAATAACCAAGAACAAAATCACAGTCCTCATCATACTTGCAGAATATGTGGAAGCCCAACCAGTTCATCTTGGTTAAAGCCTAAAGAAGTGAAACATGAGCAGTCCATGGGAAGGCCTCACCTGTGCTCAGCTTTTCTACATCTTTCACGTCACTCATGGTATAAAGAAAACAGAGTTTCGCTATAAAACCCTGGATTTTCCATTAGGTAGGACTTTCAGAAAAATACACGCTGGTACAATACTGCCAGACCTTGTGGCAACCTTCTCTAACACTGCTACCTAATTGTGGGTAAATGTTCAAAAACTCGATACAGAAACTTACTCCATCCAGCAGAGCACTAAGTTTGGAGAACAGAACCAAAGCTTACACAGACTATAGCCATATGGTTTCCATTCTTAGATTTTTCTTCACCACATTTATGCCCTAGCGTGGAAGGAGATACTGCTGAGAACATTTTGTCTGTATTTTGTTTTCTGTTGTTAGAAAACATACTGTTCTTTAAGAAACTCTTTGGAATCGCTCTGTTGCTCTATGGTCATTGTAGGCCTAAAGATTTGCTCACCAGAATGTAAGGAGTAACTTCAAACAAAAGTTGGACCAAACATTCTTAGTGCATAACTTAACTTTATATAAAAAAGCAGCATTTATATTTTCCTTATTTTTTTAAAGACAGTAAATAGGTATGCAGAGCCTAGCTTACTACTTGTTTGTGTTTCAAAACTGTTATAGATTTGGTAAAGACAGGCTGATTTGTTTAATTCAGCTAAAGCTTCTATATTCGATTCAGATACATGAACGCTGGGCTAATCAACTCCAGCAGATGTGCCCTGTTTCAGGCATTGGATCATATATATTTTGCTGCGTGTAAAATAGGAATTCATTTTGAACCTAAAGTTAAAACACTGCTTTGATGACATTTCTGTCAAAGGGTCATATGGCTTTGACGGAAAGCTAATTCCTTTTTTTTTTTTTTTTTTTTTTTTGGGTAGTAATTATCCTTTTTGCTCTCCAGTACTTCAGAAAGAAGGATGGCATTTTCAAAGTATACAAATATCCAAGTAACTCTCCTTGTTGTTTTTGATTTTACTTGGGGGATAAAAAATACCTAACCAAGTAGATTAGAAGTTATTATGATGCAAAATAGATAATGTTTTTTTCAGTTTGCAAAATGACAGAGATTACATTTTGTCTGTTAATGAAAAGAGTATTTTTTTGATGAGTTAGGATCTATGTACACAACACAAATCTTTGGCTTTAGTTCCCATTCAATAGCACTTGTGCTACACTTGTATATTCTTTGCAAGAAAGCTTTCTTCATGTCCTCTCCACCTTTAATTCCTCTCTTAAATTTTGCATATTTGTATTTTGGGTAAGAATTAGTATATAAAAGCCTACATCATCATCATTACTGATGGAGTTACCGACATTAGCACGGTACAAACTAATATTTCTTTGGTACAAACAATCTTTCCTTCAGGGCCTATAGGTTACAATTCTAGAATTCACTGAGAAGGAAACAAAAAAGGCAAAGTCAGATGCAAAATCAGGTATTTTATCAGTTCTTACAATTGTCCATCCTTGTATCACTTAGAAGAGCAGATATGTAGCATAAGGAATGTATATAATTCTTATTCCTGAGGTATGAACAGATAGCTTCTTGGTTTCTTGGGCAATATTAATTGTAATAGATAAAAGACAATATTTTATGAATAGGTATTTGTTATATAGTGCTCTGGCTCCTTCTCACAAATGTATCTACCCCTTACAGCTAAGAGAAGCCAGGAGTTCAGAACTCTAATGAATAGTAAGAGGTATACAGGAAGAAATTAGATTTTGGAGATTATTATTTTTCAGCTATCCATTTTGTTTTTCTTAAGAGTAGTTATTTCCTGGTTTAGCAGAAGATGATGTGTGGGGGTAGGGAAGAAATGTATTTAGAATCAGGAAATGTTTGCTTCCTCTTGCTTTGTGGAGATGTGAATAATCTCTGTCCATTCTTTAGAAGCTCACTGAAAGACTAGGAAAAAATAAGTTCTGCTAGCATCCTACAGCTTTTTTTTTTTTTTTTTTTTGAACAGGATTTTGCAAAAGTTTTTCAATTACCATGTTCATTTCTGCACAACAAATCAATTATCTTGAAAGTATGACCCACTGTTCAATGCTCTTTCATTTGGTGCAGCTTAGGAAAATTGCTCTTTTAGTACCTCTAAATAGTTTAAACATTTAAGACATATTACAGCTGGCATTAAAAACAGTATTTCTAATGTGGCTTTCTAGCCTGTGATATATACCTAACAATTCCCTGCAGAGATGTTTTCTCCATCAATTTTAAATCATCAAAAAAAGTAACAGCATGTATGTTTAGGATTTTTTCATAGGTTAAGAATGTTGCAATATATATATATTGAAAAAAGCAGTTATTCTTCAGTATTCTGATGACACAATCATGGTAAAAAAAAAAAAAAAAAAAAAAAAAAGTCCATGAAACCTCCCCCTCAAATAGCTTTTGGAGTTGGAAGGGAAGGCTCTAGTATTCTTCTTTGGCAAGCAAGAACAATTCAACTGAAGTTACTGTGACAGAGAAAAAAAAAAAGCAGCAGTAAAATGGAAGTAATGAGAGATGAAAAATCCTAGCCATAAAATCTTGATTTTAGTGTTTTGGTTTTTTTTTTTAATTAACAAAGCAAATTCTGAAGGATGAATCTGTAACTCCTATTCTAGGCTTTGGCATGTTTATAGGCATCTGTTGCCTCAGTCTCTTCACTGAAGACATGAATATAGATATTTAGCAGAACTGTGATTAATAATCACCCACACTTCAGGGTGAGATTTTTCAAAGCCCTGAGTGTTGGCCTATCTTTGCTCAGCTGCAACATGATTTTTACCACCGAACACAATGTTTTCGTTGAAGATAATGATACCCTGACTTCTGCTATTCCTTCCCAGCAGAATGCCAACCTTGGCCAGCATTTCAAGGGGACCACTCATGATAACCACTTTCGAAAATTACATTCCTCAGTCTGTGCATAAGCTAAAAGCAACCCAAAAAGTACACAGCTGTGATGTTCAACATGAGGATAGCAGCAAGTTGCTCAACCTAATTTACTCTGCTCATATTTAATTCTCATTTAATCTTTCACATACTAGTGAGATGATAATGCTTAACTTCATGGTAGGGAGAGACTGAAGCAACAGACCCAGACACTGAAAAAGGAGAGGGCAACACCACAAATTCACAGAGCAAACCTCTTGCCTTGCCAAGGAGAGCTGCCTTCATGTTTCGTAAACACCTACAGATTCTCTTCATTCTATTGATTCTTATGACAATCCAGATACCAACAGGCTGGTCCTAAATTTGCTGATTATGTACCATTTTAACTGTAATCAAAGTGTTTATAATAGAAAAACCTAGGAGGAGGAAGCTGTCACTTGCTTGAAGAAAAATGAAATTTCAGGCAAGGAACCTAAGAAACACTGATTGAAATCAGTGCCTCTGCCCCTTCCATAACCCACCCTAACTTCTGACAACCTGACTGATTTAGCATAATCTCTGAACCATCTGCTAGTCTGTCTATCAGCTCAGTAGCCTTGTTACTTTACAGTTTATAGCTTAAGTGGGATAAACTACCCACCAGAAGCATAGAAGGATTTGCCTTTTTAACACACTTTGATGTACAAGTATTGTATAAGTGACTATAACTTTATTTCTCCTAAACTTAAAAAAACCCACAGCAACGTATTTATCAGTGTCTATTTTTAAAGAAAATGAAATTGTTTATGCGTATCATCTTTACAGTTTGTGAAATCTACCGTTTAGCAGAGGTATATAAATACTTTATAGCTTATTTTGGTCTACAGTTTTAGGAGCTCTTCTATTTGCCCATTTTAAGACTCAAATGCTAAGCGTTTTAAAATGTGAGAACTATGCAGACTTATGTTCAGTTTTCAAATATCAGCCTACATAAGACGCAAATGCTGGTTGATATTAAAAGTGTTGCTTCCCACCAACAGTCTACTGAATTAAATAACCGGGCTAGTAAAAGACTACTATCTACATTTTCTTCTGAATTATGCAGCATTGTTTTCTGAGAAAACAGTTTTAACATTGGATAAAATATGAAATGTGTGCAAATTATCAGATTAAGTGATTTAGGAGCTGATTTACTACTATTCTACTTCTAAAGTAGTATATTGTAATCATTATACAGTACTCTTGCACTGAAAGCGCTACAGAAACTTTTTACACAAGACACCCAACTGAGGGTCATTTATACTACCTTACAGAAATGATCTGTGCAGCTATTCAACAGCTGTTACAGATAATCACAAACAATAAATCTCAAAATTGTCATAAATCAAATAATGTATGTTACGACATTCATACAAGAAATGATCAGTAAGTGCCATATCGTTATGAAAATCAAAATGCCTGCCTCTAAATCCCTTCCTTGTGAAAAAGGCTGTACTAATCCACATCATTTAGTGTCCCGTTCAGCAGAAAAAACTTTGGAGAATCCTAACTTTACAAAAAGAGAGAAATAATTAGGAAGCTATTTAGAATTCTCAGCTAACCCACTTTTTAGTCCTCCAAACATTCTTATTTAAATAAAAAAATAAGACAATTACATTTTCTACAGAAATTTGCTATAAGATGGCTGTGCTTCTACTAACTGATGCTATTCAGATACATGGGAAGGGGTTACACTTTCATGTAGCTTCAAGATGAAAGGAAAAAGCTATACTATTTTAGGAAAGCAACATGGTCTCACCCTGTTGCTCTCCTGCCTTAACCCTATAGAACGGACAGGAAGTGTGTGCTTGGACTAAGAGTAAAGCACCGAAAAAAAAACCTGTATCCAAACAGACCCCATCAAAAACTGAAGCAATATACTTTGAAAATAAACTGTCATAGTTCATGGGGCTCACTGAAAGAATACAAGAAGTGAGAAGCATGGAGTATCACAAAACCATGAAAGATATTAAAAAAAAATCATAATTATAATTCAACTGCAAGCAGAATATTGAAGTACCAAACAGGTTTAAATTACAACTCTGGAATATTATTTCTACACTCTGATAATTTCTTTTATTCCTTATTTTCATACTGAGAAGTGATCCCTAATCAACAGAAAGATCTGGGAAGGTGAGAAATTAAACCAGATGAATGCTAATATGTATTTAAAAGCTAAACGCATGGCAACTCTGCAGACTTGCATGTATTGATTTACCACTGCTGGCTCTTCTAAGCAGCAGCTAGCTCACTGCTAGCTTCTAAGGCAGCTTTTCTGCACCCAGCCATAAATCTTGACAAATTTCAGCTTCACCAATTTTGCACAGCCCACACTAACGGCTCAAAAGAATAAAACTATAAAGACATAAGAGAAGGCAGCTCTTGTTATTCATAATTTATAACTCCTTTCTCTTCCCTGTGCTAAGCAGTACAGATCAGCCTGGGAGCATAAACTAGTCCCTAGACTGTATACCTGAAGACTGACTATTTTTCTTTTCATTTTATTCCTCCTTCATCCAAATTCACTCATTTTCAGTGCATGATACATCGTCCTTTATTTTGGCTTTTCCTGAGTGTATTTCTTCTTCTTGTGAGAGAAGATGAAGGACAAGGGAAGGGAAAAATAACATTATTTATCATCAGTTCCCAACATTTTTTTCCCTTGTTTTAGTCAGAACAGTATAAATCAATGGTGTTATTCCAGCTACTACCCTAGCTAGCGTGAGCCTACCTCCTATGTGGACAGAGAGACAGGTATTAATGCTACCAGCCTGTTTACTTACAGGAGAATTTTTTTAATATATTCTTGCCCATTAATATCACTTGTAGCAAAAGTTGCTAACCAAAGTCTTACAGCCTCAGCTTAAATAACTGACACCTCAAGGAATATGTTGGCAAAGTCTTGAAAGCCATGGTGTCAGATAGGGACTGCCAAAGCACAAGCACACTTTCAGCCACATCCCATTTCCTACTCTGAACTACATCAACTCTCAAGTGTCTCATATATTGGAAGTGAGGGGGGGATATTATATATATATATTTCATATATGTATTTTTATATATATTATATATATAAAACACTTATTCTTGCATTTATCTTGCACAGAAGATGTTTGATCACTGGAATAATGCCTTTGTTTTAATAAAATATGACAGCATATCCTGTATGTTTTCCTTGTGTTTTTGTAACAGTAAGGCAACAAGAGTCAAAGACCTGGCCTACTGGGTTCAGATACCCTCTAGGCAAAGATACCTATTTGTTCTTATCTGCATCTTGCACTGATTTAACACCCAGCCTTGGAAAATGCTGATTGCGCCTCTTCTGTCTGGAGGGCAGAAAAGGAACAAAACCCAGAACCCTTTGATATATTTAAATAACCTTCAGTCTCTCTAAATTGCATTTGAACACTGGTAGTGGTTCTTTTATGAAATATTCATAATAACATCCTGCTTTCAATAGCTATTCTATAGCAGAATTAACACCTCATTATGAAGCAACTATAAAATTAATATTATGAGTCAAATCTTTAACTTCTGGTAACCTAATGTCAGTCACCCTAAAACAGCATTAAATAGCTGAATTATTCAAAATCACTGCTAGACCTTCCAGAGTCCTTGCCCCCTTAATAACATGGCATGTAGATTTGATCCCTATTTGAATCTGCTTCTCTAGTCTCAAGACCCAGCTGTGCTGAATAGCAAATATCTACATTTCAATAGCGAAAATGGTTGTACTAAAGTAGTTCTCTCCAGGAGTCAAAATACTTCAGAAGGGCATTTAAGTGGCTGTATGTTATTGAGCGGAAACATCAGCTCACATATTATTGATCATAACTGCATGGCTCTGTTGAAAAGATGTCTGCAGCAGTATTAAGTGCTGAGATAGGGACTGAGTGTTATGTATTAAAAAAATACTATCCATCTGTTGCCAAATTTTAGATACACGAGCAATCACAAGCTGTAGCACAAAATCTAAAGTACAACCTTTGTGGCGAATGCATCAGGGTCATATTCAGTGACACTTCCTCAGTTTCACACTGCTTAAGATAGACAGTCTTTTGAATATTGATTGAAGCAAGCAGGAGGCAGTTTGCTTTCTGCAGTTTTGCAAAGAGAATGTAATAGATACTTATCTGGAAATTTACTTTTGGTAACTTAAATAAACCTTTTTGTTCAAAAAACCATTAACCTGTTCTCATCCTATCATTAAAGTAGGTAGCCAAGTACAACTGAAATCACTACACCTTCAGTCTGCTTTTACTCTTGAGCTGTAGACAAACACGCAGTCACAGCACTCCGTGCACTACCAGATTATCATGTTGAATATATCTGAACTGGCTGAAACTAATGTGATTCCCCAGACCTTCATTTCCATGAATTTTTCATACAATGACTACATCAAATGCCACCATGGAAGCAGAAATCTAGCGGCCCAGGCTGCATTTTGGCTAGTGTGCCTGAGGAAGGGTTTGGATTGACGGGTCTCACAGACAAGGGAGGTTAATCCTGGCCAAGCAGGGAAAACCCAAAGCAGCACAAAGTGGTGACTCAAGACTGGCCCAACTGGGCTCAGAGAAAACCAACTGGCTGCACCTTCCAATCGGCTCTACCTCTGCACGTCAGGATGGCATCTACACTAAACAGAATAGGACATAGATTCAAAATTGCTTAAAAGGAGCAGTCAAGGCAGCTTCGTGAACCCAAAGCACCAGCCATCACAAAAGGGACTATTCAAAAACACATTCTGATATAGTGCCAGGAAAATCAATCAACCAGTGCACCAGAGCAAAGCTGACAGATAATTTCAAAGTCAGCAGAGTTAGTTCTGTATCACACATATCATGACAACTTTTCTTGAACAGATTCAAGAACACATGCCAAAGAAGGAGTTTGTATGACATGGTCACAGTATTTCTGGGCTTAACTGACCTATAGATGCTTTTTTTGTTGTTTTGTTTTGCCTGTCAAAAGCCTGAGATGACTACTTCTTTGCCTCTAAGAAGAGGACAACAGAACAAACTTTTCTCTTAAAAGCAGTAAGCTACTGTAAAAAAGAAACCAAAATTCTACTTGCGGATGAATCCCAGTGCCTACACTTGAGACTCTAAAACAGTTCATTTACTAATTTTCCAATATGAAAACTGCAGTCTAACAGAAACGCCTTGACATTTCTGATGAAAATTACCCAGAAGGGGGGAAATGTAACAGATACCTCTCTTTCACAGTAAAGGATTAAGAATCCAGAGAAGCAATGTCTGTATCCAGTGTCAGAAAACCACTCATTAGTAAAGAGTTAAACAGTATCTAGGTCAGTCTACAGTCTTTCCTGCACACCCTCAGCTCACTGCATATCGGAAATGCTGTGTGGGAAGGCCAGGGAACTAAACTCACAGACCAAATGACTCAGACTGCAGTAATTTACTGATACTTCTTTCTCTTAAATTATCCTTGGGATTAAAAGAATCCACACCCTCAGCATGAAACCAAATCATAGCAAAAGGAAGAAACCACAAATCCACAGATCACTGGGTCAAAAAAAAGGTATCTAGAAGCAAATTAATTATTAATGGGAAAGGATAGACACCTTTCCTACAACGTACTCTATGGTCAGAACAGCAGAAGGTGAAGAATTTGAGCCTCGGTCAGATGTTCTTCTGAAAGCCCTAGTGGGGATGATCTCAGCAACAAGAATGTCAGAACTGTCTGCCAAAAAAATAAAGGAGAGCTGTCACAGCCAAATGTTGACCTCTACCACTAGAGGAAAGCAGCTTGAGGGAAACAGCCTCACATTTCCCCCATCACTGAAGAAGTTGAACTCTGAGTTGTCAACCACCTATGGAACAAGCATGACCAGAAGGTAACCATAAGATCCTGGAGAGAGAAGAACCAGTGACCCAGGCCCAAATACAAATCCAGTTAAATCCCTGAAGAACAATTAAAAATTTGACAAATTGTCAGACTGAACAAAATGAAAGTTTGGAAAGGACATGAATGAGCAGAAGAAAACATTGCCCTCAGAAATACTCGTTCCTGACTACAAAGTAAAATTATGACTGTTCCTTCTCTCTGCACTTGAAGACTCATTCCCTCCCCTGTTACTTAAGGAAAGGAAAGGAAAGGGCATCCTAACTATCACAAAAAGAAGAAAGAGCAAAGCTAAAGCACCCTAAGGACACTAAAATGTCTTCTATCACAGGAACCCATTAAGTTTCATCCAGAGAAACAGAAACCGAATTTGTTTCATGGCAAAAAATCTAACTAGAATTGGTGTGGTGAGATCTGATAAATAGCACCAGATTATTTCTTCAGAAGTGTTTTTTATTAGTATATTGTGGAGTACATTGCAAGCTAATTATAAAAAACTAAGCATCTTGGTTCACTACATATTTAGATGCAATTCTGCTCTACTTCTAATTAAACTATTTCATTTTTATATATGTACCTAACTGACGATGTTTTGAAAATTTATATTCAACATACAAACATCACTAAAAGGCTTGGTCAGCAACCAGTTACCCTTGAAAGTAAATTCCTGCAACTACTCAAATTTCAGCTACAATCTTGGAGCTGTGTGGAGTCTCACTCCTCTAAGCTCCAACAAAATTTTAAATTCTGTATTCCACCTTTAACACTTGCTGGTCCCAAATCAACGGGCACTTTCTGAAAGCAGGTAAAACATCAGCCTCCTCCTACAGCTAGCCATGGGGCAGTTGTGTACCACAGTCTTCTAACCAGCATCCCACTGCTTATGGTTTCCTGGTAACTATCTCTCATGACAAAAAGAGTAGTAAGTCTAAATAAATAATCTCCTCTAATTAGGAGAAAAGTTTGGACCTAGCGAGCTCAGGTGAAGGGCTCTATGTAGAGAATACAGACACTGTCTGTGGATCAATATATTTTTAAGCAACATTTACAAAGTGCAGCATCTTAAATAGAGAAGACCAAAAGACTCACCACAAATCAAGCAGCAGTCCAGTGCTTTATATTGATCTAAATCAGCATGAGGTCTGCTTCAAATTATTGCCTCAGAGTGCAATTTGTTGGTTAAATGGAAACACAGAGGAAAAAAATTATAAAAATAAAGTCTTTTCCTCTTCTCAAAAAGGAATGAGAGTCAAGAACTTTTCTCACCCAGGCTGTCTACTCAAGAACATCTTAACAGCTTGAGCCTTTTCTGTGATCCACTGAAACCTACCTGGTTTTTTACCTTATCAGTTCAACCAAAATTCAGTCATCCAACACACTGACGACTACCTGAACATCATTTCCAGAGTGCTAGGTGGCAAAGAGCTGATTAGTGATACAGAGGGCTGTCCCTTCTTCTACTGAGAACCACTCTTTTCAAAATATTTAACAATATTTGCAAAATTGTATAATTCAGAGTGGACCTCCCAAACTTCAAAGAGAATTAACAAGTATTTAACTGAATAAGCAATCAAGGAAATGGGTGGAAAAACCTTTGGAATTTCTCATGGAACAAAGTAACACACAATTCACTGGGGAAGAAACAGAAAACTGAGACAGACTATTGTATATGTTTATAATGTCACAGCTATGAGTATTTGGAAGATCTTCAAAAAGAATTGATCCTGATTTACATCAAAATAATAAAGAACACATTCATGCTGAGGCCATGGTATGACGATAGATTGTTTTCAGTGGCAATACTGGCTAATGGTATTTTACTCCTACTACTTTGTATTGCAGCGTGGAAACCCTGTAAGCTGCCGCTGTCACTGAGAAAAGGGAACATGGAACAATACTTTCCGTCTCAATACTTAAGATATTCAAAATATAGCAAATATACTTTGGCAACAAATAAACAAGCCTTAAAAATGAAGTTAAGATGAAGCCTGCGTGGGAAGCACTGGGTGTTGGATATAGGCTATCTGAAAAAAACACAGATGGTTTACAAACATTCCTTTCGAGATCACGGTATTGCAAACAGTGACGTGGGGAAGGAAACACAGATCACTACGTCAGCCCTGCTGGATAACCCACCACACTGATACCCTCAGGCCTTGACAGGAAAGAGTTGCTCTTCTCCCTACCAGACAGCTTCTCCATAACTCAGCCAAGTTATTCTGACTTACTGCTTTAGAGATTCCTGCTGTTGGGTACAGTACAGTTACAGGTCTAAAAGAAAAGGAGGGGAGGGATAAAACCTAGAGATAACGGAGTTTATCTGGCAGCACGCTCTTAGGTAGCTCAAAAGCTCAGCCTTCACTACCAAACAAATACTAAGTCCACGCTACAGAGCGTGAAGTATTTTTAAATCCTAATACTGCCAGTAGGAGCTGTGAGCTCCTGCAGGTGCTTGGTGATTTCTAAGATTAGACCCTCATGAGCGCACTGCAAACCAAGAGAAATTAAGCTCGCCATTTTCTTGTGGGCATATGTAAGCTGCTTTTTTTTTTCCTTCTCCTTCTTCATGTGGTTTGCTAATTCAAAATGAAGAAGCAAGAGACATCAGTTCCTTTGTGATTTCAAATACATGCTAAAAAAAACCAAAAAAACAAAAAAACAAAAAAAACAAAAAAAACCCAACCCCCCCCAAAAAACAGCATACTGAACTGCAAAATTCTGCTGGTTTCCAGACTCCACAAGCTCTTCAGTTTTATACCATCAGTAGAAAAAGAGTCCTTCACACCAGAAATAAGTAGCTTGGCTCTTTTTCTGGTGTTTGGATAATTTCCTTTCTGATATCTAGGGTTTGCAAATAAAAGATTTTGAATTTCTCCAGTATTTGTATTATCCTGTATGAAGCAATTTTTTTCCCCTTGTTTTATATCTTCTATTAACATAACACTTATTTTACTACTACATTCACTCCAACATTAAAGGAAAAAAATGTCCATATTAATGTATTGGAATAATTGCTGGTATTTTGATAGGCTTGTGAAAGTTTGTTAATGACTATGCATTTGAAACACTCATTATGTGTAAAGCCTACGTGAACAATGTCCTTCTAGACAAAAATATTGATCCACTACTATATCTTTAAAGGCAGCACATATGATTATATAACTTCAGAGAATATAGAAAAATATTTTAAAAGAGCGTGCATTTTGGGCTAATGAGTAAATTTCAATTAAGATAAATGCCAGAAATTATCAATTAATTAAGTATAATTATTCAGTTAATATCCAAACTAAGTGAAATAACAAAATGTTTATCTTGGGGGATTTTTCCTATGGCAGTAAATCAACAGATTACAAGTTTTTCCTCTTTGGGGAAAGTCAGATTCTAAAGTGAATCCAAGAGGAAATGGAAAGGACAGGAGAGCGTACAATTAGAGCACAGTTCTTTTACTGAAATCATGATTCCGTAAGTGATTAACTCTCACTCACACAGGCTATTTCAAATGGAACATTTGTACTAGTAACAGCATCAAATCAGACGCCAAATCAAATTCTTCTTCACTTTATTTCCACTTACCGCAACAACATCCACATTAAAATTTGTCTTTTTTCCCCCATTTAATACACATTTATCTGCAAAGATTAGATTTTTAAATGATGAAAGTTAATTCTTCTCCCAGAAGTGCTTTAGAAATTTAATTTTCTACAGGATTGCTTTGAGTCTTGAGTAAAGCACTGTTCAAACTGAACTGAGGCTGGTGACATTTTTTGAATGTCAGAACAGGATAAAACTTTAGAAGTTGTGGGAAAACAATTGAGGGCCTAGGATTAACTTTTTTTAAAAAAAAGAGAGATAAACACTGATTTTTCTCTCTACTTCCTCAATTATAAGATTAATTGATTTACTTGTTTACCTATATTTGATACTGCTTTTATTTTCCAGGTAAAATATGGACATTTATTGTCTGGTTTTCATACAATTTGGGGGTGTTACTTTTTCAACTCTAGCAGCAACTTGGCATACAATGATGTAGCAAAAAAAAAAAAAAATATTACTGCTCTATTGAAAGGTTACTGAGAAGATGACTGATCTTCCAGAGTGTCAACATCAGATCGCTCATTTCTTTCATTTTAAAGAGTTAACACTGCATAATTCAGAGCCGAGTAGAACTAACCTTTAACAAACAAGCTCAGAATTTACAAGATTTCTGAGAGTTATGTGAAATTACATTAGATATTAGGCATCCCACATATGAATCTGTTTGCAAATAGTGTTCCTGCTTTCTTCTCAGCATGGTATCCTGACAGAAAGGAAAGTTTTATGTAAGCGTGCTAGGGCAGAAATCAATTTAGACTCTAAGCTGATTCAGTTCTGAAATGGTTTCTGACTTCAGTTTGTATGTGTGAGTCTCCTGCTTAAATTGTGTTTTTAACAGAGGGGACAGGTTTTGGCATCGGCATTACACCCACTAGAAAACCCAATTAGTACTTTTAAACATTTACAGGAGTCCACCGCAACTAAACAGGCCCCTTCAAAACGCCTGTGAAGCATGGGTTATCCTGACGAGCGATCTTTGATGGTGGTAGTTTTCCGATGCGTTTTCCTAGTGCCTCTTTTACAAGCAGCTGCGGATGAAGCATTCCTTCCACGCTTCTCTCCTCCCTCGCCCCCACTTCCTAAAGGAAATTCCATGGGATCACCTCTCCGGGGGCCTCGCACTGCAGCACAGCCCTCGTCTCCCAGCGGAGCTGCAGCTTGTGCAAGCAGCCGGTCCCTGCATCTGTGACCAAACTGCAAAGGGAGCTCCTGAGGGCGGCTGTATTCAGATTCCTAGTTTTTAAAGAGGGTTTGCTGAAGGGAATAGCTGGTTAATATTTGGCTATTGCCACTAAAGGAAATCTTGAGTTGGAATGTCAAAAATTATTTTATTTTGGATTACATTTACAGTTTAATCACATAATGGAAAGAGAATTAGAACCATTATATTTGTTTTAAACTCAAAGCATCTCAAGAGATTTTCTGCATCCAGAGGTTAAGACACTACAGGCAACTTTTTCTTCAGTCGCAATTTCCCAAAAACTACATAAGGCTCCCTAATGATAATCTACAAAAATATATTATTGTGCAAAAAATACCCTGGATCTCCTTAGAGAAGGCTTCAGAGTGGATTTCATTTGATCATGAATGCAAAGCTGTCTGAACTTTTCTGTAAATGTTTGGGAGAAGACACAGAGTCCTTCCATTACACCACATCAGACTAGTCGCTTCATAATATAACCCAGGCTGAAAGCAGTCACTAAAAAAAATAATAAAGGAAATTACTACTTAAGCCAAATATTAAACCTTCAGGCCAGTCACAATTCCCACAGCATACCATGCTAATGCCTCGGCACTGACTACCAGAGTCAAGCCCTAACAATAAAAAGTATTTCAGTCTTCACATAAGATCCACACCTCTCCAGTGGAGCTGGCAAAAAAGGATTCAAACCTGGATGCTATTTCATTTCAGCTATAGAAATGGGATAGTTTCTTTTTACACCAACCTATCGGAAGATCATCAGCTAAGACACTGATGTCCACGCTGCACACTGCCTTGCCACACAAGCTGGACGAGCCAGTTTATACGCCGCACTGACACACAGCTCCTCCTCTGCCACCCAGCCTGGCTGAGGGACGGGGTGCATCAGCTGGGCACAGCACACGTGGGACTATCTAAACACTTGTCCTGAAGCTCCTGCAGATATTTCTACATAGTGTCATGCTGCATTGCACACCAACATGTGCCCGCACAGGCACACAGCGCTGCCACCATCAGCTACTGCATCTACGGAAGCCACTTTCACCACTCTTCGTGCGTTATGTTTGAAGAGCAAAACTGAATGAGAAGGTACAATTAAGGGAGTTTCTGCTGCAGATTATACACACTGAGTAAAACCCAAATCATGTAGCAGTCCTTGAAGAAGGAATGAAGAAAAAGATGGTGCTGGTACCATATGGCACAGAGCTGCACACTGTAAATCACACGCTGCTGAACTGCTGAAGAATTTACCTCCTCCTACAGCCACATGACATGCTGTAAACCAGGTGTTCTTTATTTAGAGATGTTTGCAAAACTACTACTAACAAAAAATACATACATACATGAACCTCTCAAAGAACTGATTTGTAGGGGTCTTCTCTCCACCATAAAAAAAAAAAAAAATAAGAACAATAGATGTGATCCTGTTCCAATATAATCAGTATTAATACTCACACTGATCTCAAAGGGAACAGGATCAGGGGCACTAATGTATCCCATTTAATTATGTGACATGAAATGATATTCCACATAATTATGAACATTTCACTGCAGCTGGCAGACAAACCATGAAGGAGCACAAGAAAATGGAGAACAAAGGAGAAAGGTTGGAAGAGGAAAAAAATCTAAAAAAAAAGAAAATTTAAAAATCTAAAAATAAGAGAGAGACACAGAGGAGTTAACTGTTTTGAAATCCACAGTTCAGCTTTCCCGGGCTTGCGCTGCCTGCCCTCTGAGGAAGTCTTCACCAGGTGCTACAGACCCTTCCTTAGCATGTGAACTGCACAGGGTGACCTGCCTAGCCCCTTCTCCCAAATGAGTTAAACGCAAAAGACTACTGGTAAAGCTATTTGCTAAAGCCCAGCCATGTCTGATTTCTCATAAGATATGCTGAGCAAAATTAGCAGATTTTTTTGCTCTTAAGTGACAGCAGTGATGACAGCTCCTTGCTACAGTAAATCTTCGAGCTCCAGTTCACAACATCTCAATATTGAATGTATTTGAAGGAGATGGGAAATGGCAGCACAGTGAGAGGTCACAATTACACAGGAAGCAAAGAACAGGGAAATATTAATATGCTAATGGTCATCACATGACTTATGAATCTAAGTATTTTATTAAGAGCAGGCACTTCACAACTGAAACATTTTGGGGGTACTCTTGCCCCAAAACAGGGAACCATTACAGTATGCAAAGATCTAAAAAAGTTTTCATGCTGCGGAAACAAAGCTACATAGCACATTCGACTCAAATGTTTCAAAATGACCATTAGCCTGTCGGTGAAGCAGTTTTAGTCATGCCTGTGTTTATTACGCTGGAGATTTAAAGCTCTGCAATCACTCTTCAGCTGAAAGAAATCCTTAAAAAACACCTCCCTCAACACGATTTCCCAAGCGCCTACTAAGCAAAGCCGGCCACTACATGACTCTGTTTTAATGTTCTGACCATCCTGGAGCAGCACAATGGTCTGTCAGGGTAATTATATCACTAACTTTGTTACCTTAAACCAGCTGCTTTCCTAATTGTAATCCCATTAAATGCCTGCATTATAACCCGACAGCAATAATTTAAGGGAGGAAGCTTGAGTGACAGTGTCCAGAACAAAAACATATTTAAAAAAATATTATATAGACTACAAACAGCTTGATACATGCAACGCAGAACAAGCAAACAGCCTGGGACTGCGCAAACCCGAGGTGGCCTGGCTTGATGATTTACGCTCAGCTCAATGTGGGAGCTCTGAGTTAAGCCTCAAAGCTTGAAATCTCACCCTGGGCCCAGGGATTGTCAGGAGGGAGAAGAAGGGTCTGCTGCAGCATCCTGATTCAACGATGTATATGGTACAAAAGGAGGTCTCTGAAGAAATTCGGCATTGCAAAGATGCCACGCTGCAGGCTAGTAAGTAGTAAATCACAGGCAAGAGGAAAGTGGAAAGCACAGGGCTTTTGAGCCATGTGGTTTGGGCATAAAGGTCACACGCAGTGAAGCACAGCACTTAGTGGGAGTCTGGAAAGCACCTAGAAAATGTGTCAAAGCAAGTTACCAGCTCCTGGCTGAATCTCATAAGCCCCAATCCCGTAAGTCCCTAATCACACAAGCAGTCTCTAGGACTTCAGGGAAATAACTGGAACGAATTATACCTTGTATTTTCAGATCCTCAGATATTAACTAAACCACAGGAAACAACTGTCCAACAGACACTCACCAAATCAAAAGGTGCAAATGATCTCTAAATAATTCATTTAGGAACAAAAAGCCAGCACAACAGCTGAAGGAGGCACAAGTATCCATAGCTGCCCCAGGGAAAGGCAGCACGGTTAGGCATGGCCAAGGCTACCAGCAACCCTGCGCAGCCCACGCTTCTCAATGGGGCTCGCTCCCGACAGCAGGCTTCCTGCAACAGCATCACGCGGTTTGGGAAAAGTAAGTGCAAGAGAGCAGAGCAGAGCAAGAGAGCGGGACAGAGAGCAGCCACAGAAACCACCCGGAGCGCCACGGACACTGCCGAGGTCGGCTGCTTCCCCGCAGGCTTCCCCAAACCAGGCTCATCACCTGTTTACTCCAATTTCTCCTTTTCTCTGCTTTTTTTCCCCTTCTATTTAGCTAATTTCTCCTGCCTCACCTCCTCCTGGAAAGATGGTGTCTGTGGGCCACAGTGTTGATTGCTCTGCCTGCCCTCGCACACCTAATGGAAAGCTCCTGGGGACGGAACTGACTCATGCGACATCCCGTAACGAGCAGGACTCTGTTCTTAGCTGCTGCTCTGACAGTCTCGCAAGAAACAAAATACATATCTTATTCTTCCCCACACTTCTGCCCCTGGCACAACTGATAGGAAGAAATTTGTTTTGCCAGTGCGGAACTGGAGTAGCAGGCTCGCGTTCGAATGGACTGCTCAGAAACGCGGCAGCTCCATTTCCCGCACAAAAGCCAATAATGCAGTCTGAAAATAGCTGGGCTCCCAGGTGAGCCTTCGTAACAGAAATATAATATGCGGTTTTAATCTTGGAGAAGAGGAAAAAGCTTCTCCAAATCAAGCACTGCAAAAAGAACCGCGCAGATGCAGGTAGGGGACAGATTTGTAGAGACATATATTGGCAAAATTGCTCTCTTGCCAGGAAAGTACGTTTCCACAAAAACGGTGAACATTTGTTAACTGTATTCGTAAATAATCCATGGCTGTGTTACAACAGGAAAGCAAGCCCAACACTTTGATAATTTGATAAGAGGTTTCCTCTAATGATTCACCAAAAATAATTAATCAAAATAAAACATGTTAAAAACTAGCACTGCTAGCTGTTGTGAGCAAGAACTAAAGCAAACAGATTGACTAAAGCAAATAAAAGTCACTGTATAACCAGACCCCCCACACAAGAATTCGGTAGATTCTTGTGCACTATATCCAGAGGGAATATATTTGAAAATAACATTTCTCTACAATAATCATAATTTTCAATAACTTTTTAGTACAGTATATGATACAAGTCCACGTTGTCATTCCAGAAGGGAAAATAAGCAAACTTTTATGCTGTTTAATTCAAACCAGTACAGATGTCCTTGTGAGGCATATAGTTTCACACATAATTGTTTATATTCTCTGGACAAAAAACTTTTCCCCTTACAAGGAGAAATATCACACAGGTAGCTACATCCGAGAGCACTGAAACTACATCATTTGAAGCGGGAGGGACGGGGTGGAAAGGGGGTGCTAAGGCTTGTGGGCTAAGTTCTGGACCAAATCAGGAATGGGAAGAATGGACTAGGCAATGTCTTCAAATTCATATGAATGAAACCAGATTTGATCAGAGGGAAAATCTGTACAAATTGGATGTTTCTGGCATTGGCAGTGATGATAATGTTTTTTAACCATTATTTCTTCAACCCAGAGTTGTTTTTCTATCTCGTCTGACAACAGCCAAGCAATCTACGAGTGAAATTCCCAAACTAAGGGACAACAGGATAATCCTTCCACAGTCATGCTGTATAAATTCTAAAGATAAAAAAAAGTAATGCCAGTGACCTCTTTCTGTACATCCACTGAAACCTGCTTATTGGCAGCTAGCAAGACCATTTCTGCACTATGCAGCCTTTCTGTCCATTCTGTAACCAGTTCAGTATCAAGAACTCCAGTGGGTGCCCCCTCTTAGGGGGGCAAGAGCCAGTCTATATGGGGAGGAGGAGCTAATATTACTCTAAAACTTCCCCGTAAAAAAACTCTTAAATTTTAGGCAATTTTAGAGACCTAAAGAAAGTATTTTAGAGATTTGGAGTAAACAGCAGGTTTTTTTCATTACCTTCTCTGAGTCCACGATTTTATTCTTCATTTATTTTGCATTACATCAGCTTACAAAATGAAAATGAACAATGAGTTTCACTTTCTAATTATTATTTGATAGGTCAATACTCTGTATTTTGTTTAGAAAACATTTCAAAGAAATGTGCAAAACTAAACCAAAAATCTGTTCTTTCAGTTTAAAAACAGATAAACTCAAACCATTCACTCTACAAATACACATTTACTAATTTTATAACCCTTAACTTTTTCTTTTTTCTATGAATGAGCTGGTGGTATTAATTCAATAAAAACAGACAGAAAAAGAAAGAAGACTGTGCATATTTTATTGATAACAATAAACACAGAATGTATCTGCAGTTCTCTTTAATGATATGCATAGAAAAGCTTATTTACTTTAAGTAGTTTCAAAAATTATAAGCATTTCAAGCAGCAAAGGATGTTCCAGCGAGGCAGCTAGTTATTACTACCAGGTCCACTTACAAAAATATCTTGCGCTCTATTTCCAGGAAGTTTAGGCAGACTTGTAGGAGGGAAAAATTTTTCATCTGAAACTCTCCATAGTTTATAGAAGTGGATTACTGCTCTTCTATGAAGAGGGAGAGTGTTGTCATCTCTACCTTACTGAAACATTAACTTAGTTGCTAAGGGGCTATGTTGGCAGAGAACTCTAAGGCTCTTAATAGATTACCCAGATTTTTGAAAGATGTTCCAAGCCTGAAAATCCTGGATATCTCACTTGGTTCCTCAGCAGAAATGGAGAATTTTGATACAGGACCTCTCCCAAGTAAGATATTTAGGAGAGAAATATCTTACAGCAAGAACTGCAACAGCCTTCCAAGTCGTTAAATTCACTTCAGAATTCATTTAAAAACTGCATGGTTGCAGTTTTTGCCCTTTATTTATAAAATTCATGCTGATCTGACTAGCAATAACAAAAAAGTCAGAATCTTTGACAATCCAAGACACAAAGGACTAATGATAGGAAAACATTGGGTATCTTTTTCTAGGATGTTCATGTGTCAGTAGCACCTAAGACCAAAGCACACCAAAATATCTTCAAAGAGAGATTCAGGAGCTATAGTAACCACTGCAATAAACAGGAGTTTACTGGGTGGCTCCAGTGAAAAATAACCTCACAGCTTTGTCTTGAAATAACATGAGTGTGCAGGCAAAGGTTTCTTCATGATTTCAAAAGATGAAAAGGGGGGGGGGGTAAAATCCATTTCTGTAAAACATGCATTTGCAAAACAAATGCCAAGTGATAAGAGGTCTTCTTTACATGGCAAGTTGTGAAAATATATATTATTTATCAATGGATCCTTTCACAGACTGATAATCTGCTCCTTTTTCTGTAAAATTTATCATTTCCATTTGGTCATTTTCCCAACAGCAAATGAAATATTTTTTCTTTCAAGAAATAACAGTAAGTTATTTAATTATAATTAATTATAATCCTAAGACTACAAATCAGTAGATAAGTGACTGTTATCCTGGAAATCCAAGTCTTGTTTCAAAATGAAAAATTAGGAACTTCTTCACTATAAATTAGATATCATATTTTTTGCAATATTCACAAACATAAAAGTGTCTCATGAAAGCTGGGGCTCAAGATTTATAGGTTTCCCTGGCTATTTTGCTAAGTTGCATTGTGATCTTGGGCAACTATTTTTATATGCCTAGTTACTAAAATTCTAAATTGAAGACGAAATTACATTGAGAATCTCAAACAATAGTGTTACATATAAATCCAAATGACTCTTGATTCATTCAGAAATAAGAGATCTAGGTCTTTTCTTACAGGTAGAAATTAAAAACACAGCTAACTATTTTGGTCTAGTAATGATCCAGAAGGTGCACTGTGCATCTCAGAAGTATTAAGTACTTTTTTAAAAGTCAGTAAAACTTTCCAGAAAGGTGATTTTTAAACAGTGTATAAACAACATAATTACACACAGTCTCTAGGCATCCAACCCATATTTAAAAGTAACAAAAGGCATGTGTTGCTGTAAAAATTAAAACCCAAAAATTCACACAAGGAAAAAGCTCATGTTAACAATGTTGCCTGAAAACCTTCTGCTAAGCCACATCCACCCAGAATTCCAGCCATTAGCAAGTATTCTTTCATGGATGCCCTATTTTAATCATAAATACAACTGTACAGGGCCAGTGCAAATTAGCCTGAAACTAGGGTAAGCTTCAAAACGCAAGTTATCATTTACACTGATACAGAACACTTACTTGAGGAGTTGGTACTGACAGATCTATGCTAGCGGTGAACAGAGACCCTCCACTGTAGGTTCTTAAGTTCCACATTTGGGTGATAACTTTCATTTTTTGTGATTTCAGCAGCACCATAAACAGGCAGGAGTATGGGGGACCATAGCTGTTACTTCAAAAATGGGTTGTACCTGTTCACCACTATAGTTATGCTGTTCTTTGCTTCTCCAAAGTGCCAAGCATACTCTGCTTCTCCCGATTTCTGTGGAAAATTCTCATCATAGCATAGGATGAGTATTTTTATTTAAGGATCTCTTTTTCTTCCCTCATAATCCAAACACTCATATTGTACACCTACTATGAGTTTTTAAGGTATCATTTTCTAATCTACATTTAAGCATAGTACTTACGGTTGGCATAGTTTAACCAGGTCCTGATCAGTGGTGTTTGGAGGCAGTGCTCTGATGTACAGGTTTGTTTTACTTAATTGATCCCATCCTGAGTTGCTGCTGCTACTACTGTTGTTATTACTGCTGGTGGTGCTGGGACTAGGAGGAGCCATCGGGTGGGCTGGTACAATGGACTGCTGCAAAGGAAGAAGCAGGGTAGAGTTAACAACAGATAGCAATTGCAACACGCATGTTGTCTCAATGCCATTCACCGTTAGCAGCGCTATGTGAAATCTGTGCATAGTTACTCATGTGTGCCAAATACAGCTGCTTTCATACCATGCTCGGGACAGGATGCACAGACACGTTCTAAGATACCAAACGATCATCTGAAGCACTCTTGACGCGTGACTCATTCAAATTACATACAGCCTCTGCTGCGTATCACTCGTAGGATTTTATCACTCTTCATTGGGGCAGCTGATGTGGAAATGAAATAAGAGATATTGTTGCTCTATGTTTTAACGGGTATAAACTAAGTTTACTTCGCTAAGACGATTCCACGTCATAAAGGAATTCTTGTAGCAGACGTTAATATTATGTCATTCCCTTAATCTATCCAGAAATATACAAAATAATTAGAAAACTGTTTTGCATCTCTGCTGGCTTTGCGTATCTCACCTTTTTTTTTTTTTTTGTTAAGATAGAAATGGAGCTTAGACAGCTTTTAAGGACCAGACTTTTTAAATTAATATTGTCCCTTAGTGTTATTTTCAAACTGCCACTGATCTCAGTATTTCTGAATTATTTCAAGAATCTCAAGAAAAAGGCTCTGTATCATTACAAGTAATTCAAGTTTCAAAAGGAAATAAGCACATAAACACTTCTATATATTCCTTAATAATTTTTTATTAAAAACTGACCTTAATGGAACTTTAAAATGTCCTAAAGAAAATTTGCAATAGAGTTGTCTCAATCATTCGCTTCAACCACAGGATAGCAAGACACAGTGCAGAAAGTATTAAAAACCAGTCTGTGATGTTGTCAGTGAGGAGTATTTTAATGAATATAGAGAGCTAAAGTTGCCAGTAAAAACCTACGGACTACAAGGTTTTCACTGATGAGGAGTATTTACTGCACGGAGTCCCTTTCCTGCAAAAGTCTGAGCCTCCGTGGCTCCAGGAGTTTGTAGTAAAGACCCAATTTATGACCCTTAGAGGAAAGCCACGGCGGAGGGGGGGGAAAATATATAGAGATATATATATGTATGTGTGTATATATAAGTGAAATGTAGGTGTAGGCTCGCTTGTTCCTGCCCCTGTGCCACCCTCCTCTTTGGACGAGCACAAAAGCTCCTGTAGCCACAGCTTGAACCAAAAAAATCCTCTTCCCTGCTCTGGTTCACCACATGCGGTTTCGTGCTACGCAGCCGCTCTGGCTGTCACAAGGCCGGGAGCAGGAATGTGTAGGCAGAGGAGGGGATTACAGCCTATGTCCATTTAAAGCATTCGTGAAACTACAGCCTTAGCACACAAGAAAAGTGAAACTATTTTGGATATAACCTTGGGAAATTGGAATGAAATTGTGGTGGGAGAAAAGCACAAAGGCAGGCCTTGTATCAGATACTTCATGGTAATTACGTGTTTCTCTTTTGCGTTTGCCAGGGAAGGTTTTGAAATCTTTCAGTTTGGTATATTGCAAAGCTTATTATGCGGCAAAGATAACAACACAGAGCAGCAAACTGCAACACGCAGACACTGTAAATCCAACTTTGATATGTAGAAACAGTGCTGTTGCCCAACTGAACTATTACCAAAAAGAGAATGAAATATATTCATGGCCATTTAAAAGTTCAAAACTGAGTATCAAAATCTCATTCCTCTTTCGTTTTTCAGAGATTTTTAGAAACGTCAAATCTCTCCAAAGACATATATCTCGAGTTGAAGCTCTGCTCCAGAATTTCTTCCAGGCGTGATTCAAAATGGGAAAAAGATTAAACCCTCCCTCCGAGTTTGTAATGGAAACACTGACGAATTTTAACTATACCAGCGCAAGCTGGGCAGCTAGGCCGGTCTGCTTCCAGTAATGCCAGGCAATTATTTTTAGGGCTGTAAGCAATGCAGAATGGCAGAGCATCGAGTTTCAAAACATTTTCATAACGAACAGAACAAACGGGCTGACACAATGCTATTCTTTTCTTCAAAAAGTCTTTGGCAGAGTTCTCAAAACGCGTAAAATGATCAAAAATACCTCTGTTTAAGGTTTAAAAATGAGCACTTTTCTCATGCACATACGTACAGCTTCTATAAGAGTCAACATAAACAACCCAGTCTTAACCTTAACTGGTAATTACTACTAGAGAAAAAGAGCTTCTATTCCGGTTTGCAGTATTTTTGGTTTTGTTTTTACTTCTTACAATGCTTTGTGCCTTAAATTATTCATTTTAAGATGTCACGAACAGAGTTCTGTAAAATCTTGTCACCGGCTAGCCAGAGGCAAGAGGAAAGCGAGCACAAGCATGTGCAGACAGAAGCAATCCTATCTCTATCTCCCTGCAAAACGCAAGCACGACTTTGTGAGGAATTTAAACTCTTATTTAAACATGAAGATGCTCTAGCATGAGTGGTCACATCCAAATATGTCGGGAATGTAAACGTGATTACAGTTTGTCTTCCTAAGTTTACAGACAGAGGGCTTTTGACTGCTCCCACAGAAACCCGTACCTTCGCCCCCCGCCCAAGGCAGCACAAAGCGCAGATGTTTGGCGCGCTGCAAAACCATGCAGCAGCCCGGGACAGACCCACCGCTGTTAAAGGGCCAGCAGCATCTTAAAGCCATACCATTTAAACATGCTCCTTACATTAAAACTCAATTTTAAAGTTTGTATTACTCTTTCTGCTCTGTTCTTAACTGTCTTCTTCATGTAAAAAATAAATGATAGAGGCCCCTGTTTTGTTCAGTGCTGCTTTTCCTTTCAACTTCCAATCGCTGCAATTGCTGCTCAGGACTGCAATGGCACCGAGCCCTGCTGCTACAGCCGTGCTGGCAGAGCCTCCCACGCCAGCAGCGAATGCCAAGAGAAGAGTTTTTCTGCTGGCGTAGTTGCATCACCTCCCCAAACAACATAAGCTAAGCTGATAAAAGTGCTCCTCTGCCGGCACAGCTGCATCCACGCCTGGGGTTTTGCCAACGCAACGATGTCAGCGAGCATGTATGAGTTTTTCCACACCCCTGGCTGATACAGCTCTTGCTGGCAAGACTTTTAGCAGTGGAGACCTGGCCAAAGTTTGGGATTGTTTGTTTAAAAACAGCTTTCATGAATGTTAGTTGAAAATTGGATTCAGGCTTTACAAAAAGATTTTTTCACAAACTATAGTCTTTGCCACAAATTTGTATCAAAAGTTGTTCCTGAGATTTTGTCATATGGACTTCACAATAACCTGCAATAACGTAACATACATAAAAACACATTCATTAATTTTTCTTTTTAAATTAAATTACAATTTCAAATTAGGTCAAATTATTAATTATTAAAACACTGAACAAGAATAGAGGAGGAATCAATCTACGTAGCAGACCATTTTCCCTGTGACAATACTTCTTTGTTCACGAGAAATACAGTTCCCACACGGGTTTACCATTTCTTCCTTAGTCTTCCTTCTCAGAGCTAAGCAGTGATCGGCCTTCCTCCACAGCAGTGTCCTTCCTATCAACTTCAACAAACATCTTCTAAGCAAGAAAGGATGATGACAAAATACCACGTATGAGCTGTGTGATCACTGCATCCAACCTGGGAGCCAGCTGCGAGGATCTCCCAGGCTGATCTCCGAGACCATCGCTCTACCTGCCAGCACTGTGCCATACCAGTAAGGGAACCAGTGGTACTGGTTATGAAAAGGAAATGCTCAGGGACAGAACCATACCCGTGGAACGCCTTAAACTAAAGAAAGTTCACTGCCAGTGTTTTCCTCTGGATGTAAAAGTTAAACAAGAATAACCACAAATAAGTATTGAAAACACAACCGCAGCATATACTCTTCTTTACATGAACCACTTTTTTTTTTTTTTTTATTCTAAGCTATTCGGTTCTTAAAGATTGGAAATGAGTCACAGAAGGATTTTGCTTGCCAAGGAGGAGAAGAATCTCTTCACCGTCAACGGGGGGGGGGGAAACAAAACAAAACAAAAAACACCCCACATCAAAAAACCATCCAAGCAAAACACAACAGAACAGCCCTGTCAGGGCTCTGAGAAATTCCTTCAGTCTAGCAGCCGCGGGACACTGAGCCTTGCCGCTTTCAGACTACGGAAGTCCAAGGCGACTCCAACAAACAGAGGATATAAACTTAGATAACCAGGTCCCAAAACAGAGCATTGTCATGATGGTGGCAATCCACTTAAGTCTCTAACCTAATTAGTGCTTTAAAGGCATGTTTATGAAGTTGAATAACATGCTAGCATTTAATTACGAGTTTCTTTGCTCAACTAACTTTCCTGTCAATAATTTTATTTTATTTTATTTTTAAACCAACAGAGTTTTTTCTCACACACCTACCCTTAAGTTCAAACTGCAAATTACAGCATCCATTAACTATCTTATTTAGCCTGAACTGCTACTCGGATCTTCTGGTAATTTCAAAATCTTGTCCCTGGTGTTCACCTAGCTTTATACAGGCGATTAAGCTTCAGGTACTGGCTTACCTTACATAACTTTGCTTAACCTCCCAGATTTCACTGAACAGTATTTTGAAATAGCATCTTCAGTAACTGGCATCAACATAAAAATTATTGTACATTTTCATGTACATGTGCAAAGGAGACAATTATTAAATGATAACATTCTGGATTAAACTGGGGGATGAAACGTTTTTATCAAGTTAGCTTTACATATAGAATGAAAGCTAGGGTTCAGGAAAATATAAGATGCCATATGTCTTAAGTAAGACATTGTCACACTGTAGCAACTTAGGGAACAGAAAGTTGTCTGGAATAAAATCATGTCCTGCACTGAAAGAAGAAATCCAAATGTTAAACAGAAATGACTGCTCTCTGATGAAGACAGTTGTTTTCATCAACCTCCTTTAAATCAGCAATCACCAATGGCCAAAGCTAGTCTACACCACCAAACGGATGGCTGTAGGGGGGATGCCATTTTGAGTGTCCTACATGCTTCTATTTCATGGTTTCCACCATCATATCTGAAATGTCATGGCAGGGAAAACTGAATTTCTTGAGGCCTCTCCAAAGTCCAGCTCTCAATGGACTACAGTCAGCCACTAGACAGAGAAAGATCTGCTGTGGCATTTACATCTCCTGCCTTAGGGTAGGTTCTCCGACTGTTGTTCTTCAGTCTGTCAGCATTTGCCACAGAAAGACTCAGCAAGTCAGCTGCTTTCTAGGCATTTTCAGGATGATACCAGTGTAAAATGCAGAAACTCTCAGAAGCTGAGTCCTCAAGACTTCTGTTGAGAGCTTTCCTAGCAAAAAGAATCTCTGCAACTCCTTTTTCCTCCTTTAAACCACTAACCTTAAGTCTGTTTTAAATGGGTGAAGATCACAGTCTCACGACAATGCTGTAAGAGTCAGCAAGACAATCCCAGCACGGGCTGGTTTACTGCACAAGGCCGAGCGCACCGATAACGTGCCTTACGTGATCAGAGCTATTTGCACACGCAGGAACTTGGCCTATTCCATTCTCTTCATTACACAGGCCATCAGCGAAGATGGGTGTTGGTGCCGCAGCTGCACGAAGCAGAAACAACTGGGTGCTGGGAAGAGGCAGGTCCCCGGGGGGTGGAGGCTGCCACCACGTAGAGACTCTCCCTGTTACGAAATGCCACTGAGCACCTATGGCCCCAGCCCTGGTGACAGGGCTCTTTCCCCAAAGACACTCTCTGCGGCTTCCACATTTTAACAAGGAAGAACTACACTCAAAATATTTCAGCTGGCATTTAAGATAAAGATGGACTGCAATAAAAAAGTTGAGAATCAAGTACTCAAAAAAAAAAAAACCCCCAAGAACTGAAATTAAAAAGAAAAAAAAAAAACACAAAAAGCCCCCTCAGCTTTAATTCCATTCCCAAACACACAGGTTTTAAGGAGCTTTGCAAGAGAAATAAAGGAGTGTAATGCCCTCCATCCTGCCTACATGTTATATCCAAGATAAGCAAGAACTGTAAAGGTTTCCACCAAGATCCAAGAAAGCAGTTAATACACGTTTTTTCTCTGAATCATTTCAGAAGCCCTCCATTGAAATACAGAAAGGTACAAGTGAGTAGGTGCTTTTCTCAGCCTGCTTTAATAAAAATCTTCACAGGAAGTGGCTTTAACAGTGAAGCAGACTAGACAAAATCTAGCATAAACCCTTAGTCACAGACAGTGCTGCTGCTCCTAACATTTTCACCCCTAGACTGTCGCACTCATAACCCAAGGCCTCTCCCCACAGACAGCTATTTTGCTTCCTTGTACTCAGGATGGCGAGAGGACAAACCATCCTTCACAGTAACTTAGAGTAACTTAGTAGGACTAAATTTGTTCTCACCAGAAGGCAACAATTAATAAGAACAGAAGGTACAGAGGCAAACTACTCCAGCATGTTACAAAATGTCAGGTTCCCAAATTTTTATAAGAGCATGGAACTAATATTATTTAAATTATACATGTTAAAGTTTAATACAACAGTAATCTCCTGCTAGTAAGGAAACAAATTTCCAAATCTATTCATTTCCTTCTTACGAAGTTCCCAGGAGATCATCTACTCCATCAAGGTCGTCCCCTATCAGGGATTTTTGCGTGCTCCACTGACTGACTCTCCTTGTCCATGGACAAACAGAAGGTCCTGGATACTTATGCAACTCCCAGCACCAGAGTACAAAAACTATCGCCAAGGGAGAGATGAGGGAGTGCTGACCTGGGCTAAATCCCTGTTCCTTTGCAGAAACCATTAATACTTCTCCTTTCTGCTCTCTCATCATAACACCCTTTTCCCTCTCAGTTTTACACCTGGATTCCCTGGACAATCCTCTGAAACACAGTACATGCCCTAGCCACAACACGAAATTGCAGGTACATCTAAAGCAAAATGATATTTGAGTTTGGGTTTTCAAAATTTGAGTAGGCTTAAGCAATCCAACAGTTAAGCTAGGTTAAAATAGTAGAAAAAGAAAGTCAAGTTGCTGAAGTACCTGAAGAAAGAGAGCTTGATACCGAGAGCTAGTGGACCAAAAGGCATGTACATGTTTTTGTGGTCAGCCCTTCATTGAGCAATAGACACAAGAGAATTCACTGCCAACTTTCTTCTTGACTCTAGTAAATACACAGACTTATTTCCTTCAGTGAAACCAGCCAAGGATTTTGCTCAGGATCCAGAGAGAAAACAGTACTGAATCCCTAGAGCATGTTAAAGTTTTTGTCCATGTCTGAGGATTCAAGCTGCAGTTAGAAGAAAACACATCCCTTTTTAGAGAGGCTTAACTCACATACTGATGGGTTTATGCAAGGCTCTGGAAGGTAGCAAGTCCAGGACATGACAATGAATACAAATAATAAAAACAACTCCTCCTTTGCATTACACATCTGTTGGTAGACATTACAAAAAGAGCATAAAAATCCTACAATGTTCTCCAACACAAGAGAAACACTAAGTCAAGATTTTTTTGGTAGGAGAAATGCTTTAAGTGGAACTGCAGTTAGTTTAGGAAACTCCTCTGTCACACAGAAGACTAGACCAGGGATGGTCAAATTGGAGCTGGAAATCACATACAGCTCAAGGGCACTTCAAGCACAGCTCAGCATACAGTGCTTCCAGACTTTAAGTCTCTCAGTAAGCTTTTTATGCATCAGGTTATAAGATGGGAGAAAGGTCACAGTGGGTCATGTGCTGGCAGAAAGATCTGACATAGTGGCATGGGTCATATTTCGAACAGAGTCCGTGAAACGCCGGCGATAAGCATGCGAGGGGTTTCTTAGAGCACTGAAAGCCACAAGTATGAGCTTTAAGGGTGCAAAGTCCAGAAACAGCATTTTCACATGCCTCTCCGACACATCAGTGTTCACAGCGTTAGGAGGTTCCGAGATCCCTAAACTAGGTGGTCACGGTGGTCCATTTTCACTCTCTATATAATTTTGCTTAAGCATTCATACAGCAGAAAACTCCTACGCACTACCACCATTTAAGAACTCTTCAGGTGTCAGCTCAGAGCAGATGAAAATCAAACAACAGAACAAGTTTTCAGGCAGTTGTTCTACTTTATGTAAGGAGCCAAATTCCCAAGACGTGAAAATAAGGTCCAGCCAAACTGTAGCTGGCATATGTAGAACTCCCATAAATAGTTTCACTTCTCTGTCAGCCACCAAATGTCTTGCAATTTCTTTTTTTTCTTTTTTTTCTTTTTTGGTGGGGGGAGGGAGGGGACAGGAGGACCCAGGGAATTTCAGAGCAGTCAGTCTAACTTCAATTCCCAGAAATACTCTGGAACAAATTATTAAACAATCAGTTTACAAGAACCTAGAAGATAATAAAATGACAAAAAAGCAGACAGAATGGATCTGTCAAAAACAGATCACATCAAACAAATCTAATTTTCTTCACTGCCAGCGTAACTAGCTTAGCGAATAACATAGAAGCAGTAAGTATATATATCTCTCTGTCTGTCTTGACTGAAACCTCTAACACTGTCCCACATGGTATTTTCATTAGCAAAATAAGGAAATAAGGTCTAGATCAGCAGTTCCCTTTCCGAGGCACTCTGCAGCAGAAAGCGAGGTGTGGACGAGAGGGGAGCACAAGCTCATTAGCTTTTCCGCTTGCACTGTCAAGGGAGGGGAGGAAGCAGAGCAGAGGCACAGCGAAATGCATCACTGATCCTAGCACTGCCTCCTCCCTCCCAGCCCTTATATTCGTGGTGCCTCTGAAACTTTTGTTTTTAAACACTAAAGTGATATTCCCCTAAACATGGCTGAAGATCAGAAGGTGTACTAATTCCTCAAAATAGAAAATAACTGCTCTGATGAGGATAATATGATATTCATATCATATTAAAGCCTATTCCTATTTTATAAAAAAGGGAAAAAATGTTTTTTTTTTTTAAATCAAACATCTCCCATAATCAAAAATGCCCTTCTAAAGCCTAGCTGATAAGCTGGACAAACAGAAGCCATGTATTTTGGACCTTTATCACTTACCCTCAGGAGTCCCAAGGAACAAATAAATAGTTTAGGGCTTGACCCTCCAGAGAATGATGCAAAAGAAATGTTGTACTTGATGGCAGTTAATTTTTTTATTCATGAAATTAAATCTGGATACAAGCTTACAGATCTGAAAATAAATAATGTGTTATCCCCTTACTGTACTTTATGCATAAACTTCATTTATGGTGTATGTAATGGGAAGAAGTAACATACCAAAAGTAATACCAACAGTTTGGGACTTCAGAGTATGGAAACTGCAGGACCTGGATTTATCCCAAGTACTCTTTGGCTCCCTTGCAGGAAAAAAGGCAGCAATGTGTAGCAGGTAACCATTTCTCTAAGTGCATCCTGCAAAATTAAGCCTTGCCAGTGAAACTTTCATGATGCAAGACAGTTACTTCTGTTCAGAGGGCAGACTCTTGTATTAGGAGAAGGCAGATCTTCAGTTCAATTGTAATTTTATTCACTTTTTTTATGACATAATCTCATTGTTATTTTATGTCATTTTATTCATTTTGAACTTTCACATCCAGTACCAAGAAATGGAGCCATGGATCCATTCAATACAATCCAAAAATATATTATTTTCAAGTATTTGTATTAACATTTCTGATATGTTGAGATGTGTATTTATATTTCTGTAAGGAATTAAGTTTTCAGTGTCATAAACTAAAGTAGGAAATATGCAGCCACAGTGCATTCATGAGGCCATCCTCTTTTCTTAACATCTGAGGATGTCGTCCACAATGTTATTTTGATGGCTAGTCAAGCTAAGTCTATATACCTCACAAAGCTGTTGTTTGCACCCACGGTAAGGAAGTAGCACAGTACAGATGCAGAGATACTCACCTTGGCTTATTCAGAGAACTGCTTGAATATTTGTATTATGAAGTATAGTAAAAAGTAAGTTAGAGGCCAGCCTCTATTTCTTTAAAAAAATAGATGAAGAAATGTTTTATTTTAAATTAAAAATTCTGCAGAACAAGTTTTCAATGTACTTTTCTAAAGTATCATTTACTGTTCTTAGGTATTTTATTAGAACTAAAAAGAAACAAATTAATAAGTGCTTGTAAATTTTGTCTTTTATAAAGTATCACAGGTTTCACAAGGCACGTAGACGAACAGTGCAGTTTTTGATTTCAGCCTTTTTCTGTGTGTATAGTTTATCTCTTTTTTTGGTTATTATTTCTTAAACTTTTGTTTTCCCCCAAAGTATAACTTCATCATTCTGCTCATCTGGCTATCCCATCCTCTCTTCTTCTACTGACAGCAATTATAGGACAGAAACAGCACAGCATTAAAGATGTATGTCAAAAGAAGCATCTGCTTTTTTGGCAAACTCCGCACTGTTGGTGGCACTGGAATTATTGCTATACTGTTTGTCACAGGGTTAGACCACAGATGGCTCTTTTGGCTGACATGGGATCCGCTATGTCATTTTCTGTTTATTCAAGTTAAAAAATGAATTGAAGAACTTGTGCCTAACTGTGTATGAGGGAGTCAATTCCTATTAAAACCCCTTTGCCCATGATTGCTGTGGTTCCATATGGGCAGTATACTGCACCCAGCGCAGCAGTATCGCTGTAACCGTGCACCCCCCTGCTCGGTTTTAAAGAGCTGAATGTATGCTCTTTTTTGGCAAGGGCCATCTCTCTGTTACAGCAGTATGTAATATCTAACACAATGCAGCATCCCCAGTCTATTCCTGCCCCTCCTGCTGTGTTCTTTAAAAAACACACACGGGATTGTGCAGGCAGCTGGCTCTGGCCCTTCTTTGTACTTTCCTAAATCTTAGTCTTTATCTAACAGACTATGCCCATTTCATTGCAGCCAGAATATCCAGCAAAAGAAAAGGTGTCATGTCAGGAAAAAAAAAAGAAAAGAAAAGAAAAAAAGAAGAAAAGTCCATTTTGTAACACTTTCTCACCAAGACTGAATCCTGATGACCACCAACCCATGAACACGTTATTTAGAGCTCTACAATGTATGCTTTAAAGCATAGATAAGTTTAGATATTTTATCCTGTCTACTCAATTTGCAAGTGTTTTTCCTTTTTTAAATGTCCATCCTAGCCTACCTATCATAGAAAAATCAGCAAAGAACAAGCCAGCGTAGATACAACGCACAAGTACAACACAAAGGTTGTTTTAACACTGGCACCAAGACAGTCCAATTGCCTTGCCTAGCAGCTTGCTACGTGCCTAGGTCAAAAACAGTTAAAGCTGCTTAAGAATGGTAGCATCTTATACCACTTCTGTGGGAACAAATGACTATATGAAGTGCTGGACAACAGAAAAACATATTCTGAGCATCACTGCACTTCCTAGTTACTCTATTGCATGTATTTCCGTAGCCCTTTATAGCATTCACCATGGAACTGAGTTGCACAGATCATACTGAGCTAAGAGTTCTTTTTATATTAGTCACTTCAAAATTCAACAAGTGCCCTTGTGATTCTTATATTCTGCAACATGATAAAATGAAGCAGCTGTAATTAATTATAACCGATACACTGGAAGAGGACATGTACAACATTACTGGCAAGGCATTAAAGCAAGTCTTAGGTACAACTGCTGGAAAAGCACATACCTATTGCATATATTGAAATGGTAGAATTAATTTTATATTAAAGGTAATTAAGAACAGCTCCGGTGATATTAATGTACAACATTAACATAAAACATAACATACCTAACTTCAACACAAATCAACAGTTACAGAAAGCAGGAGAAAAAAAAAAGACTATGCAAGATTTTCTGTACATTTCAAAAATGATTTTTAGCTCTTCTAATATTTTAAGAAGGATTTAGGAGAAGAATAAATACTCAGAAAGAAAAATAGACTAGTTTTCATTCTCCAAGAAACACAACACCTTTTTTGATTGTAACTGTTATGCCAGGAAATTCAATCCACTTTTTTCTGTAAAAAACAAACAAAGCTTTTAGGAGATGTGAAAGCTAAGAACATCTCAAAGGGCACAACAGTTTACACAGAGAAGAAGCTCAAGCCTTCCAATTTAACATTAATTTCAGTCCATTCTCTGTAATGATCTACTACAAATGTTGCAGCGCTGCCCACCAATCTAACATAAGAGGTACAAATATTGATGGTATCTTTCATGGAGTAGGCTCCCAGATAGACAGTACTATAAACTAGACTAGGTCTGCAATACTGACCAGTGGGCAAACACATTAACTTTTTGCGTTTTTATCTTTCTTCTCATGACCGCTCCAAATTGTAAAAATCTTCTTCAGTATGCTGGGATCCTTTCACAAGTAATCAACAGTTTTAAAAGCTGAATTCAACAACTTGAATTTCTAATGTAAATTAGAAATATCTTGTAGCTGTGATGGCAGCTAAAGAATATAACCAGGGTAAAAAGTAATTTAAAGAGTAGTTCCACTTTTACCACTGGTTCTGCATTCATTTACACAAGCTGAAAATCTGTCCAAGCGTTTTTATAAATTTCAACATTGTATAAAGCTGACAGACCAGAAAAGACAAGTGCATAATGTTGGCAAAACTTGGAACATAGGGCTTCTCTATTGAGTACCAGTGAACACACTCTGGTTTTAACACTGCACTATTTGTGCTAATTTTCTTTGCATTTAACTAGACTGTCTGTAGCACATATAAAGCTGCAAATGAGATTCCCAAAGCTCTCTAAGCGATTTAAGATTCTACTTGACTCCTGAAAATATAACCTAGAAGCACCAATCTCATTAGAAAAGAATTGGAGTTGGACTTCAATGCTTTTAAAGTATTTGTCTCTTCTGTATTGTGTCACAGTCTTAAGGCTAGTGTTGCAACCCACCATGCAAACCACAGTACAGATGCCTGGCAGCTTTGCCCACAGCACAGGCGTGATATTGAATTAGTACTCCTGAAGATTTTCATTAACGCAACTATATCAGGGCAGTTACATCTGTGCTGAAAACTCCAGGATGGACAAGATGTTAGTCATAGTCTCACGAAAGGCGATGAATACTGCAATGCTTTGTTAAGTATGATTTAACACAGTTTGCTCAGACAATGTGAAAGAGCTGGGAGAGAACTGCCTGTAGGGAGACCAATAATCCTTAGTGTCAAGGACAACAGTTTCTAAATTTTGGAACCACTGGATATCTGGAAACCTTGGACATTTCTCAGAGACAGCCTTGCACTGTTACAAAACTATAATAAAGCCTGCCACATCCAACCCTTTTGGCCATATGTTCTCTACAGCTTATTCTAGTGGCATAAAATGTCCATTTTTTACAGACACTTGACATTTATATGCACATTCATACAAAGGATCCCCCCCCGGATGCTCAGAAGAAAGAAGAGAATGGACTGTCATGACCAGACCAATTTGTACACCTTTCTCCTAGGTAGCACAAGGAGATTTACCTGTGCAGAGACACCATTCAACAGATCTTAAAATAGCTTGGACAAACAAGAGAATAACTATATAATTCCTGAAAAACAAGAGCAGCTCATCTGGTGGATGAACAGTTCAGACATACCAAAAAATGCTCATCCTGTGGCTGCTATTGCTACAGAAAACGCTGCTGAAGGACAGCTTTGGAGATGCATTACAGACAACATAAGATGGCCCGAGAGCTAATCAGAAAACATTCATAGCAGAAAACGTAGCACAAGCAACAAAGACTACATGTCTCTGGGTTAGCATCACCACGCTGCCCCTTTTCCCTTGAAAAGTGTGTGTGCACATGCGCGCACATGTGTACACCCATACTGCAATATCATCTCTGCTCTTCAAGACTTGTGTGTTCTGTTTACTTAAATTGTTTATTAAACTAAAGGTTGATTGAACCACTGATCATTATGACAGTGCCACACACTTTCTACTTGCTCTTCTACTATAAACTTAGGACCTGCTTTCTTGAAACTATGTGCTAAGAAGAGTGTAAGGAAAACATATAAACATTTGGACAGTTTTGTCTGGAAGACACGGAAGTCATAATTTTTTGTCTCCAAATTTCTAACCTGCAACTGCAGCTTGGTTTAAGTTCCTAGAAGGTAGAGGGAAACGTGTTTGCACATTTTCAACCAGCGAGCCTTATGCATCTCACAACTCCTAGTGATTATGCCCTCTGACACCTTTTTCCCTCTCCAGTGAAAGGATTTCCATGTGTGAGAGTAGAAAAAGAGCATTTACTTTGTTTCGTTTAGGACAGTTTGAGATGTTACAGTAACATACATACCCTTATCTCATTACCAGGAAACTTAATAGAGAGATCACAGTACCGACCGAGAAACATGGTGCGGAGTGTAGTACAGACATCTAATCACACTCAGCCTGGACCAAGCTAGGCTCATTAGTGTTTGCTCAGCATCGGTCCCAACAGATCCAGACTGTCTCTTGCAAAATCATACAGTGAATGCAATGTTCTCCCCAGCACTGCAGGTTGCCAGAGGACCTATTCAGTAAAGCACAGCACCACACTAATATGCAGGTCTTGGTGATGCACCTGAGATAAGGCCTCCTGCAACTTGAAGTAATGAAGATCACAGTGCCCAGATACCCACGAATTGCTGTTCCAGGCCCACATGTGCAATATTCAGCCAGAACTAGAAACTAACCTGGCTAGATCCAATCTAAATAAGGGTACCTCTCTACCCAAGAGCACTGTGCAGAGACAGAGTCTAGAAGCTGTATAACCAGCTTAAGCCCTGCAGGGTCTGGTAGTACCATACCTTGAGAAGATAGCTACACAGATATGAACAGCACCTGGCCCTGGACAGGGGGCTGACTTCCTTTAGCAGAATTATGCCTGAGCTACATTTCAGCAGCTCCTATCTGAAACCAACTTTGGAGTCTCTGAATCCATGGCACACCAAATCTGCAGTCAGGACAAACTACCTACAAAAACTGAGAGCTGACTGTACTTTAAATGTTCCATCAAAAAAACCCTCCATATATTTTTACATTAACAGTATCTCTTCAAGCATCAATGAGATTTGCCTTGTCCTCATGTACTCTATTCTCCACAAACTTTAACGGGCTGAACTCACAACAAAGGTAACCCGAAAAATTAATATCGAAAAGGGCAGTCCTGATCACATCTTCCCTTTCTCTGCTTGCACACTTCCATTAACAAGTACTTCTCTGACTAAACTTTATTTACATCTATATGGAGTGCTCTAATTCTTGGAGTGACTTATGTCATAAAGAAAAGTAACTTGTCCCAAATCCTGCTAAAATCAACAGCTTTCAGATTAAAGTAGTTCTACTGTTATTTGATGAAAGGTAGCTCATGGACAGCATGTCTATCTTCATGGTCCAGAGAAGATGGCTCTGGAAGTCAGTTTAAAGCACAGAAGTTGCTGAGCACCAATTTAAACCAGTCTGTGGGTGTTCAGCTCTTCCGAGTTTTAAGTCATAACTAACAAACAGGACAAGTTCAGCAACAAAGTATCAGGGAATCTGACCAACTAGTCAGTGAATCTAATCTTTTTTATGTAAAGTTATTAAAAAAATTACAACGTTTCCTTAAATGTTGGTGACCAAAGGTACACAGATGAGAAAGAGTCCTTCTGTTCATTAAGGCAACTTGCCCCAACGCTGTGAATGCAACAAATCTGGGGACTTGATGAGACATAGCAAGAAGCTTGCTAAAAATCAGCAAAACAAAATCCAGCACACAAACCTGATTTTATAAATAGTACTTCGCTTTTCTTTCTAAATAAGGAAACCAGAATTCCTTGGGTAGGATGACATTGTCAATCTGTAAAGGTAGAAAAGATTAAAACCAAAGATTTGTCTGTGAAAGCTAGAGTAAGATTTCCACTGTAAAAGTAAGTTTTGGTGGAGCTCCCTAGCAGATTTCTAGCTGTGCCTTAAGAATGGTTTTTCAGCACTGACATCTTACAGTCTGACCATGGCATCAGGCCAGTTAAAAACAGTCTAGAAAGCTGAACTCTTTCAAATTTTATCGATAAAGTGTTTTAACATGAAAAGTCAGCTCTTGATAAATGTTACAAAGTAGAAACTGAACTTTTGGAGAGATGCAGGATTTGCAGTTAGGGAAAAGGAAAAGGGTGGCATAAAGGAGTCAAAAAGCTTTAACATTGGTGGTTAGATCCTCTGCAAAGCTGTTTTTGGTACAGAACCAAGTAAAGAACAAAGCTGACTGCCGTCGGCTCGGCTTTAGAGCCAAACTTTCCCCGGTTTGGCTCAGAAGAAACACCAAAGTGCAACAGAGGCAAATGCTAGCCCGGGGGGTTTTGGCTGGCTCAGGGCTGGGATCTGGATTGCCCCAGAGCCACACACATTGGAGACGGCAGGGAAGTAACATACAGGAGCTCAGGACAGACCTGACCGATGGCAGGTTGAGGAAGACCGGGGAAGCACAGACTCAGACTGCAGTTCAATGAATGGTTTAGGCAGCAGCCTTGCCCTCACAGCTGTTCCTGCCCTCTCCCAGGTTCACAGTAAAGTGGAGTCTCCCCAACTCAGGAAAAGAAAAAAAAAAAAAAAGAAAAAAAAAAAAAAAAGGAAATTCTGCCTGAATCTTTTACCATCATGGTAATGGAACTGCAGCATTAGACAGCCGAACACTCAGGAATGAAAAAGACTTCAGTTTTACACACACAAACTCAGATAACTGCAGCAAATACACCTGGTACATATGTCTGTCACTAAGGCTCAGAAGAGAGCAAGCAGTGGGCACAAACCTGCCCACTAACACATCGACATAATCCTCTGTACATACCTTGCACAGCAATGCTGCCCCGGTTTTAGGGGCAGATTTTAGTTATAATCTTATCAGAAACAAATCCCAGTTAGTCTTTGCTCATTCTTTACATGATGTTTTCATAGGTGCTCACCATTTGTTAGATCTGATATTGCAATGACTGCTGAAAATACTGTATTTTCTGTTTACAAATGACAATCTTCTCCAAAATCCTTGTGCACACACTCCCCAAATCCTTGTGTACTCACACCTATTTATCATTTCCTGTTCTTCCCGAACTCTGGAAATTATATTTGAATAATATAAACACACCAATTCGAACACACACTTTCAAGATACTCCTCAATTTTCCCTTACATTTTGCCTTCTAATTTGAAACATCATTCTTGATTTGAACCAAGAGATAAACATATAATTCTTTTTTTTTTGTGAAGTACCATGATAACTCATGCAGCTATTGTTAGTTCATCAAGATATAAGTGTTAAGTGCTTAAGTATTGTTCAGATGTTCGAAATTCAAGCAACTCAATATGACTTATCTTAAAATTAAAATGTTAGTGACTTCACAGTGAATGATAATTAATGACTCTTTTTCATCAAGAAACTTAGTTCTGAAGTTAAATTATAACTGTTTAGCAACAGTACACTCAGAAAATACAGGATGCTGTTCTTTGGTGCATCTTAAAAGTTAAAGGAAGCAATATTCCAAATAGCTGCCAGCGCGAAAGTCTGACTGCATAATGAATCATTTTCATAGCCACTACAGATCATTAACAACTCTGAAATGAAGAAAACAAGAATTAAACACCACCTAGAAAGGCTTCTACGTATTCTATACTACACTTTAAACACATGAGCAATTACATGGCCAAGATCATCATCTACCCCTGGCAGTGAAGAGGGAGGCCTAGTTCAGACAAACAAAAGGTTATAGCCAAAATCACAGCAGTCCCCACTGCCCGCCAGTACATGCAGACGGGAGGCCGTGCGTGAGCACAGCCAGTGCCCGCGATTGCAGCACCCATGTGAGAGCATCCACTTGCGGATGGCGAAAGGCACCTCACTCTGGCCATGCCCCATGCTACGGCAAGGGAGGCTCAGCACTTTGATGTCAAACATGAGTCAAAAATAAACTGCTCCATTTGGGCACAGAGCGTGATCTATCTGTAGCTTTATTGTTGGTATTCCTGTCCTTGGTACAGGGATTCTGCTGAGGAATCTTACCCCTGAACAGGTCAGGAAATTATAGATAAAAGAAAATGCTTGATAAATATACTCTGAATTGATAATTGACTTTAAAACACTAAAGTTAAGGGGAATCTGCCCAGAAATAAAATGTTCACTGTTATACTCACAGGGTAAGATAAAACAATCACTTGCCTCTAGTTATTCCATAATTATAGTCCTGAGCAACTGCTTTCAGGTTTGCCCTATATTGTGGGCAAATCTCAATTTCAAGAAATTATACTTTTAACAAGAATACTCCTCTCTACTTTTCTTAGCAGCAATGCTATCTTTACAACATATCAATCTATGCAACTGTTGGACGTTTAACATCTATAACAAACTAATAATGACTTACAAGATTACACAATACAAATAGGTTACTACAGCAGTCACAATAAACTGAAGTTGGGCTGTGTTGCATTTCTTAAGAGCATAGACCAAACACTGAAGTATGTGAAATTTAGTTGGATTTCAAAATAAAAATGGGACAAGAGAATACTGGGACAGGAGAGTTTCCAAAGGAGAAAAAAAGAAGGGGTTAATTTAGCAGGAGAGATAAATCCACAAAACAATTGTAACTATGTAGCTAAACACTCTGCAAAATCTAGGCCATTGAACTTAATGGAGTTATTCCTGAACTGAGTAATATTTTAGTGGTTGAACTCTGCATTTTCTGCACACTAAACTTCTGCTTACAAAGATATAAGACTATTGCTAATAGAAAAACAGCATTTACTCCTTTCTAGAATAAGAGATCTGGACAACAGTTCTACCAGTCTAGTTTCTTGCAAAAATGAACTCAGCTATTGTTATTAATTTGGAAACTTCAATCATAGTATTCATGTGAACATTCCCATAGACTGCAAAGAAACTACTCACACAGTGAATGATAAGCAGAATTTGAACACGAATTTCTATCGTTCTGAATCGTCTGCTATATCTTGAGCTCTGGAGAACAGGTTTAAAGTGTGTGTGTATGTGTGTGTGTGTGTTTGTGTTTATAGCATATATACTACTTAAGATACTTAAAACAGCCCTAATTGCTGTAATTTCTGACCCACTTCAGCATTTTAGTGCATTCCCTCACAGAACCTATGGGAGGTATGAAACTACTGATGCCAATATCTTTAAAGATACAAACCTAAACAATTTACCTAAGATTTGCCGAAAAAAATCTTTGGCAGGACATTTAAATTGGAACTTCTTAGTTCTCCTAATTTCTGCACTATCCTTGGACAAACTTTATAGGCATACCTGACCTGGCATTTTTAAAATCACCCTGAGTTTGGAGGGAGGAAGAAGGTGGAAAAGCAAAACCGGCTCTGGTTTAGTATTTAGTAATTTTGGAAGGGTTTCACCTGAGAAGTGTCATCCCAAAGGACCATCTTTCAAAAAGGACATAAATGGAATGAAGCTATTTCTTTCAATCATCTTAAATACTGGAATATAAAACCATATAGTAATAATACCAAAGCAACTATGAGAAAATTGCAAGTGAAACATTAAAACTGAGAGCACAACATGATCAGGGGCTTCAGGGCAGGAAAATCCCAACATCTGATCAGAATATGTGAAGAATGGATACATGAAGAGTCAGGATGCCTTTAGTAATGGCTGAGCCGCCCTTCAGCTCTTAGTGACTTCCTCGAGACCACACCACTCTGCACCCAACAGATCTAAGAAAAGTATGTTTATTGGCAAAGTCTGGTTCAAGAGTTACCCTGATTTTGTCACTATAGCAATAAAAATATCAATCTAACAATGAATGACTTCCTTAACCATTTCCATCTTGCATTAACCTTTAAAGGATTGTGGAATATTGTAAGACCCAAAGGAAGCAACTCCTAAGGCATCTCAGACAACTGAAAAAATAACACATTCTTCTCTCAGGGCCACAATGCACCCCAAATTTCACTAGCACTTTTAACCAACAGAAGTGCTATGTAGTGAATCACATCTTAGTATTCTTCACCGTAAAAGTTGCTCAAGCTTTTAAACATACTCTATATGTCTGCAGTACCACAGGATGCTGTTTTCTTCCTTTCAAAAATTATCTCCAATTCTGGAATATTTAGGTATATGCATATATATATCAGAGATGTTGTCCTAAGACACTAAAGTAACAGTCATCATTTATTTTTTCAAGTTAAGCACTGCAGAAAAGCTTTTTAAAAAAAATCTGGTTTTGGCTAAGCCTCTCTCATAAATAGCATCCAGAACTGCATTTCCTGGAATTCCAGGAAAAGTCCAGAATTATCACTGTTTCAGAGGTTAGCAGCTAAGCAGTTGTATTAGATACCTAACTTAAATATTTTCCCAAATATACAGACGTATTTTTAAAGAAGTGCAAGTACTACTGTAATGAGGATCATGTAAGCAAGTACATTGGATAGAATAATACTAAAGCAATTAAAATACCATCTGATTCTGCTGAATGTCAGTCTAATCCCAACCCTGGGATATACCAGCTATTCATCTCAGGTTTCTCACGAGGCAAATTCAAAGGTCTTCTGATTCTCTGTCTCAATAAGCACTTATTCATGTCAGTAGTCTCGCCACAGTCGGCGGCACCACTGGGTATGTAAATACTGCCTGGCATAAGCAAAGGCCTCAAAATTCAGCCCCACATTTTTAGAACTCTGCTTCAATTCCCCGGGAATAGAGACCGCTAAATACTTCAAAGGACCTCCTCGTACCAGCGGTTGCTTTTATTCTGGTCAGAAGTCCACGGAGCTGTTTGCCCAGCTCTGCCAGCAAACGGGTTTATTTGGAGCGGGTGCTGCCTTCCCGGGCTCACAAGAAGCATGTTCCCCATCATGTGATGCAGTCGCATGACACGCTGGCTCCATCCCTCCTCTCCCATGGCACAGTTGCAATGGGCCAAGTCAACACAACTTTTATGCTTTATGTTACTTTTACACTGTGTGCTTTAAAGATTACATTTTAATAGGTTTTAAACTAAGCCAACTATATTAGAACAACAAAAACACATAAGTAGCCATTCAAATTTACCAGCTTCAAGATGTGTTGCTGTGGCCACCCTCTAAGACATGCTACAGGCTGTCACCGTGTCCCTCTCTCCCCACAACGCACAGCCACCGGTCGACCACCTGAGTGACTGGAATAACGCGGTCTCCCCCACTCCAATAACAGCCAGGAGAAATAATCTCCATTACACAGCTTCAGAAAGTGTTATTAGCAAATTATGTGTATAGGTGGAAGAGAAAGAAAAACATCACTCTGAGACTTGAAATCCATCCATCATAGCATGAAAGCACAATCTCCTTTGCAACACGCCAGCCGCCTCTTTAGTGCTTAGCTAAAGAGCCCTCCAAAGCCTGAGCAGGCAATACTGCACCGAGCAGTGCCTGGGAGATGATGGTACTTCCAAAGCAGAAAATGACAACCTACGGTCTGGTGAGAGGTAGGTGGATAATGCTTCACTAAGTCTAACAAAAACCAACCAAACAAAAAACCTCCCCCCCGTCACCCAAACTCAGAAAGGGTTTGAGGTATAAAAGGAAATATGGAGCCTTAAATACAGAGTCTCTTCTCTTTTCACTGAATGCAACTGGAGGAAACTGGGTTGCATAATAACCAGATTCTCAGTGAGGAGGCTGGAAGTTGTCTGCCACATGACTATATGGTAAAGGAAAAACTTTCAAATACTCTACTTCTCTCTCTCTCTCTCTCTGTCTGTCTGTCTCTCTCTCTCTCTGTCTGTCTCTCTCTCTCTCAGCTCTCAAGTTCTAAGGACTTTGTCAATTTTTATTCTGGGATTTTCAGACAAGAATTTGTATTTGATTTTACCCTAACCCATCTACTGTTCTGAATGATTTCAGATTAGCTGGCAAGCACCAACTGATACTGTTCCCATGGGTTAGACAAACCTTAAAACAGGATTTTGAATCATTTAGGAGGAGTCAAGCACACAAGCACATTGCTTCAGACTTTCGAGGATAACTGCATACTCCTCCTGTAAGCCACAGCAGCCTTGCTGGGAGGTGGTAACGCCTCGAGCTTAAAGGAAGAAGTGCCCTGCAGTGACTAACCACCACCAGGAAAGCTCCCTCTAACAGTCACCCAAACTCATATCCGAACTCTGAAGTTCACTGCTCAAGCACACTCAAATTTAAGTGCCACATAACTATCTTGGATGTCTTAAAGGGCTGAATTCTAACACTGTTATGCCGCAGTACCCAGATGACAGAATATATGAGCTGCAGTTAACCTGAGGAGTCATGTTTCCACTTTCTTGAAGCAAGGCACCATATGGCAGAGGAGATTCAGATATAATGGAGGGAAAACAATAGAAGGTAAGGGAAGAAATAAATCCCCTTCTTATCCAACTGAAGAAGCAGAAAACCTCCATTTAGAATAAGGTGTGAAAGTACCACTGCCAACAAGAGATGCTGTCAAGAAATGGAATCAAGGACAAAACAGAGTTATGTATATTTAGTCAATGTAAATAAACATTTAATTTCACAGACAGGTAAATGTCAGGCTAGACTTCAGGTTTGATGCTCACCTGGCGCTGCTGTTTCTGCTGTTCTTCAACCCAGGAAAACTGGGCCCAAATTGGGCTCCGTAGAACAACACGTTGTTTGTTGCCACTGCAAACCCACACAAGTTCTGCAGTTGTACCAACTAAGTAAAACCAAAACACCCACTCTATTTGACACATCATTTTTCTAAAGCAGAACACTTTAAACAAATAAGACACAGACCAATGATTTCCTAAACTATTACAGTTAAGTGAACAACACTGCTTTTATGAGGACATGTGAACAATAAAGTATTTTTGTTAATATTATAGATTTGTATGCAGTTGTGATTATTATCTTCTATTTTGCAGCAGACCACAGAGCTGAAGTACCATCATCTCACACTGCCAATTCAGAAAAAGAAATTTTCCAAGAGTTGTAACTAAATTTCTGTCCTAAAGAGCTTATCATATTTCAAAACATTTGCTAGGTAATTTTAACCACTGCATCTTAGTGCATGGGTTAGTCTTTAAAATTGGTATAAGGTTGTACTGTTAAATCAGTTTACAAAAACTGTAATGAAGGTTAATAAATTTAAACTGCCTTAAATAAACTAACTCAAACTGACTAAAACCTGGTATATCTTGAATCTGCTTAAGGCAATCCCTTACCAATATTCAATTACTTCAACTGAAATTTAAAACTATTTTGTGTGTCAATATAGGCAGCTACACTGGTTTAACTACAGTCTTTCAAGAAAAATAGATCTAAACCTGTGCAAATCACAGTTACCAGCCCTTAAAGCACATGATATTTTTGTTGTGCATGTGTTTTTTTTAAGTTGCTGATTTAGAAGGTTTGTGCTTATCTAACACATGGCTCTCCCCAATGCGCTTCTCCTCTCTATTTGTAACGCATCCCTTCCCTTTCCTGTTGCATCAGGAAGCTGCAAATACAGTGGCTTCTGCAGGGCTGTTGTAATTACCACAGCACACTGCAATTCTGAAATGTATGCAAAATAAGTTGCAATTACTCCAGCAAGGTTTTTGAAAGCATTTAAATGTGGTTCTGTTGGCTTCCTAGAAATCTTTTGACCAACATCCTTCATCCAAGATCAAAATACCCCCCCGCCACCTTTTCATTAGGCCTACAACTTTATAAACCATAACATTTTCCCTTAAGTAAGCTGTTTTATAAATAATTTCACATGGAAATAGAAAAAAACATTCATAAGAAGCCGGAAACATAGTTGTGAGAAAAAGCCAGTAAAAAAGTTCCTATTCTCCATAGACTGCTTTTGTTATAGCCCCTCTCATAAAACAAGCAAAGATCAATTTCAAGGAAGATTTTGGAGATGCAAAAAAGGCAGACAGAAACAACCATCATTTCTTGTTAGCTACCAGAAGAAAAATGCAAGTCAAACTACCATTTTTTTTTTTTTAGATCTACCTGTTTGCAGTAATACGCTGATGTTTTAGCAGTCATGTCAAGCCCTTGGGAAAAGGTTTTTTCCCCTACCTTCCTTCCCCTCTCCTCCCCACAGCAATCCTGGTTTAAAGGATCTAACCCTTCTGAAATGTGTTAACTCAAGCAATTTTTTTAACAGTTGGAAGTTTCAGGAAAAAAAGAACTCAAAACAAAACAGCAGATGTTCAAGACATAGACTCCTATTTTCTCTTCCATGTGAAGCTTCATGACAAAGATACTTTAAACAACAAAACGTCCAACTGGCTAGAAAAATAGTTTACCCTGTTAGAAGTACTAAACAAAAACTTTAAATTGTTAAATACAGTAAGACAATCATATCACTCTTCGCAATCTATAACATCACGTCTGACAAGATAAGGTGCTTCCTTTTATTTCTTTCATTCAAGTTTGTGTTATAAGTATAGAAACCCACTGACTGAGCAGTTTTGCTCCCTTGAGAATAAAGCAGTACTTTGCAAACAATCTTATAAACGCACTTAAAAATCTGAAAGAGCTGATGCTCAATGTAAGAGGCGAGTCCTGTTAAAGCAGGGGAAATTCATTAACATCGTATATAATTTAAAGAGCAATAGACCAGGTCAGTGCAAGGTGATGATACAAGATGTTGCAGTTCTGAAAGAAATCCAAACTAAAGTAATCCAAACTATTCAGGTAACCAAACCTATCTGTTCATTCCTTCAGCTTCTCAGTCCTCTCTCGCGCTTTGTATATGCACAAGTGGTGCAACGCAGAACCAGTCTGGTCTCAGACTTTCAGTGGAGCTGCATGTTTTGAATTATGACCATGCCAAGGTCTTACAAGTTTCATGAGGTTGCTCCTCACACACACGGACACCACGCGCAAGGTGAACTGCAAAACTGTGAAATAATAAGTAGGATTACAGGTGTAGCTTCTTCATACTTTAAACCTACAGAAAGTCTCCTGAGTGAAACCTCATCTGCATTTTTAGCCTAAGACTGGCAGAAGTTTGCTTCATTTAACCATCTTCAGAAACCCACCTTAATCTTCAGCCTTTAACGAAGCCCAATCTGTGGCACAGGGGCTGATGTTAACAGCGCTGCATGAAAAGATTAATCAACAGCTTTGTATGTCAGTCCTTAAACAGGCCAAACACCGAATCAGTGCTAAATTCCTCACGTGCAGCTACGCCCAGTTAATCTGCTTGAAAGCAGCGAACTATGTAAATCTACTCACACTGGCGAGATAAACATTACACTCATCAAAATGTAACAAGACCCGCTGTTCCCGCGCAAAGCCGCTAAAACGCGCGGGGCAGAGCGGGCCGGAGGGGCAGCCTGGGAGGTGGGCCGCCGCGCCGGCTCCCCTCGCCTCCCGCTCCCCTCGCCTCCATCCCAGGCCCAGGTCGCTCCTGGGCCTGCCTTCCTCTTCGAGAAACCCGAGACAGGAGAAATCTCACTGCATGGAGTGATTTAAAATCCCTAATCAAATATCTCCTCCAGCTCTGTAGATTCAAGGAGCAGATGGCTGGAGAAAGCCTAATTTTCCATTTATGATAATTTTACAGTGCGTAGAAATATTTACTTCAGAGGAGCTCCTCCTCATTTACATGAGAATAAGGAAAGTGGGAGGAGGGACAGAGACTCATCAGGTTCCCAGTACACACAAATTGAGAGCTGAAAAACTCGTATTAAAGTAGGATATCGCATGTCATTTTTATTACTTTAGCATTCCGGATGCACACGTGTATTCTTTGCATAACTCGAGTAACGTTGTTAGTAAAAATATTAGATTACGCCTACCTTTTTCAGATATGACACACGGTCACGGCTATTTTGATAGATTACTAGTACAGACACTGTATGGCCTTTATTCTTTAACTGGACTTGCATTTCAAGAAAATTAGCAGATGAGCTGCTACTCATTTCAGCAAGATCTAACCTTAACATAAACACAGTAGAGGTATTTTTTATGTGCTGGCCTGCTAGTAATGCAGGAAGCCCTATTGAAAATATATGTTCAGAGACCATATCCTAGTATTCTTACAAGTACTCTAAAACAGAGAAAAAGCTTAGGCACCACCCAGTCGAATCTGACCTGAAACTGAGGGTGATGGCTGGCTCCTACATGCCTGACTTACACACCAAAATAGATATAACAGATAATAAGCACAACATGATACGCACAGTTTCTTTTATAAAATAAAATATAGTTCTCTGGGAAAACAAAAAGTATGGGTAAAACTGTGGCCCTACTGCAGCTAACTGGAGTTTGATCCGTGTTTTAAATGAAGCCAGAATTTTAGGTTACATTACAATGTTTTTAAAATAAGTCAACAAAGTATATTTTTGCCTTTTACCAAAAAATCACATATCTTTTCGCCATACTATCTAGCACTAAGCTACCTGAACCTTCTATAGACTTGAAAAATATAACAGGAAAGCATAAAAAATTAAATGCTCTGACACCATTCTGATATCACGCACATCACAGCACAAATACAGAGATATACAAACCATTCGAGACATTTTAGTTTCATTTTTAAGTTATTTAAATTTAGTCTCTGGCTCATAGAGTAGGTGCTGTTAGCATAGGAAATCTAGTGTCTCCTTTTACAGACACAGAATAAAATACAACCATAATTTAATTGCGTGAACATGGGTTACACAGAACATGCAGAGACGTAATCTGGGCTATTTTTAATTACCAACAGGAGCTGAAACATTAGGCTCATAACACTCTTCAGTATTTTTTGACACCAGTTCACCCCTGCAGGTGAGGTCTGAGTGAAAGGGAGATCAGAAAGTCAATCTTTAAATGACCTTAGCCTGCATGAATGAAGTTAATAGTTTTCCATGGACTTAAATGGAGAAAGGCCCAGGCCCCAGCTCCTTGTGTAGGAAGTGTTTGAGTGGAGAATGGCTACACACTAACAAAAGAAACCTTTGGTACCCAGGGTCTTAAGACCACATAATACCCCCACATTCATTTCTTTCTCCGCCTATTGAAGAAGAAGGAGGGGAAAAAAAGGTCTGTTTGTTTTTCTGATTCAGTCGGCCCTTTTAGCTCTTTGAATCTAAGGAGTGCACTGTGAAAAGAAGAGCATCTTATCAGCGTGCTCCAGACCAGCAGGCTCGCTCGCACCCGCACGCGAGGCGGCCTTGCCAGCGAGGGGCCTCGCCCCGGGCTCCCCGCGCCGGGCCGCGCTGCCGCCGGCGCCGAGGGGCCTCGCAGGTAGGCTCGGAAATAGCATCCAAGAAACTGGCTCCGCGCACAAAGCGCGCAAAAGCACCAGACAAGATCGGCGGCGTGGGTGTAGCCGGGGCATTTATTAAAAACAACCCCAAACCAGCACACACAATAAGCGTGCTTTATTATGTACGGACCTGAACACTTCGAGTACCGGATAGAAAGATAACTCCGGACACTGTTAGGCGGCATCTGCAGAGTGTTACTGAGATAATATACAAGTGATTTTTATCAAAAAGATGCTTCTATAAAATGGGGGAGGAGGAGAAAGGAAATAGCAATTTTTTAAGCCAGAGCTTAAACTTCAAGAAAATACAGCCATCTAGCTATCACTGGGGCACAGGTCAGTAGCAAAAATCCCAGTCGGTCGGAACAACACGCCAGAAGTTCAAAACTGTAAAGCCCATTTAATCATTATTTCTACGAAACCCTTTAGTAAAGTCCCTATGCATGTTAGTGAGATACAAGCTGCAATTCGTGCCCTTAATGAATTCTGACCCAGAGCAAAAAAAGACAACTCCTCCGGTACTGTTACTAGAATACGTTAAATTATTTGTTTCATCTGCTAAGAGCAGCAGGCACAAAAGGATTTTTCCTCACCTGGGGGACGGGGGAGGAACACTGCCAGAATATTTTTGGTGCTTTGTCAACTGAGGATCTTGTCAGTGACCTCTACTCCATTTACCCTTTCCTACACAAACACAGCGAATATTTTCTGTTGAACTTTCAAATGTAAGATTACTTTAAATCAAAGATTCAATGAAAAATAACCTGTTTTGCAGTAAATATTTCAACATTAACGCCAATGTTTTCAGGGAAAGAAGCAAAAGTGCAGCCGAAAAGACAGCGGCCCAACAAGGCTGCAGCCCAACTATTTCCACTATTCTATTTTCAGCGATTAAACAAAGAAAAAAATAATACCTCTTTCAGCACCGTTCCATACATGCGAGTGCCTCGAGCTTATCAGAGCGATCTGTCTGCCCATAAAATGTCACAGGATTTCCCTTGTGTACTTCGAGGGGGAGAGAAGGGGAAAGTCTGAGGCTCGGCTGGGGCGGAGGATTTTTGGAGGGTTGCTCGAGAAAAAGAACGCGCCTCGGTCCTTTTTGTCATTTCACGCGAAACGAAAAACGTCCAGCCTGAAGTTTCGCTTTGCAGCCCGTGTTGCAACACCAGGGCTTTTCTCACTTGTTGCCGAGCTCAGCAGGGCCGGCAGCCGCGGCCCCGGGCGGCCGCACGCAACGCGCCGCCCGGCCGCCAAGGGCCCCCGGCGGAGGCCGCCCGGGCCCGCCCGCCCCCGCCGGGCTCCGCGGCAAGGTCACCGCGCGGCTCCAGCGGGAGGCGCGGGGGGAAGAGTTGCTCTTCGCAAATCCCGGCCCTCGAGAAGCAGCCAGCTGATCCCCGGCGGGCCGCGAGTCGCAACTCCCGCAAGTCGCCACCCCTCTCCCCACTCCTCCCCCAGCCCCTTAAAAAAAAAAAAAAAAAAAAAAAAAAAAAAAAAAAAAAGTGGGGGGGGGGGGGGGAAGCGACGACAAAACCCTGCCGCTCCTACCTGCTTTCGATACGGGGTCCGGCTGCTGCCCGCGGCGCTGCTGTTGCTGCTGGGGAAGATCATCGCCCCGCCTGAGCCCCGGCTCCCCCCCGGGACGGGGAGCAACTTCGGCGGCCGCCGGGCTGCGGCGCGGCGGGGCTGCAGGGCGCCCCCCGCCTCCGTGCCTCCCCGCCGCCTGCGGCGTCCCCCGCCGCCCCGCTCCGCTCCGCGCTGCTCCGCGCCGCCGACCCTAGCCCGCCGCAGCCGCCCAGCCGGCCATCAACGGGCGCTCATTGACCGCGGCTTCCCCGGCCGATCCCACCTCCCGGCGGCCTCAACCACCGCCCAGGAGGAGGGAGCGAGCGCCGAGCCGCAGCAGGGCGCGCAGACCGGGCACGGCGCCCGCCCCCGCCCCTGGGCCGCGCGGGCGGCGGCGGCGCGCCCCCGGGGCCGCGGCGCTGCGCGGGGCGCGGGGCGGGGCGGGGCGGCGCGCGCCCCCGCGGCGCGCAATGGTTGCGCCTGGGGGCGCGGCGGAATGCGCGGCACGCGGCGGCGGCGGGCGCAAGTTGCGCTGCGTGCCGCGCATTCCGCCGCGGGGCGCCCTGCCAGCGCGGGCGCCCCGCGAAGAGGGGGCTGCGCGGGGGAGCAGCTCCCGCGGCCGCTCGCGGGGCTGTCAGGGCAGTTCCTCCCCGCCGAAGGGCGAAGGAGTTTTGCCGAGAGCGAGCAAGAGTTTTCCCGGGGACGGGATGCAGCTCAGGGTTCGGCTGGCGCAGGCAGAGCTGGGGCTCATGTTGCCCCTTGAGCTGCTGGACTGGCTGCTTTGAGTGTGACAGAAACGATAGTTTTTAACCCTTCGTTTTTCTTTACCGGAGACGGGAATGCGGTTTGGGGGCAGGGGAAATCATCCGCTCGAGGCCTTCGGTAATGCTCCAAACCAGTATTTTGGAAGCAGAGGAAAATTCTGACTTTCTTCACAAAGTTTGGGGCCTAGGCAACCTCAGCTGTTAGGCAATGAGGGTGGGAGCTCGCAGGAGAGATCTTCCAAATTCACTCACTATTACTCTGTGTTGTTTACCCTAATTCCTCCCGTGATACCGGTAATCTAGCTTTTCAGAGGGACACAACTGCACTTCCGTCAAGTCGACCGAGTCTCTGATTGGTGACGGTGCAAGAGACCTTCTGGTACTGACAGGCATCACCAAGCATCTTTTGTTTTTTTCTTCCTCATTCTCATGATAATGTGGCCCTAACCTCACACACACACACACACACACACACACACACACACAAAATGACAACGGGGAAACAGCTGCAAAGAGACAAGAAATGGCCAGGTAGTTCAATACAGAAAGGCTGAGCAGCATTCTGCAATTGCTCTGACAACGTCAGTGTTTACAAACTCCTCGTGATCTTCAGTTACTCTCAACTACAAATAACCACCAAATATTTTGATATCCTAATATGTTGCCATTGCAGATCAGAGCTCATCTGAGTACAGCCTATAGTAAGAAAGCACTGCCGCTTGGCAGAACTACATGCTGCATAACTGACTTTTTTTCCTTCTTTCTTTCAAGTCCTGAGATGGAACTCATTCAGTTAGGCCGTGATTTGATAAAACACGTCTAAGGGCTGCTAGTAGTGGATCAAAAGCACTGCAGTCACACGATACAAAGTGCTGGTCACTGTCACTGAAAAATATTTCACAGACTAAGTTTGTACTGGCAGACTTAATGCCAGATCAGGTATCGTCTGTCTGTACTACTCTTAACTTCATGCTGGATCACAGATCGTTTGTATTCCCACAGCTGGCATTAAGTTAGCACAGAGGCTTAAAGCTAGGATAAATTCATAGTCCCTGGTCTGCTTAAGGCACTAGGTTCACGCACGCTCTGTGACAACATCAGTTCACATTGCTCTGGAAAAAGGCAAAGGCAGGGCAATTGATTCTGGGTGAAACTATTTTTTTTCTTCTCTGATCAGATTAGTTTTCTTCCAGATCATTTCCTTTGTCTGGTTCAGCATGTGGCTGTGCTACTGCTCCTGCCAGCACAGAGGAGGTGGTATGGGAGCAGAAGTAGGCAGGAGCAACAAGAAGGTAGATATGACTGCTTGTTCTGGCAGCAGCATCAGATTATATTGGCTTAATATGTTCGTGTACCTGTGGCTTAATTTGATGGAAATGTAACTGTGCCTTCCCTAGATGAGATGCCTTCTACAGTAGGCAACCTGTGCACCAGTCTTATTATGGACCCAGAGACAACAAGATTCAGTGTGGAAATATACTGTCTTAAAGCAGTATAACAGCAACAGGAAAAGGCTATTTCTGCTGCTAAAATTCATGTTCCCAAATGAAAAATATGAACAATATTTTCTGTACTGCATTCTGCTCAACAAAGGGGTGACAAAGCTTAAATCTGCTACCCCTACAAGAGGGTTTGTCGACTGCAGATGTGTGGAATGACCATGCTTTCCCCTCTCTGGGAAAAGCTTTTTAGAAAATGTCAATCCTCCCTTGCTTCCTTCCTTCTCCTCTTCCTGTCCCATCCCCCCACGTTAAGGGCTGAAGGGATGTAAACGCTATATGCCTGGCTGGGTTTATTCTCAGTCACTGTCAGACCAGGAACTCAAGACTGTTGCAAAGCGGCACAGCTTTCCCCAGTTCTGACGTGGATTTCCCTGCGTTGGATTCAGGGTGTGACACGTTTCCCTCAGTTACCACTATTCTGTTTTACAGCACATTACAAAAACACACAACATCAGATATAATCCTGTAAACATAGATCACCATCACTGTGCTCACACCTTCCCTAGATGAGGTATCTGCTTATTAATTTTTGTTTAAGGAAGATATATTACAATATTTTCTAGGAAGAAAACCTTGATGTCCTATTGTAAGTGCTAATTACCTATTGAAACTTGCTGTTCATTTTCAAATGCTTATAATAATCTTTCTCCATTTTCGTCTTAGATTGGGAAATAGCTGCCTTCCAAAACCTACAATGAGGTTATCAAGAAGACAGAGCCAGGCTCTTTACAGCAGTGCATGGTTGGAGAAAAAGAGACAACAGACATAAATTGAAACAAGAGAGGTTCCAGCTGGACACCAGGACAGGCGGGCTGTGCAGTCTGCGCCCGGGGACATCCTCAGGCCCAGACTGCAGAAAGCCCTGAGCAACCCAATCTGATCTCTTAGCTGACACCACTTTCAGCTGGAAGTTGGGCTAGAGAACTCCTGAGGTCTCTTCTGACCTGAATTATTTCCTGCTCATATGAAAAAGCTTCTATTTTTTGTACTCCAGAACATAGGTGAAGTGATTTCTGCCTAAACCCCTGTGTTTAAGTTAATAAGGCTCTACAAAATACCCCGGGCTTTTCAGTATATAGAAAGACAGATATATCAAGTCATGGTTTTGATAACTAGTTCCCATACCTATTTTCTGAGACAAAAGAAGCATGCTTCATTCGCAAATAAGAGTCTCAGTCTTCTCTGCTAGCAAACCCAAAATTGAAACACCTAATCAATGAAACACATATAGATGTGATAATTTAAATCATATTTTCAAGGACATTAATATTAACTGTGTTGTAACAGGTCTGAATAGACTTGCAGGTAGGCAGGCATCTTACTGGTTACAGTTATAAATGAGCAATTCATTTTGTTCCTGAGGGAAACAGGTGACCACAGGGTCTAACAAAATCTATGTTAATTGTCCGTATAAATTATGTTCATAGCTTCTTTAAATTACCCAGAGTCGCTCATTCAGAAATAATGAAAACTTGATGAGCAGATCTGGTGCATCTTGTAGCTACAATGCTATGCTTACGTGTTGCTTTGTGTACTGTTTAGACATTTAGGTTTGCAGACAGGCTGGGCAAATACAGAAATAAAATTTCTCTGAAAACCTCAACACAACTGGAAGTCCTCAAGAATCTTTCAAGTAAGATTTGTCAATCTTAACAAATAGTAGACGGGTAAAACTAAGCCATGACTTTACAAACAGTTCTACACATTAAAATTGCTGCTTTGCCATTCCTGTTGTAAATCAAATCCATGATTTCCCTTATTTTTCTCAAAGTTTGAGTGGTGCAGTTAGCTCCCCTCGGGGCATTCTGTGTCTCTGTAGGACAGATGGTCCCTCCACCCCGGAGTTCTGCTTTAAAAGGGCAACTTTTGTTGCAAAGTCCTAGGAGACTACATCGAATGTCCTGAATTTTCTCACAACCCTTCTCTCTTGCCAGGACAAGGGAGGCGAGCCACTTTGGGGCCTCCTCAAGACCCATTAGTGGAGGAGTTGTTGTGGGCACTTTACTTCCCCACTTTGGCAGGACTTAAAAGACTTATCAGCTTTCCACCACCATGCTCATTTGCTTGAGTATCCATCAGCTCACTGAACCCAGTCATATGTGAAAAGATACAAAACAGAGTAGGCAGGAGGCTGAGCCACAACAATGTAAAAATACTTCGAAATGCCCTAGACAAGCCAAGGAAACAGTATGCAGGGCTGAACTTTGAGAGATACTAAGTATTTCCCAGAAAGTGCTAATAAAGTATGGGAAGCTAAGGACCACCTAGAAGCAGTTTTTTAATTTTAGCATTAAACTCATCTGTTGAGAACTGAAAACAAGAAAAGCATTTATGATAACAATTGATGGAATAAAATAAACTTCATTACAAGGGAAGCTACTCCAGAGATAAATAATCTCCTCACTAATTGTTTTTATTATTGTTTAAATATTCTAAATTAAGTATGCAGCTCATAAAAAAGAACAAAACAAGCAAAAAGAAAAATCCATATCTTGCTAAGTGAGAAAGAGAAGGACAGGTCAGGAGAAATGTGAAAACGTGCAAAGCACATTTTATATAAAAACTTTAGTTAACTTTTTCTTAGAAAAGGAAGATTCTAAAGAAACAATGGCTTCTGCAGAAGTATATGCTCTGCTGGCTTCTGCAGAAGTATATGCTCCACTGAGAACTAGGTATTACACACAATGAGAAGCTGTTGTTTAAGAATACAGTCTTAACAGTACAAAAATAATCATAGGAATACATGCAATAATAAAAACAGAATCTTCAGGACAATCAGAACCAAAAGGGGAAGATAAACAATCTTTTCCAGCTGTGCTGTTTCAAATATTGGTAACAAGATACCAAATTATTTATATTCTAGATTAGAATACAAAAAAAATGCTGTTTTATTACTGATTACAAAATACCTATTCAGAGTCGCTATTATAGATTTCTGTTGAAAACCTATCACTAGAACCCATCAGCTCATTCTTTCTGGGAGTCCTCCAACCTCAATCTCTGATTTTTCCTTCACCTCTATTGTGGCTTTTTTTCTTTCTTAAATCCAGCAGTTCTCTGTGAAAAAAAGACCAGTCCTCTAATGAGTGCTGCTCCATTTGGTGCACAGAGAATGCCTCTTCCACTTCGGCCACTGGGCTTGTGCCTCTCAGGAAATGTTTGGACTCCTCCTATTCATTTCAGCTTGCAGTTCATTCCTTCTATGCTTCCTTAAATGTTCTTGTAAGGACACTTTATAAGTTGCACAATTATAAGTAATTGTTCTCATTCCTTCACTGATTACTAGTGTAAAGAATACAAACACAGAGAGCAATACGATCTATTGTTAATGCCAATGCCAGCATTTTATATTATGGAATGCATTATTTATTCTTTGAAAGCCATGACAAGATATTACCTTATAGAAGTATTTCTACCGTCAAACAAACACTCCCTTCCTAAATATACCTTGTTTGGGAAGCACAAGTATGAAAGAGAATTACTGTAAGGGGCTGGTATATAACAGGAATTTAAGGAAGCTGCTCGTATTTGATAATTACAACACACGGCAAAATTCAATCTTGATTTATAGAATTAACTAGAATGACTCTAAAAGATCTGAATTTTGCCATTAGTTTGATAATGGTGCCAGACGTGTTTGAAATTATAAAGCAATCAAAATTCTGTAAATAGTTGCCAGATTATTGTAAAACAAAATAATAAAAGTCTGTCTGACATGACTAAGTATATTGTTTTTTTCTGCTTTGTTATTAGCAATGTTCATCATTATATAAAAATGTATTCATGCTTTAAGTGAGGTTACTAAAAAGAGCTCACTTTTTGATATACTTTCTTGACTACATATTTTTTACATTACATGTGGAATAAATTTATGGAGCAGTAGGGGAAGCAAGAGAAAAATATCTAGCAAGTACTTTGTATGAAACAGTCAACGATCCTATGCAGCTTTTTGCTTTTATATATATTGCATATTTACATTTTGAATATCAGTATTAATAAAAGATGAAGATAAATCTGCAAATACACAAATATTTTCCCTAAACACCAGAATTAATAAGGTTCTAAAGTAGGGTTATATTTGCTGGTGTTCATATGGAAAGGGGGCTCTTTCTATTCACAGCTTGTTCCATTTTGATGTGTAGGTTTTTAAAATGAGATTCTTCAGGGTATGGGCCAGGCTTGAATGGTTACCTTTTCATCTTTTTATTAGAATCTTAGAAATAAGAAAGAAAAGACATGAAAAGACCCCTACAATTAAAATATGTTTAAAGATTGAGAACAGTTAACAACAGTGAAAAGATAAATCATTGCTCAGTGGTTAGAGTAGAAGGTTTGACTGAAAATCAGCCAGACATAAATTTTATTCCTTTGTGTGTCGTTGTCTTGGTACCTAAGAGTGAAATAGCTTCAGTAGGATTTGTCAGTGCTCTGTGTTTCTGGAAAAAAATAATTTAAGACCCTTACCTGTTCCTTCCACATCCTTAAAATGGGACAAACTTTGAGAGAAACAGGCACCGTAGGCATTATTATCAGCTTTTGTAACAGAAGAATGAGGAACAGGCTGTCATAGCAGCACAAACTTTGTCCAAAATGGGTCATTATGAAAAACGGAAAAAGGCAGAAAAAGTCATTTAAAATCTGATATGCCAAAAAGTATGGCGTTGTTGCCACTAACGCAACAGAAGCTATGCAGAAGCTATGTGCTTGAAGATTGCTTGAGGAAAAACCAGACCAAAAGCTGCTCTGCAAACCTCTGCTGCAGAGAGGTCACTGTTTTCATACTGGCAAGAGAGACGAGCCAGATTGCAGGTTGTGTGTAATAGGTGTATTCGTATTGATATCTTGGAACAAAAACAGAAAACACGGCTCTTTCCCAACAATGTTGTTGTCCTAAGATGACTTCTTGCATTTTTTTTCCCCCTCATTCCCTGCAATGAAGTACTGTTGTATTTATATGACAAATACTAGTGGTCAAGTAAAGAAATGACAGCTGTACCTACTGACACGCACCGTGCAAATTTTTTCTGTCCTCACACACATCCCTGTCAATTAACCTCATTTCTGACCTGCAAATGTCTTTACAGTGCTGAAACTCCCCTGGGTACACTGACAACTCTGTACTGGTTCGGTGGTGTTGATTTATATCCTCTCGGTTGGAGTGTGACAAACTCATTTCCATATAGGTTTCAAGGGGGCATATAAATTTTATCTGTTTCAAAATTATAGCCCTTACCCTCCGAGTTTGTTTTATAATCATATATAAACAGAAAGACATTTGTTTATAATACACAATCTGATTATAATGACCTAATTTAGAGTAAGAAGGAAAGAAATGAGATCATGTGGCAGAAGTTAAGCAAATATTCAATAATGCATCTGAATGTTATCTCATTTTCAATATCTTTAAAATAAAACTATCTACATAAACCTTGATAGACTTGTTCCTGAGGTACACTGGCCTAGATCTCTGTCATTATGTTTTTTACTCTTCCATAGAAATTATCCACTTTTGTTTTCCTCAGAAGGCAAGCTCTCCCTTCCTGACTTCTGAAATTACATGTTACGCTTGTATCTGCTACATATCAACATAACACAGAACTAAATGATCAACAGACATATGCAGAATAAGAAAATTCCTCCTCCTGTGTATATTTAGTGCTCATAAATGTCATCCGCCTGGTGGTCATGACAATAAAAGTTCTCCGCTAGCAAGATATTTGGCATCTGCTGTAAAAGGTCCCCTGCTCCTTTCTGATACTTTGTGACCTGCAGAGACCACTCTTGGGGATGGAAGAATAATTTAGCTGCCTGCTGATGCAGCCCTTCCTTCCCTGCTACTATGGTGAAGGTACAAGATGTGGCTGACGCATCACAGACACATGAGAATAAGATCAAAGCCATTTTCCCATCCACTATATGGCTGCTGGCTGCAAACAGTTTTCAGCCATCACCATTCCGAGCTAAAGCAGCAGCAAACTTCATTGCTCTCCAAAGTCTTTGCCTTCACCTTCCAGAATATGAATGCAGTTAACATTGCATTTTTAGCACTTGTCACTACCTTCAAGGATTTGTTTTTATTCTGAGGTACATTTTATATATCTGTCCCCCAAGTAAGACTATTTTCCACTTGTGTTCAGTATTTGCAGCATTCACCATTAGTGCCATCATTACAGTTCCTGTAATTTTACATTCAGCGATGATCTGCATATTTATGTTCAGTAATCAGTAAATTAATCAAGATGGCTAGGAACAATTTATTTCAGCGACTAATTCATGGAGTTATTTACTAATTGTTCTATGCTAAGTATCTAGGGCTGGCAGGAGCACAAATCATGGTGGGAAAATATTTCATTGCATCATAATTAAGTTTTATATTTATTTTAGTAAATAGATTCTTAAAGTTGTTTTCAACAAATTCTCTCAAGTTGGATTCGAAGTATCTATCACATCCTGTGCAACCATATTTCCCAGGTCTGTTCACTGATGTCAATGCACACAAATCAAAGATAAAACATGCAGTGAAATCCTTGCCTTAAAATAGTCAATAGGAGCTTTACCAATGGGTCCCAGGTCTCACCCAGAACTCGTAGGCTGTGCTTTTATGAGCTATAGATAGGATTTAACGGCTCAGAAATGCTGAAAAGAAGAAGAACTTGTGCTCCTTTTCCCCTAACTGCTCAGAGCATCACGGTTTCAAGCCCTTTCCTTGACCCTTCGGTTCTTTTACTTGCTGATTCAACTCACCAACCCAATAGAAATCTTTCCACTTTTCTTGCTGCCATGACAGTGACACCGAGGTGTCTAACAAGACCAGAGCCTCCAGAAGGGAAGCAGCGAGAGCAGGCGGCCCGGAGAGGGCAAGGCAGGCAAGGCAGGCAGGTTGCTGTGGGAGGAGGCGCTGCTGTCCAGGACCACCTCGTGGAACCAGCCCCAGAACGTTTCGCACCAGCAACCCGTTTTGTAACCGTGTGTTTCCAGTCAGATTCCAGAAAAGTGCGGAAGTTTTTAAATAGGTTATTGCAACAAGCAGACCCCAGCCACTCTGTGCAGATGCACTGCAATAGGGTTGGGTGAGCTGGTCCGGGCAGCACTAGAATTAGGCTGAACTTCTGCCCCTGGCTTGAACAGTCTTTGAAGCTCTTCACCGCCTTGGCAACTTCTTTCTCTGTCTTATCCTATGACAGCTTCTGTCAGAGGCTCTGCAGAGCTGGGATTTTCTCCGTTCTGGGATCTTCACAAAAAATTTTCCTCTAAGCTCCCCAGGGACCAGATCTTCACAATGTTTCTGTGTGAGCTGTACAACTTGCTACACTTACTTCTGAGCAAAGCTGTACATCCATGGAGTTGAGTGGACCAATGCTCCCAGCAGTGTTGGCTGAGCAGAGCTCTAAGACAAAAAGGATTTCAACACATGATTGCAGGATCCTTCCAAGACTAGTTACTAGGAGGAAGTAGTCTGAGAAGTAGAATTGGATTATTTTCTCTATAGTATTTCAACACAAATCTATGTGAAGGTTTGCCCTTGCACGCAGTGGTCATAACTTTCTGTTACCTATCCACCAAAACAGCCAAATAAGCAACTTCCCACTTCAGGACCTGATCCGGTTCTTCTCTAATGTAATTCAGTAGCACATCAATAAAGACAACTGGGTACTATCGTAATACTGCTTTCAACCCTGAGACACAGACAATTTACCCTTCACTATTCTAAATATCATGGAAAAGATTTCACATGAATATTTGTTTACATAATTATAGATTGAGTTTTGTTGTATTTTTCACAGTTATCTGTCAGGTATATTATTTAACCTGATTGGCTGAAGTCTAGTCCAAAATACCATCCAATTATCTTTGGCAAAGCACACACAAAATTATGTTTGGAGAAACAGATGGATTTTGTATACCTGCAGATAACATTACTGCAGAACACAGGCTTATGCACTCCAGAAGCTAGGAGAGGTTAATGACTTTGAAAGGCAAACATGCTTCCTTCTTATACCTTCACTGTAATCAGTTACTTTACAGTATATAGTCTCATTATTATAAATTGCAACTAGAGGCATTTTTGCCTTGCAAAGGAATTCATAAAAACATGTCAGATCATGTCAGCTGAGATGTTATATAAATCGCATTCTACACAAAGTGAAAAAATACATTTTGCATCCAAGAAATTTCAGGTTGTTTTATGAGTAGAGCCCACTGTTTCACAACCCAGGGAAGAATTTTTATCAGGATTACAGACTCCATTTAAAATACATGAAAAGAAAGTTAAAAATCTAAATGTGCCTGAATGTTTGCATCTTTTAATCCTCTTGTTCATTATATTTCCACTGAAGTTGTTATTCCATTCCACAGAAGGGTTGTTCCTAACACTGCCTCAGCCATTTAAGCATACACATAATGATATACATACATACACATATGCACTTGCATAACTATGACCACATAAGCAATCCAGTGATGTTACTTGGAGAAATCGAGTGATCTTAGATCAACTACATGAATGAAGTGAAAAGAGGCATGAGTAGAGAAAAATACTTGTGCTGTATTACTAATTTCAGGCAAACTGCAGGCTCTCAACACCAGCTGCTAACACATGTGAAAACTACTAACTTTTTGCCATTACTAGGACTTTAGCTTATTTTATCTAGAGCCCATTGAGTAACTTGAGAAAGAATAAACCCTTTTTCCTACAATATGAAGGCTCCTGTGAGTAAATCATGTAGGCACATGACTTTGCAGGAACTGGGCCAGCGTGCAAAGAAAAAGCAAGAGAGCTAAAACAATCCCTTGGTAACTATATTCAATGGGCTATGCATTGGCTAAACCAGCAAATTTGGGCAAACTGTCTTACAATGTCACTGTAAGCTACTGCAAAGATCTGTTTATTTTCCTAAAAATTTCAAGTTAAGTCTCTAAAATGTCACCAATGTAGACACTCTTTTTTTTTAATGAAACAAATGAAAGTTTGCTTATTTATCAAAATGTTAGTTTAAAAAAGTATTACCGTAACATTTCTATTTAAAATAACACATCATCTCATAATCTACAGTCTATATTTTAGATTCCTCAGTTACAGTTAGTTTAATTGATTGAAACTAATTACTGATTTTCTATTACAGCTGTCTGATAAGACTCAAGAACTGAATTCAAAGCTGTGCTGGGAGCCCTTTGTTAAAATGTTACGCTGCTGTGTAATCTGCCACTCATTAACTAGCAGCTACTTTTTGATTGTCAGTGCTCATTGCCTGTTAGGCAGTTTGCTCCATGATGGAAATTATTTTATGATACCTACCTACAGATCTTAGTTTGTGCTGGACTACTAGATTGTTTCTTGCTCCTTTCAAGAGCCATAAACCATAAAATAAACATAGGGAAAAGGAAAAGTGGAGAAAAAAAAAAAAAAAGAAAAAGCCATGCCTTTTCATGCTGAGAAACTCCAGGCTTCAGATGATGCATTGTACTTAATGCTATTTACTGTACCACTCACAATATTTGGTAGCTGATCAAACTAATAAACATACAATTTGGCAGGGTGGGTACACTCTGCGGTAGCGAGTAGATGTGAGCTCCTTCTTCACTGCAACAGCAGCTCCACTTTGGTGCTCCCGCCGCCTCGGAGCTGATGTGAGAGATGCCTGTGCCCGTCACGGCCTTCCCTCTCGCCTCTGCACCGGCCACTTACTGCACCGTTCGGAGCAGACATTACCACACGCCCGAGCTGTATGGAACCAACCGCTCATACCGGTGTGCTGTGAAGTGGAAAATAAACTGATACAGCTTCAGTCTACAGATGCACATTTCTTTTAACTGGTTGATTTCACAGTTGTGCTATAGAGAAGAGTTGTAATAGCACGGCGGTCTCGGCCAGGCTCGGGCACGGAGGCAGCAGTGTCCGAATCCCACCCGACTGCCAGGGGACTAGTAATTTGGAGACACAGCCTGAGTTCAAAGCCTTGACCAGAGTCAAAACTGAAAGCAGGCAGCCACTCAGAGTTTTAAGTAGTAGAACATAAGACATCTTAATTTAAAGAGACGTTAGCAAACAGTGTACGTCCTCGCTTCTGCCTTCAGATCTCAGTTAAACTCGTAAATGAAATCATCTTTCTTTAAAACCATACTGGAGGGAAAAATGCTGCATTGTAATGTAGGGTTGTAAATAAACTAATAAAGCTGCACAAAGAGAAGAATAATGATGTGAATTATCCGTCTGAGCTTATCTGAATACACGTGGTTTGGGAAAAAAGATGGAGATGTTACACGTTTAACAAAAAAACTTAGATTGACAAATTTCCTCACGTGCTCAGCAAATCTTTCTTTAAAAGCTGAAATCATGGTTACAGTAACTTCCTATTCAGTCATTTCCTTAATTAAACCATTGAACTTTAATGTGAAATACAGCCATTACAAAACCAGAAAGGAATCTGAACAATAACAGATCTACTCAAATGGGCAGTGCAATAACCTGAAGTGATGTAAAGGCTGCTACTTTTTGGTCTGAATAAATTATATTGGGATTCTCAGAGATACTAAATCAAGCTTTAGGGAACTTTGTATTGGATCAAAGATGCACTGGCCGTATGACGTGATCCAGTGAATACTCAGCACAGACTTGTTTTCCTTGGTAAAAGTTATTTAAAACATTGTGTGTCAAATTTTTTTCAATTTTTTTGAAGGTGATAATTTTAGTAGTATGTAGGCTAAATCATGGTCTCAAGCAGCTGCACTGCTCTGCAACTGAAGGTCACCCAGACACAGGCATTTTTGCATCTCTTGTCTCCTTTCCACTCCAACATCACAGTCCCCAGGGGTCCCCAGGATGTCAGTGCTCTCACCTTAAGCAGGACAGCCTTGGACAGTCACTGCATTCACATCTTTATTTGCCTCCTGCAAACGATCTAAACATCCAAAGAGCCAACACCTCCACAGGAGCTTGTCACCACTAATCAACCTAGGGCAGAGACTGGTGTGTCAGGGATGATCAGTCTGTTCCCTCAGCAGTGCCAGAACCCCAACCTGACTCACAAACTGGTAAAACAGTGCCTGGATTTAACAGAGAAAGAGGGCAGCCATGCGGGATGGCTGCTCGGGGCTCAGGGTACTGCTGCGGGCAGATACTGCAGGTACCGCTCCACCTCCATGAAGATAAGCCCTGTACGGAGCTCCCCGGCTAGCGCAGCAGAAATGCAGCTGTGTGCTCAGACCTGATCTGGACCGAGTTCGCGCTGCCAAGTAGTCCCACAGGGTGCCGATCTGGCATTAATGATCATGGGACCACAGCATGAGGTTTTGATACTATTAGCTCTTCTCTGCCGCCCAGGCAGTAAGAACTTTGCAGTTCTTTAGTCAGCTCAGACCTGTGGGCAGGCATGAAGGGTCACGCAGCTGCTGCAGGGAAGGGCATGATCTGCTGTTCAGGCTGTTTTAGGGTGCTGGGGGTCAGCGTCTTCCTGAAGACATAAGGCTGCTAGCTGACCAAAACTGACAGCACCTATCTTAGTTTTTGAAGGATCAGTAGTTCATTTAAAAAAAAAAAAAGGTGAAAAAAAGAAAGTTTACAGAATAAATGCTATCAAAATTTTGGTGCCTGCTACCAAGAATATAGACAAGCTCCTTACTTTTAATCAGGAAAATGTGTTTTTGATTGCTATAATCAAAGATTGGCAAAATAATTGCAAGTATATTATACACTAACATTTTTTTTGGTCTTCTATATTTTTCACTTCTTGATAGCGAAAGTGAAAGGCATCTTCGATACTTGGAGCTGACTGATCTAACAGATCCTTCAGTAACCATCATGCCCACCCTGCTTGGGTAACACTTAGACTTGAAATCTGGCTGAACAGACAATACTTAACTGTTAAGTTTAAACCTTGTTGCAGAAAAAAAGACAACAATAACACAGACAGATATTCAGAGAAATGGGCATACTACAACTTATAATAAATTCCTTAATATTAGCATTTTAAAGTGCCTGTTGTCTGCACTTTGATCCAGCTCCCAGACAGCAGGATTTTTTTCCACATATTCAACAGGAATGGTATCATGTTGCTTACTTCAATACTGCAATCTGGTTTACGCAGGCCAGCCTGAGTGGATAGCTACTGAAAGCAGCTGGATCCTTTTACAGGTACAAGATAAAACCATAACGATGTGACTGAAGATGGAGCGTTAGGGCTGGAGCCCACTGATTTACCTAACGGGCTGCACTATTGTACCTGCCCAAAGCCCCCCCAGTGCTGCAGGGGGGCAGGCTCCAGGATCAGGCCTCTGCAGCACAAATGCCTCCGAGCTGAGATGTGTGGCTAAGCAGATATCTTACTTCCACAGCTGTAAATCCGAAGTGATGGCTCTTTTGTCCAGTTCACAATATCTAATTTGGAACGAATCCTGAATTGCTCTGTTGCTAGGTGTTCATAAAGCACCACGTGTACCAATGGCATAATAATTAAGTAATAATAGCAATAATAATATTACGAAATTCATATGTACTAGATCACATCTTAATCCTGCTGGATGATATTGTGCTGACTACTTTTCTCCTGAAATTAAAGACAAAGGTACATGATATTCAGTAATATGCTATTACATTAATACTGCTTTTACTTTACAAACTCTATTAAGAGAAATATTTCTCAGTTACGGTCATGAAAAAATGGTACTTGGACAATAATCCTGTCAAACAAACACACTGACACACAGAGATACTGAGGCTTTGTTTCTAATGAAGATACTTTATCCGATGGAAAATAAGTCTGCTTCTGCCCTGAATCTCCAAATCTGAAGGGTTTTTCAGGTGATGGAAGTAAGTATTGTGCTAGGTCTCAGGCCTGATTACTTCCTGCAGGGATGGTTTTGTCATCGCACTGCCACCCCTCCCCTGTGATTCCTAAACAAGCCAGGGTCACAGTGTCCTCTCTTTAATTAGTATCTCACTGCTGGAGGGAGGGGGGAATGTCAAGGAAAAAAAGAATGAGAAGACACTGTAAACAAAGGTCCTCAGGGGCATCTTAACAATTTGGACAAGGAATGGAAAAAATGCTCAGTTCTTTTGTTGGGGGTTAAAAAAAAGAATGGGGTGGGCAGAATTTTAATTTTAGCTATATGGATTTGGATAAAGAGAAACCATGTTAGAAAAGAAACACATTTTGTTCCCAACAGGGTTTTATCATCCAACAGATGAGTATATAATCTACATTTTACAAGAAAGCCAACTAAAATATATGTTCCAACCATAAAGCAGCTGAAGCCCTGAGGTATACTCTGCTTCTGCAAGAGCCATAACTGAGCTCAACTGAGGTGAAAGCAATTATTTTTGTGTTAAATGTAAAATTTCCATGGATATTTTTTGTTCAAAAGTATTTCTACTACAATGAATAGTTTGTTGCATTACTGTAATTTACACCTGTATTTTCCAGAGAAAAATATGGAAAACCTAAAAAGAAAATAAAGCAGCATATAAAGCAATGATATGAGAACACCACCACTTTACACCAGACAATTAGCCCTCCCTGAAAAATTTTCAGATAACAAATCAGAAGATAAGAAATATTAATGATATTAAAGATTGTCCTTATCAAATGGGGAATTTTGTGCAAATGAATATAGTGCATAAAGGTTAAAACATTTACCTTTTTATAGAAAACAGTTTTCTCAATGCACAAGACAGCACGCAGGAAAAACATTGCATGCATTCTGTTAGCTAAACTTGATTTTTAAGTAACAGTATTGCTGAAGGCAGGGTTTATCTTGAAAGCTGACGGCATGAGAAGTTAAAGGGCAGTTTGTCGGCCCCTTGGCTAGCTATTGTAGTCCATAGTAGGTGGCCTTCCCCCTCCTGGATTTTCCTGCTCCAAGGTAGGCCCTTAGGTTACTCACGCCATGCGTAAGAGGAAAGGGAAGGGAACAGAAACCCTACCTGCTTCAGAAAAAAACATACATGCTACGTGTTTCAGAAGAATCACATGTTTCGAACATAACGGGGAAAATGAGGACCCCCAGTTCAGCCTGGAGCTGGGGCTTGCGCCCCAACCCAGTCCCTGCTGCAGCCGCTGCTGCGAGCATGCTCAAGGGGAGATCTCCCAGCTTCTTCCACCAAAGTCATCACAGTTTTATAGAAAACAATGAAATATTAATGACAAAGATGGGGGATAGACTCTATAACCTCATGACTATGGCACTCGTTCCAAATATGAGAAAACTACTTTTGAATCTTTCCCCTTTGATTCTGATTCCAGATGACTGAATGCAGAACCAGCTTAAGAGTTTGGGCAAAATATCCACAGATGCTTAAAAGACTTAGCTACCTATATAACTAAGTATCAGCTAAGACAGGATTTCAAGAATCACTTGAGCATCTAGATGACTGACTTAGTTGCTCAAAGCCTATAAGGATTTAAGCATTCTGTTCCTTTATTTGAAATTTAAATGCAACCAAGTAATTTTTTTTTTCTTTTAAGTCTCAGATCATGAAGGAATGATAAGGGTTTGATATGACAATACAACAATCAACATAATAATTCTAACGTGCAGCTGTAGTTCATGGAAGATTTTATTTTGTTTGGTTTATTTAAAATGGGCTCGTGGACCCTGAGCAGTCTGGTCACAGCAAGGTGGGTTTCAACTTCGATGGCAAAAGTCTGGCTGGGAGCTGGGCTTTGACTGGAGGTTTTAGTCCATACCACAAGACTGACACCTACCAGTACTCAAGCTAGCTCAATTTCTACCTTTAGACTGCAGTATAAATATATCCAGAATCTCACATTTCCTTTTAAATATATTTAAAAAATACAGAATACCTCCCACCCCGCAGCGTTACACTGAAGAACAGCCTGAAAAAATATATGCATATGTATTTAAAAAAAAAAAAAAAAAAACAGATGTAGCTTTATAATAACCTTTTTTTTTTTTTTTAAAGTCAGTCTCCTGATTTTCCTGCCTGGACTCACGATGCTCAGCACTTCGGGGAGGTAACAGTGCCATTCCTCATGCCCAAGCTCCTCTCCTCCCCCACCTCACATAACCCTCACAGAAAACCCTTCTAAAAACAAAAACAAACCCAGCAAACTAACATGCTATCTGAGTGGGGGGAAATAAAAAGCACATTTGAAACATATGAATTCTAGCTTTAAAAACATTGACATTGATTAAAGATTTCCATAGTGAACAATTTACAAGAAATTACCTCAGCAGGGTGAACATATTCGGTTTCATAATCACAAAGTTCCCTAACTCCATGGTATTATATTCCAAGCAAGCTTGTATATTAAGTTTAATTTCACTTTTTTCAGGAAGTGATTTTACTCGAGATTGAATACAGCTGTTAGGGCAGTTCACTGTTCCAAAAATGTTTCTGTGCAAACTGCAAAAAAAAGAAATGTTTCTAGAGGTGAGGCTTCCCAGTCTACCTCTGAAAGCATACACTACTTCGGAGAAGCCAAGCTGTACTTTCAGCAAATGTTACTGAAGAAATACAGTCTTCAAATATTTAAATATTAAAGGATGGGAGAAATGTCTGTGTAACATTTTTGATGACTTACACAAATTGCTCGATTTTCTTTGACAACACAACGCCAGCACTTGCAGTGTTTATAAAAAGAAACATGATGATAAATACACTTCTTGTTTTGTTCCAAGCATTAGTATTAAAAAGCCACTTATTGGGGGGGGGTCTCATTTACTATTTCATTTTGATTCTGTTCTTGTAATATACCCAGAAATGTATGCTGGCATACAGCACAGGGCCTCTGCAGAGGAAACGCTGCCAGCTAAAAACACAGGATGTAATCGAGACCACAAGAGACACATACTCAGTTATAAATGTAACTATGCTGGAGGTATGGGAAAGAAAAAAAAAAAGTCTTATTTTTCACTGCCAGTTTTAATTGTTTTGGTGACAGTCTCCCACTCTCATTTTGTGCCAATATAATGAGAAGAAAAATAATCGAATTTAATTACATTTGCAGCAAAGGTAACTTCGGGATTCAGCATTCAACAGTGCAGGCAGCTCATTTCTCCTTGAAGCAACTTACCCTTTGTTTTACCCACCAATGAGCGCAATCTTTACGCAACATAATCTTTAGCAGGACACTATCTGGTCAATTTAGCCCCAAACACATATTTAAAAAACCCACAGGAAACCCCTCAAAAAAACTGAGCCTTAAAAAAGTAACAATAAGTAAATCAATGCTAAGACAAGTAGAAATAAATACCAACAATCAAACTTCCCATTAGGGTTTGCATCCCAAACAGTACAGCTTTGTGCTAAGACAAGAGAACCAGGAAGTACAGCAGACGAAAAAACGGAAAAAAAAGCTAAACCAATTAGTTTCTTTTCTGTAACAAAACGTTTGCTCTGAAGCAATCAACAGCAAATGAGGTTTCCAAAACGCTTCCAGTTTTAATAATAAACACCATTCATCATCACACGGATTAGGGATTTTTAAATTTGCTTTTAGTAGACGGCCGGAGCCATCCCCACAGGGCCGGAGCGGAGGGAGGGCAGGGGCCCGGGCGCGCTCCGCGGCTCCGCACCAGCCCGCAGCGCCGGGCGGCAGCGCCGGGGGCCGGAGCGGGGCCGGGGCCCCTCGAGGGCCGCCGCCAGCGTTTGCGCCCCGACAGCCCCGGAGACGCGGCACCGGGGCGCAGCGCAGAGCCGCCCGGCCGGAGCCGCCGCTTTCAAAGGAGCGAAGCGGCGGCGCGGTGCGCGCGGGGCCCGGGGCTCGCGACCTGCCCGCGAACAAAGAGCGCAGCGGGGTGAACAAAGGCGCCTCGAGCACCGGCCGCGTCAGCCATCTTGTTGATCAGCTGTAAGCGCTCACAGAACAGAGAGGAGGAAAAAAAACCACAGAGGAAAAGCGCCGATGCCAGAACTACCCACTAGAGGGAGCTCATAAATTCCGGGGATAGGAAGACCGAAGAGTACATTCAATTAAGGAAACTGGTTTTTTCTTTATTCAAAAAGACTGCGTATGATGCATTTGGAGCACTCCGCAGCCACCCACAAGCTCCCATGCCGCAGCGCTACCTCCGTGCATTGCCAGCCGCCTCATTGACTCATCGCAGCACGGAAAGAAACCTTGACGTTTTGAGGCTATCACTGTTATGTAGTATTTATATAAACTAATCGGTTCATTAATCGGTTCAACACGCTTTAAAAATAGCACGAAACTCAAAACTCGCTCCCAAAAATATTTTCTATACATGTACGCTGAGTCTGAGAGACAGATATATGTGCATGCAGGCACACACACATATGCACAAGCATAATGCATGTTATAAACATGACCATTTCTTTCAACCCTAGGAAGATATGTTGGAATAGGGAACAAACTCAGGTCAGTAGGCATTTTGCCTCTAAATTCAGCAGGAACAGAATTTAGCTGCAGTTGGCGGCGGCGCTACGCGCCTCCCCAAACCCAGGGCTCTGGGCTTTTCCGCAATTTGCGGCGAGGAAGCAGCCCCTGTGCTAGCCCAGCACCTACAGAAGCGGTTCCAAGTGGTCACAGTCCTGGGACGTATTTGTCAGCTAACTTTCATCTATCCAAAATGCTGCTCAGTGCCTTCACAAGGCAGGTTTTGTGCCAAAGTGAATTTCACCTTTATCAAATGAACTAATAGCATAACCAGAAGTTTCTGGTTTTCCCATTAAACATTTCTCCTTAGGAAATACAGTTACTATAGGTAGCAGAAGAAGAAAGAGCTGCTTTGCCCAAAAGCTTGAGATACACATTTGAGCAGTTATAAGGCAATATCCATGACAATAGATTGGATTCTATTTATATACAGTTTGAGCCTTCATTCCCATATATGCTTTTATTTAAGCACCTAAGAAGCACCACTGAAATCCGTGGTATTACTTAATTACGCTTAAAACTCTAGTAAAAGATCGCTGATACACTCAGAAAATCATTTATCAGTTTAATCAGGTATCTATTACCTCATCATTACAGTTCACTACTCCTCAGATACTAACCCATATACTAATGTTGAACTAATTTTACTTCTGCAAAAGGACTACAGTACAAATAACTCCATATCCAAGGCAAATACAAAGGGGAGATGAAAGCACACCTAGTTTAAAGTCCATCCTTCTGTGCCCCTTAGCAAATAAGGACATTCATGGTAAAGTGGTCTGATAACTAATGCTGTGCTAGGATGCAAGAGAACTATATCCTCTTCTACTTCTGCCATTGAGTGATTCCCCACTGTGCATTCATTCCCCTACAATAAAATACACTGATAATCCTGGGATCTTATTCTAAAGCTATTTTGGACCTATCAATGAAAAAGGAGGCATTCTTATTACGGTAATGGAGCTATGGTCATTCTTTATCAACTGTTATTTTTCTCTTCATACTTTAACATTTAAAAATGTTATTGCACACTGATCTAGCAACATTTTTTATCACTAAATTTGATACATTTTGGCTTCTTATTAAATCCAATATTGCTTATTAAATATTGACTTTAATGCAATCCTGCTTGTATTCTTGTAACATGATGCAAACAGTTAACACATAATAGTTTTGTCTTTTGCCCCTGTAACATGTTACCTGTTTGGAATCCTGATGTCTATGCCTTGGTTTTGATCCTTTCATAATGGAAAAGTTAAAGAGTAGAACATTTACAGTATTTCAAAAATATCACTTACTATTACAGAAAATGAAATCTATTTGAAATAAAACGCTATTGAAATGTGCAAGGAACAGTTGGTTGACAAGTGGTTTTAGCACTGGTTTAGACGGGATCAAGAAAGCTGCTATGCGGAATGAAGCTTCCATTCTTCTGGTGACCTCAAGGTCTTGATATGTTTTTATTTTAAGAGCATCCAAAATACAGTGAAAAGTAATGAGTTAATATTCAGACCTAGGTGAATAATACTGGTTTTGTGATCATGTCTGAATACAGGTCACCCTTGACTACCATCTGCTAATCATTACTGTAGTGGCTTAAGACTCCCCGCAGTCAAAATGGGAGACACACGAGATGATACACACTCGACTGGAACAGTGGGAAGTTGCTTGCACTGCAGAACGAACTCAAAAACTGGAAACAATTCACACAGGTTACTGTTCAGACTTACATATACACCGATGAATCAAAGTGTCAACAGAAGAGTATGAAAGATTCAAGATAATATATGACCAAATAAAAATGGTAGTGATCTGTTATCTTATTAATGTTTAATTGATGCTGGTTTTAACTGGTAGAAATAAGTTAAGGGGAGATTACAGAAGGGAAACAGCAAGAGTGACATAGGGAAAGTGATATTTTTCCATCTACCTTGCTGAAATGATCTGGCAGGCTACTACTATAAGTATCATATAATAAATAATGTGCCTATATGGAATATGGAAATATGGAGGTAGTCATCAGACAGGAAGCTTTGCATTTGCAGCCTGCAAACGTTCATAGTGGGATTAGATCTTATTTCAGTATCTGACTGTTAAAAAAGAATATTGCTGCACCAATACAGACTTTTAGTTTAGACAAGAGAGCTAGGCATTGTATTGCTAGGCCAATCTTGCAACAGAAAAGCTGACCCGTCTGAAAGCCGATTAGGGTTTTCCTCACCTACATTAGGGATTTACAGTGTTGCAGTGTAGTCCAAATGTCAAAATTGAGATTTTTTTTTTTTAAGGTACAGAACGGTAACCAAAAGGAAACTAGGAATTGCAGTGTTCTAGGAGATGTCTCAGTAGCTGGACTTTGTACCATCTTGGGTACTCTTGGACCAACTTTCTTGCAGATTACCCAGGTTATCCATTACTGGAAAACTGATGACAAGCAGAGTAGTCTGGGACTGGGGAGATCTGGGGGACATCACCTCTCCGTGCTTTGTATAGTCATTCCTCCTACTCTTAGGAGACTATTGAAGATTTGATTTAGATTTATTCAGAGACCCTGGTTTAGAGAGTCCTTAAGCCCACTTTATTTTGCTATAAATCACTGCACAATGGGCAGCACAATAAAGAATCAGAGCCCCTGTCCATCCTGTTTAGGAACAGACATGAAAACCATGATTATCAACATAGAGTAATAAGGACATTCCTTGTTTCTTGCACACTTGGTTGAACCCTCTATAAAGGGACACCAAGTTTGTTACTAGCTTTCTTTGGGTGTCAGCCTCTCTTCCCTGTGAGGACAATATATTATCCTTCAGAACAAACATTTCTGTTAAGGAGACTTATAAAAAGAACCCTAAATGTGAATTTCACCCAATGTTTTATATTTAAAATTTGTTCATTAAAAAGCTTATGAAAGCAGGCTTATTACATATCTGCACATTTTTAAAAAAGAACTACATGCTCTATTCTCGATTAAATTGGTAGCAGTATTTCTCTTTCTTTAAGGAAATACCGTCTAAAGTGGAAACCATGGCATAGGATTTAAAAATTTAGACTAAGATAAATATACTTGGTTTCAAGTGCCATTTTCACATCCATCACAGCAAAGAAGGAAAGGAATAAACTGTTAATTACTACTATAAATTTAGTATTTCAATTTAATTAAAAATAATAGAAAAGCAACTAATGATAAATTGCCAGCTCTCAGAGAGTATTTATGCAGTGCTGATCAAATCTAGGCATTGATCAGGTCTGTTTTCTCATAGCATAAAAATGGTCCTAAGCATTATGACATTACTGAGGTTTAAAAATCTTTATGCCAGTTTCCTTGTGAAAGAAGGCAGGTATGCCATGTGCCATCCAGATTTCTGCTCTTGAAGCTGCCTATCACTGTATTTTCGGATAACTTTTTCTCTTTCCAGTACAACTTCCAAAACAACACTTTATTCCCTCCCCTGGCAACTAAATGTAGCAGAATTATTTTCCTTCCCTTTGAAACGAAATCATTCTGCAGGATCTCCAGAGTTCAAGGAGGTCTGTACTGGGAGATGGTATATACAAGCCCCCATTCCCTTCTAGCTTTTCTAATCAAGATCCTCTTGGGGCAGGGGAGGATCACAATCACAAAACTTGGTTTTTTTTAACCCATGGTAGTATTTGCTTTGATAGATATTGATAGATATAACCAATGTTCGAGATAGACTGAACTATTCTACTGTATCACTCTCTTCCAGATCTGGAGACAGTTCACAGCATAAACTAATGCTGACTGTCCTGATCTATGTATAGATCCCTTACTCACTTAGTCATAAAGAGCAGAAGTTGGGTCACAGAGGAGGAGAATTATGGGAACAATTCAATACTGAATTGGAAGTGGTGGCTGAATAGCAGAGACTGACTGGATTTAAAACCCTACAGTGGCTGCTAGCCCAGACAGCTCTGGGGTGCACTGGTCTGCTCTTTGAGAAGAAAATGGTGCCCTCAGTTGCAGATGCAGGGCTTCCCCGAGAGAAGAAACGAGCTTAGCCCCATGCAAGCAAAAATTGTGACTTGGATCCACACAAAATGACATTTTCAGGAGCTATTGGTTCTCTTCCATTTTTTCACCCTCTTAGCCTGTGTCTCCACTGTGTCTCCGCTATCACTGAGGAGCAGAGAGCAGGGATCGCTCTAGGGCAGGGAGAGATCATTGCTGGAGGCAAACACAAGGTATTTCCTAAATTTGTTTTTCAGTAGAAAGTTCTGAAAGCCTGTTGCCTTCTATTCCAAACAGCAATTTGTGTCCTCTATATTTGAAATGTCAGACCTCACCATGCAGCTAGAAGTTGCACTGTACTCACACAATAGCAATCAAGTACAGAACTACATCAGTGGTTCAGAAAGATTAAAATACATTACAGTCACATATGGTATACAGTAGTTCCATAAGTATGTGCTAATGAACACGATGTGTTGTTATTTTACTATAAGACATCTATTAATTCTTAATCAGTTTCCACAGTGCATAAAAAAAGCAATCATAAGTTTCATCTTCCCAGAAAAGATGGACCAAAGAGAGAATAATAATTCTAGCTAATCATTTTCCAGTCTAATTCACTAAGCATATTTTTCTCAAACACACACCAACTTTAAATAGCAAGAGGAAAGGAGTTCTGTATTTGGCCTGGGCCCTCTGCTGTTGAGCCACAGTCAGGTTTGTATGACATTCACATTAAACCTCAAGGGTTTGCTTTTTCAGTTAAGGAGTTGCTCAAATTTGGATTAAGACCTTAATCTTAAAGCTAAAACTTTAATTCACTGTGAAGTTAAACATCAAATCCCTTCCCTCCACTCTACTTCAAAGCTAGTTTACTAGCTCTGGAATTGATATAATACTCCATTTTCCAAAAAAGAGGTGCAGTGTGGGCAGTACGAGAGCAAGCTTCCCTACACTGCCCTGTTGATTTGCTTCAATCCTGCTCTTGGAAGTCTGCCTTTAAAAAGAAATGAGTAGGCAATCTTCGCTTTTTTTATCTCTCTGCAGAGGGTGCGAGCAAGGGTGACAACTGAGACAATGGCCTGTGCAACTACAGCAAGTGCAGAATGAGACCAGCATCTCATTTCATGTTACCAACAAATAGCCATTGAATGCTAACAATTTTGTTCACTTCCTACTAGCTATGACTTTAGACAGATCAGACTGGAAATCATGTATGTTTGGGGGAAATAGGGGACCTTTTATCAGCTGCAGATGGAACAAAGACATGTCAACATCATTCATGCCTTCATAAACTACACCCTCATTCTAAATAAAATCTTAAACGTTATAAATGAGGACACCATTTATCAGATGTAAAATAAGTGAAAACTGAAGCTTGTCTTCTCTATTCAGCAGACAGTAAATCTTCGGTAGCTTTCCAGGGAAAGCAGGAGTGAAGCTAACAAGGCCTATTCAGAAATCTGTAGGCTATAGTTCAGCTCAGAAACCACACCACTTTTGCTGAAGTTACTTGCGAAATCTATGAGAAGCAAAGGCATAGAGGAGCACACCACAGAGGCAGAAATGGATTACAAAAAGATTTATCTTACTGCAATATAGTTCAATCAACCCTTGCATTCGCTGGAAGGATATAAAGAATATTCCCCTATCTCCCAGAAATCAGGGCATGGAAATCAGGACAGAGCTTTAACTATACAAGGTATTTGCTAGGGAAGATAGGAGCCGGAGGAGGTTGCAGAGACAACATACTGACAAATCTGAGCTAATGTGCCCTGTTAAATTCGTATCAGAGTTGACAATCATGCAACAACAACAAAAAGCCTCATAAAGGTTAACCACCATGCATCAACTTACTTCATTCCAACCTTTTTCTTGTTAAATGATTAAATACAGCATTTCAAAATTTTCCTAATTTACTTTTAAATGTGCTTTTAATACCTTGAAAATGAATTGAGTCAAAGAAACACTTCATTTAATCTGAAACGAAGTGTTCTCAACTTCTTGCTTCACTAAAAAGTCCCAGCTCAGGTGGACTCTAAACGTACCTCCCAGTTTTCAAATTTCAGCAACTCAAAAAATGATTTATTTGGATAGATCTTGTTTTATCAGATAAATGTTTAATGCCACTGTTAGTTCCCTAAACTAGCCAAACCCCTGTTCCACTTTAGGAGGCACCAAAAGCACACAGCTAGGATACGGACTGTGTTTGAAAACTATTTAACACAATCTCTGCTTTAAGGCGGAATAGGCTTCTTCGAGGTATTGGGAAGAGGCTGGCAAAGCTCCTTGGGTGTGGAAAGACTCCGCCACTGGTGCACTGCTTCAGTGGGTACCCAGCGAATGCCAACATCTCCATCCATATACCCCGCCACGTGCTGTTGTGTCTCGCTTGTTTGTTTTTAACTAAGCACAGATATGAAACATAGTGTGCCATGCCTTGTTTCCGTGAATCAAAAGACCTGTTGACAAATACACCAGAAAGGCTGTCCTAGCCTTTGTAAATCTGACTTTTCGCCAAATACAGCATGCATTTCTCATTCCATTTTCACTTATGGGCTTATTTCATCTCCTGGGGGATCAAGATTATTTCACCAGTGAGAACAGACCGACTGGGTTATTTTCGATGCTGTACTGACTGACTGTAGTTTTGATGCACTCACTAACATTTACTCAGAAAAGGTAGCTTATTTTTCCCTATTTCCATACTTTGTGATTAACCTCACTAAACCATTTACTTTCCTCATTTCATTCATAATAATGAAAATATCTATTCTTTACATACTTCAATCAGCCTTTTATCACAACTCTTGGCTACTTCGTAGCAAAAACTGCAAAAATCCAGCATTGGAAGCACAGGACTTTCTCCAGAAACTCCCTAATTCTAGTCCTGGTTTCACCAATCAGTTTTTTCCCCACTGCACCACAAAAGCAATTTTTAATATTTAATTTCTGTAAATGCTTTGTACTTGTAGATTACAGTGGGGCCTGATTGGGCCATATTCTCCATGGCAATAGCATTTATGTAGCTAATGAATATCAGCTCACATTTGTATAATCCCTTTCATAAGAAATAAAGGTCTAGATAAATAACGATCATGATTGCTGTTCTCAGACTAGCAGTACATAGATCTGATATTTTACTTTGCAGATGATCAGTTGTCTTTTTCTCCAACAGTAAATGAGAATTCACTAGAGCAAAGTTTCTTATACATTTCTTTCAGCAACAATGCTAGCATAAACATTTCCCCCCCTTATCCTGCTTGTTCCTGGTATTCATTTTTGCTGGTTGTTTTTAACCTGGACCGGTTCCCAGATCTATTTCATTATATGGCCCCACTAACAGCTATGCTGGCATTGTTCTTGGGGTAATGTGGGGAGAAAGAATGGCTGGAGACAAAGAGGGATGCTTAAAGTTGGTACTGCTGCAGAAGAATACATCTGAAAACACAGCTTTAGTATGACAATGACTCTTCTATACTATAGGATATGAATCTGAATCAAGTTGTAGACCTTGGAGCACAAATTATGAGTACTTATGTTTGTCTCCTTTAGACCCGTCACTTGCACCAGCTGCTTCTATTGATACCATACAGCAAAAACTTTGTTTGTTGACTACTGGAGAGCAGTGAATGTTCTTTCTACAAGTTAGGCTTTGACAGATGAGCATTTGCAAATCTTGCTTTAGTAGTTTGAGGTATTACTGCCTCCAGGTGTCCTTTTTTCTCTTCTGCCAAAAATGACTGCCGAAGTAGCAGAGTGAGCAGAAGGGAATGCTTGGGCCTCAGCTGCTCCAAGTGCAAAGTGTGGTATCTTAGCTCAGCAACTCTTAAGCTTTTTTTCCCACATCTCCCCACCCTCACACACCACCAGGGTGGCTTTCCAGGCACTCTGCCTCCTTACTGTGAGAATCATTTTATTCCCATAGGACAGACGGAGGAGGAGGCTGGAAGGTGAGCTTTCATGTGCCTGCAAAGTACTCTTTCTGTTTCTGCCCTCCCATTCCCTTGGCTGCTGGGTCCCCACCCCCTTTCCCAAGGAGAGTTTTTTCAGTGCAGCTCTATTTCAGTCCCAGACATATTCCCTTTCCTTTTCCACCTACTGCCTGCAACAAACTTTCCTCTTCGCTCCCAGTTAGCCTTCCGTACTCATCAAGGTGGAGGCACTTTGATTCAAGAAGGGATATTTTATCCTATATGATCAAGGAAAATGAATTTGAGTGTAAGTGTCAACCTGCACAAGGAGACAGCAGAGGCACGGGCAGACGTCCCCTTGTTGTCTCCACTGAGAAGGTGTATGAGCAGGGAGGGGCTAGGCAGCGCAGGGACTGTGGGTAGCTGGGGAAAGTGATGTCTGTGTGGCAAGATTCACTGGAGTTAATTTCTACAAACCTTTACATTACTGCTTGCACAGGAAAAGTTTAAAAATGCATTTTTCTCATGTTTCTCCATTCTGCTACTGATCCAGAATCGAGAGGTCTGTGGCAGGATTAGAAGTGAGGAGGCACAGCCCATAGCTGTTCCAGCGCTAACGCCATTTGTGACACACGCTGAGTTATGACTCTAACAGAAGAAAATGTCTTATGACCAGAGTTATTTGGGTGGAGACTTTAGCTAAATAAAAACTGAAAAACAGCTGATCAATGCTTTCTCTTGATGAATTAAAGTTGTAATCTTATTATGAAAATTAGCCTTAGGAATTTCCAGATGAGGACTGTTGCTAAGGATTTATATGGTCTGGCAGTTATATGCAGCAGTTTGCAATAATCCATTTCCTATTGTTGATTATATCATATTTAATACATAGTTCTCCATAGACTCCTATGTTATTCATAACACTAATGCATAGTTCTCCATGGACTCCTACGTTATTCATAACACTTTGGAAAAAAAATCCAAAGTTATTAAATGAGAATAGCTACAAACAAAGAAAAGGCTGTTTATAGAGACGCTTTCTGTCAATATTGATCGGAGATATGTTTCTACCAGAGGTTTAAAGGCAGCTGAAAATCTTCCAAAGTAAGAAATCAAAAAGCAAACTATGGTTGAGCAAAAAGAAATGAACAAGCCTTTTCTACAGCTACTGCAAAGCAGAGAGCTTACAAATATGCTAACTGTTCCACTGCTGCTACTGCAATGCCTCCTCCCCCGGCAGATTTCACGTAGCAAGCTTTTGGGTGATGGGGAGAGGATGTCTAAAAACCAGGCTTGGTCCCATAGGGAGACTCCAAGCACCTAAACTAGGTATCCAGACTTCCTATATAGTCAATGCAAGAGTTAAAAAGCTCTAAAAGCAGTTTTAAAATCTCACCTGCTCAGTAGGGAGCCTCAAAGATCTAGCCAAAGGATTTACCAGATACAGACTGCCAGCTTAGTCTGGAATAAGGAGAAGCATCTTTTATTCCTCTTCTTGAAGCTAGGCTTCTTTGCAGTCCAAATACAAGATTCATAGATGCAAAAAAGAATAAGCAAAGGTTGCCTCGTCTGATGCCCTTGTGCAAAAGATGCTCAGCGTGGAGTGGAAAGATCCACGTCCCAATCCATGCTTGCTACCTTCTTTTTTTCTACTATCCAGTAATTACGTAATACAAAATGGTGCCCACATGTAAAAGTTTCAGTAACCCTTGCTATTGCAATTCTCCTCTTCACTGATGGCAAAAGGCTTGCAATATGCCTTTCACATTGGAAAGCCCTAAAAGCCTTAATTTTGCATATATTTCCATAGATTTTCCCATGGTCCCTCTACCTTCCACCAGAACAAGCCACAGCGACAGCACAGAACAGCTGCCTCTGAGTCTTGCTGCCACGTTCCCTCTTTTCTCAGCGTACCTGCGGGCAGCACAGGGTACGCCTGCACAGTCCGCTTCCCGCAGGACTGACACCACGCCAGCCGGGCCCTCTCCCACCGCAGCCACTTAGCTGACACCTCAGCAGGACTTTTTAACTTTAGGTTAAGTATTGCCCTAACGTGATTTCCCTTCAGCTCAGAGTGCAAAGTGAGCTTATGTCAGCCTAAAAAAAAACCATGTAAAAATACTTGCAGGTATTCCTTATTTTAGTGGCTGTTCTGCTGATCTGAGGAGCTTCTGGGGAAAATCCAACTGTCCACCCAGAATAAAGCGCTGCAAAAGATTTCCAGCTTATCGTCCCTCTGTGCTCAGGTATCAGGTAGGTGGCAGGCCCTCTCCATGTTTTTTCTGCTGCGAAACTCATCAACTCAGTTGCTGAAAAGGAAAGGGGGAGAACCCCCCTACTAAATTAGAGAGCAGCTACAGAAGGATGAATTGCATTTTCTCCAAGAGGAATGTGCCTCAAGGAAATTGGGGGAAAAAAAAGAAAAAAATAAAAGAAACCTTTTTCTCTCTCCTGACACTTGCAGAATAAACTTTTCTAGGCTGCACTTCTCACTGTCTGGGTCACACTACTGTAACAGTTCAGTTTATTTCAGTAAAAAACTTTAAGCCTTCACTGCATCACTCCATTTGCCACTAAAACTTTCCCAAAAGGACACTGGCATTTCATTTTCTTCTAAATCCTTTCGCAACACGCACCAGCGCTGCGTGGCGGGAGCTGAGGACGCGGGGAGCGCGCGGCCGTGCCCAGACTCCAGCCCCTGGGTTTCAGCCACAGCTCCTGCCAGCTGGAGACGCATTTAACATTCCCGGCATGACTTCGGCGCTTCAGCCGCTTTCCCACATTCCACAGCTGGCCTCCCACCACCGCTCGGCCCACAGACGCACAGCCCAGGGGCTCCCGTTCCCGCCGTTGCGGCTCAAGCAGAACTCGCTATTGAAAGCGCCGGAGGATTCTGCTTAAAATGTGATGGTGCCACAAGGCCCGAAGGTCCCGGTGTCTCCAAAGCGGCACGACTCCGTATAAAAAAGGACTTTCCGTTTGTTCTTCGGCTCCTCTATGCTTTATAAAAGGTCTGCATATCTTGGGAGCCACAAAATGGTTGGGTGGCAACCCTGTAAAGTCCCAGAACAAACCCTTACTACTATGAGTAATCCCAGTGCTTTACAACAGGGCACATTTGGAAAGAAAGTCTTTCAGGCCTGCATCCTTGGAGGTTTATTGTTAATAGTCCCTTTTTCAGGCTGCAAATTCATGTTGCTTCTCATGGATGCCACATGCATTTTTGTCTTTGTGCAGAAGTTAAAAAAAAGGAAGCTTGGAGTCTGGAAATGCTCCTTTTTAATATCATAATTAGCTTAATGGGTTATGGTGGTTTATATATTTTTTATGTCTGCAAACTGAACTGCTTTGTGCCTTTTTTGTCATGCTTTTTGTTTTAAGAAAAAAATCAACTACAATGAATTTCTGAGAGAATTAGTGAAAACATTTACATTTAGTAAAATAGTGAGATTTTATGACAGCAACTTTCCATAGATTCATAAAACAGAATTTCTCTCTAAAAAGGCCAATTCAAACAATTTAAAAGTTAAGCATCCAGATTTTACAGGGACAATGATTAGGAGAGAAATCTGTTGTATCACCTGCATCTGCAGCCCTCATTTATCCAATCCTAATCACATCAGGGGTTACGGACTGTGCAAATACAGACTACTTGCATGAAATTAATCCTGCGCATCTGGGTGCGTGGGACATGAAGGTCTACAAATGCACTTTAGTTTTTCCCTGGAAACAGTGAACGAGACCAAGTGAACATATCATTGACTTTCTGGGGTACAAAATGGGGCTATTAATTCCACGGAAATAATGTATTTGCATACCTAAAGTGAGCATGATATGGAAGTATATTGACTGGATAAACCACGTCTCCTGAGATAACCATAATACTAGGGAAACCAGTTCATGGATCTGGACAGGGGACCAAGGCAATGCCTGGGTATTACTCATATCATTTTAGACCTCTTCTGGGACATAAATAGGACCTAATGTTCTGTGTAGCACCTTAAATTGACGTGATCTGGATCCACATGTACACAAAAAATAGCTGCCAAAGGATGCAGACTATTTGTTTTATCTTATGATTTTTCTGATATTTGTTCTTTATGACATTTATTTTGCTAATGGTTGTGAAAGCCTTAAAAACATTCAAACAACCATATTATCATTGCAACATAATGACATTTGGCCCACATTTTGAAATATCAGGAAACACCCTTTTCCCTTCCTTAAAAACCTATTCTTAAGTCAAAATTGAAAGAAAGTATCACTAAATTAAGATGCTATCTTCCTTTCACAATTTAGAAATCCGAGAAACATACTTTGTGTAAACAATTTTCTATAAATTTATTTTGAGCTATGAGTTAACACAAGAAATAACCTACAGTTTAACTCAAAACCTAGCTAATACAAATTTACCATGGAAGCAGTGACAACCCCTTACTTATACAGCGATGACTGGCACAAGTATATAGGAGAGTTAGCTACAAAAGCATGCTGTTAGGTGTTATTAAAGGAAAAATGTGATGCCAGTGAGCAGCACATACATTTATATTGGAAGACAGGAAAACTTAATTAAGACAGAATTATTTACGGCCATAAGGCATTTAGTTCAGTAAAATGTTTACTGCCTTAAAGTAAATGTGACAACTGCAATTCAAAGTGAACTAATTATAATGGCTTTCAGAGTTCATCTCTTTATTCATTGGGCATAAACCCATTCAAATTGGTGGTATTACTCTGGATTGAGCCTGGTAAAGTTAGATACCAGCAGCTTACCCACAGGCCCAATCTTTGGAGGTGCACATAACTCCCTACATGGCACTTCATGACCTCTGCCTTTTCAAGGTTGCAGAACGTTTAGAAGTGAGATTTTGAGATGTCTGGCCTCTACCAAGATGAGCAAAGCCTTTGGTTTATATTTAATTAATTAATTAATTAATTAAAATCTGTTTCATGCTGTTTATTCCAACTCCTGCATGGAATATATTTTGATATAAAAATGTTTAAGTTCAGCACACGCCCATGTTAGTTTATTAAAAACGAATCATTGTATGTCAGCTTCATAAATACTAAAGAGTTCCAACATGGTGAGAGTTGTCACTGGTCTTGCACCAGTTGCTTAGACCCCCTTTCAAACACTTTGCTGTTCACAGTGATCCAGCACGACTCTGACCTGCTGCCTGGGGTCTCCCCTACTCAGTGGATGAGAAGCTCCTGGTGGGGGGGGGGGGGGGGGGGGGGGATCTCATGGCAAACCATACCTTTCCCTCAGGTGGAAGCCCAAGTGTTTGGTGTCAGAAAGATGCGAAAGAGTAAGCATGGGGTGATTTTCTCCCTCTAACACCCAGGGCTGGCTGCAGTGCATTACCTGCAGGCCATGGCACATGTACCCTCCTGCCTATCTTCTGCACTATTCACTGTCATTTTGGATCTGCCAAGCAGAGAAGCTACCAGGAAGCCCTCTTGGAGTAAGCAAAGCAGTGAGATCTGTTGGGATACAGAGTTTGCTACTCTGCAGGATGCTGACCTCTTAGGAGCCATGGGGCATGCAAAAATACGGTAAACAAGAAAAAAAAATGTCCCTACCTGTGCTAGGAGGCAGCCTCTGTAGTCCACAATGGACACAGCTGGCACGTAACAGGGCAGCCACGTGTCTTTAGGTTTATCATTACCTTTTCACTCACCTCAGCCTACGATTCTCACATGTCTAAATACGAATCACTGCCTAACCCCAAAGGGCACCCCTCTTTGGTCTCTATCAAGCACAAAACTGTGTACTGAGCAGGTTTTAACATACAGTGAATTCCTCTCACAGCCTACACACCTACCATGCATTAATTTAGGTACCTACAGCCCAAACATATTACTTCCACCTTGCAAGCCAGCAACTTTCTTTAGATTCCCAGGCCACAGAAAGACCCATGTTATTTAAAAAGCAAGAACTCATTAGATACTGAAAGAACGTTTTCTTACTAAAAATATGAGGGGATGGTACTGGCAATAGTTTGCAGTGTGATGTCAATCTCACCTGGCAGAAAGGCCTAATTCAAAGACAAAAACTTGAGAAAATGTATTTTAAAGGTAGTAAAACCACTGTATGTTCACAGACGAAAAGACTTCTTGATGGGGCTGCTGGGAAGAGGGCCATCTGACACTGTTAGTAAACACGCAGAATTGCTACTCAATTTGTTTATCTACAACTTACACAAAAGTCCATGTACTATTTCTAAGTTCCTTGGGTAAATAGTACCAGCAGGCCATCATTCTCAGCTGAGTATCTGTCCAGACAAAAAATGCAAAGCACGAGGTGCCATTTTCTCAAAACTGAAAAAATTATTGCAGAGTAGACACCACTGAGGGACTGAGGGGTTGACAACATAAAATGATCATTATTTCTCTTGCTATCAGCTCTAGTGTAGAATAGAGTGTAATTATTCTATCATAACTATAACAAACTGCAATTTCAGACAATAGCATGAATAATTTTTGGTCAATGAGCAGTAAAAACTGCTCAGTGAAAGTAAAAAGAACATATAGTTTAAACATGCCAGTTTGAAGTGTCCGAATACTACAAAAAACTGTTTTATTATCTGATGAGCGAGTGTTATGATTATCTGAAATTACACAGGATTAACACTATTGCTGCAGAAAGCAGAGGTCAAGAAGTCTAAATTTAATTGGACTAAAAAAGTCTAAAAAAGAAAATTTGAAACATGGCACTGTATATTTCAAGCATGTATGCTTATAATTTATTCATAACCTTTGAACTGTTGCTTCATCTCTTTTGGATGCTGCTGAAAGTTCAGAGCATTCTCCATATATAATACAATTAGTGCTCATCTTTCTGCAGTGTCATCGCCAACTGCATACAACCTAGTTAATTGTCCCAGATTTAAACAAGTCATATACTGCACGTGTAAACTCATATCCTACATTAGCTTCCATCTTTACCAATTTTATTAATATTAACAATTTTTCATTAAAAATGTTCATTGAGATATAGACTTGACATAAAAACAAAGAGAATAGAAACTGAGTGTGGCAAGTTAACAAAAATAGAATTAGTTACAAGCACCATTTAGAGCTATTTTGATGTATAGATATTCAAGACTCATATCCAAAATATTCTTAAATTTTTTTAAATAAAAATAATATTTTATTTAATAAAATTAAAAATATTTTTAAAATATTTTTAAAATAAAAAGATACCAGAGAAAATATAGAATCACCTCTATCTGGAAATTCCTACTGGTATAATGCAAAACACAAGTAGTTACGAGACTCATGACTTGCCACACTGAAGTTCCAGTTCAGATTATCCAGTTTAAAGTCAATCAATAGCCTTTAGCACACCTTTACTGCCTGCATAATTTGCTTTTGCTATTCTTCAGTTACCATACCAAAGAAAGGATGAGTATATGGATGCTTACTAGTCACCAACATAAAGGTGCAAAAAACCTATCAAAATTAATTCTTCAATATGTTAAATAACTATTAGTCCATCCTTGCAGTTTACAAATTCAGGTACACATTTATATCTCAGAAGCAAGTTTGTGTCTTGCTATGGCCATACCATCATTTGCACACATCCAATTTACGTCTAAGTTCTGTAGGGAAAAATGTAAAGTTATGGCCTTGCTACACTCGGACATCATGGGATAGAGTTACAAATGCACGTTCTCTATTCCTGTTTATGTTAAAAGTTCCAAGAATGACGATCATATGAGTACAATGGAGGTCTTGTAGCAGTATGCTGACATGAAAGAAAAGTTCAACTATGTTGTTTAATTGTGTATACTCCAGTGCTAGGCAACTCTCCAAACCTTACTGTAAACATTGTTTAAGGTTCATCCAGATCAGCACGATTAGGAAGACCATGGTTTTTTACACTTATCTTTAAATGACAATTGCTTTTCTTTATGTTTTTATATTCACCAGTACTGAACCACAGTTAAAGACATCATACCAGGCTGACCTTTCCCTCTTACAGAATGACGAGTTGTCCTCTAAAGCCCTGGTCTAATACTGTGTTTATATGGTGCCATTTTCCTGGACAGAGCAACTGATCCTTTCTCTTTCACTGGCTTGGCTCTTTAGCACTGGTAAACATCTTCATCGCTACCTAACAAATGGCAACATTTAATTAATAAAAAAAAGAAAGTGCATATTCAACAAACGTGTTTTTGAGTGTTTTTAATGGGGCAAAAAACACTTAATAGTTCCACAAACTATACAGTAAGTCTGAAAATATCATTCATGTTCTCACAAGTATGCATGCCCATAATAATGTAAAACTGGTGCCATTAACTATAATGTATAATCATTACGATGTTATTTTCGTTAATGTAAAAACATCTCCCAGCTACAAAAATATACAGTTGAGGCCACAAATATAGGACATGTGTGCTCCCTCCGCAGAGGGTTGTTATTAGAACAGCAGACTGGGTGTGTGTAGGCAGACAATTACGAGAGAAAGAACACTACATTCCTGAACTGCAACTCAGTATACGAAGAAAGTTCATTTATTGTTCAAAGGACATCATTTACCACGTTCCAAGCTGCTATTATATACGTGCTGCTGTATTTTATGCTCAGCAGGGCAGTGAAATTTCACTGAAGAAACAGCTGTTATGTTTGATACGAATGTATAGTCTTCATGTAAAAACCTTTTCAGGGATGAGTACTGCAAAATGTGCTTTCTGTAATTAGCTTTTACATTGTAATCTAGCAAAATAACCAATATAGTATTTCTCTAACTCCAACTATGTATCTTTAAAAATGCATGCAAAGTTCAATACAACTTTTTTTTAACCAATATGTTTGTCAGAATCAGACTCAGAGCTATGGTAAAAGAGAGGCAAATTACTTAAGACTTGACCTGCAGAGGCCAGATAAACTTCAAATTTTGTAATCATGTGAGTATTCTTAACTACATGAACTGTTCCAAATGCTGTTCCCATGATTAAGCGTTTTAAGGATTGTGCCACAAAGCTGAAGGTCATTAAAACTGATATAAATGAAGTATGAGCAAAAACAACATCTCATTTTGTTGGAGCTAAGATGAATATATATTTTTTTGAAGATGAGATGAATGTGTTGCTTCATCCCTCATCAGCTTCCTGACTATCCTGATAGTATCTCTGACTAGTGAGATTTCCTTAATGGTCCTCAAGTGACAACATAGTTGCTAGCCCATTAGTCACTGGATATCGAGTACAAATTTTGCAACAAAGTTTTCAAACAGGTAATAGTCTGTCTTAAAATCAAGAATCATCGCACAAAACGCTACAGGATCACTGTTCGCTTGTACTCTCCCGTGCCCATCTTGTCTCCTGCCTCTCACTTCGATGTGCAGGCTCTCTGCAGCAGGAACAGTCATGCAATCCTGACCTGGGAGGAGGGCTGCCATGTGCTGTATAATATAAGCAGTAACAAGTGATAAGCTAAACCACTTAGCAAAGTACCTTGCAGTCTATCCCACACAGTGGCAAACCCGCCTTCCAGAGAAATGCCTCCTGACCACCCAGGCCCACATGGCAGAGCCTCAGGTAAAATAACGAATATAAGAAACTGCATTTCCGTCACTATTTCTTCTTATGTCAAATAAGCATCCCTCTCTACTTCACACAAGTGTTTGGTCCTCTGCAGGTTTGGCTGGATCCTCAGCAATTCCTTACGTTGAGCAAGGGCAACATCTCCTCCCACGGCCTTCCCCGCGGGGCGGGAGAACGTCTGGGAGTGCCCTGCGGCAGGGGTACGCGCCGTGTGAGGGGGCGACACGGACGGAGCCCGACACCCCACCAAGCCTGGCAGCGGGGCCTCGCTCTGCGCTGGCTACAGCTTCGAGAGAAGCGAGGGCAGTTGACACCATGGAGGGTGCATCCCCTTAAGGCCAAAACATAGCTCTTCTGTTCCCGCAAGGACCAAGGCTACTGAGAAAGTGAACCGTCAGGTAATTCTTGTTGATCTTAGATGCACTGAATAGGGAAAACAAAGTTCACCAATTTACATTTTCAGCATTTTTTTTAATAAAAAAAACACTCAGAGAGCTTTAGCAGATGCTTCTTGCAGATGCCAATGAGAATTTGGGGGTATTTTCTCCTTTCTTGCAGAAACAACTCTGAATATTTCAAAATACACTGCTTAACATCAGGAATTTTTAATTTAATTAGAGCAAAGAAGAATGTAAAAAGAAATGAAAAATATTCACAAGAGTCAAACCTAAAACTAATAAATGAACTTAAGGAAAAAAGACCTTATATCCCAAAGAAATACTATTAACATTCAAAAAAAGCAGGAAATACAAACAAATACATTTAAATCCTTCATATATTTATGCCCCAATACGTCCTTAGAAAAAGAAAACATACATTGTCCACCCAGCATAATAATCCCTTTTACTAGAAAAATATTCCATTTCAACTATTTCTAATGTGTAATTTGAGTCTCAGTTCTTAGCTACATATCAGTCATGGGATACATTCCACAGCTGTGAAGTATTACCTCGCGAGAGCGCACGCTTCCAGCACACGGCCAGTGTCTGTCCTGGGATGCAAATGTACAGGTCTCTTTGGAGTCCAGAGAGTCACACAAGCAGAAAGTGCCAGCCACTACAGTGGAGGGGTTTTCTGTATATTTAGACTCAAATTCGACTCTGCATTACTTATTTAAGTCCATTCCCTTCCAGTTAGGGAGGTATAACGGAGCAGCGTGGGTATCTCATTCCAATACTTACTGTAATTAACTTAAATAAATGTATGTGTATACATCATTGTAAACATGGATTTTATACAGTTAAGGAACTTCCCATCTTTTTGTGCAACATAAAACTCCTTTTTATTTACAAACTCTTATTTAATGCAAGTGTGTTAATATAATTATGATACACAATCATGCACTAACTTGTATTTCACACTACCACATATTCTAGAAACCTTTCAAAATAAAATTAAATTCAAGATATCTATATAACTTCAGTATTTATAATTTTCATGGAGTTTCATTGATAAGTCTCAAATGGAGACTTATCAAAAAAAAAAAAGAGAAACCTCATCTATGTTCTGCAAAATACTCTGCAGCCCAATCCTGAATGCTGCATGCTAGCAAAATTCTCACTTAGTGAAATGAATGAATATTCATTGTGCATTTATTTACTTTTGGTATTACTGGATTTAGCCATATAATTAAAACAATTAAAATTATTAATTAGAGGACAATGAAGTTAATGGAGTTTGAGTTTACATGAATTTAGCACACCAAGTCTGCTTAGTTAAGTCTTGTCTACATTTGGAAATCCACCAGAACTACTCCAAAATAGTTCTGATATGGACACAAACATATGTGAACATTCTTAAAGCAAGAATGCCTAAAATAGCATCCTTGAATTTGTTTTAACTCTGGAAAGACGCGTCTATATGGGAATTTATAACACTCAATAATTCCAGCAAAGTATTTCCTTAAAGCTTTCATTACATTTTTAAGTTAGACAAGCTCTAAATCTTTGCAGCATCAATGTTCTGCACCGTTGATAACTCTTTTCTCTAACGTTCCAATGTATTTACTTCAGTGGCATCAAACCTTAAAGGCTCTATTCTTAAATTAAAGGAATGAATAAGGAACTGAAGCCTTGTGTGTGCATAAAAGTTATATCACATTAACAGGGTGATAGTTTAAAACATAACAACATTTATAAGTAGCTCCATGAGAAGGCAAACACATTTCAGAGTAAGAATGCCTTTTCTTATTGAGCTGGCTTTGAAAGTGGATTAAGCTCTTTTGGATAATGGTGCTCTTATTCAAGAAGAAAGCCCCGCACACTTGAAATTATTTGGGGATAATTATTCCAGAATACCTAATAAATCCTTATACCTGGCCTTCCACCAATGCTTGCTGTGCTAGTATTGTGCACAGTGCTTGCAAAGCACTTACCACTCAAAGATCCCTGCTGTCAGAGCAAAGGAACTAGACGCCAAATCCCATTCTCAGAGGATCACTGCACATGAGGGAGATGCAGGACAAGACTATTTGCCACCAAACACTGGGGTTTTGTCAGTTTTTGAGGGCTAACATCACCAACGCAACCAAAACTTAAAAAAAAAAAACAAAAAGGGGGAAAAAAGCCACAAAAAAAGCAATATCAAACCTTAACAAACTTAAAAGTATTTTCTTTTGGTCAGACGTACTTACGGTTTTAGGATAGCATAGTCAAGGTGTGAAATTACTATTTATTGTCTGTGCTGAACAAGTAACAAAACCTACTGTGCGAACCCATTTAGGTAGGGCTGCTGAAGTGATGCAGTAAGTGATGTATTGCACTGGCATAACCTTCTCCAAAGCGAAAGCCCTTGTTTTGGGCTGTGTTGGTCCACGGTGGCAGACTCCAAAAGAAAAATACAAGTTCTGTGCTACCTCTTCGTAACACCGTGATTTCCACCACCTCCAATGGCTACAGCAGAAGCTGACAGTGGTTCTGGCCATTTCACAAAAATTATGAATTGAAATTATGTGAGTGGCTCCCATCTCTGTTATAAGAACTGAAAATACTATTCCCTGGTGGTGACCTTAGTACTTCCAAACTTCCCTTGGTCCTGCTTTTCTCGCCAAGCAATCTTAATCTAAATGGAAAGCCCATCTCTCAGCTCACCAAAGCAGTCCGGAACGGTATTTCTAGTCCAAGCAGCGGATCCACTCAGGCTGCTGGGCGGACTTTAGCATCCGATTCTCCATCTGACTGACACATGACCAGAATTACATGCTTCTACGGTACATACATGCATTTACACTACATAAAAATAAACAGGTAAGTGTTCTGGTGTAGTACAAATAGCACAAATGAATGATGAAAATTTTAATGTAAGAAAGCATGCTTTTGTATGTGCACGTTTAAAGACATGAAAATACGTTGTTCTAAACTCAATGTTTTAGTCTGGCTAATGTATTACATAATTCCAAATGCACTCTATTTTCCACGCATACTCTTGTAGTTAATAGTACTGAGACAGATGCCTTCTAAATTTTTCTTCTGTTTAGCCACTGCTGCTTGGAACAGCACGTGATATGGTACACTGATATTCTGGCTGCTAAGTGGAAGCCAACTGTGTTTAGTCTTTACTATATTGTAGATTTTCTTGGATTCATAGTTGTGCCAGACATATCAGGATAAGAGAATTTCTAAGCATATAAAATATCAAGAAGAATAGCAAAATCATCACATCATTTGTTAAGAGCGTGTTCAGAAAGTCCTTGCACTTACTCTGGTGTATACATCTGTTTTCCTATTGCACTGAAGCTACAAGAAATAAAAAGAAATGGCAAAGTCTTCAACTGTGAAGAGTTTACCTCAGTAACATAGGCCTACAGTACCACAATATGCCTGCAGCAGTTTAGACACAAAGGTAAGTGCCAAATTTGCCCTGTGAACATCTTTTGTCCTCTCGCAATCTGTATGAAACAAGACCTCTCCCAGCGGTCTTGCCTGTCTGTTCCCCCAAAGTCTCCATTCTGTCAAATAACCTTTAATTCCTGATGAACTTTAGCAGTGCCCAAAATGACTTCTTGCAGAATAGCGCCTTCAGTCTCCTTTGTTGGGAACGCAACTCCCCCTGGACGGCCTGGCAGCTAGAGATGTCTCCTTGCACCATGCGCTGGCACAGGTGCCACAGCTCTCCACTGAACTGTGCCTTTTCTCTTTCCTGCCCTTCTCTTATTCTTTTCCCTTATCTTCTCTCTACAGCAATTTTCCTCTTTCAAAGTCAGTTTTCCTTATATTTTCCATCTGTCCAGCTTTGTATTTTTCACTTACCTTTTCCCCTTTTCCTCAAATGGAATCGCAAATGGTGACGTAAGGCTCTAGAGACAGGTCTATTGCCAGCTTTAGGGGACTTTAACCCACTTTCAGAGATAAGCTCAATGCTAGAGGGGCGAAGAAAGCACAGCTGATCAGCCGTAGGGAACAACCCCAGCTCTGTGCAAACCCACCGCTCCTGTGGCCAGCTGCTCTGGGTCTCGATGAGGCAGTCACTCATGGCAGGTAGCTCTCCCAAAGATGTCTACTGCTTAGTGAAGTCCAGAGCATATAAAGTTACAGAAACCAGACTACTGCTCTGTTGTTATTTTGTTGGTATCTTGATCCATTCTTTCCTTTCCTCTTTTCCAGATGCTACCCCTAAAAGCACTGATTATCAAAATCTCACTAAAACTGTAAAACACGTGTCATTCTCGGACATGGCTCTCAGCTTTCTGCTCCCAGAAATCAAAACTCAGTCTCCTGACATCTTCCAGTAATCAGGGCTGCCCAGACTTGTATACCATTGCTATCAGATACCCTTGATACCAGGCAAGCCTTCTCTCCCCTGCCCCCAAGTGATCCACAGAAAACAGCACCCAAATTCTACTTTAAATCTATAGGTTGGCACCAACAATAGTCTGGTATGGTTTGGAAATTCAGCAGCTATCTCCTTTAAATTGAAAAATGGGAGGGTTCTAATGAAATAAATATGAAAATTAATGGTATAATTTGTTTCTCATTTCTTCAGCTCAGTTTGGAAAAAAAAAGTTAAAATTCTGGCGCATGATTTTTCTGCAAAGACTGGATTCTATGGCCACGAAATTACAGAACACATGGAGCTCAATATTGGTGTCAATAGAAGGACTAAGATCTAAATTTATGAGAAAACTACAACGAAGTGCCCATTTTATGGATGGATGACCTCATTATACACAGACAGCATCCCAGGATATTTTGTAAATAATACACGCACATACATACTTCACTAGATTGCCCAATATCTAAGTGAGTAGAAGCACAGACTATTCTACAGAGCAGACACCACACTGTCAAGGATCAAACAGTAATGATAACCAGTCAAATCAAGGAAATTGAATCAACAGTGATTTTTTTCTTCCAATTAGCAGATGAATCTAAAGTAAAATACACATTCAATACATTTTTAAAATGCATGCATATAAGCATTAGTTACCATTACCATCTGCAGCATCTTCCCTAGACAATAATAGCAAACGGGCAATATGCAGCACGTTTTCCCTCAGCGAGAAAGATGGATTAAATCTGAGAAAAAGACACTCAGATAAATCCCTACTCTTACAAAAGGTCCATTGCAGAAATGCTAAAAGCTCAGTTGTTCAATATATATGTTTCTAGACTTTATATGAAAATCAGTAAGAGAAGCCATTTATTCTAGCTGTGACATAGTTGAATAGGGTATAAGTAAGCATGGAAAAAGGTCCATTATAGTTCATATGAGTAAAAAATAGGCATTCATTATTCATTTGTTCATTATTCAATTATTCATCTGACATGGAATTACACTCTTCAGTTTTAAAAGAAGGGACATGGTAGCAGATGTTATATAAGCATAGTTGCTTCTCTGCCTCTTTTTAGGACAACATAGCAAAGTAAGCTTGTGTCACTCTGCTTTCATTTTGGATATTCCATGTTTTTTGTGGTTTCTGGAAAGATGCATGGCTACTTACCACGTAGGTGTTAGACGTTAGATTACGCTTCTTCCTATTCCCACATCCCCAACTAAATAAAAGTCCAAGAACAGCATTTAAAGTTCCTGAGAGCAGAAATACCCCCTGTGCACAAATATCTCATTTATTCACAGCCCTATGCTTTTGTAAAAATCTTCACTTTTATTTATGTTCAGATAGTACAGTCACCATCAAAATACATATTCAAAGATAAGGAAAGAAATAAAGAAGTGTTCAATTAGGTAATTTCATTTCTGTGATAATGACTTGGAGTCATTTGATAACTCTGCCGAGTCTGCAACTTTCTGACTATGAGGAAGTCATCTTAAAGACAGCATTACCCCATCTCAGGTACCTGAATACACATTCTGGTACCTAGTAAGAAAACTGATTTTCAGAATTAATGAATAATCACAATCACATTCTTTAGTTAGCAGTGAAAAAGTGAACAGACATTTCATGGGTCCTAAATTCTTTTTTCTAATCATCAGTCTGGCTGCCAGCTACAGCTGTGTGGGGTTGGAGTTGAGTTCCCCCCTGCCCCATTTGGTTGGGTGGGTGGGGTTTTTTTAAGACGTAGTAGTGGCACCCTCTTTAAAATTAACTCCAGGGTTTGGCTTCCTGAGAGTTTCCTATTACTATTCCTGCAATTGAAAATCCTTAGAAAATCTGGGGGAAGTAAATATATCACAGACACCGGAAAGAAGTGCTAATATGAGTAGAGCAGGCTAAAGAAACTGGGTGGGTGGGTTTGGAAGAAAATTCACCTGGGTCATGGCCAAACTGTCAACGAAGGACAAAAGGAACACACTAACTCTTTCACTGTTCACTCTGCTAGAAAGCCCTTCTAAGCACTCATCGCTGTTCCTCTGAATGATGTCTGCTTGTAAAGAAGCAAGATTTAATTTGGGGTTAATTACTGTTTTATTTAATTTTTAATCCATGTCCAAAACAAAAAGCTTATCAAAAAAAAATCATATTTGATGCAAGAACAGGAAATGTCAGCCTAAAAAAGCGATTTGCTAGGAGAATGTCACAATTTGTGGCAGAGTTTTGTAGCACTAGTTTTTTGCCAGGAGGAAAACAAACAAACAGACAAACCTAATTCTTAAATTTTAAGTAGCTTAAACAAGATATTTGCTTAAATGGGATAAGGGAATTCACATGCTGAAGAGATTATTGACGTGTCATTTGCACGTTTCTAGAATGCATATGCTGTCAAACAGAAAAAGGGAATCTCTTCTGTATCTTTCCTTTACAAATGCCGTATCGCAGCTTACAATGGTGAAATATAGAAGGAATGGTAACAGATCACTTTAGAGCCCCTTAATCTGATGATACAGTTATCAGGGTCTGACTTATAGAATCACAGATTAATTTAGGTTGGAAGGAACCCTTGGATGTCATCAAGTCCAACTTCCCTCTGAAAGCAGGCTCACCTAGATCAGGTTGCTCAGGGAGAGATTGTCCAGATGAGATTTTACTGTCTCCAAGGATGGAGATTCCACTGCCTCTCTGGGCATCTGTTCAAGTGCTTGGACACCCTCATGGTAAAAAGGTTTTCCTCCTATCTAATTAGAATTTTCTCATGTCACAGCTTGTGTCTGTTGTCTTGCATCCTATTGCACATTGTCTTCTGTGATAAAACTACTAGATCTGTAGACAAGGGGAGAGAAACGAATGACATTCACCTAGACGTCAGCAAGGGTTTTGACATTGTCTCCCACAATATTCAAGAAGAGATATCACACTTTGGATGGATGAACAGCTAGATAGGTAAGAAACCAACTGGATGGCCAGGCTTGGAGAATTGTAGTTAATGGGTCGTGCTCTACCTGAAGGCCAGTAACAAGTGGAGCACCCTAGGGATCTACTGCTGGGGGCTGGAGCACATGCTGTATTGGAAGGAAGCTGAGGAAACTGGGCTTGTTCAACTTAGAGAAGAGAGGGCTTTCATGGGGCTTAAATAGCAACTTTCCAATACCTGTGAGGAGGTTATCAGTAAGACAGAGCAAGTCTCTTCACAGTGGTGTGTGGTGAGAGGATGAGATGCAGTGGGCCTAAATTGGAACAAGAGAGGTTCAGACTGGAAATAAGGAAAATTTTTTTCACCATGAGGATAGCCAGGCATTGGAACAGGTTGCCCAGAGATGCTGTGCAGTCTCCATCCTTGGAGGCTTTCAAGACCAGACTGGATAAAGCCCTGAACAACCTGGTTTGATCTCCTAGCTGACCCTGCTTTGACAGAAGTTTGGACTAGAGACCTCCTGAAGTTCCTTCCAACCTGATTTATCCTGTGACCCTACCCCCATGCACCTCTGAAAAGAGTCTAGCTCCATTTTCTCTACACTTTCCATTCAGCAGATGTGGACAGCAGTAAAAACTTCCCTCAGCCTTATCTTCTTAATGCCAAACAAAGCCAGTTTCCTCAGCCTCTCCTCATATATCAAGTCCCCTAGCCATGATGGTGGCCCTCCACAGGTCTTGCACTAGTACATTAATGTCTTTCTTGAACTGAGGAACTAAAAACTGAACACAGTACTCTAGATAGTCTCAGAAATGCTGAATAGAGGGTAATAATGACTTCCTTTAACCTGCTGGCTACAATCTTGCCAATGCAGCCCAGGATACTTAAATGGAATTCTTAAATGGAAATATGTTATGGTTTGGCTCAAATCCAATTGAAATTCTTATATTTACTTGTTTCTATCTTAAAAAAGTAAAGAACAGCAGCCTCCTCCAAACTAAAACACATGCAACATTCCCTTGTTTTTTGGAGTAACATTCAAGGCTGCTCAGGAATTCCCTGGGTGACAGGTCTTTGCAGATGTATAACAGGGATTTACACATATTCATCAGAGAAGGGAAAAAAACTCACCCAAATACAGATATGGAAAGAGTAGAGAACAACCTAAACACAAGCACTGAGGATACGGTCCTGTAAAAGGCCATAACAAAGCAAGCACTGACTTGGGGAAAGGAACTTGGGACTGCGAACAAAGAAATTGCTGCTTCTAAGATTCAAGACTCCCGAGTTCAGGGAAACTGAAGTTTGACAGTGCTCTGTAAATAACTCAGCTGCATCAAAGAAACAACTGACGACCGCCAATTTTTCCTTCTACCTGAAACAATCCAAGAACCTGAATTTTTGGCTAGCTGACCAAGTCAAAAGAAGTAAGAGGCATTCTGGAGTCTTTGATCCTGCTAACAGAGATGCTTCCCCCCCAGAAACATCCCCATTCACATGTACTCACCTCACCTCACCTCATTAATATGCAATTGTTAAAAACAAATGGTCACTAATCCAAAAAGCTACCTGGAGGAAACCAGAAGGTCACAGGCACTATTCATAAAATTCAAAGTTTATATCATAAACCCCTCCTAAATGTTTTTTCTTGGAGACAGAATGTTTTAGCTAGTACTTTTCCAAATGAGTCACTAACACCCTTGTCTTAATTCTGCAGCTGCTGCTAATTTGAAGTGCCAGCCTTCTCCCCTCTCTCCCCAGAATGAAATAAAATATCAATGTTGCAGTATGCTGAAAATGGAAAGTTAGCTGTAACATTATGCTACAAGGCCTCTGGAAGTCCCATTCGCATTTGATTCTTGCTTTCCTCCCAGACCTGTACCTAACTTAAGCCTTCTCAGCATGTATTAAGGCAACTTATTCCACACTTCATTCCACACTTATTAGTCATAAGAATGAAAGAAAGCCTCAAAACACACTTAGTGCATCAATAATTTAAAATGGTAAAATTTAAATTTTACTACACAAATTTAAACACAATTTAAAATAGTAAAAGAGAAGTAAAATCATAGAAAAATGATGCTATCACTTATCTGCATTTATGCACAATTAACAGATTTTGGTAAACTAAGAGTTCTGTTGTATCTTCCATTGGCTTGGATCTTTCACCATTTCTGCCAAGGGCACAGAAAGCCTTTTATTCAGAGAAGAAAGCACCACGATTTTGTTGTACAAAGTGATACCCAAGAGGGTGTACTTTTCTCAGGAACAACTTCATCCATAGCCAAGCAAATCTCAGACTCCTTAGGTATCTCATTAGTTGCGCCTCTATAAAAATATATCACGTTTGGGGGGGTTGGGATTAGTTTTCAGCCACACTGGTCTCTTGACTCAGTTCACGAACTGATCATCTGAATGCCAGTGCCAGCACATGGGAAAGGACAGGAATGAGTTGCTGGGGGCAATGGGGAAGACAAGACTGCACTTTTTGGCTGCTGTGCATACTTATGTAAAATTAAAGTGATTATGTAGCTATGGCCTGAGGGATAGAAGAGGTCACAGATACTACCACAGCCTATAAACTGCTATAGAAATTGTGTCAGTGTGTGTTGCCAAGAGACAAGCAAGGGAATTCAGTTCTTAACCTGTAGTAAAATCTGCAGAGCATAAAGCCCCTTCACTCCACCTCTGCATGGAGGATCAACAGTTTGCTCTCAAGGCACAAAAGTGGCACTCAACATTTTGAGCTGCACTCAGCATCAGTAAGCTCTGTTTATCTGGTCGAAATGACTTCGAAACCCATCATCACAGGACTTGTGCGTACATTGAGACTCCAGAAGTTTAGCTGAAGTATATTTTTTAATGATTTCATCAAGTCAGAGCAACTGAGATCAAATGTATTCTTAAGCACTCAGAAACGTAACCAGAGTACGATGGCTCCCAAAGTTACCATGAAGCAAGTGAGCCATGGTACCTGACTATATCCATGTCCAAGCTCTTAGTCTCCCTCAATTATGAGATAATATAATTCAGCTTAGAATTAAATGTAATTAGATTTAAAGGCAGATCTCAGTATTTACAACTGAGACAGATTAAAAAAGTGCATGAAGTCAGGTAATAATTATCGCCTATTAACCACAGTAAACGTGTCTTGAATCTGTTGTGTGCCGGTATTCTGACTGAAATGAATTAAGCTCACATAAAACAAATTTTTATCAGCATAGTTTTCCAGCATTTTTCACTTGTTTAACTAAGCAGGTGATTTACACTGGGAATAGTTATATGATCACTACTTTGCTTAGGCCATAGAACAAGCATACAATACAACCAAAAATGAGTGCGTATCATTGTGTAGCATATTTTTGGCTAAATCTGAGCATATATCTTGAAAGGACTGTTTCTCAAACCAGAGGCATAGTTTCATGAAAAACAATTTAATTTTTAAGTTACTGTGTTATTAGTTCTTGATTATGACTACTTGGAAGGCCAAATCTGAAATAGGCAACTGCACCAAGCTACATTTTCCAGCTTGTTACTCTGCCTTTGTTCAGACTTCTTTACTGCTACCACAATGAAGTGCCCTTCATTAGCAGCACTGGATTAGCAGCATCAATTACCTTTCCGAGTAAGAGCGGAGGATCTGCTATCAACACTGATAGCAAAGAATGTTGCTTGGATTTTAAAGCAGCTTAAAAATTCTGTCCAAGTTTTGTCTGGCTGCATTGTGGTATATCCTAGATAGGTATCCTTCTGAAATGTACTGTTTTCTCGAATAAGAGATTTAGAAAAAAATGCTTTAGTATTTCATTCTCCACGGGGAAATATCAATAGTTTTGCCTATCTTTCCTTTGTTCCTTCAACACCTAGTGGAAACTTTGAAATTTAATCTCAGCAAATTGAGATTGAGACCCGAAATTTTATGCTCTAACTAGAAGCAAAGTACTTTGAAGCATAGTGCTTCTTTTACAAATAAGGGTAAGAATCTAAAAAGCATACACAACTGCGGTTCATGAAAAAACTTAGTTGTTACAGAGAGTAAGAGTAGAGTCGTGAGGGAAGATATACTTCAAAAAAGCTGTTTTATTCACAGAAAATTAACTCCTGCCACAAACTTACTGGACACTTTTCATGACTGCCTTGGGATACTGCTTGGAAGGTAAAGCTAGAAAATATGCTAGTACAAATCAGACATACTACGTAACTCTGGTCTCTTACAGTTGTTGCCTACTTACTGGACATAAACTTCATACAGCTAGATCACTGAACACTGATTTGACCAGAGTTTTGGATGCTGCACGTACTTTCGTGGTTAACATGCAAACACCAAAGGAGAACAGCACACTGAATAATTTTTTTCAAGCCGTGATAAACCAAAATATGGTTTGTCAATTTTGTGTAAAAGTCAATCCCATAATACTATCAGAGTCAGGACCTGACTCATATACCAGCCATGAGGTTACCACTGAATCAAGGAGAAGGACCAAGATTTTGTTGACATTTGTTAAATGAGGCCAATCATATAGAATCAAATGAAGCCCAAAGCACAGTGTACTCCGAGGAGGAGTTTAGTCTCAAACTTCGAGAAATTACACAGCTAAGAATCTGTCATTTCTACAGTTAATGATGTGGGGAAAATATTTTTTCCCACTGGCACTTGCAAGTTCAGTCTCTGAGTGTACGCATATTTGTATCATTTATTCCTTCTAAAGACATTCTAGTAAGGGACGAAAACCATGGCTTTTTGAAACCTCCTTTTAAAAAGATTCCCCAGAAAAAATACAAAATCAGCACATCTCATGGATGCCATTGCTACTTTTCCCTGACTACAGCCCCTACCTGCACAATCCACTTACAGTCTGGTTGCACTGCCCAACTTCTGCTCCTCCAGCACAGTGACGGTTATGAATATCATGTCACTGTGAATCACCTCCAGACGAAGCACAGTCAGCATATCCCAAGCATGAATCAAGTTTCTAGTGAATCAAATGTTATTCCTCTGAAACCACAGGCAAAACTCCTGTTGACTTCAATGAACCCAGTCTTCAAGATGAAGGTATTGCAAAGTGTTGCTACATTTAATGTATCTGTGTCTTCATCTGAGTGATTTCTATAGTTACAGCAACGACGAATGATGCATACAAGAAGTATGTTCTTCCTGATGCCGCCAAACAATGCAGCGCTCCCAGTGCGGATTCCCGCGCTGGAACATTCCTCAAGTCACAAGTATTAACAACGGATCCAGTTACATCCTATTTCGAATGTGTATTTGCCCACTGGGCTATCTGATATGACTTCTCAAGAGAAGCTCTGATACAGAATAATTCAAGGCAAAACGAGTATTTCAAGGCAAAGATGACAAACATTTGCAAAGCTTTGTATGACCTTTGCATACTTGTACTGTGGCTGACCTTATCCATTTCTAGAAAGGCTTCAACTGTTGCAAATACGAGGACTATTCTAGAAATGGGTGCTGAAGGATCTATTTCAAGCTCTTAGCAAGCTACCCAAAATAAAACTTTAAAAGTTAAAATGAGTTTTAACTGTAACAAGGATAGAGATTTCCCACTCAAAATAAGCTAGTTGGAACAATTACATAATACAACTGTATCTTTGAATTTTTGTTGCAACAGAAATTTGCATAAAACCAGAAAATTATGTAAAAGAAGTGAACCTAAAAAGTCACTGGTCTGTCTGTTGGACAGATGCAAACAGGCACTCCCAGGTCTGGACTAGGGCAGTCTGGGAGAAGGGAAAGTGCTGTTTCTAGTGAAACATTTCTCTATTTTTTACATCCCCCAAGATTATTTTATAGAGCTGGAGGGATCGCCCTACCACCAGGGCTCTCAAATATTTCTTCAAAATTCATAGACTTTGCACTTCTTTCCCTTCCACAATGTGAAACACTTTTGGAAGGAGTTCTTTGGACAGCTACACCTCTGGGGCACGACAAAATCCTGGCCTTGCGGGAATGGCAGGGAACACATTCAGGAGGCTAATGAGGCTAACAGGATCAGGTAACTGCTCAGAGACAAAAAGTTTGCCTGCAGCTAACCTGTGCTCTTAATGGATTTCCAAGCCTAGTCCAGGACCAGAGAGATTTAAAATTATGGACAATTAATATAACTTCTCTAAGAAGTTATGCAAATTATTTCTATAAAACCCTATGAATACATACATGCATACTCTGTATTACTATAAACTTGACTTGCCTTCCAGTATGTAAAGATTTTGCAGACATAGTGAATATGGAATAAATCCAACTAAACTGATTAGAATTAGGAATCATTTACTCTGATTAAAATCAGGTCATAAGTGAGTAAAACTTTTTAAAGGGCAATAGATCTGCGCTGAATACAGAACGTCACGAATGCGGAGGCAAAGGCACCCCACTAGCAGCTCACCACGATAGGGTCCAACACCTTCTGCAGTAGAAGCATCTAAACAAGCTTCTACGTCAGTGTATTTAATATTACATACAGCACACTACACCACGGATTATCCTTTGTCCCCTAATAAGAACGTTTCAGATCTGCTTTGTTTAACCCTACAGTAAGTTCCATTTCAACAGACTTCCCACTTACTTTGCCATCAGCAAAGCAGACTTGGGTAAAAATTTCCCATTTTAATGTTTGCTGTCATCAGCATGAGAATAATTTGACATAGTAAAATCCATCTGCTCGCTACAAGGTAGCATCAGTCTACAGTCCCTTCTAAAACCTACACAGTCAAAGTTCTGGAGATAGTAGTTTCCTGCATAGCTGCCAGGATCCTAATTTTGCAGCCACCAAGCCACACTATAACACAATTTAGCAAAAATTCACTTTAAGAGTTCATTTCTTTTGAGTTGTTGTAACCAAATACCATACGAATGAATTAGCATTCAACCATTGTATCAATATTATCTATTACTATAAGGCATTTAGGTTTTAAATAAACCATGGTATCTATGGGAAATGTTACAGTTTACTAACTCACTTTTATGTAAACAAATTTCCTTTATGATGCAAAAACTTATCAATACAATTAGACAGTTATATTGTCATATTATGGTCCAAATAAAAAACAGCAATGTAGCTGGTTACCACAATTCATTTGTAAATCATTCTACGGAGTGCCCCTGAATTCCATTCGACATTTAGTAAAAGGAAAATAAAGCACAAATTCACTTCTATTTCTTACTCAACTAAAGCAAACACATTTTGGCCTACTGATGTACATATACATTTGTATTTGTTCATGTGTGCTTAGCAGAACTGTTCTGCTAAATATTATAATACTTTGCCTGGCACAGTGAGATTTTGTTCCTACTCAAAGAGGCCTTTAAGCATTAGCAAAACATATCACCTTAATTAACATTATTTTCTAAAATTTTGAAGTACAGAATCTCTTCATTACAAATAAAATATTAAGTAAGGAAATGAAAGACAACTGAACTGAAATTTGAAAAGCAATAGTACAGAAAAACTCCTTTAAGGAAAGAATCTAAATGTTTAGAAACAGCCATTGAAATGGAAAATATTTTTATGATGCTCTCTGATACATCAAGCAATGTTATGATATAGGAACTGTCATAAAACATACATTTATTAGAAGATGAAAAAGATTTAATGGATATGTCAAACACATAATTTGCCAGAGTAAAAACTGTGGCTGCCTAGAAAATGCAGAAGGTTTTACAAGCTTCATCTTGAAGCCATTTCAAACTTTCTATTTTCAATGCCATAATGATTTTTCATATTAAAAGCCTTACACCTTATCTCAATGTTTATTTTGCTCATTTTACTTAAGTGCATGGTTTCTCTACTCCCTTTTGGTGCTGAACTCAAGCTCAGAGGGAGGGGCGCTGAATCACGGCAAATGTTTCTGTTCCCTCCCAGAATATATTACTGAAACAGCCTGAATACTTCATGAATAAGACTGTGGAGATCATAACAGATAAATATACAATCTGTTTTTAAAATGTATAACATATTTTTGTACCAATTAAAGTAGCTGACAATATCAACATTTCACCCTATGGAGCCATTAGGAATGCATGCAATTTCTAATGAATATTTTTGAGCTCTCTACAGAGAAAAAAACATCTTTTTAGTAATCCCTGTCATTTCCTAATTATTGATTTGCAGTTTATTAGTGAGCATATTCTCTGTCATTACTTAAATAAGGACAATATGTGAAGCAAAAATTCTAGTTTCCAAATCTCTTGCTTTGCCCACTGCAATCACATACCACCACTCACCATACATTCAGCAAAGGCTATTCAATCCTATTACAATTTTTGTTTGATAAATAGCAAAGACTTCCGCTGAATTACTGAAAAAATTAACATACAGGATGACAGTTTGTTTTAGGGCCCAAATTGAAAATTATCAATTAAATTTATTTTTCTACATGTTCAGACAGGTTCCCTAATGAGGAGACTGCCTATAGCATGAATTCTACATGCTTGAATATTGAAACTTACAGTCATTGGCCCTTTATTTACAATAAAGAGCCACCTTTTTCTTTTATTTCCCTTTCAAAAATCAACATGTCTCAGAACAGGAAACTTTCACTGAATCATCAGATATTTGATTTCGCATGTGTAGGTCAAATGGCAGTGTGCTCTCTCTGCTGAAACAAAGTAAGGTAATTTCAGGCTGTATAATTTTATAGCAAAGACTGCAGGATGTTTTGAAGATGTCATTGACTGTAACACAAATCAATATTAAATTATCTGTACAGGAAACACATTTTCAAAAGATGGTCCATCAAGCGCTCTCATAGGATCATGGATTTCTAGGATCATACCCTAATAACTACAGTAAGCTGTTACAGTTTATCTCTCTCTTCAATTATTTATGGAGCAAAAAAGGCAAGTGACATTGCTTTATACATACGTGTGTGTGTGTTTAATGCTATGTACTTGATTTGTAACTTACTCATGCCATATAAAAATTAGGAAGGTAAATGTTTCCAAAGATTTTTTTCATCTGAGAATATTTACACAGACATGTGAAGTGTTAAGTGATGCAAAAGGCTATCCATTCTGCATTGCATCTTTCTTCAAAATAAGGCATTAAACATACCTAGCTAAAGAGTACTGAAGTGATTACTCTGCAGCATAATCTTTAAATAACTACAGTACTATTTAGCCAGATGTCAATTACCCATTTAAGAGAAAATTAGTTGTTTAACATCACCTAAAGACCCTCATCATATTTCTGTCAATTTCTGCCTATACAAAAGCACATTTCTAAGCCTCCTCTTTCTGACTTATAAAACATCTCATGACTGTCAAACTGAATTTATTTTGCAGCCAAACAATATAAATCGCATTTCACAATATTGTAACACAGGGCACAATAAGCAGGAGAGCCTATCAAGTTTGCAGATTGCGAGAAAGAAGTGCTTGTTCTGTTATTGCTACACAACCAGGACACTTCGATAACAACAACAACAAAAATTATAATCTCTAAGAAAAAGTTCACACATGGAAGCCGCATATGGGTCTGTTTTGATTTGTGGGGAGTGACACTGGTGGTTGGAGAGGCTCCTGCTAAATGTTCCAGACAGCTGATGCAACCACCTCTGCATCTGCCAGTTTGCAGCATGATGCTTCTAGAGCAGTGGGACTCGCTGCCCTCGCAGGCTCCGGGGGGGCGGGGGAAGCCGGGGAAAGCTGGAGATACAGCAGCACCACCACAAGAACAACTAAAATCATTTTTCCTGCGAACATGAAGCAGCAGGAGCTGGGTCCTCCGCGCCTTCGCTCAGCTGCGCGCTGCGCGGCGGCCGCGGAGGTCCAGCCCCGCAGACAATGCGGCTCCCCGCGAGCTCAGCAGCTCCATCGCCAGCACCGCCGCAGACACGAGCGGGTCCGGCCACCCCCGGGGCTCACAGCGCCCCTGCCTCAGCCCAGAGCGCAGCCAGCCCCAGCGGAGGGCACCGGCTGGGGCCTGCGGGGAAAGTTTGGCTCCTTTTCCTGCCTGAAACGAGCCCGCAATAGGCGAAGGCAGCAGGAGCGCGGCCCGGCGGGCTCCGCAGAGCTCCGCTTCGCGGCGGGGCGGCCGAGGACGCGGTGGGGAAGGAGGAGAAACGCCGAGAGCCCGGGGGAAGAGGAGGGACCGCTCGCCGGGCGGGGAAGGCGAGGGGGCCGGAGCCGGGCCGGGAAGCCGGGGCGCGGGGGAGGGCAGGGCAGGGCAGGGCGGCGGGAGCCGGCGGCGCGCAGGGGGCGGCCCGGGGCTCCCCAGCGCGGCACGGGGCGGCGGCGGGCGGCAGGAAGGGGCCGCCGGCTCTTTCCTGTCTCCGTCCCCCGGTGTAACCCGACCGCCTCCCCCCGGCCGCTGCCCCCAGCCCCCGGCCGGGCTCGGCCCCGGCCGGGCGTCCTGGAGCGGGGCCAGCCGCAGCCCTGCCGCGCCGCGCCGGCGGTGCCGGAGCCTACCTTCGCCTGCAGATACTGGGGGTAGTAGTAGGTGGTGTACTGGGGGTACATCTGCTGTTTCCACACTTTGCCCATGAAGCTGGAAATGTAGCCTGCAGCGCAGGGCCGGGGGGGCACTTTTGGGGGCTCCGGCCGCCTCTCCGTCTCTCTCCCTCCTGCCTCTTCCTCTCTGGCTGCTGCTCCTCGGCCGAGCCCAGACCTTCCTCCTCCACCCAAAAGCCGCAGCGGAGCGGCGGCGGGCAGCGGGGGCAGGCGCTCTCGCTGCCTCGCCGGGAGTTGCTGCCAAGTCCCCGCCCGGCCGGGGCCGAGCGGCGGCGGCTGGCGGAGCGGCGGCGGCGCGGGGAGCGCTCGGGGCGGCGGCGGCGGTGCCAGGCGGCGAGGCAGGGCTGGCGGGCGGCGGGGGGGCGGGGGGCGGCGCTTAGCCCCGCTCGGCGCCCGGTGCGAGCCGCGGCGGCCGGGGCAGCCCCGCGGGGCGGGGGCGGGGGCCGCGGCGCCCCCCGAGGCCCCGGGGAGCCGGGCGCGGGTGCCCCTGCGGCGGCCGGGGGCTGCGGGGCCGTGCCCGCGCCGCCCGGCTCTGACCTAATTAGCCGGGGCCGCTTTGTTATCGGCTCGCGGGAGAGCGGTGGTGCAGAGCGCAGGCTGGGGGGAAGAACTGGATATAATTTTGGAAAACTCCACTGGCCTCGGTTCCGCCTTGCGGTAGAGGGTCCATTTATCTGCTAGGAGCAGGAGGGACTGCAGTGCTAAAATCAGTTTACTGAGCAGCAGCAGCCACAAAATGAGACGAAATTCTCCGGGCTGTCGTACATCCTTCGATTTGTACTTTTGCCAGATGCGCCGAGTGCACCTCCTTCTCAGACAGCAACCATTGCTGTTCTGGTCGACAGGAGTTACAATTTTTTTTCACTGGAATATTTTCCCTCTGAAGGACAATTTCCCAAACGTTAGGAGTAGGAACAACCAGCACACTATAATCTCTCATTACTTGTAATAAAAACACTTTCCCCGGTGTGTTTACTTCTGACAAACATCTCTTTTCTACCTAGAGATAAACTGATCCTCAGGGTATTAAGCAGATGCCATTTCTTTGTCATGCTAATCACTATCATTTTTGGCCAACAGCACTGTTTTTTTATTAATAAAACATATGCGTAGGGTCTACCAATCTGCTGCCTGTATTAGCATTAACCAAGCAAAAGGTGGTAATAGTGGAAAGAAGGGTTAAAAAACTTTTGGGGTTACAAGCATCCCGGTGCAATAGCAAAGGCAGCTGTTGTGCAGCCATGAATCCCCAGTGCAGGCTGAGGAATGAAAGGCAACTGCAGATATTCATCCAAATTCCAGCTGAGCAGAGGACAAGAACAGAAATGACACTGCAGCTCACCTAGCCGGCTGCTGAGATTTCTGTGGGAGTTTGTTCTGTGGAGGAAATGTGTATATGCCTGCGACACAGATTAAAAGACTAGTTGTATCCTTAGGAGCAGGCTTCTTCCCCAGGAAAGATGCCTGGGAGTTTTGATTTTTTTAGGTTAGCTCATAGCTATAATGACTAAGAAAAAAGGGGTGAACTCAGAATGGGTATGAGATGTTAGTATTTTGGGATCCAAATGGGAAACTTCTGATGGGAAAGACAAAGTTTAGAGCTGGAGAAAATGTGAGCAAGACAGAAATATCAGGTACTTGAGAGAGTTAAGAATGTGCATTTGGAAAAGCCAAAAAGGCCATGGCCAAAATCAGCTGCCTTCTGTTGACCTGCACTAAAGTTTATGCAGTGGAAAAAGCACACAAGAAGCAATTATATCTAAAGAACACAAGCCAGGAGAACATATGGTCAGAGGATGGTAGAAAGGAAGTTTCAGAGCTTCGCGGGGAAATGTGTTGCTACAGCCCAGACACGAGATGATATTCAGCAGTTAGCTACCTTTAGGAACTGCCAAGTTGTGGTCTGAAGTTGTTGGTTGAGCTACAAAGAGTGTGGGGCTGGCCTCTCTCGGGCTGGCAGGTGACGGGTAGCAACTCAGTTACTCACGCAGTTAGTTTCCTGTTGAGAAAAACGGAACAGGCAAGAAGGAGAAGAAGAACTGAAGAGTAGTAGCTGATTGATTGATTTTGTGTGGGTTTTCTTGAGGAGAAGGAGAGAATAAGAGCGGTTATAGAGAAAACACAAATTGTACTAAAGATAGCTAGAAATAGAAGAAAGTTTTCCTAGAATCCATCCTCATGTAAACAGCTACTGTAGTTGTCACAAGGATGTTGTGCAATCATGAATGGGGAGAGAAGCATCCAGAAGAAAAAAATCTCTAGGAAATGGGAAGAAGGAAAAATGCAGCCTATATCATGCCAGCATTTACAACTGCAACAGGCTCCAGCTTGGTCGTGTCAAGTTCCTGAGGCTGCCCGCTAGCTGCCAGGGAGAGGAGTGCGATGTGCTCTGCCACCATGGCTCCTATGTTTAGTTCCATGGTTGGAACTAAATTGGTTCCATCTTATTTCAACCAGAATATTTTCTGATCGTGGACCTGCTTCCACTGGAATATCTGCTCTGATTTATTCGGCAAATAGCTGACACTTTGAAAAAAAGTTCAAAATTAATAGAGGTTAATATTTATCGCTGTGAATTTAAAAATTAAGCCTGCAACTTAATATTGCAAACTTTTACTTTTCAGTGATCCCACTGAAGATTAATGAGAATTTGCAAATGATGCTCAAGTTTTATTAAAATGAGGTGAGAAAATATAATTATTTTTATTGGGTTCATTTACATGAGCCTCAGTTACAGTTATTTGATTTGATTTTTAAGAACAGTATTTAAGGTACTTACTGTATTAGGAAAGCATCACTGTAGAATTCTTAGGTAAAACTACTGTAATTTAACATCACTTAGGGCAGTCTTGGCTTGTATATTTTTAATAAATCTTTTTAATATGCTGGTTATTCAGGCAGCTTAGTGATATGAATGCGAGTTATGCAATACAGACAGGATGGCATTGCAATACAAAGTTTAAACCAAATGACTGATTTCTTAACTTATTATACTGATGGTAGTGTTTGTCTGTAATCGTTTATTCTGTGTTCATAAGAAGGGCAAACAAACACTTTTAGATTAAAACAGCTTACACTGCCTGGCAATACTAATTCCTGCCTTCATAACTAAAATACTCATAAGGTTAAAAATGCTTCCCTCATTTAGGCACTACACAAAGTTTTAAGAAAGAAGGTAAATATGGAACTGTTTTCTGGAGGCTAGTAGATGCCCATTAAACTAACGGAAAGAGATTCTCCTCCAAAAACTGACATCCTCCAGGCCACACCAGTACAAATGGTGTGGCTCTGTCAGTGCTTCATGTCAGGGAAAATACTAAAATATAGTCTTGTCCATGGCCAGATTTCACTGACTATTGATGGAACGATAATTAATCCTATTTTTACATTATTTCCTTATCATATTATCCAACTGGGCTGGTCTAGACAGGTTAAAATATGATGCAAACACAGTCGGGTTACTGCAAAACCCTGAGAAGCATTGTACCTGCTGCTATGTCAGAGGACTTTTAGAGCAACTCAGTTAAAATCAATCATATGTTATCCACTGACCCTAAGAGTGTTGGAAAGGAAATGCCATTTTCTAATTAAGGTCCAAAATCACTTGTAGCTTTACAGATGAACTGAGACATTAGGAGTTCTACCCTAAGGCTGCGGAAGTCAAATTCAACGTAGACTGGAAGTGAAATACATTTAATCCACCTCATTGCAGGAACCAAGTGGACTGCTGTATTCTGCACCAATTTAGGTCTTTGCACTAGTTCGGCCTGAAGGAGATGGACATGTTTAGGCTGAAGTCATTATTACTTTGACACAGTCAGGAAGATTTGAACATGGATTTTTTTTTTATTTTTTTTTTTTGATTAAGATACTTGAGTCCTGGGAGATCTTTGTTAGTTACCAGATCTACTATAAAATGTGTGTGAGAGGATAAGCAAGTCACTGAATTGCCCTGTGCCTTATTTCCCCAGTTTGCAAATTGTGTCAAACATTCCCCCTCCGCTGCCCTCTGTCTTGCCGGTGCAGGCAGGCTGCAGGCAATGCAAAGCACCCGACCCATTCGCTAGGAATCTGCCCAGCGTAATTCACCTAAAGGTACGGGAATAAATAGTATCAATGGCAGCGCATTGCCAGTGCATGCAGAGAAGCCAGGTACTGCATTCTGATTCCCTCACAAATGTAACAAGCCAAAGATTTGTTTTATACCTCCAAAAACAATGCACCAGGGCTACCGAAATGCAGTTATGTCTAAGCTCTCAACCAATAACTTCTTTGCTCTCCCCCCTCACCCCTAACACACACTGTTCCAATTACTTGCAAAATCTCCTTGTTGTAATGCCACCCTTAGCCCCATCATATGGCCTTGACTGCTTTGCAACACAAATGAAAGACTCTTCAATTCAGGTCGCAATAGGCCACACTCTCAAGCACAAAGGCTAAATAAACGATCATTGTTAATGGGCCACCAAGATGAAAAGCACTTGATTGTTTTCATCAATTAAATCAACTCTCTAGATTCAGTGGCTATTAACCCTTTCAGCAAACTCTTAAATATTTATTTCAATAGCGTGACTACAATTCTGTATTTTTACAGTACCTCCCATGGTTTAACAACATTTCACTGAAGCACTGCTGAATGTGGTGTGCCCTTGTTTGTCCTTACAGCTGAGCCACACTTTGCACTGGTTCAGCTGCTCCTGACAGCTGCACTCAGTTGTAATTCAGTTTTGTAAAGCATACAAGGCTATACACTATTCTAAGATTGTCCAGCTGAAGTATTTAACTGGTATTGACATATCAGTATTTAACATTCTTCTCCTGCATTAGGGCTTCCCCCCTCGTGAAGTTTTAGGTGCACCAGGCAACGCTCCCATTATTGGCAATGGATGTCAACCAAGCATGCAGCTGGACCGCAGCAAAACTTATCACCACCAATTTAGTTACACTGATTGCCAACAGTAACCTTTTTTCATGTTTATATAGGCCTGAGAGAATTCTTTCCCACACAAGCATCATATTTTCTGTTTTCTATATTCCCGTTTTCTCTTTTGCTAAGACAGCCAGCCGATAAAGACAATCACACACTATCAGCAAATGTTTTTTTCATTTTTCATGAAAACCAGTAAGGCACCTCTTGTTGGTCTTACTCTGTATATCTACTTAATACATGTACTTAGTATTTAAATCCTCTTCTCTCCTCACTGACAGCAAAAATCAGCAGTATTCTAGGAGAATATTCACCCTAGGGTGGAGGTAGTTAAGAATCCAGCTCCTGTTTATACATTATTTATCAGCATCCTCCATTCATGCAGTTCCTAACTGCCATGGAGTCTCTCTAGCAGTGCTGTCTCTGCTGCGCAAGCAGATGAACAAGGAAGAGAATAACTGTGCCTCCATAAAATATTGGCCAGCATTACAGCATTCCCTTTTCAACTCCCTTTTTCAATTCCTTCTTCTTAGTTTCAGGGCAATATTTGCCATTCTTTTGCATCCTCCATTCACCTAACACATACAGAAGATGAAAACATCTAGCCTGGACTGTTTTGGGTGCAGCATAGTAATAATTCCTGTGGGTTTCTTTTCATCAATTTGACTAACCATCTATGTTTGGTCCTGATTGAATTCAAACTATTGATTTTAAATATATATGGGCAATTCAGAACAAATATTTTTCTCCCATACAAATAAAAACAGTTTAATAAGCATAGACAATAGACACCTTGTTTCTATAGGCTTTAGGAATACTTTGCACTGTCTTTAGGCATATCTTAAGCAAGTTCTGACTAAAAGGTATAGGATACATCCTTTAGACTTCTAAAATGCCACTAAATTTTCCTCTTTATATATAAAAACTGTTCCCAACTATGAAATGCCAGCCTCCTAGTCTAAACACAGTTGTATTTTAAACAAGGCAGGAGCTTATGTTATCTAACTACTCTTTCTTAACACCTCAGACACCACCTATTCCTTCCCTCACCCACAGCGATACCTTCAGCTCCCCCACATCCTCTGTTGGCTGTGTAGAAGGCCATACGGGTTGGCTGATTCGGAGTTATTTTAGTGCTTACTGGCCAGCAGGCTGCTGTCTGGCCAAAAAACACAGGCTGAACTCCACCTGTCCCTTCCATCTCAGGGACAACACCAATTTTCTCACCTTTTCTCAGATACTAATTTTCATGAAACTTTTAGGAACCTTCTGTCCATGACATCTCTGCTGCATCATCACATTTGATTGATATTGCCCCAAAGCTTCAAAGGTTACAATGAGGTAGGGGATGAAGAAGGAAATGATGAACAGACAGAACCATCTTATGAGCCTTACTTCCTTAAGAAACCAGGCTAAAATGCCTAACTCAAAGAGCATAGGCTTTTTTACCTTTTCAGATATCAAGTTCAACCTTTGTTGACATCTTAAATTTGTAATTTAATAGAACCAGAGACTAAGGTATTTTCATAAATTAAAAAAATCCTTTGCCATGTGAACCAAAACCTTAAATTATGCATCTCAACAGATGTGTGTCAGTACTTGGTTTCCTTCTCTCAGAGGAAACGTCTTTCTCAAAAGACTGCAACACATTGCCATTTTGAATTACCACATGTATTTGAGCTTCATTCGCAATTTATCATGTTTGGCTCTATCACAAGCTATTGTAAATGCTGGACATTCAGACCCAGGTACATGCAAATTAAAACTTACCACGCGATACTTTTTCAGAGCTAATCAGGCATTGTGTCTACTGCACAATTCAAAAAAACACTGAAGTGTCACCACCCTTGATCCACTCTAAAAATGGAAGCTTCCTCCTTTCTGTCTTCTAATACTCCTCTAAAGATGAAATGCCAGAGCCTTAATGAAGCTGCAGTGATTCATTCTAGCTGATGACATTGCTGTGGAAGCCCCAGAATTACCTGCTAAAATAGTTCACAAGTCATGTAGCACTGACTAGGCAGAATTGTGCAACTTCCTTTTTCTCTATTCAGCAAAAATAGTAATGTTAATGCTGGTGTGAACTTGATTGACTGAGATGCAAATGTTACCATTGTGCATCTTCCTCATTTCCAAAACTACCAGATTCTCATTTTGTTATATTTGCTCATCTTGCAGTTGTCAGAAACACTGGGATTATAAAGAAGTGTTTCAGATATATAGTAGAAAGAGCTTAACATTTAAAATTATCTCCAGATCTTGTGTCTCACAACAATTCTTTATAAACCAATGTATATTTATCTTGCTGGAAAGTTACCCAAATAAAAATGCTGCATTTCCAATTCTGGTCTCTGGGGCTATAATTCACTGAGAAACTGAAGAACCTCAGTGATAGTGGGATACTGTTCCAATCAAATGCTAGCAATATTTGTTGCATCAGTTTATGAATTTTGATCAATTTTTGTATAATTTGATGTTTATAAAGCACTTCAATTTTCACCAGAGGAGGCATAAAGGCACCAAATCACCAAAAATATGTTCCTAGGGGACCTAATAAAACAGTAAACAAACAAGCCGAAGTATGAGCTGTAATCAACACATCTCTAGCAAAGAGGAACATTAATCATTTTTTCCCAGAGGACATAGAGATTAGCAAGTGTTTTCTAACCCTAGCAATCACTTTTAGGATTTACAGCTTTGGATTTTGATATTTTTATAATGACCAGTTTAAAATGCTGGAATTAATGCCAGGAACACACAAAGTTTTAGAATAGGTTTAAGTTTACTTGCAACCTAGACTACTTACTCTGAAAAACCCGAAGAACATGAGTGACAAAAGCTGTAATATAGAATTTTTGGAATATCTGCACACAAGCACATGGATCAGATTTGCTAGACAGACACAGCAGTGTCTTTAACAACAGCGGTCAGCAGTATGACCCCAATTCCTTCTTTCAGGAATCTGAGACCAGATTGAGGACCGGTTCCCAATTCCTCAGGAAAAGCTTCCTTCAAGAATTGTCTCTAGTCAGGTAAAGAAAATGGAGACCAAATACTTCAGCTATTCAGACAGTTCCCTATCTTCTGTGCAAAAAAACCCAGGTTTGATTCACAATGCAGCGTACGTTCCCAGCTCTCAATATTTGCCTGACGTATTTGGAGAAAGAGCTGAAAAAGGTTAAAGCTGCCATCGTAGGTGTGAGGAGTGCTGCTCACTTGCCGCACTTGGAGCTGAGCAGACCGAAGCCCGTTTGGGAAGCACGAAGCAGGCGCGCTAAGGCCGTGCTGCTGAGCCCTGGCGTGCTGAGCGCAGCGCGATGCCGCGGATCCGGCTCGGGGCTGCTGCTGGCTCCCACCTTGGCCAGGTTGGAGCAGAGGCTGTCACTGCCCACTGATGGGTAACAGTGCCACCTGGTGATGCTTGCCTTAGCGGTGGTTTTTTTAAATTTTTATCTGCTAAAATAAGTCCCCTTAATTCCAGAGGGATTCAGCTACACAATCCATGTGCCTGTTTCAGAAAGCAAGTAATTAAAAAAAAAGAAGAAGAAAAAAATAGAAAACTCTTGTTAAAGGCAAAAACCCTCTCCCAAATGACGTCATCATTAATATACATCAGGAAACAACAAGTCAACAATCTCGATTCCAGTTTTGACAGCTGAAAGGTTCGATGCTCTGAAGTGCCGTACGCTCCAGCTTCTCAGTGGATTTGTGCTGAGGGAGACCATCTCCCACTGGAGGCACACAGCACCTTCGAGAAGCTCTCCTGTGACTGCACATTGCCTAAACCATAATAGATTAAGATAATCAACTTCAGTATTTAATGTTTTCAATAAGTTCTTCCAGATTTTGGCCTTTCTACCTATTACCATGATTATGGTTGTATTAATTATAACTGAGAGCTCATTACAACAACATCAGCTCTGTATGTTAAATGAAATAAAATCTGTTCCTTCTTTATTCTCTGTATTTGAAAACAAAAATATGGTGTACCACATTAAAAAGTAACTAACATTTAATTCCTATTCGGCCCTTCTCCGTTTTCATAATTCTTTTCCATATTATTTGTTTTAATCACTGTGGTTGAATATCATACATTTTAGAAGTTTATTTGACTATTGATTGTGTATTTTCTGACAAACTTTAGATGCATTCCCCATCTCAAAATCAAATTAGGTATTCAGAATATCCACAGTGGAAATAAAATTAATCTGGGAGAGCTGAAAAAGTGAATAATTAAAATAACTCAAATTAATTATCTTTAATAATATATTTACATGGCTATTTACCAGGACTACTGCAAATTCATCTTACAGCTTATGACATATTTATGCAAGTTTTTAAACAGGGATGTAAATTTTTAGTATAATGCACAGATTCTTGTTAACAGGCAAAGATTCTGTCAAAACAAAAAAAATAGAAAAAAAATCTCTTTTTTAAACATAAATCTTAAAATCAGAAGAAAAGCTGCCTTATTCTTTAGATCTTTTCTTTTTGGATTCCTGAATACCCTTTTTGGTTTCTTTCCAGATATAGTACATTCTTAGCAAGATGCAATGAGATAAAAATTAAAACTAATTTCTGAACAGGGTACTAGAGGGTGAAGATACTCCTAAAAAAACACATGCTCAATGTAGAGCCCTTTTGCAATATATACATACACACCAATTCAGCTGGGACCACATGAGTGCATTTGTGTGTGTGCATATAGGTATGTTCCTGTGCATAAATAGACATGAACATCTTCATCTCAGGCTGGGTGTCTGGTCCAAGATCACAGGTCTGAAAACCCCCCAAACTGAGAGAAGCCTTTCTTTAGGACAGACTGGAGGCAAAATTAGAAGAGGTTACAAGTTTACATGAAGAATACTGTTACTTAGTTTCTTGTTGGAGCTCAGTCTCTTCAGTTTAATCAGAGGAAAAGATAAGAGATGGCTTTAACCACACTTCCCCATGTAGCTGCTCACAGACAGGACCTTGACAATGATGTCTTCAGCCTACCCTTCAATCTTTGGTATGATTCAAATCTGGAAGTCAATCTTTATGGCTCAATTTTTCCTCTACTTTATTCATTCAGGAAACTGAGAACATTGCTTAGAGCGTATCTTCTCATGAGAAATATTTATTTTATTGTCACAAAGTAAACATTAGACATCTTGTGACATTGGTAGGTTGTTGGGCTTGGCTTGTGTTTTGATGATCCAATTCTTATGAGCAGTCTTTTTCACCGGTGTGATGGTTACTCACTTATTTTTCATTCCTCAGCTGTGTATATGCTGCTATTCCTGCCCTTTTCGTCTCCCCACCCCGACCCTTTCCCCCAACTCCACTCATATCAGAGTAGTTTAAATCCTTCAGGGATCAGAGATATGGAGTCACCTATACTGAGGTTATTAAATCCTAAACATACAGATACTTGCAAGTTATGAAAAAAATAAGTGAATAAGGCATCACCTTCATCTCACAGAGGAAAGAAAAAAAACCCAAGCAGAAGACCTATAAAGAGTTTACTATGTATGAGTAAAGAGTAAGATGATGTAAAAGATTTGGGACTCCATCCCTCTGGGGATAGACTGACAACCATGAAGAAAGAGCGTAGACTCCCAGCAAGCTGCAGGCTTCTAATTTATGCAGCTGGTCCACACATGATGGAAAAACGAATTTTCTTTCCTCTGTGTCACTTTGCTATTGCTCCCGTGTGGCTGTAATGACTCCCTCCTCCAGGGAGAAACCCATCAGACTCCTATTCTCAGTCCTGAAGTCTGGTTCCTAGTAGTCAGAGATGAAAGGAAGGGGAAAATTACTGAGAAAGAACTTGTTTTCCACTGTAGGTTTGTCATCTATGAACTCTCTTTCCCTTTTCCCTTAAACATGCACACAAACATAGACACCTAAATCGACCCAACTCTCTCTCAGGTGGAAATGTGTTGTCATGGTTCTTTAAAAAGAGCACAGTGAAACACTAATCTACTTGCTACATAAAAAGAAGTTGCAATATCTGCCCTAAGATAGATTGTGTAATGATCTCACTGTCAAATCTTGCCTCAGACTAATCTGCAAAGGTAAAAAAAACATTGCTCTAAAATCTTCCTGCATTTTGCATATCATGCAACTCCCTAGGACCTACGTCAGAATAATAGTCTTGCAAGGCTTGTTGATAAATGCCAGTACTCAGCACTAAGACTCTCAGTAATAATTTACCATGGACATCCAAATTCTACCAACCCATTTCTTCTTTAAAGAACTTGCTTGGAGTGCCTGGCCTTTTCTCAGTACCTATAGTCACAGCAATCGAGGATGCTCTGATGTGCATTACTTGTGCAAACTAGGGAAGAGAAGCACAGAGGTACCCTTCTTTCCAAACTACTGTGCTTGGCAGTTCTCCCCTTTTACGTTTCTGGAAGATACTTAACACAGTGCCACTCCTAGCTGACTTGCCTTCAGTCACATCACTAACAAGTTCAGCCTAAAACCATGCTCAACTTCCCAAGATGGTTATTCCAAGAATTAACCAGTGCAAAGAAAGTGGTGAGCTATGGTTGTCCTGTTGAAAGAATAAGTAAGAGCAGGGTTTTAGGCTTAAGGACAGCCAACAATTCAAGAAGACAAACTGGCATAGTTTTAGGCACAGTGCTAATAGTAGCCAAACATCAAAAAAATGATTAAAAGAGGTTCAGTTAGCCTTAGCATCCAGCAAGTTCAGAAGTTTTGTTGAACAGTTTTGGACAAGGAAGCGTGTGAAATTTTTGTACTGTCTTTAGTACTTCCTGCATTTGGTGAGGCAGGAAGCATTGCATAAACGATCTTTATCATGGTATTTTGGTGTTTCCAGCTCCAGTGCCAGCAAAAGCCATGAAGTCAAAGAGTCATACATGCAAACATGCACAAGAAAAAGTGTTGGAAGTCTCTGAACATAAAGAAAGTATAACATTTTTATTTTTTTTAATTTAAACCAACCTATCCTCAGTTAGCAGTATTTCTTCTTAGTAACAGTACATATGAAGCTGTTTCTAGATAGGAAAACAGCAGAGAAATACTTGTCTAGTAAATATTTTAGCAGAAAACATGCAACAAATCTTAGAGGAAAAATAATTTTTTGTGTTACAAGGTTCACATTCAGAAAAACATGTAGGTAATGATAATAGAAAGTAACTGATTCATCTCCCAGCTAGTTCTTCATTATTATTTGTTATATACTGACCATACTTTGTATAAGAGGTCTCCAAAAACGTATCCAAAAAGCATTATCTCCAAAAAACACACAATCTAAACCAAGACAGAATAGACAGGATAAACCCAGAAGCTAAAGGAAGGAACAAAGCCAAGCTATGCATATTCCACCTAACACCTTCCTTTCACCTTCCTTTAAAAATAAACGTGAATGCTTCCAGCACATTTTGTCGGAGAGACGAATGACCATCTCCAGTTGATCAAGAGGGAAGCCCATGAATAGAGGAAAGAAATGCTGACTCTGCAATGTGTTTTCTTTCGACAAAAGAAAATATTCCCAGGGATCTTCCTAAGAGCAAGAGAATGAAATAACAGTCATTCTCAATGGCATTATCCTGACCAGCCCACTGGGAATTTCTTGTATAATTTAACGATAACCTATAATTATATTGATTTGTCTACCACAATGGGAAACTTTCTGAACAAGGTCAATGCATTGATGCTCTCAAGGAAAAAGAGAAATTTCTGTTAAAACCCCGGATATATTATTTTTAGTTTGCAACAGCAATCGAGCGATGAAAATCCTTATAGTTATCTGGTGTGGACCTCCCTTCAGAGGTGTAGAGGGCCATTTCAGAAATGTGCGATCATCCAGTGTCAAAAAGAGCTTGGCTTTGACTGAAAGCAAAACCCAGAGTAACTTAAGCTTGTGTGCGTGCGTGTGTGTATGAACATGTAAGACATGACACATACACACACAAAAAAGTGATACTAGTTACCACCCGTATTTATTTTAATTCAATGGAAAAGCTCAGTTTATGAGCATAATACAGTAACAAGCTAAAATTATGAAGCCAAACTGAGGAAAACTTACACATTCTGAGCATGTTATTTTTCGTGTCTCCCTGGATAGGATTTAGGATTTTAGATCAATGAATCTTTGCTTAATCTGCCATTGTTCTCATGATTACTTGGGATTTTCCAGGCATTCAGGCCTCCTGAGGAATACCTCTCCATTTCTCTGTTGGTTGCTCTACAAGTACTCCCTTGGACCCTGCTAAATGATGAACTCCAAATTAGAAAAGGTTCTGTTTCTAAAGAGAAGAAGCTCTAACTTTTTGCCCATTTACTTCTCAACTTTTTTGCTAAGATTACTGGCTACAGTATCTTAGCTATGGTGTTTATTAAGGACAAGTGACCCCTGAGAATAGTAATGAGATCTGCAGCGAATCTACACTCTACAGATCTAGAGACGTACAGCTGTAATCAAAGCAAGGATGGAGAAATGTCTATGTAATTATGGTTATTTTATAAATCATGAGCATTTTCATGAGAGAAAGATCATTCTAACTTACATGTAGAGTAGATTTTGAGACAGTTAAAGAGCTGAAAAAAAGATGACAAGATCGGAATATTAACCAGTTCTTAAGAAACCTTTTGAGATACTGAGTAGGATACTAGTCTATAAATTCTGCAAGCTTGGAAAAGGGAGCAGAGCAAGTATTACAGCACTTCTGAGGATATACAAGAAAAACCTGCAGGGTGTCAAACTATAAGAAAAGATGATAGTAAGCAATTTTTTAGACTAAGAACAGAGATGTTGCTGGACAACAAAAATGTTCCCACTCATCTTCACTTGCAGTAAGCTTCTGGGCAATGAAGACTAATGGGAAGGATTTGATTCCACTAGAAACTTTGAAGATTTTTTTTCCTTTCTCCCAGGGAATCATATTAAAGAAGGGAACCTGACAACAATTTTACTTTGATTTGTCAGAAAAAAGAGAAATGTTTTGGATGCTTTTTGTATAATATATGATGCTATTCCACACAATCGATGAATCTCTGACTATGGGAAAATGACAGAAAGTCTTTTTTTGTCTTTAAATAACATTTCACAAAAATGAGGATTTTCATCTAAGAGAGACTGTGCCTGGAAAGTCAGCGTAAGCAGGGCAGGTTCACTGAATCTGTGTCCCATTTACTCCTGGGAAACTGTGCTTAAGGTGCTAAAAGTGAAGACAAAACCAATAACCTCATAATCCAGAAAAACAATCAAGCAAAACAGCACAGATAGGATAACTGTTGTATTGCAAATGATACAAATCAAAGCATTTCCAGTGGTTAACATTAGCATTCAGAGAAGCCACTCAAGAAAATACTAGTATTCAAACTCATTATTTAGCAGCTAAGACCAGTTACTATTAATTTATCAGCCAATAGTAAGTACTCAAATTTGGAAAGAAAATTCAACCTGTGAACTCTTTATTTTAGCCAATTACCAATTCTTATTCTTATGGAGCTATTTTGACCTAGTTCTCATTTGTGCTTCTTCTCCCTGTTGGTGCACTGCAACCACCAAACTTTTGGAAGATTACCAAACTGCCAAAAAACCAGAAAACAAGACAAAAAGCCAACAAACAAATAAATCGCTTTCTCCCATCCCAGCCAAACAAGATAGCCCAAGCAAATGAGGGATTATGAACTTAAATCTCACAACAAGAAGAAAGTTGGCCAATACTGTATTTGAAGAAAGCCCTCACTAAGGCAGCTCTTTCTTCATTCTCTACTCTGGTTGCGTTTTGGCTTTCCTCACGTATCAGAATTTTGCTTGCTGTGCTCTGTTCTCTCCATCTCTGTGACAAAGGTTAAAAGAATTCCCAGGTTTATGGCTTCGCTGGACTTCTGCAGTGTTGGGATAATTCCTTCAGCCTTGCTTTCTAGACCTTTCTTAATGCATTTGATGGCTATGTTTAATTTATTAAAATTATCTTTTTTATTATATCAGGAGATAGATCTGGTAGATCAGCATAAACTTCAGTTCCCTCCTGCTTTGGTATTGCTGAGTAAACATCTGTTAAAACAGTTTTTTGTGTGTGTGTGTGTGTGCTACATTTTGTACAACTTGATTTGAATTTTCAAATGTTAAAGAGGGCACTTAGGCGTCTGACTCCAAATATAGACGTACCCACAGGTAAAAACTGGCACCATTCAAAATCAAGTTGATTTTCACACCAAATCAAACTAAGGGGGATCAGGAAAAGGTGAGTTTATGAGCTTTATCTACTAGTTTGGAGGGGAGTCCATGCCTAATGTGTTGTGCAGAAGAAAGCAAAACATTTGTAGTTGAATGGGAATCCTGATACATGGGGTAAGCTATTCTCAAATTTTTATCCTAGGAATCAACCATGAAACCAATTTTTAGACATTGACATAAATTTGGAGGTTTGTAAGAAACAGGTTGGTAATATCTGATCTCTAATATTTCTGAAGCGCATTACTAATCAAAAGGGATCAACTGATTTCCCACTGAAGGCAGTTGGAAGCCTTTGGTTTTCAACCTTTTAAAAACCAAGATGTTTATTTTGATATCAGAGTAAGAACTCAAAATGATTTTGTTCAGAGATTTTTCAGACAAGTAAATTGATGATATAATAGAATTGTAATGAAATTTCAGAACGTATCCCTTACACATAAAATTGCCATTGGAATAAGTCAATGTAATCTAACTTTTTTTTTTTCTCCACAATGTTAGATAAGCATTATTTGTTGATAAGAATTCCTTGAAAAGAAAAAGATATGAAAAATGTACTTCTCAGTGAATGGTATTACAGTCTTTATAGCAAAAATGTAATTAAAAAAAAACAGTGTTGATACTGAGATTATCAGATAATGGCAAAATCTATTTACTACATAATTTATTTTCTTTGTGCCAACAGCTGCTTTGTGTTATCAATGATGAAATCATATAGAACAGAAAAGAGAGAGGCCTATTAGACTCATCTAGGATGCGTGCTTCCCTTCTGTAAAGCCGAATAGCTCCTCCCTGCTTGGAATTTTCCAAATGACCCCTATGTTTATTTTTATCAAGCTGAATTTCCCATTTTGTGAGACCATCTGTAAACTTTTCTGTAGCTTTTTATAATTTGATTGACAAAAGCTTAAATGATAAAAGCAACAGAACTTCTACCTTGGGAAGCTATTAACAAATGTAATTGCTAAAACTTTTTTTTTCCCCTGATTCTCAATGTTTCCCCGATAGCTACAATCGGCAATGGCATACAGAGATAATTGTTGAGTGACAATGGAATAAATTCAATGCAATTGCAGTATGCTAATGTTGTACAATATTACATGGTACATGTATTTATTAGCATGAAAGATCTTCTCTCATTTACCTCACACTACTTTCATTAGTTCCTTGGCACATGTTCTCAATTCTGCAAAGAATCGTCTACACAGCTATTGCATGACTGTGTGTGTCTCTAACCACTGAATTTTCCCCCCTTTCCTATTATGCCTGTCACAAAAAGTCTCTAGCCTGAAATCAACATAAATGAGTGTGCCTGGCAGTGAGTGCATGCACAGTCACACAGCCTCATCTGTGGAACTGCAGCAATTAATTATATTTATAGTGAAATATCTGCAGAACATTTGCATGTATGAATTATGTATTGGGCAAGAAGCAGTACACTATGGTTTATGCATTTCTGTTCTCGTGAGAATCCCTTTTTAACTGTAATGTATACTATAAAGTAAAAGATTTTTATTAATTTGTCTATCATCTTAAAGATGAAATATCTTTTTAATTAAAGACATTCTTTCTAGAAATGTTTTTCAAATAGATATTTATCTTGTTTTTACCCTTAAACTTTCTAATAAATTATTCTTTAGTGTTTAATATACATTTTGTTTTACTATTAAATTCCTCTAACAAACTGATACCAGCGGAAAAACCCAAACCATCAATGAGTACAGGCCAGAGTTGAAGGCAGTGAAGTATGCATAAAATATAAGCATGATATGATTATCCCTCTTATTATGGTTATTACAAAGCATAATGAGCAGTGTCAGTCTGTTATCTTATCATTTTATTATTTTGTGGATTCACCCAAGAGTAAAATGTAAATGTAGTTGCTGAGCAGTAATGAGTCAATGGGCTGGGAATCATGATAAAGAAATAATAAGAAGGTAGTATGCTGCAAAGACTATTCTTGGCTAGACTAATTGTGTGCTCTGAAATTAATTAGCTGCTACAAATATGACAGGTGGCTAGGTTCGCTGTGAAAGAAAACAGAATAGAATATTCAGAAAGCCCCCTTTTTTTTGCTAAACAACTTTTGGTGACAGTACTGAATTGAAGCTTAATTTACTAAAATTATTCTGCTTGAGCCTCCTCAAGAATAAGTTTAGAACTTATTCTTAATTTTCCCCATACTGTCCTGAACAGGGATGCACCAAAACACAGTTTTAAATTTTTCTTGAATTAGTGCCTGCATATGGAATAATTAACCTCCAGTTCCAGTGTACATCTATATTCTTCCCAAAAGCAACAAAAATGCTTAAGGCATAACAAGAAATCAGATCTATTGTTAAAAATTTTCTAAAGGAGGAGCTCTCTCACAAAGACCATGAATCGAATTTATCAATAAAACACAAATTCTTAAATGATCAAGCCAGAATTTATTGCAGCTCTCCCTTGGCCTGTAACTATTACGTATATCCCTTGTGCCCGTTGGCTTGTGCCGAGCTTTGCAGCCTGAAGGAAGATTGCAAACATTAAATCTGAAAGAGTATAAATTAAATCTTGTGTGAATATTGCTCCTAAATAGTCTAGCTGTTTACAGGGATCACAGAATTGTGACAGATTAATATAAACCATTAGAAAAGTAGTAATTTTTATGGTACTTGAGGAGAAATCTAAGATGAGGTTGGTTTGTTACAAAAATATGGTCAGCATAACCACACACTCCAGGATTCCTTAATTTATTTTGCTGTAGGACAGTACTTAGTCTGGAATTATTTTAGTTAGGGAGGAGGAAGGGGTTATATTATTCTTCAAGGTTCTGTTGCAGGAAACATATTAACATTCATTGACCTTGCAGTGGTAATTTGTACTGATGAGCATCATTATATGACTGGTATATTGAAGCAGCTTATTAGAGATAGGAAGCATCCTATGCTATTCAGAGACACTATTACCATGTGAGATGTGCCTGTCATGGAGCGTTCACATACAGGAGACATTTGGCATAGTGGAAAAATACTAGAATAGCTTGGCTAAGCCATCAGGTTATTGTAGCTCACAGCTCAACCTTTTAAAATCACATCACATGAAAAATTCACATCAATACCTTACTGGTAAATAAATATCACCTCTTTCCAAATTTAACCACAGAATCACTCTCTTTTAGTGGGTGAGTAAAACATAAAGAGTATACTGAATGAGAAAGACACATTTGGGAGCAGAGTCACTATCAGTTGTGACCATAGAGATGCTGGCCGAAAATAGATCTGTGATTGCAGTATTCTAAATAGAGAGTCACCCTGCAAGTTCTTCTTAGGAGGTGCAACACATCTCATTACCACATTTTGGAAGAAATATGTTGTTAACAGAGGATTTTCTTCTTGTTTTGAGGCCATGAATATAATTATCACTTGATAATTTACAGTGTGCCAACTGTTTTACTGCATCTAGTAAGCAATAAAGCACTATGGGGAACATGAAGTTTGTGGCACCTGCAACTCATTAAAAGGGCACTATTGAAAACAAAATGTTTAGTTATCATGTAGTGCTTGGCTACATGTGAGCAGCATTTAGGATCCATCTAGAGATGCCTGCATAAAGTGCCAATGGCAACCTAAGATGCTAGAAAGAGTGTATGTGCAGAACATAGAATATAGGAAGCCTTATCGATTTATGAACAGAAATGAATTTCCTTCAGTAGAGTGCATTTTCTCTGAAATGTCATAAGAAGTTATTTTTCCTAATAGCCTTCTGTGTGTTCTCCCTTGCTTCTCATGTCCTGTAGATACCTCTACTAATAAAAGCATTTACTATATAACCACAGATGAGGGCATTTAAAATGAGTCATTTCACCAGTTTAAATAAACAGTTGAGCATGTAAAATGAAACCACAGCTATTATTTCCTTAGCAGAATTAAAGAAGTTTCTCAGCTAAAAGAATACAGAGTATTTTCAGAAGCGCTATGGTAACCTTTTTGGTTACCAGCTCCTATCAGCATCAGGGAGCTGCACAGCACAGCCCCTCCTGTACTAGCAATCGAGCATGCCTGACACAGTTGTTCCAAACACATGCAGTACATTCAGACCACAAATACCAGATTTGTCACATATGCATGACAAGTACATCCAAAAAAGTACACCCTGTGTGCTCCCGGATTGTCTCAGAGATCTGAAGACATTCACAGAGGCTGCTCATGGTTGCCATCTTCCTTTGAGGTAAGTCACATACCCTCAGGGAAGGGGTTGTGGACTGGACAAACTGTTCTGGGCACACAGGAGGAGAAGGATGCTCGGGGAAAGATAACTTTATAAGATAAACTACCTTCTAAGACTACCTTCTAAACTAAAAAGTTGTAGGATTCAAATGCAGACAGAATACCAGGCAATGTAAAGAGGTAAAGTGGGAAAGGAAATAAGACCTCAAGCAAGGAATCTGGTGATACCAAGATGGGTGGCTAAGTGAAAATAGGACCGAGTCAATAGCAAGACTGGTGGAGCAGGAGGCAAGAAGTCGGTAAGAAAAATAGGAAAGGACTGGAAGTCAGCTGTGTGCGGGAGAATGACCTTAGAGATGGAACTGGAGCAAAACAGGATTGCTTCAGTGAGAAAACTGAAAGTAGAAAGCAGAGAGAGTGGGAAACCGATGGAACAGCTCAGCCAGATTTGACAATGACCAAGAATAGGTTGAGACAGGATTGACTGGACAAGCAGACTGGATGGTAGGCTGATTGGCGGGTGAAGGCTGCAAATGAAACCTGAAGGAGGGAGATTGGGAGACAGAGTGAAGGAAGAGGGGCATGAAGAGGCAGAAGAACAAAACAGAACAAAAAACTGAATGAAGAAACTGAAAAGGGAGAGGAGGGGTGGGGCATGAAGAGGCAGAAGAACAAAACAGAACAAAAAACTGAATGAAGAAACTGAAAAGGGAGAGGAGGGGTGAGGCAAAAGAGCCTGGAATGAGACAGGTAGTACAGAAAAGGCTGGCAAGCCACGGGATCAGTGCCGTAAAGCAACATCGATGTGGAAGAGGAGGTCAGGCTGGACAAAGACATGAAGGCTAGGATGAGAAATAGCCTTGGATGTCAAAGCACATCACACTGGGACAAGGAGATATTGGAATAGGGCAGAAGAAATCAAGGAGATATGTATATAATTTTCTGTCTACTACCCACTGCGAGATGCTCCACACCAGAGTCAAGTATGAATCTTAAGGTTTGTAAGTCTCACTATTCCTCACTTATTAACATCTGTAAATCCTCCTGAGCAAGCGTCCCATCCTGCCACTGCCTCTTCACCATCTAGTACAGCACCCTGCTAATGGCTACTCCAGCTTAAGAAGCTGGATGGTGGTTCACAAAGTGCAACCCTGTAATTACTCAAGCGGACAAGGAATATGTTGCCCCAGGATGGACCTTTACATTTTTCATTCTCATTTTAAAGACTTTTGAATACATAAAAATCTGAAAAGATCATTAAATGCATCAGTCAAGCACTCAGATGTTAGAAAATCCAGAAAAAGTGTTTCAGTGATCTTCTCTGCAATCTTAAGTCATTCCTCCTGTTATTATTAAGTGCTAGTCTATACATAAATAATGGAATCCTGTAATTACATATTATCTTCTCCCATATATATTCTTGTTCCTGGAGCCAGTAATTACATAGGAGTTTTAGATTTAAAAGTTAGATATATAAAGAGTAAGTTTCTAGACTTCAGAATTGCAAAAACCCTAAGAATGCTGAAAACACCCACCAAGTTCCAAACAAGTAGGCAAAAAAACCCCAAACTGAGAACTCTTACATTCATTTTAATATCTTGATTCTTACATAAATCTTGAAACTTATTAGCATATTGCTAATGAGTTTTGAGTGCCTGACATCTTCAGTAACATACTGGTTAGAGTTCAAACATGAGAAGATGGTGACAAAGATGAAAGTTCTTAGCCTGACTTTGTACGCTTGAGGATGGAAAAATTGTTTGAAATAAATCATGAGCAGACCAGACCTTTCATCCAAATCATAAGAAAGCTTACACAAAGCCATTTTGATCTTCCCATTTTTCAAATCCATTATTTTTTAATATTTCAGTGAATGTCCTTACTTTGGACTTGAAACTGAAGTAAGAGAACACCATTTTCTCATGAGATTTTTCCCGGTTCAGTTCTACAGTCCCAAAGGATTTGGCTAAACTTCCAGTTCAGCTATAAAACCTGAATCTCCAAGATCTTTTCCATATCTCTTTTGTCCTGTATTCAAGTCCACATAGTGTATTGTACAAGACTGATAAAAAGTCCATGTCTAATCACACACATTTCATATCATTGTAGGGATTCCATTAGGCAGCAAAATCCAAGACACTTATGAGTCGGAAAACAAAGCTGGTTTTATCTTTAGAGAAAAACGGGGGGGGGGGGAAAGAATTGCTGCTTTAAGCAGATACAATTTAGCATATGGCTGATTTTAAAGAAGGGTTGATTTGGCCCAAAATGTCTTTACAAAATAAAGATTTCAGAAGCATTTTAGGCTTCAAATCAACAAAACATTTCAGTAAATGCATGGACAAGTCAAAGGAGGAAAGTGAAGAAATAATGAAATAGAAGAGACCTTCTTATACCCATAGAGGCATAAGAAATTCCAAACTTAAGGTTAGAGCTCCATTGCGCTCACACTACACGAAAACAAAGATAATAATCATTCAAAATTGTTTCATGATACTGTATAAAATAACAAAAAAAAAAAAAAAAAAAAAAAAAGAGAGAAGAGACAACATTGGCTAAATCACCATACAATGGCGATTGGTAGAGAATTATTGCCACAACTACTTGTGTATAGCTTTTAAAAAATTAATTCTTTGATACCTTATTGTATTGCTGCTTTCAAGAAGAAGCAACAGTAAAACTAAAAATCAGAAGCATCTAGGAACATGGATGATATTAGGAGTCTTACGTATGCTGCCAGCAGATAGTTTTTTTATGATTCACAATTGCTCATATTGAATGAGTCATTCTAAAGCAGATAATCAGCAATCTTCCAGCTACTTCCCCTTCCCACTACCAAGAACATTGCAGTTTTGAATTAACAAGAGGCTTTAAAAAGTAGTTGGGAAATAGAGGAGACTTGTGTTTCATACAGATCATTGTAAGTATAAATAATCTTTCTATGGGCTTAAGTAATCCACTGTTGAATGCTTTTCTACACTTTCTACTGAGCAGGCAGTGTCTGCCTCCCTTTTCAAGATCAGGTGCTCAGTTTACAGCAACATCTTTGTACTTGAGCATTCAAGTTGATGCAGGCATGTAGTATACAGCAAGTAGCAATTAGAGTTAAGTGAAAAAAGAAGAGACCCATATTTGTTACTCATGTTTGAAAACTGATCCAATTAAAGTCTGTTAAATTGACCCATTTTACACTACGCTAACCATGAATAGGGCTCTGGATAGAGTTTTTGGGAGTGTGCCAGAGGAGGAACCATTGAATACACACTTTCGCATATGAAGTGGCAAATATCCCATAATGGGGATCAAAGATACTAGGACAATTCTCCTACGAAGAGTTTGCAGCCAAGCCCCCACCCTCATGTTGGTCAGAGAATACACTCTGTAACCTCCTTACGCAGCACTCCCTGCACAATGCCAAATAATTTTGGATTTGTGAAAATGTATGCAAATTGAGATTCTTTCCTACTAATAAATTATTCTAGCTGTGCTTCCTTGCATGCTTTTGTTCTTTTGTCCTTCTTATAATGAAGAAATCATAAGAAAAAAGAAAAAGAGTAGATTGTTAATTATAACACATTGATTACTATGGAGACATGGTAGCATCAACACAAAGCTGATCAATATCAGAAAATCCTGTGGATATTTTGTATTTTTTTTTTTTAACAAAGGAAAAAGTACAATTTATTATTTTTGAAATTATCCTCAATACACTGGATAAAGAGTGGACATCCCCAGACCAATGTGCTTTAATTTTTCCCTCAAAGGATTTTTTTTTTTTTTTTAACAACTCCAAGGGAAAGGGAAACAAATCCATATAAAAATAAACTTTTTTCTTCCTATATACATTCCTGGCTCAATCCTTTTTAACTGTCAAAGAAAAGTAATTATTACAGTACAACTAGGCATCTTGCAAGTCCTTTAATTGTACCTGGTGCAATAGGTACTGTTCTGTCTCCTATAACAGAGATCCAGCATTCAACTCAGTGAACCAAATTTATCATGTGATTCATGTGTCTTCAACAGAGTTATAACGAGTATTAGTTTGTTCCAACAGACTTAGCTGTTTCATAGGAATGCCATATACTTTTATCATTTTAATTAATATTCCAGGATTAAACTCCAACTCTCAGCCCTCAAGCACTTTCTGTTTAACTCACCATTTATTGCTCTTAAAATATCTCTTTTGACACAGTCCATCATTCAGATTACTGTTCTCAATGTTTTATAAATTGCCCAATTTCCTAAATAAGAATGATTATTTTTTCTTAGCTACATCTTTGAGGAGGAGATATATATATGCAATTTTCTCAGTCTGCACATCACTTTTTTCTTAACACAAAGCTATGAGAACTTCTCTCCTTTCTGGACAACAACCAACTTTCAGATTTCTTTTTAACACTGCATGAGAGGAAGTCATACTGTATCACTTTAAGTAGGAAAAAGATTTTTCTGTTGTCACAGCAATGAATCAGGAGGGCTTGTAAAGTTTGCTTCATGGCAGTAGAGAACTCTTGGGTTACATTATATGAAATCTATCCCAGAAGAAAGCAAAGCAACAACAAAATTCAAAAGAGCAGGAGGAGACTACTATGTCGGCAACAGTATTTTGAAAAGTTACTTTCTAATTCCCCTGCTAATATCTCTATCTTTGCAACCTTGGGGCAAAAAAGTCAGTTTTCACTACCAGAGATGAAATGGCAAGTCCAGAGCTGCTAGTTTTAGTATGCTTTAAAAAGGAGAAGTAAGATCCACACACACAAAAAAAAGTGGATAGACACATGAATTTGCTTCACATCACAAGTTGGCTTTGCTAGTTTTCAAGCACAGGAAGTCATAGCAAAAGTGGTATAAGAGTGGGTAAGCGTTTGCTAATATTTAGAAACCAGGATACCATGAGACAAAACAGAAAATCAGTATTTACAAGACCCAATCTATTAAGGTTTCTGTGCACCTCCCTATTATAATAAATGAGCCTCCTTCAAGCATTTAACGGTAAGATAACATCACCTTTTTCTATCCTGCCCTTTCTCTGCCTCCAAGAGAAAGAATTTTGATCTATGCCTCTTTTTCTCATTGTCTTGCCTGTGAGTAGGAGTGAGTGTGTTTGGAGGCTGAGGTTAACCAAGATCAAAAATTCTGAATACCACTAACCCAAAAGAGTAGTTAGAAGGTACCATGAAGAGAGAGATCTCCCCCCCCTTTCAGAAATGTCCAAACGCAAAGCCTCAAAACAGTCAACCAAAAATATGAGAAAGCATCGGCTAAGCTAATGCTCTGCAGCACAACCTTGTGTTGGTTGCCTACACAGCGTCCCCCAGGCTGCAATCTGGGTGGGCTTCTACTCAGAAAAGCACAGATTGTGAAGCACTGCAAAGGCTTTTCTATCTTGTTCTTCTCACTGTATTTTATCCACTAATGTAGATCTTTCCAAAACAATACATCTGAATCACATGCACGAGATATGCAGTCATAAATGCAAAAGCTGGCGAACATTTCAGCTGCATTAGTCACTTTGACTGCACGTCTGAAAATTGTGTCAGGATGAAACCATTTACATGTCTAAGTCTTAAATTGTGTGCTTCGCAACACAGCCGCTAAAAATCCCAGCCCCAAACATTCTTATCAGTACACCCTGTGGCATACTTTATTTTAACTGCACACCAACAAAACCTACAAAAGGAAAAATGCAAGAACAGCCCACTATGTTTTTCAAAAACAGAAGATTCAGGGGTAAACGTTGCTTCTTCGCAATCTCAGGTTGGAAAGGCACGTCCCATCACTGCGTCTGCTAATAGCTGCGAGGATGCAGCATTGTCACAGCTGCTAATTGGAGCGCTCGGGTGGCTGTGTGATTGGCTGCCACCTAGTTATTATACAAATTGATAAAATGCACCCATGTGGTATAGCTGCAGTAACAGGAAACTCATTTTTTAGAGATACTGCAGACTCCCACATCTATTTTTCTGCCCTGCAGTTTTTGAAGGAGCAAAACAGGACAGAGAACAAGAGGGAAACGCTCAGTGTCTGGAAAGCCTCTCATTTCAATCTTTGCATGTACCCAAGAGGTGAACATTAACAACGGCTGGGGAATGTGTTCTCCTTGGAGTGAATGCTAATTTAAACTTTCACTGTGATCTGATATGCTTTAAAATGCAGCAAATCCCTTATTTATGAGTATAAAGGCCATGAAAGGGCTTTAGAATCTAACCCTAGGGGGCTCTTCAAGTGCATGAACCCAGCCATGTTTAACACTTACATTTACTCTTGAACAGTTGCTTGAAAAGGGTAAAGAAAAATACCTGGTAGCTGCTCTCTTTTCTGAACAGTTGAGAAGGCTTCTTGCATGAAATGAATAAAACATTTTTTAAGGAAATATTTTCTGGTACTATAGCTATTGCCCTTTGCTGTTTAGAATTCACATTTCTGGAGCAGAGTTCTTGCATACATTTTTTATGACATAATCTCTCACGTAAATGTGGGTTTTGGAATGCTGACAAGCCAATAAAGAAACCTTGCTTTATTTGGGGAACAAATAACATTTCTCATCAAGGTCTCATATCAAAAAAGTTATTAAATGTCTCCTCTGATTTTTGTGATTTGGCTTTTCCCAGGGAAGTCCATAATGTCTAAATGAGACATTATATAAATATACAAAAAGAAGATGTATTCTAAAAGCTACGAGCAATTAAAAGGCAGTGTATTCTACAAATAAGATTTGAATACATTCCAGGAAGAGCAAGCAGAGTAAATGAATTCTGTTAAGCTGATGCAAAGTTAGATAAGCTACCCTGGAATCAACAGTTATACTTACAGAAATCTTGATTAGAAATTGCTCTGTTGATTTACATCTTACTTCCAAAAGTGGTGGTGTTGCTGCTAACAGAGCTACAAAAGAGCCCTTTCAGAGAACCCTGGTGATCCATTGGGCTGATACCAGACACCAGCATGGTGTGTCCCCAGCAGCCTGCCTGCCTGCCTGCCTGCCTTCCTCCCGCCTCCCTTGCCGGAGGGTAGTGTCCAGACTAACCTCAGCAACAAATATGCCGAATCTTCATCCCCACAGTTCACAGCCAACATTATCATTAATTGCCAGTTTAAAATAACATGCCAAATAGTGAACACAGAGAAAATGTGTGTGCTGGGCATACAACACATACCTGCTTTTGCCCTCTTTGCTACAATGGATGGTGTTTCCTCCAGCAGAGGGACAAAGCACTTTGCCAGGGCTGATAAACTCAAAATGTCCCTCCCCGTATGAAGCCCCAGGGCTTGTGTGGAGGCATCCTGAGACTCACGGTTCATGACAAACTTCAATGTTAATTAGCACAGCATTGCTCTGACGCTTCCTGAAGTTATGAGCCATATAAGTGTTACCGTAGCTGCTTATTCTCATTAGTGCTTCCTTCTTGAAGGATAAAAGGAAGCATTCCAATAACACCCACCTGTGCAGCACCTTCAGTGATAGCTAGTTAGAAGCCACTTCACATGTATTTCTAAAACAAAACAGTTTGTAAAAAAAAAACAAAAAAACCCAAAAAAAACACAAAAAACCCCACACTTTTTTCCTGATATGAACCCAGATTACATATCACAGGCTGTTTGGAAAGGTAGCACCTTCTCTATGTAAGCTATGTGCTACCAGTTGCACTTGGAAGCCTTTGCAGTCTCCTTTGCTGGGATAGCAGCTATTTAGTTCCTATTCTTCAGCTTTCTCAACATGACCAGCATAGTTACTATTTGCTCATATTTAAACCCAGCTACTTTCTGGGCCCCCCAGTTGCTACTGAGCAAATTTACCAAATGTGTAAGCTACCCCATTCTCAAATGGAGTGCTTTCACCTGATGTCCTTGTTCTCTTTTTCCCTGACAACCTACAGCTGAGGTCATGGGGATGGCAGGCAGCTCCAGCTCTCTTTGGGATCTTGATAACGCTGTCATGCTCCCTAACCTGGGAACATACACTCCCCTACAATCGAAGAACTGGAGCTAATGTTCAAAACATGACATGACAGTTTTATCAGCTGAACTAAATAGCAAAAACATCTTTTATATTATACCTGCTAGTTAGTGGGAATCAGCTTTTTACCCAACAAGTATACACATAATCATACAGAAGGGACAGGGTACCAAACAAACAATGAATTTCTGTGCTGATAAGTATATACAGACGCGAAGCATGAAGATTGCCATTCTGGATAAAATTGGTGGTCCAGTGATCCAGGAGTGAATAGTGCCATAAATAATAGTAGACTTGATAGTAAAAGAATGTTTTTAGCCTTCAGTAAAGTGGGCTAATGCAGCAGCATTCCACTAGGAGCGGCAAAGTTAATATCCTACTATTCTGCAGGTAGAGAGAAATGCATTTAGGAAGAGCAATATGTGATGTGACCGATAACAACAGAAGACTGGGTTCCACTTGGGACGTTCCTTTCCATCTCGTATTCCCCCATTTCCTGCTTGCAGATTGAAAAGAAACAGTGCCTTTTTCCGCCTCCTTAGGCAAAGAGCAGTTTGAATCAGTCTCTTTACTTCTTTTGTATTTTATAATTTCTGGAGAGAAGGATGCTAGCTTTTTTCAGTAGACAATCCCTATCCAAAATCACTTTAGCATCAGTGCAAAGACTTCTGTGACATTCAATAGATTGCACGCTAAGCCCTTAGCACAAACCATGAAGAGTCCAAACTGTTATGAAAATTATTTCCAAGTGATATGTGAATTATGGTAACCACAGCTTATCCTACTCATGGCTTCTCAGGAAAGGGGGAATGTCGGCTAAAGCACCCCAAGAGAATCCAGACATACTGAGGTTGAGAACTCTTGCTGGAGATGCTTGAGCTTAAGGAAAGGTTACACAGGAGTTGTGAGCTCTTCCTAGCAATTTCACCCCACATGAAGAAATTTTTTGCGAAGCGGGGAGGTATCTGAGCCTGAGATCCTCATAACTAATTGTGTATCCAGAGGTTTTCCTTCTTCCTTCAATTTTAACAGGGACTGTTTAGGAATCATTTTCATTCTCACTCAAGTTCTTTTTACTGAAAAATATTCCAAAATATTCTTTTCTCCCCTCCTTTTCAAAAAAAAAAAAAAAAAAAAAAAGGAAAAAATGGATTAAAATGCGACACAGTAAAAAGGATAAAAAGCTAGGACAAAAAACTATGTACTTAGACTCGTGCAATGATAAATGAATATTTTGTCCTGATTTTCACTGGAACCCATTACCTAATGCTGCAGACCTAAGTTTGCAGAGAATGGCTAGATCTAGGCCAGGTTTAAGGGCTGATTTCCTGTCAGATATGCAATTTATTCAATAATGTATCCTGAGTGGAAGTTAGAGCCACATACTTTATACTGCCTTCATATTTAACTACAAGATGATGGCTAGTCTTACATTACATATGAGGAAGACAGAAATTTAACTCTAACTAAAAGAAAAAAAAAGATATGAAAATTGTTTACGGTCACTGCCATTTGACCAAACTGCAGATTTTCTCGGAACACACAAATATTGTATATGTCAACTACGTAGCTGTAGATACTAAAGTAATTTCTCATGACTTAGCACAGAAAGGAGATTTGGGTTAATTTAACACACCTTTAATATCCTTCAAGTTATCAGTCATTCTCATAAAAGACTAATCATCATAAAAACATATTCTGCAAACACATACTAGCCTGTAAGATGATTTAGAGTAATTGCTTAGCTATATGCAAAAGTGACATATGGATAGAAAGGAAACATTATATTTTATTCACAGCGGATTGATTAGATGGAACACACTGTGACTCTTCCTTTCATTTTTTGACAATAAATCTAGTCCAGGCCACTTCTGGAAGCTGCACCTACATATATTTACATCTGTCATGGTAAAATACAATTTGGAAGCAAGAAAATACTTTGATTCTGTGAGAAAGTGAAACTCTCTAAAGCATTTTTTTTGAATTTTCTAAAGACTGCTCTGCTTAATGCCATGAATTTCCCAGCTATCTGCCAGCTGGATAATTATATCAGTGCAAACTCCTAGATTAGGTGATTTAAACCATAATTTGTACTTGAAGAGCTTACTCAGGTTGCTAGTAAGGATAAGCATCATTTCACATGTTGGCATCATCTGATGAGGCTGCACTACCAACTGGAATAAAGGCTAATTCTCAGTATAGACCAGACATAAGCTATTGTAGTGTAAACTCAAGTTGCTAGTAGGGATAGAAGAAGCTGGCAAAACGTTCCTCTAAAATTTGGCAAGGTTTTACCAATTTATTTTGCAGGGCTACTCAGCCCTCAGAATTTCATTCTATGGAATATTTCAAAGCTGCCAATGTTTTTCAGGGACCAGCTTGCAAAATCAACTCTGAGCTTGAAGATTTATAAGCTGATACTAGGGAAACCATAACAACACACTTCTGAAGAAGCGGAATCCCATGAAACATATGACTGAGAGCAGGAGGAGAAAGAACCTGAGAGCTCCCAAATTCTACTCCCAGAGAAGGATCAACCTTAATATTCTGCATTTCCAGAACTAGCACAGGGTCTGCTTGCTCTAAGACTTATCCTGCACAGTCAGAAATGGGGCTAAAGCCTCTGGCATCTTGATTACAATTGTCTCCTATTCCACTTTTCTATATCTGTCTGCTGTCTCCACTTTCACTTGCATTATGAGTTTTCTGGAGCAGATAATGCTGTTCTGTCAATAATTCTCTGAATTATTACAGTGTGACTACAATAAAATACAATGCAATTACCAAGAGGAGAGTCTGTGACTAAACTGTCAAGGTATTATGATAATACTAATGAAATAATTAGGTTAATAGATGTATGCATGGAGGTAAATGATTGTAAAATGCTTAATAGAATTTCATCAAAGTGTGTTCTGCTAAAGTGCTTTCAGATTACACAGCGCTTTGTATAGGTACCACCAGCACCAGTCTGAAGTTTTGTTGATTTCTTAATGTATTTTTCTAATTGCTAGAAAACCAGGAAACGTTATTGTGAGTGACCTTCCTCTTTTAGGACTGCACTTTCTAAAATAAAAGCAAAAAATAGAATATAAAAATGAAAAAATTGAAAAACTTCCTTAAATCTCTATCATCCTCAAATTTAATACATGTTGAAGGATAAAACCTGCACAGAGACAGGCAAAAATTTATTACATTTTTCCTGTCTGTGCCCATGAGTCACCACTTATATAAGCGTATAGTAACAGTAGGCCCGAAAGCTGTGACTTGAGGTAAGAACCCCAACGTCATTGGTGCTTTAAGGGTGAGCCTGTAAGTTTTCTTTTTTGGATTTGTTGGTTAGGAATATTGACTTCCAAACAGCAGTTGATCCTAAACACAAGTATTGATAACAGTACCTGTTCTACTTCATTTTTGTTAAATGTTTCCAAAATCTGACAACCCATCTGGCAAAATAAACGACAACTGAATCTGTGCTGAATTCAAGGCTCTGAGCATGCCCTCCAAGGACCTTCGGGGCTGTGAGTTTACAACTGCCACAGGAAGCGTTTGACCATATTGAATCCATAAGAACAGGTTCCATATTTCCATGGAATTCCACATTTCCATGGGCTTCCACAGAAGTAATGTTCCTCAACGACAGCACAAGATTCATTACAAATGTGAGACAGCTGTGATTAGAAGACGCAGAAGAAAAACGCAGGGCATACATCACTGACAGAATAACAGCACTCAAAAGGACTAGTGATATTATATAGCAACATTATACAATATTTGCTATGCACTTCCCATCACTCCTCCACCTATCTGAGCAGAAGAGAATGGGACAACCAAAGAATAAAAACTCTGGTTAAAATTTATGGTAGAGCCATTTACTTTTTAAGGTTTTCAAACACCACATAATGCATGCAGCTCTCAAAATTCCTAGATATATAGACCAGATAGATCAGGTGGGTCAGAGTCATTAAATGGAAAATACAATTAAATTAATAGTTGTATAAGTCCCCTGAGGACTGCAAGTTAGTGACACTTTTTAACAACTACATTATTCTGTGATAACACTTTGTTAGAAAAGACCAAGCTCCAGCAAGAGTCTGAACCTCTTGAGTTCATATCCATACTTGTTTTTACATGCTAAAGCACTTATTGGACAGGAAAGAAAGAATTTCTTCTTTGTGTGAGGGAAAAATGTTTTCTCTGCATTTTCTCTCTAACCCATCCCTAATAACCCTGTATAGTGAATTTCTAATTAAACAAGGGACTTAATACTGCAGTCGTCAATTCACTACAGTTACGCTTATACCTATCTGGATATCATCTGCTGTGCTTTTTTGGATTTTTAACATTTTTAACTTGCTTAAAAAGTCCTGACTGTTTACCTGTGTCCGGACTGTTATTACAAGGTCCTGGTTCACGCCAGGACTTTTTTTTTCTTCCTTCCCGAGTCAAGCACAGTAGATGACCTTTCAAATTCAGTTAGCTTCTCTATTTCTCACTTGCTCCTCAGTGAAGTTATCTAAAAATACTTGCTTATGTGTTTAGTCAGCCTGGCAAAATGATACCTTAATATTTATTTAATAAATGTTTTTGAGATCCTCAGGTGAGGCTGAATAAGAATGCAAACTGTTATTGGAATAGGACAGATTAAGCATATCTTCAGTTTTTTCCAGCATTTATATCTACACATTAAGTATTGCTTGTTGAATAGTCTTTATCCATGGAAGTAAGAAATCTCATTGCTGGTGCTTATGATCTACAGAAACACATGATAACATTAAATTAAAAAATGCTAAAATATCTAAAATATCATATATAGATGTACAGGTGTGCAGCGTTTGTGCATACAGATATATGCAATCAAAAAAGTTTGTAATATATACTTTAATTCTCAGCTGAATTTATTTGGCTCTCATTTTCTGCTACTTCCTTCTAAGGCTGCAGCAGTGAATGGAGCTATATGGAGTTTCTGCCCAAACTACATACAGGATAAAGTAGTCTATGTTGCACCAGCCCGCTATGTTCCTTCAGAGACTCCACTGTAGCTGAGAATTGCTCAAGCAGTCTGTGTTACTTATTTTGCTTGGCACAGTCTCTATACCTTGGAGCTGTAAGAAAGAAGAAAATAGAAAGTGGCTTCAGAACGAGCTGTGCTGATCTCACGTCTTGTGGGGACACCTCAGCGAGAACGGGGCAGTTTGCTACGAGAATGTTCTGTGCTGCCTTAGCACTAGGAAAATGGACAAGCATCTTAGTGCTTCTGAGTTGCTGACTCAGAGACGGGAACTACTGCCTCACCGTTTGTATGGATCTGATCCAACATCTTTGACATTAAAGATAGTCTGTTCATTGAGGACAACAGACATTTTGACTAGACCTTATGCCCTTAAATCGACCATGAGGCTCACAATTGCAATGAGGGACCTTCCAAATCAGTTTAATGAAGAACACAAGCCACAGATATAAATATACATACACATATACACATAACAAACGTGAATAAGCATCTTCTTTTCATAACTTTATAAATAGTTCACAGAACCGTGCTACACAGGGATCAGAGCATCCTTCACACAACATGTGATGGTGCCATATTTACTATCAATTTTATTTGATACTGTGTAACTACTATGCTACCCTTCTGCTCTGCTTTAATTAACAAGGTATCTAAGCCCAAAGACTGGAATCCTAGAGTTCTTTCAAACTATATTAGGCAGCTAAAATATGAAATTAAAAGAAAACAGGATTCCGGCCAACAGAAACAAGTGACTCATTTCCTTGTGAAAACACACAAGGTTTATGTTACTCTGGCAACGATGTTCACCATTCCAGAATAAAGTCTCTTTGCTCCCTTCAGAGCTTTTATGTATTCCTGTTACAGTCTATGTTCCACGGTGACCTAACATTGAACCAAGTTATTCAGTTATTCACAAGAGACTGTAAGTTATGCTTTAATTTAGATAGTTTCTAAGTCTGCTCCTTTGACAATAAATTAATACATAAATACATGCTTTTTCACAATGAGGATTTCAGATGAGAAAAGCTGTTTCTGAAGCATATTGAAAATATATGCCATACCAGAATTGTGTATTGTCGTGATAAAGTTGAACTGCTGTGATTGCATCCACATAACTCTGCAAGCAACAAACACATCACAATTCCAATGGCTTCTTTTCATATGGAAGTTGATTAAATCACATCCCGTATGCCAAAACACAGCTCAGAAAAAAAGTCACAATTTATAATCTCCTTGAGAAATTAGCCAGCTGTTTCATGAGAACGGCGGCATAAGAGGGATACAGAAATCCTGCCCTTTGGAATCGCTGCTGGAGGGAAAAAAAGTTTTCTAATACAGCAACTCTCTCAAATGCAAAGCTATAAAGCTACATTGCAGCATGAAAGAAATAAAAAGTTCTAACTTCAAAACAAAACTATAACTTGATATTTATTACTGATTTTCTTCAAGATGTCTCCTTGAAAGATAAGGACAGCAAATTGTTACTTAATGGACAAGACAAATTTTCCTCTTAAATTCTGAAGCTGTTACCTGTGTCTTTGGAGATTTCGCTGGAGTTAAGAAGGAGTTCAGGGGATTTTGCTGCTAGAGTTCTTACTTTTCAGAAGCATTTTCATAGAAAACTGTGAACATTAAAAGTTCTAAAATACTGTGTAGGAAAACTCCCACAGAACACATGATGAGCAGAAATATATTACCACAAACTTTTTGTAGAGTAGCTGAATTTGAAAGCCATATGTTTCAAAATGGAGTTTTATGCGGTTTATGTGCACACATAGGTGTTCAACTGAATGGCTTCATTTACCTATTTGTATCATTTTAGTCATTCATGTACAGCTCTGATAGAAGATTTCCAAGACTTATTTACATAAAAGTCCCCCAAAACTTTGTCATTATCCTCTGAGAAAGCAGGGTTTTATCCTTGCCCCTGAAAGTAGCATGAAAGAAGCACAAAAGAGAAGACAAAATGCCATTTTGTACCCAGATAATGATAAAATCAGCTTCATTTTTATTCAGTTTTCCCATTTCAAAACCATTATATTAATATTAAACTGTCGTTTAATAAGAAGAAGAGTAGAATGTTAAACTGAATTTGGATAAAGAGAAATGAAAGCCTTGAAAACCTTTCCTTGAAAAACTATTACTTCTTCAGTAAAACCTTCCCAAAAATCACCGACACTTTTTAAATGCTTCCTGGGCTTGGCTGGAATCTCATTAAATTATTGGTCTTCATGATGACTTTGACAATGAATTCTATGATTAAGCTGTGGAACCAACCCATAGCCATGAGTTACTACCAAAGCCAAAAACGTAGTAGAATTCAAAACACGATTACACATTTTGATCCAAGTTCTTGGCTCCAGTTCTTTCTGTTGAACATTGCTGAAACAGCATGAAGAAGATGGAAAGAAGCCTTAAAGGGGCAGCTGTGGATTCTCCAACACAGGAAAATCCTTGGCTGAGGCAAAGTTGGAGTAGATTATTCTGTGCCACCCAACCCTCTTTTTTCATTTTAATACATGGGTCAGGAGTGGCAAGGAAGCCCATAGCACATAATCCTCAGCTCTTTCAGGCGCTCTGTATCACCTGGCAGACCTTGTAGATATATTTCTCTGCCCACTGTTTATTGTGGGGAAGGACGTTCTGAGTGCTGCTGAATAAAAAGCTGCTTATATGGGTAACAAAAATTGGGATTAGATTGGATAGATTAGCTAGGACTGTACTGTTTTGAGAGATACAAAGTTTTGTGTTTCAAAGCAAAAGCTATCTGCTAACTGCTGTTGAAGGTCAAGGTGAAACTTCCTTTCTCTAAGGGTTCTTGCACACTTCTCTCAAATATCTGGAATTGGTCATTAACAGATGCAGACTACATGTCTGGATAATGGAGGGACTGCAGGTCCAATCCCATATCGCAGTTCCTCCGCTGCAGTACTTCTGTTTTCACATCGTGACGCAGTGCCAACACACAGATAAGAGAGAGAGGCAGAAATATTTTGCCTTTCTTTTCATCTCTAATAGTTGAAACAAGCAAGATACAGCAGGGCTACCAAACAGAGAATGCTGGTTTATGTAAGTGATTAAAATGGAAAAGGGTTCGTTTAGACCCCCACAATATTATATACTGCCATAAGCAGTCTTGGTTATTACAAGGCATTGAGCAAGTGCTACATAATCAGCATACGCTCCAAATGCTTGTTATAAAATATGCATAAGCTGTAACTGCCTGTGAAAGCTGAACGTTGATAAGAAGAAACAATAATTGTGGGTTTGGCCTTGATCCTTGAAAAGACATGTCTCACACACTAATAAAATACAATAGCTAATATAGAATACATTATTAGCTTATGAGAAATGAAATATTTCTGCCTAAACTAAACTTACAATCTGTACCTACAGTATATAAATATATTAAAATTGATAAAATGGCACTCAGTTTATATGAACCTGATGCATAATGTTCATTGCCATAAACTCAGGGAACTACGAGAGTAAATTTCATCTTGAACTGTCACATGCTGCTGTTACTCTGACAGTCCTGGAACACCCTTCTCGTAAGATGCAAGCACAGAAGAAATCTGGCTTGACTGCAGTCACCGACAACAATAAACTCCCAATGATATCTCTGGTTGCAGAAGTGGGTTCAGGATGATTAGCAATAGTGTGCTTATTATTGTCATTTGTATTTTTCTTTATGTTTCTGAGAGCATATATTGTCAGGGTAGTAAAAAAAGGACTGATTCTCCTAATACACTGAAAAATAGGAGACGTGCTATACAGCAGCTGTGTCTCACATCCGCAAACCTGCCCCCATCACTAGTCCACAGTCTAACCATTCCAAGGAATGGAGTTGCTCTTGGAGTCCGTGATTATGACTAGAGAGGACATTTCTTAGATATACCTTTGAATATGAGGGCAGACAGTTGCAACTAGTATTTATCCATAAGGAGCCTGCATAGGTGGAAGAGAACAGTATTGAGATGAGTAGTTCATTTTGACCTGTTTTGCTGAAGAAACAAGCTGCTGCATTTTTGCTAGCTAGAGGGGTTTTTTCCCCAAGCACCTGGCAGAATTGCTGGGTAAAATAAATTACAACAATCAACCCTGGAGGTCACAAACGCATGGATCAGGAATGTATTGCACATGGGTCCTGCTGGCTCTCCAACCACTGTTTTTGTTAAAACACTTCAAAGGACCGTTTTCACCTGCAAAAAAGAGTTCTTTTAACAATAGGGTGGGTTTTTTGCTGCCTGTACAAAAAACAAGGACATTGGGGAAAATGTTTTTCTTTCTTTGGTTTAAATAGCTTGCAAAGATCGGTTATCAAAAAAATTTAAAAACAACATGACTTGTGCCCTACAGTAAACAGCACTGTGAGTGAATGCTTGTATTAGAAGGAATATGCACATACAGTTTGGTTTAGGAGTGCCATAGGAGTCACAGTTATGACTTCTGGGGCTCTTGCACGGATTTGTTGTCAAAAGAAACTTACTGCCAAGCAGGTAACAACAACAACAACAATCCCCAACATTAGTTATTTGAGTGGGTCAAAAATCTTGACAATGCTTCTTCAAAACAATTGTTGGTTTTCCATGTATTCAAAAGCAGAAACAGTACGTTGCAAATCAGTGGTCGAGTAACTCAAGGAGGCTGTTTGCTCTGAGGACTAACGCTAGTGCTGTTAATGCTAAAGGACCTGCGGCTCTCCCTCAGTACTCACAGACCACGGGTGTAAACTGTGCTGCCTGCACCTCGAATGCCTTCTGGCTTGAGCACCTGCATTTCCGTCTCATGGAAACCAGAGCATGAAGCAGGTGTTAGGGTAGACGGCTGAAGTGCACCTTGGCTTCCCACAGCTTTTGCTGAGCTCTGTGCTGTCAGGCAGAAATGCATAAACTGGTTTTAAGCTAGCTAACTGGGAGCTAGCTAGCCAGCCAACTGGCAGCAGAGGAATATGGAGCTCTGCGCAGGCTAATTGCCCTTCTGAGAAGCACTATCTTTCGGTTGGACCTCCTACACAGTCAGAGCCCATCTGTGGAGCAACTGTTGAGGGAACTATCAAGGAGCTATGCTCACCATACTCCATGCATGGAAGAAAGGAGATGGTTGGCAAAATCTCGAAAGAACAAACCTCCGGAGAGATCCTAAGTCAGTATTGACCTGGGATTTACTCTGAGTGAGGTTCTGCCACTTAACAAAAGCCTAGGTCTGGGACCCAAGAACACTGCTTAGTTACCTTCTGGATTTTTTTTTTTTTTTAACATGTGCCTTTGTATGGGTTACTCTTAACTTACTGCATATATATATTCAGCAGGCTGCCAAGAACTGACAACAGCTTTCTGTCTGCACCCTGACAGCCATTCTACAGTTTCTCCTCCCCTGTGATATACTGAGTAAGTGCCATCCGCTCTCACTGAATAAAGGGTAAAGTGGGCTGGGAACAGGAAGAAAAGGGAGCTCCCCAATTGTTATAATCCAAATATCCCTTGAATGTGTTCTGAAATGCAGAGGTGTTCACAGCAGACAGACAGACAGGAAAGGTGGTCAAAGAGACTTTGAAAAAGGGAAAGACATACAAGAAAAAGCAATAGAAGAAAGAAAGGTGAAATCCAAGAGGCTGGAATACAGAAAAGGAAATACAGGAAGGGGAAGAGGAAAAAAGAGATTTGCAGGAGTGGCAGATAAAAGAAAAATACAGGAAAAATTTTTAAATGGTAGAGGTAATGCAGGGAAAAGAGAACCAAAGGAAAACAATAGAAGAAAACAGGATGGATCTGCAAAGAATACATTTAATACTACATAATGAGGGGAAAAAAAAGGCACTTAATAAAACAAATACTGAGTATTGCCTGATCCAGGCAGACTTGAGTCTAAAAAATACAGTTTAAGTTATAAAGACTATCTTTTCAGCTAGTAAAGGCTCACCTGGGCTTAAGCAACTGTTATTATCTCCTATAGTGCAAACAATATCTGAACAGTTTCTTGACTCAGTTATATCCCAACTTGCACACAGACTGCTGCAACCAGACCAAAGCTATTTTTCACTTGCTGTTTTAAAAATATTGAATATAGACTAGCTATTTCCTACTTGTTTTTTGTGTTTTTTTACTTTCTTCCAGTCCTCTTCCAATCTGTGAGGATCTGCAGAATCTTCTCACAGACCCACCTGCACTTCATCAAGGTTCCATGACATGTTCGATACTCCATATGATGACCCACACAATTTGGTTATAAGATAGTGGTTTTAAACCTTCGACCTATGAAAGGTCTGAGTGGGGAGTGGGCTAGAAGGTAGGACATATGATCTTGGCATACAGGGAAAAACATGTCTGTGATCAGTTCTCTGTCTTATTCTTTGCTTTAAACGTTAGTTCTTAAGTACTACTAGAGATTATTTCTAGTAAACTTTCTACAGCATTAAGAAGGGGATCGCTGTGTGTAGATGACATACAGGTTGCCAGGAACTCGGGTAAGGGATACTGTGTTTTTAGCTTTTTGGTGATTATAACACAGGTTACACAGAGAGCTGGCTGTGGCAAATCAACATAAATGTGAGGATCCACCCACATAACTAAATATGAATTAAGCTCCTGGTCTGAGTCGCACAGTTTTACTTACCATAATATTGAGTTGAGGGAAACAGGCAGCAAGATTTGATGAATGCTTGCCTTTATGTTCCACAGAAATTCTCCTGCATAAATATTTTATTTAGTTTAAATAGAAAATTCTTAAAATAATTTTTCAACTGTTCTGTTAAAATGGTATTTGGTCCATAAAATACTGACTGCGCATTCACATCTGGCTAAGCTCAACATTTGTCTTTGTGTGCTTCATTTTATTTTTTCTTTAAAGGATTTTGAATTTGAGCATAAGGATGATAAAGTGCTGACATTTATATGAACATTTCATTATTATAGTTTGTATTTGATAAAAATATATGATTGAACTTTACAAATAAAATCCCCTCTTGCTTCAGCAACTCTGGTTTATAATGGGAAGTCTAGCACACTATTTTCTACAGTGTTCTTATTATTTTGAGGGGGGGGAAAATCAAATAAAGTCCCAGGTCAAGGTGTTCACCATCTTAATAGTAAGCAGATAAAAGTAGATCAACTACAAGTAATAAGATAGCATCTTGGTGTAAGAATCCAGAAAATAACATCTTTCAAATATGTGTTGGCACCACACTAACAATTGCTCATCAATTGGCTGTGACTGATGTATGCCAGTTTTCTTGACTTCTCTGGGAAAACAGAAAAACATTTATTCTTTAGCTTTTTCCACTTATGATAACTCTCACAAAGATATTAAGTTTAAAGAATGTATATCTTTGAATTTGGAAAGGTACCCTTTAGAGGGTAGTTTAAGAAAAGTCATGGCCAATGTTGTAATAAAGCGTAAAAGCATCACAATGCTTGTTTTCTCCCTCAGCATTTTTATTCCTAGAATTAATTCAACAAGGTGGTAGAGTATGTTTACTGTTATGATTGCCACTGATAAGTCTAAGAATTCTTAGGGAAGACAGAATTCCTTAGCCTAAAGCTAATAGTGAGTTTCCTGTTAGCTGAGAATTCCGGTATTTATCAGAGCTCTCCTATTTTTAAAATGGCTCTCAATACAGTGTGTAAATTGCTTATTACAGCATGGGGTTTTTTTTGCTTCTTGCTTCTTGGATATACACATATAATCCTTATATATGTAACTTACAGGGGGTTCAAAGTCTGGCAAGATAGGCACAGACAACTCTATTCAGCTAAACCTGTCTTTCCTCACCAAGAGATGGACACAAATAGATCTTACATAGTATCAGATCTAGTTAAAATGTTGGACTTTGAACTGGCCTCGGAGTCCGCTTCTCTCTCGACAAAGACATAAGGACATAAACTGTTGAGCATCTGAGCAAAATATATCTTCTTGGAGATAGAAAATGCATTTAAAATTGAAATCTGATTTATGCTCCAGATATTCTGTGTGATATTGCATTGGCATATTTTGTTTAATTATAATTAAACAAATTAAAAATGTTTAATTATAAAATCGCTGTGTAGTAGAACTATTTTAAAGCATCCTGCAATCTCATTCCCATCAATGATAGCTCAGGACTTGCATAAATCGTAACATAAGCAATTCAGGGTTTCACTCTATGATTCCTGGATTTGGGCAAAAGCAGGCATTGGCCATTTGCAAAATATATGCCACATGTGGCTCCCAGTCATTTTTTCAGTTAACTTTTTTGTAACTAAAGAAAATGTGGCAAGACAGCAGTTGTGATTCCTGGCCTTTTAGACTGCCATTTTCACCATCTGTTGTCATTCAAGTGATTGTCCATGCTTATTACTCTTCAACGGAAGATGCTTTGAGGGGAGAAAGTAGTTTTTAAACAAATGTTTTCTTTATGCGTAGAGAAAGAACGATGACTTCTGGAGTAGTGCTTCCTAGAATCAGGTAATCTTTACTGTATCTTATAATGGGGCAATCTCACTTGAAGGTGAGGACTGCAAGTGCAGGAATCGAAACTTTCCTAACGACTGCTTGCGACTGTAGAACTCGGCTCCACAAAGATGAGACACACAGTTCATCTTGGGGACAAAATACAAAATGTAATATTCAAACTTAGCTTTGTCACATCATTAGTTAAAATAAAATAGGATATGAAAAATACAAAGATTCCACTAATGTAATGTCAGTAATAGAATGATATCCTTGCAGATATTTAGGGAGAGATGTGCAGGTACTCCTGTAATCAAGTGACTCATTCTGGACTAACTCCAGATAAATATAGCCAACGTGCTGACAAGATCTTTTTAGAGTGCTGCCCCGCACTCGCTGCATGAGTCAGCTTTTCCTTTCAGATCCAGAAGTCCCCATATACAGCTTGATTTGTGGTGTGGAATGAGCCTGTAAGAGTGGTGAGGCTGAAACTGGAAAAGAGTGGGCCTCTCTGAACCGCAGGAGAGAGAAAAAGATCATTAAAGTCATACCAATCTGTTTTCTAAAGGAAGAAAGAGAGCAGAGATTGCTCTGTGTGAGCTGCAAAGGTCTGTAGACCTCAGAGACCCAGTAGAGATAGCAGAGCTTGAAGGCCTCGTGCCCCAACTTACAACACGGTAACTACGCTGACATGAACAGAATTGCAAATCAGTACAGATTTAGGCCTATAAACACATAAAAAATACGTACCATGGGACCACCATCAATGTGCCTGTTTTAACGATCAGGTATTTCATATTTGTATTTCATATTTTAGACTTGACAGATTATGTTAGAAGACTTCTACTGTTTGTGTTTTACACAGCTCATGAAATTAAAGCAGCAATAATCTAAGGTTATAATTCTCTTTGTTCAATTTTAATTAAAAATTGATCACCTTTTTATATCCACAAAAATATTTGTGCATGTTAAATACATTATGTGTAAATGTAAAAGTCAATGTGTTAGCATTTACAGGCAGCATTTTCAGAAAAGTATACTCTCCTGAAATGGAATTTGCTCCAGTGAGCTAGTACATACTATAAATAGACTTCCCCAGCTTAATCACTAATTTGCAAGCTTGAATTTGCATTGGTGTAGAATACAGTGTTTTACTGAGTTAAGATCAAGGCTGAACACAGAATCCTGATAGCATAAAAAGATGATTTTAAAAACTAAAAATCAGGAGAAGTCCTTTGACATTTACATCAAATGATGTCAACTGAACCATTAGATAAAAGCAAGAAGATGAAAAAAAAGAAAGCAACATATAAATATTAACTGTATCTTTTTAGCTGCGAGATGGTGAGTATGTAAATGAGTGTTAAGAAAAATAACAATTTTCTTCTTTCAACATGTGATAGGGTTTTTTTAATCAACAATTTTCAAGTTTTTAATTTCCAGAAAGTCTTGTAATATAATGATTTTGCAACATTCAGAATTCATTTAATGATTGCTTTTCCAAAAAGCTAGTATGAACATATGTACAGTTCCTTTCTTATCCTTATCATAGTGTTTCCACATCGTGTGTCATTCATTAACATTTACCAAAGGACGAAACAAAAGATGAGCTTTCGCTATACTGTTCAAACACCAAATTGAAGTATCTCCAAAGTAACAAAGGATTCAATATTTGGAGTTTAAATAGGTTTTGTGCACTTGATTTCTGTGATAATAAATCAGAAACAACAGGATTTTCTAGAGTGAACAAGATACTCAAGAATAGATCCTAAATATGAATGCTTCGGTTTCAAGGTATCCAAATGAAGACACTTGAGAGCCTTTAAAAGAATCTTTGAGTATCCCCATTTCCTGGGCTCCACAGATCTCCCAAGAATTTATGTTTTTTCATTTAATTGACTTCAGTCAAAAATTGTGGTTTTCCAATACTTTCCCAATACTATATAAATACAAACACACACTTACATTTTAGTGTGCTTTTGCTTACTTTTCTTGTATATCCTACCATAGTTACAATTTTACTTATTTTTATTTAAAGCAGAAGTAACTGCTCATTTGGTAGCTAGAGTACACAATTTGTTTAAGAAACCCTACTGGTCTTTGGAATTACTCTTTTTACTCATATGTCACATATTCGAGATATGTTCAACATCTTTAATATAAATTGTTCTATTGGAAAAAGACAGTTTCTCTCTTAAATTAGTACAGCTTCAAGCACTCACTAAATTACAAAACATATGTCCAGTTTGTTTTTTCAATTCATTTTATAAATCACAAAGACTTTGTTTCTTCACCAAAGGGGAAAAAATAGCAGAGTATGAAGTATCAACCTTATAGTCAAATTAATAGTTACACCATGCCTACGACAGAAGGTAGGTCAAACCTACTCTTTGTTTATTTAGCCAGTTCATTCCATTTCTCAGGTCACAGTAAAATGATACCAGAATCTTTACAGCTGCTATCCAAAGGGTTTCCTGCTGTCCAGCGAAACGATAGTCATTTGACCAAGCCTTCATCAAAACAGACCTACAGCACTTTGTTTACATTACCAACCACAGGGACCGTAACAACGGCCCATGACAAAGGCAAAGGTCCACTGACACGTTACTAGGCAGGTTCAGTGCATTCAGTTTCCTAAGGGAACGGAGCTCTTTATATAGAGGCAAGAACTGTATGTGTAGACTAAAAAGATTGTCTGCTGTGGAATAGCTTGGCTCAGGTTTTAATTTTCCTTAAAACAGTTCTAATCTGCTGGGAACTTCCTCCGACCTGTAAAGCTATTGAAAATATTTAGCATTCTTTGGCAAAGAAACAAAAATGAAATAGCTTGGGCCAGGTTTTCAAAGCATGTGCACACTTCTGTGCGTCCTCACTGGCTAAGGATAGCAAATCCATGATTCTGACAGCTCATCACAAAGCCAAGGAGAGGAACGAAACCTTGCTTCATGTTTGCAGGATTAAGACCCAGGACAGATACAGATCCTATTACCTTTTTTAAGCACAAAAACATAGGAAAGTATGATACTTAATGTGTGAGGTTTTTACCTGCTATGTGGAAGAATATACTAGTGTAAGACAATGCCTCCACCGACAGTTGTATAAGTTGTCATACCTACAGCCATCCAAGACAGAAAATTCACTGTTTGCTACTAAGATTTTGATTTCTTTCATCCCATAAATTCAGTACGTCCTACACATGACCACACAAACCACAGTGATGGTGATGCTACTAAAGACTTTTCAAGACCTTTAGGTCTAATGCATGAGGAACCTGGACTGTTTTTTGATTACACTTAATCTAGCAAATAAAGTACTCCTTAATTCATTCCGGCCAATAAACATCTAATCTTCTTTAATCTAAAAGATCAATAAAATTTAAGAAGTCTTTCAGATAAAAAGAAGTTAAAAACAAACCAAATGCTGTAAAAACACTTGTGTTTATACTAAAAATATTGCATAACAGTACGAACTACTACCTATCTGAATTACGCACTAGAACTTGCATGAAATCCCCTTCGCTCTAAACAGTTACCTGACTCTGGGAAAAATGCACAAAGACCTACTTTGATGTTAGACTCTTTGCTAATCAGACTGAAATGACAAGAAAACTTTCCATAATTTATGAGTTAATTTCTACTAATGAGTCTTCCAAGCGTGTATCAAAGCTGCAAGTCTTAACGTCTTTCCTTTCTTAATGAAGGATATCCTACAAAGATCACAAGCCCAATTATGAAACAGTCCTTCACGATCTATGAAGTAAAGAGGGTACGTATGTAAAGCTGGGCATACTGTAAGCGAAGCATCTTGCATCTCTATAAAACGCAACTGAAGATTAAGGACATGACTTGAACCTTTTATCCGGCTACATGGGCATTTTTGTGGATTTTAATAATCACTGTCTGAAACATTAGGAGTGAAAAGCAGGTGTCCATCAGTTCACAACAGAATTCTTGAAGGGCCTAAGCAAGTTACATTAGCTAAGGATCTAAACTCTTTCTAGGCTTTGAGGCTGGATGCCAGTAAGCTCTGTTGAAACCAGAGTGATGCTGATTTACACTAGTGGAACATAAACTCTTGTGGGGAGTTTTGGACATGGAGAGGAGAGAATGAATTGATATACTACATAGTCAAATTAGGTTTGCAAAACCCGCTGTTTCTGTAGCACTGTTTCCATCACTTCCAATTTCTTTTGAGATGTGTGATTCAACTATGAAAATTAATTTTAGAATCAGTGTTGGCATAAACAGCTGAAAAGTCTATTTTAAAAGTTTCTTTTGATAAGATTGCTTTAGTAAACTTCATATTAGAGAAGCACAGAAGTTGTTGTGGTTTGAGAGGCTTTATGTTCTTTTCCCTGATAAAATCAGCCTAATTTGTTTTAAAAAATGAGAGTTTACAAAGTGTTAATAGGACCCAAAAGTGTTTGGGAAATAACTGTAAGCATGTATTCACAAAGGCATTTCACTGCTCTGCAGGCAATGTTTGAAGGGGTATCAGCTAGCACCACAAGTGATGAAGTCAAAGCCACCCTATGCACTCAGCTGTCTTTATCTACAGTACTTGGTGACTCTGTCAGTTAAATTGCTTTGGGTAGAGGCCCAAAGCCTGTGGTTTCCCCTCCATGACCATGCATTCCTACTACCAGGATGGAAAACAATCCACGTAAATGCTGAGCTTCTTGCCGATTGTAGCTGACATGGAATAAATTGAGGTGACTGGGTAGAAGGATATGAGCTGAGCTACATAATCACCAAAGAGGAAACAATGGCAAAATTCAGTGGAAAATTAAATTATGAAACAACAAAAATATATTAAAAGTCCACAAGCTTTATTTGTGGGAAAAAGTGTAAGCTGGGAACATTTCTGTTTGGCAGAAGGAGGTAGTGCTTGACAAAAATCACAAGACAGTAAGGAAAATTTTTTTTGATCTCCCACTCACAACAGGTCCCAGATCCACAGAAATACATAATTTGCATCACAGAGGAATATTGCACAAAGCACTGCTTCGTGCAGAAAATCATCCTTATTGTGCACCTCTTTCATAAAGGTAAATTCAGCCAGCTGCTCCACTGCAGGATTTGTAGTGGAAGGAAAACATTTTGTAACTGGCCTATCTGCAACATTTTGTTAACGGTTTTGCTCTGGAGAACTAAAGTAGGAATTTGATACCCTGAATTTCAAAAAAGATTTTGAAAGATTTCTTCAGAGAGAAGTTGCATTTTATTCCTAGTTTTTTGTACTCATACCTCCATTCTAGAAATCCCTCAGTCATTGCTGTTGAAAATCCAGTTCATAAATAAGTAGTATAGCAAAAATAGCAAAGAATTTAACTTACAAGTGGCAAATCTTTGCAGTTTTGGCTTTAACCTTCAAGAAAAATTATATCTGCCACAAGACGACATTTACTTAGTTATTGACTGTTCCATGTTTTAGATTCAAATCTTTTATAAGCCCTTGGAAAGATAAACCCAAGAATAAATCAAGTTTAAAGAAAAAAAGACGGGGGAGAGGCAGACTATGGATGTGACTGAAGCTACTTTGTTGGCTTTGAGATTGTTTTTCTCTGTCTATATTCTGCCTGCTAAGGACAGATGAACAGTTGTGGCTCTGACAACCTCATTCTTTTTTCTCTTAAATTCAAACACTATTTCTCACTTAGTTTTCTTCTATACTTGGATGAAGATATACATTCCAAAATATTGAGAAAATTGTGTCAATTTATAGACTAATTTCTATTAAAAAGCATTTACAGAGTTTGTTTCAGTTTCCTTAAATTAACATGCAGTCTGTTAGGCTGAGCTGCTTAATTCTTTTTACTCTCTTCAGACAACAGAATTTTAGGACTCATTGTAATATTCTCCACCCCAATTTGGACAATAAACACTGCACTGATGTTTTTTGATTAAAATTTGCATACAATAGACTACAAAATTTTTGTCAACCTGGCAGATGAAGAAGGTTAAAAACAACTCCATGTAGTACAAATAATTATCACTTTTTTCCCTTTTCTGTACATATCTGTATCTTCAAATACAATTGAAAGTATATATGCACTATCTAGAAGTCTACGAATAATATAAAAATCTTTACTTTATAAATAGAGATACTGAGGCAGAAAAGTGATGAGATTTTTAAGATGTGATATCACTTCATTTCAAACTTCAGACCCTGGGGCCTTGCTGTTCATCGGTTCACAAGATGAAAGCTTTCATTAACTTATGGAGTCATCATGTTCAGCACATTTAAACATCTGTCCTCTTAGAAACTGAGGCATTCAAAATGAAGTACATTATAGTCATCATTCATCAAACATGAGCTGTAGCTCTCTGAACATTAAGTTATATGCAACGTAAGAATAAAGAAGTTATTGCCAACAGCATGACCTCCTTGTACCATAACATCAGTCTCAATCAGCACCCAGCAACCTCTCCCACTCCCTCACACGTGATCTGTTCCTTCCCAAATCCTGCTGTTGATCTTCCGTCCCTTCAGACTACTACTTCATAAACCTGATGCAAAACTGTGTGTAGCTTACCGTAAGACCTTTTTCCTAATGGCAGTATTAAGAATCTTTCCGTGCCCGGACAGTGGATTAATATCCTGCTCCTTTAGAGAACTAGATATTTTTCAGGCAGAGGGCCAGGATCTTGGACCAGATCTGCCTCTAGTGCCCCACTCTCCCATCAAAAAGCATGCAGCTCTTGCCTTCTCCCCTGCATTAGTTCTTGGCTGCCAGATTAGCTCCTGGAGGCCAGGGGCACCTGAGCACACTGAACTGGAACAGGATTGACTGCCAGCCAGCTTTGAGAGAGGGGAACCACAAATGCTTTAAAGCCTTCACTTCCTTTCCTATTTTCCAGTCCTTTGCCAGGGGCAGCTCATTTAGTCTAGGGAATCTAGCCACAGGAATCTGAAATCTATTTAAAGATATTCATTCTTGAAAGGATTATGAGCCTGATTTGATCTAAACTCAAGCACATTTTTACGTTTGACTTTTGCAGGGTCCAAACCCACAGAATTTTAGATTTTATAAACAGAGCAAACATTAGTAGCTGCTACCATAGGGCAAGCATAATGCTTTGTCTGTGAGTATAACTGCGTTAGCCCTGCAGCATTTCACTCGCAACGAGTTTGCAGTTTGCTGTGTCTGCAACTGGACTTGCATTAGGTCTGTTTGCAGGCTAGACTTGGACCTTCAAGAGGAAAGTCCTCACAGCCATTGCCTCCCTTTCAAACAAGCTCTAGGTATCTGCTTTTCACCTTGTTTGAGGTGGAAGAAGATCAGGCACTTTAGCTTTTTATTAGTGGAACAAGCCTGCTCTTACAAGCTTGGGCTGATAATCATAAAACCCTGAATTTATACTTGAAGTGCTCAAGCAGCCACCAAGTTCAATTCTAGCAAAACAGTTGAAAGTATTGTGAGCTACCTTAATAACCAACTTTCATGAAATGATTATATAAGAGAATATTTTTAAAAAGACAACATTCACTTTTTAAATTTTTCTTCAGTTAAATCATTTGAATTCTATGATAGGTCAAATCATATAGCTACTACAATTACAACTGTAATTGAGGGGGCATGAATCTCAATTTGATTAATCCTGAAAAAAATATATATATTTAGTCTTTGCTATGCAAAATAACCCTATTTTGTGTTACTATAAAATCTGAACTATTTACAGACTTATTGCTCTTCATGGATAACTTTTCAAAATTAAAGATGATAATTATCCTGCTAAAATAACTTGTACTTTTGTGTTCAAACATTCATAAAATTCATTGTTTTCCCTCAAGTCATTTTCATTTGGATAAAAACAAATGTTAAATCAGAAATTTTATTTTAGTTTATAAATAAATTTATAAATAAATGTCTTTCTAGACAGCATTTCAACAGTTCCTAGATCATTATGGAGAGAGAGGCTCTTTGATTAAATGTCTAGTCTGGTGATGTTCAAACATGCTGGATACTGTAACAAAAAAAATAGTAGTAGAACAGTAATGACTGGCATTAAAATTAGCACAGATTTCTAAACACAGAGTGAAAGGAAAGTTGATTCTTTGTAATCAACAAACACACCAATTGTTTCTGAAATTTTAGATAATTATGGAGATTTAATATATATAATTTCCAGTGCACAATATTGGGAAAAAGTTTCTTGAACTTTACCTCATCAGGATCTTTTGATGAGTCGGCTGACTACTGATTTCCTTCCATTACAAGTGTCAATATCATAAAGTAACCATACTTAGATGAAAAAGTTCATATACGGGTATTTAGGAAGAAAGGCTCCAAAACTGCAAATGGTTATGACTTGCTTGTCTTTCATTTCCATCTTTTTTGATTTCTCTGATTAGCCTTTCTTTTCATATTTAAAATGACTTAATTAGGTCACTGCATTAATTTGGTAGTACTGGATTAGAAAGAGCCTTTAGGTGGCTACTAGCTCCAACATCCTAACTCCCAATGACTCTCTCAGAAGGCCTGTATACACAATACATACATACACAAAAGGAGATAGGTGCTGCAGAGCCTGAACCTCTGTCACATTGCTCTACATCCTTTTTCTTCCCTATCTAGAAGTCACATGCTCCCCCTTCCTCAGCCTCAGAGGGGAAAAGGAAATTCAGGACTGTAATAACCCATGTAACTTAATAGACAAAATTTTTTAATTGTTACAGTAGATCAAGCACAAGAGGGGTTTTGCAAGATGCAACAATTTTTTCAAAACAAAATAAAACATATGGATTAAGCTAAGGAATCTCCAAGATTTGAAGGTAGTTTTAAACTGCTGTACAAAATGATGAGTTCTCAAACAAACATAGTCAGTTCTGGAATGCAGTAAGGATTCCTACAACAGTAGCCTTGGAACCCCAAGTTTCCTGAGCCATTTTATACAAATTCAGAAAAATTGTCTGCATCCCAGTATAAGTAGCAGTGCATTCGCTGTAAATAATAAAGCAGAATAGTCTGTTTCTGGGTTGCAGTGATGATTCAAAGTGGATCAACACAGAAATACAAGATAAGAAACAGTAGTAATGGAAACTGTAGATGTCTCCTACATTTTTCCCCAAAGTAAAATAAAGAATATAAAGCCAAACAGGATTATCACCAGGCATTTTCTATCAGAGGCAATCAGTCAAAAGCTAGGTCCATTTTCAATGGATATTTCATAGGAGAAAATTAGCTTTTAAAGAGAAACATGATTTGCAACATTGCAAAGTTAATGCACTGTTCTGTTCCAGGACATAGCCATGCAGTGTGGGGTCGCACGTAAAGCAGGAAATATTTGGCTACAGTTTCAGCCTTAGGCCTTGATCCAGAAAGCTGATCCATGTGCGTAGACTGTTCAGTCTGGAACTTTTGCACCGGTTGGATTAAATTGCATCAGACTTCTGTGCACTTAAAGAGAAGATATGGAAGCTGTTGGTGGAATCAGAGCAGCAGGGGTGAATCAGAAGAGACAGACACTTTGAAGGAGCAATACAATTTGGGGAAGTTGCATAGCTGGGTTACATAGATGGGTTGAAATGGATCAATAGAGTTTAAGGGCTCTGTAGCCATCTCCTTTTTCTTATCACCTCCCCAAGGCTCCTTATCCCATATAGTCCCCTTTCTCCACCCCCATAGCAACCCCTTCTTTCCTTCTTCTCCAAATTTCCTATGCTACTTCCAAGGAGGTATACCAGACCAGGACTTATTCCTACCCTTACTGAAAAGGAAGGCAAGTGAAAAGGAAGAGAGCTCTGCAAAGGTGAGCTTTCTGGTCCTGTAGCTGCCAGGATGGGAGTAAGAACTGCAGGACAGAAGCCCATCTCCACTTCCATATTTCTTTCCCTCTTACCAACAGCAGTGGAAAGAGCTATGCAAACAAACAATGGAGATAATTTCTCCAAGCATTATCAAAGCTATCAGTCTCAGGTGCCACAATTTGTTTCTAATCTCCTCAGTGAAGTATAAGCTACTTTCTAGCCCTATTACCAGTACATTTGGTCATTAAAATTAGAGAGAGGGGGAGAGAAGAGGAAAAAACAAAACAAAACAAAAAAAACCACAGGTATGCACAGTTTCTTAAAGATTCAGTTCTGTCATCAAGAGGAGAAAGCCAAAACTTATAAAATTCTCCTTAAAATATGAGTGATTCTCCAACTCTCTTGCTTTCTCTAGGAACCAGTGACTTACAGTGGGCATTGTTTATAGGACTCAACATTTTAAGCCTCACCTCAGATGTACTCTGTACTAGACAACTGTACAAGCTTGTACAAGACAACCAATATACAAAGATTCTCTACCTCCATCTTATCAGTGTCTTTGATAAAACTGTAGTAGTACAGCAGCAATAAATGAGACCAGAAAGGACTGATGGTTCCCCTAAATGTTTCCACCTTCCAGTAAATTATAAACATTCATATGCAGAGTAGAGCAAATAAGGCATGTAACGCCAAGCGACCAGTCCATAAAAATCCAGCATAGCAGTATAAGAATCTGACAGGGCAAAAAAAATCTGGTTTTTTCTGTCAGTGTTAAAGCTTTAACTATTATATATGACCAACACTTGGCCATAATTTGACTAAACTGAATGTTTTGTTACCTGTCTCTTGTCTGATCTATTTGGGACTCATAAAGCATGCCTGTGTCCACTTTCTCTATCCAAGTTCCTTAACAGCCCAATCTAACAGTGATCCAAGGAATACATAAAAAAAATAAGATATATTTCAATTTACACAAGAAACACCCATTCAAAAAGCAGAAGGTGAAAGGATACATCTTCTATAAAATCAGGTAGAGAGCAGCTAGAGAATTTGCCAAGAAGGTAGCTTCTGTCTACTGGGAGAGTGCCTAAATCCTTAGGCTACATATGTTAAATTGATGTAGAATACTCTGTAATCCTCCTGTTGAAGCCAGGATATTGTATGAAAAGGAACACAAAATTTTGGGGCCAAAGACAGAAAAGGAGAAGGAACAAGCCCAGTAGGTTGGTTGCTCCCAAACTTTTAAGCTACAGGGTATGGAGAGAGCAAGTCCAGTTAACCCAAGTTAGACTAGAAAGTGAAAATAGGTAACACACCATGTATAAGCAGCTATCCCTGAGGAGGATGTTTGCAGAGTCACAGAATCACAGCATCTCCTTTATAACAGAGTCCAGGGAGCTGAACTGACATATAGCAGTTATGTCTCTGCTTCTTCCACTGTTGGGGAAGTTAAATGAAGTTAACCCTCTGTTTGCTACTGAACAAATAATATTGTCCCTGAATTCTGTCCCAAAAAAACATTTTGCAAGTGTATGCGTTATTTGCGATTTGTTTGGTTAATGCACTTGCAGTGTTCTGGATAGTCACTTCCTTACAGTGCCATACAAATATCATTGTAAGGTACTGCCAAGAAAATAGTAATAGGATAATCTGTCTAATAAAGCCAGACATTTCTTAGTTCAGCTTCAGTGAAGAAACAACTTGCCACACCAGCAGCTGAAGCACACTGCGTCAACAAGATGGAATGTAACTTATTTCATGCTGCAGTGTGCATTAGAACAGAAATCAGGGCACGATTACTGCTTGACGTGTGGGGTTCGTTCAGGCGTAATAGCAGCACTTCGAGAGTGTGCTATGATGGAAAACATCTGGCCCATTTGGGCCTTCTCTTGCACAGCCAGCCTGCGTCTGTCCACTGACAATAAGCCAGCTGGTCATTCCTTTCATAAACACCAGCTAACTATCTGCTGATACTCGTTTAGGAAACACACTAAATATGAGAGATCTAAGCTCTGTGCAAAGAGAAGCTGTCTTCAAGAAATTTCATTACGCTCTTCTGAAACAAATCTCAAAACTCACACTTTTTGCAGTCATACAGGAGATGTGGCATCGTGATGCCTTGCACACATCATTTTTTCTAAGCCAGAGGGGACAGGATATTCTGCAACAAAAGAAATAGCAATGTTTGCACAGCTTTTGATTCATTTTCCCTCCAATATCCCCACACAATTTACAGGATACCACAGGCATGAAATTTTGAAGACTTAGTTTTTTGACTGATGCAAGAAGGGGACAGCTCCATGTAAAGAAAAACAGAGGAACAAAAAAGTCTATACCAAAGAATGAATTTTGAAACAAAGAAAACCACTCCAAATCCCAGACTCAAACAGAACAGAGAAAGAGAAGCTAATAGTTGGGCTGCTTCTTGGCTGTTTTATTTTTCATTTTCTTTCCTTTCAATTATAATTCATCATCCTTCCAACAGGTTCCCTTTTTCTTCTTAAATGAAGAAACAAAAATTTTGGCATAACAAGGCAGATAACAAGACAGCAGGCTTTTTCCTGCAATGTTTAGTAACTTTAAAGGAACGAAATCAGCTAACTGACACCCTGTAGTTGTGTCCCTCATTGCAGTGCAGGTTTCTACAGCACTTTCTACTTGTAATTCTAAAATGCTGCTTGAAAAAACAATCTAATAAGGCTTTGGCCATTTGATGTTAATCACTCTGTGTTACAAGTTTGCCCTAATATATTTTAGTGTATGAATATACACATATTTTGAATACTACATGTGATCTGGCTCATGACTTTCAGAAAATACAGAATATGCATAAACAAATTGTAATGCAGTCACATCTGGAGATCCTGTGCTGAAGTACTTCCATCAGGTGGAGCTAGAGAGGAGAAAGAAGCGGTTAGCAAAAAGCGCACTACAAATTTGAAACAAAGCAGATGTGTTTTCAGTCAGCAATGTTGTAACTTAATGTAACTTTTGGCATGACATCTGAAGTGCCAATGTGCTGTGTTCTGCTTCACAGCCACCCTCACACCACTACAGATACCAGAAGGGGTTCCCAGAGAAATTTCATTCTTTATTCTGATGCCTTCTTTCCTCCCCTCCTCATTATGCTTTCCCTCTCTCTTTTTCAAAAGGAAGTCTCCTAACCACAGAATGAAAAGATAAACAAACTCTTCCTTACGCAAACCACCACACTATTAAAATAAAGAAACACTAAGTAGGATTTTACAGCAAGAAGTCAGAAAGATATTAAGAGAAGGCAGAATTATTCTGCCTAACTTGCTGCGTGGAAGAGGGGGGGGTTAAATTAATGAAAATAAGCCATTTGGGGGGTATGCATTCCAGCCGCATAAAAATTCTTCCTAGAATTCCTACTAGCTTCTAACATTAGTTCTAACAACATTACCAGTGACATATATGGTGACTAAAAATGAAGGCTTACAAAACAGGTTTATCTAAAAACGTTAAATAAGCACAGCCATTCCAAAACAGTTGTCAAAATCCTTTGATAAAGTTATAGTCCTGGTTAAAAACATTGCTTCTCATACTAAGGGGACAAACTGACAAGAGGTTAGTACACAACAGGTGTGTACAGAGGTGGTACAACACAGTTTGTGCAGATGTTTTGAAAGGGAATTTCTGACCATTTTTTTCCTCTCAAACAAATCACCTGAAGGAGGATCGAAACTAGATGTGATCAGTGCAGACTGGTTAAAATGGAGAGAACAATCATTTTGAAGCTTTAACAAGAGGTATCACCTCCAAGTACTTCATTTGGGTGCTGAAGTCAAAATCCTAGGGTGACAGCAAAAATAGTTTATAGAAGCTGCCTAGGGAACAGGAAAATATATTTAACTTGAGTGATCAGACAACTACAGTGCTACTTGCTAAAGAGAGCAAGGTGTACCTCAGAAAGCAATTCCTAATTAACTGAGCAGCATGTTATGCTCAACATTTAAATAATTTTGGATATTTGTAAAAACAATTATTAGTTTGCAGAGTTTTGGAATGAAATAAAAAGACTCCAGCCTAGAGAAGTTCTGTCTAAATAGTTTGGCTAGCCCTGAGGAAAATCTGCAAAAACATCGCAAGTGCTTGTAAGACTCAGGTTCCATTTCCAGGAACCTGAGCCCTTAGGAAACCAGAGATAGTGCTTTTAACCAAACCTGATGCACCTAGCTTAGCCAGCTGGGCTGCTTTGTAGTCAGCAAAGAAATCAAGTTCTTCCAGTGGACAATTCAATCATTTAAATTAGGTTCTTGCCATGGATCCCCACTGGAAAAAAAAAAAACTACATCTCTCCCTTAATTATATAGGGAACCTGAAGAGATTAGCAAACTAATGCAGCTGGCTGAAGTTAGGAGCCTAAATTTAGTAGGCTGAACATACTGCCATGTTTTCTGTAAACTACTGGTACTTATGCTTCCACTGTGTGTCTTAAACACTTCCCCCCGCCCCCTTTTTAAGGGGACTTACATTAAGTCAATCAGACATTACTGAAAAACTTACCATTAACATTTTCTATTCATTGAACATATTCAACACAGTAAAGGCTTTGCTTGAAATATTTTAGGAGCAATTAAAGTGAGAACCCTCCTTTACAGCCATAGATACTTAAATCCAATGCATTAATGATCTGTGCAAATTGTAATACATCAGTATTTCTCCAAAGCAAAATACTTTCCACCTTCCTATCTTCACATTCTGCCACACGCTTTAGCATTTTGTGAATATTTTCTTAGAAATAGTAAAAGAATCTTGCTGAAGTGGTTCAATAGACTATTTCAATGGGGGGGGGGGGGGGGAGAAGAAAGAAAAGCTTATTGGCTTCCATTTTCTTACTTCCCAGGTGTGCCAACAGCAACAAAGCAAGGAGCAGTATATTGCCCTATTGGAGAGAACAGAAACACACATAAAAATCAGAAGAAACCACAACGTCAAGTTCTTCTTATGCCACATAAGGCCTGAATCTCCTCTCACTGAAAGTAATTAAACTTCTACCATTGATTAAAATGAAACCAGTTTTCAGTCCTAAATGATAAAGCATTCAATTATTATTTTCCACTTCATGATAATCAGAATAACTGTAAAATTAACTAGAAACTTGAAAAAAAAACAGCCAGGTTCTAATATTTGGGCTTTTTCCTGAATAGGATAATACAACTATTGACTTCAAAGGCACAATTAGTGTTATTGAAAACTCTGGACTCCAGCTGAGTATGGAAAAAGGGAAAAGTAGAGGTAGGGGCAATTTCTAATTCATTATCCCAAATGCTCTCCCCTGCCTAGTGCTTCCATAAGTTATCAGAGAGAGGAAGAAATCTATTAAAAAGAGTAGGACTGTGTAATTTGGAAGTTAAGGAGTGACATTACAAAAATATCTGGGATACTTGAAGCCTGGAACTGAAACAGAAGCAACATACCTATATTAAGTGATCAGCTGAATATGACCTTATTATCACTGAGAGAGTTCTCTTGCACACAGATAGTTCACATATTAACTCTGGCAACAGTACCTACCTTATATTGCCAATGAAGCTACAAAAACTTGCTTCAAGTCTATTCCATCAGAACATTTAAAAAACATAAATGGTTAACATTTCCACCTTAATTAAAACAGTGCAAACAAGAAAGTCCAGAGAAATATCCATTTCAAATAAAATCAAGGGCTATACCCAGTAAATAAATAGCAAATACCTAACATAGCATGCTAGGCCTTTATGACATCCCTGTTGTCTGATACTACTTGGTTCTTAAAACAACATACCTGGGACTTTTAGCTTAGCACATAGCCTAGAAGTTACAGCCCACATGGAAAGTTAGGAATGCTGGGAAAAGGGAAATAAAGGACAAAACCAGTTTTTATCCCTGAGAAGAAAAGCCCAGCTGGAACTGTGATTAGATCAAGGCACGTGTGGTCCCTAGCTCTCACCTGCTAAATTAACTTCCTACACTCATCTCAGTTTTATCTTTTAAAAGTTCCTGTCTAAAGCTTATAATGAAAATTTTAAAGCATAGGCCAAGTTAAATCAATGTAGCAATACCTCTCAGAGTCTACAAAGAGCTGGAAACAGTAGAACCGGGAAGGATGAATGGCCAGCTTCATGCCAATTAACAGTAGAACTTGGTGCTCTGGAAGGACTTCACCAATGCTACCCCAGCAGAAAATCTCTGAGTACAGCAGCAGGTGAAAGAAATGGGTTTACCCATCTAACAGTAAAACTCTCAGCTGTTAGTAAAGCTGCTGCAGAAGCTGTGAGAGGGGAGGAAGATATTGCTGATGTTTCCATCTCCAGGGCAGGAAGCGGGAGTACTAAAACTGTTCCTATAACAGAAAATATGTGACTGCAGTTTTCAGGGAAGGGAGGCAGTTCCTTGTAAGAGGTATAGGCAGAAAAGTCTCAGATGGAACAATACAATACAATGAAAAAAATTGCTCTAAACTGAGTTTGGAAATTTCATTCTACTTCTGATTTTGGACCGGAAGACTAGGTGGGGGAGTTAGCAAAGCCTGAGCTAAATCTCTTCAGGCAATAGGCATATATGTAATAGAAGGCAAAAAAAAGAGCTGGTTAGAGAGGTGCTCTTTAGCTAAGGAGCATGATAAAGATACACCATGAGAGGGAAATGAAGGACTTCCATAGAACTGAAGGAGAGCAAGAGTGAACTCAGAGTGCGTGTTTCAGCTCGAGGACGTTGCTTTGCAAAGAGGGAAGAACTGAAAGCTCTGGTTTGTGCTCTTTGGGAGCTGGAGACAGGCAGAGCTGTACATGTCTGCTGCCTACTTGCCTTTTAACTCAGGGAGTATTGGAATCATATTGTTTGCTTGGAGACAAAAGTAGGGAAAGTTGTAGGGTACCCCAGCAACTAGAACTCAAAAGCCATGTTTTGGCCTAATATTTCTACTAATTTGTGCAACAGAGAAAGTCTGGAGCAATAGCCTACTTTTCACAAATGTTTCCTAAGTGAGATAAAACAGGGTTTACATTTAAAACACAGCTATACATAGTTTTTTGGCTCTTCTTCTCGTCTCCTTCTCAGAAAGTTATCTAAAGCATGGGGACAGAAAGACATTAGAAAATACGCTATCAAAAAACTTCCTAAGTATCAAAACATTCAATTTGTTTTCAAATATATACTTTAAAGCAACTGATTATTTTAATTCTGTATCACTATCCAAGCTGTTAGATAGAGATTAGCAAACACCAAATTTTAATGAAGTACAAAACTTGAATTAAAACTTTAATGCTTGTTCAGAAGGTACTGAAAAAAATATTTTATTCAAGATATCTTAGGTTTACTAAAGATATTCACATTTTCTTTCTTTTCCTTCATGAATTATTATTATAGGACAATGATAATTTTTATAATGGAGAAATCCTAATAAGTAAATATTGAGTATATTGAATATATTTATATGCCACATACCTGATTTTATTGTAAAAGTAATTCGCTGAAGTCAAAGTCTGCCATTTCTTAATGAGTCTTCTAGGAACTCTTAAGAATTACTTTAATTTTTCAGTTGTTTCCAAGCTATATGTTCTTCTAGATGAGGAAATGTATGTTAATCATCTTCACCCACTTCCTGTTAAATGAAACAGCCCGTGTGTGTTTCAGAGTTATGACTACATTCTCAAGTCACTTCTTTGACGCATACAGAGAATTTGCTGTACCGAGTTCTTTGCCATTATTAAAGACTATAAGAAAACAATAGGCAGCAGGTCCTGGAGCTTCTAGGTCCAGTCCAAAAGCCACTAAAAATTAAATGGAAACATCCAGCAGCTTTGGGTCAATCCTTTAAAACCCTGTTTGCTTTCAGTGTTAGTTTCCTCACACTGCCTGCAGATTTAAACACACCTCAAACTTCACCTAGGGAGAGCACCACTTGCATAGGAAGCAGACTGCTTTCTGACTATGTCTAGAGTAGCAAATAGTGTGTGGACAAACAGTAATTTGAAGAGTCAAACAGTTGGTCCTGAGGAGACCTTACGTCTACATTATACACATTTTACATTTTTCTCACTTTGGACTAGCTCTGGTTTGGACCCATGGACTGAATGCCCATTTGCAGCTGGAGCGCATTAGATGTGTTCCTGTTGTGCATCCTCCAGTTTATTTTCCTTCAAAAGAAATTCGCTTTGTGCACTCTGAGCCTGCCCCACAATGGGAACAGTTAAGTAGGGCCAACTGAGAGATTAACTTCAAAATGGCACTCCTGATCTCAACTGAAATGGCAATATAAACATACCCTCTCTGTCCATTCAAATTTACTCTATTGCTAAAACCAAGAACAAAGTCATCAGTTATGACTTTTATGCTGAAAACAGAAATTAGTCTTTCATAACCCCACCTGATGATAATATGCTGTGTCAGTCTAGGGAATGATGTGGTTTTGGTATAAAATGAGGTCCTAAAACAGTAGAAGTTGAGAGGGGAGGTATCATCCTGTTTCACCGTCTGGGTTCTCTAACCTCATCAAGTTAGTCTCATCTAACTGAGATGTGGTATCCAGAAGAGTGTTCTACCAAGATGAAACTCTTCTACAACACTTTTCAAAACCTGAGGATTCTGAACTTTAATATGAAAAAAATGAAAATTGCTTTCACTTTAATAAAATATGAATGGAATCATATTATCCTACAAAAAGTATGCGTAAAGAAAAACATGATACTGCTTCTATATTTTTATTTCAAAACTGACCTTTTAAAATCTTATTTATTTTCAGCATGTTGTAAACATATTTCACTGATGGGAAGATGGTCAGAAGATATAATATTATAAAGTTGAGCAGTGCCTTATATATTTATTTATTGGGCACTTTTTTCAAGAGTATCCATATTTCAGGTGCCTAAGCGTTCCAATTACCATGAAGTGCAAGTGAAAAGCTCATAAAATCTAGAAATGTAATTTCTTTTTACATGATCTGAAGCAACGTTTTTAATAACTTCTCAAAAATCCTATTCATCATTAATATTTCACCATCCTAAAGAAGTCAAGAATAAATGAAGTTTTTAAAAAATGAACCATCATTCAGAACATTTTGTATTTGGGAGAAGAATAAATCTCAACTGACTGACATACAGCTAAAATATTTAAACATTTTCACACATACTATTTATCTGAAAAACAGGAATATCAGAAAACTACTTGGTGTCTATGCATGTATAGATGTAGAAGATACTGATTTGTATTTTTAAATTCCAGCTTTCATTTTAAAATATTTTAGACTTTTATTTTAAAATGTCTTTATGATCTTAATTTCCTTAAACTAACCAAATCTGCCACAAAAGATATCATAATTTTTCTTGAAGACTCAGTGGTCTAATTTCCTTACTGGGCCAGAATAAGAAAGAGCGAATGCCCATGCTGAAAACAGGGATTGAAATCAACTTCCTCTTGCCACACAGGCTTCATTTGTCAAAGCAGGCGAAACATCCCCTATTGCTCCAGGAAACACCCTGACAAATAATGTGTTAATACAACATTATGGTTTCCCACTACCATCATTCAGGAACATCAGATCTAGTACAACTCAGAGCTCTAAAAAATAGGAGTTACAGAGTTAAGGTAAAAACAAAAGCAACTAAACTGTTCCTTATGGCTGCATTTATATGTTAGAAAAACTGGCATGTGTGAAAGGTCACAGCTATGGTATCCCCATGTGTAAAGGTAAAGGTAAAACTTTGTACATGTAATTTCGTACATGTAGTGTATGTTGTATGCATACTGTACATGTAGTGCTGTTTCTGGGAGACAAACTATTTGTTTAGATGGGGTATATCACCTAATCACAAGGTCGATGATAGTTTACCCTTGAATGGTTTAAGTGCTCTGTTTCTAGAAGAAAAGGTAGACAGAGTATATCTTACGAACTATGAGGACATAACTTAAGGCAGAATCAAGATCAAGATATTCAAAATATATTCAAAAATGTGAATTTTGCTGAACTCCGTAGTATAGAGAGGTACAAGAAACTTCCAGGCAATGTTAATTCTTGTTAAGCTGCCAGTCGATTTCCTATATTAGAAAGGGAGATGTTCTTAGTGGTATAAGCATTCAGTTTTACATTTTTGTTGCCCTACAGATTTGCAGTTAAATCTCTATAGCACCCAGCAAGTCATAAAGGATGTTTTAAACTTCCTATGTGCTCCTTGTCCAAACTGCACATTCGGAATAGTGGAAAGCAGGATATAAATGGATTTCAAAGTGTTTCAAAGACAAAGTCACTGACAAGGAGGGAAAAGCAGGGAAAAGTTGAGACACATTAACTGACATTTTTATTCCATGGTACTTACAACTACTAAAATATATGAGAAAATACTTTTTGCTTTCTCTGTTTTTCTCTCACCTTTATCCTGTCCACCTCTTTATCTTTTCTCTGTGCTAAGGAACCCTAGTGTCTTTATCATTCACCTCTGCAACATATAGCCTTGGCATATGACAACATTTCCAGCTAACCTCTCTCTCTCTTTTTCCTGGCCACTAAAGCCCTTACCATGTAGGAAGCCATTAATTCTAAAATGTTTCCTAAGCTGTTGTCTTCTAAACCCATGTACATATATGATATGAATCAGCATACTGGAGGGACGCATACTTCCTTGGTTATGAGATCAAAGTTTCACACAGGCTCTGCATTCAACTACATCTCCTCCAGCAGTGTACCTTCTCTTGCTTTCAAGAGTTTTCTACTGACAGGCTTCTGGTCTGCCCATCCCTTTCTCCTCTCTCAGGTAGATCTTTCTCCAAGAGGTATCATGTTTCCTGCCTTCTATTTCCTGCATTTGAGATGCTTATACTTGTGGTTTCCTTAACACCTTCAGGAATATCAAACTAGTGCTTTAGCTCTTCTCTCTTGGCAGATCTTGGAAAATGTAAGAAGCAAGGAGAGAGACTCTCATTTACCTGCGCTAGGACACAGAAGGGAAACATACGGGGCTGATGAGCCATTCATCTGTATTTCACCCCATTTCTCCCAAAACCTCTCACACAATGTCCTATCTTTTCCTTCCTATTCTCAAACATTCCCACCCAGTCTTCTGACTAGGCACACTCTCTCCTCCCCAGTGACTGCTCCTCACTGGTGGATAGTTCACGGAGATGAGTTTACTTGGGAAAAGAAGGTTAACTTTACAGACTGTTTATCTGTAACCAACCAACCAAGTGTCATGAATTGAGAGAAATTTCAAGATAGTACTTGCAGTGCTAACAAATCTAATTATTTAACTATTACAACAGCAGGGCATATTCTTCAACATCTTAAATCCTAAAATTAGATGATTACATAGGACCCGCTAAAAAGCTACGGATCTAGACCTTTTGGTTTTAGTGAGTGCATTATACACATAATTCCAATAGGTATAAATAAGAGGAACAAGTGAATCCATTTCTTAAACTAATACAAGTATGACTGCTCTTACAATTAGTTTATAATGTTTTTCTGAGTATACTGGCAGACATTCACTGCTGGGTAAAATCTGTCTATGAATCCATACCTTAAGGGAAAGCCAAGATATGGACTGGGCAATTTGGACAGAGATGAAGAACTGACTACAGCATAAGCATCTTCTGAAAGAAGGTACTTGGTTATCTGGCTTGATTTGCAAATTATAATTTGGTATTGGTTTACTTATTTCATATTGGAAATACAAGTATTTTTTGTTTGTTTCTGTAGTACATATGTTTCATAAGCTCACTGCACTAAATTTTGGAAAGGACTCTGGAAAATGTTTTTAATCTACAAGCAGAAATGAATCTTGCATTTTTTTTTCCCATGCTCATTGGAATCAGCCAGACGGCACTGCTATATCAGTTTTTTGTCCACAGTCTAAAACTATGGCTTTCTTTGCTCACATGATACAGGTTAGCCTAGTCTTTCATTTTTTAAAAATGTGGTTTAGCTCCTAATGCATTTGATCTAACCTGTATCTTTAAAAAAGATTTGTAGGTGGTCACCGAACGTAAAATTCTGTTATTCTTTAACGGCCTGTGAAATATATATGTCATCAGATCCATTTTACAACATGGCATATAAATGCTATCTGGCAGAATCCTAATGATTTTTTAAAGGTATTTGAAAAGTACATATTTAAAACTACTTTTACATTTTACTTACAAACTTACATGTGCTTGCTGAATTCACATTCTACTTCTCTGCCTTTTAAATTGCAGTGGATCCTTATGAATTTTAAGATTAAGGATAAATTAAAGTTCTTCTGATGTGAGTTCTCTAACTCATTTTTTATTTTAGGATAAGTATTTAGATTTAATAATCCTTCACTTTTGTATGAAGACCCATTTTAACACTATTAAAATTGTTTTTAAACAATCCTTTTGAGTGCAACTTGAAATTTTTGTTTTGTGGGGAATATCACAAGTTCTGGTCTCTTTTAGAGTTGAAATGGAATGGAAACAAACAAAAATATCAGAAATATTTCATCAAAAGAAATTGCAGAAAAATATTTTGGATTAATCTAAATATTCCACTTTGATGTGACCATCTTAAAAATTTTATCCAGTAAGCAAACAAATGCAAAATTCTAATATTTAAAAGACTTCTTTCTCTAAAGGATCTTAAAAGCCTTTGAGTTTTCACAAAGCATCCTACTTTGGACAAATCAGAATTTTCAATTAAAATATTCAACAAAATATTCCAGCTAGCACCAAATTTTAATTTGGCAATAATAAGCTTATGTTTATACAACGTTCCATCGCAAAGTGTTTTATGTTTTCACTTATTGAACTTGTGCATATTTTCATAATTTAATTGTATCTTTGACCCTGTGTTATATTTGCATTTAATATCCCTAAATGCCCACTCTAATTTCAATCTATACTTATATTCTCTTTGAAGATCAGAATTCCAAGCAGTATAATTTCCCTTAGAATTATCTGGTTCCAATATCTCTCTGACAGAAGACATGTTTACTGAAATCCTATACCACTTGTCAAACCTGAACATTTCTGTTGATTATCTTTCCAAATACAAATGCTGGCAAAATCAAAGATGCAATCTTTATGTTTGAGAATGGCAAACACAGATCAGAAGGCTTTTCTGAGCATACAAAATACATCATTGTTATTTAATAAAGGTTATCAACTTTTGTATAAAGCACAGCTGCTTCATTTCATGATAGATTGTGTTGACTGTGTTTTATTTCTGAATAAATATACATTTAAATTAATGCAAATTAATATTCAAGGTGTGTGTATTCGTTTTACTCTCTCTTTCTCTCCACTAGATATCATGACATTTTTGCTCTTCAAGTAATTCCACTGCAAAACTAATGCCAATAGTTTGGCGTCTCAGAAGAAAGTAATACAATGAAATTATTGTATATATAGTACCTGTGCTGCAAAGGTCTGGCAGTCATGAGCATTTTATATTTGCAACTCAGAAGTCTGCATCCTTAATACAGTAAACCTTTCTATCAAAAACAATTCCATGTGATTCATTTTGAATTGCATCTAATATTGAAGGCTACAATTTTGATTCTGTTTGAAAAATTTATGTGCAGTAAGAGAAATGGAGATTTCTAACTGGGCCAAATGCTAGTTCTGTTCTGATTACTGTTTTTAGTGTCGCATAATTGAAATTCATTCCTGCCATCCTCTCTTCCTTGACTTCTTACTAAAGTCAGGAGACTTTAATTAAACTGTATACCACACTCTTTCTATCTCTTTTTGCTTGCTTGCCAGTTTAAATCACTCACATCTCTGTAGTTGTTAATATTCACCAAAAACTTATCAGATAGCTAGAACCTCAGCGGTCCTCAAAGAACCACAGTGGGGGGAGTGGTCTTGAGAGATCATCTAAGCCACTGCACTGCCGCCCAAAGACAGAATGAACTATACATACCTCATTTCTCATAAATGCTCATCTAACTTCTAATAAAGGGGATTCCACAACATCCCCAAGCTATCTATTCCTGCAGCTAATTATTTTTAAGAAGATTATCTTGATATCTAATCTGAAGCCAATTACTTCCTGTACTGCCCCTCACACACATGGAATTAGAGTTTTCCTTTCCTCCTCATAGAGCTCTTTTTATATGCTAAGACTGCTATCATGTGTCTTTATTATCCTTTTTCTGGACAAATAACTCCAAATTTTTTCTGGTTTTCCTTTTAGGTCATGTTTCTTGGATGTGAGCACCTCATTGGCCTCCTCTAGACTCTGACTTGTCACCATCTTTCTCCAAGTGTCATACCCACACCTGGGCACATTATTCCAGCCAAGGTTTTTCTGCTAAAGCTTTCTGCTTTTAACTTTCTTCAGCTCCTGCTGAATAGAGCAGAACTACCTCACATCTTGCAGGCTAGGCTTCTGTTTCCTTATCCCTCATGGTGTCTGCCTTTTTCACAACAGAATGACACTGTTAGCTAATACTTGGTAGTGATCCAAAATAACTCAGTCCTTCACATAACTGCTACGTAAATACCTGTTTCTCAAACTGTATTTCTGCAGTTGAACAGTCCTTCACAAAATATTTTACCTTACACTTGTCCCCACTGAATGACATCCATTTTTTTCTAGCACATCTCAAAATATTTGAAGATCACTTTGCTCTTTGAATTACTACAATGACTACTTCAAACTACAATCCTCTATATCACCTGTTTTTCACATCAAAACTCTATTGACAATATTGGAGAATAACTCTAAATTTAACAGGTTTTGCGGCTACTTTGTGTGGATACCCCATATAACAGGAAACGATCTATCATTACTGCACAGGCAGTTTTCAGTTTTCAGTTTTTGAGACCCTGAACACTTCACATATCTTTTGTCCTGGAATGGAAAATGGTCAACTGGTAGGCTTGAAGTCTGTTCCTGTCCTTAGCAGTGAGTTATCATGTTCTTAATTCATTTACTATACCCAGATTGTTACTGAAAAACAATTATACTTCCTCTCACAAAGTGTCTGTAAGACCAGAGAATTAATATTAAAAATTTGTTGGGCAGGAAATGTTGCAGAAATGGCAAGTGCTATATATTCTACTTCAGAAAGGAATTTAAAATAATAAACACATGTAAACATTCCAATTACTTTCTGGCACATTTTGAGAAAGAAAGTGTTTTTATTTTTTGCTTAGCCCTCTATGAACAGTGTTTTTCACTGCAATCTCCATTCCTGCTGCTGAATGCATTTGGGTGGGAATGTGGCTTTCTTCCTGCTCAGGGCTGGTGTTGTTATACATCACCATTCAATGAGCTACAGTTACCTGCATGCTAGTCAAGTCCTAGGTTCATCCATGATAGGTGCCTCATACTGACACCTCAGAAATTGTCTGTTCACAAGAAGCAAGCAGAACTAAATGAGGCAGAAATGTCATTTTGTAAACACAAAAAAGGGAAGTCCTGTCTTGCAAGTGCCACAGTACCTGGTTTCATCATTCCCTCTGTGTTTGTGAAGTTTCACTCCGAAGTTTTATGCTAATATGCAGGAGTGTCCCATTGAAAGACTGTGAGATATTTATCAAATCTTCAATCACCTCAAATTTTATCAAGCTGTGACCAGTAAGCAGACAAAGTTGGATGCATCTGTCACAGTCTGGATAGGCTGTCAATGGCGGTCATCACGTAAGAAAAAAAATCCCACAGTCCTCCTTGCAGCATATGGAAACAAAAGGTAACCAAATACTGGGAGAATTGACTATATGCTGTAACAAGCTTGTTAAAAAAAAATGGCCACAAATGCCAGACCCCACACTTTTTCTTGCATTTCTCTGGGGACCAATTTCATGTTTTCGAATGTGTTCTCAACCTGTTCTCATGCTGTACTAGGTTCTGAGCAGCTTAATTTTTCAGCAAGGCTGCCAGGTGTGAAAACATGTCATCATCTAGGTATAAATGGAAAAAATGCATGAGTATAAAATTTATAGTGTCCACTCTGGCACCTGGTGGTCTACTGAAGGGGGCATTGTTGAAAACAGGCCAAAAATACAGTGGTACAAATTTTACAGCTCCAAGATCATGCTTTGATCCTGTCCCAAATCTGGGACAGGTCCCAGACACTCCACAACAATACCTAGTCATCACTTCACAAATCCCAGATGTGTGAACAGTTTGGATGATTGTATTGTTACTATTTATTCATATCTTCTAAAAGATACTAAACTTGCTTCCAGCTAGTCAGTAGAACCACAAGTTCCTAGCACTGTTAACTACATTTTTCTACTTGTTTCACAGGCTGAATGTGCCACCCTCGCTCTCTAAGGCACAGCTTCCTGTTCCTGATAGGAACAGGGGAATCCCACAGTCTTTACTAGAAACATCCACTTCACTTCTCTTTCACCTTCAAATTAATGGAATAGAAACGGAAGACCAGGCCTTCAGCATGTAGCGTATGCCTTACAACTACAGGATTAAAATAAAACACTAAAAAAACAATAAATCTACTTTACACTCTGAAGACAAACTGAGAGATAGCTGCAGAATAATTTGAGCTATGTCTTCATGAACGTATCAAACCAATAATCTGCCTCTAGATTATATTCCTAGTTAACCAGAATACAACACTTAACTCCCACAGTGCTTGCAGCATGGTAATTTTTTCCCAACCCTCTTCACAAAAATTTGTGGATTTAAAGACAAAGACAGAGATTACTGGTTAAAATTGCATTTAGTCTTGTTAATATTTACTATTTAAACTTAAAAACTCACTTGTTGGAGAAATTTAAATGCATATATATTCTGTCTCTTAAGATTGTCATGTGTAGTATTGCTTGCCTGAGATACATAAAAGACTTCAGGTAGTTACATGGGTGAGAACACTGTGACCAAGTGATACTGCTGTTTCCAATTCCTACCCTGTGAGTTAATAATAAAGGGGATTTTCTCTCTAATTAGGAAGGGGCAAAAAAAACATAAACAAATAAATGTTAATTGTAATCTTATCTTCTTTCTTGTTCTTTTGTAACATCCAGATGGGAACAGCCACACAGCAACAAAGCAGGCACATGAGGCACAGAAAAAAAATGAGTCCTCAGATTCTCCAAAAGCAATTGAGTCTGCAGACTCAATTACTATGTAAACTCTATGCTTCACAAGTCATTTAAAGACTTTTTACAAGTGGCTTGTGGTTTAATCTTTTAATTCCATTGCTCCATAAGTTTCCTGGTAGGTTCATTGAACAAAGAATTCAGACAAAATATTTGGGGCCCTTTTGTCTAAAAGGGGTTAGAAATGGAAAAATGTGCAGTATTTGAGTGCCTGGAAGAGACTGTGAACTAACCTCCAAATTTCCTTGGCATAAAAGTCATTATCTTTCAGAAATTCAAGCGTTTAAGACTACACATTTACAACACAACATGCTTGCCGTCAGAGACACTCCCTTTCAGCGAACATCTGTGGAATGTATTCAGGCAGTTAGAGCTAAACATACAAATTTGTGCCACCAGGTCAAAAAGAAACTCAGGCAAGGAGGAAATCACTTTCACATTTCTGATGACTGTTTATAGATGCTGTGCAAGGTTGTCAAAAATCTTAGATCTGTGTGCTGAAAACCTTAAAAATATGTGCACACACGATCCTGTTATTCCAATCAAGGTTTTAACTTAGATTATAAATAAATCCAGAACTAAAGTAAATCTGGTTTAATTTAGTGTGCCAGGCTTGGCTAATACTCTATAGTTCATAGTATATATACCAAATAACACAGTCATAGTGGATAGAAACATGAAGAAGAAAAACAGCTACTGCCGCACAGACTTGTATTTGCTTTAGCTTTGGAGACAGACTGCAAAGGCTGGCAAGAAGGAACTGATAATTTCTGCTTCCAACATGATTTTTAAATGTACATGTAAGAATTTGGTATGTTACTTGCTTGAACTTAGCATATTTTGGTCTGATTTACTTACATTTTATCTGTATATAGTTCAGGTATGTAAACCTGCACAGAATGAATATTAGTATGAATAAACTGTGACAGCTATTACAATTTCAAAATAATTAAATTCTACATTCCAGGGAAAATGCCCAGTTATACAAATTTTTTTAAAAAGCCCTTAGTATTAAAAACATAAGCATTAATGTATTTTATATGAAAAGGTCCCTTAGCTTATTCTAAAGCTGTATTTCACTGACAAAACAACATAGGCTAAAAATCAGAATATAGCATGGCATTTCTCAGATCATATTTAATAAAAATTTATATTAATATAAATGTTTTATTAAGACATTAATATAAAATCTATGCTAATATAAACATTGAAATATTAGATCTGGGAACTTTTTAACCACTAGGGAACCCACAAACTCTATAGGCTACAGAGAGGAAAATACACGCTTTTTTGTCTCTCTTGAGTTTCCAATTTTTTAATTAATGTACCATAAATATACCTGAAGTGATTTTAGGCGCCTTATCTCATCCTGAATACGGAGTTTGTCTAAAGCCACTATCATCAGTGCTGTAGTGAACAGTCATGTGCACCCCACTTTGCCACAGATACCCCGTTCACTACTGAACCAGCAAGATGAATTTGTCTCAAGAGAAAATCAAATTCATGCAAGAATTCAGGATGTTTTCACTGCAAAGTAAATCCATGTCCTTACTTTGATATGGCTTCTGTCAATACATAAACTATGACCTACATTTGGGGCGACTTTACATCAAGCTAGCCAATTCCATAGAGAAGGTTTCATTTGATCTAGTATGCTGTAGTCTGAATGTAGACTAATTATCCTGAATTTGGTACCTTCCCTTAGCTCAGCCCTACATGCCCAGAGGAACAGAGAACTTACTCAACAATTTTATTGGCAAAAGAAATGTAGAAAAGAAAGAAATATGTAGGTCGCTATACTTGGCATATGCTCAGGATACATGGCATATGGTTGCAGAAGTCCCAGCGACGTGCACAGGCAAATGTAGTACGTCTGAAATAACTTTGGTATAAACTTACAGTTCACACCTTAAGAAAACTACTCCAGGTGCTCAGATGTGCCACCAGTGACTTGCCATCAGTTAACTCTGCAGTGATGACACACACATTAAAGTGAAGTACATTTCCCTCCTCTCACCCAAGCTCTCAGAAGGTCATCTTGCCCAACTTCCCTTCTAATGTCACGTTCAACCACCTAAAATAATTATACAGCACTCTGCTGAAGTGTAGAGAAGTGTTCTGAGTGGAATTCTTTTATACAGCATGTTAGCCTGTACGATGCTCTTGTTTACTCAATCTTTTCTTAAAGCCATAGTGCCAGTAGTAAGTGCATCTTGGAGTCAACAGAAATTGCTGGTTTCGGAAAACCTGATGATGGAACTTTACCTCTATCAAGTGGGGTTGATCAGTGATGGTGAAACACTTGCAAAAGTCTGTGCTGTAGTCACACAGTACAGTTGAACTTGCCAGGACAATCTGCCTTACTGTTCAGGGATTGCTGGGCAGACTACAACGGAACCACAAAATGCATGGCAAGGGCTCTAACTTCTTATTTACATTTCTAAGTAACGGGCTTTATTTTGGCTCCTCTCTGTCCATCTGAAATACGGATTTTTTTCCCCTCAAAGCTGATGTCTTGCAGAACACAAATCCATATTATCTTTGAGGGTTCATAGCAAATAAAAACAACAGAATATCAAAATATTTTTCTCACTGTGCCTTTCAATGAATACTGTGAGTTAACAATTGAGTACAGTTCTAAGGTTGTTTCATCTTTTAATTTACCATATATCTATGACATTTTACAAATGATGAATTGGTCAAATATGTTATTTGTATGTAAAGGAAGGGGAAGATCACCTTTTTAATATTCCTATAGTATTCATTATCTCAGGACTGCAGAGCATTAATAAACTTTAGCCTCATTTCATGAGTGTTAAAGTGGAAGCATTGTGAAGCTTAAATGACCTGAACAGTTACAGGGAAAGTCGGTGGCAAACCCAAATCTTCTAACTCCATTTCCCAGATCAGAACATCTCCTTGGGTTCCTGTGATTAAGTTAAAGACTATACATATCAAACACACTCACTACGTACTGCTTCGTATGCCTCATAAATTCACATAAAGTTTATGAATATATGATATAATAACTCCGGATTAACACTGAGTTATAAGTCCTTCTGCTAAACACTGTGATCCTCTCATTAGAAACTCAGTTGTCTTCCCTTTCCAGTCACCCAGAGTTGCTTGGTTGCTTGCTGATGGATCCCTGGCACCTTTTCCTAAACACTGAATGAGGAATTTTTCCAGCACCTTTCAGAAATATGGTGTTTAGTACTCAGCTAAGGAGCTGTCTGCTAGAACATAACCACCTCTGGATCTCCTAGTCTTATTTGCCATGTACATGGTGCTCAGTCTCTCCTCACCTGAAAGGAAAAAATATCAGACCAAGCCATAGTTAAAGCAAAAAACAGAGAGTAGCATTGTGTGATGACACTTTTTAGGGGGATTGTGAGAACCACTGCAGAGAGCCACAGAGCAGCATTAGTGCCAGATGGTGTGAGCCAGCAGTTCTGCAGCACTGTGGAGCACCACAGTCGCATTTGCCACTTGCCTGTCCCCCTCGCTTTTATACCCGTACTTTGAAAAATGTGCCAATACATGCATACGTTCCTTGTAAAAATGTGCTTATGTATGGACAGTAAATTAAGCATGGTAGATTGTTAAAATATGAGGCAAATGATTTGATAAACTGTTCTTGAGGAAAACAAGATTTTCAAAACAAATATTTCTGTTGATGCAACGGCTGTAAGGAGCCGTTATGGTTAGCTTAAATATGAATTTAGTTCTTTTAATATTTGTTTAAGTACACTTGAAGTCTTGAGATTTTTGACTATTAGCTCACCAATGGTTGCCTATTGGCACACATGGGAATTACAGAAATTTCTGTTATGACTATCTAGGAGACGATTAGCTGAAACTCCCGAAGATAAGGCCTCTCCGCATGTTGCAACACCTAAGCAGAGGAGCAAAGAGAAAATGAACAGGCTGCAGTATTAGGTCTCAGTACATTTGCAGTGAAACCCATATATGTGAATTTTTTTCATTAATTACATTCATTTAGTATTTTATCTTTTGTAAAAGCTAATGCTAGTTTTTGACTGAGATATAGACTTTTGACTAAGACATCCCCCACTTTACAGTAAGCATGTTTTTATTTTACCTAATTCAGTTGGTTTGGGAGAATGTTCCTGCACATTCTCAGGAAAATTCCTATCCACCAAGTTAGTCAGCAACATATGAAAATTAATTTCAAGCCATGGTGATAAGACTTATTTTGATACAAATTCTGAAAACATTTGTTTCTGGCATGGTCAAACATTTGTTTTCATGCTGTCATTTTGGCTTTGACATTAAAATCTCACACACTTATAGAATTAGACTTCAAATATGTTTTGAATTTTTCTTGGTTCTTTTTTTTTTTTTAAATTGAGACATGCCTGTGAAACAGTTTGATTTCAACAGAACTGTGTTTTTCAACAACAATTACGATATTGCCAGAACATTCTGAGCTCTGCCGAGGAGGCAGCGAAGCGAGAGGGATAACACCTGTCTGTGAAACTTCTCATTTTCAATAACCATATACCAAAATACGATTTTTTCTGTTCTATTTGCTTCTATGATAATTGCATTTTCATATAAAGACTAAAATCTTTTCCCTTAGAACTTGGCTCTGCGAGCTAGGACAACCGCGTGTTGGACGGTGAGGCGTGAACAACGGAAAGCGGTAGCTCTTTATAAAGCGAGGATATTATGGGACACCATAGACTGCACCACCAGACAAGCAGTGCTTCGGGAAGCTTAAACAGCACCGCTCCCCCCTTCTGGGAGCACATGTGTGCGGACTGCCATCAGAAAGAGACTTTTCATCCCCTAACCCTCAAGACCGCACTGAGTGAACCCAGCCTGGTCACAGTTCACACAGACAAGCCTGTACCAGTTTTCATTAGACACACTGTGCCATTAGGGAAGACGAAGCAGCAAAGACTTCTGAGGAGGCCAGGAGGGGAAGTACATCCTCCACTGGACTGTCCCTTTCCTAATGTTGTGCCTTGTGTTAGCTCGACTAAATTAGTTCGGGTGCAGCTCCACACCGTTGATTCTTTTACCATTTGTGTGATGTAGATATTCTCTAGATAGAAGAAAAGAATAAACCATCACAGAAGGAAAGAGTAAAACATCTGGAAAATAAAGCAATAGAAGCGAGCCATTCAAATGAGGAAAAGAAAATTATTGTGCAATTAAAGTACTAATGCAAATAAGCAGTTTATCTTGGTCTGCAACCCCCATGCCGAGGTTTAGGCTCAATTTTACATTTTTGGAATGCACCCTAATTTTCAAAGTCCAACAGCAAGAGCTTCAGTCCAACCTGCTACAGCTGTGCAAAAACCCAGCCATGAGAAAGAGGTTCCACAACAACTTCATTCTCCATTTTCTCCACTTTTCAACAGGAAAATATTTAAAGAAAAGTTATGGTGATTTCAGTGAGCTCTATTTATTTGTTGTTTTGAGGGTTTTTACTCTAACATATTTTTTAAAAAATACACTTTTTTTGCAGATCATATCTTTACCATTCATGTGACCGATTTGAGATACTTATGTGCCCAACTTTAGGCAGAGTGGGAAAGCTAAATTTCAGGATGCAGGAAATAGCATTGCTGGTACAGAAGGTCACCAAATATAATCAGCTCTCAATTACCAGTAAAGGATTATCTGGGTGGTGGATTAACTGTGCCACCCTGAAAGGGAACCTGCCATATGATACATTCACTAAGTGTAGCACAGAGCTGAGATTTCTTCCCTGTCACGTGTTCTCCTGCTTCTGACCCAGCAGTAAATTCTGGACACAGAATATTTTCCAGTTGAACTTAATTTTCGTATTTTCTTCTGTTAGCTGCATCTTTGTAGTACTGAATTATCCCACCCTCCACTGCCCTGGGCAATCAAAAACTGAGTAGCTATAGTACAAATTTGGGGGTATCTGAATAATATCCTTACAAGAAAATGTGCCTAGACATAATCATGAGTCATCAGGATCCTTCTGTATAATATTAGGAGGTCTTGTAAGCTTTTAGAAACAGAGCTGGCTATAACTGTCTGGTAGGACGTGAACACAGTTATCCATGTCAAATGAATTCATATTCAGAAGTACAGAAGTGCTGTTAGGATCACAGCGAGTGCTAATATGGTTATAACTGTCTGAATGCTCCAGAGGTAAATAACATTTGTACGTGGTGCACTGACACTTTCTGGTGACATGTTTTCACTTCTCTGTGCATAATTCTCACCACTTCAGTTTCTCCTTGTAATTTGCATCTGATTAAAGGATTTCATTTTCCCTCACAGTGTGTGAGCAGAGGCTCAGGTAGCACAAAGCAGCATAACTCTATCGACCACAAAGGAACTTTCACAATCTACAGCCTAAAATTTCATAATATTTATTATTCTTTTTCCCTTGAGCATATAATCGCAAAACATATCTTCTGAATTTCAGATTTCTAACCATTAATATGAGTCTTAGTGGGGTTTTTCACTCTACTATGTCAGTAAAGTTAGGTAGAAAGTGTGAATAATGAAGTCAAAATAGTTTCTTCATGTGTGATTAGTAAAATAAGGAAAAAAAAGGGATTAGTCTTTATCATCAGAAACATACCAGTACTTAATGCTTACCACTTTTTCAGGGCTAAAAATGAATCAAAGGAAAGGAATGTACATTTTATGGGTTTTTTTAAGGTTTTTTTTTAAGGGTTCATCCATGAAACAGACACATAGAAAGTACAAGACAAATTTGTAAAATCATGGGGGTCACAGTTCTTACTTTGGCACTAATAGAATTAAGACTGAAAGTGGGAAAAAAAAAAAGCTGGGAACACTGCTACCCAGAAACGTTATTAATTTTTCTGTGTTGCAAAGATCAATCAAGCAGACACATACAAAAATAATATCTAGTTTGTAGAGCCATGAAATCTTTTTGCAAGTATGGATAAAGAAAAGTTTATACTGTGAACAATACTGAAAGTTCCTGAACAGTCTATGGCTTGGATATGAGAGTTTAGATGCTACAAGATGTCTACAAAAGAAAATATATCAATAAAAGCTGTGTTCTCTGGCTCATAGTGGTAAGATTTACTTAGAGCCAAAGGAAGGGTAATTCTTGAAGAGTGTGGAGAGAAGAAGGGATTCGTGTTTTTACTCACACTGTTCAGATAGTCCAAACAACTGAAAATAATATAGTAATAAATAAACTAATAAATATTTAAAATGCATATAATTTTTTTTCCTACTGAAAGTCTTAAGAACAATTTAACAAGGACTTTTAACAATAACTACCAGCAGTTTTATACTTTTTTCTTATTAAAAAACAGGAGTTTTGTGCTTTGGACTAGATATAACAGGAGCGCTGATGCAGGATGATTCTCTAGTGACATTAAGAAGAGGGATAAAAAAGCCATTTCTGGGCAGAAATATTATTGTACATAAAGAGGTATGAAATATATATGTACAAATGTATCTCTAACACAAAATATAAACTGTACCTCTAAAAACACGAGGCAGTTTACATGCACACATGCTTAATGTCCAGTCTTGCAATATTGAAGTTAAAGGAAATTTTGCCATTAATTTTGATGATTAATGCATAAGACCTGTGTTTGCATATAGCAAAACAAAACTGCAGAGATTTTGTCTACAATATGTTGCCTGATAGCTGTACTATCACTAAGTGTACTTCACAAAGACACTTAAATACATGCCTATCTTCTACTTTGGAACTTATGCCAGGGGCCAAGAAGAGAAGTGGTTTCCAGCTAAGCAGCTGTGTGCTGAACCTTGTCATGCAGATACTCAGCAAGTGTCTTGCTGAATCAGGGAACAGGCTGATAACAAAAGATTTATTAGACAAGATCCTACTGTCAGCCACACCGAAACTGCAGATTTGTATCAATGTAATAGTGCAAAATATGCCTAATTTGCTTTAAATATAAGTAGGATCATGATTTATGTTTCCATTTTGTATGTTTATATTTTATGGTATGCTTTTAAATTACAAGAGAGAATATGCTTTCTCATGTTACAGACATTACAATAAATAAAAAGATGTTCTCTTGTGTTCCAACACCTTGTAATTAAAAGATAACCAAGTAAATCATTCTATACTAAAACACTGATTCTTACTATTTGTTTAGTCAAGGTTTATTGTTAAAAAGTGCCATAAACCTCTGTCATATTATAAAAACAAGAAAAGAAAGAAAGATTGTTTCCAAAAATCAAAGATGGAATCTAATTCCTACATTTCCTTGTGTGTCTAGTGTTCATATTTTGTTGCTATCGGTTAGCAGCAGAAAAACAGGAGAGAAAAGAGCTTTAATTTCATGCCAGCACTGTTTATTTTGCAGTGGGGCTATAAGTTTTGTGGACACCAAAAGTATAAAAGTGGAGTGGACTCAATGAACTGAAGAATGCAGTAGGAGGGGAGGTAAGACGAGCTGTAAAACTAATTGGTGTCCAACATGTTTTGGACTGCATTTAATTTTCTTGAGGGGAAGAGAGGTCAAGAATGGAATGAAGTCAATGAGAATAGGAATAAGAAAGTGGAAAGCAAAATGGCCAGCATTAAAAGGTCAGTGAATATCCCAGGGACAGGAAATGAACTTTAAACAAAAGTATAAGGTAGTATTTCTATCCACGTTTGGGAGTTGTTAAAATTAGTATTAAAAGAAGGAACTTAAATAACCAGATGTTTCTTGTATGAAAGCTTGTTTTAGTCTGCTTTCAATTTATTGGAGGCCTTAGCAAGACCCAGATTTTGTGTGCTACGCAATTAGGAAATGAGTATTTCAGCACAGTGCTAATGTTATTTAAATATTTTAAAAGACTTGGATATTTTACACTGACTTACTTCCTGTTACATTTTTATAATCTTTCTTCTGGAAGAAACCTCCATCCTGAATTGGGAAAGTAAACTTCCCACAAACTCTAATACAGAATTATTACACACAATACAGCAGCCAGCACACCAATATCTACCTGATACACAGAACACTTTGCAGTCTACCTTAAGAAATCTGGTATACGTATGCATAAATTCATACATGATCTGGAAAGTCATCAGTCCAGTATATTTTAAATTATATTATTTAGAGCATCAGCTTCTTCCACGAAGAAACAGTGTTTCATTAGGAATTTTTTTCTGCCAATAAGATTTTAGCTAAATTTGAATCTGGGGTGGGGAGAGGAATATTCCTCTTCCTAGTTTATTTGTGTGCACATCAAAAAGCAAGAATCTTTTCCCAGTACATATAGGTTTTCATCCAAAGCCCACCAAAGCCCATTAGTGTTAGCATGAATCTTTGCTTTGACTTAAATCAGCTATGAATCAGGGTCTTTGTGCTCTGAGATTGGACAGTACACATTTTTCTGCTCCAGAATATGTTTCATTTAAAATAGCCACTATTTTTACCTCTTGTGCAGCTTCACATTTCTTTTTCCACCTCAGTGCAGCAACTAATTAATAGACACTCAAATCATACAAAGTAACTCCATGATGGCACTTTACTGCTGGTGGCAAAAACAGCAGTGGGTGGGCTACCGAGAAGCACAGAAGAATGAGTAGGGGTCCTAGGGCATGAGGGAAGGAATATAACTGGTACCTGAGAAGAAGCTGCACAACTAGAAGCAAATATTTGTTTAATGCACAAACCTCTCCCTGCCATATTTATAAAATATAGGATGCTTCCAAAGCAGCCTCAGCTGGTGGAATTGGAAGTTTTCTTAGAATACTTTGCAGTATAACCATCTAACAGAGAAAACACTAGCCTTTTGAAGTGATTTTTAGACCATATCTGCTTTTACTTGGGCAAAATTTGAGAACATGATGGTATTTATAAAGACATCCACGTTTTCAAGTGCAATTTTGCTTTCTTTTCCTTTTAGTGAATATAAATCTCAAACCAATGGGGATGAACCATACAATAGCTTTGAAAATGTAGTATCAAACCTCCGATACAAATGCAAGTGACGTTAGTCCTAAGAACTGGGTGCCAGGTTTCCAGATTCTATTTCCTATGTGGACTGAGCTCACAGGGCAAGCAGAAAAATTTTTTACCTTTTCTGTGTGAGACATTTCTGATAATACTCCAAAGGGATGAAGATAGCAACAGGTGTCATATCACAAGGACGATGTGGATTTATGTTTGTATTCATATAGCATCTTCTGCCGGAGATAGTCCAGGAATTTTACAAAAGTGTTTCTTTGGAAATTTGGAGAAGCTTACCATGTAAGGATCAATACCATTCACGTATCAGTGGTGTTTTAGTAACATTTTTTGGGGAGCTGTGAAGGAAGTAAGAACTATTGGAATGGGAATAGGTCTGTGCTAGCTTCCCTCCTGCATTTTGCTAGATAGAACTGTGGAAGGCTTAGCCTTTAGGCAGATTTGAAGTAAATACTTTATAAAAGGGCAGAAGAATAAGATATACAGTAAGAAACTGCTGAGGGATTTTGCTAAAGAACATAAAAGGATTACAGTTAGCTAAAAAAGAAGAAAATTTTGGGAAAATATTCCCCATGTAGAAGACAATAGTGTGTGTATTTATGGTTCTGAGCTAGTGGAATAGTAAGTTGGACTTTCCCTTTCCCTTTCCCTTTCCCTTTTCCTTTCCCTTTCCCCTTTTTCTCCTCTCTCCTCTCCTCTCCCCTCCCCTCCCCTCCCCTCCTCTCTGTCTCTCCGTCTCTTTTTTGACAGAGTTAAAAAGCCCACAAAACTTCCTATAAATTGTCAAAATGCAAGTTGTCATTTCCTTGAGTCAGCTATAGCTCACATCTTCCCTCAACTGTTCTATGAAGTCTTTTCTCAAATGTAACTATCTCATGTAAGTGCTTGGACTGTTCCTGCTGGCATCAAACACCCATATTGCACTGAAAATGAAAGCTGGACAGATCGTTCTTCCTGGAACCTTAATGGGAGAGAAAGGTCTAGTTCTTATTCAATTTGTGTCTAGTTTAAGAATATTGTGGATTTTTATTAATATAGTAATATATTCATATTTAAGCAAGGTAAAAAAATTAAGTAATATAAACTATTTTAGAAATGAAATAGATACCTGATTACCTTGCATATGCATCTTGCTCAGTGAAGACTAAGGAACCTCAAGGAATAATCTCTCATTAATACACGAGATGTTCACAGAATGCCTGCCAGAATTGGGAAGTCAAGTTTAGATGGAAACTTGGCACAGCATTACTGGCTTGTCCCTTCAAGGGGTGGGAAGGAAAAAAAAGAAGCGAATAAAATTGTGTATGTATGCTCACATGCATGTACATGTGAGAAAGCCTTTTAAACCTCATTTTTTCATTAAAATAGAGAACAGTGAAATTGTAAAGATTCCATGTGTGTTCTTATAAACTGTGCTTTTCACACATCTTTTGTTAGACACATGGAATGTTAACTGAAAGGGCTTATCTTAAAAATCAGCAGGGTAGCTGGAATGCAATTTTACAAAACCTGGCCATCTTTCAACAAGAGTGGGTGGATTTTCAATGCAGCAAATGTTTGTGTATTAAAAAGTATTTGCCATGGTGACAAAGCTTGGAGAAACATCCCATTAGCCACAGACGGGAAGCCATTGCAGATTGTTCTGATTATCCATGCCCAAAACTTAGTCTGGCTCTGTTTATACGGCATTTCCCGATAAAAAAAAAAATTCAACATACCCCTAAAACCTGAGCAAACTGTTTGCACTTACTTACACATGCCTTGTGCTGTATTTTCTGGCTCAGATTCAACACATCATTAGATTCTTACTTTCCTGGAACTTAAAACATGTGCTTACAGCTAAGCATATGCTTAAATGTTCTGCTGCACTGGGACCTAAGAGGATGTCCCTATATTCCTGGTACAGCCAGGACTTTTGGTGAAACAAATAGGAATTTTAGGATACAAAGGCCTCTGATCTATAGGTCTACAGAAAGGTGTGTCAAACAAGTTGATAAGGGTTTGTGGTGAGGAATATTGTGAGTGAGGGAGCCTTGGAGAGCACATGGACATATTTTATATATGTGTACTAAAATCTTTTCTGCGTGAGTCTGGGACAGTTGCATTAATTGTGGTCCCAAGTAATTGTTAGTGAGAGTTTTTATAACATGCCATCAGGGCTTCAGTATAGAAACCTGGAGCAACGTAAGACATTTAGACATGGGGGCAGCCCCACAGTCTCACTGTCCTTGCAACATAGCTCTTCTGTGCATACTGCATTACACTTTTAAGATCAACAGTTTGGGATGTTAGAGTACTGCATCTCACGGGAAAGCTAGGAATCTCTCTCACTAGAGATGTAAAGTTCTCATTTCTACTTCCCTTGAGCAGCAAGACATGGAGCTTGCACAAGTTAGCGCTGACTGTCACCTGCCGTGGACATTAAAAAGAAAATAAAACCCAGCATGTTAAATGGTAGCTACTAGAAAATGCTCAATCCTATCTATAATCAATATGTGCAAGTAAAGCAGTCAGAGCAGCCCTATAAAGTGCATGCAGGGTCATTGGACATGAGAGGGGAAAAAATTACAGGTCAAAACCAATCTGGAATATACATAAGTGCCCAAGCCAGATGTGAACAGAACAGGTTTGGTACCTCTGGCTCATAAGTAATAATCAGAGATCGATTAAAACATTCCAAAAGAAGTGTGAAAACTTAGCAGTAAAAAAGCTTTAAACTCAATGGAAACTGCATGAAGCCACAATGTCTTGAAATACAATAAAATGGACATTTTTTACATCACATATACAGAGGTTCTCTTGTTAATATTCCCACAGGAATTAAATTAAATAATGGGCTTAAATAGTTGAAATAATATGTACTGCCTTTTTTATTCCTTGTGGAACATTCAGCCAGAGGCATAACCTGGGAAGTGTAAAATGGACCCTTTTTATTTTCAGGAACGATGTTTATAGGCAAATGATCTTTTATGTGCTGGAATGAATGACTGTGCTATAAAACTAAGTATCCTAAAGAACACGGCTTTGAAGTTATACTTGGCTGCCCAAGGTAGATGACAGACAGTGTCAGGAAAAGGGATAAAAAAAGCTTAAAGGTCATATTAAGGTTAAAGCAAATAGGTCACAGCAAATTAATCCTTATCATCTGACCAGTGTGGAGCAAAAAAGAGAGGCGTTCAAGCTCAAATCTGCTAAAATTCAGAGGAAAGATATAAAACAATGAGTTGCATCTCTCTAACTCCTTTCTCCCCTTCAATTGCTTGAAATACAAGTTCCACTTCTGGATGAAAACAAAAAATTATCATTTACAAATATTCTACTTAGGGATTCATCTGTCCAGAAAGTGTTTTTTCATAACAGATGAACTTAGTAGATCGTTTCTGACTTCAGTGCAAGTTTGGTCTGAATAAGAATCATAGGACAATTGAAAATCTTTTACTTTTTAAATCTTGATTTCCATAGAAATTATTACTTATTTTCAAAACTTGGGTCAAAACTGTGCCATTCTAAGAATCAAATCGATATGATCACTATTAAGTCTGAATTTTGATAAGAAAAAATAGGAACTAGACGATCAAAAAGTTTAATAGATTATACATCTCGAAACTTATTCATGAAACTTAAAATAATATTGGTAAAATGTTAACATGGTTCAGAGTAGGGCCATCATTTTTAATCAAAATGCACAGTAGATTCATTATGGACTTCTGGATAAAGCTATTAGAATGTTTTATTAGAATATTAGAATGCTGGGATGCTATTTTGTAAACCTGCATATCTACCTCTACTTGTTGCTATCACTGTACTTAATGCACAAAGCTAAGAACATGCATACCCTAGACTATATTTATAAGAGATGCTATTTAGAAAGAGCATAAAAGAAGTATTATAAAACAAATACTTTGTATACCTATTAATGAGCCTGATCCTCTTTTAGTGAAAACTGCAAATGTGAGCTGACAGGGCTGTAAAGCTGTCTGGAATGGGAGGGAATTGTCAATACAATCCTCTGTTCTGATCACACCATCCTCTACTGCTCTCCCTGGCTCTCTTTTCTGACCTTGCCCACTGGCGGCAGAGAAAGGGAAATGAATTTATTCCACAGTTTCCATCTGTCCTAGGTCTGTGGGAGGCATTTGGGACATAGTCCAAGTAAGCTGGAGCAGAACAACAGCTCTGAGTAAGGCTACTTACTCACAGTTGGGAGCCCTACCATGTCAGAGCTTACCCTGCTCTGCTGCACATTGCCCCATCCCCACTCTTCGTCTCAGACGCCCTATGCACATTAGCTCCTTTGAACTGTCCACATCTCTTTCCTCATTTTTTTCTTGCCTACCTCTCAAACAACACACTCAGTTTGTGGACAGGTAGTTGCTCACCCTTTTTTTTTAATCTCAAGTATATCTGTATCTTCGGAATACTTTGATGGCAGGCCTACATCTCTCTATCATTATTCATCTTATCATGTCCACTTAACAGAATATAACACTGAAATGGCCTCCTGTGCCGAACAAGTACAAAATGAAGTTCTTACTAGCCATTAAATTATTCATTATTACTAAAGCCTTCATTGAGATTAATCAGAAGTGATTAACTGACGACCTCTTAAGACCTGCCAAAGTCTGGAGGCCTTGAAGTCTAGCAAATTTTTCAAACCGGTTTCTACCAGGTCTACTGCTACCCAGTGCAAAGTCCTGAAGAAGGCAAAAGTCCACTTGGGACCACATACCAATATACAAATGAAGAGGCAGTGAAACAGCCTAGGTTGTTTAGCTGAAATTGGCCAACTAGAGGGAGAGAGAGAGAGAAAGTAGAAGAGCAGGCACAGGTAGTTTACATACAGCAGATAAAGACAAATATAAGCAGGCATAAGGATGCACAACTAAGGAAGGACATTAAAAAAAAAAGACACTAATGTAGTACACATCTGTCAACCACCAGTCTGATCATTTCCCTATATGCTATAACTCTTCCTCTCTAATACTGGAGAAAGTTTTATCCAGAACTCCAGACCGGGCATTTTGTTTAATATGCCTCCTAAAGCCTGTAAATATCCCATGAAAGAGCAGTGTTTACTAGCACATATCGAATCCAAACTGGGACCTTTCAGGCATTCCTGTAATAAAAATGATCAGCTGAAATCTACAGCAAAACTCCCACTCACTGAAGAGGGAGAAGACTAGGTCAAACTTTAAGTACACGTATGGCATATTACCTTTTGAAAAAGCTCCCAACCCTAAACAACAGCAATTCAATCAAAACAGAAGTGTTACATATAGATTATAACATTCCTAAGTGATATTAGAACTTAATTTGTTTTTAGAAAATGACTTTACATTTATCATGTCTCTGTGATATTTTATATCTGCCAAAATAAAACTGAGCATAAGAGGCTACATACCGGGAAGTGATAACTTGTGGTGTCACATTTCAGTATATAGAGTCTTAAATATTTATGTGCAAAAGTCATTTAGCTACAAGCCTGCTTCCTGTTTTAAACCAGATGCTATTGCATAAGCTAAAAATATTTAAGAAAAAGTCTAGAATGATGAAGGACTTCATTTGTAAATGTGTTCTGTACACTGTCAAAGAACAATCCTGTGGACTTTTTACAAAGGAATCAGCTAGTCCTGTGTGTGCCTCAGCCCTGACACATAGATGTATGACCAGTTGCTGTGCATTTCCACAGTGGCATGAGAGCTTTCAGTTTGAAGAATGATTTGCATTTGCAGCAGACAGATTTCCCTGAATATCAAGTATTCATACTTTCCCCTTGAAAAAGTTTTGGGTTTTAGGTTTTTTGTCTTGTTTTTTGAAGCCATTATCAAAAAGGAAAAAGGAATGGGAAGCATCATCGCATTTAATCACAGGGAAGAACATTTCTTGCAGCTCTCAACTCATGACAGGTGCTGAAGTAAAGAAAATCTAGGGAAGAGTGAAGTGGTAAAAGATGAGTGAGAGAAGAAAAAAAAGTTAATTGTAACCATAAAATGGGCACACTTTTAGAAGGCTAGGGTTTGCTCTAGGACAGCCAATTGGAACAGTTTAAGGATCCGCCTGAAAAACATAGGTCTAGTTTCAAATGAGCAGAATCTAGCCTTAACATTCAGTAAAACCATGCAAAATGTGACAGTAAACAAAATTTAAAACACAGCTTTTTCAGCCTTCTGTATTTCAACCTTCAATTGGGACAAATACATTTTTTAAATCAAAACAGCTATGACGTAGGGCACAGAAGGCATCACTAGAACCCAAGCAAGCTATCTACATGAAATCAAAGCCTTCACATTTCATATTGCTCTAGACACACTCTGATGATATTTATATTTTCAACTGCAATTAGCTGCAATGGGTGTAAAGAGAAGGAACAAGCTGCAGTGAGGGAAACCACTGTGGTAATATGACACTATGGTATTAAAGCACTGCCTGTATCAACACTTTCATTCATCCTGTGAGCGAGATTTTTTTTTCTTTGAAAACACAAGTATTTGACCTTTACAGTTTGCTATTCTCTACATTGTGCAGCCAGTTGAGGAACTACACATTTTTGACATGAGCAGGAAACTCCACATACACTCCTCTACACATGCAATCCATACAATCAGAAGCGAGAAGGAAAGACACACTGCACGGGGAGGAAATGAAGTCCTTGCTTGTCCTTGTAGGTGCCACAAGATCTCAGCCTCCTGCTGCTGTCCGCCTTGCTTGAATGTCTCAAACCTATACTTAGGCACCTGCAGTCCTGGCTGACCTGCGCCAGATGAATGGAACGTGGTTTCCTGCTCGGGTGTCATAGAGGCCGCCCACCAGACAGAGGAAGTATCAGCATGGTTCAGTTTGACCCCGCTGTAGTTGGCAATCTTTCCTGAAACCAGATGTCTGTTGTTTAAATGCATAGTATGCATTGCTCAGCAAAGGAACTGCACAAACATTTACTATCGCTGCTAGCTGACTTGCTTAAACCGAATGGTTTGCAACGTACCAACAGAGTTTGAAGCAGCCAGACATGTGTGCTGCTTCAACCCCTTTGATGCTGGTATGGATTCCCTCAAAAGCTTGTTCTGAAGTGGAAGATCAGAGTAAGCTCTTCACATAGTTTCATGCAGAAACTCTGCAGCCATTTCTGGTCATCTTGTGTTTGTATACACTCCTAGAATGGCATGTTATCAACACAACTGCTCAGACTTCCCTAAGTTAAGTGACCTTTGAGTCCCGCTGTCTTCTGCAACAAGTAATATCTCTATACCATAAGTATCTCTAAACAACTCATTGAATGTCCACCCTGCTGCATAAACAACTCCCCTGAAAGCTGGAGCAATTAATTCTAAGGATCTATGGCTTTTTCCTTCATCAGACTGAAGCAAGAAGCTGGAAAGTAAGACCTGCTTCAAAAAAGTATGTTGGCAAGCTAAAACTACTTAGGCACATGCTTGAATAGGTTGACAAGTTCACCTCTAAATCAATTTTTAAGGCTGCTCCACTTGGCAAAGTGCTAAGAAAATCCCAGAAATCCCAAAGCCAAACATGCGTAAGTTCAGTACCACTGTCAACATTGTATTTGGGGCATGCAATATGTGATGCTCAGCAACCTGAAATCTTGGAAGCAAATTGAATAATACGTGCCTGCCAAGATACAGTGCGGTGTAGTGCTTATACATGTCATATAAATATGATTTATATAATTAAACTGATCTAGGCTTCCATACACGGGCAAGTCTTCAGGAGCTTTCTCTCCTGACAGTTGTCCTCCCAAATGCTTGCTGAACATTACATTAAGGAGAATTTTTATGTTTAGCACTTACAGGACACATTATATAGAGCAGGTAAAAGGCTAGTGTTCAACAGAAGTCCAGGAAAGCTTTAGTTTTTTTATTCAACTACTTATTATTTCACTTCCCACAAACCCTGAAACAGCAGGTGCTCCAATGCACTTGCAAAGCAAAGGTAGCAATTCATCTATCATTTCATTTTAAAGCATTTTAAGACAGTATTCTTCCTTTTTAAAATATATGTTTTATATACAGTGTTTAGAAGCCTCAAGAGATAATCGTAGCCTCTCTCATATTAGTCAACAAACTAATTCTTTCAACCAAAATAGGCAACAATGGGAGAAAATAAATATCACTATTCCCTTTTACAAATAGAAGACCAAAGCATGGAAGATTCAGCCAGATGCCCAAAATCACTGAGGAAATCTGAAGATTACTGAACCCTGATTTTGAATCTGAGTAAAATGTTATAATAACAATGACATCTTCTCATATTGAACTTGTTGTGTCTTTTCAAACCAAGCACTCAGTAATTATCAAGGAAAGGTCTGGCCAGTAGCAGATGTGGGAGAAAGGAAGAGGGGATTATGGAGAGCAGCAGCATAAACATTTGCTTTACTCAGAGCATATGGGTAGGCATTTAGGAAGATTTTTCAATTCTGTGGCCATAATGAAGGTCATAAAATAGTACAGCTTTTCTTGAAATTTCCAAGTTAAAATGTATTTGCATCACTTGGTCTATAATGCATACTGTAAGCAGTAAGTCATTCATGGTAAGCATATTGCCCATTACAAAAATAGAGTGCATATAACTTTTCTAAGAAGTTATTAAAAGTAATGGACATAATCATATCCAGAGGGAAGAAAATAATGTGAAAAGCTCACACACTGGATTTGTTTTTGTTTATAGAGCATTTCCAAATTAAGATATCCTTAGTGAAATTAAATCACATCTATATTTAAGAGGTGGTGCTTCAATACATATTATTCCATGCCTTTTCACATATAAGCAGGTTTTAATAATAATTCACCATGAAATGATTCTGTGTTGCATTTCAGTGAATTCCTGAGCATTGAGTCTGCTTGTAAAGAACTGCTATTGAATCACGCAAATATTTAATCAGCCACAAAACACTGTTAGAAATGTTTACAGGCAGTGTTCTTATTTTATTGTGTCCATTAATTTAATAGCACTAAAGAAACAGGGAACAACACAATTAGGCAGCATCCTCCAGTTTGATACAATTTAAATTCTTAGTGCTTTTTCTTGCAAGTGAGAAGAGGTTTAAAGACTACACTCCAAGAATTTATAAGTTATAATAAAATAACCAAATGAAGGATTTTATTTTTCAGTCTTTTATTTAGGCAGAGTTCCATTAAAGACAATGGTGAGCTTACTTTTTTTCAGAATAATGATAGCAAAAGCCATTATAACTGTCTATGCTTTGATTCTATGCACATTTACCATATTTACTTTACCATATTTAAAAGAACTCTTACAAAATGGAATACCATATAGTGAAGAGATCAAACTACTGTTGAAAAAGCAATATGCATTTTAGTCGTTAGGTCAACAGTTCTCAATACATGCATTTGAAACCCAGAAAGTCCTCATCATAGAACACAGATTGATTTAAACTTAAATGATACTCTTCTTTGGGCATCTGAGATTAAAATCTCGACCTATGTCAACTCAGATCTCAGAAACTGTGAACATTATTTTAGTCTGTGGAAACTGGGGGAGAGGGAAATAAGTAAAAAGATATTCTAACTACATCCACATGAAGATATTTTTAAGTGTAATGTAAATAATGAAAGTGAACCTGCTAAAGTTTATCCTTGAATCAAGAACAAAAAGAGAATAGGAAGACTGTAGCATAAAGCAATTTAGAATGCCTGTCACAGCATTCCTAGAAACCCATAAAAAATCCAAGATACTTGATTTGCAAAGGGGAAAAGACAGACAGAAAGTCAAAAGCCATTACGGCCATTATGGACAGATTCAAAAAATTAAAAAACAGAAAAAAAATATTGAGAGGGAGAGGTGAGTGTTCTGAGTGATTGCTATAAATGGTGAGCTTCTATTAGCCTTTAATGGCTTCCAGACAAATGCGTTACAGTATTTCCTTAAAGTAACCACAGCTTTTTGAAATCTGAATTATACCAATCATTCTTTATATCGCATCATGAGAACTCCATCAACTAACGTTAGCGTTGCTCCAGAATGAGTCAAACACCAGTAAGGCATACCAAATACTGTACACTTAGCCCTCAAAAAACTAAAAGTGAGAATTTCTTACACAGATGAGGTAAGATCAGGTGGAGTACAGAAAGATTCTGCCAATGTATTGGTCAGTCTACAACGGCTCCAACTACCATAAATCCTGTCTGGTTTGTAGCACTGCAAATAGGAGTACAGGGATGGTGCTGCAGCACTGCAAATAGGAGTACAGGGATGGTGCTGCAGTTATTACATCCACACCTCTCCTCCCAGGTGGAGACCTGGGAGCATTCCCAATACCCAACAGTTCCCTACACCAAAAAACACTGGATAGACTTGTAAGGAGAAATAAGCGTATTATAGAATTTCCTAGTGAAAAAGGAAAACCCTAGGAGAATGTTTTAAAAAAGCATCCCAAAGGTATAATAGTTTTTTTTCTGAAATTGTCTGCTTATACACCATGACATTGCTCAAGGGAGTGGTGGCAAATTTACCAGCTGAAGACAATTTTTTCTGTGCTTAGCAAACATGAGTGTGGGTTTGGTACCTAAGGCTAATGTGTAAGCGCTTAACATGCAGCAATAGCTAGAATGACTTGCACAGGTAAAGTTTCAACAACAATGTGTGCAGGAGCTGGGGATTTAATAGGTAGGGTTAGTGCATCCTTACAGGTATGCTATTGAATATGCTATGATTCTGAAGGGTAGAGTACAAGAACATGTTGCAAGACTGTTTTTTGATGTGGTTTGTTCTAGGGATAGAAATATTACCTGCTTGACTTCAATAAACATACAATGCAAAGATCTATGTTGGATGAGATTCTAAGTCTTGTTTCCTTTCCACTTCTGCTGCCATTTGTTCTGCAAAGTTTCTTTGGCATTTATATAAAGATGATGGGTTTTGTTTTTCTTACAAACATGAGTTAAAAGTTGTAGAGCTGTTACAGGAGCTGACATGGACTTCTAAGAACACTGACTGTATTACAAAAATGTTTTACTGAACTATCTCCATTTTCTTTTCAATCACTCATTGTTTCTAAACAAAGTAAGTTAATTTATTTGTGCATTCTACAAAAAGTGAGACTCTTGGGCATCACAGAGATAGGGCTCAAAAGCTCTTTAGTCACCATCTTTATGAGTAGGGACCTGAAATTCTTAATGGTAAGACAACTAGAAGAAATAGTGGTCATTGGAAGAGGTCAGAGGTGAATACTAAATTTTAAAAAGTCATTACAAAAAAAGTCTTAACGTTCTCCAGGCCTTTCATGGGAATGATAGTTCTCAGATGAAACTCAGCTATTCATAGTAAATCAAATTTTAGCACCTAGTGCTGTGTGCCATGAAAATGTAGTCTCTCACAGACTACACTAACAATGGCATAAACTGTTTGTTTTGTGGGTTTTTTTCTGATCTTTTCTCAATGTAGGGGGCATAATCCTTGGCATTCTTGTGGTTTGGACTGTCACTGTGAAGTTCCAAATCCATTTTCCCTGCTAGGTATACAGAAACTTGAGAATTTTCAGCTACTCATCTCAATGTTTTTTCAACATTGAAAGCTGAATATGCCTGACTACTCTTTGACACGCATTGAGTCAGGTAGAAATGGGAACATCAGATTTGGTCTGATCTGGAAAAAAAGAATAACAATGTGGCCTTCGGGGAGGACAACGAGCACCTGGAGCACATGAGATTTCACTGTGAACACTTGTAAGAATTGTTTACTGATTCATGTGTCAAGGCAGAAAATGCTACAAGGAACTCTGAATGAGAAGCTTAAGTTTTCTGAAGTCATCTCGAAATGCAGGTTTCTCTGCAGTCTCAAGTTTCACACAACTAGCCTGCTAGTCACATATAAAAGGAAATTGGTCAAAATCACTCATCCAGAACCTGTATTTTGCAGTGATATCCATATATAGACTTCTCTGTGGCATCATTAGTTAAGCACATCTATGTTGCTTTAGTTCTCCGAGTTCACCAGTTTAGCTTTTATAACTTAACAGGCACTTCTCAAAGTAGAAGTGCGTGAGGCTAAAGAGTCCAACACTAACTAGTCAGGCTGAGTGTTTTGAAATATTTTAAAGTGATGCTTTTCAGAGATGCCTGGATTCCAAGGGTCAGGTAGATATGAAAAGCTTCTGTTGAGAAGAAGGAGCAACACTTTACTCTCTCCTTCAATTTTTTTATCTTTCTCTATCTTTATCTTCTCAGTATTTAGACACATTTTAAAAAGCAACATTATCAGTTATGTCTATTTACTGCCTATTGAATTCGATGGGTAGATTACCACTAACTTCAGCAGAAATTCTTTCTGTTTTTTGCAACAGTTACTGACAGATTTTGAGAGAAAACTGGTCACATTTTTTGAACTCTGCAGGACAAATGATGTGTATGTTTTAATTCGAGAACCAATTAAGAAATGGATTACAGAAGATGGTAAAATAGCAAGTCTGTTAAAGCAACTTTGTGAGAACCTGTGTACTTCCTTCAACTTCAGTAAAAGCTGAATTTTTATTCGCTTAAGCTTACATGCTTTGTCCTTCAGAAAGTTGCTCTATTTGGCTTTCTCAGATGTAATCAGAACTGTTCTGTGTATCCCTAATTACAAACACATTTCTTTCTCCATGCAATATCTCTAAGTATGCAGCAAACATACTCTTGCCAAAGCTTTCTGGCATTTTCATTCCACTTAGAATCCAAATCTACATTTTTCTGTGAGAAAAGCTGTAAGAAAGACTGTAAACAGGATAATTATGTAGCAATACAGTTTTAAATGTAAGTTTTACTTGCACATTGTTCTGAATGTATGTTTTTTTCTTCCTAATGACTTGCGGAGTTGCAATGTGATTGTTACTGAAGCACAAATATGTTTTCTTTAAAGTAAATTGCAAGAATTTTGTGAGAGATTTCAAACAGAAGATATGGTGAAGAGAAATGAAAAGGTGTGCAGGATGTCACAAAAGTTACCCACAAACACTGTAATGGTCTAAAATAGCTAATCTGTGTCAATTCTGTGTGGCCTCCTTTATCTCACCCTGTGGAATAGCTCTGGAAGGGAACCAACCAACCAAAAAAAAACCAATAAAGAATGTAGCCTACTTTTCTGTGTCCTTTACAGAAGCCAGAAGCACCTCATGTTAGATGATTAGTTTTGGAAAATATTCATAAACATATTTTCAAGATACGAGTTGAGTCAGGGCTCAAATAATAACTATCCCCAATTTTTTGATATTTGGAATGAAAATGTCCAGTAACATGCTAAAACGAGGGAAATATTTGTGCCATAGATTTCCTGGGAGATTTTTTATATTCCATAAGAAACCCCAAACCAAAGTTAGTGAAAAAGTAGTTGGAGGCTTCCATGTTTTCATTCATATACCATTTTAAACAGCATTCACTCACCTGTCTATTAATTGTAGACATTGAATTGAGTGAGCTTACTTCTCATTATCTCTTTCACTTCAGAGGAGATAAATATGCTTGAATATGCACTGTTAGAAATGGTAGCTGAAATTTTGAAATAATACTCTTCAGAACATATAAGACCTTTGACTAAGTTTGATATATCACATAAAAACACTCACTTTCAGTGGCAAAATTTAAAAGAGGGTACCCTTTCATGGTTCTCAATAAAGAACACCTGCAAAATAACTTTAGATGAAAAATTGTGAACAAAGTAATTCTTCCTGACTGCTCATGGAATTAAAATGGCATAGACATTTTTGAGCAATATTTTTCATGTTCTTGGCTGTTCTAATGCCTGGCCAAGTCTCCTTGGATCTGTGCTGATACCCATTAAAAACATCCCCCTTTTGTTCAAGTGGGTACATGGCCTCTGCTTTTGAAGTGAAATGATCTGAATTACATTCCCACCCCAGGCATTCAGTGTCTGAAAGGTTTGGTATGTAACCCAATGATAAATACTGAGTTACTGGATGGCCAGTGTGTTAACTAATAACCGAATGATCCTTAAGAATCAAATTATTACTCTCTTGTTTCCATTAAAGCATTTCCCAGCAGTAATGACTAGTTAGTTTACCTTTCCTTAAGCAAGCCATGATTATAGCCAAACTTACTTGTTTCTTCTTCTGGTAAATTCAGTTTTGCATACAGATTAGCTAGTATTTGTATTTTGTCACAGGAGTATTCCCAGGCCTATCTTTCATGCTGCCCAGATTAACTGATTATCCACATATTTACAGCTTTAAGTCAAAATTAATTTAGGTATTTATGTATTCCTATTAGATTATGCAACCATTGCCCATCACTGAAATGAATTGTTCATATCAACATTACAGTAATAGAAAACTTACTAATAAGTGACTGCATTCATTCACACATAATTTTAAACATCATTCATTCACCTTTCTATTAATTACAGATGTTGACTGAGAGAGTTTACATTTCTTTATCTCTTCCACTTGAAGGAAAATAAATAAAATATTCTGACCTCCCTGAGAAAATAAAAGAAAATTTATCTTGTTTTATCTTGACCCGAGAGAGTAAATGTCTAAATACAGTAGAGAGAGATGTAGTTTTACATATGAAACTATGTAGGAACAGGGTCTGGAACCACTAACATCTCTGCAAAAATACATGTATAAATGTAGCAAGGATATTTCTCAGATGTAATTCAAGTTATTTTGTTCATAACATGCCCACATGTATGCCCACACACCCCAGTGAGGCAGCCACGGCAAAGGGGATTTCTCTCTATAGGCATAGCTGCTGGCCACAGACAGCCAGGAGCAGGCAATTTTAAAGATGACTATAGAACACAGCTATATCCTGATCCTGTCCCAAAAGATAAACTCTCCCTCCCCACTTTTCTATCAGTTCCTGTGTCAGATAATTGGCAGGCAATTGGAGGGAGATAATCAAGGGAGAACATAACCTGAACACAAAAGCTACTATCAAACGGCAAATCCTTACACAGGTGAAACATAAAAATGTCACCTATATTGAGTACAATGGCTTTTACATTGCATTTTCACAATAGAAACAGAAGCAGCTCTTTAAATGCCACGAAGTATGTAAAACAGACTAAAATGTTTACCAGTACTCAGTGTGAGTATTTTACATTTAAAACGCTGTAGCTGACATGCAAGCCTTGCAAGGCAGTTCATGTGCCCTCTCCAAACCTCGTGTCAGCAATTAGGTATCTGCAAAGGAGTTTGCCATTTTGCAGGTGGCTAATGAGTAACTTGCAGAGAAGCCACTTCAGTAAGCTGCAGAATGGAAAAGAGAGCTTGAGAGATCTTGACTTCCAGTCCTCTCATCTGTCTCCCAATATCACAATAACAAATATGAAAGGTAAGGAGAAATAAATATTTCAAGTATTACAAGAACCCATAGCTTAACCTCCGTGGTGAAAGCAGCTATAGACTATAACATAGTGTCTCCAGAGTTTCAAAGGGTAAGTCGAATGTATGGAACGTTCTGCAAAACCAGATGGAGATTTATAGGTGTACTTAGAAGTGACAGAGAGAAGCAGCCATTGAAACCTCTTACTATAGACTCAGCATTTCCATTATAACTCCAATTTTTATGCATCTTTATAATTTTTCAACATGTAATTTGCCAGCCTTGGTGCATTTTTTTTTCCCAAAGAGTATGCTAAGGTAAATGCCTGTGCAAAACAAAAGCATTTTGTATCAATGTGTAAATACTCCTAAAAGAGAATCCCCTTGACATGTTAGCTGCACTGAAAGAATTCGTGCATCAGAGGCTGTGCTCAAATGGGGGTTAATTACACTGTATACGAAGCCCGAGGAATCTAGAGTGTGAAAAGACAATAGCATCTTTGAAGTTACTGCAGACCTCCTGGATGTAGACAGTTACATTTTTTTCAGTGAACACAGTGTGTTTCGGAGCTTATTAAGTTCTCATTTTCCTCAGTGATACTGAGAGACCTTGGCAGATTCAAGCTAAATGCAACTAGATATATTAGAAGTACATAGAACAGTTACTTAACATTTGCAAATATTTGAACTTCTCATACTAGAACATATTTAAACTGCTTTTAGTTTAGTCTGCTTTCAGGTGTGGACTGATTTTTGGGTGTGGATGCTTCAGGGAATGTCAAGTGTCTTGATAAGAATGATGCTTTTCTTGTTGTGCTTGATTCCTTTGTTTGTTAAACTGTCTTTAACTGTGGTACTGGCAAGTGAGTGCGTTCTTCAGCCCTGACCCAGAAAAGACTTATGAACACGGTTAAGTTTATGTACTGTGAGTGGCCTCATTGACTGGTGATTTAGTGCACTGTTTCACAGACCTTTTTCACTTGAGCCCCTGGAGAAGATGTAATAATACAGAACTGGCTCACCACATCTTTGCTTTAAAAAGAACAGAAGCAAAACTATATGCTCCTGAAACCCATATGGACTGTACATCCTAAAGCATAAAGTAGGTGCAAGTAGTCATTATTAAAACAACTGAAGTAAGCACAAAATAACAAATAAATAACATGTGCATCTTGTACTCTAGAAAATACAGTGTTTGGCTAAATGTACTCACACACGCTGCCTGCAGATACACCCCACTTCGAGGTTATCATTTGGGGAAGGGATTATCCTAATGTCTAGCTAAATCATGACCCATAGGATATTGCTTAAATGACACCTAATGATAACTACGTGGAATTTTGTGCTGACTTTCTACTGACCACCTAAACCCCACAGCAGAAGCTTGCACTATGTGGGAAAGTTTTAGTCTCTCTCCAGTCAATTCTCTACATAAAAGCAAATTACTCAGTTTTATTGGAAAGGAGTGAATGCTGAAGAGCTGCGTGAAATAGTGTGAGGCACTGAATTTTACAATACCAGATAATGTGATAACAGAAAAGCCAACAGCCACAGGCGATTGTAAGGCTAGTATTACCATGCCATTAAGTCTACTGAAGCTGGATTTGCCACCATCCTAGGAGTCTGGTAAAAGTACTGACACAATTGTCATATCTCTTGCACTTCTAACAATTGTCATGGTTACCAGGCACAGAAAACAACTGCTCTTTATGACAACACCTCTTTTCCAAATGCCATTGTTTGTTGTGCTTCTCCATCATTATTTTTGTGTTCACTCTTCTGTAGAGTTGGAGGAATCAAAAGTTTTACCATCTGACCTACTCTGGTCCAGTCTCAGTGTTGCATTTTTTGTACTTCAGTGCTTAGAAAGTGATGGCAAGTGGCCTGAAAATAGTTTTTTATATCAACTCCACAAGACACTTCATTTCTCTGAAAATGAGTAAAGTAAGAGATTAAGGAGACAAAAGCAGTAAAAAGAGGTGAGATTCTAATACAGTTGCAACACTGTTGTTGCAGTAATTCTATAGCATTCTTAAATCCTTCAGATTTTTGTGCTGTGTGAAGGAAATGTTGGTTCTTGAATAATACATGACCACCTTTGCAATATTTTTTAAACAAGTCTTTCATTATTATTTCTTTTTATTCTCTGCTTTGAGATGCAATCAATTTAAATTGCAAATAGAACATTTTTACAATGTTTAAATAAAATGTGTAAAAAATTTGATTCTTCAAGGTCTTGTAATGGAAGGAAAAAGAAAAAGTTTACATGCAAACTAACACAGGAATGAGCAACCAACTGAAAAAATTCTCTCCGTAGCCCATTGATTGTGAGCCTTCCATTCTAGGTGGAATTACCCTATTGTATTTCCTTTTGGTATGAAAATAAGTCTGGGGAATTAACAATGTCTGCAGGAGCTGTAACTAGCAGTTGGCATTTGCTTTTTATTGAATCCGCTCTCTTCCAAAGTACTTAGAGAATTTTCTTAAAATAGGAGAAAATTGGAATGTAAAGACTGTAAGCCCTCTAGAGCCATGATATATACTCATACAAATATGCGATGCAAAGAAGAGCAGAATATGTATGGCCTGAAGATGGTAGAAAGTCAAACATTAAGCAGATCTAATTGATAAGACATTTCATCATCGAAGGAAGCAGTCTTGTGCTCTGCTCAGCATTTGAGACATATATTCTGTATCTTGTAATGGACTAACTTGGGCCTGTCGTGTTCTGCAGATTTCAAATGGCTGAAATATACTCTGGTAATTTAGACAGCTAAGCCTTTTCAGGGCTCATGACATCAAGTAATCCTAGGCCTGCACTTCCAACTCCTGGTAACAGCAAAGTTTACAGATGCAGCTGCATTATAAAGATCACATACTCCTGCTTTTCAAATGCCTATGTACAAGGCTTTAAATATGAAGTGAGATAATAAATAATTAGGTGGTAGTTTATATGCAAAACAATACAAGTATCAGCAAAAGATTGTTATTTATGCTACTGCAGTTGGTTGCTCACTTTAAGGAATCTTGCACTCTCAGAGGTGAGCACACAAGAAGTCCATGCTTAAGAGCAAGGAAAGGTTGGGAAGCAAGGAAAGGAAGGCAAAGATAGATCTGGTGTTAGAAATACATATTCAGCAGGACTGAAGCAAAGGTTATGGAGAAAGAAAGAAAGAGGAAGAAAGGAAGGGGGGGAAGAAAATCACTAGATGTGTAACAGCATAAGCTAAGGTATTAGAATATATCCTAGCAAGAAGCAGCATTAGGTATCTGTTCCCATAAAAATGATGACTCTCATTAAAGAGTAGAAGTAAAAGGCCCAAATTAATATAGCTGCAGGTAAATAAGAAATCTTGTTGGTGATGATGTATTTTCTTTCCAAATGAAATTAATTGAAGAAGCTGTCATCAATACATGGAAGAAGAAGACGCATACATAACAACCAGGCTCTGATACAGAGAACTGGAAGAAACTTTTAGCAATATTTGCCAAATTACATGTATCAGGGAACATTCAGGGAAAATTGTTGGTATGAGTATGCTTAAGGGGAAGGAGGGCCATTTTCTTCTTTCTCTATAATAAAAGCATGCAATAGAAAAGGAAAAAGCAGAAAATTTTCAAACATGAGCAAGCTCCATATTTAGTAGAGAGACTAAAGCAAGGTTAAGAACTTCCATGGAAAAAGTGACAGTACTCGATACGAAACATTCTCCTCTGTGTTCATCGCAAACTGTCCTGGAGCATCACACCAGTACAAGCCCTTAGGCATACCATGGCAGGCTTGCCGAATGTATGGCATGGAGGGGCTGATACCCACAGTAGATACATTTTTATCACAACTCCACAATACTGACAATAGGCAGTCAAGCACAGTTGTCTTAACTTGAAAAATACAAATGCGCCTTCCCTGTCTCACTCATCTTTCTCCTTTCTCTTCCTTCATCTCACTCCCTTCTAATCTACCATAAACATACTTTAAGCAACTTCAGCTTATCCTCTAAGAACCAGCTACGGATAGGAAGAAGGCACGTAATGAATTATCAGCATGATGTTAGTAAATAGCATAAGTATGACAATTTAAAGCTCACTAGATTTGGGAGCTATTTACTGTGCCTGTGCAATGTCTGGTAAAGAGGATCTCATACTGAATGGTTCTTAGGAGCTATTATTTTAACACTCATCATAAAAATCTGTCTCTAATAGTGCTGAATAGCAAGGGTGCAACTTTTTTACTATGTCACTGAACTCGTCTAGTTGAACTCTTTGCCAAAACAAATTTAGGGTGGTTTCTACAAAGTCAGTTCTGATGTTTTGGGGTTCAGAATGTTCTTCTTTACCAAAGATCCAGAATCAAATTTAACAAAGACCTTGCTATCGAAAAAAAGTTCTGCATCTTTCACATGGGACAGAAAGGCATGTTTAAACATAGAAATGATAATAGTAATAATAATAATAATAACTCACAACTTTTGACATTCCAAACCTGGAAATATCAAAATATCATGAACGTTGTGATCAATTTCAAATTAACTCCATCATATTCCTGCTCCAACACTAGACACTCTGTCAATCTTATGCCACTCTTCATAGCAAACATATTTCCTAACAATTCTTCCTATTGCACCAGTACAGAAAGCATTTACACAGAAGAGCAGTGTTTTAATTTTAGAGATTCAGAGGTGGAGTAAGAGAAACAGACTTTCACGCTGTAGTTTCCAGGGCGCATACAACCTCAAATTTTTAAAGATGTCTTTTCTGTTTGGATCCCCTCCCTTAGGAGGAGTTGAGTGGTATTCTCTCTTTTGTCTCCGTTTCCCAGTGAGATACAATACAAAAATTCAGAACAAACCTATTAAAAACTGATTATTACCTACACAGATCTATGACAGTGTTATTTAAGACAAAAGATATATTATTGCTATATTTATAATCAGACGTACTTTCTAACTTGACAGTAACCAATGTCTAGAACAAATAAGCTTGTGACTATATTAAAAAATTCAAGTTCTCACCATTTTTGAAGATCATAGCATGGATCTTTTTTCTTTTTGTCTTAAATTATTCATGATAATTTTGCCTTTGTTTACAAAAAGCAAAAGAATTAAAATTGTCCTGTAACACAATCCAATTTTCAGTAAAATCATGGACTTTAATAGATTTAAAATCTTTTAAAACTTTTAAAATTATTTTGATGGACTCAAAATGGCTATGTTCAAAAAAAAGAAATTTTAGAGAGGAAAATTAATCATAAATGTAACATAGTTTAGGTTTTAGAGAACTGTAAAAAAAACACTGACAGTTTGTGCAACAGGAAAGTGTAACCATTCACATTATATTTTTTACATACAAAAGATTTTCTGTATTATCTCCTTTCTTACTTATATGCCTTTACAAAAATGACCCCCCAGAAGTCACTAGTGTTTATAAATGAGTCATTAATCATCAGTATGAATATGGACCACACAAATTCAGCTCATAGTACATAAAAGCAATAAGGAAATCAGGTTACTTTATGAAAGATTTTATGTTTTCAAGGTTAGATAATTGTAAAAATGCTATCTAATCAAAAAGATCAGGAACACTTTGAACTCTTAAAGAAGAACTCCACTCAGTGAAGAACATTGCAAATGAGTTATGAATGCTAAGGAAGTCAAATTTGTCACATTGCTTAATGCAAAAAAGGTAAATCCAGTTCTCGGTAGAATAGCTCTTATTCAGAAGAAAAACATAATTCTTTTCCTTTTAAAATAAGTGGCCTGATCTATCTGCTGAAAAAAAATCTACAATATCAGCATGGCAATGTTGTTTGCTAGATTTTCAAGGAAAATTCTAATATGTGCAGAAGAAGGCGTCATTACTCAAGTTGACATGAACCCCCTAGATATCCCTTTTAATTAACATCACCAGATAAAGCAGTCTAGGAACAGCTTCATACTGATGTCACAGCTCTACTTGAGTTTCTCAGTGAGCTGACGTGACAACTGAATTACTAATTTTACTTCACACTCACATTTCGAAGTATTATACTGTAAAAAGAAAAAAAAATCTATCAATGTGGCACTGAGCTTCAATAGATCCTTAAACAGAGGTAAGAGAATATGAAGTTTTGAAAATCAAATAAATAAAATACAACACAAACATGTTTTCTGCCCAGTAATCTGAAATTAAAAAACTCAGATGTGTCTTAAAAACACTTCTGGAGGAGATGAATCAGGACTCAGGCAGGGCAAGACATTCCTAGTAGGACTTCTTGATGGCTTTAAAACTGGAAATTAAACCGCAGTCTCAGTATTACCCTCTGCACTGACTTTAGTGTACTTGACAAAGTACGGCTGATCCCAATAGCAGAAGTAAACTGTGTGGTATTATATCAGCTCCAGTCACTGCTGCCCTTCATCCTCCTCCAATGTGGATGTGGATGACCAGGGCAATATCAACACTTCTTTCTTTCTCTACATCTATAGATGAGCCAGGAATCGTGAAGACATGAAATGTCTCTGTTGCCATCAACATGAGGATGACACCTCTCCCGTAAAGAGAATTAACGACACCAAATAAATGCAAATATTAATACTGCCAGGGCTGGAGGAAATAGTTGCTCAAAATGAAACTTAAGCAACACCTAAGTTGCAGGAAGAGAAATATTGTGAGGGATTAATCAAGCAGCTGGCCTTTTCTTTTACTGAAGGGACGGGCCCCTCCGTCATCAAATAAGTCTTGTTGTTCAGAGCAATACAGTGGATCAAGTGTCAACACTAAATATTCAGATATGGAAAAGGATTTGAAGTGTGAAGAGATGTCTTCTTTTGTCTTCAGGATGCCATGAAATAATCCTTTTTCTCAGAGGAACCAACTCACAAGCACTCAGGCAGGCAATACTTTCAGAACAGACTAATGTTAGCTTGTAATTAAAATGGAAGAAATACAAAATCTCCACTTTATAAAATGTCAGCAGCTTACCCCCTTACCAGGACACTTGAAAAATAATATATATATTATTGCATGGCCTTCACTGGCTTCCAATGCACATTTAGCACCAATTCAGGGGCCTGAACCTACCCACCTGTTTGATGCCTGCATTACTGACAGACCCCTTCTCTATTTATGATCCAGCAAGACAACCGTGTTCTTCTGGCACAACACAGATTACAATACGCACTCTGAAAATCTTCAGACCTCATTCACAGACACATTTGCTCTTTTACTTTCTTTCTCAATTATTAACAATCAGTTAAATCAGTGAATAAAACCAGACAAGTCAAGGGGTGATGGAGATTCTACTCAGATCATCTCAGCAACATTTTTCATTACTTTAATGAGTCTGGAGAGGTCACTTGCCTGTCTATGAATTTACACAAATAAGACTCAGATTAAAAAATAGAATGGGACTGAGCCACACTTTTAGAACAACTTTTGTCTTCGACATACAGGTATTTGCTTTTGAGGACACACTGCCCTTTCTTATAAAGTAAACTCTCTGGACAGAGGTACCATGGCAGTGAGGAATAGCACTTACAGGTTCATAAGAAATCATGCAAATAGCCTTTAACAACAACTGGCGACTCTGCTCTGTAACTCTGTTAACTCCACTGTGGTATCAAGGTATGTCCATGACAGTAAGGCACGTCCATGATAATGGGAAAATGGTTAGGAAGTCATCCAGTCAATTTTCCTTTGGGATTTTCTTTTTTCTTTTTTGTTTTGTTTTGCTTGTACTAGCAATGTGGCTTCAATCACCATTTTTAATCAGAAGCTATTTTACTAACTAACCATCTTTATCAAAATTTTTCCTCATGTTCAGCCCAATATTCCTCCTCTGAATCTATGTTATGGTGTACCTCAAAATGTTGGTTTCAGGTAATCTTCTAAGAGTCAGGAACTTATCCAAGCATATTTGCACTAAGCTTCTGTGGGTTAGAAATGACCCACACTCCCTTGAACCTTCTAGCCTTTCACATGAGGTTTCAGGAATAACCAAGATTTGACAGTACTGAAAGCACAGAGAGTCTGGCATACAGAGGCTGATGATTTTTGGTTTCAGCTGAAGCTAGGAAATGGACATAAATACAAAGAAATTTTAAAACAAATTGATTAATACTTTTCCAAACTTCAGAAGTGATTTATTTACTTTTTAGTGTAAAGTCTAAGTTTGTTTATATTCATTTCAAGCTGCAATTTCCATATTTAGACTGAATTTTGTTTGGAATTATGTAAATGTAAGCTCACCAGAGACAGTTAAGACAAGGACGACTACAAGAGGTTGCCATTCCAGCTTGCAGACTCTTCCCCGTAATTTGCCATTTCCTGGAACTTGTAACTGAAACCTGAGCAAAACTCTTCCAGGATAAATACCACTGGCTAGGTTGTGCACCACTGCCATCTTCGGTACAAAATAGGAATTGCTTATATGACGGTCATTCAAATGAAACATGTTGGAATAACTCATTTAAATATAATCAGATGGTTAAAATTTGACAGCAGAATGGAACAGATTTTTCCACTGTTTGCAGTGTTGCAGAAATCAATAGACACAGCTTTTCTGTGCTGTATGCATATTTAAAAAAAATATTTGGAGATCGAAAATCCATGCACAATAAATAGGAAAATTAAAATATCTCATATTACATTGCCAAATGATGGGGTAATAGACACAAACATATTGTTCTGCAAAAAACTGCTTTAAGAAGAAGAAGTATGAATTGATTCATTTAGTCAAATACTGCTTGAACAGATGGTGTGATTAACAACTAGTATGTTAGCCATCTCAGGAGCTTACAGAAAAAGTAAACAAATGCCTTAAAAACATATCACTTTATTCCCCAAAAGGTACTTTCATTCATTTATTAGGAAAACGTGAAAATCTATATATTTATGATAGAACTATGACTGTTTGGAAGAGTAATCAGGAATTCCAAATGCCATTCCACACTGCCTGCGCAATCAAATGCTCTTAAATGCAGCCCTGAAATCTTGGAAGTTTTGGTTTTCAGCAGACCAGCTGAACTTTTGCACTGGCTACAATGAATCAACTTCTGGAAAAAAAAAAAGTGGAGGAATATTAATCACCCAGACCTTCAGGTGTGGGTTAGAACTGATCAATAAGTATCGTATGAGAAGTACAGTTGTGCAAAATAGGCCTGATTTGCATGTAAGGCATGCATTGCGTGATTATAACAGTGCAAAAGCCTGGAAAGGCAGGTTACACCTGCACAGAAGATGCCAAAGATTTTTTTTCAACATCAGTAGGAGGTGGAACAAAAAAAAAAAAAAAGAGGTTGGCACATGTTGTCCTTCAACAGTTCTCAGGTACATAAAAATTAATCTTAGAGCAATATATCTTCCCTTCAAAAGGGAAGATTGGGGCAGGCCTGGCTCAGAAAGGAAGATGGAGTCTATTGTTTGCACTCTTCAATGTCTCATTGGTTCAATGAGACACCGCTTGGTTATATTATTTTATTCAGCCAGATAGAAAAAAGGAACAACAGGGGTCACTGCATCAGATTGAATTTTCATCATTTTCATTTTCACACATCAGTTGTAAAATAGCAGTGTGCTTTATGCAAAAAAAATACAGTAGTGACAGGAAGATGTTTCTGATTACACATAAAAGTGGGAAAGTCATAACCAGAATAAAGTTCTCATTTAACAGTAGATTATGATTTGCCCATTAAATCACCTCACTGGCTTTCACGTACCTCCCTCCAGATTTCCTTTGTCTTGATCTATAAATACATCAACACTAGTCAGCTGCTGGTTTGACAACCACCTCCCCTATTAACATTGTCCTGTTATTTCCTTGTATTCCCCGTTTGTTGCTTTCTCTCTGCTGATTTGAACTGCTAGCATTTTGGGGCAGGAGCTATCTTGCTGCTTTATGTGGGTACAGCGCAAAACAAAGGGCATCTTTTTGTAGCTCTGAGAGTCTCAGGCACCTCACCTACAAAATTAGTATCTTAAAATATGCAGATTTAGAACTATATCAAAAAGATGAGTAGCACAGACAGTAGAATTAATAATAGTAAAAATAATATTAGTAGAAATAATGGTAGAAATAGGTAGACACTTATTACTATGTAATAAGTCTGAAAACAATATATGGAGAAGCTAGAGATGGAAAGCATTATCTGGATTCTGATGAGACCAGGGAAAAGATGGTCATTGTGAAGTGGTACAAAAGTTGCTCCCACTTTGCACAGCTAATATTCTGTTGGCTTTTCCAGTGCTGCATTTGCACTTAGTATAATGGGGATTTTTGCCACTCTGTGATATATAACTGCTTGCCTAAATCTCTGAGTGCCCTTGGTAGCCTTAAGAATACACTACTAGATAACAGACGAACCAAAAGTGAGGCCCCACACAATCGTTCATCCTTACTGCTCAACATTACACACTAGCTATGTGTAGGAATGAGGGAGAAAAAAAATAATTTTTTCAATACATATGCAATGAAATATATCTGGTTATAGCTCAAAAAGGGGGAAAGCAAATTTCAGAGGTGAAAACTTTCTGGCCAGCCACCAATTCCATTAATGCAGAGAAGTTTCAGCTATGATGGTCTTGACGAACTGCAACGGCAGTAGCTCAGGTATAGATGTGGGTAGCAAGTAATTTACAGCTTTACATGTTAAAATAATGTGGGGTAATGGCTGGGTACAGATCTAATATTCAGGTTCACAAGACCAAAATTTATTATTTTTCATACTAAGGTAGTCTCCAAACCTCATTTATTTATCAGAACCCTACTTTGCAATGAACCATATGAACTAACACGCTGTTCTTCTTAAGAGCATATCAGTTAAAAGGCAAAAACATCAGGATCTTGTGAGTCTGGGCACTACCATAACCTGCTGAGGTTTTTAAAAGTGGGTGAAAAGCTGAGATTCACAAACATCCAGCGGTTTACCTACTAAAGAACTCTAGTATGCAGGACACATGCACACATGTTCATATGCACGTGTTTATATGTGCCGGATATTGGAGAAAAAGAAAGAAGGAAAGCTATAGAAACATGAAATTACAAAATCTTTCGCTTCTACTAGCATGAACCAAACTTCAGCCTTGCCAGGCTGAAGAAATTACAATTTCTTTGTAATCACTGGAGAATGAAAAACCCCTTCTAGAAGGCAATTCAGGTAAGCTCTTTCTCTGGTTCTAGGGGAGCCTGTCTCTCCTCACCATCTGGCAGCCCAGCAGGATTAGCCCAGCAAGGCCTCCACACGTTTTTGGTGCACACTTAGCCCCTGGACTGTTTGCTTCTTCTAGCACTTCTCTGTCTTCCTCTGTCACTCCAGCCTAGCAGATGTGCGTGTGAAGCTGGACTCTCTTTTTGATACTTCTTCCGTAGGATCACTTTGAGGGAAACTTTACCAGAGCTGGCAGTCAAGGAACTTTCCTGTTTTCCTCATTATGATACTTTGGAAACGTAACTCTGTCCTCATGCCCCAGTTTCCTTCATTTGTGAAAACAGGCAATAAAATCTGCATTTCTGAGAGCTGCAGATGTATTCTGCAATGTAAACACAATGCAGACTGCAAGTATGTTTATGCAGTGATTCCCAACTCCTCCCTGACCTGGACTTTCTCCGACTTCTTACTATGACCCAAAACTCGTAACCTTGCTATCGCAGCTAAACAACACTCTGATTGCCAACCATAGCACAGGCAGGTCTGCAAAATGGTTGTGGAAACCTAAACTCCCTCCGCAAGATAAATGTTCTTGCCGTGAGCCCAAGCAGAACTCTGAATCTTATCTGAAGTGCACTTATGGCTTCCTATTCCTACAGGCATTATAGGAATGCCTATATAATAGGCATTACATGAATTATTGAATAAATATAGGCAGTCAGGCCTATATTTGAGTGTTTTGCTGAACTGGGATAAGTTCATTTCAAAATCTGAGGTGTCATGTCATGAACAGGTACAGCTGACGTAGAAAAGTTGAGCAATAAGCAACTATTTCTAGCACGGTTTTATATTAAAGTGATTTAAAAAATGAAAAGATTTTTTAAATTATCTTCCATTTGCTTGAGGACTGTAATTTTTCTGCTCGTTTTGATAATGAACTAAATTTACTTTGTCCAAACAAACCTAAATCACTTTAAGATGAATATAAATATATTAATTCTCATAAAAGCAGCAAACTTTTAAAATACAGCTCTTGAAAAAGCCTGAATTCAGAACAATGCTACTTATTTCTTTGTCACAGCTTTCTGTAATATTGTAGTTCACCACCACCATTATGTATTATGTGCAGGGTTTCTAATATTATGCAAGGCCTTTTCATTCTTATATTTACCCAGGGAAGAAAATGCTGACTCAACAGTTTCTACAAGCCTAAATTTTCCCTGAAAAGCTGTGCAGTAGATGAATCTTCCGGGCCAACTTCTCAGTGACATCAGATACAGTATTAGTAATCCAACACATCAGTTATAGGCTGCCCCCTAGTGTAAATTTTTATTCTACACTATCAATCCTCAAAATAAAGCTCTTCTACCCACTGTGTATCATCTGAGATAAACTGAGAATAAAACATATTTAATTTACTTGCTGAGAGCGATTCATCCCAAATTCCCTTTGACTTGCTTCATTCTAGCAAAAACATTTTATACATATTACATATATGAGATGGAAGAGCTGAGAAATCTCCCTGGAGCACAAATATTTTCCCAATTCTCTCTCACTTTCTGCTTCTCAAAAGCCATATAAAACAAAATTTAAAGCCAATTTGTTCTTCCCAAAACCCAAACAAAGAAGCAAAATACAGACTGCTATATCATTTTAAAAATCAAACCACTCAGTACTATCCTCCTGAGCGTAGCGCAATCACATGGTTCCTCAGCGCAGGAGTCAGCTGTAATCTACGGATTACATCAGGCTCCCGATGCTTGGTGCCCACTGCAAAGATTAAATTCCCTCTTCCAAAGAGCTGCTGTTGCAAATAGACACCTGCAGAGAAGTGTGAAAGCTTGAGGTCACATTAGACCCAGCTCTAACTTAGAGCATCAAGCTTGCTATGGAGTGTAAGGACAGGCACTAGATCACCAATAGAGGTGTATCAAATTCTACAGGTCAAACATTATAGCTGGCTTTACCTCACCTTCTTTGATTCCATATTATGACTGAAGCTGTAGGAGTGATACTACTATAGTGTGTGTGTTTGGCATGAAAACCAAGTTAATCTGCCATTCTTTCAAACTTGTAAGATGACAGGAAAGCAGCAAAGCTGCAGGTATGGATTCACTAGCAGTTACCATTGCAAAATCTGCTCAGCCAAAACTCCGGATCAAGGATCCCTTTCCACTGGCTAGAAGTGAATGGTACTAGAGTTCAGTGACTCCCACGCAGCAGAGCACAGCAGATCAAACTCCCACAAACTAAACCATCTCTGGAAGCAAAAGCAGCCTGACTGCCTCACCATGACACTGAGCTGGAGCTAGGACTTACTACTTACTGGGAGTCAAAGTTTTTACTGAAGTGCAGTACCATGCTAATGCAGCTGATCAGTCTCTACATGGGTCAACACCACTTCAGGGCTCTCTGCACTGCACTTGGCTGCACAGCATAGCCATTCCCTGAGGAACCTCCCTTCCCTTTCTTTTAGGTTCTTTAAATTTATGTATTTGGACATAGCAGGATCACAGAAATGCTTACTGACACCCATTTAATTACCAGTGTGAAGAACTGCCCTGTCTGGCAATGCAGCGACCAGATATGGAATTTATGTTATAAAACTAAATGAATTTTTTCTTATGAGGGAAACAATTTTAGGGAAACTTGGATTGGCTGTCCTTTACTGTAGAGCTGTAATTGCTAAGAAGATAATGTGGAAACTGGCAATTATTTCACTATTAGTTTCTCCATGATCAATAAACTAGATTGCCTAATGGCAAAAATGACTATACAGTAAGATTGTTGCTTTACAAGAAATGCTATGCCACCATCACTAGTGACTAAATACTACTTCAACACAGCTAAGATCAAAGATAACGTTCATGGAACATACCAGTTCTCAGATACCAAAGAAGAACATCATTATTATCCTGGTGGCTTCAAAGCTTGTTTTGAAGAAGACTGTCAAGGCTGCTGGGAGTATTATTGACAAATACAGAAACAAAAGTACAAAACCAGTGATCCATTCTTCCTAAATGAATGTACTTAACATGATCACAAGCCTTCAGGTTCCAAGTAAAACCAAAGCCCCCTGAACAGTCTAAAAATTGGCAGTGATTGATTACACCACCTTCAGGCCAACATCAGTGGTACCAGAAGAAGTCTATGGAAGGAGGATTCAAACGCCAAATTAACTGATCTGTGGAAAGTCCAACATCCACATCAAACTGTCTATACAATTGCAAGCAACAGCTTTTGAATAAGCTAAATTCAACTCAACAGTTTGGAGATTAATACTGTAACATTGCTGCTGTAAAACAAGCACTCTGCAAATCAGCACAAAGCCAGCTGGATATCACTAATACGACTTCCTGTTACCTTGACACTAACTGGAAGTGATTCAAGGACACTGTCTGCACAGCTTTGAATACCCTGGACACCTTTGAATGCACTGGACCTAGCACTCTGGAAACATCAAGACTAAATCACTGAAATGCAAGAAATAAAAAGAAATGAAAAACACTGTCTATGTTTAACTTGGATGATGCAAGGTAAGCTTTAGCGGAAGCTGGCAGAGCAAGACCTGGTGCAAGTAAAGCCTGTGGCACCCCATCAAATGGCAGCAGAGAACTTCCAACATGGTGCTGCAGCTGTTGCAGGGAATGTCAGCTCCTCTGAGAACAGGAGCCTCCCCAACATGTTCTCTACCACTGTATGACTGGGATCTTCGTAACGAAGATTTTGTTTTCTCATCCTACTCTCCACATACCACATGACTGATTTCAAAAAAGCATCTTAGCTCTCCTGTCTTATCAACTGGAAGAGAAGGAAGTAGACATTCAGTTTTGGCAGTTCTCCATACTTGCCATTCCCTCACATCATAGCAGCCAAAAATGTTGCAGTGGAATAATTTGCATCTATGTAATATCTAGAGGTGGAATTTATCCCTTGAAATAAGCTCACACAGGTTGCTTTCAAGCCACAAACACTGTTTTTAAGTAACCTTAATCTAGGTAGAATTACAGCTTAAACATCTTCTCCCAACGTTGTTAGCTTTTACTGTAACTGACAATCCTTTTTATCTCTTAGACTTCACATTATAATGCTTCACTCTTGCCAACGTTTGCTCTTGCTACATTTTTTTCAAGCTAGCAATCATCACACCCTGTTGGGATGAGAACCAAGGATATCTGATTTATTCAATAATTCATAAAGAAAAAACTTCTCATCCAAAGCAAACTTTAGGTTTTCTATATTTACCCCTTAATCTCTCACTTATACTGGCAGGAAATAGGTATATTTTTGCCATCAGAAAACAGCAATGTCAAAGCAGAGCTCAGATGATACAGTTGGTGCCTTTACAATTGCTTTTATACTGCTGTTTTTAAAGTTGGCTGATCAATTGTTTGTATCATTTCTCTGCTGTAGCGAATGATCAAGACCTTGCTGTTATAGCCAAGGAACACACTCTGGAGAACCACTTTTTTCATATTATAACTGGGTTAGTTCACTCCCTTCTAAGGAGATGACCAAGTGGATTAAACTCTTCCATGAGATTTTACTATGGGCATGTTACAAAGACCAAACCATTTTTGTTGTGCACTGCAGCTCGTTAGGCACTTCAGAGATCTAAAAATATTTTTTTTACAGCAGCTGTTATATTTTACATATTTTTTAAAAGAATAGTGTGTGTAAGTAACATAGTCAAATGAAAAACATATGTCCACGGTTAATAGTATACAAAAAGAGCACTATGTATATCACCGAGAAATGAATAACATAAGCTTTGGTTATTGGCTTAAATGAATACTTTACAATCATTTTCCCCCATAAAAGGTGTGAACTCTGAGGGAGGGGGGGAGTACTGCTGGGAATGGTGCCCTCTCTCATCTTAAAATGTGTGAGAATCCAAACAGATTATTTATATGCAGCTTCTTTTATTGATTACATTATGCTACATACTATGTGATTCAATAGGACTCCTAAAAATACATTTTCTAAGAGCTTACAGTTTATAATGGTATAACAGCAAAAGGTTCAGTTCTCATCTAAACCTGAAGGCTCGGGATTTACGCTCTAATTCTTGAGAGCTCAGAAGGAGGGTTTGGTAGCATACACAAATGCACACACACTTGGGGCTTTGCCCTGAAGGCCCCTTACAAACTAAGAGACACGATGCTGCCAAGATTTAAGTCTGAGATCTGTCAGAGTTTGAAACTGCAGAATAGGAACTTAAATGATGAATAAAATGGGCCAACAGAGATGACTGAAGGAAGGAAAGCGCTGTGTTCGTGTTCTCTGTGCCACACGAAGGCCTTGTGGAAGTCATGCTGGCATCGTGGGATGGCAGGTACTGGGTTTCCTAGCTGTGCACAAAGGCCCCTCCAGCGACCTGCGCTGGTTTGGGGGAGGACCGCAGGGTTTCTCCGGTGAAAGACAGCAAGAATCACTAGAGGGCTCCCAAACTGTTTAAAGGGACATTCTCCTTCCTGCAATGTATATAGGATAACGCGAGTTAAAGAAAAGACTTTCAGGATTCTCGTTTTACTTCTCTCGTTGGCTCAAATATTCTGTCTTTGTGTTCAAATTCACTCTTTCTGGAGGAGAGGCTGCAAAAATCACTTTTAGGGTGATATAAAGTAGGAGGGGGGAAGCTTTTGGATACATTTAACAACTGGGGGATTGGCACTGCTGTCATTGGCTGAGCAAAGAGACAGGAATGAGAAATGTGACAAGGAAACAAAGTTGGAAATGTAGCTGAAGGCTGAATTTATACAGCTTGCAAAGAAAGGACAACAGTCTGTGGGATGGGACCACCATAATTTGATAAACTGTCCTATTTCTAACCCACTTTCCACCCACTAAATTCAAGCACCTTGATTTTCTTCTGCAATCTTTGAAGAGTCAAGGAATCTCCAAGAAATACACATTTGCCTGTACTTTTTTCTGTTTGTGTAAAAATACATATATACACATATGCATACACACACACATACACACACACATATACATGGTCTATATTGGAGTCACTACATCGTGGAAAGGAAGAAAACTACTGACCTAAAAAGGAATCACTTAGGACTTTTTTCTCCACTAACACAGCCTGTCACCTATTTCCCCCTAATTCCTGCGGGCAGAATAGACCTTGCTTCCTGAAGAGCAGCTCTCTCTGAGTTGAGTTACCAGCAAGGAATCCTGAGCGTGATTTCTCCAGCGCTCCCAGGAACCGGTGGTTATTCTGTCTCCTTTATCTGCCACATAATCAGTTGCAGTCGTTGTAGCACTTTGGACCTGGTTTATAAGAATTTTATCCTAAGCATCAGTCATTTTACATGACAGTTGAAAATCCCCCGGTGTCTTTGGATCCTGCCACCTGTCGAGGGAGTAAGTCAAATGGCTAGCTCTGAAAAAAGGCATGGGAATAAGTTACCTTGTGTAGCTCCAGCTCCTGAGCTAGTTGAGTGGGAAGGCTTTAACTGTTTTGATACATTACTATTAGTATAGTAATAGGAGAGTAAGGTGAGAGAATTGAACTTTTGTCTAATAGTCTGTAATTGTGAAGCTTTTCCAAACATACCCATTCCCCCTCTTGCAAGGTAAGAATTGTGAAAAAGCCTCAGCTTCTGCAATTGCGGTGCCTTCCCCCTTGTCTAACTGGGCTGAAGTTATGTGACATTCTTCCTTATCAATGGTGCAGTCTCACTGGATTTTTTTTAAAGTGTCTAACTGATCTCTAACTGGTACACTTTGACGTAAATATTTAAAGATTCCTTATAAGAAGATCAGTGAAGGGGGAAGGGAATCCTGCAGCTATCAGACTTCTTCTGCAGTGGAAAAACAATATTATGACAAGGAACCGTTATCAGATCAATGAGCTGTTTAGGTGGAAGTCTAGGAATGAGATCTGAAAGCAACAATTTTATGTTTGACTCTGAGTTGTCCCTTGTGACTCTCTGGTTTTGGACATCTTGAGGCTCCAGCAATATTTTCCTAAGTAATTATTTAAGATGAACGAAACATTAATACATATCAAGTAAGCACAACAGTAATGAAGTAGGGCTGTAATGGATCTATGAGGTACATTGTTCAGAAATGGAACAGTTAACACTATTAGCATTAAATTTGTCATAATTATGCTTTGCAGTTAATACTCTATTAAGATGAATGGGGAAATTCACATCTTTGATGCTATTGTTTCAGGCTATCTAAATGCAGACTAACCAAGATAATTACATTCTAATTTTCTTTTCCATTTCCTTGATACTGTACACCATCCTCCACTCCCTGTGTATCTGCTTGACAACAGTAATTTCACTTTCTTTTTTATTTTTTGCTGTCAGTGTGTTTGTTCTACTGAAGACAGAATAGCTGGCTTGAAGTGTAGGGAAACTAGACAGCTGCCTCTCACAGCGAGAGGATAAGGGGCAGGAAAATAACAAATTCAAATAGATTTTAACAGTTATTATTTGTTGTCAGGCATTGTTTCATTTTAAAACTAGGATATTGGTGAGAGTTATGACTCTGATTTCCTTAGTATTCTGTTGGGGAGTGAGGAAGTTAGCAGGCGTAGCTGGTAAATAACGTATGTGCCCTGTGCGGGTAAAAAGCTAGAACTGTTTGTCTACACATGCATGGCCTCTGCATCCTTCTATACTCCTCAAATTTAGCCTCCTACTCTATATACTGTTTATTTCTAAGCGGCAATATCTGTGTTGGTTGTAAGCCGCAAGTACCTCAGGGCATTGTTTTTGTGTCCTTAGTCTCTACAGGAATGAAGGACACTGATGTCTGCTACTGAATACGTTCCTAAGCATTTAGGCTGTTTAATTTTCTTGATTTGTAGCTTTTGTTTCTTTTGTTTAACTCGTAAATGAATCTAAGTCCAAGATTTTCTGGACTGACCATAATTTTGTGTTAGCCCACAAGTGTTAATTCAGAAGATTATATTCTTCCTCTGCAGTTCTTATAGTTGTTATATCTTTGTGTCAGTTCTCACTTGAGGTGTGTGTCTTCCAATTACAGTGTATCTCTATAACCTTCTGGTGATTTCAAGAGCAGTTTTATTGCCACTGAAAAGGAAATTATTGACAATTCATAACCTGTTACAGTTCCTGCTCCACCTGCCATTTTCTAACTCCCTAGACTATTGTGAACTTCAAGAAGATTGCTTTTTAAAAATCTTTTACCATCTGCTGTATACTGCCTAGAGCTTGCTATCCTGTTAGGGCTTCTTGAACCAATTTTTGCAGTCTAGTTCTATTTGCATTTCCCAAGATGAGCCAAGAGACAATTAGATAGCAGACAATTTGTGAGCCTCAGTCCTTCCCTACTGAGTTGGGAATGTCATGCTTAAGCATTGCAGGTGACCAGCGAGGCTTTAGTTCTTTCTTCACTGTCTGCAGTTGTAAGTCTTTGCTGTGCGATCTTGACATTTTGCAAAAACAGGTTTGTGTCATACTTAAAATTGATTGTGTCCAGTATGATTTATTTCTTTTTCTGTAAAACCATAATACTGCACAGAGGAGACCGAGACAACATGATACGATTCTGCTTAGTTTTAAAGCTGTAAGAACTCTGGGTGTTCCCTATAGTGTCAAATTTCCTTTCCATCCGAGCAACAGACTGAATCTCTGACTAGCCATGTGCAATGTCATTGTATGAAGGTTACAGGTCTCCCAACTCCAATTCGCGCATATAATAATAAAATAGCTTTCATCCTACACTATCTTTCTTTCCAAAGTGTCCTGCAGAGTACATACTGCAGCAGCAAAGACACCATGGGGATCTTAGTCACAAGTGGGGATGGCTTATGTTGAAGCAGTTATAGTGTTTCACATCCCTCTCTTTCTTGGTACTCTTAGAGATTCCTGCCCTGAATACAGGGCTGGCTCTGCTTCTTGGAAAGCAGTAGCTGAACTGCTAAAGATTGTTACACAAATGCCAAGCTCTTATTTGCAATTCTGTAGCTGCTGCATCAGTATCTGAACTGTTCCTGCAGCGTGGGTAGGGAACTACTGCAGCCATCCCAATATAGGACATCCTATCCTCTATCATGACTCAGTCCACAGCCATTTCTGGTGAAGAAGAGTGTCAGCTAACACATTTCAACTAACAAGAGAGCATAAATTTTCTTGAGGAATGGCCACATAGATAAAAAAGAATTTGGCTTTTTATAGTACCTCATAAAGGTTCACTACCCCGTATACTGCATGGAATCTTTTGGCTTGGAAAATTGAAAACTGACTCGATGGTACTAGGATTTGATTATCCAATGCCAAGAAACTTAAAAGGCTCTGAGACACATGTAAATTAACAGGACGTCTTTTGGTTTAACATCAAGAGAGAATCCTCCATACTTTCTAATGCTGAATTGTAGTTTTATCGTGAGCTCTGTTTGAGTGCAGTGGAGACCATCACCTTGATTCTTCACCTGACGCTGCCTCTCTATCTCTGAACTCTCACCAGGGTCTTTACAGGAGAGGAGAACTAGACATGGGAGAGTTACTAACACAAGTTCTGTCATGATGCCTTCTTTCCTTACTTTCCTAGCATGATGAACTATTAGTGCAGTGCCAGGGACAAGAGTTTTCTTTCACTGAACATACTGTCCCTTGGCTGTATATTTGTGTATGCCGTACATTTCAGCAGAAAGGTCAGACTAGTCTGTTGTGGATAAACACCCATAAACACCAATATAACACCAAAAAATGGAAAAAAGCAGCCAAGACAAAAAACAAAAAATGCTAGAATGGCAAACCAGAAGCCAAGAACTAGAGTGCCTTTTCAGGGAGTGCTGGCTGCCTTGGAACTGGGAGTAGGAAAATTGTCTCGTGTTTGTTCTGACTGAATTCAGGACAGATCTCTGTGCAGTCATGGTAAATAAACAGGATTTCTTGAAGGAAAACCTGATTCATATGGTCACCTTCTCCTCCTAATGGACACAAGCCAATGAGGCCCAGATTATTGGCCAGTCATTTAGGCTAAAAGTGTATTACCTAGATGTATTACCTAGTGTATTACCTCTACGAATAATGCAATTTTCAAATTGATGGGTGAATCACATACATAATCAGAGAAATAATTAATTTTGTGCTGTCCTAAAGAATTTAAATTGTTTACAATTTAACATTTTGTTAAATTTTAATGAAACAAAGGATGTTATTTCCTTCTGCAATTCTTCCAATTTAATCATTTTTATGTAAAATATGTCAATTTAAAAAGAAAAATACTGAGATCAAAAATCAAAATTTTAAATTTTGAATATATGACACAAAATGCTATGATTTTCTCACTTTCCCCTCTGCTTCTTCTCCAACTGATCTTTTTTCAAACAAAAATGCTTACCGAATTCAACTTACATTTATGAACAATTTTGTCATCCCTAAAATCATCTTGGGGACTTATATTCAACCAGCTCCTCACCTGCTCTGAGCAGGGTCAGATTAAAATGCTGGAAGGCAGTCATAAAGCTCAACCATTGTACAGTGATGGAAAGGTTTTTGGCAAGTGGTGGTAGTGTAGACACCGCCAATAAGTGCTTCAAACTGGATGCTTTGTCTCTTAAACCCCCATTCGCACTCATCAGTATTTGATAGTTATCTAGCAGCATTTCTTTCTTTCCGAAGTACCCAACCCAAAGCAGTAAGAATCTTTGCTTGATTTCTGTGGGTTTTGAATCAGGCCCCATATTACTGCTTCTTTTTGAAAAATAGACAGGCAATATGAAAACAGTGTAAACTTTCATGTTTTTTCCTATCCTTATCTTTGTTCTGTTTTTTTTAATGAAGCTAAATAATTTCTTCTGAAAGTCTGCCTTGTTCCTCTTCCATATGTTCCCTGCCTACATAAATACCTTTAGCCTCTTTATTAATTCTTTGACAAATGTGTTTAGACCTTCTTCTCACTGTTCCTTTTTTTTCTAACAGGTTTTGATCTAATCTAATGGTACTTAGTAGCCAGTCCAGGTCCAGTGGAAGTTTGTGCCACTGTCCTGGCATTAGTGGAGCAATATGGCTTATTCTGGGTCTCGGTTTGACCCTCCGTTTCTCTACAGTTAACACTTTCTTTCTGCAGCTCTCCTCCCACCAAAGCTTGAATAATAAAACATGCTGCAAAGCAGTGGTGTTCCTGAGAGTTAGCATTTGGGGTAGCAGATGGGGTGATAAAGAAACTGTTTGTGGGGGCGGGGTATGGCCCCTATTACTCCACACCCACTATATATATTTTTAGCCATTAAATATAATGTGGAAATGTAATGCATTTTAGAACTGTATTTTATCAATATATTATCCCCTCAAGTACAGTACTTTATAAATATTGATAAACTTAATCATAAACAAACTCATTGCTAATTCCTGGAGAGCAGTCATCATGATGTGGCAGTGTTTATTGAAGTGGCGATTGGCATGAAGCTATGTTGCAAAGGATATGTTTCTCTGGGTTAACAGTTTGATAGAGGACATATCTCTGTGCATATATTCAATTCCGCAGGTCTGCATAAGTATATGTAAAAATAGTATTTGACTAAGAAATGTTAATGATTATGTAATATCCCATATAAGAGGTGAGGAATGCTAGAATTACTTCTAATTCTCAATGTCAGCACTTCTATCAAGAGCCAGTTATGAGGCTAATATGAGGAAAACTAAACAGACCCTCCCTCTCAAAAATATTTCCTGGTGAAAAAGTGCAATACCTATTTCTACGATTTTTACCCATATTAGATCCAGTCCAGGATTAACATAAATGACAACACACATTAGGTAGAAAGTGGGTGCAAGACACTACTGTTCTGGTTTGGTATCGCCTTACAGCCACTTTTACAATTTGCAGTGATAACGCAAGGTGAACAGAAAGCAGCCCTCTAAATGATCCTTATGCCCTAATGAGTCTCTCTGACCTGAACGAGATTTCCCACCAAGCAAAGCGCAGGTCAGCATGGGAAAAGCACAGAACATGGTCTGATATAAACAGTACCCTGAAAAAAATAAAATTCTAACCACAAGGAAATCAGAATGCTGTACATGTTCTCATTCTTACAATTGTTTCATTTAAAAAATTACCAAAAATTCCTTCTATATTACTCCTATATTGCAGAAATTGATATCCTGGTATTTTGTTATTTTTAATAACTACTATATCACTACTTATACTAATGTATTTTTATTATTGAGAAAACAAAACCCTTAATATTCTGTTCCTTTCTTATTTCTGAGTACACTTTAATTTCTTCTTCAGGGAAATCATTTCCCTGAGAAGAAAACTGCTTGAAAAGTAAAAAAGATGATCAATAGGCAGCTTAGCATTTTTCCTTCCTTTTTTGCTTTAAAAGATAAAACATCCGAGAGAAAACCAATATGAAATGTTTATATATTTTATATATAACTTCAACCACTTTCACATAATGCATGTCTTTGTGCTTCTGCACACAGTAGTGCACACACACAGATCTCCAGAGATGAGATCTGAAAATGGTTAATGCATTTATGTAGGAGCATTTTTCATATAATAAGGGCTATTTGCTTGATTTTTTCACATCCTCTGGTTTTCAGGGAGGAGGGAGGCACTGATGACATATTAAGAATAAGAAAGCTTTGATACACTGTGCAATTACTATTTTTTTCTTTAGAGATGGACAAGAAGCAGTAAGGACACCCTTCTGCACACACACAAATGAGGAAAACAGATTTGTTTTGACAGGCTATTATACTACAAAAATATTTATGAATGTAAGCTGCAGCAAAGTGCCTCAGTCTTAGAGAATGCAAACCCTGCATACTATATTCACTAACGCTATAGGAAGGCACAGAGAAGCAAATATAATACATCCCTTTTATGCTAAATAGGCATGTAGCAGGATAGCCTAGCAATTTACTATTGAAAGGATTTCTTAAATGTCATAATTTTCACAAAATTATAATATTTCTTGCATACACTGTGAAGTGACCACCCTTTATTTTGCAATCAGAGAGCAGAGCTGGCAGAACTGAAGTGGTTTGGCAGCTGTAGAGATGAAACTGAACTGAACAAACAGTTTCTTAAGTGATGCTTGGATAGAAGAATTTGGAAACAGTTCAGCTTTTTTTTTTTTTGGAATTCATTTAAATGTGTGAATACTGCTTGTTACATTCTTGGGAGTAATTTCTATATATATGGCACAGTAGTTATTTCATTATACTGCTAAGGAAGGAAAAGCATAAAAGTATTAGAATAAATTCGTGTTGCAGAAAAAGTGCAGCTCTATTTACAGAAGTAACTGTAGATAACACATGCATGCAACAATACATAATTCTTGCAGTATTTTTAAAGGTAACAAGAACAATCACTTCTTGTTTCTGTTACTGCTATCCAATAACACAACTCTGCATTATAAAGAAATATCTTTCTATGCTGACTAGTTTTTGGATCTCCAGACACCTGTATTCAGGAAAGACAGAAGAGGAAGGCATGTTGAGAAATGTTTCTTGAGTTTTACAAGAGATTTATCCATCAAGGTTTAAAAGTGACAGTGCCACCATTTGTAGAGCAACCTCCTGAATACCACAGAGCTCATGAAATGCAAAGAATTTTCATATTACTTTCTGAAAAAGGAAGCACCTAGTGTAATTTCCAGTGAAGTCAGTATTTCATAAGGTCAAATTTCTCCACAGCTCCAGAACTCATCAGTGCTTCAGTATTCATCAACTTCAGTTCCTCAAAGTATACATATTCTGAGCTTTTCTGCTCTCAAAGAGACTGACAGCTTTTATTGCTGAAATTATCTTCTCTGTTGGATGGTCCAGAAAGGAGAAAATGAAAATGCTTACAAAGAGCGAGTATCTTAACAACAGCTTCCCTTTCAGCATGAGGTCTTCAAAGCAAATGAGGATTTCGGTTTTGCTGGCATTTGGTCACCCTAACCAAGGCAGCCAACTGGCTCTGCTTTTTATACATGAATGCTTCTGTGAGCTTTATCTTTCTCCTAGATCCAGTATACTGTATGAAAGGAAACAAGGGATCCTCAAAGGATGTTCATTAACTTTTAGTAGCAATGTTATGAATCTAATTGGTGTTACGGATCTGGGATAGCTTATCCTGTATCCAGTACCATATATTCATGAATTGTATGATTGTGTGATTCACAGAGATTGAATGCATGTTTGGCTATTGAAAGCCAAAGTGGTGATTAACACGAGACTGACATGATGCAAAGTTTGTGGAAAATGCAGGGTCTACGTTTGCACTTTTTTTTTAGTTATACAAGTCAGAAAGTATTTGTTTGCCCCAAAAATGTAGGTGCAGGCCCAGCAAATGTACTTCCAAGTGTGTTGTCTAATCCAAAGTGGTTACTTTTCAATGACTATCTCATTTTTTTTACTATCCTGCCATTCTTGGATTGTGGATCACCATGCTTTCTATGACACCTTTTGCAACATAAATAAGCCTAAGAGCCTGAACTTCCCTTTCTTATCAGGAGAGCTCACAAGGGAGTCATTGTATTCCAGAGTGTATCCTCTGGAAGTCTTCAGTAAAACTATATTATTATCTCCCTTGATTCTATTTTAAATAGCTCTGTAAATATTGCATCCCTTTTGCATTTAATAGCTGAAGGACAGCTGTTAGATTATTTTTCTCAGGAAGAAGGTGTTATGATCAGGGCTCAAACCTATATTATAGAAAATGTATGCTTTAAAAGCATCCTTCACCTCAGTTTGCTGGCCCTAGTACAATCACGTACCAAAAGACGGAATCAAGAAATTTATAGTAGCAAATGAAAAAAACAGGCATAAAATGACTGTTTTTGAGAAATTGCATAAAAATGCAAAAAAAGGCTTATACAAGCACTTACTTTTAAAACAGAAACTTGTGTTCCTGCACATCTGGGGTGTAGTATATCTTGTCTTTTCCATCTGTTATATAGGTTTGGGATGAGAAGGCAGGCAGATCAGTTGTCAGTGTCTTTTGATAATTCTGCCATACTGTATCTCTGCATATCTGTTGGTTTGGTGGAGGATAATGGTTTTCAAAAAGAAAGCATTCATTGTCAATAGTAGCCATAAAAGACACCACAGTGATAATACATAGAGAAGAAAAAATACATCATAATGAATGATGTATAGTGAACAGGTGCTGCTAACCTTTTTTGATTCTTCAAAAGCAAGTATTGAGATTATAGCAAGAAGATTATATAAATCAATAAAACTTTGGGTTTTTTCATGAAAACAATAGCATCTACAGAAGCTGGAACAAACCACTGTTAATACATTCAGCATTATTAGTATTCATAGTAAGAGTGAGACTCCCTATTTCAGCTAAGATTATAGCATTACAATTAAGAAACTAACAATATAAGCTACTGCTCAGCTAAAGGCCATATTAGTAATGGTACATATTAGTCTAGTTTCACCAGAGCATGGACTTCAAGCAGTGTTTTCAAATGCACTTGAGTGACTTTGGATATAACAACATTGCAGAAGTGCCGCATGTTGGGCCATGTTCTGTTGATTTTATCTAATACTATAGATGGGGATATGAACTCACCACTCTATTGTGCAATCCAAGAAGAAAACCAAGCACCTAAAGACAGTACTGCAATACTGTGGTGGCAGTGGCAAGTTGAACAAAGTATCGTCTATAGGCTCCTCTTCTGAGAAGCTGGTCCCTTCTCACTAAGAGTGAAAACAGGTGAGGAAAGAAGGATATAACAGTAAATTAAATCACAGCACAGCACCAGAATCCCAAAATATGAAACTGAAACCTTGGTTACATCTTTTAGGCTATCAAGCATTTGTGCATTAAAGATCCATTCAGAAATTGTTCAAAGAAACTTAGAGGAAAGGGAGTAATGCAGGAGTCTCTGTTATGTGTTAAAGCCTTATTGCTATATTTCTTATATTAAGGGGGAAACTGGAATTATTAAAACAGAGATTATACAATTACAATTTATACATTGTGTAATACAGGTGTATTATACAATACTTCTGGTTTTGGAAGACAACGTATGGCATGGGATGAGCTTAGCATTGATTGAGAAGCTGTATTACTTTCCAAGCCACTTCCTCCTCCTTTTCCAGAAACTCCTGACCATGCATGTTCTGAAACGGCTGCTGGTTAAGAGCAAAACAAAAAACTCACAAAGCTTTCCAGTTTTTAAATAATTATTTGAAATAAATATTGAAGGATCACAGGTTCAGTGGCCTGATGTTTCTCTTTGCAAATAGTATCTTTTGTAACACAGTCACACCAGCATGAGGAGGACATGGGGTTATTATGTGGCTAGCACTAATGCACCGCTCCAGACACATGAGCTACAAATCCCAGTGGCTTTACTTAGCAATAAAGTCCCTTTCAGACCTCACCATTAGCCTAACCTGCTTTGTTTCTAATGTCTCCTCTGCTCTGGAAAGGATGGGGTGAATTTACTCCCCATTAGTAAAGACTGTCTCTGAGCTCAGCATGCCCTTTGTGATTACTTGAATTTTTTTCCATCGTTGGCAAATTAAATTTACTCTTTAAGTGAACCTGACTGGTCGCATTCCTGGGCAGGGAACAGTTCATTTCACCTAACCATTAGGTCCCCAAACTCTCCTATTCATTCTCCAGAACCTTTGTAAAGGCAATGTGATTCATTCACTTGGTGGAAAAGATGTTGCTTTTTCCACTGGTGCAGATTAACAGGTCTTTTCTTGCTTGAACAAGTGTTAGAATCAATAATCGTAAATTGGGCCTTAGTAGACTTTCCTTTCTCTTTCATTCTAACTTGGCTGTAATATTTATTTTCATTAAACATGCATCTAATTTTCACCATACTGTGCAATAGGATCTTCTGAGCAGGAAAGAAAAAAATAAAAGTGCTCAGAAACCTCCTGATGTTTACTTAGACACTTTGAAAAATATCTCCATTCTAAATCTAGCATTAATTTTTTTCAAAGCTGTGCCAAGTTCTGTATTATTCAACACAGTACATGTAGTTTCCAGTACTGGATATTCAAAATTCAAAATCCACAATCACTGTTTGACAGCAGTAAAGCAAATCAAATACCAGCTACTGTGATGCAGTATTATTATTAGAAAAGAAAAGGCTGTTCTTAAAGACCAAAAATAATTGAAGGTGTTCTAAAATGGCATGGGCAAAGGTATTCCACCTAATCTCAAATGCAGCCTAATATTGATGTAAATATTATGAGATCTGTTTTCAGCTTAGATGGGGTCCTAGAGAAAATATGAAGTGGAAGGAGAAATAGAGGAAAATTCTGTTCAGAACCGAAACCAATCTGTATATTTTATTCAGGACAATGACCTATGTCAGTGTGACTTCATCATCTCCTTCTAGGACCACAGCTTTCAGGCTTTGTCTCTCATTTTTAAAGTTAAAATAAGTAGCCAATAATCAGAGAAAATAGCTGCACAAGGTTGGCACCATCTGCCACTTCGTCAGGAATATGTTTGGCTTTTTGTTCTCACTTCTGTCCTCTTTGAATGAAATAAAGGAAATACGCATTTAACTTTTTTACATAGGCAATTTTTTAATCACCTTTTTCAGGCTGCTCCATCATCTTGTGCTTGATGAAGGAAATCAATGTACACAGTAAAATACCAGATAATACGTGATTGGCAGAGTTTCTTGCAAGTTACTTTAACAATCACTTCTTCATTACAGTCAGGCTTGCTGTAATTACCGCTTTTCTGTACAACTAACAGACATGGTTATGCTAAAACTCTCACTTCTGCTGTTATGGATAAACAATGATAGGGAAAATTATTTCGTATGAGGAAAAAAGTCACTGAAGACAGAACTGGTGATCTTCTGTTACATGTCATGCGAGAATGACGTGGGTGGATGCTGTAGTTCTAACAGGGAAATGTCTTTAACGGGAGCTACTGGGACTTCCCTTCTTGTGTTTCATTTATAGTTTCTCCTTCTTTCTTTTCTCTGTTGTTGTTGTTTTCTTTCTTCTCTCATGATCTCCCAAATGTCTGTTTATATTCATTTCAAATTGCATAACTAGACGGGGTTGCTTTCATTTCTCTTCTATTGGTATTACTGTAACATATGATACAGTATACATCATATATATATGTATGACTACTGTTTATTATCCAAATACAATTATCAAAGTAAAAATGTGGATTACACAATAGTACCAAACACCCCAAGAAGTAATAGCCACTTCACCTCTAATTTAATACTAACAGAGACAGTGCAGCACTTGCAATGAAACAAATACTGCAATGTTAACAAAAGAACTATGTCTAAAATTTCACAGGTCTTCATGAATTAAGACAGTTTCTATCATATCACTGCAAAGCAATTTTTTTAATGATAAAATGATTTTTTAATGTTAAAATATACATCTATGCTATGTGCTAACTGCTTTTTCTTAGAATGACATGCAGTAATTCAACACATTTACCTCAGTGCTATCATGAATGGCTATTAATTAAACATCAAGCAGCATAGTTTCAGGTAAAGGTTTTAGTCTGGCATTAGAAAATTCACATCAGCCATGTTAATTTGTAGAAACTAGTGTTTAGTAGCTGTCAAAGAAAAAAATCAAGGCTAATTTTGGTTTTGATTTTGTGAGCCCTGTAGTTCAGGTTCCTGCAAAACTAAACCCAGTTGTACAGAATTCGAATCTTTGCATTTCCTGGGTTAGCAGGTGAGCGGTAAAATGCTTTACATGCTCCTTCTCTCTCTCAAAGAGATGACTTCCATTCTTCAAAATTTTAATAAGCCCTGTTTATCCATCCTAATGGAGTATCCTTAAAAAGACAACAGCATTTTGCAAAACAATTCATTTAGGAAACACATGACCTTTTTAACTGCCTTTAAGTTAGCAATAAAATTGGCTCAGCCAGCCAGCCCTAATGAGGAAGAGAGAGAAAACATCAACCTTTTCCCTTTCCTCTATCTAATTATAAACATCATTGTCAACTGACTCCAAGATCAGCTGAATCCTAATTGACCTTAGACATTGTACAATAAAAGATAGTCAGAACTGCCAAAATAAATGTTAAAAAAGTAAAAAATAAATCATAATTAGTGCCTTAACTCTTAATTTTTCATTTAATTCTTTCTACTATTCATAATTACAACATTTAGCTTAAAAGTTCTTTTCAGGCTGAAATTTTCTGAAATTGGGCACATTTTAATGAGTCTCTTGGATTATATAATATGTGCTTCTGAAAATGAGCAGTCAGTGGGATGGAGAAATTCAGTGGGGAATAAATAGTGATGACTAGTGAACACATCATTTAATGTCTCTTCCAGCGATTAACAGAACTAACTTTTCTTTTAAAATGGCATCTCGTTACCTGACTAGTCAATTCTTGGGCAGATTCTCAAGAACTGCTTCTAAGATCCTAATCCTGCAAATGTTTATATAAATGCCTTCCTTTAGTTACAAATACTCTCCTGTACTTGAATAAACTATGGAACTAATTATATCAATAAGAATTTTAATTATTTTGAGGACTGGGACCAAATTTTTTACATAATTTACTGCTGTAATATTTTTCATATGAATTAATGGAATTACCATACACAGAGTATATACACACAAATAGCTTAGCTAGATTTCTAGCTGGTATCACAAAATTGTATTTGCCATGGCCATTCCATAGACAAGCTTATAAAAGCTAAAGCCTTTTTCAAATCTTGCCTTAGATATGAAATTCCTAGTGCTGGCTTTAAAGTATTCTGCATGACAGATTCCCTGTCTTTACTTTAACCTATGCATTTATGTCCAGTATAAAGACCTGTATTGCACAAAAATCAATCTTTGCATAAGACAGCAAAGATAAATGCAAAAAAACAATGTACTCCTCAGTTTCCAATAACATTATCACTTCTGCTCAGTATCTATCTTAATATGGAGTGCAATGTCCAAACAATCCATTTATTCACATTTGCAAAAAAAAAAAGTCTCGCATTAAGATATGGCTCAGTTTTGACAGATAGGCTTCTTGTTTATAACTTCAGATCTAAAAAGAATGGCTCGTCCTAGTTCTGTTCATTAATTTACTAGCCCTATCAAATTTAGTAATAGGTTGGTGCAGCTCCATATGGTTTCATCTCCTAACCCCCACTACTTACTATGTTATTACTGTAATGCTTTCTAACTTTAGACTGCCATCCTCCTACAGTTTCATTTGCTGTATTTTGCATCCATTACTACCTGAATCTCATTACAGACTTTCCTGCATGGCAGTTCGCTAATGCAAACCATCCTCCAGCAGGACCGATACTTCCAATTTTAATTTTCATGATTATCCAAATAATGTAGCATGACAATGAATCTAGAAAACTATGCTACAGTGGTCACCATTCTCTAGCCCTCAGAAGACTGAAGTGAAGGTGCTTTACTTGAGGGAAGAAATATGCTAATAAAGAGGAAAATGACATTTTTGAAGTTATTACCACTTCAAGTCTCCCTGGCAGAGTCATCTTCTTTTTGTCTGCCATTTCAGAGTCCATTTAATTGTTTTCAGCTTTGCTATTACTCCCAGCCAACTTCATTTGTCTGTAGGTTATGTTTTCACAACAAAATCAGACAATAGTTTGACAATACATTATATGCAGCAGCAATATGGGCTTAATGTATCCACTTTTTTTAAAAAAAAGGCAGATTTGGCTTATAGCATAACCCACAACCAAAATGCTTTGGCACCACTGAGAGAATAGTATGTAGCGCAGGAGCAGGAGCAGCAGCAAGTAATGGGAATCAGTGGGGTCAGAAATTGAGCTAGTACTGGTGCCCAAGGCAGCCTACGGTCAAGCCACAGTCTCAGCTGCAATGGTGATATGTACAGCTGAAATCTGCTACTGTTACCCGTATTACCTAACACAGACGCAATGCCATGGGTCTACAATCCAGCAGAAAGCAGATCACAAAATCTGCAGGGATTTTGGATAGCAAACACATACTTACATATATATATATATCTGTATGCATGTCTGTGTGTGTATATATATGTATGCATGTATGTAAGTAACTTGCTCTGCTGTGCTTTCACCATTATTGTTACCCCTGCAAATTAGCATCTGTGCTAACAAGTGCTACCTTCATTTTGCTGTATAGCTCTGTCCCCGTCTTTGTTTTCCATTAAGTGTTTGGGATATCTGAATTAAGAAGATATAGTTAGAGAGCTAAGATATATTACTTTAGGCAATAAATGATCATCAATTATCCTTTCTTGTATTTCTCACAGCTGCGCATGTTTTGGTTTGTAAAAATCAATAATAACACAAGGAGAGAAAAAAGAATTCACAGTTAAATCATGAAATATTTTAGAGTGTAGGAAAGAAGTTCCTTTAAAAAAAGCAGATATAAGCATTTTTAAAATTAAGAACACTTTTTAAAGAATGCATTTTATACCTATCAAAATGTGTCGTGATATTTTTAATCTTGGATGAAACGATTAAAGATATTTTGACAGCAATATTTCAAGTGTGAAACTCTCCACATAATATCTCAACAATCTCTAGTAAGTTAAAACAACTCATTTCTGTAATTTAAGATTTGTAATATAAAACTTTATAGCAACAAAATCATGATAGATTGAAAGATCTCTAGATGAATACTGGCAGCAGATACTTGTATCAGTATTACAGAGTAATTAACTAGTAAAATCATCTTTTTGAAAATAAAACTATCTATAAATTAAAATCTCAAATTTCACCACAGGACAGTTTGCACAAAAGTGCCAAAAATGCCATTGCTTTGTTCTTTTCCCCCCCCATCTTATATGATTTATTCTTTGGGTTGTTCTTTTTAAACCAACATTATAACACAGATTAATTTATATGGCATTATTTTCTTGTCACATACTATAGTCATACTTTTATATAATTCCTATAGAACCAAAACATTTTTTAGTTATTTTGATGGGTTTCATTTTACAATTTACTGTCTTCTCTCTTAAACAAATTCTCGTGATATACTTAATGATAACTGAAAAAGCATGAACGGAAGTGAAGAAAAGACACTTTGTAGTCAAAAACCAAGGCAGATACAAAGCAAAGAATTTCTTTGGTTTGTGCAGCCTTATAGTTCTATAATGCCAAGTAATATTACAGCAAAATATCAGGTGTTTACCAAGTTTCTAAATGCTTACTTCCCAAGAAGAGGATATACATTTTTTTAGTAAGATGATTCTTCTCAGTCAGGATATATGATAACGGGATGAATACAAGGATCAAATCCTACTATCAGAAAGAAAGGAATTTTAAGATAACAACCAAAAAGAATGACTATGGGTATGTGAAGCATTTGTTTGCAAGATACAATGATGTTTTAAGCACATACCTAGTGCTTTCTCCACATGCTGAGTAACCAGGCTAATTAAAAAGCCCATACAGCTCTTGTTAAAATCTGTTCAAATTTTTGGAGCACCTGTTATAACAGAATGCCCACAGACTTGATAGTTTAGAGCCAAGACACCTGCTACCTTATGTCTCACAGTATGTTCAGTTTTATACTGATAGTAAAAAAAAATCCACTTTTTGACATTTAACAATCTCATAAATGATAAGAAATAAATTGCAAAATTTCATAATTTAACCCTTCACTGTCACTTCTGTTTGCCCTACCTATAGCTTTTCGCAAGCAGGCAACACAATGTGTACTTTTGGGACTATTTAATTTCTTTGTTGCTGAATTGTGTTTTACAACACTGAGCACAGTGCATAATTCCTCCCATGCTTTTTTCCATAAATTTTACAAGTATGTCTAATGCATAAATAAACATAGTTCATCTGGAAGAGGGAATGATTTTGATATCTGCACTGAAGAATACAGCTAGTCTGTACTTCTGCATCCTTTCTTCCCTGCTATTGATCAATAACTGAAATACACTGATGAAACAACGACATTTTATTCCAAAACTCCATTGAAATACAATTTGGCAACATTAATAGAAATGCACCTCAATGCGCAACTTTGTTCATGAACATACATAAGCACTGGTCTCTCCGGAAGGAAGTATATACCAAGAAAGCGAATGAGTTATTAACGAGGAGTTACCAATAGGTGTAAATAGGAGTAAAAGGATTGGTAAAAAAATAATCATGAGCACAACAATAACTTAAAGACAGCAGCTCAAATCTTGTAAACAGTATACACATGGCTAATTTTTACAGAAACACAAATGTGTTGTAAGAATATCTGCAGGACCAAGGCAGTCACCTTTTGCGACTAGGGTCTGAGTCATGCTGGAGTCACTGTATGCAACTGATTTCATCTGCAATAGGATTTCATCACATATTTTTTAAGAGACTGGTATAATTATGTAGCCACAACGACTGGTTCAATTAGAATTTAGTATTTTGAAAGATACTGGGAACTCACCACTGGTTCAGGTGAAGAGATTCACAGGAGCATGTTGAAGTCAGCTTAGTCTGCTATTCTGCAGCTCAGTCCTATAAAAATAAAGCTATATATATACTTATTTGTATAATAATGATTTAAGTACATTGATGAACAGAAACATAAGCCTCTCAGGTACAGAACTACATTACCTTACGTAAACATTTGTGACCTCGTGCATTGAGCACCCTACCAGGCATCAAAGCGTAGCCTCTCACATGTCAGAATACACCATAAACTTGCAGAAAATGTGAACAAACATTCATAACAAGAACCCTGTATACCTCTAGCGGTTTTAGCTAACATTTCTACTGCTGTAAAAATAATAGTGAATGAAAACCTAAGCCTCCAGCAGCAAACAACATGAGACAATAAAATAAAAGAGTGGAATGTGAAGCAGGAAAGACAGAGTATTAAATATATTATTATAAATAATAGCACCAGCACGCTTCTTCAACAGGTAGATTTAATCCATCCACAAAGCCACACAAGTATTGCTCAATGACTATTAGGCTGCAAACAGCAACCTAATGTTTAAACAATCACTTAAAGTCTTTAAATGTTTCTTTGTATTTCAAATCTTCTTTTTACACAGCACATACACGTGGAAATTCTGATGTTTTTAAGAAAGCTCATTTCCATTTAGAAGCAATTTCAGTTTAAGCTAGGAAAACTAATTGGTATCAGATACTAAAAGTTCTTGCAAGTTCTGGGAAGTGTTAGTTGTGGGAATGGTATTTTTTCTATGCTCTGCCTATTGATTCGCCTTTGAGATAGAAAGCAACAAGAAAGCAGGTGATAAGCCTTTGTTAATGCCTCTGGGATGAAATGCTGGAGCTACAGACTACTGTTGATAAACAGATTTTGAATTAATTAGTTCTGCATAATTATCTGAGTTACCAAGTCTTAAAAGTGAATGCAACTGGTCTTCATACATTTGTTTATACACTTCTTGCCAGCCATGAAAAATGTTTTCATTTTCTAAAAGATAATCAATTTTAAAACCTAATTTTAAACAAGGTAATAATAAAATATTCTTCTACTGTGAGATGGCATATGGCAGAAGAAATATTAATTGCAGTTATTTTTGTTGAATTCCAGAGACACATAGGAAAGCTCTGCAAAATTCAGGTCAATTTGTTGGCAAGGAAAAGACGGGCTCTGTGCTGGTATATTTTTTCAGTATATGTAGTAAAGTCTCTTTGCCTTTGGGCTTTATCATTGATAAAGCCAGGCAACATAGACCAATATGACCATAGACCAAAACAATTTTGAATTCAAGGGAATAAAGGGAGAGGCACTGTGTACTTGCCTATGTCCACTCAAAAGTCACAGATTTGAATCTACCACACTGAAGTGACTTCAGAATGTTGAAACATTACAGCTACACATCCTTCATATTGCTTTGAAAGATTAGGTATTTGGGGATATTTTGGAATTTTTTATTTTCTGCTAAAACTTGAGTTCAAAGCTCAGGATGACTCTTGTCAAAGCTTAGAAGGCTGCTAATACATAAAATAAGAACAAAAACTCACCTTCTTTAACTATAATCTATATATTAAATTGATAAGAATCTTCTTTTTTGGTTTTCCTTTTTTTGTCAAAAAGTTGAGAAAATATATCCTTGTGTTCCTTCCTCTTGATCTTTGATTTTTGCTGGAGAACTTCTTATAATATTTGCTTACTCTGTCACACTATTCAAGTAACATCCTTTCTCTCTAACCAAAAAGTTGTATTGCAACTAAAAATTCCTTCCAATATCATTCACTAGTTCTCCACTTGCTTGAGCCCTTAAGGGAATATAAGACTGGCATTCATAACATAAAACAAACTCTGGTTTCAGACTCTGAAGGGCAGTAATACATGCAAGCCGGATTACATTTTCCTTTGGATTTTATCATATGCAAAGTTCTTGCATCACTATATTCATAGGAAGAACACTGGACATGAAATTCTGACAGATATAAAAAACTAACTTATTTTTAATATTTGTTTTAAAAGTGTATGTTGTAATGTACACAATATACATGTGTAGCCTTAGCAACCTCAAAAATTTGGAGAAACAAATAATACTAATAACCAGAAAAAAAATCAACTTGCATTTAGTATTAGTAAACTCTGAACTTCTCCAAAGGTTCAACACTTCATACAGAGTTTGACCAATACCCCAGTTTTGCATTTAATGTACACAGGCACCTGAAAAGGAGGGCCCCAAGTCAGGGGCTACCAACTACCCAGTGCAGCATGTACTACACATCAAAAATGGAGAAGCAGTGTTACTTTCAGCCCTTAAATCAATGCAAAGAACAAATTCTGTGATTTGTTCACTGAAAATTTTGATAGAGCATTACACCTGTTAAGTAACAGAGTAAGATGTACAGCTTCTTATTCCCTGTGGACTGCTTCCCACCCCCTCTTCTACTCTCAACCTTCCCTTTCTTCTAACCTCATCGTCCTTTCCAGGCTACCTCTTCCTCTCCCACTTAGTCCAGCTGTTGCTTCCTTCCTCATTCAATTTTTCACCAAATATTTTTTCTCCAATTTTTCATGACTATAGCAGGTGTTATATTTGAACCAAGAACTTCATAAGAGAAAGCTGAGGGCAGCCATTGAGAAGAAAGTGCACTCATCTCAGTCCAGAGTGCGCTTACTTGGGACATAAGCAGTCACTTTGTGTGGATGGTAAATGCATAGTCTGGTCACCACTAAGAGACACGAAAACAGAATCAGCACAGATTTAGTTGCTTTCTAGACTAGGCAAATTGATTTCTAGATTAAATTGTTCTTAAAGATTTAAGTCTGCTGAAATAGAGTCAACTAAACCAGAATCAGGAAGATTTTCATAGGGATAACAAAAGCGTATCTATGTCAAAAAAAGTACATTTTTGCTCAAATTCTCAATCCTTACCCTAAATCATGGCACACTTCAGCACCTCAAATAAAAGGTCATGGACAAACCCTGACAGTGGTTCTTATGGAGATCTCCATGGTAATATAAATCGGCTTTTATATTTTTCTGTATTGTTAAGGCTACTTCAGTTTTCTTAATGAGCAGGGTCAAGCACCAGGGCCCTAATTCAGTAACATGTCAAAATCTGCTATGCTAACTTGGCAATGCCCTCTACCAGACTGACTGTTCCCAGGATATTTTTCCCCTCTTCCACACACAGTTCCCTAGCTTTACTTCCAGGACATATTGCATTTTCCCAGTCTTCAGTGGGAACTATTAGGACACAGTGATCCTGGTTTCCTCTTTCAAGTAGCAGACTGGGATGCGGGTGATAGCATCCGTCATTTGATGAGATAAAAACATTGCATACTTGGCACATTTTTCGCTCTGTGAGTCCAGAAGCTGGACATTCTGTTAAAGAGACTTCTTTGTGCAGCTGAGAAGAACCAAAAACAATCCACTCAAGTACACTATTTATGCAACATATTAGCAGTGCAATTCAATGTCAACTCTTTTACAGAAAACGTGCACATTATAATTATAAATTTAATATATATCTTTTGATGAAAAGCATCCTCTAACACATGGCATTCCTAGTTATTTGTTGTGTATTTTGTATTTATTACTTTTAGAGTGTATGCAACACTGTGGTCTTCTGCACCATATCTGAAAACCAGTTAAATACTCTTGTCAAAAACCCTACGAATAGTCATAGGATACATATGGATATCATTTAATGAGAAGAAATTCTTAAATTAGCCTTTCTAGGAGCTAAAGGTATATCACGGTTAGAAAGAAGGATGAGTTAATTAAGCATTAAATTAATGAAATGGCAATTTTTACTTCATGGTTCAATTTACATCATATTTTGAAATACAGCTCTTTCCAATTTCATGAAGTTGGGCTTCAGAAGTGTTACTAGCTTGAAGTGGCTAATATTTTGTCATATGCTCTCTGAGGTGCTTGAAACAGTTGTATTGTGATTATATGTTGGCTTGATAAGAATGTCTTATCCATTTGTCAGACTCGATAAGCATTTTATAAAAAGATATACCTGAATGTATTTATTTGTTGTCTTAATATGTAAATACTAAAGATTCTTTGCCCAGGTCCACAGAATAACTTCAGCACTTAGTATATAACCTGCCTACTAGCTTTTACAGGCTGTGGACTCTCAGAGTGTGCGGCTAGACCTGGACTGCATTTGGTATGCATCACAGACCGTGTGCAACAGTGAGAGTGAACCAAAGCCAACGGCTGGAGAAAAGGGAAGCAGCAGTTCAAAGCAAAGAAAGGTCAAGGACAAATGTAAGGCCCAGTTTGGGCACTAGAGAGTCCACATGCATGATCCAAATGGAAAAAGCTAAAAGGCAGAAGTCAGGCAGATCAACAAGAAGAGTCCAAAGTGAGGAGCAGGTAGACCTGGAACAGATCTAGGCCACATGATCACCAGTAGGAATCAGGGCTAAGAGGCAAGAAGGACAGAGCTGGGATTCCAGGATCAGGACTAAAGAGAAATCAGAAATGAAGGCAAGATGGTGGGTCTACTTCTCTAGGAGTATTTGTTTAGACACCAGCTTCGTTTCTGATGAACGGTTGTGAGGCTTGAGCAGAGAGGCTGGAGCCACTGCAAGATTCCTGCTGACTGCAAGTTTCCAGGAGTTAGTGAAGAAGCTCATGGCAAGAGCCTGACTTCAGATGAATGATAAAAGCACTTCTCTGGGAGAAGGGAGACCTGCACTCAGGTCCCTAATCTGCAGGACTGCTTCTGCATTTTATCGAGGGATTGCATATGGTAAAATACAGAAAGAGTGCATAAGTTCCTGGGGATGAATAAGGAGCACAAAGAAAGGCTTAAACTTTAAGCTCCTAAACTTCTAACATGGTGTGGGAGGGAGGCAGCTAAAAGTGTAAAGGGACGCTGGTTTTTAGACAACCTTTCTGCTTTGGCACTTTTATTGCCTTATGTAAGTATGCTGTGCTCTCAGTTCTTTCTACTTTCCAAGGGTACAGTGCGCCAGCTAATGTGACTGCCGTTGTGAGAGCCACATGTAAAAGAAGTCTAGGTACCACCCTGCTTCCAGGTCTTAGGGCTTTCTGAGAACTGATCTGGCTAGTAGATACATTAGCTTAAACACCAGAATTAGTAGTGATAAATCGCATCCTGAGAATTATTGCTATTAGGAGCTGGATCCTGGTCAAAGACACACTTCTTTATGCAGCATGCAATGGCAATTGCTTGCTTGCACAGTACTTCCTGTGCGGAGGCAAAGCAAGTGGGATAGCAGTGGTTTCCGGGGACACTGTATATCAGACAAGACCTCAGCACTTCCCTCTACATCTTCGGTGAGTCAGAGCAAGCAAAGTGGTAAAAATGAGTATGTGGGAAGTGGGAAAAAGGCATTATAGTTATACTTTAATTACAGATGGGTCATTCCAGTCATGGTGCCTTTATAGACTCTTATATATATATTTTTATATACACACACACACACATACACAGAGGGAGAGAGAGAGAGAGAGAGAGCAATTTCATATTGTCCAGAAGATCACCATGGCAGCCTTAATGTACTGCAGAAACTGGCAGTCCTGCTAAGTGTAGGGCTATCCTAAAACTGGTGGGTGTCAAGGTGGTCTGCATCACGTCAGGGCAGGTTATAATTTTTTAACAGAGACTGTGGTGGTGACCAAGCTGACCTGATCTGCTGGGGTTTTCCTCCTGGAGTCTCATCTCGCAGACCATAGAAAATTAAAAACAAACAAAAAAATGATGCCTTGTTAACCATTCAACCTGCTATTGTTATGTGCCTGAAGCTCATCTGAATTACCTCTGAAGTATAAGTCTTAAACTGCATTTGGATGGGAGGTTGTACTTTTGGATTTTCCAGTGTGGGAGGAAGGGTAAATCCATTCTTCTGAAGCATACTGATCTCCCCCCTTTCACAGCCACAGTCAAGGATTTGCTTAGATAAGTTGGAGCCAAGGCAGAACATTTTATGTTTGAGAGCTACTGAAGGTGTAAGAGCTGGCTTCTCCCTTTACTTTGTAAAGTAGCTACTTCTCTGGCCCAGGTCTATTTAAAAGTCTATTTTTCCTCTTTGAATTTAATATATAATCTAGATAAATGCTGATTTGCACTATGTATACAAAATAGAAGTCCGGTGTTCACTGAAAGGTGATGCTATTGTTTATCATTTGTATTGTGCCAGAGCTGTGTGAAATATATTGCAGTACAGGCAGAAAGAATTATCTGCTACTGAAGAATTATCTATCTAAATTAAATTGAGAGCTTAAGCAGGAAACATCAGCAAAAGAAAAGGCAGGAGAAGGGGAAGAGGAGAGGGAAAAATATTGTTACATGGTCACATGGAAAGTTAATTCTGGCGTTGGGTAGTAATGAAGACTTTTCCGCTTTTAAGAAAGATTATTTATCCGTAGCCTTTGGAGATGCTATGACCTTATACTGAATTCAGGCTCTAGGTTTCTCAAAATTACATCTCCGGCACTTCTAGCTGGTTACAAAAATTACCCACAAATCTCTGTTAGACTACCTAATTGAATCTTTTTCAAGACAGCTTGCTTTTTCCTTTAGAAAAACTCACCCAAGTAAGCGCTGCTGAATAACAAACATCATTTGAACCTTACAATGCACAAAAGCAATCTGAGACTTCCCTGCTCCTTTCTAAATAAAACTGGCATTAGAGAGGAAGAGTAGTGCAAGCAGTTTATGCCCCGTTCAGGACCTGCTTCTGACAGTTTAGCGCCCAGGTCTCAGCTGACAGTGGACGCAGCGCTGTATTTCCCCCGGGGGTCAGTTGCACATGCTGGGTTCAGTTCTCATTCAGTCTGTCCCCAGAGCTGTTCTCACCTTGATTTCTACCGTGTGACTGTTGTTCAGGCACATTTCTGCAAAGCCTCTCACTCGCTCCCCGCACCGAACGGGAAGCCCCCAGGAAGCCCTGGCCCGCGGCGCCCTGCTCAGGGAGGCCGTTACGCCCGCTGCGTTTTGGGGGACAACCTGAACTCGTGTGCGTATGCGCCTACAGCTGAACACAAGGCAAAACCGAACACTTGCGACAAAATTTTCCAGACAAATTCAAATCATTGGTATTGTCGCAGGTAATATTAAAATATCAGTGTGATTATAATGGCTATCATAAAAATAATATATGTAGATGAAATTATAGCTCAGTTCAGAACTCAGCAATAAAAAGGGCATCTTAGGGTATGTTTACAAGCACGCCTGCCATATGCTGCACTTAAGTAAGAGCATGCTAATTACTTAGTGAAGACACAGAATTGTTTCAGACCTCTGAGTACATGAAATACCTGCTTTTCGCAATGGGACTAACTTTGCTTGATGCAGAAACTAAAATATTTTCAGGTGTTTAACCTCATAGGCTTAAAGACATAACAATACAACAAATCAGAGTTGAACCACTTAACAATATAAACAGAAGCATTTAGAGCCTCTAGTAGCCAATGGCTGAGTGACATGTTTCTATTTTAAAACTCATCATTCATTTAGGCCCCAGAGTATTCCTAGTGCTTTACAAACTGCAAAATAAAAAAGTTCCTGCCTCAGAGAGTTTACAGCCTAACAGTCTCAGATAAGCAACATAGAGACCTTGGCAGTTGGAAGACAAGCACTGCCGGAGAGCGTAAGCACCATCCCCTAATCCTGCAGTCTGACTTTGCATAGCTTATTTCAGAATCAATGTGAATTACACTTACGGAATTACCGAATCAACCCCCTGCTTCGTTAGTGTGATTACTACTTCTGTTCTTATTTCTGTTGCGGTAGCACATTAGAGGTCCCAGACTGTTTGACAGCTCAAATACAGTACAAATACACCAAAAAATTATAATGGCTGTCCTGAAAATCCTAACTTAATTTGAAAAACCTGCAAAGAGAGGAAGAGCATAAGAAAAGTAGGGTCATTTATTTATACAGACAGAGGAGGAGTGCTAGTATGTGCTAGTATTTCATAAAAGTATCAGTATCAGCTTCTATTTTCATATGATCATAATTTCTCTGGGGAATGTACTTCTGTTTCTTGTAATTAATTTCTTGTGAGGAATCCATTTTTGGACAGTTCTTTTTTTGTAGGTTTTTTTTTAGCTGCAACCATTCTTCAAAATTTTACTGCAGTAATGGTGTATTTCTCTCCGCTTTTTATGTGGGATACATTTACATTTTTAAGTCTTTTATACATAAAGATAGCTTCCTTTTTTTGAGGGAAAATTAATACAGCAGATCACAGAGGAAACATGCAGCAGGGCTTTCGTGAGTTCTTTTGTTTTCTGTTTGTTTTTTTCTCTTAATTTAAAGGAAAATTAATTCAGGCAGAATGTCTACATTTGATCTTTTGGTAGGGAAAAGCATGATTATTATTCATGCAGCAGTGTTTATTTCCATCTGTCACCATAGCAGTTCTTTTAATAACTTATTACACAATTAGTTCAATAGCCTTTCTGCTCCTTTTCTACCACTGCAACATGGAACTCTCTTATTCCTATAATGTCTTCACTGTCCCCACTTTACTATTGGTAACTAAATTTATTTGGAAGTTTTAGTGGTGTGCTGATTATATTTTCTATAAAATTCCTCAGATGAATTTCCTAAACCCTTTCAGAAGCTACATGTGTGAAATACGTACAAGGTGAATTGTGAGAGCAGAAATCAAGGACTATTTTTAGCAGCTAACAAAATAAATTTTATATCCCAAATTATTTCCTTGATGATCTGTTTACATTAAAAATAAATTTTACACCTGCAGAACTTTGATATATTTCTTCATGAGAACTTGGAGGCTCCCATTTCTCCTTTGGGGAGGTAGTCGCACTCCTTAAGATCAGCAGCTTTTGGAGGATTCACCAGGGAAAAACAACATGGATGGGCCTGGCAGCCCTTCACAACCCCCCTGGCCGAATAGAAAGTTTTACAGCAGAGAGAGCAGATACCGGAGAAGTTTACCATTTACAGAGCCAGCAGACAGTCCCTGACAAAAAAAGCAAAACCACCTGACTAAAAGGTTATGGCGAAAGGGAGGGAGAAGTTGAGGGAGCGGAGAGGAAGACTAGGAGACCATCGACTAGATAGCATCTCTGCAGAAAAGGACCTGGGGTCCTGGTGAACAAGCTGAACGTGAGTCAGCAGTGTGCATTTGTGGTGATGAAGGCTAACACGTGGTGGGCTGCATTAGCAAGAGCATAGCTAGCAGGTCAAGGGAAGTGATTTTTTCCTCTTCTATTTTGCACTCATGAGGCTGTATCTGGAAAGCGGTCTCCATTTAAAGCCCCTCCCCCATCTCCCATCTGAGAGATATCAACAAACTGGAACAAGTCCAGAGAAGGGCCACCAAGATGGTCGGAGGCTTGGAGCACATGAAGTGCAAGGAAAAGCTGAGAGAACTTGTCTCACTTAGCCTAAAGAGCAGAGATCTAATCCCAGTCTTAAAGACACTATTTAAAAGGAGGTCATATAGAAAACAGGTTCAGATTCTCCTCAGAAGTGCACAGTGAAAGGACAAGAGACAACGGTCACAAGTGGCAATACAAGAAATCCCAATTGAATATAAGGGGAAAAAGAAAAAGTTTTCACCATGGAAGTGGCTTAGCGCTGGAAGTGGCTGCCCGGAGAGGCTGTGGAGTTTCTGTCGTTGGAGATTTTTGAAACTCAGGTGGATGAGTCCCTGAAGAACCTGATCTAGCTTTGAAGCTGACCCAGCTTTGAGCATGAGGTTGGACTAAATGATCTCCAGAGGCCTCTTCCAACGTGAATCATTACAAGTGTAGTGCTAAAGAGGTGCATCCCTTCTCTTCATCGTATCTCACCTTTTGGGCCAGGTCTGCTTGGTTTCCATCCCCACCGCTGGGGGAGAAAATACGAACCTGAGAGTTCACTCAGTCAGTTCTGTGCTTTGCTTCAAGCCTGTGTGTCTCAAAAACTTGATGTGCAGAGGAAAACTTCCTGCAAAATCTATCCTGTGGAACTACAGAGAAAAAAATCATAAGAACACTTGAATCAGAATTAACTGAGGAAGAATATTTTGTTTCTATTGGTTTAAAACAGGAGGGGGGAAAATGTTTTTGATGTAAATTCTTAAAGTCTATTAAATGACCATATATATCAAGGCCATGAGGGCCACTTAAAAATCAGTTTGAAACACATGAATACAGAGCAAGTGGGCAGAAAAGCAGTTGTGACTGCCATCCGATAAGTAAAATAAAGAGGTCAAGAACATCTATGATCTGTAGAGATGCAGATGAACAGATACTGATATTTCAATAGTTGTTATTTCAAGGAAAAAAATAGAAACTCGTTACTGATTGTTGTACTGCTGCTTACTACTTATGATTTTAAGGCTAAAAGAAGCACTCATCTAGCATTTGGGAACTTTAAACAGCCTCTGAAAGGAAATGTAACTAGGAATTTTATATCCAATTGCACGAATGATAGTGCCACAGTACCAAAGAACATAAAGCTTTGCAGTTTTATATATCTAATAAGTTGTACCCAGATTTCTGCAGTCCTGGGAGAATGAAAATGTATTAATTTATATTATTCATTCTGTGAGATCTCCAGATCTTACATTAACCACATTCTAGAAGTGGTAACAGGCTTCTAGATGACTCTATGAATCGTCATCACTGTAAAAGTCAGAGAGAAACCACTTTAACAAGAACTAGCAAAAATCTTGCTGGAATTTTAACTCTTGAATGACTAACTGCCTTTAAGGCATTGGGCAAATAGTATTAGTAACCAGTATTCCTCAGCTGCTGCAAGTACCTCTGGTTAGCCAGCTTCCCCTGAATTTCCCCTGCCCTCAGGCAGCATTTGAGAAACACCTCAGTTACCTCAGTTCTCAGTTGAGAACTGACCTTAGTTGCTTCAAATGAATGCTGTGGGACAGGCATGACATTTTCCCCCTCTATTTCTCATATGCGGCCGGAGCATGACATTATCTTAAGCTGAAACATACTGCTGCAAAGATGCTTCCGTTTGTTGAGTTCAAAACAATTCAAGACTTGTGATCTAAAATCTAGGGTTTTTTTGAGGGAAAATAGAGAAACTCAGATTAAAAACAGGCATGCTGATAGAACATATATAAAACACTTCGCTATAAAGGCTTTCTTCCTGCTGTAAAGTGAAGATAACCTTTTATACTCTAGAACATGGCTAGTCACCTGGCAGCACCACCTCTGCCCCAGAGAAGTTTGGATGAGCCTGTAGGATGTGTGCTGTGGGAGAAATGAGGAAAGATCCTGCAGCATTTACCATATCAAGCGAAATGCCAGGAAAGATGGTTATTTTGGCCTGACCTGAACACCTCACTGGGAAAAAAGGACCCTGACCATAAGACACTTATCCATCCCCAAATCATACATCATTTCTTTTCATCTCTTCTTCTCTCCTTTTGTCAGAGATGGAACCCTTTTTTCTTGTATCTTATGGGACTTCAGTTCTTTTGGGTTTTTTTTATTTTTGATATTCAAGATGTTATCTTGTTTTCCCGTACAAAGTATAGGAGTGAAGGTACTTATAGACATGCAGCTTCTGAAGAAATAGGACAGTATGAAAATCTATGGTTTATAATAAAGTCTTTCACTATTTATTATTGCCTTCAAGTAAATGGATTTGTGTTATGGGTTTTCTTTCTTTTGCACCTCTTCCTGCAGAAATTCTTTTCAGTATACATCCACACATCTTCTGACTTCCCACTGTATTCATCCACACTCTGGATGATTTATGCTGAAAAATGTCCTTTTGGGATGCTGGTAACATTCTTTCAAATCCTCACTGCCCCCAAACCACGGTGTTAGTCTGAGAGAAAAATGAAGCTAAACAAAAAACAGCTGCCTGGCTGTTAAAAGGCAGCTTTGATATTTCTATATGGTATTAGTCAGGAATTGTCAGGAATCAGCTAAAGTCTATTGGCCATATTTACTAAATTCAGATCTGAAAATTCTCCTTATCCTGCCCAACAAACTTTCACTTTTGGGACAAATAAAATAAATCACCTATTAACTGTTTCATTCAGAGTTTACCTTAATACAGTGTACAGTGAATGGTTCTTTCTATTTCCAGGTGTGGAAATCACATTAAAAGAGCACTCAAATCTCTACAATACTGTTCTAATATTACTTTTTCACCTGAAAAAATGAATATTGCTGCAGCTGCACAGAAGTTTCAGAGAAGCTGAGTAAGATTCATTTGCCCAGTACAATTTCAGGTAGGAAAGCAGATGGTCTCTCTGAAATACTGATACACATCAGAGTTACCTGAGTTAGAATATGCAAATGTTGTTGTAAAATATTCTTTGTGACTATTCTAATACAGAGGATCAAAAAAATCTCTAGTTCACTGAAGCTGAAGAAAAAATGATACATAAAATTTAAACATTGCAAGCAGAATCTAGTGAATGACAGATGAGGTGAAAGGGAATACCATATGTTTTACGATCCGTGTGTTTTTCTCTTCTAAATACATACATGTATGTATTGCTCACAGTTTCGTAAATGTAGTATCCTTTCTTTACATTTAACTTAGCCATATAAATAAATGTCTCACTTGAAAAAAGATCACAGGATCAAGCACTTCGATACAACTAGTGTTTAATATTTTAATTAATGTCACAATCCCCATGTCTTCTAAACAACTAATTTGGCTTCAAGAGTAGGTAGCTGAAATAACAGCAGTACCCAAGGGGATGTCATGAATAATCAGCAAGAGCCTTTATGATAATTTGCATAGAAAAGGATTTTCAAATAACAAAAAGTTCTCTAAATGTCAAATAAAAATTGGTATGATGAATTAGTGTATTAATTGAGAAGAAATTATAACATGAAATGCCAAATTCTCTCTATAGAATTATCCATATTTAACAGATGAATCTGAGGCTTGATGAGGGTAAAGGAAATGTTTTCAAAAGCACCTTAACAACTAACTGAGCACCTTATGCTCAGTAAGAGTTCGCGCATAGCAGGGAAACTCCTCAGACTACGAATTTATAACACCATTATCAGCTGCCTTCTGAAGTCAATCATTCTAACTTGGACAGTTATTTACAACACTATTTTGCTCAGGCTTCTTCTGAGTAGGCTTCACTGGCACAGGGGAAAACATCTGAGCAAGTCAGAAAGCCCTTTGCATGAACGTTTCCCTGCTAGTAAAGAAGATGCAGGATGAATGATAGTGATAGCGAAGGATCTTGGTAAAAACTGCCTATTTTTGAGAAGGCTAAAAGGTCAATAGCAAATAGGGAACAGAAGCAGGATATTTTGATTTCCATGTGATTAAAACACAGATCTTTCTCTCACAATGTTGCCAGAAGATGCTATCATCAGTATTGGACCACTGGGCACAGGCAAAGAAAGCAGTGAATGTAGTAAGAGTTAGGACAGAATATGGTACAAAGCAGGGATTGTACTGGTCTACAGCTGCATATCAAATAACAGGAGTAGGAAGAAATAGGAAAAGCAAAGAGGAACAAAGAACTTCTGTGTTAATTGTGGGGGAAGTGGAGCCTATGCATGTTTCTGTGCACTAGAAAAGTTTAGGATACATTTGTACTGGAAAGTATAAAGCCATCAAGCATATGTTCAACCTGCAAGGAATCAGAAACCTCATTAGAGACAGGTAATTCTCGGCTATCCTAATTGAAAGAAGTATTTTAATGAGATGATTGAAAACTATAATAGAAACAAATGGCACTAGATTGCACACAGTTCTGATGAACAGTGATGCCATGAGCGAAGGTTCCTCTTCGGAGTGGCTTCAAATTTTAAAAACAGCAAAAGAGGGCCATCAAAGAGCTGCACAGTCATGTGCTAGACCTTAGAAGGGAGTCAAGGCAGCTCTCTTGGGAAGCAGGAGTAACTGAGAAGTCTGAGAAGTCAGGCACAGAAACTGTTAGCAAAGAACTGTCTGTTGTTGTTTGTTTATACAGTATTCACTGAGAAAAAGACTTTTTGTTGCTGACTAACAAACAAAAAATAATTTTAAACCATTAACTCATTCATGTAACAACATATAACAACAGCTGTTCATATAACAACTCATTCATATTAACAAATGCAAGGTCTCAAACACGGGCTCACTGCTTGGGCCAGAGAGCAATAATGAAGGCTTTTGGTAAAAAATATCTGGTTTGAGTAGACCAGAATAACAGTTTAAAGAAATTAAAGGAAAATAGATTAATTTAAGATGTCATCAAGTTCAAAATAATATGAAGCTCACCATGATGCACCTTAGCAAGACCCAAGCTGTCTTAGCTCTGAAGAAAAAACACACAGATTATTGCAAAAAGAAAAGGAAGCTAAACTGAGGTTGCAGATGCTGCTCTACCATTGAGTGGTTGCTGAACGGGAAAGAGGAGCGCAGAAAAGGAGACAAGTCCTATCACCTTTAAATAGAAGTAAAAAATATCACTCTTATTAAACTGAAATAGCACCTACTCTCTCTCCTTGCTAGCTCCACTCTGTAAATATTTAGTCAAATTCCAAAATTAAATTTTATGACTTTCTTCTAGACCTGGCAAATGACTTACTGAACAATGCCAAGAGCTGATTCTGTTGTTCAAAGGGCAAGTTATATCAAACCTGATGCTTACTTAGTAGTCTTCAATTTGTAGTCACTGGCCATCAATATTCTGTGGAGATGATTCTGTATGGACTCAGCTGTTGCATGGCGATATTTTCAAAGGAACTTTTGCAGAAAGAAGTGTGATAGAAAGAAAAACAAGAACCCAAACCTATTTACACAAAGGTGATAATTAATAGAGAAAGACTCTTATGAAAATCTATGGTTTATAATAAATTGTCCTATCTTTTTACAAATGACATGTTTATAAATACCTTGCTCCTACACTTTGGATAGGCATACAGGTCTGTAGTTCACCACACCCTGCTTCTTGGCCTTTTCAAAGATGGGCATAATATTTGCCTTTTCCCCAGTCAACAGGGCTCCTCTCTAATCATCATGACTTTCAAAGGAGTTAGAGGCCTCACACTGACAACAACCAGCTCCTTCAGCACCATCAGATGAATCCCAACTTACACAAGTCCAGTCTACTCAAGCTGATCCTAACTCTGTCCTCTACTATGGATAGTAACTCTCCCCCAGACTTTGCTTAGGAACAGAGACCTGGGAGGCCTGAGAGCAGACCTTGCCAATAAAAACTGAGGGCAAAGAGGGTATTGAATACCTCAGCCTTTTCCATGTCATCCATCATTAGATTGCTTGCCCTTCATCAATGGGCAACATTTTCCTAGGTCTTCCTTTGCTGCCAATGCACCTGCAGGAGCCTTTCCTTTTGCTCTGTACCCCTTCCCCATTTCGGTTCTAGTTAAGCTTTGCTCTTCCTAATGCCATCGCAGCATGCCCAGGCAATGCCTCTGTATTCCTCCTTGATAGCCCACCCCTGCGTCCACCTCCTGTACACTTTCTTCTTGCACTTATGTTCCAAATGGAAGTTATGGGATTGTGAATGGGAAAGGATTGATCTGTGTAATTATGTATGGAGGAGAGACAATCCAAGTTACAAGTCTGTATGAATTTAATATCTGATTAATTTGAGAATACCTTCCACACACACGAAACTTACAGGGCTTAATCTTATTATTAGTTATCCTTAAATAACCTTGTATTCCATCTGTAAATTCACCTTTACCTCAATGCCCTGATGAACATTCTTGAAATCTATTAGATTAATTAAGAGAAATATTAGGGAACCACAGTACACACCTGAAATTTTGTGAGCAATCAAAGAGCACCATCTGCAATGTTCGGTTGAAAGTACATGATAAGGAGAAACTGTTAAGGTGGAAACTCTATAGTTTCAATAGTCAAAAACATATAGTAAATTCAGATGCTAAACTATGCATTTAATGAATCATGTTGTTTTATTATACACACATACCAAAAAGAATATGAAATTGAAGGTCATAAAAGGACAGCATTTTTAACAGATGTCCCAAAACACCTTTTGTATTTGACAGCATTTCAAATCTGTTCAGTGCTTTCATATCCTCCAGTAACCTATTTTTCCTCTTTGTATTATTTATGTAACTGCTAGCTGAGACATGCTTCCTAGCAGTGTTTGTATGCTCATCTTCAAGCATTAACAAGAGAAAAGGAAAAAATAACAGGGAAATGGTACCTGCAGCACAGATGGGAACAGACCCAAAAGAGCTGGATAAGCTTCAGGTAAATGCCATATTTTTAAATCAATAAAAGAAGTTCAAGTCAATTCTTGTTTTCTCAGAAGCAGTTCAATCGATCTTAGCGAAGCTTTTTTTTTTTTTTTTTTTTTTTTGCATTAGCCTAACGTCAATCACATTCAGATGTCAAAATGGAATAGGGGTGGAGATAAGGAAAAGAAGTGAATCTCATAAAAGAAATAGATCTGCTAATATAAACGTTGTATATTCATCAACCCCACTGCTAGCCTGGTATTGAGATATCCAAAGAATGTAGACAGAAGATGTTTGTTTTTGATTCAGGTGGTTTTGAAAATGTACTGGTTTAAACAACAAGAACAATTTAGTTAAAAGCCCAATTTAATATGCTCTGAATGATGAGTGGATTTAAATAAAGGTTCAATATGAAAATAACCCTGAAAGTTATAGAGGGGGGTGAGACGGGACAGTGGGAAATTTGCATGGCAGGAGAAAGGTAAGGACAGTCAGAGACGTAACTAGCATTATGCAGGCTAAAATCCAGGTGGAATTTCTTTGAAGCATCTTCTCTTTTAATTTATCATTTGTTACCCTTACATTTATGAGTAAGCCTATATCTTAGCAAATAGGATGTGTCTTATTACCCCTGCAGCTGCTCTTTTGAAATAGCTCAAAGCTTGCTGTCTACAGCAAGACAACACGAGTCAAAGAGGCTCCTTCCAGGCTGCTACTTGAAAACTCAGATTCATAATGTAGGTACAGATGATCTTGCCACAGATATCTCAGTATGCACCTACTACAGCACACTGTAACTGTACAACCGTGCTGTAACCCCTGTTACCCCACCTCATTTTCCTTTTAATTTGGACATCTCTTTAAAGACAGGTGAATTTCCGCTTTTCCTTACTACTTTTTCCATACTACTACTTTTCCATTTTCTATTTCCTGTATTTCTCTACTGAGATATTAAGGCGGCAAAGGGAGAAAAATGTCCTGCCTCCTTATCTCAAGCACTGGGGAAGGTTCTTTATGCTGCCAGCCTCTGGGGCTGGTGGTATCATGGTGGAATAGAGAAACATATGCAAGCCAGCACCAAGAAGTAGCTAGCTGGGAAAAGAGGTGGTGGCAGTAGAATCTGGCAGTAGAAGCTGGGAGGCTCCTGGAATATGAGCAGCAGAACAGGAAGGCGCAGGTGAGTTAAAGAGAATTGGAATCTGGGCAGAGGGAGAGCGAAACTGAGAAACTCTTGGAAGCAGGAGCAGCAGAGGAAGAAGACAGGGGGATCTAGATAGAATTGAAAGGATTCTTGGGGAGAAAGAGAGAACAGAAAGACCAATGCATGATGAAAGACAAAGTCAGAGAGTGTATGGCTGAGAGAAAGGAAGTTTCACCTAGCATTCCTCAGCTTTATTGGCAAAAAAAATCCCAATATACAGGACCATTCCTAGGACATTTTGCATATTGGCTGCTGAAGATAGGAATAGGAGTGAAAGCTGGATTTATAATGTAACAGAACATTACTGTTATAGATGAAATAAATGGTGTCTGACATCTCTCCATAATTAACCTTTTTCATTATACTGTATATGAGTCTTAACCTCTTGTCAACTAGTGTTTTTTTCTGCAGTGTGAGACATTATGCTCTCATTTCTTTTAATATAAAAGAGGCCAACAGATTCATTATCACTGTTTATTATCACTATTCCTAATGATATTCTGAGGTATTGCCCATGGCATTTTACTGTATGTCTGTTAAAGTAGATTGGGATTTGTAGTGAAGTCCTGTTTAGACATTGAATGAACCCAACAGTCATGTTTAGTAAGTCTTATGTTCTGTCATAAGAAAGCAGCTTATTACTAATGAGATGTATTATGTTATTCAATACCCAAATAAAACTGTATTTCTCAAGCATGCATGCCTGGGGCACAAATCTGACAAACACTTACAGAGGCAAAATGCTGTCCAAAGAGACAGTGATTAATAAAGACCCACTGGGGGGAGAAAGGGAGGTTCCATATTCTAAAATACTGGCTTTGCTATATCCGTTTCTTGGAGTTGGTCCAGTCTGAGAGAACAATGCAAGTAAGCCAGGGAGAGCTTCAGGGAACCTAGAAAAACCCCCAGGGTATCTGCCTACTGGCTGAAATGCCAACACCTTATACGGCTCCATTATTAGAAGCAAGAAGCAAGCTTCACTCAGTGACCAAAGCGATGCCTCAGCATCTTTAGTTTCTGTAGTTGGGGTTGAAGCATAGGTAAGAATTATAGCGAGCTATCATTACATTTTGCATTACATTTGCATTACATCATAGCCTGGCTGCACACTGTGTCTGCGGCCTTGACTCAAAGAGAATTCATAGCATTGAATTAGCACAAAACTCTTCACACAAACTGCTGAAAATAAAGTTCTGGTGACAGCACACTCTGGCAGAAAAAAACTACTTGCCTTCATCCTCCGACAGGCTCCTAATGTTAAAGTCTAAAACATGGTATGTCTATACAGTGGGTTTACCCAGCCTTGTCACATTTTGGAACAGTCGTGTCTACAAAATCAGTGGCACACAGTACAAAGCCACCATCACCTGCTCTTGCTCTCTGCTCCCTTCCACTTGCCTTGTATAGGAACATCCGTATTGATTCAGAGACCTGATCTCCAATCGTAACTACACGTGGGTGACTGAGGAAGAGAGTTCTAGGCACGGAGGGCAGTTTGCTTCACCCTTTCTACCTGTGCTCCGTTTTCTTTAAACCTCGTGTCAACGCACTTGCCAGATGGCCATAAAACAGGAAAGTCCACCCCATGGAGGAGTGAGAATGCAGCAGAAATCATAATTTTGAGAGAAACATCCAATTCAAGTATTATAGATAGTATTTCTTTTCAAATTACTTCCATGAAAAAACAAGAATCCCACAGAACTTAACAGAAACAGATATCTGTTATAAATTCTGCAGTAGTTACAAAAAAAAATTAACAAAGGTAGAAAAAGATAATCACTATTAAATTACCTGAATATGCAGAATAATTTTCTATTGAATTCATCTTTTGCAAATTCTACAAAAATTGTTCTCCTACATTTGCTTACAAATCATCCAAATATATTTTTATATTCTAACTACAGATGTAGTTTAGGCTTTTCCTTGAGCCTGTCCATTTTTTTGAAAGAATACTTAATTTCAACATTTATTAACCTTGCTGTTTATAATCAGTATTATAGTATGTGACTGATTTAAATATTTCTAATGATATGCCAAGGATTTTTAAAAATTTTTTAATTAAGTCATCCAGTAATCTCAAATGGCTGAAATGTCATCTGATACAATGGAATAGAAACACACTAATTATGTTTTTTGTAACACAACTGATAAATTCAAACATAAGGTTTACGATTTAATAGAAAATACATTGTCTTTAAGTGGCTTTATAATGGAAAAAGAGGCTTAAGAAACCCCCCTCAAGAAAGGGGATATAATGATACTTTGTCTAGTTTGGTATTGCCCAGACATAAGTAGGAGCTGGCCTTCGGAATAATAAGCGGGAAAAGCAGGCTGGGCAGAGTGTAAAATAGTAGGGAAGGAGTAAGGAACAGGTTGCATCTATTTGTTGCTGCTTTTTATTGTTCCCAAATAAATGAATGTTAATTGAGAAGAAGTGTTGTTACATATTTTATGACACTCTGAGTACATGCTCTGAAGTCTCAAGAGGCCTGGTTTAAATTCAAACTAATGCTAAACTACACTTAATTAGCATTGCTGTAGTTGGTTTTGCTTTTTTCTGTTATGGAAGAATGTGATATGTTACAGTTTTGCTGTTTTCAAATGTTAAAATATATGATGGAGGTGAAGGAGTGATTTGGTAGCTGAATGACTTCCTGGCAGGAGAGAATCTGACAGGATGGCATTTTACTAATTAAGAAGAGTGCTGGACTAACCAGATGGGAAAAATACATACTGAAACTCTTTTTTCTTTCTTTCGTTCTTTTTTTTTAAAGACAATGTAGAAAAAACAAGGACAATGAAGAGTATATAACCACTCAAAGAAGGACTGGTAAGTAAGGCAATTTGCTAGCATAAAATAAACCTATACGAATCAGATTGTAAACAAATAATCCTACTTTAATCAGATCATAAATTACAGAGGGATCAGAAGCCACTGATGTGAGCAGGATAATTCAGTGCTTTAGACCCAGCTCTAACACAAACATACAGTGTGACTTTCAGCAAATCACTCAGGGATAGATCTATACAGACACATAAATGCATAAATGCTATATGCAGGCATCATTATGATCCTTGAAAAAACAAACCAAGGAGTTTAAGAGATTTTCTAGCTCCTTTAGAAAAAGAAGGAATGAGTGTAAACTATCTCAATGCAAGGGACAAAATAAGAAATGTGGTAAAAAAATCCCAGCATGCTAAATAACAGCAAGGGTTTTTTTAACTACCTGAAGCACAATAAAGTTTCTGCTTTCTATGCCCTTAGTCAAATTACTCACTAGTATAAAAGAATAATGCAAAGATGTAAAAAGATGCCAGAATTGGAAAAGTCAAGCTACAAAAGGGAATAAGTAGCTAGGCAGCAAAAAAGAGGGTGTATTCTGTAAATACTTCTGTAGCAAGACAAAGACAAAGGAAAGACTGATCTGCTACCCAGTGGAGAGAAGCAATTAGAGACACTGTTGAAAAGGCTAGTACCTTTTTTACCTTCTTTCTTCATGAGACGGCTCAACCTCAGTCAAGTAGATAAAGTATCAGTGACAGTGACAAAGGAGAGAGAACTCAGACTTAGATCATTTTCAAACCAGCTGGGCTTGATGAAATTCCTCTTAGAGAACTGGATAAAGACATTTCAGAGCCATCAGCAGTTATCCCTGAGAACTTCTGGAGCACAGATGAGCTTATGGAAGAATGAAAAGGGGCAGACATCATCTTTATCTTTAACATGAGAGAAAAGAAGACACCAGAGAATTACATACCAATCTGCTTTACTTACATTCCGAGAAAAATACTGGAACAAATAATTGAACAAGTTCTGTATAAAAGCTTGAGCTTTTATCCTGCTTTAAGATATAAAATAGTCAGCATGCGTTTGTTGATGGTAAATGCTGCAAAGTCTCAGCTGGAGCATGTTGTCCAGTTTGTTCATTGTACCTTGTGGAAAGTGTGGTTCAACTGAAGAATAATTAGAGGTTTAGAAAACAATCTGTAAGGAGGAACAGAAGGTCCCTTGGGAGGCTGTGAAATCTTTATCACCAATATAGCTCTTCAAAACAGGCAAACATATGTTAGAAATGGTTTAGGTAAAGCTGATGCTGCCTTTGGCAAGGATATCGTCAGAGGACTGGTTCTATGCACCAGTAAAACAGCAAATCACTCAGAAAAGATGATTATCAAAAGCAGCAAAGTGGGAATGCCCTACTGCCTGTCTTGCCTGTGCCATAAAACATGCAAACATTCCTTAGAATGGAAGCTGGGAGCCAGTGACCACTGTAGCCAGGAGACTGGAGAATTACAATCTCTGTGATCCACCTTAATTACTCCATGCAAAGTGGTATCTGCATCTTCTAGAGTGATGGCTAGAGCAGATTTTGAACTACATAGTATTACCTAGAAACTTTGCTCTAGATAAAGCATTCCTTCCCAGCTGGCCCCATACAACATAGGAAAGAAGGTTAAGGACTGGCAGCTGTACATTCCATGAAGCAGCTTGTATCGCCGTAGCCCAAAATGGCTTGCATCATTCTGCTCTTCAGCTACTCTCCTATCTGTCAAGGAAAAGCACCTATTAGATTTCTAGGGTCTTGTGAGGATGAATTAATGTCTGTAGAAGACTATAAATATTAGAAAATGACCAGTGATTGGGACTGGCACAATAACCTGTTGGTTACTATATCGGTTACAGTAACTAGTAACAATTCCTTTGTAACAGAGTTTTTCCAGTCATTGTTTGCCCTTAATTTCTGGCTGGTTCCTCACATATAAATACAGTGACAGATTCTGTCCCAGCCTCTACAAGGAAAGGGAATCCTTGAGTATTAACTGATGCATTAAGATCTATGAGTAGCAGTCGATGGCCTGGAAGATACATGTGTATCAGGGGTTGGATGGAGTGGAACAATAGCTCATCAGCCCGTTGTCTCTGAAAAGTTCAGAGAAGAAATTTCAGATCATTTCTGGACATTCCAGGCCATAGTACAAATTGAATCTTCCAGAAGAGGGCTTTAGAGACCGCTATCAATTTGGCTGTATTTCAGCATATGGGTGGAAAGGTAGAAGCACCAGATATCCCAAATTTCCATATGGACAGCCTCAGGTAGATCTCAAGAGATCTCCTAATATGCAAACAAGGAACACTGTAATGGCTGTTTAGTGTCAGGAGACAATTCTTGAAATCTCTAATAAAAGAAGCTGAGAAAGATCATCTGGCAGTTTCCTCTCAAGTCAGTTTTGAGGGTTTCTTTCAGCAAACAGCAAGTTATTCCACACTATTGAGCTTCCATTCCCTCCCCCCTTTTTTTTTCTTTTGTTTGTTTGATGGTTGTTTCTTTTTACAACAAGGAAAGGAGGGTCTCTGGTACTTCATTTTCTCATTCCTTACTAATCTGGCATCTATCAATTTTTTCTTTCCTGGTTTTATTCCCCATACTAACAGCTGTCTTTCTTTAATGTTTTCTTTGCCAGCTCTCCCTTTCGCAACACGAAATGCAGTCGTTACTCACTGTTGCTGGGAATGATTTTTCGGCACTGCCTAGAATTCTCCCATTTAATTTAATACACAATAAGCTGACTGCAATGCAAGAATGCTGACAGGTATGTGATAACACTACAGAAATGGCCAAAACCTAGTCAAATAAGTGCATTTCCAAATGGTAAAGACAGGAAATAATGAGAGCAAAAATGCTATTTAGAATACGTAATTGTAGGCCCTCGGTGTGTATCTATTGAAGGGAATTGATAATTAATACAGTCCAAATTAACATATAATAGCTTTATAAGAGTGTGGCAGTTTTGAGTTATTCCATGATTATTCAGATTTCTGATGCAAGCCAAAATTCTCTTACATCTTTTGCTTTCACGAAGCCAACAATAAATGGATACAATGCTAGAAGAGCAGGTGTGTTTTCACTCAGAGGAAGCAGCTAGGGATATGAAAATGACTTAGCAGCTGGTGAATAAGAAGACTGAAGTTGTGCCAGAGGAAGTGAGTGAGTGAGTGTGTGAGTGTGTGAGAGAGTGTGTGTGTGTGTGTGTGTGTGTGTGTGTGTGTTTTCCCACTAATTATGCAGAAAGGCCCAAATCCATTGATCATGTTGTTCTTTCCCTACTTCTTCAGAAATAAATATTAGTGTGTGACAACTCTTTCAGAAAGTCAGTTATTACCAGGGACTTATTTTCTGTATTAAAACTGAGAACACAATTACATTAATTATCTTGCCTTTTTTTATTTTTTTTTTTTACACAAATTCCTGTGTACAGCTGGGTAAGAGCAAATACCATTTGTTGTGCATTTCTGTCATTTAGTCCTCTGAGCTTCACAGACAATGAGGCTGTACTCAAACAAGCACAATATCAACACATTGTAAGCCACTACACGGCATACAGCTTCAGGCTTTCCTTGCATAAAGTTGGAAAATATTTACTACAGGATTCAGCAGGCATGGCTGCTGATTTATTTTAGGTGTATGTAGATATCAACAAAATTTAGTGAAAAGTTTAGCAAAAATATGAGAATTTCTTGAAAAAAAATGAACTTTTTTTTACTTGGTTATAGAACTTGCCATGAAATTATGCAGCTGCTCTGTTGGTCACCAAAGTTTAACTGCAAACATAGCCAAAGACAAACTGTACATTGCATCCTTTCAAAACCAGTTAAAATTCAGTGATCCTCTTTTATAAACCTGCCAAAAGGTTTTACCTTCTAAATGGATATTCTAAAATAATAAAGAATAACTCTGAATGAATATTGAAGAGCTCTTGGAGCTTCTGCATTAGTAATGTCCCCACCCTTCTAGGTATCGTGTCTTTCACAGGAGATTGTTTAATGTAGACAAATTCCTACACATTTGTATCAGCATGTAGTCATTAACATAAGAACATATGCCACATTGGTTCAGACCCATCTTCTCTTCAGCAGTGGCTACAAATCAATGCCCTGGAAAGAGTAAGAACAGGGCAAGCATATGTGATACTTCCTCAGAGTTTTCTCCCAGCTGCCAGCTATTTTCAGGTCAGGGAATTTCCTGAGATTGATGCTGCCTGTCTCTGTAGTTTCCCTCAGTGAATCTTTCTTCCAAATACTTGCCCAATCTCCCCTTGAATACCGAATCAGTGGATTGGGTTTGTGCTAGTCTTCTCTAAGGAGAAGTATTTCAACCTCCATCTTGTTTCACTCTCTATATGTGACACAGGCTATATTCTATATACACGAATAGCATTGGTTTTACAAAGTTGTTGCTACTTTCTATTGGTTTCACTAGCATCACTGGCTTCTTCTTCTCAACATGTTAAAAAAAAAAAAAAAAGGATTGCGTTGGGTACATACTACATAAGCTCACTGTTCTCAAGCATGCCTGTTCATGCACTGCTCCCTTTTCACACAGGGCAGCATTTGCTCATGACAGCGAGCCTCCAGAAATCACTGGAATTACTGATGAAAATAAAGAATGCTGCAGCAGGTCCGAAGCCAGTTTACAGGCTGTTTCTGCCAGCTGCTGCCACAGAGAAGGACTGCTTGTCTGCAGTTGCAGATAAGGAAGTTCTGCAGTTGGGTATTTCTCAGTGGAAGTTCCCAGCTAATATTAGTCATAACCCGTACTGAAGCGCAGAACTGCATTTCATAATCTTGTTGACACTGCTCTCAGATAACACAAAACCAGTCCATACTGTCACTGAAGAGCTGACAGACGAAAAGTACTCTTAAAAAGGTTACTTACAAGGTAATCGAAACCTTTGGTTTCCATAGTGTGTAAAGACAATGAGTAAATCATACCTATCAACTGCAGTGTGCTGATATATAGAAAAAGTATAAAATGAGCTTCAAACATTGCAGCTGTACTCACACTGCTTTTATGTTGCTTAGACTGCACCATGTCTGTATGTCTGAACTTTGCTTAAATATTGCCTAGCTAGTTTCTCGAACCCAGGATTTACCTGTTACAATCTACAGGCACAATACAAACCTTATTTGTATTGCATATAGTTAAGTTTCCACAGGCTCATCAGCTAGCTACTCTTCTTGTTAGGGAGAAAAACAAAAAAGATTCAGCCTCCTCTTTCTTCTCACTACGAAACTAGAATATTCATTCTAAATTAATCCATAATTCTCCTTTTATGACCCAGGAAAGGCATTTCAAGGCACTTGGCAGGGGGAGGGAACCTACTGGAAAAATCCTGTAGCAACATGCAGCAGTGCAGAGTTTGTCAGCACCTCGAACTGTGCCATGCATTCCTTGGGAAAAGCTGCACAGTTCTGGAAAAGGTTGAAACATCTGACGTGAGCCACCTAGTGTCCGAAAGTATGCCTACACTGGGAAGCCCCAAGAAACATTTTAACCTGACAGTCAGTAGAAGCCAACTGGTATTTATAAACTTAAATTGTATAAAGGAATTGATTTAAATCTTTACTGAAATACAGCCTTTCTGCAACCGCTGCATTGCAAGCATATTTTAAAAACAGTAAGATTAGTAGATTCCTAAAACCTCAGCTCAGATTTAACTGCACTGAAATAGGCTTGTTCTTCCCAGTTACCTTGTGAAGACTGCAGGCAGCAACGCAATTCTGCCTTAACAATGACATAAACATGTCAAATAGGGATGTGGGACTGAAATGCAGAGAGTGCTTATTGGAATAGTAGGCAAGGAGATACAGAGACTAAAGAGGAGGAAGCAGAAAAACAGAAAAAGAAAGCAAGATGAGGAAGAAAAGGACAAAAATAACCAACCAGTGGGGCAGAACCCACTATTCCTTTGAAAGATCAAAGTTAGAGATCAAGTTAGCTACAGATTATAGGTTTTATACTCTGATTTTCACAGGTATTTTTCTATTCTTCTATTTAACAAGAATTTATTCAAAGCATTGGAAGTTTCTAAGGATATTAGGATATGTTACTGTAAAGCTTGTAACATACATTTTATCATACTCCGGGAAGAAATGCAGAAAAGAAAAAAAACCTGAATAATGAAGATAGAAAAAAGACCAGCTTCTCTTGTGCTGTATTGTGAAAGGACATTACTTACAAAGCACTACCAGAATAATGCATGTGACTTGAAAATCAAAGTCATGTTCCTAGATGGCTGTAAGTTTTGCTCTGTCGGGTCTAAGACCTTTGCAGCAAATTTATATTAAGTACATTGCTAGAATTTAATAAACAAACTTTTGTTTCCTATAAAAGCACTCAAATGTAATTATCCCATCTGACAGATGGCATATATGTTATGTACGGCTCTATTCAAGTTCAGGTTTCCATAATCTTAGTTGTTTCCTGTTCATTGTCATTTGTTTGCTACACGTACTTGTACTTTTCCTGCACATTAACAATTTTTAAATATAGTCTCAGTTAAATTATATCTGTGTGCACTGATCAGAATTCAAAAGTTGCAGAGCTTTTTCTATTTCAGTTACTAACCGGGATAAATTTCATTACCATTTGAAGTACAGAGTTGCTTGGCAGGACTGGATAAAAATAAAAAACATAGAAACTAAAAAAGGAACAATAGGGTTTGGGGGGGTGTTTTGTTTTGTTTTGTGTTGTTTTTCCGAATAAAGACTTAGTTAAATAAAACCTGAACTCAGGTGTCTCAAACAGCCTGTTAAATTAAGATAAAGGCCTCTGAAAGGGGAAATTGGATCCTCCTTTCTCGGGACCATGCTAAAGGAGAAAGCCCTCTTTGCACCTTAGTGGGTTCATTAGAAAGTCGCCCAAAGCTCTTGATAGCAGCTGACCAGGAAATATGTTCACTGGCTCATTAAATTATCTGCCTACAAGTCTCTTTAGTCTTAAAAAAGATCAGAACAGACCAGAAGTGCCATTAGAAGCCTATCAGGAAAGGTAAATCATAATGCAAATAACTTTCTTGAACGTAGAGCGCGCAACGCCCGGCTCCGCTCCCGGTGCTCGTCCCGCGGCGGTGCCGGGCCGCAGCCCCGCACCTCCACCGCCCCCCGACGCGCCGGGCTGCAGCGCGGAGCCGCAGCAGGCGACAGCCCAGGCTCTGCTCCGGGCGGGCCCGTGCAGAAACTGCGAGCACGAGAAACCCCACACCCGGCCGTGCGGGTACGCTCGCTGCGGCTCGGCGGCGGGCGAGGCTGATGCGACGGCCGTACCGCCCCCTCCGCCGTCTCTGACGGCACCTGCCCTGCGCAGGCACGTTCCTCCCGCCAGCTCCCTTCCCCGTACCCACCTGCGGGAAGACTTCTACCCCCTCCGCGTGTGGCCAAGGGAAAGAGGGGCTTGTGGCAGTAGCAAAATGAAAATTAACTGCATTTCCGTTATAAGCTGATCTATAAAAAGCCTGCAATAACTAAATGCAGAAAAAGTCACCTTAATAAGTTATGAAACGCTTCAGAGAGCAGGTACGCTAGGTACAAGAGGTATAGTCACGTTATGAATGCAAGCATTTTTATTTACAAGGATCACACGCAGACTCATGAAAAGCCTCGAACAGGAGGGGGGCACTGGCAGCCGCGCAGGGCGCCTTCGCGACGGGACCGAGGCGCAGACCCTGCCTGCGAAGCCCCGGGCGGGGACGGAGGGGCAGCTCGGCCTCGCCCCCCGGCGGGGCGCAGCGGCAGGCGGGGGCGCAGGGGCGCAAGGCGGCCGCTGCCCGTGGCGGAAGGGCAGCGCGGCGCCCGGCGCGCCCCGTGACACGGCGGGCGGGGGGGGGGGGAGCGGCACGACAGGAAGTCGGTTCTGGTTCCTGGGTTAAGGTGCCGGGGCAGGAGCGGGGCTCCGCGCCGGGGCCTCCGCCAGGCGCTCGTAAGTCCAAGCCGCTTTTGAAAGCGCTCCGCTGCCTTCCGCGGGGAGCGGCGGGCGCCCGGCTGGGGGCGGCAGCGCGGGTCGCGGCGCCCGGCCGCGGGCTCCCCCGGCCGGCCCGGCCCGGCCCGGCCCGGCCCTGCCCTGGGCTCTTCCGTCCTTCCGCCGGCGGCTCCTGGGGATGCGCGTCTCCACGCGGCCCCGCTGTGCCCGGCGCGGGGAGCGGGCGGGGGCGCGGAGGCTGCGCGCGGAGCGTGCTGCGCCTCGCGGCGGGGGGCGCGGCGGGACCGCGGGAGCAGGCGGAGCGCGCAGCCGGCCCGCTCCGCGGTGGCGATGGCCCGCGGCTGCGGCGAGCGAGGTACAGAGAGTTGCCGCTGCTTTCCCGGCCTGGGGCGGGGGGGTTAAGCCCTCGCAACAGCCACCACCTCTCTCTCAGGGCCCGGAGGCTCTGTGTGCTCTGAACTTTAACGCTGTTGTGGCGTGAGCGGCTCTCAGGGGGTGTCTGACCCTTTTCGCAGTAGTGCAGAGCAGGAATGATTTTGCCCATCACGAGAAAAAAAAAAAAAGCCCATGGAAAGTGCAGTGAGCGCTCTGTCTCTCACAAATGATCACTTCAACAGGTTTCCTGTTCCCAAGCTGGTGGCAGTGTAACTTGCAAAATATTTCCACTGAAGAAACTGCTTTGAAAGCAGAAATATGTAGAGATGTACTTGCTTCTGGATGGCATCAGTATTCTCAGGTGAACCTACACGAGGTAGGCATGTGTATTGTGAATTAATTTGTATATACATGATTAGCTAAACCCTTTTTTTCAGAATTTAGGGCATTTCCTGCAGCACCCTGAAAACTCACAGTGTGTCTTCTCAGTGATCGGAGGTGCTGGGATTCCCGGACGTCCGGGGCAGAGTGTTGCTAATCTTTGTACTGGGGCTTTGTTGGCATTTGAAAAATCTCCCAGAAAATTTGTATTACTGCTGCTGTATTTTTTTCCCTCCTATATCAATAAAATGCTTTTCATTTGAAACCGGCATTTTAAGAGCATCTGCAGGTTTCATTTGGTTTGTTTATTGAAAAGTTTATCTCAAAGCATGTGCTATACCCAAGCGTGTTCCAGTATTTCCAGTATATCTTTACTCACAGATGAAATTCGAGTTCTCATTGCCATAGCTCTGGCAACACAACCCTCAACGCTCTTCGCATTTACAGGACTCTCTCATCAAACTCTGGAGCTACTCTCTCTCTCTAATTCTGCCCTTGTTACAACGAATACACTATTTTGTAGTGCTGAATCGGTACCGACTATATATCACTGCTAATAATTAGGAAAGGCTTTTGAGGATCTACTGAACATCTAGAATGTCAGTTGCTCAAGATTAGAGCTGTGAACTTTTGGGCTGAAGATGTTCCAGTTGCTGTATCGATGCAGCATAACCCAGCTTGGTTAGATTAGTGTGGATATATGTTTTGGGGGGTTTGGGGTGTTCCCCCCTGCCAACTGAATGTGGGGAGCAGAGTTAATGAAAGGAACAGTTGGCAATTTCCCTGAAAAAAGTTGATGCCTATGGAGGAGAAGCAGGAGAAGGCACCAGTTTGTTCTAATTGCCAGGAGTTCTGGACATGAGATTACTGCTTCTTATGTTATCTATTCGTTCCAGCAGTAGGCAACTCGGGGTGTCACTACGGAGTAGTTTAATCCAATCTAAATCTAGGCTGCTGCAGTCCTGCCCACAGCCAGTCAGTCGCATGTTCCCGCTGCCTCCTTGTGTTGGTAGTAGTGCTCCAGCAGCCTTGCAGTGAGCTAGCGCCAGCTTAACTCTTTTCGAGAGGGTGGGGAGTTCCTTCTCTGACACAACTCGCAGAGTAGCATATAAATGCTAACACTGATACAAGCAGACGGTAAAAATCCATGGCCAGGGATGGAGAAAGGCAGGAAGTAAGTATCCATTTCTGTGGCAATGCAGACCTAACTCACATTACATAACCGTGACTTCATGTTAAAATTTCAAAGCTAACGCTGCCAGCAAAAACAGGGGTTCTGCTGCCGTTTGCTCGTGTCTTCTGCTCCTGTGCTTGCTCCCTTGTAATGACATAGGAGCTGGTGTGATCATGCAGCATGAAGTAGTCCACTGAACTGATCTACATTATAACTAACACAGCAAAAGTACCTTTAGCATCTACTTAAGCTGGATTGGTTCACTGATACGGTTTACAGTAAAGCTGCTGGTGCTGGAAGGGGGAGAGGAGGTGGAAGCAGAAATGAGTGTCTAGAGTATAGGTGAATGCAGGACCAATTCTTCAAGTAACAGTTCCATCTTAAAGTGTCCAGCTGCACTAATTATGAGTTTCATTGCCCCTTTCTTACTACATGAAATCTGAATTTTAGAGAGGTACCAGTAAACTAATATTTGCTGGGGGGGGGGGGGTCCTCAAACTTGGACTATACTCAAACGTTCTTATTCTTACATACCAAGTAGAAAAGCAGGCGTAGGGTATAGCAAAAATAATTGATCCTACCTGCTGTCCTGACAAGGGCTGCTCTTTGTTGATACTCCCAGTCCCAGTCAGTAAAGAAAAGGCTGGAAGTTAGGGATAAATTTTAAGTACTAATTTTCAAATTGAGATTTTAATTTAAAATAGCTTCATTTCCTATGGAGTATGAATCATGTGGAGCTGAACTCCATTCCCTCTACTAGAAGCTGAACATCATCTTTTAAATCCCATCACACTCAATATTTGAAGTTACCTTCTGTACGTGCAGGACATTACAGTTTATTACATAAACCGTTACAAGTTAAGTGTCTTCTGGAGAATTTTGGATAAGTACAAAATCAAGTTTGGTGCTCTGCAAGTTTTTAAGGAATATGAGAGCACACTTTTAAGTCATTTTCAGCAATAACAATAGTCTTCCTAAGTTTAGTAGCCCCTCATGCAGCCAATTGTAGTATCTTTCCTTATTCCTTGAACTACATGAAACAGTCCTTCATTTGAAATTGAAAGGAAACCTACCCACTTATTTAAAGATGTGCCCCAGATATTAGAGTGAATATTCCAGGAGGGATACTTTTCAAGGGGGAGAAGTAGTTTGCATTACTAATGATGCTTTGAGACAGTAAGCATCGACCTGAGATTATAAATGACTAAAGTGGTGTTCAGAAAACAAAAACCTTTCATGTGAAATGGTGGTGGGCTTTAAGACAAAATTTATAAACTTGGATTTCAGTAATACTTGTTATGCAGAAGGATTCATTCCTAAGTGTTTCCAAGCTGTTACAGAATTCGCTTTGCCACTAAGAAATGCAGCCGTATTGGAGCTGAGAGGCAATTGCTTTTGCAGTGTACACACTTCATTAAATAAAGTTAGTAGGACAAAGAGCTGTGACATCCATACAGTAGTCTGTTGTACCTTCTAGGAAAGTCAAACTACCTTTCTGTATTAAGAGTCTATGATGTGGAAAATATTCAAGAGCAAGAAAAAGTGAACAAAAGCTTAAAGGTGTGATCCAATTTTTGTCAAGGTCCAAAAGCAAGTTTACTTGCCGTGGCTTATACTCTTCTCATCCATTTTCTTTAGTAAAATCTGTAGTTTATCCATGATCCCAGAAGACAGTGATAAAAGATAGTGCTGTCCATGTTATATATCATGAGGTAACCATGCTTTAAAAATTAGGAGAGCAGATGTGAATTACTGGTCTATATTTTTTTCTTACTGCTGGTCCTTTTTTGCTTTTATTTGAGATTTCACTCACCTATCCTCTGCTATATTTACATTATGGTAAATTTTAATCTTAAAATTCATGTCATGTATTATACTAGAAGCAAAGGACCGGTGGTTGCAAAGTTCATTCTGCCTTGAAATCTGTGACCAGTTAATATTGGCCTAGTCTTATGTGTCAGTGTTGATGAGCTGTAGTTTCAGCAGCTGATACTGAAATTGTTTAGAAAGTGTAAAAATTTGAGAGTATTGTGTGAAAAAAACCTCTAAGTCTCAGTAGTTTTTACTAGTTAGTATTCAAGATTTGTAGAAGTTTTAACTCACCTTGCAGTGTTTCTTGTATTGCTGTTTTCAAATATGGCATAGAATAGGATAGGTTCATGTGACCTAATGTTATTGGGCTTTTATCTTTTTATTCGGTTTAATACTAAAAGCTGAGATTATCATTAATTCTTTCTGTTACTTTACAATTGAGTAATCAACATCTTAAAATTAGGAAGCTGGCGCTATGTGGTGACATACACCAGTTACAGATGTCAGTCCTCAAACACTGTAATTACAATACAGTTAAGTTGGACTATGCTTGTACATCCAGACTTTGATTCAAATTTAAGCTGCTTTTCTTTAGTTTTTGTTTAAACCTATGCCAGCACATACCATTAAATGTTGATGTGAGCAGAGCTATAGTTGAAATTATTGTGCAAGTTAATGCTCAAACACACTGGACATATCACTTGAGTTTGATATTAATGGAAGTCATATTTTTATATATGTTTTTAGTTACATCTTTTTCTTAGCTTTCTCTCTTCTGATTACTTTTCAGGTCTGTTAACTTGACCATCTTTTCAGTGATGAAACAACATTGGGAATTATGGATAAAAACATTGGAGAGCAGCTTAACAAAGCTTATGAAGCCTATCGACAGGCATGCATGGATAGGGACCATGCTGTGAAAGAACTACAGCTAAAAGTATGTGTTGGGTTCTGAACTGTATTTTTAAAGCTGACCTTTCCATGGAGAATTGTGGTAAATGTAGATTTCAGTTTCACTTTAGCTACACGCACTTTAGTGCATCTGTTAAAGTTGGAAATCGCAGTTATGAAACCAGGCCAGTATACTGCAGAGTAACTCATTAAGGTGCAAAGAAGTAGGTGGGTTTCAGGTTTTTGACCTTTATTTTTTTCTGTGGCTTTAAAGGTGAGAAAAGTGTTATCTGTTGTGGAGGGTTAGTGAAATCTTTTAATGTAAATAGCAAAGATCAATTCACAAGTCCTCCAACTTTAATGAAGTACATTTTGAAAGTTAATTTGCTTTATTCCAAAGTTACTTTTAAAGTTATTGATGTAGATAGCTGAATTACGTTAAGGTATTAAATAGCTTAAATTAAGTCATTTTGTGTTAATAGGAGGATATGTCCTATGAATTAAGTTACCTGATGTAAGGAGCAAAGGCTCTCATATGTTAAGCACCATGCAAACTATTAGGACAAGAGAGTTTGTGTCTTGAACAGCAAACTCATCTTAAAACGATCAGGATAAGTACTGATTTTTAAAAATCATGTATAGAATTACTCTTTAATAACAAATTAACAGAAGCAGATTCTGGAGGCATCCTGAACAGTAAGGAGCACTTCTGAATTTTTACTTTTTTACTTCTGTAAAAACCATTACTTCAGCCACAAACTCTTCTAGAGCTTCCTGTCATGTATGTAGGCCAGCATAGTGCAAAGCTATCAGTTTTGGGCTTTGCAATACTGATTTTATTGTGCATATTCTGCTCAGCAGTGGAACCTTTGTTATTTTACAGGAGGATTTGAATATTCTTAATGCTACAGGATTTTTAGAAGCTTCAGTAGAACTCCTAGCCTGGGACTTTATTCAAAGGCAGATGAACCATACTCCGTGTGAAGTTATGAAAGCATCGGTAGAAGTGGGAATAGGGAAAGGTCTGCTAGAGAATATTCTCAAATCTGAATACAATCTTCCCATCCTCCTGTTGCGAAACAAATGAGCTAAGGCACTGCACAACAGGTCTGCCGTGAGTACTGTGTGCAGTCACTGCTGGGCAGTCTTATCTACGTTCATAGTCTGTTGCTGCAGTGCTGATCCAAATCCGTTTCTGTAGAGTTTTCCATACTTGACAAGCGCAAGTAGCATGTCAGATACATTTTGTGCTGAAATTGCAACTAACTTAACAAGAGGCAGCTCATATTAGAATGTCTAAGAATCCATTAAATTCTGTCTCTTATGATGAGCAATTAATTATTTAAAGGAAAACCAGTCAAGCTAATACTTCTGGGGCATCTAGCAGTACATGAAAGAAATATCTGCCCTCAAAACAAACATCAAATACCAGGTCAGGAGTTCTAAAGTCCACAGAAGAAAACCAGAAAAGTGGATGAGATACGAATGTTGTTAAAGGAACTAAATGTTTGCAAGATTTCTCTCTGCATTTCCTCTTACTGAGAAATTAAAAACAAAAGCAGAGCTCTCATAAAGGATTACTACCAGTTCAAATCTGTGTCCTAATCAAACTTTCAGCAGTTGGATTCTGTGACTTCAGAAGAGAACAGAAGTATTTTCTCAGGAACAGTTGATGGTGTAATAAGTTGTTTGTGGGTTTTTTTGTTTGTTTGCTTTTTTTTTCTTCATAAGCAAACTCACGGTTTCTGAGTGACCTTTGTACAGTGCTTTGCTCTAGCAGCTTCCTCTGTTCATTATGTGGCCTTCGCACTTTGTTGGATTGTCCACCATTCTGTTGTTAACAGTTTACTACTTAAGTTACCGATAGGCCACTTGTTTTGCCAGTCTCTAGAGCTGGGAGCCATGTCAAGCACACAGAAGCCAGAGTCATCTCGGCCAGATGGTGTTTGATACAGATGGATGGTTGGTTGTCATGCAGATCTTCTAGTTGGTAACTTGTTGCTGCCATCTGACTCAAGGAATAATTTGTGCACACTGGCTGTCAAAAGCATCTTCTCTTCTGTCTGTTTTAGCTGTCATGTCTGTGCTCTGTACAGAAGTGTTGACAAGACATTGCTGTTGTACATTTTCAATTTGGTTCTCAGTGATTTTTCTGCTTCATGAGGTCTCTTATAGCTGCTGGAGTGTACTGCTCTTTGATCACTTTTTTTTTTTTTTTTTTAAGAACTCTCACAGTACATCTACTACCTGGCCTTTTAAAATAAACTTTGGTTTTAGATTTATTCTGCATACTCTACAGAAAAGCACATGCTTGTGGGGAGAGAAGGGAATTTAAATGTAATTGAGATTCGGAATTAAACAGCAGTAAAGATAAGCTTGGAGTAGAAGAGTAATGCTTGGTCTTGTCCCAAATCTTGATCTACTCAGTAATAGATATATTCCTAATTTCATAAAAATTCAATGCATTCTTGTATGTTTCCTTGATGAAATTTCACAAGTTTTCTTGCTTGTTTTTAGCACTGCTGTAACTGCAACATTAAAGATGTGCTAATGAAATAATAGTTTTTGAATATTAGCATCTTCTTGCCACTTGACCATTTGTTCAATTAACTGGCTGTCTGATAATATTTGCACATTCCAGTGATATATGAGCAGTCTTATTAGGCTCTGTATGGCCTGACTATAGCACAAGATGGAGTACAATTCGATGAAAAATTCAGCTGATCAGCTACTCTTTTTCTCTGCTTGCTTGCCTTCCCTCCTATCTTCTTGGTTTGAAAAAATCAACTGTACTAGATTCAGAGGAACAGGCAAAACTCTGTACATAGGTAATTAAAGTTACTGAAAACAATAATGTTGCTTTATATCCTACAACAGTTTTTTTCTAATTTAAAATAAATTTCTACTTTTTTTAATCTACTTTTATTTGTTAGAAAGAGTGGAGGAAGAAATTTACATCTTTCTATAGATAAACTAACTGACCAGCACTCAGAAAAAGTAAATACTAAAATTAATTTTAGACCTGGCATGTTCTATGGCTATGAAGGAAGATGCCTATACTGAAAAAGTTATCCTACGCTTTACAGCTGTCATAGTTAAAACACAGTTACTGAAAATCAGGATTTATTTGCTATAACACCTTTCCTAATCAGTTCAGTCTCAACAGTACAGACTTGCTAAAAGTGATGGTAGTTGGGTTTACATGGACAGGCCCACAACTACAATCGTGTTTAAAATCAAAGCTGATGACCTGTATATGCTAAATCTGAGGCCCCTAGTCAAAACAAGATAAGATTAATGCTAATTGAATTATATTTGCAGACAGAAAACTACATACAGCAAATACGTGAACAGCAGGAACAGATAGAGCTTCAAAACAATGTTATTGCAAAATTGAAATCACAGTTAGCTGCTCTGAATGCTAATAGAGGTACGTACTCCAGTTTGTACATGCTATTTCTTTCTATGCTGTGTTGCACTGATAAATAGTTCTGACTTTGTTGCTTCAGTTTTTACAATAAACATCTCTCAAAGCAATGCCATACTTTTCTGTGAAAGCGAGAGTTAATACAAATATACGGTTTCAAACTGTATTTATAAAATGCAACACTTTCAAGATCTTTCTGCATCCTCCTCAAGAAGCAGTGATATTTTCTTCAGATGTAGAACCTGCTCACACTGAAGTCAAAAGTTATGTGAACATAGATAAAAAATAATTCACTATAATTAAAACAAAATTGTTTTATTTCAGTTTTACAGTTGTCTGTAAAGAGGTTTAGCTGATAGGTTGTTTTAGAAGTGAATGCTATGGATACATGTCTATTATGTTAGATGCTAACATGCTGTTGGGATGGTAATCTTACTGGATAACTAAAGCTTTATAAGCAGATAACTCTCTTTCAAATCAAATAGTCATTGATGGATATTTTTTCCACTCTTTGACTATTTGTATTTCACAAATAAGAGGAAAAAAAGTCGAAGTAACCATGTGTTAATCTGCCATACTCATTAAATATTTACTCACACTAGCCTAACACTCCTGGTTTTTGTAAATACTAGCAAAGTGGTTGGCTTATATTTTTAAGAATACATGTACATTCCTTATTGCTGAATTAGTCTTGCATTGTCTCTAAGCAGAGAATTGGGCTTCTCTTGCTTTTTTAATATGAAGAGTAACTAAAAGAAACTAAAGAAGTTAATATAAGTCCAGGTTCTTTTTAATTTGATTTTTTTTAGAATCTGGCTAGGGAAAATACAGTGACAATCAGCTGCTTTTTATTTTAAGGTAATGCGCATTCCTACATTCTGTTGCCTGAAGAAATTGAAACCTCCAACTTACCTTTCAGCCAGCTCTCTGAAAAACTGAACATAGCAAAGCAAAGAGAAAAACTCCTAAAGGTATGGTCGGTCACCTGCAGATGTTTAACGTAAGATCACATTTGTGCTGTGATTATACTCTGAGGATCTAAAGAGAGAAGTGAGGTTTCACTGGTACCTTTGAATTGCCCTTCTTCCAATGCAGGATTCCTACCTGAAGTGCATGAGAGTTGTGCCACGGTGGTCTGGTTAGTTGAAGTAATTAGTGTCTTTGATCCTTCCCAGTGCAATTGTTCTTTGGCCATCCAGCTCCCTAGAATAATTCTGAGGAACTTATTTGGAAAGCAGGAACTTATTTGCTTATTTATTTCTTAACCTGCCATAAATAGCAGCCAAAAAGGCGCTTCCTCTTTCTCTCAGAAGAGGTTCTCACATTGCAGCTACTGAGTGTATTTTTCCAAGAAGAAATGGAGAATCTGCTCCTATAAAGTAATGAGGTGGAAAGCGAACCTGTGCCTGTCTACTGCTCTGCAGGCACTGATGATACGTTTGCTGTTTAAACAGTCAGTTCTAATACTGTGCCTTTTCTTCTCCTCTTCACCTATTAGCCGAAATAACTCTGAGACTTTCACTACAGCCTGCTAAGAGCAGCAGGAATAATAAAGCAAGAGCGGAGAATAAATAGGAAATACCTTGAGTAAGTCTTGCATGTTCAACAGAGACAATGAAAAAGATGCACAAAGTTGCATTGTTCTTATCCCATGTCATGCTACTGTGTTTGTGGGTTCTGAATAAAAATATCCATGATAGTGACCCTGTAAAATCATCTTTAAAAGACCTATGTAAAATTAGCCATCAAATTAAAAATAGTTAATTTCAGGATTTGTTTCCTAAATGTGAGCTATGAACAAATGAATCATGCTGAATTCACAGAAATGCAGTATTTAATCAGAAGTGTTAATTGGAAAATAATTTTATTGAATTACAGATGCTTATTAACGATCTTGAAGGAATCTCACCTGAGATTAAATCCTTACAAAAACAAACACCTCAAACCTACTGTTACCAAAGATTTATGTACCCTCCTTTCTTTATTTAAAAAAAAAGTTTTTACATACTTCTTCCGTGTAGAGTCTAATCACATGATATAATTTCTTTCCTAGTCTTTGATTTATTTAGAGTACAAGACAGTTGAAAGGTTAATTCTTTGATGGAACATCTTTGCATATTTTTACATTTCTCTGCCTTGAATTGGATAATACTTACTTCTAACAGCTGTACACGGAGACCTGACCAAGCCTTATATTCCATACTCTTTTTTCTGAATGCTTGCTTAAGGACAACAGTTTTAAGTACCCTAATCGTATAATGAGTATGAGAAAGGAAGGCACGTTATCTACTCTTCTCATATGGGGAAACACTGAGAACTGATGTGATCTATACAGAACATTACAGGCAATGAATAAGAGGCAGAAATCATTATATTAATGATAATAATCATTATTATAAATTATTTGTATTTACTTGCATTTTGGTTTAGTCAGTTATTACGGTTGCTTCTCAGTAAAATGGCTTAAGCTTCAGCTAACCTGGAGAGAGCGGTACAAAGATGTCCAGGCAGCACAGCAGAGGTACACCAGCCATGGGCAGGTTATATGTGGAGATACACAGATGTCTATATACCTGAGTCCTCATTTTACTGAATAAACGGGGGGGAAGAGAATCATGTAACCTCAGCTTTCTTCTGAAGATGGTGGATAGTCAATTGTATCCTGATAAACACTTTATATGCTCACACACCCTTTATGGCAGCTGCCAATTTTAGCACTTTCTTAATGTAAAACTTGATATATGATGGGTAAGAAAATGCACTGCATGGAATGAATGCTTGGAACAAACTGGGAAAATAAACAAAACAACAGGACCAGATAGAGTTCATCTAAGAGTTCCCAAATGCCTTGTCTTTCTGAATACATGAACGAGGAGTCATCAAATAACTGGGGGACAGATTCAAAAAAAAGAAAAAAAACAAAAGGAGATGATTCTTCACATGACAGGTAGTCAAAAGTTTGAGTTTCTTCAAAGGAAAACTGGACAACTTCATGGAAGAGAAATCTGTCTGTTTCTAAATGCATAGAAACTACTGGCTAAGGAAGCCTGGGAATTTATTAAAGGATGTATCATGCATGCATTCTTGTACTCTTCCCTAAACATCTTCTTTTGGCCTCTGTTAGACCAAATATCCATCAGCCTGTCACTGACCCATTGTAGCTGTTCTTACATAAAAACAATTTATGAGATATTATGCCCATTTCCCTTTGTCTTATCACCTAAGTTACTTAGTAGTCTGGAATCCAGTTCAATCAATTACTGGCTTTTTTAGCGATTTGAGTTTGGAAGCTCTTTTAATATTCTGTTTGAAAACCTGTATTTTTCTAATCATATTCTATCCACATTCATCTCTAAAACAAATAATGTGTACAGCTATTGTCTTCCATTGCATTAAATACTTTATTCTGTTTCTCCAGTAAAACTTTCAGGCTTGCAAAATGTGTAATTCCAAATAGAAAATCATGATTACTGTCCTTAATTAAAATGTCATGTTTCTGTCTGTCCTTCCTTGAAACTTAGAATCTCTCTCATGACTGAGGTCTTTGGGTTTACCCATGCTTATTGGATTTAGCAAAACACAGTTTCCAAAAGGATTTCTCAGTGGACTGCACTTTGCCCTCCAGTAAAGTTAATGGAAATGTCAGATTGACTGTAATAGGTGTATGTGATCAAACCTTAACTTTCACAGGTTTGAAAAGGGGGGGGAGGGAGGGAGGGAGGGAGGGAGGGAGGGATGATAGGTTTTCTGTGTTTTCTAGCCTCGAAAACTTGGCCATGCTTCTGAATTTTAACTGCTGTTGTCAATTTTGTTGCCAGTGTATCCTGAAGTGTTTCCTTTGTTCACGTTCATATGCACTGATTTAAAGCATAAATAGAATCCTGTATGACTCTATCTGTGTATCTGCATTGTGCAAGTTTGCATGCTTTCTTTTGTACTTCTGACCTTTATGCTGGAATTTATGTATGAACAATACCACACGTAATCATTGTGCTTGCATGAGTTTTAAAGAATTAGCCTGGAAATGGTCTTGCCCTTACTGAAGTGGATTCATCAAAAGTGTTTGTATAATGTCTGTAGGATTAAATCCACAAAACTCCTTGACCCCGTCAATCTGGATATTTGTCAAAAAAGCTGTGGCAAGACGGTAACCTTCACAGAAAGAGGTGACTGAGCCAGACGATGGTTGGTTTGGTGGTCAGCACCAAAATATATACAAGATTATCAAATTTTTTAGTCCCCTGCTTGAGGAGACTGAAGGGCCTAAATTACTGCCTTCTCAAATGCTGTTTTTTTGAGTACTGCCTGGCTCGACTTTATTAACTAGGAAGAATGTGGATCCAGTTGTTTCAAAGCCAAAGCTGCCCAGCAAATAAAAAACCTTAATAAGCAAAATTAGACAATGTCAAGGAAAGCTGCTTCTGCATGCTGTTTTTAGTATAGAGTCATACATCTTGTCATCCTTGTAATCTCCATAAAACATGACACTCAAGTCAATATCTGCAACAGGAAAACATGTTCATAAGAACCTCAGTATTAAACATCATCCAGAGTTTATTGGTCAGACTTTCTTTTGCCGTGACAAAGGGAAAGAAGCTGTGTCAAGAATGAATGATGCATATGGCATATAAAATTGTTCATCCTACAATAAATTGGTAGGTCTTTCCCTGTGTAGAACATAGCAGAGGAATGGCAGATGCATAGAAGTCTTCTTTCTGTGCTCAAAATTGTGGTGCTAAAATGACTTAAGTAACTAGGAGTAGCTGCTGCAGCAGTCTAATGAGAGTTGAGTGTTCCAGTCAGTATCTGCATCTCTAGTGTCACTTTTGTTCCTATCTTCCATGCAAAGAAAGCTGTACTTTATGATTTTAGACTAGTTGACACTTCTGCGCATTTAGCTATTTTGTACCAATGACACTGTGTATACAGTACCATTAGTTAGGCCCTACTAACTGATCCAAGAAATTCTGGTATTGATAGAATAGCTTTTTTCTTATTGCTTCCTCTGTTTAGGCTCTCTCTACCTAAAAATAACGAAGAATGTGTGGTTAAGCTGTTAAAAGACATTACAGTTTATATTCCCAGAGACCACTTACAGTAGTTTGTTAGCTGAATAGTATTTTCCTTGAAACCATCTGAAAGCTTATCCCAGGAAGTCCCTGAAACAGGCCATTAAAGCACACTTTAAAAAAAAAATTCCTTTGCAACAATACAGTCTGGGGACTGACTGCCTGTGGAAAAGGAGCTGGGGTCTTGGTAGACAGCAAGCTGAGCATAAGCCAGCAGTGTGCCCTGGCAGGAAAAAAAGGCAACAGCCTCCAGGGCTATATTTACAGGAACACAGGCAGCAGAGCAAGGGAAATAGTTATTTGCCTCTATTCAGCACTCATCAGACTGCATCTAGAATACTACAGCCAGTTTTGGGCCCTCCAATGCAAGAAAGTCATTAATAAACTAGCATGAGTACAGCAGAGGACCCACCAAGATAGTCAGGAGCTAGAGTACATGTCCTATGAGAAGAGACTGAGGGACCTGCATTTTTTTTATCTTGGAGAAGAGAAGGCTTTGGGAGGAGCTATGAGCCACTTACCGATACCTACAAGGAAGTTATCAGGAGGACAGAGTCAGGCTCTTCCCATGCAGTGTGCATAAGTTGAAACAAGAGAGGTTCAGACTGGACATAAGGAAAAACTTTTCACCATGAGGACATCCAGGCATTGGAAAAGGTTGCCAAGAGAGGTAGTTCAGTCTCCATCCTCGGAGGTTTTCAAGACTAAACTGAATAATATGGTCTGATGTCATAGCCGACCTTGTTTTGAGCAGGAGGTTGAACTAGAGACCCTCTGAGGTCCCCTCCAACCTGAATTATGCTATTATTCCATAAGGCATCTCCAAAAGAAAAGGCATTGATCTGTTCATGATACAAATGTAACTTCTCTGCTAGTATCAGCACACTTAAAAGATCCATTGTGTGACCTGCTATGTTAACTGAGTAGGCATCACCTGTGTGACATAGCTGTCATGGCATTAGTTTTACAAACTTAAGCCAGTTTAAAAATGCTACCACATTGTGGAAACCACCCAAACTCAGTCAGCTTTAGAAACCATAACATCATCAAACTACAAAGGGCTGTATTATTGTTGGATCTCAAAAGGTTTAACAGTTTCTCCAATGTTATTCCTGGTGTGATGTCCTGACAGTATGCAAGAATTAAGACTTGCACCAGTATGCACTGATTTATCTTCTTTGCAACATGTTGTTTAACAGTAATTGCCGTGCTGGTACTTGGGTCTTCTCACAGTTGGCTCCAAAATGGTTTTCCTCATTGCTTTCTTAAATCTTGTCCCGACTTCCTGCAGGAGGAGGTAGGAGAAATGGAAGAGAACTACTGGAGGTTATTGTAGTGCACCCAGCTGCCTGAAAGATTTTGAAAGCCCACATGTTATGTGGAGCTGTGATAGTTCCAGATGGATAAATGTGTGCCGATCAATGCTGTATCACAGCCTCAATGAAAGATTTAATTTACTGTCCTGAAGATAAAGTTGTTCTTCAAGGGCAAGTGTTGTGTGTGACATAACCTTTTTCCTGGGTGTTTGGATTGCCAAGCATGTCATTTGCAAAAGAAAATATATGAAAAGCTATGCCCCATAAGGTTTTTAAATGAGACATGGAATTTGACCATGGTATGTTAGGGAACCCTACAACTGGATGATGGCTCTGTGGTGGCTTGGGGCCTGTGAACTCATGCCTTAAAATATTACTGCCTTTCCATTCCTGGAATGGCAAAGAGCAGTTCCCCATACCTATATCAGCACTCCCTGATAACCATTTTTGTTTCACTCTGCATGACCTGGATGGAGGAATAGGAGCTACTCATTTTTAACTATAGCTCAATGCATAAACTGAAGCAGTCATGAATTTAAGGGTTGCTACAAGCTTTCATGTTTCTTTTGTTCATGAAACAACACTGAAGTCTACTGTGTAGCTGCTATGATTTTATTATTATTCTCATACTACCTGGTGTTTCTCAGACCTTCTTTGTAGTCTTTAAAGAATGTGGAAAAGGTAAATAGTTATAAAATTATTTCCAGCCTTTCAGATCTTTTAAAAATACTTTTATCCATGCCTCTATCTCCTCTTAACCTAAATTGTTATTTTCTTCCCACTTCATTAGATATGTTTGTTTTTCTCGTTCCCTTATCATCATCAGATACTTCTTTGACTTGCTCTGAACTTTCTGTACCTCCCAGTACTGTGACTCTTCCTTGCACTCTTCTTGTCCCTTTTGAGAAAATAAAATTTAGCTGCTGTAGCATGTTACAGAAGTTGATGAATGTGTTCTTTAGCCCAAAAACTGCAGATGTCTTGTTCTTTTCAAAACTGTTCTTTTCAAATCTTTCTCTTTCTTTTCTCTTTTGCTGCATTTTTTTCTTCATCCACTTTCCTAAACTCTTGTCTACTGTGACACAGTACACAGATTCTGTGCTGGAAGAGGATGGGAAGTGTTTCATGGTCTGTCCTAGGACTACATATATGTTCCCCACAACACCTGCCAGCAGTGCAAAGCATGGAAGAAAGGTCCTCCAGCCTAATTAGTAAATGAATTAAGAAGTTATTAATGCCTAAAGCAGAAAGGAACAGCTTTAGATGCCTTGCCAATTCAAAGGTGGTTGAAAGAATGGGATATATAAGATCTGTAGCAATGGTGAGAGAGGAGTTTTGGTGAGATAGAAACATCTCATTTTCAGAGAAAGTTTGGAGAAGCCTCTAAAAAGAGGCTTATTCTGGATCCCTGAGATCCCACCCAAGTCCAGAGTTGCCTTGAAGCTCTTATCCTAAGCTGACTATTTAAAGTAATAATTGAAATTGAAGAGAAAACAATTCCTTCAAACCCTATTTCTGAGTTTGTTTATCCAGATAATATAACTTCTTGGGGCTAAACTGTTATGTCAGCTGCACATAAATACATGCTTAACCACTTGGTGTCTCTGTAGGTGGCTCTGGACTCATCCCTACATGGCTGCCATTGAGACATTTGGATATCTCAGTGATAATATCTCGCATAATTTAAAGTAGCCTCTACCTACCTGGATCCCCAAGTGCACCACCTCACCCACTCTAAGTCCCATTTGTAAATAAAACAAGTGCTTTTCCTGAAAAAGTATTCCTTTGCTTGTTCTTTCATCTTCATCTTGCCCTATATATCTACAGACTATCTTACTGCATTTCACTTACATTTCTTCTTGCAGAGTAAACTCTTTGGGCTTATTTCTCTTGCAGAGAAGCTTCAGGCCACTCTTTGTCACATTCAATATAGTTCAGTATCTGTGTTGTAAGAGATTTCATGAATTGACAATTTTAAGGTTTCATAGCTGCAGTTTTGTACCATAGGTTGTTTCTTGAAAATTATCCAGACTATCTGTGCACGTATTAAAAAAATTTGTTCCTTATATGCTTCTTCATTCCACCAAAAAGCCCACATATACAAAAAATCCACAAATTACCAGATGGATAGTTAAAATGGGGCCAGCCACTGCTTTTTATTTCATAAATCTTTATAGCATTGCAAATATTCTTGGGTCTGCTCCAAAATTAAGGTAGCTCAGAATATCAATTTCTTTAAATTGTTTTAGATTAATTGAAATTAATGAAATATTATCGTATATACTATACATACAATTTTTGATACATGAAATATGTGAATGTATATGCTATGCTAAGTGAATCAAGATAGTCTTCTTTATTTTTTATAAACACTAATATGACTTTCCTAAATTCAGAACATATAGTTGTTCTAAGTAATCATCTATGATCAGATACATAAATATGTAGCAGTAGAAGGCCTTTACTACCAGTTCAAAATTAATAATGTAGTAAATAAGACTGGCCCTTACTTATGTTGCAAAGGCTTAATTTAGCCTATTCTAGACTGCTGAATAGTGATATTCCTCAGCCTCAATTATATTAATTATACTGGTATTTCTAAAATTTTTTTCTAGGAACAGTTAGAAAATGAGAGCATTAAGCTGAAGCAAATTGAGGACAAAAACAATCAAAAGGAAAGGAAGCTTCTATTTATTATTTCTAACCAAGAAGATAAAATAAGAACTCTGAAAATCAAATTGAAAGAATTAAATGAAGCACAGAAGGGTATACAGATGCCAGTATATAAAACGGAGGTAAGATAAGAAACCAAATGGAGGTAAAATGAAAACCCAAAGTTTTGTAATTTTTTTTTCAAATATGTTTATACTAATTAATCTGATAAACAGATTTTAAATTTTAGCACTCTGAAGTTACCAGGAAATTGTTTAAGTATATAAAGCTTATAGGGAACACTGAACTATTAAATACATATTGGTTAGTTTGTGTGTTAATTATTTTTACGTTATGTTATTATAATGTTAAATAGTATTTGTGAAAACTCCAGATCAGCATTTCAGTTTTATAATTTTCAATCTGTAGTTTTCACCAACATTAAGTTGATTTTTTCCGTTTCCCTTGTATCCCATCTACTTTTGTCATAGAAGAGCATCCGGAGTGAACTGTACTTGTGGGATAGCTATAGTGCAGTCACAGGTGTGAATGTAATCATGTAAACATACTTCAGCTAGCTAAATTGAAGTGAATTTAGGTAAGAGTATGAGCAGAGCAACACATAGCTTGTAGCTATTGGACTTCCCAAGCATGTGCTTAACTTCTTGTGGCAGGCATTTGTAACCCATATTGCTCGTATACTTTAATCAGTAGCAACAGTAGAAATTTTAAAGCAGCTCAAATGTGTGTCTACACAAGCTGCAATCCCACTTTACTGCAAGGTAGACAAACTGTAGGCTGTAGGTCTGTGATTATAAACAATTTATCATTGAAATCAGCTATTTTGACAGAAATCTGATTTAGAGCATGTGTGACCTACCAGGTTATCTGGTAATGTAAATCTAATGGATTTGCAACTTAATGACTGCTTATAGTAAAAACTTCACTTTTTTTAATACCTAGCATTGCCTTAAAACCTATGTAATACTAGTGTAAACCACAAGGTGGTAGTCAAAGTTAGTAACTTCTTTAAAAACATAACACAACTCCTGACACATTAGCTTTTGGTATGTTTGTTGAAAATGATAGTGGATAAGTTGATTTTTGTAAGAACTAAAATATCTGAATATCTCAGTAACAAGCTTATACACAATTACACATAATCTGAATTGCATGCAATTAAAACAGAATTATAGTGAAGTAATATTCTTAGGACCAGTTTCCCTTTCTTTCAAAGAAGAGCAGGGAATGCTACACTACATGTGCTAAGTTAAACTAAAAAAAGGTGTTTCAGTCAAGCAGCATAAAACAGCTTTTGCCATTTTGTGAACGTTTTGAGAGCTTCTAGAAGGATTAGCTGAAGGATACTATGACATTTGTGATTCATATCAGAGTGAAGAACAAAATGAATATGCTAACATGTGATCCATACTTTCATGTTTTACTTTAAGGTGAAAAGTAAGAAAGTTGTTCCAGATAAGCATGAGTTATCTCTAGGGATCTCTGGTATTTCACCTGTGTCTGAAAGGTAAATATTTTTGCAGCATTTTTGCAATTTGCTTTTCATTATCTTTTTTGCTACAAAATAGCTATTTCCCCCTTCTTTACATAGTAATTTGAAAAAAAAGGGAGGAGGGTCAAAGAGGTAGTGTGGGGAAGGAAATAAAGCCAGTGAGCATATGAAACCATAGCTGGGGCTTTGCAGCAATGTGGGGATAAGCAGGGAGGAAGAAAAATAGACACTTGGTTCAGCACAGGTTTAAACTATATGGGAAACAGCAGTGAATTTTAATGCTGATTTGGGGGTAAGCATTAACTCCCCTGCGTTAAGTCCCTTCAGAACAGGAACATACAACCAAAATGAATTAACTGATGGCAGCACAGCATAGATGCCTGTTGTGCTGCCAGGGGTATTATGATGGTCAGCATGAAGAATTAATTCTTGGCCTGATCCATCCCAAATGGGAAAGTTTGGATCCAGTTTTTTTCTGTAAGCTGAAGTTTCCCATCCCTTGCTATGACCAAGGGAACAAAAGCATTTCTTAAGCAAGTATTCCCCCTTCTGCCTGTATTTTGGGAAAAGCATCAACCAAAGTCTTCAGTTTGCATTTTTCATGGGATAGGTAGTAATACCACTTTTAACAGCCTTTGCTGAGGTCAAGCAGAAGATTCTCAAAGGTGAGGCTGGGAGAGTATTAGGGAAAAGTATCATACATTCTTGCTGTTTTTATACTCTTGCCTATGCATCTGCTTTTGGCCACTCTCAGACATGGTATAAATGAACTAGATGAATCTTTAGTCTGACTCACTAAGACTATATGACAAAAAGGAGTGGAAATAAGACTGTGATAAAGACTGTTTTGTCTTTGCTGATTTATATCTAAAGAAGAATGAAGAACCTTTCCCTCCTCTCAAATAACTCCCTTACTTTACTCCTTTCTTGGAAGGAGGTAGGTGACTGGGAAAACTAGTAAGATTATGCTATCACAAATGTCTAGCAAATGAAAGTAGATTGATCTAATCATATGTATATTTTAAAGCTTTGATTAGAAATTTGTAGTATGGCCTTTTTTATTTTTAATTTCTCATTCATTGAAACGCCTGAAAAATGATCAGAACACAAGTGTTAACAGTAGCAACTTTAACTCCTTCTGTAGATGTTTCTTTTTTGAAATGAGATCCAGATATAGATTTGTGTCTTTAAAAAGAGAAGCTCAGCAGAAGTAGGAACACAACTCATGACACTCCTGATTTCTATATGAATAAGCAATAAAAAGGAAAACGGCTCATTGGATTAAAGAAAAATCTCTTTTGAGCTACTTTGATAGAAAGATGCAAAAGAGAACACCAATCCAGTTGGTCCACAACTTAACTTTTTCATTCTTAAATAAAGTTCATTTTATGAAATACAAAAAGATTGCACTTAGAAATATAGTCAGTAAGTTTATCAAAATTTCACAATGAAATTTTATGGTTGAATCAATAAACTGAATAATCTGTAGTGCCTTCAGGCAAGCAAAACTCACACTTGCATGAATAGCTATCTTTACCATTCTTAGTGCTTATAACTAAGTATTTCATGGAGACATGATACTCTATAGAAGATTATAATAAAAAGACCTCCAAAAATAAAAGGAAAAGGCATATGATGCTGTATAAAGCAGAGAAGCAATGAGTTCTCCAGCCCCTCTCCAAAATGTCAGGTAGACAAAAGAAGGAAGGAGCAGTAACAGATGCCCAGGGTGTTCCTTCTCCTGCAAAGTCTGAAGTCCACAGAAAAAAAAGGAAAACAATTAATGTTTGCAGCAGCACCATCTTATTTTCCCTAGAATGAGATGGAAGCAGTATCTCATGAAAGATAAGCTGTTTCACTGGTACTAGAGGGAACTGAGGGAAATGTAAAGGCTGGATGTTCTTTCAGTCCTTGCAACGAGAGCCCAAAGCTTGCGTGTTTGTGTCTATGGTATGACTAAGCAACTCTTTGACTATGTTTTTTTTCCCTTTTCTCTTTGCTTTTACCAAGGAGAACAAAAATGTATATACATATGTTGAGGAAAGATGTATCCAAGAAATGTAGCTTACACTATTGTTTTCTCCGGTTTGTGGGTGTGACTATAAAATTGAAGGCCATGAAGAGCTGAACTGGTTGATGCTTTAATTTACAATTTTAATTTACAATTTTGATCTTCCAGGGAGAATCTGGAGACTATTTTCCAGGAGATGAAAGAAGAATGTCATCGAATATGTATGCTAGCCAGAGAACAAACAGACCAACTGAGTAAATTTAAGATAAAGCGAGAACCTGAGACTGGTAATATCTTACTTAAGCTCTTATTGTGATTCAACTGTTTGAAAGCTTTGCTTTATATTTGAAAATACTGTAAATTACACATACATAGAAGTACTTCTACTGTTTACCATCTGCCTTTTTCAAGTCTGTTCACATGGTGCTCAGTATTTTACCAAGAAAACGCACCGCTAGTTTTGGCATTCTATGACGAATGCTCCAAATCACATGCTGTAAAAGACAGTCGTCACATCAATGGCTCCCATAATTGTTTTGTCCCTTGGAGAAAGAGGCAGGCACTTACTACATGTGATAACCCATGATGTTGTGTGAGTGACAGCACTTACTTTTAATTTAACTGTCAGTTCAAAAAATATCTGTTATGAATGTCCCTAGCCCCATATTTGTTAGAAGAAAACTGGTGGACTGGGGAGAGTCAGAGGACTTATTTCCTAGACTCCCTTTTGCAGATCTGTAAATACAGTTTTGTTATATGGGACAGGAGCCTAATCCAGCACTTCCTGAGAAGACAGGAAAGACTTGGTTTTTGTGGCAACTGGAAGAGGTCCTGAAGGTCCATTTCAGCTACTGCTTATATTGAATATGATGTTCAATAATGTATAATGGCTACTATGGCCATTCCTACCAGCTTTTCTTGACGTTAGGATCAGGCTCTAAGAGGTTTCAGAAAACACCTGCCAAACTTAACATGGTTGAAGCAAAAGGCACTGATTCCAGCACTTGCCTCTAATTTAAGTTATGCCATTACTCAAGTTTCTTTTTATGTGAACTGAGAATGTGTAACCTGTGGCTTCAACTGGTTATGGCTGAACTGTATTGTTATATTCTGAATGAACACTACCAAACTGTGTGATTTGGGGAGGTGGGGGGAACTGGGGGGCCTTGGCAACTTATTCCAGACTGGACTTGTTTTTCATTAAATACATGCCTAGCTCAGCTATGTGAAAAGCTATGTGTGATATAAATTTAATCTGTTCGATTTCTGTTAGTTATCTGGCCCACATTACTACAATATCTGAGTGATGTCAGGAGGCCTTTGTACAATAAATGCACACTGAAGTTATTCCCTCACCTGATTAGAAGTAATTCTGTATTATTTTTGTTACTAAAGTGCCCTAAGTGTATGGGGAATTCTCAAAACCCAGGGAAAATATGGTCCCTCTTCTGAATAGTTATACAGTTGAAATGTTTATCTAATTCAGAAATCAATGGGAGTTCAGCACCTGAATACCTTCTAAAATCTTGCTTATGGTGCCTAGCATGTTGTTGGCACTGTATGAAATAGTTTCGGTTCCAGCTTCTATTTCTGCCAGAACACTTCAGTAAATATATGCAAGTATGTGTTAAGAGTATGGGACAACATAAGTTTCAATAAAATGGAAATGTTTATAGCCATAAATCAAAAAGAAATAGAATTATTAGAATGGAATGATTTACTTTTATTTCCGTTCTGGTAGTTTCTGTGTCAGAGCTAATGTCTGTGAAAGAGAAATGTGCCTCAAATTAACTTCAAGGAGAAAAAATAAAGGCTAAAAGGCCAAGAAGGAAAATCAAAAGCCTCTCAGGAAAAATGCTGCAACACCACCCCCTGCACACCTTAATAATTATTTTCAGATGGATAGTTTAATGTTTTCTTCTTTCTTTCTTTCTTCGCAGAAATACAGTTTTCCATGCCTATACAGTGTACTGATAAAACTGATGAACAAGCAGAAGAGCTTTTTAAACCTCGGGTTATAAAGGATATAAATAGAGGTGCATCATGCATCACATCTATCACACCAAGAGGAGTGGGCCAAGATGAGGACAACAACTCTGTAGAATCACTTTCTAAATTTAATGTCAAGTTTCCACCTACAGACAATGACTCTGCTTTCTTGCAGAGCACTCAGGATAAACCAACAGTTCCTTGTACTGGTATAGCTGAAAACATGCTTCAAGATCATCATTTTAACCTGGAGCACAGAGACCATGCTGTTAACCTCAGTAAATTGGAATCTAACTCATTTGAAGCTCATGGAGTTGATCTCATGACCTCAGTTTTACAAAACTTAACTGCTGTTGACAAAACAAACCCCCCAAATCATGCAAACATGCCCATAGAAAATACCCGTGACAAAACATGTTTAAAAACAACAGACACCGGTCTCACATTTGTACCTAAGCACACAAACCCCACTGTACCTGAAGTAATTTTTTCTTCCTTGGAAGCTGCTGGGACAACCATCAGAGGTCCTCATCAGGTATCTTTCTATTTCTGCTGTACATTTCAAAAAAGGTAACGACTCAGACAAGTGCTTTGCAAAGTCTTTGAGATAGGATTAATATATTCTGTGAGGTATCTGACTTGCCCGAGAGCATATGTTTTCCCTAATACTGAAGTATGTGTACAAGGCACTTTTCCAGTGAAATAGGGCAGGAATTTAAGCAGATGTAAGCACTGTATATGCTTGCACAAGTTTCAGGCCATGTAGATAGTAGATATTAATTGCTCCTATATCTATTTCAAAGCTGTCATTAATACCCTAAACTACCCCCTAGATTGCTTTCTTTCTACCCTTGATCTCAGATTAATAGGGCATATAATTGTTTTAATTGTTTTAATGTACAGCAGAGAATATGACAAATAGACTAATTAAAAAAAAATAGATACATACTTCACTGTGGAAAAAAATGATCTGGTCTTCACCTAGATCTGAGGTATAAGCAGCACCCCACTCTTTCCCTCTAAGAAACTTGACATTAAAATATGTTATGCATATTAAGCAGTCAAGTAGGAAATCTTTTTTAATAAATAAATGGGAATACACTAAAATACTGAGCTTATGTTTATGTAGGTACTTCGGGTGTGAATTTCAGTCATACCTATTTGAAGTTCATGGGAGCTTCTAAAAGCAAGGTCTGATTGCTGGCCACTCAGAGAAGCTTTTAAGCAGGTTCTCACAATCACATCTCTGAATATTTTGCTGATTATGCCTCACATCCTGTCTCAACTGAAATTACTGGCAAAATTCTTGTGGACCTTTATAGACTCAGATTTTTTTTATATTTTTGTGGCTTTTCTCACTCCTCGTGAGAGAAGAGATTTTTCAAGCAAGTGGTGATATTTAGGAGTTCTGGATTTGGAGGATTTTTACTATTTGCATTGATGTGGTTTTGTGTTCTTTGCCAATGATAAGGTACATGCAGTGAAAGAGTTTTATCTCTCAATTTTGTCACTGCATGACAAGCAAAACTAGCATTTGGAAAGCACTTGTAGGACATCCTATATTTGATGATTTCCTCTGCCAAAACCTACCCAGTCTAGTTTAATTTTCTCCTGTAAACCAGTTTTGGATGGAAAGTTTAACACATGGAAACTCTGCTGTCCTTCATCATTTTATTTTAAACTATAAGGCTGATTTTTCAAAATATATTTTAAATACCTATTTGTAATGTAGAAGATCTCAATTCTATACTAACCTAGTAACTGCACTTTTATCATGCTTTATTTTTCATTGGATCCTCAGTTATACTCGTGACTGAGTTAAACAAATTAAACCATTATTTTATTACTGGTAGAATTCCTGTGGAGCTGTGAAGCATTTCACTCTATTGCTTGTTACTCTTCCCTTTTTCTCTGTTCTCTCTCCAGCTTGTTCTTTTACTAGTTAGTCTGTGTATTCATTTTTCAATAGATGGCACCCTGCATTGTGTATTACAGCAAGTGAAACAGCTGGTATGCGATTATAAATTGATAGGGGAGTATGCAGCTTAAAAAGTAGAGAAGAACTGCTGTTGAATAGCAGTCAGCCTTTAGGTTTGATCATTAATATTTCTGCAGAATAAGGAAATAAATTTAGGTCCATCATTTAGAATGGAAATGATCTATTTTGTGCAGAAAATGTAATAATGCTAACATTTGGGGAAAAAAGGCAATGAGAAACTGTTTCAGTATTTGTAAGTTGTATCTATATAGCACTGTAGAACATAAAGAACATTGATTAAAATGTTGCATCTTATGTAGAATGTTTGAAACAAGCCAATTTTACTTTAGAAACCATATACATCTGTCTATATATATTTAAACACACTTCACCTTTATTTAACTGCCTTCAAAAGGTTATGGTGCATATTTTTCTAAAGAATAGGCTTCAGCTTTGGACTTTTTGCTGACTATTGTGTCAAGGATGGGATTCAAAGATCATATATATGTAGAATAAAATACTGATGTTTTTAAGAAGTTACTTGCACACATGCCCTTTTGACTACATTAACCTTAGTGAAATGTATGCATAATACTTGTTCTTAGTATTTTTACCACCTTTTTAAGGGGTAGTTACACTGCTTATGGTTTCCATCATCCCTGCCGTTGGTGAAGCTTCAATAGGGAGGAATGAGTTACCTGATCTTTTTTCCTAGTGTAGATAAAACTTTCAAGTATTTACTACATATGTTAACTTATAAAATGGAAAACCCCATAAATGCAATAGATTTGGCAACAGTAAGTTCTTGGAACTGCTCTCAGTTGCTGTAATAAATTTAGCTCTTTCCTTCTTTGTGGATACTAAATGTGAAAACTCAGTACTGTTTCCTTAGGATGTAGTAACTTCTTAAGAAACATGTGACTGAAAAGAGCAGCAGTTTAAAATAAACATGGATATTAGTGGACATATGATTTTACAGACTGCTGTTAACTGAGACTTGCACTTATATGCATTTGCTTACTGGGTGTTCACAATTTGAGGGGGTTATTTCTACCAAAAACATTTAATAGGGATGTTTATGATTTTAAAAGCAAGTCACTCGTCCATGGATCTTAATCCGAGTATTAACTTTCTTGAAAAGAAGCATTTGCTTAAATATATTCCTATTCAGAAAAACATTTTAAGCACATGCTTAATACTCAAAAGGAAGAAATGGAAGTTAAGTGCCTGCTCCAGTGTGTTGCTGGATGAGTGCTTCCCCATGTTGTGTTTCTAAGATTAGAAATCTTATTATGTCCTCAGTAGAGTTTTTACAAGAATATTTTAGCTTTTTAAAAATGGTATTTCCTTACATGATGTGATATTAAAAAGAAGTAATTCTAAACACATTTCTGCAGGGATATTTAAGCGTGTCAGCGTCTAGATAGATTTAATATGCAATTTACACCAACAACATACAATAAGGAGACTCTCCGAGCTGAAAAAAGTGGTGTGATTGCACTTAATTACTAATTAGTCAATTTAATCATATGGATTGCTGACCATAATGAAAGACAGTAAATCTGCTACTGCTATTTGATAAGCTAAACACTGTTTAAACATGGAATGGACAGGAAATTGACTCCAAGAAGTTGTAGCTGGTTTAAAAAATAAGGATTAACCACTGTGAAAGCCAGGTTAGCTGTACAGTGAGTTACCATGGGAAGAATAAACAAAAGATTCCAACCATTTGGTCTGATGAAATTTGAATGAGAGATGAAAATTAAAACTCTTGGGTAAGTATAGATAGCAAGGAATTTAAAACTTCAAAAGAAACTGCTTTCTAAAGTATTCTTTCTTGCCTTTCCAAGTGTGATTGAGGCAATAGAGAGGAAGCTGAGCCAGAAAAACTGTAGGGCTCTCTCCTCTCCTAGGTTCCATCCCCACATAGAGCTGATACCAGCTTGCTGCCATTCTGTCTGCTTTGCAGTCACAGCAGTATGCAGTTAGTTTTCAATTTACTCGAAACCTAGTCTTCCTGGCCATGTAACATAATGATGTATTTTACCCTGTGCTGCTAATATTAATGAAACTTATTTTTTAACTTTACTTTGAAAGCTGATAGAAGACATTTTGATTCCTACTTGATATCAAGCTATATAATTAGTGTACCCTCTGACTTATAGTATGTCTCATGCTGAAGAGTCTACAACTATGTTGTCAGGTAAACAGACTTGCTGGCTTTACACTGACTGATTCAGGTACCAAGAACAATACAGCTGCAGAAACCAAATTTAGCACCATTTACAGACTTGCCTGAATGCATGGGCAGATATTCAGATAGCTCTATTAAGCTGATGCTGTCATGGCAGAATGCATCCCAAAACTGAGATTATTTAATATATATTTACACTAAAAGGCAGTCAGACTAGACAAGTAGCTTAAGCCATATGACATTGTTCTGCTTATTTTCTCAGTAAACTGAAAACTAGATATGTACCAGTAAGAACAGAAATAAAGTCTGTTTCATATTAACTTTTTACAGTAAGCATGTATTTTATTCTAAGGTAAAAATGTTTATTCTTATTTCTGTTAAATGGCTATTATGTATTATGATTTCTACAATAAAATATTGAAATGTTAATGAAAAGCCTTAGTATTTGTCATACTGATAGTAGATTTTGTTAACAGCAGTATTTATCAAGAATAGGTACTAGAGCATTTGAAATGTTTGCAAGGATAGTATGTTTGTGGAACTTAAAAAAAAATCAAAGTCCTCTCTTGCTTTTCTTAAACGAGAACTTTCTAGTTATGTCTCTGGTCAGGTACATATAAAGTACGCTTAGTTTAAATAGGCAGGTTTTTTTTTATAAATGTATTCATGGTAAACCACAGCAGTAATCATTTTCTGTTTCTTTTAGCTTGTTTGGCAGCCTCAAGACAATGTTTTGCTGGCACAAGCCTATACAGACTCTGAACTGAATCAGTGTGGAATATGTGAATTCTGTCGAGAAGTTTTCCCACCATCTATAACATCTAAGGAAGATTTTCTTCGGCATCTGTATTCCCACTTTAAAGAAGTACAGTCTTAATGTATGAGAATTGATTGGATCACTGTTTTTGCATATATTTGATTTTTTTATTCAGTAGATATGCTAAGAATTTAAGAATTAAGACTTTTTATAGCAAGAACTCATGACTGAAATTGTCTGTCAGATAAGCACGTTTTTAATTGTCATCTGACAAGGTAAAATGAAACCGTAAGTCACTCAGTACTGTAATTCACATTATTGCTTGTCATGCTTCAATATTACCTTTGAGATTGATGTTACACGCTGGTTTGGGGTTTGGTTTGGGTTTTTTGTTTTTGTTTTTGTTTTTTTGCAATTAATGATTGCCTGAATAACCCCAAAGTCATGATTATGTGCATGAATACTGATTTTTAGGATCGAGACCTTAATCTGGGAAGACTGGTGTAACGCTAGGATATTTTCTCGGTAGCTACTGACAGGATTCTGTTCTTGAAGTAAACAGGGAGGAGAAGTAGGGTCTCATTTTGAATTTCTATTATAAAATTGCCAAATTTAATTTACAATAGTGTACCTCTTAAATCAGATTCTTGTAAAGTCAGCAAAGTACCTGAATGCCAGGTGTGCCAAAATTAGGATAGGCTTGTTCACTGGTAATAAAAATGATTATCCCAGATGAACTGTTTACTAAAGAGATTAGTCAAACAGCACATAAATGACCCTTTTGCTAATACGTAATGGTAGCAATTTTATGTACATCTGATAAATATTGTTGAAAGATAACAACTTTGTTAAGGTACCTTTCAAGCATATACTTCTCTAGCATATACTTTAATGGAAAAGGATATATTGGTATCAAGGATGAAGTGAGAAAAGTGTTCCCTAAAACCAAAAGTATCAAAGATTAATTACCCTTCTTTCTTGTCTGCTACAAAGTATTGTTCAAATCTCTTATGGCCTAGAGGAGAAAGGGGAAAAACCTATTCAAAAAACCAAATCTACGTGATGTCATTCTTAACTTGCAAATATGCCTAGTAGCTTTCTCAATGCAATTTAAAATTAGGTTTAGTTGAAACATTGCATTCTGATAAAGTTGCACATACTATGGATTTATTGGGTCCAAATTTTAAAAGTGGGTTTTTTTACTAAGCAATTTAAATTAATGATAAAGGGTGACTTGGACCTTTTTGCATTTGAACTGAGTATAGTTTTCAGTCCAGATATTTGACAGTTAGCATTAATATTTTTATAGCAATAAAGCACAACACTTTTTTTCTTTTTAAAGATTTGTTTGCAGGTGACCTGTTTCCGGAGCAATTTACACCTGCATAATTTTTAGAAATAGATTTTTCTGCAATTATTTACTCTGTTTTAAACCTCTTATGTTTGTGACTGGCTGTCAACAGAGTGTACTGTAATAAACAGCAGTTTACAGTGCATGTCTGCTGCATGACCTGGAGAAAGAGTTTGTTACCATTAGCAGCTCTAACCGCTTCCAGGGCTCCGCACCGAGGCGGACGCGCTCATCGGCGGGCGCGCAGTGCGGCGCGCGCAGTTCCTCCCCAGCAGGCCGGGCTGGGGGCGGCTCCGGGCAGAGGCAGAGGCAGAGGCAGAGGTTCCCGGGCTGGGAGGAGAGCGGGGATTCGCACATACCCAGCCAGCCCGACACTAACGCGACTTATCCTCTGAGCCGTGAAATGCGCGCCCGGGAGCTCACGTTATTAAGAGCTGAACAAACCGCGAATCCCCTTTAAGGAAAATAGCGGCGTCTCCCCCCGCCGCCACCCGCGCTGCCGCCGTGAGCGGCGGTGCCGGCACAGCGGGGAGCCCCGCGCCCGGCCGCGCTCCGCTGCGCGGGGCAGCGCGGGGCCCGCTCTGCCTGCGGCCTCCGCTGCAGCCGGGGCAGAGCGGGGAAGGGGAGGTGGCCCGGGGGGGGACACAAATCCTCGTCGACCGGCAGAACCAATCCATGTCCTACTAAGAGCCTTCCTGCCGAGGGCGACGTTTTCGGAATCTGTTTAATTCTGTGGGTTTAAAACTGCTGCTGCCCGAGGGCGCCCGGATAGGCTCACCGCTCAGACGGCGGCGAGGGTCTGAAAAAATCTCCCGCTAAGCAGTTGTGAGCGACTTGAAGTGGGAGGTGAGTGCGGTCCCTGAGTGGGCCCCGCTCTCATACAGCTTTCCTGGAGGAGGCTGCTGCTGCCAGCAGGGACATCTGCTTTATTACACTCACCAGAGGAGGTTCAGTATTCCTCCCCTCCTCTCCCCCTTCCACACAAGCTCAACTCAGCAGAGGAGGTTGAGTCCAAATGGGAAGTGGGATTTCATTAAAAAGAAATCTGGAGGGAGGAAGTAGAACTGGAGAGGAAAGAAAGAGCAGCAGGCTCCTGCCAAGGTGTCCTGCCGCATTCCTGCCTCTCCTGCCTCTCTCCGCGCCAGCGGGCTCCCTTCGAGGGTAATCTCGGGGCTGAAGCTGCTTTCGAGGCAGCTATGGGCTCACTTGCCATGCCTTCCCATGAGACGAGAAGCCCCACGTTTATAGCCAGTGTTCACGGGAGCTCTAGTTCCGAGCTGGAAGCAAGGAGGGGGACGGCTCCGCTTCCCCGTGCTGGGGGCCTGGCGGGGCGCCGCGCTGCCGCAGCGGCTCCGTGCCGCGGCCCCGGAACACATGTAGCTCCTCTGTCTCTCCGGCTACCTCGACAGCTGCTCGTACCTCCAGTAATTAGACTGTCAGTGCTCGTTAGAGGAGAGGAAAACGCTCCTATGACAGATTCCACGAGTCCTCTGTTTTTTAACATCTCACAGAAATCACCAGAGCATTAATTGAGATCTCTTATTTCTCCGGAATCGGGAGAAGATCCCCCTGCCATCTCGTTTACTCCCGCAGCCCAATGAGAGCTCCCTTCCGACTCCCATGAAACGCACTTAATTTACTCTAAGAGGCTCAGGGAAAGTTATCTTCCTTCCACACCTACCCAGGGAAGACAGATCTTTCTGGCCATGTGAGCTAAGTTTTAAAATCCCCTCCCCATATTGCTGAATTTAACTAAAAAGAAAACGCGGTATAAATGCAGCCTTTCCTCCATTAACTGAGCGGAGGAGTCGCGCCTCACGCTATCATTCCCCATCCGAGATCAGGTTAATTCAGAGGAAGCTCAGGAGAGGCTGTTCCCCCTTACGAACAAAAGCGCTGTAGGATCAAGCCGAGATGCTCCTACCCCCACCCATGGTTCACTCAGCAGATGAGACTCAGAGGAGGCGATTTCTTTTCCTCCCTACCGTACATATCCCTTTCCCCCGCAATCATACAAGGTTAACTCAACAGAGGAGTCTCAATCCAAATGGCAACTGGGATTACATTAAAAAAAAAAAAAAAAAACTGAAGGAAGGGGGAGAAAAAAATCAGAAATAGGGAAAGAAAAGAGAAAAAGCAGCAGGCTGATTACGAGGTGTCAAAACTGCCAGGAGCAAGAAGGTGATAGCAATCAGGGGTGAGAAGAGTGCGCCATTCGTGCGGGGCAGCTAATTATCCGTCTCATTTGAGAAGAGCAGCATTCGAGGCAGCAGCGTTCGCCTGCTGAACGGTGACAGATTGGCGCGGAGGAGAGGGGAGGTGTTAAAACAATGGAGCCGGGCTTGCGAGCGCTGCTGCATGCTAATCAGCCCGGCCTCCTTCCTTCCTTCCTTCCTTCTCTCTCTCCCTCCCTCCCTCCCTCCCTCCCTCCCTCCGCCTGCCTGCCTGCCGCGATCCCTCCTTCTCGCCGGCCGCATGGCGAGCCCAGCGCAGTCGGGCCCCTCCGCGGCTGACGGCAGCCCTCCCGGCACAGGGGGCGAGGCGCGGCGAGCCGCAGCGGGCCGCCAGGCGGGCCAGGCACCGCCCGGGGGGCTCTAGCAGGCGCACAGAGAGCAGCGGCGGATTTCCCCCGGACCTCGCCCGCGGTGCCCAGGCACCCAGCAGGCCGTTAGTACCTCTCCCCGCAAGGGGCAGAGGCGAGGAGCTCCTCGCGCAGGTCCCGCGGGTTCCTTAAGCACACATCCTGCCCCCTCTCCCCCGCGAGAGGACACGCGACAGCGGGCAGTGCCGCTTGAGCTCCTAGCAGAGCCGCCTAGTACGAGACAAGGAACCTAACGCCAAAGCCCCAGGCCAGGCCCTCAGAGGCGAGGGAGCGCAGATCTGCGCCGATTACTGCCGGACTCCAGGGGCTCCGCTGCCCTCCTGCTCTGTGTACAGCGACCGAAGTCCAGAATGCTAAGCAGGTTTTAGGCAAGTTGTACGGCCTCTTCCACCGCTGCCTTGTGCCTCTCGGATTGCTCGGCCTTGCAAGTTTGAACCGCCGCACGTACCCGGGCTGCACCCAGTGAGGGGGCACAAAATAGCCGGCCTCCCCCGGAGCACGAAGGCTCCCGTCTGCAAACGGTGCGACAGGATCTGCACCCCTACTTCCACAGCAAAGGCAGCTTGAGGCAAAGAGAGGGGAAAAACGCTTTACTCAGCGTCATTTTGGCCCCAGCTCTCACAAAGTCCGCCCGCTGCGGGATTCCCAAGGCAAAGCCCGAGCGGGAGCGCCAGCAGCCCGGCTACACAAGCACTCCGCGCTGCCAGGGAGAAGCAGAGGAATGAGCGTTGGAATGTTTACTCTCCAATATTTCTCAGTTTCCATTCCATCCTGCCCTGAAAGATTTCTGATTACTATACACTTCAAAATAGTATTTATTACAGATTTACATAATCTGTATGCTTTATGTTAAGGGAATAACACATTGATGCTGTACTCTGAAAGGAGTTAATCCGAACTATGTAATGTCTGCTCTAACGGAGTTCCAGCTAAAACATACCCTTGCTCCCTGGCACTGACAAGGCAGGCGTGCCCGAAAGGCACTGTCCGGCGCACCAGACGGGCGGCCAGGCGAAGCCAGTGCTCGCCTCCTGCACTGCCAAGGGGCTAGGGAACAGCACTCTGCAAAATTAAACGACGTGCGCCTCCCTGTAACCTCCCGTTTAATTTAACAAGGGTTATTTCAAATAGCAGGACCCTGCTTTACGACAGAATTCGTGGGGGTGAGCAAACAAAGAAAGGGATTAAACCGTTTTAGGCCTGAGGTAGGCAACATAACAAGCCAGGTTGAATACTATTTAAAATAGATCTCTTGAGTGTATGTATGGCTGGGGGGTGGTAATAGCGTTTAAATTTTGTTATTCTAAGTCTGTCGTTGAGTGTACTTGATGAGATTGTCCATGAGCATACAGATGGTGAGATTTTCGTGCTTCTGTGGCATACTGACATCTCAGGCTGTAAAAATAAATTCCCAGATCGCTGCAATACCTAGGAAGTAGAAAAATCCAGTCCACCTTAATGCTCAACATCGGATTGCTTTACGTTTAAGAGACATTGTAATACTAGATACACAAGTTTGTGTAAACCGAGAATACTGATTTAATGGATATACACTATACAGAAAAAAATAAGATAACCTCTGTGCCCTTTTGTAAGCATTTTTTTCTGCTTCCGAATTTAGCAATATGGTGGATGGAGATGAAATCTTGCCCTTTTTTGCTATTATCTACAAAGATTTTGTTAAAACTTTCCACATAAGGATGAAGGGGGAAACTAATAGTTGACTCTTTGTTAGGTTAAGTTACTTCTCTGAAAAGATTCTTAGATCGTTTCTTCATTTCACGTAATTTTCCCAGTTGTTAAGAAATTATTGTATCTATCACGATGATTTATGCTGCAAGGAAAAGACGTGTATTGGCATTAAAGAAGAATGCTGAGATATCTTCTTGACTGTCATAATCACTTTTTGCCTGCCTAAGAAGGCATAGCGTGGACCGGTCTGTATATCAGCCTCTTCTGCCTGGAAACCAACTCTGATTTTGCTCGTAGTAGTTGGGGTAGGGCATCCCCATTGGTGAATGCTTGGCTACAGAATGAATACTCAAGGTGCTAAGATTTATTAAGGTTTCTGAGCTGACCGAATTAACAATTTTAAATAGATATATATAGCAGGATGATATGGTGAAAATGAGCTAAAAGAAAAACATTTTGCAGAGACAAGTATATACTCTCAAAAAGGTTTAAAATATTCAATTGGTGAAAAAATAACTACTTGTAAAAACGTGTGTATTTTCATTATGCTTAATTTGCCATTCAAACAAGTTTTTCTTAATAAGCTCTATTGTTTCTATCTGTTTTGTGAGATGTAATACGTGTGAGACAGAAAGCAGACCCGGAATGTGAATGAGTCTTGTTTTCCCTTTCTCTCTTTCTTTCTATCGTTTTTTTAAAAAACAACTTCTTTATTCATAGAGATCTTTAAGTCAAGAAAAGAATTGATGGAAGGAAAGTGGCATGGCATTCCTGAGGTCATGATCTGAAAAGATGAAACGTGAAATATTATCTGCTGGTCTTTTTCCGCATCTTATGTCTGTGCAATATGAAAGTCTCCGTAAGCAAAACACTCTACGGTTAATAGTTATGTTTTCGCTCTCAGCAGTGACATAGGCTTTGTCAGGTTTTCGCTGTTTGCATAGTTCATTAAAATACTTTAATCAATGACTCATTGTTTCAAAAAATCACCACACTATCACACGAGTAAAAACATCTATATCCTCCCAGTCCTGCAGTGTCAAAAAGTATAGTCTCTCAGGGCAAAAGGTTACGGAGCCTTCATAAAGGTTCCCCATCTGTCATCAAGCGCGACATCAAGCCCTCTAGGTGCTGTGAAAATGATTTTCTCCGGAATTCTCCAGACCAAAGATGCCATCCTCTTAATTACAAGCATTTGAGATCAGGAACACCACTGAATTCCCTGGAGACTCACAGAAGATATGCAAAAATAATCTCTTCTCTTGCTTGCCTGCCAGGGCTTCTGTACCTGCCCACAAGCTGGTCGGCTCATTTGCTAGGTAATGATGGATGAACCAAGGCAGCCTGTACAGCTGCATTGCCACCCCTCCTGACATTACTGATACACTGCCATTGTAAGCATCTTCTTTATAATTGACCGTCAGCGAAGGAGTGACAAATAACGTTCTATTTATTTTTGTATCGATTAACTGCCCTTCTCGCCACCACAAGGCTCCTGTACAGGAGTTACTCACATTCATGGGATAACGGAATGAAACAAGCCGTTGAGATCGCAGACTGTGAGACTGTCAGCGTATCTGCTTACAACAGGTGCCCTGCAAAACCACACAAACTACTCGTAGGGTCAGTATGCATGCAAAGGAATAGGCGTGCAGACGGCGTGCGGAGCCCAGCCTTTGTGCGACAAGACCGTGCCTGCACAGCAGAAACTGAAGCACCGGTTGGGCGAGAATCCTACCTACAAATGTCCATTAGCACTTTTTCCAGAGGTGACAACCAGGTGAAAGGCCATCCGACCCCCCAATTTATCAACAGCAGAGCGTTTGAGATGTTGTTGGGTTAAAGGGATCACAGTAGCTGTAGGAGGAGGTAGAGAATGTGAAGTGAGCAGGAGAAAAAATGTCATTCTGGTCTTAACGCAAGCTACCTCTCAGTACAGGACCAGATCAATGGGACTAGCTGGCTTGAGTGATGCATTTTAAAGCGCACATAGACCTGGTGATGGATACGTCTGGAGAGGCTCTGATAGTGTTGTCAATCCGAGCAGTGTAGACTACATTTTTAATACGTGGAAACATGTACATAACTCTGGACATAAGGGTGGGGGCGTAAAAAAGCCACGTCCAAGCTCAATAGGAGCACTGGAGAGGAACCTCGGGCTCCATGCCATCCGAGATGCGAAAGCCCACGGAGACTCAGCAGCCAAAATCGCATACACTGATTTTTTAATAGAGTTCTCATCCATGTGTCCATTTAACTGCAGTTGATACAGATCAAATAAGCTTGTTACTTACAGACTCCCAGTTGCCTCAAGTGATACAAGACAGTAACAACAGGAATATCCCTAATTAAAACGGATTCATCTGATTTTCTTATTCAGGGAGTTTAGTGCCCCTAAGTATTCAAAGAACGATAAAACTCTTCCAGTATAAGCGTGCCAGGTCTAGCCATCCCTCTGCCCAGGGAATAGGAACAGCAGGTTTTCTCCTACCAATAAAACTTCCTTTCATTCTTGTGTATTATTTCTGAAACCTCGCTCAGCATAAAACTCCCTGCATTTTTCTGGAGGTTTTTATGTGTCTATATATATACACATATATTTCAGGCAACATAAAGCTGAGAAGAATGTGTAGCTGGAAAGTATTATGAAATATTATACCGGTTAGTCATGGAATAGCTTCCTACAGCTTAGCAAGGTTTTAAGAATCGTCATTTTAAAATTTAGTTTGTGTAATGATAACTTGGCATTATAGGTCATGATTGCAATTGAAACTGTTTGGTGACATATATGTAGTAATTATGAGTATCTCTTCTAAGAAGAGGACAAAATGCAGTATATTTTACAAACTCTTTTAAAGTTATTCCGGTTTTACATGCTTTTTTTTTTTCTTTTTAACGCGTGTGCGCTGCTCCTTCATAGAAGTCTTATTGACCTGCGCACAAAAGAGGCCATCTAAGCAATACCTGCACACCGGCCCTGATACTGTATTCCTTGTGCTCCTAAAGCACAACAGATAAGCTCAGCCGTGGCGAGCGTGTCTGGGGGATCGACAGTCAAGTGTGGAAAACACCAATACAGATGTTCTCAGCAGAGAGTCTGCAGTCACGCATCCATGCTCACAAGCCCATTAAAATCAATAGGCGTAAGTGCAGGAGGCATTTATAAATTAGCCTGGCTGTTTCTACTTCGAATAGAATCCCAGAAATGCCTAGAAGGACCCATCCGGCCCAAACACGCTACAAACACAGAAATAAAAGGCAGTCCCTTCATCTTTTTTTGACCCCACCATACGGCAGAAAATGGATGCAGGACCTGGAACATGATGCGATTCTCAGAACTGTCAAACTTCTTGTGGGCTCCAAGGGAATCATATGGCCAACAAATCCAGCTTCTCTTTTTTAGCCAGTCTATCAAAGAGAAGAGACTACTAGAATGGCAGAACAGCAATTACCTGGCTCTTTGAGTGAGGGTAACAGGACCACAAGGATGATAAAACTCCCACAGCATTTCAGAAGGTCCCTATTTCCCACTGGGCCTAACTGACTTTTCTATTAAAGGGTGAAGAAAACGGCTATTATAAGAAAATGCCGCTGAAGAAAATGTTACTATGTAAGACACTGGTCGTATCTTCTGATAAAGAGCTTGTAGGAAATAACGCAGAGGGTTGACTTACTGGCTCGTTGTCCTTGAAAACGGTTCCCTCTCTTTTTTGATGTTTTCTTCTACACATATATCAAGCAAGATTTTTCCCAGACGAAGCTAAGAGGTCATTAGCCCCTTTTTAACCCAAAAGTTAGTAGTGCGTGTGTGTGTCTTGGGAAAGGAGGTTTATTTCTTTAAAAATAAAACCTGTGGCTCAGACTCTTTTACCAACGCTGAAGAGCCACGTTCCTCTCTTGTCTTCAGAAGGAATGGCAGAAAGTTCGAATCTCACCGCTTTCTCTTCCCAAAATGAATGCCTTGACACGATTATCTGTGCAGTGCTCTTAAAAAAAAAAAAAAAAAAAAAAAAAAAAAAAAAGAGCAAAAGCATCCAGGTCCGAGCCTGTACAAATGACCTTTCAGAAGCTTTTTGAAGAAAAAGACTAATCTCAACCTTCATATTTATAGTCGTAGAGCTGCATTAAACTGGGTGAGAAAGCCAGGGTAACCGACTTTCTTAAAGTTTTATTCGGTGGCATTTTCTTAGGTTAACAGTGTTCGCTGCGATGAGATGCTGTGAGCAATACCGCAGCTCCCATAGGGACTCGTGCCTGAGAGAGCTGGTGATTAGTTGAGCTGCCATGTCTAGTACATCAGCGGCTGGGATGTAGACTGGACTGACTTTACCGTCTTATTTAAATGTGATGATTTTCTCATTTGTTGCATTGTTTGTATTAATACGAATATCTTGTTATGTTTGTTTTGTCTCCTGGGAGCCAATAAAGCTGTGAAGTTTTTCTTTACACCAAATGCAGCTCTACGGGCGATCAATCAATGGGTAGTTTTTGGATAATCTGCGAGAGTGAGAAATCTAATAAAGCAAGCAACTAAAAAAGGAAAACAAAGTCTATTTTCTGTTAGGTTAGCTACGTCAGGAGTCAGGCTTTCCACCCTGCCTTTGTAATATATTTAAACAGCTACATTTAACCACCAGGGCAGCACCTCGTTAAATTAACTTGTTGGCATATAAAGGAAAAAGTTGAGACGTCGTGACCTCGGCAGCAATGTGGGTGACTTACTCTTACAATTAAATTTACTTTGACACTTCCATTTCCCCCCACCTCCTCCTCCGCAGTTGTATATCAGAACACACTAAGGAGAAACAGGGACCAATCACGAAGTGAGAGAACAAATATGTGATTTTTTAAAATTACTATTGCTTTGCTATACTAGGTTTAATCTTAAGAAATAGGTAGACAAAGACGAGATAGATAGTTTCTAGGTCGCAACAAGGTCCACAGAAATTCGTGCCTCTTAATTTCAAGGCAGCAGTTCTCTTATCACAACAAAATGAATTATAAACAGATCAAAATAACAATCTGAATTATCTAGCATTAGTGGCTGAACTGAACAGCCTCAGATTACGTGATGAATTGTTAAATTGCAGTAGCATTGTTTTGGAATTGCTAATTAAAAAATAAGTAAACCCCCATGACTCTGGATATGACAACTGAAAATACCCACAAATTATTTAATAAATGAAGCGTCTAACAACTCTAACACTTCCTGCTCGCCTTGTTAATAAATGTAATTTGAGGTAGATTTAAAAAATCTCCCATCTAAACAGTGAATTCATTACGCGACGTTCAGATCTCCAGATGCCTATGGACTCCTCGGAATTAGGTGTTAAATAGACAAAAGTGAACCAAACTGCCTTTAAAAGCACAGCATGACCATGTAATTCTTTTTCCAGTTTGTGGTAAAAAATGATGAAACTTCTTTCCAAGTAGCTATCACCCAGATTTAGTGTGAAAAGTAGTGTAATTGTAATTCACGCCATCAGGGTCTATCACTGATAGACTATCAGCTGTTCTGTAGTTAGGAAGGCTTTCTTTTCAAATAGGAAAGCTGCCAAGTGCTCTGTGATACCTCCAGCAAGCTTATCGGATGGAAGATCAGAGCCAAAACAGCAGCTGCACACATATGCAAATTGGCAATTAATAGTATAACATTCTGGGGAGGATTTTTTTTTTTAATATGGGAAAGTATAGCGGAGCTACCTTAATATTAACCTTAACAGTGACAGGAAACTTCTTGCCTGAGCGGCCAAAGAATAATTACCCTCTGAAGAGACTTTCACTCTATTACTTTCCTCTTTCACACAAAGATCAAATCTTTGTTGTCCTGCCGAGTTTGTCTACATCATAAAAGTTAACTATGTGATAAAAAAGAGATATCTTGTAGCTTCGGCTCTCAAGAGCAGGGAATCGTGGCCATCCGAGCATTTTTTTTCCCCTTGATTTATTTGCTTGAGGTTTTTTGTTTGTTTGTTTTTGGATGCTTATCCTGCTCATAGAAAAGATGCTCCATGGTATACGAAACGCTTAGAACCGTGCATTTGTTATGTACTAATCAACGACAAAATAATTGAAAGGATTAGTTTTATAAATTTCCCCCAGCCTGCTGCAGCAAACCAGCTTGCTTTATTTAGCCCAGCATGTATGAATACAAGACTCCCAATTAATGCAGTTGCTTGCTTTAGTCAGAACATTTCCTTTCAAAGGATCCTCACATGATCCTTTTCTTGTAATAGCAGGCTGGAGCTGGAAAGGCTTTGCAAGGCTACTGCATTTCACACCAGCCTATCCCCAGCGCTTTCCCCAGTGCCTGTCTCTTCCAGGACGGGCGTGGGGTGATTAGTTAATGTTTTCGATAATCTGTGAATTCTTAATAGCCGTATTTTCACGTTTAAAGATCTCAACGTGTTTGGCACTAGGAAGAAAACGCGGATTCTCCCCTCAGACAGAGAGGCCGGGGAAGTTTGCTCCCCTCCAGGGGCAGGTGCCTCGGGAGGCGGGCTTGCCTGGCGCGGCTTCCGCGGCAGCCTGCCGGGCGGCGGGAGCGCGCCGCGCACGGTCGCCGCTTCTGCCTTCTTTTTCCCCTGCCGCTTACGCTCCCACAGCAAGGCATTCCCATTTTGTTACTCAGTAATTGCATTTGTAGCTGAAAAACCTTTGTGCTCCTACACTTCGAGTACACTTCGGTTACAAACAGAGGCTGTTTCGGAACGTGATGCAGACGAGTAGCAACGTGTCACCGGGAAGACGCCGACGGAGTCCGTCCTCGGCGCACCGCAGCCCGGCGCCGAGCAGCCCCGCCGGGGCACGGCGTGGCAGGCAGCAGCCCCGCGCTTCAGAACAACACCTGCTAGCGCACCAGCTAAGCGGTTTGGGGCACCACTACTCCCCCAGTCGCCCAACAGCCCTAAATCTGACTGCTCCCCCTCCGTCTTCGAAATAGGCTTTCCCTACCCAAGTCCAACGGCAGCTCTTTAAATAGCACCCAATAATTTAGTCAAACAAAGAAAATATATTTAGATTTACAATACAAATCTTCACTATCCTGTTGCACCACCAGATCAATATCACATACAAGTTAGAGGAAAGTTGGGATATAAACTTATCCATACATTAAGATTTTCAGCTGGAACTGGATTATCTAACCTTTATTTTCACAGATCCTTGAAAAGTAAGATCTTTGGGAGGGACGATTCTTCTGGAAATACTAGGTCCTAAAGGGAGAATTAAAAAAAAATTAGGTGGGTAAACTAGACTGCAGAAAAAGGAAGATTAGCTTCACTTAAAATATTATTTTGACCAGGCACACAAAAGAAAATCTATTTGCAAGATACGCGACAAGCAGCATTTACATCTGCTCATCTTCTTGCGATGCACTTTCTTCCAGAGTGCAATTCCTTCTTCAACACCTTTGTTGATCCATCCTTGTATTTTTTTTCTAGTGTCTCACAAAGCCATAGAATATAGCAGCACTGTCATTCAAGGGATGTTTTAAAGTTTCGTATTTTTTATCCACATCAATTTCACAATAAAATTATCACAGCATCTGATCATTTTTCCAGTCAAAGAATTTGCTTTTCAACTTCTTAATTTGGACAGAGAATGGCCATCAAGCCTTCTAATTAATATGTGTGTGTATATATATAAATAAAGTATTTTGCATTTGCATTTTGCTTCTTCTGTTCTAATGCTGATATAAACCTCCTTAATCAGCCTAGTTTAAAGAACAGCCTTAAATAATATTGAATTTGTAATCTCAAACAATATACGACACAATTTAACATGTAAGTTAACTGTATTCTGAAAATTCAGAACAAAAATACTAGGATTGTTTTCATGATTAAGGAGAACAAGGTTTGGGCCTCCATCCTTACTTCACTTAGTTACAACTATGTATTGTGAAACATATGCTGGTATATAACTGCACTCACTGCTTGGAGAGTTCTAAAAACGTGTCTCTCTCAGGTTTGGGTACGGTTTTATCTGATTGTTATCTAGGAACCTTTGCATCAGATACAGATTTACATGCAAGTGTGCAAACACTGTAAGTATTATTCTATTTGACATGCAATATTCCCCAGTCAAGCGTAAGTGTTTAAGGGTCTCTCTTTCCTGATGTACAATGTCTTGTTTTTTTTTTAGTCTGGTTTCCAAAGAGAATAAGAAGAAAAGGGTCTCAGCTTATGGCCTGTGTCCTAATAATTTTTAAATCTGCTGGCAAATTTCAGCCAAATTTGACTGTGGAATAAAGACTGCCATGATATTAAGATCCTACAAATTTTGTGAAAACTGACAGGTGTAAGAATGAGCCTCTTAATACTAAGGAAAAGGCACAGAGAATTCAACCATTATTTGCTCTATTTGGTAGCAGTTGGTTGACCAAAAAACCACATGTGTTCCTGGACCAGTCTCACCATGTGATGTCTCTCGTCTAGTTGGCAGGCCAAACCCCAAAACTGTAGGTTATGGGAGAAGCCAGAAATATGCTGGGGATGGCCTATTAAAGGAACAGAGGATGCTCTGGAAGTTTTAAGAGATACAGACACAATCTGAGGATACTGAGGTGATGGGAGAGGGGATAAATAAAGGAAATGGGGGGTGAGGAAACAGCACTATAAGAAATCTGTGTTACTGTCCATTGAACTACCTGATATTAGCTTTACACTTTGAGTATTCTAATTTTCCATTAGTGGACTTTTTTCCATGGGCCTGAGACAACAGTTAAGAATGACAAATCACTCATAGTGAAATTCAGAACTTTGTCCAACAACCAGAACATTATATCGGGGGTTCTAGAAAGAAATCACTCAATTTTTACACTTACACTGGGGCAGAAGATAATCACATGTACTTTTACAAGTACGTTCTCCTAACTTGTTACTAAAGAGAAGCTGTGAGCAGCAAAGGTTGAAGAAGAAAAGGAAGTCAGTTAAATATGATGGTGATAGAAGAGTCACAGAGCCACTACGTTACCTGAGTAGCTTATTTCCATTTGATCATGAGAATAAAAACAAAAGGCTTTGTTCCCTTCCTTTTATTTTCCTTACAGTATTTAAGCATTTTGATGGTACGGAGTCTTCCAATGTTAAAAGGTGGCTCTCTATTGTTGTATTTGAAGGACATGCTTTTAATATTTTAGACCAAATTGCTTATGAAAATAAAAAAAATTTTAAAAAGACACAAAAGGAGACTTCTGGAAAAGAAGAGCAACAAGAAGTTTCTCTAGAGTACTGCTTCCCTGGAAGAGAGAGTTGCTCCTCAGTGAGACGGAGCCACCTCCAGACTGGATTTTTCTTGAGAAAGAAACAAGGAGATATGCAGAGAAGTAGCATAAACTGGGACTGAACCAACTTCTGCAGATAATGTTTGCAAAATGTTTGCATTTCCACAATAAACCAGGCTACTCCACAGCTATTCCAGCAATGTAGCTGCTCCACTGGAGAGACTGTTGCAGAAAGTGAGGAGATCACAGTGGAGATAGCTTCCATATTTGACAGCTGGAGAAAGCAATGTGCTTACAGAAACTACTACAGTAAAAAAATCTCATTCTGAATATTATACAAATTAAATAATATATGCATTAATATATATGAATTCACTTGATTTAGACAAGGAACTTGAAATACTATTCACATATACAAAACATTTTCAGCAATTATTCTAAGAAAAATTTTAATATATAATTCACTATATAAAAACACAATCTATATGTCATTGACAATGTATCATCTCTTGAAGTGTAAGAAATAGAAAACTAAGAAAAAGCATAATACAACACGTAATATTAGTAATTGAAAGGCAGAGATAATATCATCTTATTTTTAGGACTGTTATTGTACGTCTCTGTTAGATTTAAAGGAACAGTTCCCTAGATGATATGAGAAAACAAAAATCTTGTAAATATATCATCTCAGAGAGAACTGAACTTATCAGGAAAGGTCACAATAGGAAAAAGTACACTTTCGTATGATCTGCAATACTGGGGCCAAATATTCACAATATACTGCTCATCAAGAAACTGAGCCCAAGAATTATTAAGTTTTTTGGTGAATAACTTTGAATAATTAATTATTCTGAGAAAATCACAATCTGTTCACCAAGAGTTCATGAAAAAAACAAGGTGAATAATTCATTATGAATTATTTGACCAGTTTTAGCAATGAGATTCTAAATCTGTCTTCTTATGGATATTAACGTCAGTTCATACTATTTAGATACAGTGCTTCAGGATAATTAAGATGAAGCAACACTGCAGATCTACTATGACATAATTTAAAATACTGAGCTTCTTTTTCTAAACACTTTTGAAATACAGCTCTAGCTATTATATTTTAAAAAGGCTCTGTGCACCACTGGAAGCCTTGGAACAATTAATGCAATAATAGGACATTCTTACAAGAGAAGAAAGGCTTGATGGCAGACAGATCTAAATATTTAAAATCTACTGAGTCTACTGCTATTATACCTAGCTGAGTGATCAACTTTGCAATAAGATGGTGTCACTTGTGAATTTGAAGGAATTTGAGAATACGTCTAACCCTGCACTAAGAAACAGAACTTTCATGGAGGTGAAAGAAATCAGGTTCAGCGTCCCATTCTTAAATATTTACAAAATATAAAATATAATAATTCTACATTAATTATTGTACAATAATTGAATAACTGATAATGTTACAAGACTAATTTTAAACTGTTATAATGTGCCATCCTAAGGCAACACAGGAACTATTCATTTAACCCATTACTACACTATTGCTGTTTAAATATAAACATTACGTTATTTTAAATTAAAAGCTAACATATTCTAACAATTCGTAAGTAATAAATATCCAACTACCCAGTTTCGTTAGTTAAAGCTGCAATTCCATGTCACTTTAAACTGCTCTACATCAGAGCTGCTACTGTGCCATGCTGCTTTCTGCCAAATGTTTCTGCCTACTCCTTTGCATCAGCCGTAGTGTTTGGATGACACCTTCCCCCCCACCTCCCCACCAAGGTGAGCTGTTTCATGGCAAAAACTATTCAGGGTGCAGCCTGACAATACAACTAGGCTGGTCTAAAAATATGCTACTATCAAAAGAGATGGTCCTGCTTCTTTTTTGTTCTCAAACCTGGTTGCGTGCCTCCCTGGCACAGGTATTGATCTGATCCCATAGGCAAGCCAAAGAGATAGAAAACAAATATGACAAAATATAATTTTCTGGTTTAGTAGCAGGCCACTGGGCTACAAGAGATTCAGTTTAAAATCAGATAAACGAAGGTGCCAGTGCAAATGCTTGAGAAGAACATGGCAAAGAGAGCTCAAGGGAAAGCAGTGGTAACATATGGCCAAAAGTAGGGTTTGCAGCAATCAACATTTAGATTGGCTTCAGCTTCAGTGGAACCACAGCCTTAGATTTACTGTAAATAAGATCTAATTCTGAAGGAACTTCCTCAAAACAAACATAAGGCAAGTCATTCCATACTTCTCCCCCAAGAAAAAACAAACAAATCAATTACAGGAATAGTAATAGTAATTTATTTCATCTAATATATCTTCACATGACATACCACATGCGAGTCTGCTTGTTGACTATGCTGGACACTGAACTGAGTTTTACCTATGTAAGATTTAACCCGGCCTTTGAAAAAATATTTTAAAGGCATTTAATTGTAAATGTAATGAAATGCATTTTTACAGGTGTTCTGCTGTTTGCTGTGCGCAAACCTACATTGCATTTGAAATGTCAGCAAAATCCTTTAAAAAGAATAACTCTTCTAGAACATATATTGCATTTAAGGTATTATGAAGTTAATACTCCATGGGGTCTTCTGCTATATCTAGATGAATAGAATGCTGAAATCACCTCTAAAATGAGGCACATCTTGTTGGCTAACAGAACAGGAAAGAAAGAGAATTTAAATTTTAAAACACTTTCTTCATATGGCTTGCAACCTTATGCAATGTATACATGGAAATATGAAATATATAATGCACTAAGTTTTTAAAAGGTAAAGGTGTTAAGCAAATAATTATTTCTATTAATATATAAAAACAAATTGTTACAGCAGTGTGTTTGGCAGAGGTGAAAGTGTGCACAGGTGTGATTTGGCTGCATGGTTCGTATTCACACCAAACATTCAATTGCTTACCCACCCTAGGTATTTTCTTCTTTTGAATAGTGTTGTTTTTCTGTCATTGAAAGTGGTGCATTTTTAACTAGTGTTAAAGAGTGACTGATCTTTGCCAGTCCCCTCAGTTGTGGCATTCAGTAATACAATCTTCCCAATTCTATTTTGTTCTGCTCTTTATTAAAGACATAATTCATACTAAAAAACAGGGCCTGTAGCTTTATATTATTAATGGTTATACTACTATAACTGCTACTATACCCGTGCTATTTTTATTGTTTAGTCTCAGGTTCATTCATATGATACTTTTCTGTTTAGGTCTGAGAAAAGCACTGAGTATGTCTCTCTTCTTACCAGCTCTTATAGCAGGTAAGAGCATGCACCTTATACCTGCTCTCACAACATCTCTTTGTAGTACTGAGGGGTTGCTGCATGATTTGCCCTACCTTAGAAGAGACCTGTCTTTGGGTTAGGAAAGTCTTTCAAAGGTTAGTTCTTTGGTCCTGTTTGATGGGTTCCTTGAACATGAATAGGGTGATCAGAATGAGCTGAAAGGTCCACAGAAATAAGCAGCAAGCCTAGACAAACAGAATGCTGAAATCACCTCTAAAATGAGGCACATCTTGTTGGCTAACAGGATGGGAAAGAAAGGGAATCTAAATTTCAAAAAATGACAGAAAAATAACTTGTTAAAACAAAAGACTATCAATCATTTGTTTTGATGACAGTGTGAAATGCAGTCTCCCACCAACTCATTCTACTACAGTTTCAGTTCACTAAGCTTTCAGTATTGTGCTAACTTTCATGATTTTATTGAAAATCTCTCAATAATGTGTTTGCTTTTTTCCTCTCACAGCCTCTTTTTCTTTAAAGTGATGAATTTTACTGAGACTCAGCTTCCATTAAATCAAATGAAAACACTTGTCACACAAATAAATTAAAGCCTACCTGTAAAAAATATTGGTGACTTAATAGCACTGCATATAATACAAATGTGACAGGAGTAAGAAGGAAAATCTATTTATTTTTGGAGCTCTCTCTGCTTTCTTCCTCTTGTCTCTGATATTCTACAGACTATCCAAAAGTGTAGATGAAAACAATCTGGCTTTAAACTTAATTAATTACATTAAGCAGTCTGAGTCCTGATTTTTTTTTAAGTTTTTTGGTATTTCTCAGATCTAGTCACTGAGTTACAATCTTCTGAACGATATTTTAGTTCCAAGAGGATCATAAAAATTACTAAGAATACACAATTATTTTAAATAGTCTCTTTCAATCAGTAATCTCAAATACTCACAATATATACATGCAGCAAACTTCACAAGTCCTTTAGGGGCAGATAAGTAGCTGTCTTCACTCTTTTTAACCAGAGTGTGCTAAGAACTAAGATGTTATGTAATTTGCATAAAGTGTAGATAGTTCAATACAAAGCCTATGATTTTGCAGAGTCCTGTGCTCCCTCTAACATATATATGGCTTCTCATTAAAAAAAGGATCAGATAAATAATGGCATTATGTGCTGGCTAATCAAACACATTATTAAATAAAATGCATTTACAGTTTTCAAGAAAGAAGTCAATATCAGCATTTTACTATCTGCCTTTAAGATTATTTGGTTTTTAATCAGTTTTAAAGTAGTTTGTTTGGTATCTATAGCCTGATTTCTTTCACAGTGTTTTAAAATATCTACTATGGATAAGAATGACATATAACTTTTAAAGGAGTGAGCATAGAAACCCTGTTGTTAACACAACGTGCTAGTATGATAGCAGGACTGAAATAAGGACAGGCTGCTCTCACTCTAGGAGAAGCTACCAGACTAGTTAGATTTCACAGGGAGACTATCTTTCCTTTCTGAAGACAACAGTATTCCTTTTGTTACCTATCTCTTTGTTTTATTTCTAAAAGCCAGAGCTTGATCATGCATTCAAATGTTCTGTTCTCTCAGAACAGGATTATACCTCCTGCAATATTCTTCTTTCTTCCTCTTCTTGGAGAGGCAGCATAAAATGCCTACAAATGTCCAGTATGGCCACTACAGAAAACTATCAACTTCAGGGAGTGCCAAAAGGATCTGATTCTTCAGGATGAGATTTTCATAAGGATTATAGCAACAGCTGATCTGTATGCCACGAAGACAAGTCTCTGGATAAAAGGCAGCTTCGTTCAGGCTCTCCAACTTTAGTGAAAAAATACTATTTCATTGATAAAAACGACTAGAGCTTGCAGACAGACTTAAATTAAGTAAGCAATAAACACAGAGAAATTCTTAGAGATATCTAATTGAATATCTTATCTCTTCAGTCTACCCATGAAGTGCTTTATACCTTAGCAGTTTACATTTACATATAAAACTTAACTTGGATTTCTGAAAGTTTTACAAACAGTAATTTCTCTGTCACCATATTAAGTATTATTTTTAATGCTTTCTTTAGTGTTTAGTTTAATATTAAACAAGATAACTTGCTAAGTAGTTCATCTACCAAAGAATCACATAAATGGTAAGGACTATGAAATCATCCTAGCCCACCCCTCCATTCATGCAAGCACATGCATGAGTAATGCATGTAATACAGTTCATATTTCATTGTCTAGTTTAAGTACTTCAAGTACTAGTGCTTTCACCAATCTTCTTTCAAGTCTGGATGCAGTTTAAAATTAATGTAACTAGGCCCTACTGCCTTAAAACAGCTGAACATATCATTTTGAAAAGCAGCTACTGTGCAAGCAGCCTGACTTAAAGAGAAAAATACAAGGAAATTCTGGATCCATAATTCACCCTCCACCTTCCGACCCCACCAACCGCCATATTAGTGTGCCCCCACCAAAATACCAGCTTGTGTTTACAGTTTTGTTCCTCCTGATGGTGGATGGGCGCGTGTACACGCACTCGCTCTATGTGCACTCAATAGGATCATGATCTGGAGAGCTGAAAATGTAAACACAAGCTGGTATTGTGGTGTGACTAGCGGTTTGTGGTTCTTTGTTTGAATACTTCAAAAATGGCACACTGGCCAGAACTAAAGATGAGAAAAGCAGAGCTGCTATTTATATGAAACTTTGATGGCTCCCATATTAACATACCAGGTAGATAAACAAGGCTACAGAACTGGAAGCTCTTTTTCAATACTTAATTTTTTACACAGTTGACTATACTTCAGTGAGGAATTTTGTTTTCAAGGATGGATAATATATACTTGGCTCTTAGTCTCACATAATCAAGAATACCTTGCCTGCTTAGGCACCCATCAAGCAATCTCTTGCAGATTAGGAATGCCATGTTCCTCCAAAAGGGTCTCTACTCATGCAACTAAAGTAGTCAATATGGTTAAGTATTTGCAGGATTAGGTCATTTTAGGTGACTACGACTTGTTCTGTTTTCAGAATGAATTTACTGGCTCATGTAGCTGGCTATTTTCCTTATTCAAGCTCAGGCATGCAGGCACATGTGGACCCAATTTCCCAAGCAGAGCTCCAAAATGGCATATCCATACAGCTACATGAGCACAAACTTAAGTCGGTGTCATTTCAGAAATAATTTTTTCTTTTTGCTTCACAGAAAGTAGATGAAACAAGATGGTAATGAAGAGACCATGAATCCAAAAGTTAGTCCTCTTTTTATGAGTAGATTAGCCAGTCTTAATAAAATAAATTCTCTGTTCATATGAACCTTATTTACTACTGTTCTGAATACTGGGGGGGGGGGGAATGAAATTCAGCTTATAACGTACTGGATTACATCCAGTCGTATTATATTTAAAAACAAACTTTTTTGATAAGCAGGACTGCTTATCAAAAATAGATATTTGAAGCAGATATTTTATTTTATTGGCTCACTTATTTTAACTAGAGTTGCAGATTTTTTCTAAAACCTATTAAACCTACTGTACCCACTCAACACTGAAAGCTTATTTTAAACAGCAAGATGAAAGTAGAATATAAGAAAAGGTTAAAAAAAGCAGAGTGGTCTTCTCAAAACAGTGAAAAAAGCCCAGAAAATATACTAGTATTAATAAAACAACTCTATGTTCAAGAGAGACGGACAGGTCTGCAACTAATACCAGTTCTCCACGTAGGAAAAGTGGTGTTACAATTCTTGTAGTAATTCATAACTCATAAAAAGAGCATCTGGTTTATAAATACTTGTCAGTCACATTTGATTGAAGGATATCCAGAACGTAAAAAGCAGGACATTCTTTCTTAAGGTACGCGATATTATATTACACTCAAAATCACACAATAATAAGATACAATTTTCCTGCTCAAAAACTTTCCATATGTATTTTAGACACATTTGATCACTTTACACAAACTGCACAACTGCAATGCCATCATAAGGTAGAACATCTTGCTTCTTTTTAATACATTACTCTATATAGGCACCCTCACAAAGACAGCTTGTGAGCATTTCACAAATTATAATAATGGAACCACCTACATGTATATCAGTGCTGACAGATCTGGATCATCTTATTTTCACCTGCAGTAACTTCAGACTCAGCTGAAAACTAAATTATACAATGAACAGCTTTGTTGTAGGAATATGCACGGCCTTATTTTCCACCAACATTTGCAGAACAAATGCATGCATCTTGCATAGATATTTAATATCAATGATAATAAATGCTAATGATCTTCAAATCTTTCTTTTTTTTCATCCAAATCAACTGTAAAGTGTATCACTTTATGTTTTTACATACTGCACTATGGAGAGATGTTTTTGTCTGTTTGTGACCTGTTTAATAGCCATTATCTGCAATAGTTTATCATAAGAAAATCAGAATATTGTATCTTCTTGCTGTTAGTTGATAATAGTAATAGGACTTCAGTTGACTGCAGTATCATAAATTAAATGATGAATTAACTAATGCAGAACTTAGCGTCCAGCTATTATGCAAAATACCGTAGAATTTTGATGACCATTTGTAGTCAGGAACTCTGTTTTATGCTGTTCTTAAAGACAATGGCAGTTCTGGTCTGAAGTAAAACGACTGCCATCTGAGCTGATAATGCCACTCACTCTGGAATTTCTGAGCTTCTCCACCCAAATACTGGTCCTGTTCCTTTGGCATTGCAGGACAGCTTATGATAGAATGGCTTGAGTATAGAATATATACTAGAATATATTTGTAACTTTTACAAGGGAAAGATATTATTTCCCTGTGCTTGGAGATCTATCTTAACCATTTTTCTAAAGAGTTATAAATATATATTCCGTGAAACCATTAAATAAATTTGTGTGCAACACTACAGTTAATAATACATGCCTTCCACTCCTACTGGCATCAGTCAATGTAAAAGAAAATAAAACCAGAGTTCTTTAGTAAGCCTTATGAAAGAGCATATTTAGCATTCTTACCAACTTCAACAACAAAAAACCCCTGCTTATTTGACTGGCAAAATGACAAAGACTTCAAAATGCAATAAATTCTGTATGCCCAGTTTAGGTAGCGTGGATTCTTCCTCTTTAAAAATACCACTTCATTCAAAAATACATAAAGGATAGCTGCTTTCTCTGTCATAAGAAATGCTTGATCTTATTTACGTTTTCTTCTACTTGCATAGTAAAATATAATGCTAGAATCAAAAGGAACAAACCATACCTACATTATAACAACACACAAACAAGAAAAACCTTATTCTACTTCATTCATGGCATGAACATAATCCATATTAGTCAAGTACATTTGAAACCAATTTTAAGGTACATATGAATGTGTGAAAACTAACTAGAATTTTTAATGGAAGACAGTGAAGGAAATTTTACAAGTGTTCAGTAAATGACAGTAACGGAAGAGTTGAAATAAGTAACATACAAATTGAAAGATCTAACCATGTTAATCTTGTAAACAGCTCATCTATTTTAAATCTATCTGAAAGCTAACTGCAATATCCTAGATATTTTCAAATAATTAGAAGAATGGTTACCTTTCACAGAATGGGCAGTCTATTCTTATGTTTCAAGGCAATAAGTGTGTAGGTTTTACAAAACAAGTGTGTAGGATTTACAAAATTCTCTGTTACTGATGTATTTGTCTGTATAATACAGTATCTTTCCAGTCATCTCATGCAAAAGTATAGATTTAGACTGAACATCCATACTCTCAAACAGATACAAAGTAGCTTCAAATGGTTGTGTCAAAGATTCATTAAACTGAAATTAGAAAACATTTCTTAAAAATCTGTGTCCACTGGAGAGGGTCAGAAGACATGATCTAGGGGACCAGGGCTTTATACCCAAGTTTGATTATTATTTGAAAAGAATGCTTGGTAGTCTACATGTGATGATCACTACTGGGGATCATTTTTCTCTCATTTACTTGAGAAACTAAAACATAAAGGAATGTCTGTAGAAAATCTGAATGAGCTGGTTTTGATATTTTGTCAGTGAGATGGAGATCTTGAAGCTTGCTGTTTAGGTAAACCATCAAGCATACATTTTGCTGTCTCCCATTAAAAAAGAAGAGAGCCAATTTACCAATGACTTATTAAAGAACACTAATTATTTGTATATTACTACTAGTACAAAATCCTAGATCTATTACCAACTACAAATAAAGTCAATGGGTATAGTTGAGCACAGAATTTGACCCTTAAAAATATCCGTAAAGTTTCCTATTTTTTAAAGAGACAGCCATATTTTGCTGAGTGGTTAATGAATTCAGATAGTGAACATTTGACCTGAGTTTTTGAAAGTAATTAGCAGCTCCAGTTACCTGAAAGATAGAGCTAAGATGAGCAGGTAGTTCTACATCAGTGCATTTCTAATTAAGAATGATGTTATTTACAGCCAGTCGATAGGAGCTGTAAGCATCTGTACTCATAAAGAACTATGCAACAAAGGATTGATGATTATTTAGTTAGAGGTTTTCTGCAATTGCTGAAAACAGCAAGTGAAGGATATTGAATAGAAAGGGTAATAGTTAGCTAGATGAGATTACCACTCTTGATTAAACTTATTTTTCAGATAACTTGGAAAAATGCTATTTAATCTATTTCTGTATTCGAATTTTTGGAGAAGGGAAACTTCCTCCTATTATTGAGCATAAAACTAAAATGAAAGGAGCAAATAATTATATTAGCTTGTTGGACAACTGCCGTGAAGGATACTAAGGAAAGGCCAAAGCAGTGGGAGTTTTAAGTATATAAATACTAGTCAAAAACCCAAAGCTCCTAAAATACTCAAAAATACTATTATAAGGCTCTGATGGCATAAGGAAGATTCTAGGGAATATAGTTACGGTAAGAAAGGGATTATTGAGACTAACAATTGTGTTGTCTACTCCACTGCAGTTTCCTGTTGCACATCAAGCCATACAGAATATCATCATATACTTCAGATATTTTAAACATTATAATTTCATGACCTATAAAAACTACTAGAAGACTCCAAAGCATTTTTAAAGCACTGATGTTAAACTTGTAATCTGCAGGCTATGGGGAAAAGTGCGTGGACTAATTCTTAGTCTTACACTCTGCTTCTAATGGAATCTGTGAAAGGCAATTAAGAACAGCAAGTTTAGATATGTCACTACTACCTACATATATGACATATCTAAAGGCATCCACTGACATTTTTTAGAAATCCGCAAGACAAAAAAGATTGAAAACTACTGCCTTAAACTGACATAAATACTTTGTTGAACTAAAATAAGAGCCAAAGACTAACGTTCAGGCTTGGGCTAGTATCAAAAAAGTTCGAATGTTAAAGGGACCAGGCAAATACTGAAGTCTTTTCTTCCACTTCTGTAACATGACCATTTACAGCTTAACATGAAGTTGTTCTCTGGGCTATTAAACCAGCTAAAAGTCTGTAGTCAAGTCTGTAGTCTCAACATAAGTTAAGATATTTTTTTGACCAAGTTAGATCAAGTGTATTATCTTAACAAAGTTCCAAAACCTGTTTAACATATGTACAAGCAAGTAAACTGTCTCCGTTATAATCTAGACTGTGTTTTGTAGAATTTTTTAACAACCCAGCAAGTTACATACCAGCAATACAACAATTTTAAAAAAAGAATATCCATTTTAAATGATCTGTTTTCAATATTTTATTTAATTACAATATGGCTTTTATATTTACTTTTGCCTCAACAGGATGACATTCTGCTTATCTGGATTTAGCCTCATTTTTATTAATAAAACAAAATATAATTATTTAGGCAAAGCTGTGGCCACCAACACTTTAACAGCAAAAAGGGTCCCTTTTTTTGTTTTTTTTTCAGTGAGTAGCTCTGTAATAAGAATAAAATAAAATAAAATAAAATAAAATAAAATAAAATAGAATAGAATAGAATAGAATAGAATAGAATAGAATAAATACTTTTTAACATAAACTATTCATGGAACAAATCAATGATACCTAAAGTACCTGAAAGCCATGTCATCAGTCCTCAGGAACCCAAAAGACAAAAATGCAAATCTTTTTATCAGAAATAATATGTGCAAATGTAATATTTGCACCTACCGTCTCTGCAGGAGATAAAAATGTCTTACTGCTTGATTATATTAGCAACAAATATCTGAAATTGATTGCATTTTCCACAGCCTACATTTGCAGAGAAAAGAGTTAGGTTCCTGAAGTTCAGTTAGTCCTTTGACTACACACTGGACCTGGAATAAGATTTAAATTTTTTTTAGTAATTTAAACTAAAAAAATCAGGACTCCCTAAAAGCAGAAAAATCTGCAGGCATATGAGTTTTAAAAAATTGGCTGAAATTAGAAATCTAGCCAGGGTTAAGGGAGTTTCTTCAGATCATTTCTACAATGGAGATACAAACTGTCGCCACATGGTCCCAAATATTTAGGTCTCCAAATACCAACTGTTACAACATATAATTAAAACCAGTTTACAGTCTTTAATCAACTGAATCAAGCTAGCTAGTGAGATGAGATAAATTGCTACTGTATTTATTTATGGCAGATAGCCAATACAACTAAAATAAGTATCTTGCTTTACCTGAAGAGTCCATTGTCAATTGCAAGTACTCTGCCTATACAGCCAGTATTTCTACTAACACTTGTAAGAAGCTTGCCTATTGAGTAAAATAAAATACCCCCCAAATTGTATTTCAGCCAATTCAGGAACGACAGGTTAAAAATAATCAAACATTTTAAACATTCTTATTATATATTTGTTGTGATCACAGAGAACAAGACACAATCACAACTGTACAAATTGTGCTCCATCAAGAAACAAGTATGCTATATTTACCTATTCCTTTTACTAGTGCCTCATTTTACAAAGAGCTGAATTGACTGAGGTATAATGTATATGTTTAATCAATTAAATAGCTATTTCCTAAACCAACTGAGAAGAAGAAATACCTATATTGATCTAGCTAGCTCTTCATAATTTTTACTATCATAGGACTCAGACAGTTTCCAAGCCCAGTTAGGAGGAACCATAATGCTTTAATGTATATAGGCATAACAGAGAATTCTGAGCACTAAGGAGGACAAGCTGAAAAAATCAGGGCAACAAAGGGGAAAAATGCCATCGGCTATAACATGGTGCATTGCAAGAACTGAGACCATCCTTAAGAAAAGAGTCTAAACATAATCAGATGAGTAATTTTCATACCTCCAAAAATGAAGACTATTAGGCAGTCACAAATTTCATGTGTAAGTTAGATACGTTATTTTGTACAGTACTTAGCTCAAGTTTCTATTTAAATACTTGGCACAGGTTCATTCACTTTTTAAGTCACAGCATAAACCTGAAACCATGAACCTTATTTTGTAAAGGCATCAACACTCTGCAAATACTTTATTCTGCGCTGTATCACTGTGATTACTAGAGTAGTGTAATCTCTGCAGATTTAATTAATTTATGGAGAACACTGTAGGATGAAGCTATGTAGCAACCCTCATTACTTTTGTGTCACTGGAGAATTTCCTAAATCCACAAATGCCCCGTTTGGGATATAATTCAAAAAGAAAAAAAATTCTGGCTGAGAATCTGTTTTTAGAGAATAGTAGCATCCCTACTATACCGCCTATAAATCATTATAATTACTTTCACTGTTGTCACCATTGTTATATCCTCCAGTAGTATAGTTATGGGTAGCTTTTCTTTACAAGCGTATCTTTACAAGTTGAGTTGAGAGCAATCTATTTTTTGCAAAATGGCTGCTTTTACTGTATACAGGACACCGAACCTCTTGTGCAGGACCTTTTCACCATGTTGTGATTGATTTTACATTTTTTGAAAACAACTCTGGTCTCTGCCATTTGTTTACCCTTGTATTCTCTCTTTATGCTTTGGTATGCATTTTTAATTAGATACACTCCAGTTCTTTCACCACTAGCTAACACTTTTATTTGGGAAGCAGTCTTTACTAGCCCTGCAAATATCCGCTGTTCTTTGCAATGTCAAGTCCTTTTCTCACCTTGCTTTGACTTGGTTATCACTTATATCACAAGTAATTCATCCATCTGTTAACTGCTCCAATTCACATTACTTGGCTTTATTTTAAAGATCTTAACAATGGTCAATGGGCTCATCTGGCAGCTGGTTCCTTGTAAAAAATGTGCCTTTCCCAAGTGACATTCTTGTGAGGATCAAAATGTTCACTGAATGGGTTTTATCTAGCAGTTTACAGGTCCCTCAGGCTCTCCATAGAACATATTGTATACCCCAGTGCTTTGGGCATGCCATGTGTAATAATGTGGAGGACTTCACCTTCTTCAATTTTATTTCACTCTTCTCCAGTGTTCTGCCATGTTTTCTTTTCATCTTGTGGGTTAATTTTTGCCACAAAAATGATGACACATATGGTGCATCTACGTTAATGTTTAAGTTCAGATCAGAAGCGTGATTTAAAGCAAAACTCTCAATTATTCCCTTTGGTGCTTTGGTCTGTGCTGTGAAGCAGTCTTGGAGCAGTGGAAATGGATTCCTTTCAAACGAAACTAAAGTAGATGATGCAGACCAGGAACATGGCTAATACACAGTAGCTGCATATGGGTGTTCAATGCATGAGACTAAACTAGAGCTAGTCCAAAGTAAGAAAACGCTGAAACAAATATAGTGCCTGTTTCAACCTACAGATTTGTTCCTATCAGTCTGTACCACTTGCTAACATAGACATAGCCAAAGAAGTGACTGAAACTGTCTAGTCTAGTCTTCATTTCTTGGCTCTCGCTACCTGACATAGGTAAGGGTTACAAAGCATTGTACCAGCTATATAGTACTTCTGTAGAGGAATGTTTCAGTTCAACAACAAAAATATCTTAAGTACTAAAGCAAGTGTAAAATTTATTTTTATTGTGTCACAAATAAGGGAAAAACTCCCACTGAATTAAGAAAAAATAAGAAATAGGTGGAACATTGTTCCATCCCACAGTAATCCGGAAAAAAACACAGTATGTCCGCTTTACATACCACCTTTCTCTTAATTTACAGCCTCCAATTTACAGTCTTTTACACAGTTATTTAAATAATCTGTCTCTCACAGAGTAGCACCTTTGCAATTGCCAGGGACACAAACCCACTTCTCTGCTTCCTCATAAAAATTTTCCATAGACACCCCCAACACAAGCATTCCCACCAAGACTGAGTTTTTTCTTGGCCTTGTCTTCTCCAGATGGTTTGTAGATAGTTCTCACAACTCAGCCATCACTTTAAATAGACTTAAAAAGACAAAAGTCCGGTTTCTTCTAGGATCGTATATGAAATCTGTATTGACTGGCAAATACTGAAACTTTCATTATAGACAGGATCTTTTAGCCTTTTTTTTTTTTTTTTTTTTTTTTTTTGCTTTATTGTGGCTCATTTTAGGAAGGTTCGCTTTCTCAATAGTCCCTATTCTGTGATGGAATGGATTATATCCAAATACTGTTACCACTCTTCACACCCAAAATTAGGCTGGACTTATACTTGTTATAGTTTAAGGGGCAGCTCTACATTCCAGAAGAGATGAAAATAGTTTTGTTTGCAGGTTTTCAAAGATCATGTGCTTCGTGATTAGTAAAACCTCTTTCAAATCTCTAACAGCCTTCTGCAACTGATGGTAGAATGTGGAGAAGACTGAAAAAAAAGTAATCCCACTCTTATTTACAGTCCTTAACTAATATTCCTGTAAAGTTTTATTCATTGTCTATGACAAGACCTGTTACTAGTCTGTTTGTAGCGAAGATTTGTTCAGGCATTTCACAAGCTGTTGCAGATGTCACTGAGTTCATCATAAGCACTTCTAACCATTTTGAGTGCTTGCCAAGTATGACAGAAGAAACCATTTTCCCATTTATAGGTCTGCCAAGTCCATATGTACAGAGCTCTAGTCCATTCTCAGGCTAAAAGGCTGTCAGTTTAAGAAACTACTATTCCTCTACTACTTCTTCCATTTTGACTACCAAATCTAGTTCCAAGCTAAAAAAATCAATAGTGTGCTTCTTGTGACTCTATTATTCCTTCACAAGGATGAAATCGGATCTTCTATTCCCCAAAGTACTGACAACTGACCATTGTCCATGGTCAGGTCTACATCCTTAAACACAGAAGGTGCAACTTTTCATGAACGCAATGTTTTGACCAATCCTAAATGCACATTGTATTCTAATCCCAGGTTTTCTAAAGTTTTATCTTCTGTTTTTTAGATTACAACAAAATCCCAGCACAAATGGTACTCTGTCTATACGTATCATTTGTAAGAAAACTGGGGCCTACTCTCTCAGTGTATTTCTCGTGTTGTATATACAACTCTTGTCATTCTGCTCTGTAAAACTGAACTCATTAATTACAGAGCTGCAGGAACATTGCTGCTTTAACTAAATCAGAAACAGAGTTGGGGGAAATCACATACCAGATACAGGAAGTTAGGAAAAAAGATCTCTGCGTAATTCTGCTCCCTGTTGATCACTTTACTAAAAGCAAGGATAACACTGGGAAGAATGGAAGAATGCAGGGATCCAATAAAAGTAAGTTTGTCATAACAAACAGTCATCCAAGTAATAGAAACAGAACAAAATCTTGAACATTTTCATTCACCACTGCAGTACAGACAAATAATAAATAAAAATCTTCTATGGAATAGTGCTGATTAGACCAAAACAATAAGGGATTCAGTAGCATGAAAGAGAGTGCCCTTCAGAAGCAATGACAATTTGGAACTGTTTAACAACATATGGTCTCTTTTCTTTGACATATACAATTAAGAATATATCTTTTTTACATCAAAATATAAAATACCATCTGTCATAAGTACCAACTATGATACTGGCTCTATATATCCAATTAATTCACTGTACTTTCTAATGTAAATATTTCTCCTATTTTCTCCTTTTTTCTTCTTCTGTAACTATATTTATTTATAAAATTTCAATAAATGTATATATTAAAAAAGTCAATACTATGACTTGAAATGTAATTAGGAATAACAATGAAAGTCTGTTTCACTTTGTATTTCAAAATAGAAGGGCCAAATCTTCAGATGGTTCAAAATGACATTGCTCATTAAAGTCAGTGGATATAGGTGAATTACAAAGATCTAAGTAGATCACTTTTCCTTATCATACATGTTAACTCAGAGGAATATTTTCATAAATATTTTGGGGTTTTTTTCAGAAGTGCAGAGTTCCTTAAAGACACATGATTGCAGAGTGAGAATCGAAATATAGTGATTTCTCATCAAGATGTTAGAATATCAGTTAATATAAAGCAGTAAAAGGACTGCTCTCAAAAACACAGTACAAATCAGGAAACTATATAATGCATTTCAGATCACTGAATTCATAATTTATCTCTTGCATATAATCTCAAAAATAAAAATGAACTTTCAGTCATAATTAACTGACTTTGGCAACATTAAAATACACAAAAGTCTCAGAATATTAATGACAAGTCTAGCAGCAAAGTTTTACTACGTCAAATAAGAACTCTGCTTTGAAAAAAGGTGCAAATTTTCTTATTCTATCAGACATACATACATAGATATACATATACACAAACACATCTTCGCTTTTTTCTGAATGATTTGGCTGTGGTTGCAGTGATGAACCACACTAATATGTTTCACCTTAATAACATGAAACAGAAAATACTGCCTCATAACAAAAAAACTATATTTTAAGCCTTTAGCCTTCTAGGAATCTTTATGAATTTTTAACTCTAGTGATTCCCTTAGCCTAGTAAATATCTGAAAAGGATGGAAGAGACAATTATAGGAATATTATCTTTCAAAAAGCCTGATCCTCCCAAAAAAGGTAGAATGGTATATATCTGTGTAAAAATTTATTTTCTCTCTCTTGATTCGTATCAGTATAATAACATTGGAGTTTGCTAAACAGGCTTTGGAGGCTGCTAAAGAGTCACAGAAGGCTTGACTATATCTGGCTGAGGTTATTTAAGTATAATTTGTAACATAATACCTTTTCACATGCTTCTCTGTAGTTCTCTGTTGCATGAAATGCTGAGCATCTTCTAATCCCATATTCTCAACCTTTAAAGCTTTTGAAAACACAAGCCGTCATTGTTGAAACCTCACAGTTCTAAGAACTTTACAGGTTCTTAAGTTGTCCTGTATCTTCTAAAATATTTGTAAAATTTGATTTCTAGATATATCTGCACTTTTTAATCGTATTATTTTAGCCAAAGTGACTTCCTGAGGCACTGAGTTCCACTCCTCAACCTTGTATTTTCCTCTAATTTACAAAACATTTTTTGCTCTTGTATAACATAAAGGTAACATAAGGATAATAGAAAACTGCAGTTTGCTTTCTCTGCATTGTTCATTAGGATGCATGCTCTTATCTTATTACCTCCTATTTTGTCTTCTTTGGTAAAATATGGTAAAAATTCCCACTTTTTTCCATTTCTTTTTGTGTTATTTTTCATACACATGATCACTATTACTCTTCCGTAATTCCTTCTTAATTTTTGTTTTCTCCTTTTTGCTATGAGCACAAGTGGTATTGTGCCTATTACGGTACTCATTCATTTACTCATAGGAAGACATGTTCTGTGGTTCTTCAGCCATGCTACTGTCTAGTTATCTGAGTATAGGTGTCATCAGGCTGCAATTTCATTCTGAACTATGGACAAAGTTAACATACAGCCCTTCACAACAAAGCAGTTTAAGCACTTCAGCTCAGCACGCGCTGCTTTCCACTCAGTACCACCGAAAGACCACGTCCCTCTGACTGTCTCTGCTCCTAAGTAACTTTGTGAGAGCTCTGGACTTGCTAGTGCACAATCCCGCAAGCACAGTGGGCAAGACGGATGCAACCGTCGTTCTGGGAAGAGCTTTCTGCTGCCGCCCGAGGGGCTTCTCAGGCCCCGCCCGGCCCCAGCTCCGGTCTCGCAGTCCCCGGGGCGGGCAGACACGGCAGCGCCCGGGCTCCCCGCAGCAGGCAGCAGGCAGCAGGCAGCTGGCTGCGGCCCAGGCGGCCCCACGGCAGCCGGAGAGGCCTCCTGCCTTGCTCCGCCTCCCGCAGGAAGGCCGCGCAGGAGCTGACGCCCGCGGCCGGGCCAGGGCGACGCTTTAACAGCCGCCCCCGGCGCGAGCGCGGGGCGGGGCGCCCGGCAGTGGCGCGCGCTGTCAGCAGGAGGCCCGCGGTGCCGCGCCCTCCCCGCCCCCCCTCCCTGTTAGCGGCGCGGCCGGAAGTGGCTGCTGCGAGCCCTTTGAACCGGGAAGCGCTTGCAGGCGGCCTGGGCGGACGCGGTTTGAATGAAATCCGGCTGAATCACGGCGGCCTGGGCGGAGGCGGCGCGGCCGGAGCGGGGCCCGCGCGCAGGTGAGGGCCGGCCGGGCCCGGCGCCGCCGCCGCGGGGCTCCTCGGGGGCCCGGGCCGGCGGCGGGCGGCTCGCCGCCGCGGGGGCAGAGGCAGGCCTCTGCGCGGCGGAACAGGGAGCGGGGCCCGCACCTCACCCGCGGGGAGCGGGCCCGAGCGCCGCGCTGGGGGGCGGGGCCGGGAGCGGGAACGGCGCCGTTCCCGGGGTGGCGGCGAGGGGAGAGGGGAGGGAGCAGGTCCGACAGCCCCGGCGGCGTTTCCCCCCTCCGGGGCCTAGCTGGTGCCGGCCGCGGGAGCCCACTGCGCCCCGTGGGCCCGGCGGCGCCGGTGCCGATCGCGCCCTGGGCAAGTTTGGGCGCTTCTCGGCCAGAAACGCTTGTGGGCGGCCCCGGCGCCCCGGCGGGAAACTGCCGCCGCCGCCTGGGCCTCGCTCGGGGTGCCGCCGTGGGCAGCGCGCCCGGGGCAGCCGGCGCGTCGGAGCTCCCGGGGCCGCCGGGCAGCACCTGGTGGCGCCGGGACCCTCGGTGGCGGATTTGTTCCGTGCATGGTGGCGGTGTCTTTGCCATCAGGGCGACTTCGCGAGTGGAAACGCTGTCGCTTCTGGAGTCAGACGCTGCAGCGGTCCTTGGCAGCGCAGGTCTCTGGGTACGGGGGGAGAGTGAGCCGGGGCGAAGCACTGGGTGCTGTGGTGTCAGACAGGTGAAGCAGAGGAAATCCTTAATCTGTGTTAGGAAAGCAGTGGAATTAACTAGAAAGTAAGATATAATCAGGGTTAATAGCACTGCTTCTAGCATGCAGCAGCCTTCAGTGTTGTTTTTTAGAATAAATGTATGTGTTATAGCTGGGTACTCACAAAAAGTTGTCAAATCTGAGTGTGTGCCAATGTTGCCTTTTGAAGTTTTACCTCTTTCCAGCATACAATAGAAAATCTGGAAAACAACAAGGAGCAAGGTAGTTTTTTCCAGTTTTATGTAAAAGTATCTAAAAGCTATATATAGCTGAACAGGTTTTAGGCAACCTGAAAAATCTGTCAGGTTTGTCTTAATCTTGGAAGCATTTTTTTTTCCTCTGAGAGTGCAAGGTATCCTCTGTTTCAGGTATGGGGAATACACTTGCAAGACAATTCTACTAATAAGAGCACTCTCTGTTAATTTGTGTTATGGAAGCAAGGAAAAGATCTTTCTTAAGGAGTCCTGAAGTTGGCTTGCAAACGAATTGTTCCTGAACCACTCAGAGTAACTTCTAATAACCAGGTTTTGCCAATTGCTTAATGAAAAGTCTGTGATGTAACATGCCGCACAAGGGGTATTTAACTAATATCTATGCTTAAGAAAATAAGAAGTTAGAATGTACTTCAAAATAACACATTAAATAACACCAAAATCTGAATTAGCCTGTAAACTTTCTTAGAAGTGACCCAGTCTTGACAGGCATTATGAAGCATATACTAATAGTAGCTACAATTGTGTCTCACTCTCCAGGATAATGGAGGGGAAGTTAGGATGCCCTGAATTATAATAATAAAAAAAAAATTTAAAAAAGAAATAAAAATTGCAGGATGTGTGCTTGAGGGGAGGAGGGAGGCTGGTGCAAAACTGTTGTATGTCTGTTCTGCGTTCTGCAGATTTCAGAGGAGCTTGTTACTTGTATACAGCACAAAATCAACATTCATTCTCTGGTGGTGTGCTTTGCTAATGAATCTTCCCTTGCCTGGCAGCTTGGGGCAGATGTGCTTAAGTAGCTTTAGAATAGTTGGCTTGGATTTGGGTTGCTTCAATAACACCAGCTCAGCATTGAATGTACTAGAACTAGTCTGATTTGCTGTGCTGCTGGAAACCAGAAAGCAAAGTGTGAGGAACTAACCTACCTGCCTTTTACCCAGCTCAAGTGCATCAAGGATCAGGTCTGCCGTCTAGAAACGATTGGTTTCCAGGTCTGAGCAGGTCCTGGAAGCAGAATAGTCAAGTACATCTGAACTTGCACTGGTGGGCCTTCTGTATACAGTTGTGGCATGGCTAATCCTTAGCTTTAATGAACTGCCACAGATAACTGAGAATTGATTGTAATTCATTTTTTTCATATAAAATATATAGTAAGGTAGACTTCCCCCCCCCCCCCCCCCCCCGCTCTCACATGTGAAGCCTCTGTTCTGATGTGAGGTTTTTCTGTCCATTCTGTGTTTGGTGACTTTGCCTGCAACTAGTTTTTGTTCTTTTCTTGGTGAAATGATGCATCTCTGCAATATGCAATTCCTTAACTAATTTACCTTCATAACTGTTTATCATCCTCAGAGAAGTTTCTTGAATTGTATTACAATTGCAGCAGAAACCTTAAACTGTGCTTTTAGGAAAAAAAAAAAAGAAAACTTGGTTAATGAAATAATTAATCCATCTTATGCAGAATGATTTGTGTTACACAGAACTTCTCAATGGTAGATCTGAAAGTGCTTACATAAAGCTTTGTATAGTAGTCTCCATACTATGGCTGGAGGAAAGGAGTGGTTGGAGTTAGGTGAAAAGATTTGCTGTAAGTCATTTAATGGACCAATTGCAAAGCTTGGAATGAATTCTTGTCACCTGAGTCTAGCCTGGTGCTCTAGCACTAATAGGGCTGTTCTGTAGTCTGTGTTTTCTCTTCCATGTGTTGAAGCTTTTTTTTTTTTTTTTTTCCTTAACCCTAGCTCAAAAGGAAGTTGTCAGCCCAGTAGAACTTCTTTTTTCATTGAGGGATTGCATCATGGGCTGTTAATGATAAATAAAAATGGTATATATAAAACTCTTGTATCCTATGCAAGGAGATACAGTAACGTTTCAAGTTGATTTCAAAGTCTGCTGAAACATGTCAAGCACAAAACACAGTAACTATGGGTATATACCTATATGTACATATGTGTATTGTGCACGATGCATTTATATAACTCTTCCCTATATTATCTAAGGAAAAATGTTTTAATTATTAAAAGCCAGGATTTAAGCCAGCATTTACGAAGTATGTTGAAGGTTATAACCAGCAACTAAGTGGTGAATCAGAGCTCTCACAACTGACATCTCTTACTGTTTATTACAGCTATCTAATAATAGTAATATTAACTAGTGTTAGACAGGGGTTCTTAAATTTTTCTGTTTTCAGATCAGTTATGAGGCACTCTGTGTACTTACAATGCATTAATACCCACAGATTTTTCCTTTTTGAAGCTAGCACAATTAAAAAGATCTCAATAATGGGTGGGTGGATGGATGGATATGGGATTTTTGTTTTGTTTTTTTTTTCTCTCCATCCTGTGAACAAGATCTTTTAGCTAAGATGTTTCAATCATGGACATATCAAGCAGTGAGGTTGCTTAACAACTTGCCTGCTTCCCTCTTCAGCCCTATTCTTGGAGAGGTGGGTTTGTTTGTTTTAAACAATCAGTGACCACATTAACATCAATGGTGAGCCCACGTCATCTAAATCCCTGCAGTGCACCAAAGTGATTATGATTATAGCTAGCAACTTTCTGGTATGGAACTTTGTGATAAGTGTAATCACTTCTTTAAAGTTTCACTTTAAATACAGACTGCTAACTCTTCTTTGCAGACAGAATGAGATATTATAAAAAAATACTTTTTTTGACTTTGGAGAGAAAGGAGAAGAGATTTGCAGTGAATTGCTTGTTTGCTTTTTTTGTGCTTATATTAAATAAAGTGTCAGATAAGTGTGTAATCAAAACTAGCATCCTGCCCTTTCCAGGGGAGATAGAAATGCTGTCAGCTCTATGGTGCCACTCTGTGCTTCCCCCAGGGAACAGACTAGAGAGCAGGACAGGACAGGAAGCTGGTATCAAAACAGAAGTATGAGCTGTATTCTGGTGCAACTAAGCTGGATATCTAGTAGTCAATGACAGAGCTGCCCACAAAATGTAAAGCATTAATGCTGCTTTTTAACTAGAGATTTATTGACTGAAAACTGTAAATGAACTGAATTATGAATCAATATTTCTCTTTGAAATTAAGAAAATCTTAATAGTTTCTTCTACACTATAGAAGTTTTCTCAGTTTGTTACACAAAGAGATTCTTGCTTTAATTCTGCTTCTGGTTTATCTACAAGAATGTAGGGTTTTTGTGGGGGGTGGCTTTAGCAGTCTTTAGGAATAATGCCCGATGGTTTGGTGGTTGCAGAGCTGTGCTTCCATGTCACTTGTCCTTCCGCCCTTGGTGCCGCTGCAGGTGTCCTCTGCTCCGCCCCCTTAGGAGTGTCCCCTCCTCACCCACCGAGCAAGGTCAGCTGGTGATGCAGCGCTTTCTGGATTGTTGCACTTCACGGTCTGACATTAAAGCAATCTCACAGTGATCTGTTCCTTCAGTATGCTTATAGGATGTGGAGGAAGGGAACCTGTGAGTGTCCAGCTGGCCAGAAGTGAGTAGCGTTGCAGTTCTGTGAAACCTGCTTGTGAACTAGTTGCAGTTCTGTGGCAGCTAGTGCTAATATAATTGCTGGCTGTTGTCCTGTCTCCTTTTTTCCACTAGCTGTAGCACCCATGTGACCTCTTGTGGATCATATCCTTGTGCAAAACTGGCAGAAATCTAGCAACTTTGCTTTTGACTGGTTAGTGGAATCCCACCCCAGCCTTTCAACCCTGAGAAACTGCGCCTTATTCTTTTTTTTTTTTTTTCTCCAACTTCCCAGAAAGATTAACACATCCTCCTTTGTTCTTGTACTTCTGTGAGATGAGGTTCAGAACTGTTTCTGTTAAGTGACCTTAGTTACTAAAAAACACCAACCAAACAAAAACACTTTTGGGGCACGATTAGCTTAAGGCATGTTTGACATGAATTTCTTTTGGAGTCTGGATTAGCTTTGAAGCAGTCAGGTCTTCCAAGACTGCTTTTTCTGTTATGCCAAGACAACTGTTTCTGGGATGCAGTGTGAATGCAATCAGAGAGCTGAACAGGGTTAAAACCAACATTTTTGTTAGCCTATCAGTTTACTGCGAGGCTGCACAAATGGCTGTCCTGGCAGTATTGAGAAAGCAGCATCAAGTTGGTAAGCAGCAGCAGCTTCCCCACTGCTCCTTATGTTAACATTGACATTGAAAAAAAAGTCTATCAAATCATGGCCACAGATCATTTCACAGATCTGTTCTAAAACACTGCACTACGAGTGATTGAGTGGATGCAACTAGTGGGCAGTGTTCTGTGGGAGAAGGATAGCACAACTTTCAACTCCTAAGCTGAATGTGAAGCAGTCTTTCTCAACTTAATTTTAGGCAAATATAAAGGCATTTCTGACTTTAGGTCATACTAATGGCTCATTTAAAAACAAACAAGCAAACAAAACCCCCTCTGTACCTGAAGACTGCTTATCAGCTTTCTGCTTGGCTAGGATGATCTACAGCAAAATTCTTCTAAAATAGTAACAAAGGACCATCCTTTCAGTCTCTAACAGCTTTTTTAGTTTATTGATTAACTTTAAAATGCTTGAACAGACTGGCAGGGATTGTAAAGACATCAAGGTGTTCTAAGTTACCTGAGATATGAACCTTAAATAGGAAAGGGCTGCTGCACCAGCTGAGTTATTAGAAACAATAGGATCTCAATGGAGAAGAGAAGCTGAATGAAAGGGCTAGCAGACAACAGTTTACACGTTCTGGTGCTCCCAGAACTTCTTATTTGTCATCCTAACCCTGAGGAAGCGGGTCTGTGAAAAGTCCCCAGTTAACCAGTCAGAACGCAGTTGGGAGAGCCTGACCTATACTAATTATAAAAACTTAAAGGACTTGGGTAGTTTTTCAAATGATGGCTATAGAAGACATCTTTTTAAAGTCCTATCTGCTTTGTTAGTCACTTTAATGCACTTCATGATTTTTACTGGCAGTGGGACAAACCCATATAGAGCCTCTAAGGGGTAATGAACTTTTATCGCTTTTAGTGTAAAACATATTTTGTTTTCCTTCTGTGTCCCTGCATAAGAATAACTTCTAAATTCTTTCAGTACATCTTCCAACTTCCATGAATCTGAAACATTGCATTAATCTTTACTTAAAAAAAAAAAAAATCTAGAAACTGTCATTTGACATTTCAGAATTGCTCGAATATTTGTCTGTTATACTGAGAAATAGCTGTTTAAATACATGCATTTAAATAATGTGTTTTCTTGTTGGTGCGCATTATCAAATTAGTGTAAAAGATGCATTTTATTATTTCTGAGTCTTATGTTTGTTGCTCTTCTAAAATGCAAAGACTAACTTCTTCAGGGACTTAAAACGGTGTACGTACATTATTATCCCTGCTATCTTGAGTGTTTTTTGGTCTACTTATCTTTTATAGTGGAAACAAATGTCTTTTATTAATGAAGCAGAATTCTTTTAATACTAAGGGTATTTAAAATGTTGACTGTGCTTGTGTTTCTTGTAATGCATAGTCTGGATTGGTGTACTACATTGAGCTGAAAAAAGCATGACTACTGGGTCTTAGCATCAAATCCTGTTCTGCTTTTATATGGAAAAGACCATTTATAACTGTCCGCATTAAAAAAACAAACAAACAAAAAAACCAACTCTTTTTTCATGTAATTCTGAGAAACTTTGGAACTTCTTTCTTTGTTATAGATATTTGGGCTTTTGCAGAACATGGCATCTATAGCTTCCAGGGATTATGTGGTAAAAGCAAAAATAAAATAAAAATTAAAAAATGTAAAAAAATTATTCTCTGGGCTATTCTTCAATGGAACATGGTCCTTTGAAAGGTCATTAATTTAACTTTTTTTTTTAACATGCTACTGTTTCTAAACTTTACTGTTTTTCTCCTCTTCCCCTCTTTTTTTTTTCCTTTCTATAGGAAAGAGACTTAAAGACATCATCTTTGTAACCAAAAGGTGGAAGCTGCTGCTGAGTTTGTTCTGGGATCACCTCTAGCTGCGTGCCAGGTTAGAAATGTAGATTGGATTTGATTTGTAAATGCTAAACTTACTCGGAAATACAGCTATTTAATTATTCTCTAAAAACTCTGTTCAAGTTGTTTTAAGGTGTACAAAGCATTACTTAGTACACTGAAGTTAAGATTGAAGTAATATTTGGGCAGAGTGGATTTTTAAAAAGTTTTTAATATGATTCTCTATACTAAATTAATTCTTCAGATGTTTATACAAAGTAAACAAATATGTTCAGGCCTAAATATACTATAACATTCTCAAACAACTTCAGTTACAAATAAGAAAGTAACACATTAGTTGCCAAAATTCTAACCAGAATCAAGCCACTGAACTAGTGAAATACTTTGTGGTGAAGCTGGAATTAGTTTGCGGAGATGTTCAGTCAGGTTCTCAAGACTGTAGCACAGAGAACATCTTCAGTTCAGTGACTAGATTATGATAGTTACCCGGCAGATCTTACATCCCTCCAATTCTGTAAGAAAATGAGATTTTATAGTTCCTGGAAAGATGTGCTGATTTAAAAAGTCTGGGCAACTAATTTATCTAGCCAAGCACATTTTGCTGGATTAAAGCTGATATAAACTATGCACTTGCCTAACTTACGCTTAAACATTTAAAACGTTCTATTGGATTGGAAACTGCAATAAGTGTTGATGTCAATAACAATATTAATGATCTAGTAAAAATATTCCTTAGCATTTACTCAAATGGTAGAAGGTATAAAAATTGTTTTTCAATCATATTTCTTAAATGCACATAGATAAAATGCATCAGATTACAGAAGGTGCTATAGTTTTAGGAAAGACTGCTGATATGTCCTATGGTTAGTGGTTTAAGACACTAAGAATTTCTTAAAATAAGTGTACAGCCAAGACTTAGACTGATTTAAATAATACTTTTCATAGTTTACTTCAAAGCTACGCTTCAGCTCAGGTTAGCCTTCATGAAAGATGATAATGGACAAGTATCTACTGTGGAAAGGGGAAAAAGTGAAACAAGGCTGCCATAGCATTAACTTTTACTCCTGACTATTTTACTGAAGCCATCAACTATGTGCTTACATAATAGTTTTAAATAATAACCTTTCCCAATCAAGTTGTAGAATTTGCTTGGAACGTACTATGGTAGGGGATAGAAAAACGTACAGACTTTGTGTGTAGCTTTTGCCTGTAATACAGCAGCTTGGTTTCGGTGGCTGTCTGAAAGGCATAACCAGTGACCCCATAATGCCTTTTTAATTCATATAGTGCCAAGGTAGCTTTAGGAAGGTCTGATTGGTACTTTTGGCTGCAATTGTTGGGTTTGCATGTGTTAGAAATATTCTACAAAACCAAGGAAGTGAATGAAATCAAAGTAATAGTTTACTAGTGCACTAAACTAGGAAATTCAAATTAGCTATTGGCATATTGATTAATATGCCTTAAATATTGTTTGAAATGCATGAAATTACATGTGTGATAAAAGTAGGAGTTGGATCATCTTTTTCTAGTGGTAGGTTCAAATGCTTCCCCTTTGTGTTACTGAGTAGTGTAAAATATTTATTTTAATCTTAAAGTAAAAGAAAGCTTATTTAAATATCTAGCCAGTAAATATATTAACATTTCAAAAGATGAATATCATCTTATCATTCATTCAACATAAAGGATTTCTTTATTTTTGTAAGGCAAATTTATTTCTTCAAAATAAGTTCAAAATCTTCTTGTATCTTTGAGTTTAAAAGAGCATTCTTGAATTTGTACTGTTAATGCAGTCTGATGTATAATTATGTTATGTACAATGTAATTTCTGTTTTGAGAATGAGTGTATTTTTGAAATATCTGTTCTCGGTTCCTCTTATAAAGCCAGCATATAAGGTGCAAGTTTATGAAGTTCACCTGAACAAGCTTTATTATGTTGTATTAAAATCATGAGGTCAAGATCACTGCTACTTCTGGTACTTCACTTCATGTGTTCTATTTAACAAATAAGCCAGTAAAAGTAAGTAATTTGTGTAAAATTTGAAAATCAAATGGCTTGATTTGCTGAAAACATCTTAAAGAAAAGCTATAACAGTTTTTTAATCTTATAATTGGGTTTTGTATAAAACTAAGAAATTCAAAAAGCTAGCTAGGCCAGTTACACAAAGTACTATTACAGCTGGGACAGAACACTTACGTAGGTATCTGCAATGAAGTATTATATTGTTTTCCAACAAGATAAAGGGAAAGAACTGCAAAGAAAAAAACATAAATTTAATCCACTGCCGTGGGACATCTCGGCAACAATTCTTCCTCCTGAAGATCACTCCTTTAAAAGTTGCAATATGGGGAAAAACTTGTTTTGTTTTTGTGTTTGTTTCTTTTTAATGAAAGTAGCAGGTCAGTTACATTGATTGGAATAATCTTGCACTAAAGCATCCCACCTGCAACACTGGAAATGTATTAAATGACTGTACTGTCACTAGTGTTCTAACTACATACACATTAAATGTTTACTTTACAGTATTTCTTTTAGTATAATGAGTTCATTAAAAAAAGCTTTTGATGCTAATTCTGAGATCCATAATCTGCTCAGTGTCTTTCACATGTAGTTTTGATGGTAACTGACAAGCTGTAAGTTAATTAGCACAGAACTTACTAATGAGGATGCTAAAATCTTTACTTTCACATTTTTATTGATGCTTTCTGAATAAATTGGAGTAAACTTCATCATGTCTCTAAGTTTCAGGCACTTCCTGAGCGCAGGTGCTGTTCTTAAGCAACAAAAAACCTCAATTAATTGAATGATAGGAAAGTTTAGAAAAGTATGACAAGAGTGCTTGTCTTCAGAAATGGGGATAACCCAAAACCAAAGCAATAAAACAAGGTCTGTTAATTAGCATGGAAGACAGCTTCTTGAATTAATATGTGGTGTTAATTAACAGGAAGTCTGATGTTGTGTTGTAATTACCACCAATATTTTTGACATACTGAGTGACTGAAGGTGAATTATATAGATAGCAATTTAGTAAACACTTTAGAGCTTGGGAACATTTTCCTTTGTTTCTTTTTTCCTAGAAATATGGATAGACTTCTACGACTTGGAGGAGGTATGCCTGGGCTGGGACAGGTTAGTATATAGCTTGTCATTATCTTCTCTTTAGTATTAGTCAGTTACTGGAATGTTTCTTTGCTTATTTTTACAAATACCCTCCCTCCCCTGCCGTAGTAATTTCTGACTCTAGGGATGCCGTATAAGCATATGCAAATCATTGTTATAACCTGAATGATTTTTGTTACAATGAACTCTTGCATTGGCATGGTGAGCGTACAGAATTCCTATAAACCATTCATTTGATATTTGGATTCAAAAGCACTGGCAATGCAGAATAAAAATTTGAAAATCAGTTCCTGATAATATGGATTTTCAGAACATTAAGATTATTCTGGATGATTGAGTATACCCTTTTGCTCCTTCATAAATTATATATTTCAATTTTTAGATCACATTGTGATGGGCATTGTAGGATATTCAGGTATAGGCAAATTACAGGAGATGACTTGAATTTAGATTTCATCATTTGCAGATAACCATAGCCACCTATTTGTGCTTTTTATGGTAGTTTTTTTTCTGTCTTGTTGTCCTCACAACTACAACTTGACTCACAGCAGAAAGGCCTCTCTGGCATCTGTCTTGTTGTAGTGCAAAACGCACAGCAAAACCAGTTCCTCCCACTAGAGGAATTCCCCATTGCGTGCTTTTTTTTTTTTTTTTTTGGCCAACTGGTGTGGGCAGCAATCTTAAAAATAAATAAATAAATAAAATCAAGCTAAAATCAAGCTGAACTTTGTTGCATTGTGTTGCCAGGTTTATCCCTGACTACTTATGGATATAGAAAAAAATTCTAAGGAACTTTTTGCCTGGGGCCTGTAGGAAGAATTATTTCCTTAAGAACTCCAGTGGAATTTTCTTTGTTAATCATTACCAGTCTTGATTTGACAAAGTAGTCTTCCTCTAGTTTTCTCCTCTACTTCAGGAACTCTGTTTTAAATCTAGAATCCAGACTGTGATTCTTCCAGAGAAATCAGTTTCATTTATCTTAGCCTTGACTGTGTGTGTGTTTGTTTCCGGAGTGCTTGAAAATGCTAAACTCACAACTCGGGCTGTGGAGCATATTTGTGTCCAGTATAATTAGGAAAGAAGTAGTTTAATACTGAAGCATTTGGTGATAAATTCTAAGCTGATATACAGCCTCTAGGTGTTTTGCCAAATAAGCTGTAATTTTTTGTGCATTTTTTATCCTTTTTATAGCTAAAATTCTATTCACGCTCTCTTTGTGAATCTTCAAGCAGCCCTCGGTTATTTTTAGTTTCACTTTCTTAAACAGTTATTTCTCTTGTTCCTCTGAGCTGCCAGCCTGCTTCATGACTCTTCATTTTTTTTAGCATCTGCGCAGTCTAATCACTCAAGCTTTCACTTCCTAGTCCTCTCTGAACTTGACGCATATCAAAGCAGTTTTTTGAATTTACAGTTAACTCTCTCAGCTGCTTTCTGAATTTCCCAGCTTTGGCTTAAAGCTTGCTAGAAAATTGTAGCAGACAATAGAATATAACATCCAAAAGGAGCTTGATAAACTCCTCTGGCCGCCTTGGCCTGCAAAGCTGCCTCTGTATATGTTTAAATATGCAATTGTCTCTTAAGTGAATCAATGAATATGTGTCAGGGATTTAAAAACAAAAAAAACTTTATCTCCAGAAAACTGAATTGCTCTCTATGCAAGTTACTGCTTGCACTGGATAATATCTTGGCTACTTTTATAGTCCTTTAGTTTATTAAATCAACAGGAAGGATATTCAAAAAGAACAATTTTATGTCTCTAACATATGGTGTTTCAATGGGCCTGCAAAGATTGATTTTTTTTTTTTGAATATTTATTGATTGAGAGAAAAATCCAGAGTGAATCAGATGACCTTCAGGTAGAAGAGAGAAGGCAGGTAATCTTTTGGAAATGCTTTCTCCTGCTACAGAGTAAACCAGGATGTTGTTATCCAGTTACACTAGAATGTTTCAGACAATTGTACAAAGCTTTTCTTAATCACTGTGTCCCAGTTGCTCTGTCTTTGCAGGTTTTACTTTCAAGGTTGAACATAGGAAAAAATACCTGTTGGAGCTGGTCATTCTTGCTAACATAAGAATTATCTGTGTGTAAAGACTTGTAGAAAGAGAAGCATTTTTTTCAAAATAGTATTATATAACATGATTAAAGAATTTCTTTCTTGTATCTAGGAGTTTGCTTAGCAAGAAGACTGCCTCAAATGAGGTTTGTTAGTAGTCCATTTAATTTGCTTTGCAACTAATGTTCAAGTAGTAGCAAAAGATGGTTAAGTGCAGTTCTGTCCCTTCTCTGCCACAGACTCTTCTCATTGACTTGCCTTAGCTTCTTCAACAGCATTCACTTCTCTCCTTCCCCATGCCGGGACTCCTGTTTCAGTTACTATTCTGTTTCTTACTCCTGTATTTCCAAACTTGTATATGCTGTCCCTGATGCTCTTTGGAAGTCTGTTTTTACAACCCTCTCCAAGTCTTCTGTACTCTACTTTGGGAACTGCTTTCAGTGAATTCACAGTTCTTATCCTGTCTTGTTGTTTGCTCCTTCAGCATATCACTGAGAGAGTGGCTAACTTGCTTTCAATGTTAATCTGCCCGGAGGTGGTCAGAGCAAAATCCCCGTCTTCAATACGGCTGGTAACAGATGCTTGAGGGAGACTATGCATGCCCTCATCTTTACACTGATACTGCAATGATAAACTTTCCCTCCAGTGCTTGTCTTAACTTTCTTGAGCCATTTGTTTTGTTTATTAATCTTTGATGGACAAAGGACTGTTTGCATGGGCGATTGAGGAGGAGAAAGAGCATCTGATTGCTTTTAGGACTTGCATAAACAAAACAGTGTTTTGTAGCAGTAAGCGTGGTTGTTAACTTTGTGCTCTTTGTATGAGAAGGTACCTTTGTTTTGAACCTCATACTGTACATTGGACCTTTGAAAGGGTGCTTCCTATGTAAATTGGTTACATCTTAGATGCCCGGTACTTTTGAATTTCTGCTCAGAAGATTATATACATGAGAAGAATAAATGATGGATGCTTTTTTTAAAAAAAAGAAAAGAAAAAAAAGGGGTGGGGAACAGTTAAAGTGTGAAAGTATTGTAGTGTCCCAAACAAAATGCTGCTTATTCTGTTAACTTCCCTTCAGTAGTTTGTGGGGGTTCTTATTCTGGAAATGACATTTTTCTTTCTTTCCATTGCACAGTCTCTGCTCCCCTTTCTTTCCGCACCCCTCCATCATTATGTCATTTTCTGAATTATCTTCCCTTTCCTGGTTCATTCTTTTCCATCTCTGTTTACCCCCCCTGGAATACTGCCTACCGCAGAATTTCACTGGTGATCTAGTACTTCGTTTTGCATTGTACATTTGCTGCAGACAAATTAACAGGCTTTGTGGGGTACGTAAAAGTGTTCTTCTCATGCAGCAGGCAGGAATTTGCAGCAACGCTCCTCTTCATTTTGTGCGCAGTTGCCGAACTATTGTTTGCTAGTGAAATGAGTGCTACATATGCCTCTGTTAGGCAGACCTACTGGATACTGTTTCAGAGCACAATGAGTGAATTAAGAGATTTTAGCAGACAGACCTGCCTTTCCTCAAGGTTTTCAGAACAGTAACCCAAGCCATGTAAGTTTTTATCTGTGCTTAGACATCTATCTCTCTGTCCAGATGTGATAGGAAACAGTGAAATAGTATTTTTTAAATTACTATTAAAATAATTTTCATTTCTTGGTGGATTTTCCAAAAATGTTAGCTTCGATTGTTCTGTCAATGAAAACTGTTCCAGTGCAATAAAAAGAAAGGAAAACTGATTTTGTTCTTCTGAATTAACATATTTGATTGGGGGAGGGGGGAAAGAAAGGGGGAAAAAACGGGAGTTGGGGGCAGGGAGAGAGGTGACCTGTGTCTTATAAGGAGTGTTTACACCTTGACTTGGAATATAGATAATAGAAGTGCAGATAGCTATTTTATTTGAATAATAGACTTGCCAATTAGCCATCAAGTGCTTCCATCTGTGAAATAGTTGATCAGATGGGTTAGCTGGGATGTTTCCAGATTAGGGCATTATAAATGGCACTTGAAAACTGTCACTTTGATTATGAGGTTTCAAGCATTGCACTGCTTGATGCTGTGGAACCTTTCGCTCATACTATTGTGGTTTTTTAGAACATACTGATCCCATTTAGTAAATCTATGGCACCGTGGGAACTTGGGAGACCTGCCACTGATCTAAAGTTCTGCTTGATCTGCTGATCTAGCCAGGGTGGTGATTAGAAGAGAACACCAGTCATTCGGCTTTCTGAGGGGGCCTCAGGATAAGAATTAGTCATCTGGAAGGCACACTAGGATCAGGCTCAGTGTACATCATTCCCAAGTAACAATTAAATGCAAATTTCCTTCAGTTTCTTAGTTAGTGTAAACTGATGAGGCTGTTGAAGTAAATGGCATGTTCTAGCTGGCTGATCTGCGAAAAAATTCCCTATGTAATAAAACACCTTTATAAAAGATTGTTTTGGTTAATTGGTTCCTGAAATAGGAATGTTTTAGTTTGGAGGGTGCAAATACTTTTTTGAATGCTATAGTCTTTAATGAGGTGTGTTTTCCTTTGGAAAGTTGTGGAGTGTTTCTTGTAGGTTTTGGTACCTGTTGCATTTGCATGACTTCCTTTCCTTTATCTCCTGGCTGCATACACCTCATACGCTTCACGTGCTTCAAATGTCTTGATACACTGTTCTCTGCTTCCCGTGAGTGTTTCAAGCTTCAAATACTCCCTTTGAGATCATTCTACAAGAGCAATAAATCTGAGTTATAGCTCTTAAAGTTATTCATCATTACTCTGTTGTTGCTTCTGTGACACCCTCGACTGAAGTTCTCAAGTACTAGGGAGGTTAGTTTTTCAAAATATCTAATATAACCCCTTCGTAGATGAGGAAAAACTAGGTACACAACTTGGGCAAGTTATTTCAGTACTATTTTTTTGCCCCAGAAGTTATCAACCCATTTAAAGAGTAGAAATATTATTCATCATATTATTCATGTATATTCATTATATACATCCAATTCCTGTCAAAAATGCAGAAAACTTCAAAATCAATCTGTTATCTCTTAGAGAAAGTCTCAGCTGCGGCTTATGTACCCAGATCTTATTATATTGTTTTAAGAAAACAATCTTAGTGAGATACAGCAGTAAACTCCATTGACTGGAATGAGTGTCTTATTGCAGTGCTTAGTGTTTTAATACAGTGAAGTTAAATACAAAGTTGGACTTCAGATTTGGAGTACCAGCATGGCCGTGTTCTCCAGCTCATGTTGGAAGAGATGACAGCTCCATGGGTAGTGTACACTTATTTGAAAGCTGTTTGGGATTGCTAAAGGTGGATGTAGTTTTCCTAGGGATTGGCAGTCAACCTTCTTCTAAGCACAGTTGAGTGATTTGTATCATGATTTATCGCCAAATGTGCTAATGGGAGAAGGCAGAAAATGTATTAGAATCCGATTAGGAAACAGCCATATGACTGCCGAAGCTGATGGGTACTTACCACAAAAAAACACACACTAAGTATGAAAGTTGTCTTAAAGTGGAATGGGCTGCATTACACATGATAACGTACAAACACAACACTAAAAATAGCAAAGCTAGTGGGTTGTGCCTGAACGTTATCAGCTTCCTATGATCTACCATAAACTCTCGAGACCATTTTTAGCTGCCTCCTGTTGGCCTCAGGTTCTAAACTTGCTTATTTCTAATAATTAGGCAATTAGCTTCTGTCTCTTCGATTTAATTGCCAGTGTAGTCCAGCCAACTTTCCCCAGAAGAGACAAAGGAGGTTGGACAAGGAAATGAGTGCTGCCATAATGAGAGAGAGGGGGAAAATCATCTTTAATCAGTCATCTTTGCATCTTTTGCATTATACTTGTTCACTTGTAACATTCCTCTCCGCAAGCAGGAAACAACCCCTTTATAGTTACCCATCTCATTTGTTGCTCTTAGAAATTGCTGCTTCTTCCTGAAATCCCATGCTATTGATTAAGTTGAAGGGCTGCTATGTAGCACCTTTGAACATTAGCTTCTGCTCTTTTCCTGCAGTCTAGAAGCGTTGTCTTCAGTTTGCTGGAACCATACATTTGAAATGTCCCTTTGTGTCCCCCCTGCCCAATACAAGCAACTAACCTTCCTAATTTTTTTCCACTGAGTCTCCCAGCTAACCTGCTTGTGTCCAGAGTATCACGCAGAAAGCATGTATATGTAGAGAACCCAGTACATTTTTTAAGTATATTAAATAAACCCTTTTTAACTGTGCTGCCACACAAAGCGTGCTGTAGGGTGATCTTCGGTGATGCCCACTGAGGGCTACTTTGCCTGCGTAACAGAATTGCCTAGAATAAGATAGTTAAATCTGAATTAGAGCACAACTTCTGGATATAGACAAAATGAGTCATGTTTCATTATATGCTTTGAGGCTCTTATTTCTAAATCCTAATACCATGTGCAATGTTGATAGAAGGAGATAACAGGTTGGACTTGGCTTTATTCTGGAGTGGAACCAACCTTGGCCACTTTCTTTGCTGGGTGGGGAGTTCAGTAATTTGAGATTAACAACTAAGAGTTCTTTTCAAAAATACTTAAAACACTGATGAGGATTTGTTTTGTGTCTCTGTTGTAATAGCTTTTTGCCAAGCATAACATTTCCTTAAGTTTGATGTCAGGAAGTATTAACTGCATTGATGCCGCGTACCTTCACTTGATTCTTGCAGTGTCTCAATGACCTCTTACAGCGTGTTGGGGTGGAGGGAGAGGAAACACCACTACCAGGAAGGATTGCGCTTAAGTGGCCATATCGTGTAACAGTTGTGTTGGGTACATTTCAGAAAGCCTAAGTATTGCAAATTGCTTCAAAGTGATGTATGTAAACTAAATTTGTATCATGAATACATTTTAATATTGGGCGATAAGCTGTTTGTAATAAAATGTTAAGCAAATTAGAGCAGCTGACTGTTTTTAAGGTAGATTGTACCACGGTTGTGTTTAAGCTTATTTGATCTCAAAATAATTGAACTAGCATGAAATCATCTAAATCCTGTTGAAACCTTGCATCATCCTGTAGAGTTTGGTTCCTACTAAAAGCGCAGGAAGCAAAAATTTAAAATATGGTCAAGAAGAAACTGTGTGTGTGTGTATTAAAAAAAAAAAATGGGGAGGGATGGTGTGGGGGGGCAGTGTGTGTGTATATATGTGTGTGTATGTATATATATTTTAGCAAGCTTTGAGCCTCAGTCTGCAAGCTGGCTTTCTATAAAAGCTTTAGGTAACAGGAGTGCTGTTTTTTGTAGAAGGCCTATTAAAATTTTGACAATTGTGGGCAAAACACATTGCATTCTAAAGGTATATGGGAAAACTGTGCATATGCCCATGTAGATGGGTTATTATACCTCTTCCATGAAACTGTTACTAATACAGGAGAGATTACTGGCAGAAAAGGAGATTTTTCTGCTCTAATTAAAAACTTTTGAAGAGATGGTCTAGAAACCTGAGCCAAATAATTTTATTGGCGGCTCTTTGTAATAAAAAATCTGGCCAGGTTCTGTCTCTGGAGTTTCCCAATGTGCTAGAGGTTTTTTGTTTAAAGTTCTGCATGCATGCATGCGTGCGCGCACACACACACGTGTGCATGTGCGTGCACGCGCAGACATGCATGTATGCAACAACATGCAGCTAGTGTGCTGCACTGAAGAGGTGTTTAAAAACTGACTGTCCCAACCCATTTTACCAAGTGTGCAGAGCTGCCTAAAGTTCTTCGTTCAAGAATTTTGATTTATGAAGAGGAAGGAGATGTTATTGCTGTGTAGAGTTCTCCCCAATTGTGTACCTGAATAGACTCTTTAGGAGACAGGATTTTGTAAAATGCACTGGGAGACGGGCAGTTTTTCTTACCCTTAGATTTTTTTTTTCCCCCCACAAAGATATTTTTAATTTAAAATAGCAGTTGATACCATAATATTTCCTGAGTATCCCTGCTCCATTTTGGAGATCATACACTGTCTATGGGATTAAACGTATTACTATAATTTTTTCTGACATATGGTGTAACAAGACAATGTGATCCGTTCAGAAATCTAGGCTGTTTGTTGAGACTTATGGTATTTTGTGGTCTGTTATGTATGCTTGATTATAATTGGTATAAAATGGGTCTAAGCATACAAACTGTTTAGACACGATGCTTGCTTCAAAATGTAATCCTGTTGATGTGGAACTAACTGTAAAATTATGTGTGTACTAGCTTGAAAACTACAATTTTCAAATTCTTACTAATTAATGTGTGATTCACAGTGCAAACTAATATGCTTATTTTTCCCCTTTTATGAATTCTCTCTGAATTTCTTTTTCCTGAATTATGTTCAGTCATGACAAAACAAATGATGGGTTAACTTGCTGTCGTTCAGAATACAAAATACATGGCTCCTGATATTTGGTATTGTAATGTTAGTAGAACCGTTGAAATTTGGAAATATGGCTTACTCCATTTGTCACTTCCAGTGATTTAATACAAGCTGATATTTATTTTGTGTGTTGTCTCATTTCCTACAGCAAAAGTTGCATCCATAACCGTAATTTTAGGTTAAATAGCAGTGCGGAAAAAGAACTATGCTATTCAAGAAATCTTAGAATCTTTATGCGAGTTTATCGTTATACAATTTACCTAAAAAGGGTAAGTAGAGAAGAGCAATAGTACTCAGGTGAACTAAAATTAAAGTCTTTTATTTCTATTATCTCTGCCTTCTCTGCACATTTGCTCAGGTTTCTGCGTCCTCTCTGTATTCTGTAATGTTCTCTCACACTTTCCAAGCTATACACAATTGGATTTACCTCTAGGAAACAATGTTTTTAAGCTCGTTTTAAGTTCTCGGTCTTCTATGCGTGCTTTAATATGCTAAGTTATTATTTGACAATGGTTGTCGCTGCATATATACCCTAGTCACCTCTTCCCCCCCTGCCTCCCCCACCGTCACCACAAACACACGCAATAAATTTGATGGTTGCCTATAAAAGTTGTTTTGGAGGTGGTGGGGGAAGGTGAGTGAAGAGAAGGAGAAAAAAAATACTCTTTTTCATTCAGAAGTAATGCAAGTTGTTCTGCTTTTTTTTTTTTTTGGTTAATCTTTCTCAATTGTCTTTAGGTATAACAGCTGAAAATATCTACTGAAAGGGTTAAGTCGGCATGAAAGAATTCATTTCCACTTTAATGACCTAGCCTTGCTGGGTTAGGACGATGGGGAACATGCTTCTGACTTGTACTCCTATTGCCAATTAACACCTCCTATAACAGGTTGCCTCAGCTAGTCATTGAAGCAGAGGCAGTAGAAATAGTTTACATGCAGCTTGTTTTTCACACTAGTTGTTTAATACTCACAAAATTAAACTATTAAAAGGTTCTTTCTTACCTTACTGGGAAAGAAAGAAACACTCTAGCGGTCAGTGTTCGCCTGTGTGTCCTGTGTTCATGTTTAAATTATTCCAATTGGAAAAAGAAAAAAATGATGTAATGGCTGTATCACTTTTTGTATTTTACACAGAAATACGTTGTTTGAAACAATAATGACAGGATTTGCTCTAGAGCACTTTAGTTCATTGCTTCTTTTATTAACGGCTGCCCTTGTAAAGTCTGTTTTCTTTGTTGAAACCGCTATGCTGGCAGATCTTTCAAAATCTTTTGTTCTATTAGTGTGACAATAGAGCAGTATTTAAGTTTAAATCCCACAATAGGAAGTGTCTTGATTTGGAATATTTCACAGTTGCTGGTATAATTAATTGAGTCCACTTTTGATACATATTTAAATGTAAAAGAGTATAAATAAAGAGCAATGCTCTAAAATGACACTTTAGTTCACATTTCATCAGCAGGTATTTTAATAACATAATAAAATTGGTTAAATAATTGATACCAGTTCACACTAAGAGAAAAGTGGGGTAATATACCTAAAAGTGTTAACAAATTTGCTAAAAGGCCTGAGTAGGTAACACTTCAAGGCGTTAGTTTTTATGCTGTTAGAATGGCAAATGCCTTTAACACTTCGTCAACAAGGGCTGCCCAAGTAAAGGGCTGCTTTTTATATTGAATCATCTTTTTAACTGCCTGAAGCAAAAATAGTATCTTGCATAACTTAATATTACATTTTAATCTTTTGTTAATAACTTGAATGTGATTCTTTTTCCATTATTAATCTTATTGAAAACATTCTTAAGCTAAAAGAAAATAAGAGAAAAAATTAAGATAGCACCATTAATATTTTATCTGTTGTTATTCACAAATTTTACCCATTTTATTTTTAATGAAATAGGGATTCTGCCATTATATCCAAAAACAAACCAGAGTTTTGTCAGGTTTTGCAAGATGACTGGCCCTCAGGCATGTCATTTCACTGACGAACAGCATGCATAGTTGATCTAAAAGAAACACCCTTTTTCAATAAGGAGCATAGTACAGTATTTGACTGCATTCTCACTAGGTCTTTGGATGGCAAGATATTTTTAAAACAAGTTTTTGAATCGTAATCATTACTGTATTCAGCTTATATAGGAATGATTGGGTAAACGAATGCTCCTTGTAGTTTGTAAATCCCATCTCTTTCCAGTTCCCCAAGAAATTATTCGATAAAGCTGTGGGCAGGCAAGGAGGAGGTAGCATTTGCTATTTGGTTTTGAGGTGGACAATCTTGCGCAAGTCTAGAGGGTGGAAAACCATCTGAATACCATAATGAAACCAGTAGTACTAGCAGATCTCTTGCTCTACAAATATAAATGCTTTTCTGTTTAACTTTCTGATGCTGGTTAATTTAATTTGGTCCTCTGCTTCAAAAGGATAGTGCTCCTATGTTAAAGTTGGCAGGCAGTAAAGTTTATGAACAGCAATAATAGCACGTGTTGTGGAGGGTCAGTATAAAATACTGAGAGATTAGATAGTAAAGTCTGTTTCTTCCCCTTTCCATCACAAAAGTGCATAAACTTCTGTGGAAGAGTGTAGCAGAGATAAGCCAAAGACATCTCAAAACGTGTAACACGTAGATGGGACAGCTCCCACGTGCTGTGTACCGTGCCGTGTACCTAGTGTGCAGGAGCTACAGCTGTTATTCCAGCATTGTATTAGAATAGCAGCCATTAGTGGGAAAGGACGTGGTCCTAGATGGAAGAAAACTGGTTTCTGTTTCCGAATGTCTGTTCAGAGGTATTTTTTTCCAGATGAAATCCTCTGTGCCCAAGTAAGCTGTTTGAAAGACCCAAGCTTCTTTTTTTTGTCTTTATCTATTAAGTCTTTAGAAGTTTTAGGTTAGGAATTTAATAAACTTTGGCATTACCATTTTATGTGTAAGATGACAACTAAAAATGCAGTATGTTTTGTGTCATCTTTGACAGAAAAATGAGAATTAAATTAAAAACCTTATGAAGGTAGGTTATAGAGAAATTTTAACCTATATATCCTTTCTTATCCCAAATTCCCCAATCAATACATCACATTGACTTCAGAAAACTATTGAGGAGTTTATTTTAATCTATATTCCAAACAAGGGAAGGAACCTTTACCATCAAAATTAATAGATATGGTAGTTGTTATGCTGCCAGTTGTGAATACAAGTGTCCAGGTATGGGGAAGAGATGTCATAAATCCCTTGGCTGAAGGAAGGGTGTCCATGGGATCTGCCATCTTCCCAGGCATCAGAGAATCCATGCAGGAGATCCTATTCAAATGCCCTAATCTGTGGAATAAACTTCAAGTTCCTGATTTTTGAGAAGCCAGTTTCAATCAAGTGTGAACATTAATCTTTAAGAAATCACAAAACTAGTTGTGCTAGGCTCTGTGTGTGTGCGCGCGCGCTATTCTTTATTTAAAAAAGATAGTGAACAGTGAAATTGGGTGCTTGCAGTGAAATTGTAGAGAAAATCTGCGACAAATGTAGGATGTGCATGGTGGTATCACAGCATGAATGTAACGGTTCTTCCTAAAGCTGTACCAAGGCTATTGTAGTTGTACTTTTCCACTCACTTCTGACCCTCTTTGACCTAAAAGGGATAGAAAATTGGAAAAGAAGAGAACTTGATTTATGTAGAAGGGGTTTGTTGTCAGACTGATACTTTTTTTTCAAAGTAAGAAAAAAAATCTCTGCTTTTCTTTCAGTGATTAAGTGGCAATACAAGTGTTCATGCTTTCTGAAATATTAAGACTTCCACATGAAAGAAGATAACTCTAGAACAGACTTACAGTATGTGAAATACAGTTAAGGAAATAAAATTGTGTATTTGTGGAGGAACACCATAATATCAGAAAATTATTGGGCATTTGAGGCTTCATGAGACAGACAGTTTGGTTGTAATCAATTTGCAGTGAGTGGTTCCAGTGTCCTGTGCATTAGCTTCTGGGAAATGTTCCGATTACCTTCTCCTAAAGTTTTTATCGCAAGTATTGCGGAGGAGCTCCTCCACTGGAGCATCTCCCAGTGTTGGGCTAGGGATAGTCAAGCAAATGCTTCTTGAGGAGAGGGGATTGATTAAGGATGGACCTTTGGGGAGTATATCATAGGAGGTGAAACATAAACCTGCTGAAAGATTACTGATGGAAAGGCCAAAGTAACAGAACAGTTAGCAGTGAATAGTTTGGTTTTTGTTTTGTGAAAGGGGGGGGAGAACAAAATACTGAGAGGAGGTGGTCATCAATATCAAAGTTAGAAATAAGGGCTAAAGGTTTTAGGAAGCAGTTGTGGTTGACAGTTATATACACAAAATCATGTATGTGGGTTTCAGAATATAAAAGATTTGATTTCAAACCTCTGGAGCTAAAAGAGCAGCAATTCATTGATACTGAAAGAAATAACCTGAATTTTCTTACAGTCTTCAAAGCATTCTGTAGAACACTGCACTAGATAGTGTTGTTCAGTGTTCAAGACGAAGTGTGTATGAAGTGAAATTATACACAACAGGCAGTTATTATACAAATTTCATGTGCTAATTACTTAAATTCTTGTTTTTATCTTCTGGCTCTATGGCTTATGTTGACCACCATGTCTTGTGTGCGTTTCCATGTCGAGGCATGTTACATTGAATTCTGCAACTTTTTTCACTTTAGGTGAAAAATCAAGGATTTACTCAGAGAAGCTTTCCTGTTTGTTTGCCCAGATTTGCTTATAATTGTGGAATCAAAGTTCTAAATCTACAAAATGACATGAAGGCACCACTGTTTTTTTCCCCCTTTTACTTAATGTGGTCTGTCTGTCTTTACCGTGCTCCACAGTTGCTCTGTAGCCATTCTAAGTTGTTTGTTCTACACCACTTAAGGCAGAATTAACCTTTTGTCTTTTCAGTGGGAGTTTGCTGTACACAATTTGGTAATAAAGTAATGAATGTACTGTTAATTGGGTGTAATGAGGTAAGCTGATGTGTAATTCTGTATGTAAGAGCAGTGTGTGCCTTGCTCTTCAAGAAAGGGACATTTTAACCACTGTCTCCTGTGTTTTTCCTTTTCAGCAGTACACAGAACCTGTTTCAACCAATCATTCACACCTGGGACAGTTGTGCTAATTTTTGAATAACTACTCATAAGGCAAAGAGCAAAGTATTTTGTTCACAGCTTTTCCACCTAGGGATCGGAGGTCCGTTTTTTCTCTCACTGTACCAGTGTATCTGCAAAGTGCTCCCATAGCCTTTATCTGCAAGTCCTCTTTAGCTGAAAGCTGATGAAGCAAAGGGAAATTGCTGTTTGTGTTGGTGCCAGTTAATCATGCTAGCCCAGCAGCATTTACATTCACACCACTGTAAGAAACACATAGTTAATTGGAGAACTGGCCATATTTTACAGCTGACGAATGTTAGCATTGCTGCAAGGCTGACTAATGGAAACTTATCTGACTCTCAGCCTGTATGTTTTGTAACAGGTTTGTACCCAGTGCAATCCTTGTTTTTTATTTGACTGATTCTGATAAGATTTGTATTTAGATTGGTATTGTTTGGGGGAGAGGGGGAGACGGGCGATGGCTGGGTGATTTTTATTACAAAATAGGTTTGCGTAGGAAGGTGCTATAAAGAAGTATTTGGGGTTTGGGTGTGCATTTTTGGTTTTTGTTTGTAAGAACTACATCTGGCACACACAGCTGTAATCTTACATGCATTTTTTTCATTAAGTTTTGAATAAAAAAAAAGTTTAGGAACTGCAGCATAACAACTGTGGAGAAAATAATTATTTATTCTTTTTCATAGGGGCCACCTACAGATGCTCCTGCAGTGGATACAGCAGAGCAGGTTTATATCTCTTCTCTTGCACTGCTAAAGGTAAGTATTCCGTGTGTTCTACATTTCTGTTACAGAGCTGGAGATACAACACCTGGCACATATCCAGAGTTTATGAACTTGTTTAGTTGACTACTTATTTTTAAAATAAGTGCAATACACAGTGTAACAATCAGAATAAGAAACTTACTTTCATTATTTGTCTTATATTGCCTTAATTTTTATTATTTTATCGTGTTGTACATTTTCCAGTCATGTTACAAGTTGTGAATTATTGATAGATCAGCAAAGGCTGGAAGAGCTATCCCTAGTCAAGCCTGAACCGCCTGTTAGTTAAATATACAATGTCATTTGGTCTTAATTCCAGATGTTGAAACATGGTCGTGCTGGTGTCCCTATGGAAGTTATGGGTCTGATGCTCGGGGAGTTTGTTGATGATTACACTGTGAGAGTGATTGATGTTTTTGCTATGCCACAGTCTGGGACGGTGAGTTCTTTGCAATTAGACCTTGATAGGTGTTTTTTCCTCGTGATAAATAATTTGTAAAAGCTTTTTTCAGCTTATCTCACTTATGCAATCTTAAGGTATAACCAATTAGATATAATACGAACATGTGTAGTTCAGGTGTTGATATAATTAAGACAGGCTATGCTTAGATAATGTTTGATTATTCAAATTTAAAGGTTTCAGTAAAATTTCTAGTTCAAACAGATTTGTTTTAGCTAAGGCTAACACATAAGTATGTAGATATGTTTTGTGTTTGTGTATATATGAATATATTAGTATAACATCATTTACAAGAAATATAAATTGATAACAAATTATATTGCTGAAAAGAGTTTTAAAGCCAGAGTATGGATTCCAAATGTAAAGATCTGACTGGAAGTGTATCATGCCCTTAATTGCAATGGTACTGTAGAAATACTTTAAGCTTGCTCTCTTTGACAGATCTTACAGTGGCATATTTCTCAAATGATATTTCTGTGGTGTGGAAAAATGACTAATTTTAATTTTGAGTAAGAATATTAATGTTATCAAAATATTTTAAAGTCATGGTATAATTGGAAATTATGATGCTTTGGGTATAATTTGAATGAAATACGGCTCTTAAGAAGCACAGAGCCCTTTGTAACTCCTACAGCTGCGTATCACTGAAGTGTTATCGTTCTTTTATCCTAAGCTTATTCTGTGCATGTGCTAACGTGGTGTGTATAATCAGTATATATAGAATCTGCAGAAAGCTAGTACAGCGTGTTGTTTATCTTGAACAAGACCTGTAGAGCTGAACTAGTAAGAAACAACAGGCCAAAGTCTGCAGAACAAGAAGGAAGAGGAGGAAGGGATGAATCCCTATGCCTATTTAATCATGTTTATTCATAGAAGAGATCATTCAAATAGGAATTCAAATTTTTTTTAACATTTTAAAGTCACTTTGAAATAGATTTGTAAAACTGTATTCTACACAGAAGAGTGTTCTATCAATTAGTTGTAAAATAGTCAAGTTTCCCTTTATCAGGGATGCTTATGACATGTTTAAACTTTGGTTTGTGAAAAGATAGTATTATTTTATGTGCAAATACTATGATTTTTGTGCCTCTTCCTACATCAGGGTGTCAGCGTAGAGGCAGTTGATCCCGTATTTCAAGCCAAAATGTTGGACATGCTGAAACAGACAGGAAGGTAAGTCACCCTAAGGAGAGTTGACAATAACAAATAGTCCTTGCATGTTGTTTGGAAGAAGCAGCTGACTTTCTGCAAAACCAATAATCTAAGGGCTATTATTAATGTTTAAAAAGAAATAATTGGCCCAGAAATCATGAGAGTAATATAGCATGTAATTCAATCCACCTTGTGCCTTTCAATTGTCAAGAGATTGTCATCCATGTTAAATCTACATCTTTGAATATTGGGCAGAAAGATGAAAATGCTGCTCTATTTAGTATAGCCAGTTACTAGAAAGTAAGTGCTTGCAAGATTGATTTTTCTTTTATTAAGATACAAAATCACAAAGTCATAGCCTTATGTCTGGCCAATTTAATGCAAAGAAAGGAAAAAATCGTTTGGTAAAAGATCCTAGTATTTAAACAAATTTTTATTTCACTCCTACCTCTCAACAGTTGTCGTCTGCTTGCTCAAATTCTTTTACTGTGGGAAAAACTTCAAAATTAATGTTAGCAAAAGGCTCAGCAGCTGAACAGAACAGTGCAAATTGCTTTTTGACTGAGTTCCTAGTTCTACTGCTGGTTTAATTGATATTTAATCTTTTCCCACCGTTGGTTCCCGTTGTCCATGTCTGAAATGGACTTTCTGCCGTGAAAATTCAACCTTCGACGCCAAGGAGTTAAAGAGTAGATATTTACTCAAGTGCTGAAAGGGTAAAAACTGGTTCAGGGAAGGTGTGGTAACAGGGTGAAAAACTGAAAGCACAATCTACCACTGCTAATGTGCATCCCTTTATAATAGCACTTTTTAGTCACATTTATTCATGTCCGTGCTTTCACCATATTATGGTGAGTAATTTAAATATTTCTAATAGTGCTTTTTCACAGCTCATCCTAATTTATGCCTTGTTACATTGCTGTTTCTTCTTGTATTATGTGTTTTTATTGTTAAGAATCTCTGATTGTCCTCTCTGTTTCAGACCTGAGATGGTGGTTGGTTGGTATCATAGTCACCCTGGCTTTGGCTGTTGGTTGTCTGGTGTAGATATCAATACTCAGCAGAGTTTTGAAGCCTTATCGGAAAGAGCTGTTGCTGTGGTGGTGGATCCCATTCAGAGTGTAAAAGGAAAGGTATAGTGGGCTTTTTTTTTTCAAAGGCACTTCAGTGAGATTTAATATAGAGGTACTGCAAATATGTTTAAGTTCTTGACTTTTGGAGGCTAATTTTCCATTAAAAATCAAAAAAAGAGACAAAAATTCTCATTGTAGATCACAACATCCTTTTTCATTTATTCTGCGTCTTACATCAGTAGTCCTTAAACAAGCTGCAACTCTTTGATGTTGTCAGTATGCATAACCAATTGTATTCTTCACTTTATATTTTGCTATTCAGGTGTCACTCACCATTTTTGCAACTAATAATCCAAGTATACATGTTTTAGATATACATTTTAGCCACAACATTTAAGATTAGTTACAAAAAGACTGGGAGAGGTTCAGCCCCTTAACATGGATACTAATAATGCATTATTTTATAGGCATTACATATGTGGCTCTTAGTATCATTTCTATTCCAAATGTTTTGGACAATAAAACTTTAGAAAAGACTTGATTTCAAACATCCAAGTTTTTGAGAAAGGGTGCAGATGAATGATTAAGTATGTTAAATGATTATGAAAAGAGATCAACTTGCAAAGCATATTGGGTTATAGTTGTCCTTTGTTGAAATCTCTTTTGTTCTTGTTTAGTTCTCTTTTTATTTCTTTCTAGCCCCATATGCCATTTTCCTATTTCCTGCCTCATGACAGCAGGGAGCAGCTCTATTATCACCTTCACAGAGCTGTCTGCAAATGTGAGAGGCAATTCGATTTTGCTCAACCACAGGGAGAGTGGATTAGAAAAACTACAGAACGTACAGAAATTGGCTAGGTGGTTTACTGCTTTAAAATACTGCTGAGGTGTTTTGTTTGAGCATGCACTCCCATTGTATTGTAGAATAATTATTGAAATGCGTCATAGGATATATGGATGGCATTAATGTAGATTTATAAATATTTAAAAAATAAGTATTAATTTTCTGTAAAGCTATAATATCATATTTCCTGTGAGACAGATCATGTTAAAGCTACCAAACAACTCCACGAAGTGTTCCCTTAATTTCATAACAGAATATTTTAAAACTATAGTTGCAGTTTAAATTGTTGGTATTTTTTAAATTATGTTCTATTTTATCAAATTTGTTTGTGTAACAAATACAGACATTTAAAAATGAATAGCTTTTGATCCTTTGCAAAATATTAGACATCTCAACAAATTTGCTCTCCTAAACGTGCATAAACAGTAAAAGAATATTTTGGTATATTTTTAATGGAAAAATATGTTATAGTAGACTATTTCATTAATCCTGACTTATTTTTTCTAGAACTTTTCCTTTTTTCTTGTTTTTATTTTTCCACTCCAATACAAACATTGAAACAAGATTATTTTTATTTTGTCAAAGTATAATTTGGAGGACTATAATATTAATATTTAATTTAGAGCCTCTCTAGTTACTAAATCCATTAAGGGAAAATCCTCCCAGTAAGTCATACTGCTGTTACACCACACTTGCTTACTAAGTGTCTCTTTTATTTTTTGCCACTGTTTGACACAGTTGTCATCTTTGATGAGGGTCTTTGTTCTCTTTGGGAAAATAATCTTTGGCTTTTTTTAAGTTGAATGTGAATAAATTTTGTGAAATCTGGAATTTTCGTCCATCTAAAAATCTCTAAGTTACAACTTTTCTTACGGCATTGTTGCCAGTTCTTGAGATCACTGGAAGTCTTGTAATGTTTGTATTTCATACATGTCTGGCTGCTACAGTCAGATGATTAAATTACATTCTCAGGTTTCACATTAAAAAAAAATTACATCTGTCATGTTTCTGGCAAGTGCATTCTTAAAAGCTTAGAAACAGAAATAAAAAGAATGACCTAAATTATGAGTAATACTACTAATTAATTTCTTGATTTGGGGGTGAGATCAGGCTACGGGATGTTTGATTCGTGGACTTTTATGTTCTTAGTTGGCAAGCTCACTCATATTAAAGCATAGTTTGATTTTGGGTGAACTGTAAGAAGGAAGGATATGTTAGAGCTCACGGAGATTTCTTAGGTCGGATTTACTTTGACTGCTTCATGTGCGTGCCTGCCATTAGTATGCTATACAATGCTTCTTAGGCTTAACTCAAGCTGGCTACGATACTGTTTCAGGGAATTGCCCGCTTCCCGACACCAGCAAAAGAAGAAATGCTTGCAGAGGTAATTTTGCTGGCATGGTAGCCACTGTAGTGGTGTGCTGTTGCTAGTGCTATGCGAGCTCAAGATCATTACTCATTATACCTTTTACCAGCATAACTGTCTGGCAAAACAATTTAGTGAACATGTGGCATAGAAGATTTTAATATGGTATGTTTTGACTGAGATTAGAAATATTTAAAAACAAAGTCCAAAATAACACATTAGCTAATTTTAAACCTGCCTTGGGGCAGGTCCGTGCCCATTTAAATTGCTATGGCTCATAGTGAGTGAAGCAGTAATGACTTGTGCTCATGAAGAATACCCAGGGCAGAGGTTATTTTCATGTGTCAGGAAGTTGAAATGAATTCTGGTGAGGAGCCTCTCGTTTACCTTGATGAGCTAAAGCCTTAAAAAGTGGTTTGCCCTGTCACTAGCAGAAGGGTAAAACTTCTCTACTTGCTTATCGGTAGCTGTCCTTACTGGGATGTGCCTGCTGTGATTCCAAACACCTGGTAGGGTTACAGTGTACAATTTAAATTTAAACATGAAAATGCATATAATTCTCATCAATTTAAAAAAAAGGTCATTTTATGTCTTGCTAAAGCCCTCGAGCAAAAAATAGAGTCCTTAGAATATCTTAGTTTGTATAGGCACTCATGTAGACCCATGGATTAAATGCCAACTGCTTTAATGACAACTTTAGTACTGGGATCTTACTACATAAATATAATAGGACAAATGAAAGACAGGTAACTCTAACTACTACTCTTATTACTTTACATACATATTCTTACACATGGTATGCTTTTTCATGACTTTGTACTGTTCATTGCAATATTAAGGCTAATAATGTTCTAGCTGTCTATAAAACAAACTCAAAACAAATCAGTGAATATTAACTGAAGTTCAATGTTATCGGAATCCAGAGAGTATGAAAAGCTTTATGTCTGAGGGTTTAGGTTTTCTTTAATTGATTTCTGTGAATGAAGTTCAGCATAAACATGCTGAAATGTGGCCAGTGGCCAACCTGACCAGTTGTTGCTTGATTTTGTACTTGCTATTAAACCTTTCTTTTTTCCTCCTCCAATTTTCCTGTCTGCGAATGTAATAAATATTTAGAATATTGCACAGAAGAAGTAATTTATTTAAACGATCTGAAATAATGCTTAAATATTTACATTTTATATTTATTTCTAATACGTATTTTGAAATGTTGTACAGAGAACAATATACCTTTGCCAAATGTTAAAAATAACAGAAATTTTCTGGACCTTAAGTTAGCAGCTGTTCTTCACCTCTTAAAGAAAATATAACTATAGTAAACCCACTATAACACAATAGCTTTCCCTCCCCAAGCCTGAACTTATGTTGCACTTGCATGTGTTAACCATACAAGTGTTTTCTAATTTGTGTTTTTTAAGCGTGTCTATATTTTTTAAAGAGACACCATTTAAAATGCTTTATTTTTCTGAATAGTAGTTCTTTGGTTTCCCTTGGTTGATAATTGTTGACATAATTACTGACATAAAACTTGGTGAAATATCCAAAATTGTCAAAAATCCATATTTGAGAAAAGTTTGTTCGTGCTTGTGATATTCAGTAGGATATGTAGCAAAATCTTTTTCATATAGCAAAACTTCTTGTGCCTTGTGCTGTAGCCTCTCTTAGTAAGGCACTATCAAAAAAAATTACAGGAAGATCTATTGTTCTGTGACAAAAACCTGCTTAAAAGATTATTTATTTTCTGAAAAGAAGACTTAGCTTTACGAGAACTTTTTATAAATTATACTATGCATATCAATCATCTCTTGCCAGATAAAAACAAACATGATGAACATCTTAATAGTGTGCTCGAACTTCATCCTGCCGTTCTCATAAAAGAGGCTTTCGCTAAGGAATTTTATTGTTACTTTTATCTCATTAAGAGGATGCAATTCAGTAAGTGTAAGTATTTGCGTTCAGGTAGCCAGGTAAATTAAAATCATTCAGTTCAAAGGTGATCTCAGGAAATTATCTAAACCAACCTTGAGCACAACGTAGAGTCAATACTGAGTTTAGACCAGGTCACTTAGGCATTTCTCCATTTGAGTCTTGAAAACCTCCAAGGATGGAGATACTACCACCTCTTGAGGACACCTATTCCAATGCTTTTATTATTCCCATGGTGATATTTTTTCTTCCTTTGTATGCAGTGAGCACCTCCCCATTTCAGTTTAGAACTATATCGTCACCTTCTGCTGCCGTATGCAGTGGTAACGAACCTGGATCTGTGGTCTCAGTAATCTCCTCTCATGGAATTGGAAGTTTTGATATTTTGAAGTGTAGCCAGAATGTGAATTGTTGTCATCTAAAACTACTTCATCCAAGCAGTTTCTTTTCGGTGGGAGCTGTAAATTGCTTTCTTTTGTTCAATTTATGAAATCTTTACATTTTTTTTCCTAAAGAAGTCTTTAACAAATGTGATGAATTTTCTTATTTATTCTTTTGCATGTTTTTAAAGTGTGATAAAAAAAATCTTTCTTATCGTGCTCCTAGAAGTCCCAAAGAGGGACTACTGTACAGTATGTTTTAATAAATGTATGATTTGTCCTAAAATAGCAATTATCTGGAGAGACAGAGAGAGACAGAGAGAGAGAGAGAGAGAAATGATATCTTTTTCCATCTTGTACGAATGAGGAACTGAGGAAAAGAGCTTAGCAGGATTGCTGCTGGGGATCTACAGCAAAGTTGAACCTGTCCAAAGCCAAGGTCTTGAGCAAGGTTAAGGTATCAAGGTCACCTTGAGCTGGTGAAAAAGAAAGATCGTATCTTTAAATGGTCAGATTGCTATTTACAGTGCTGAAGCATCCTCTACCTACTATAATAGTACAGTGGCTCAAATACTTTACTTCAGAATTGGATAGTTTTCCTAAATGTTTTTAATTATTACTGTGCTAATGAGATTCAGTCTCTCAAAATGGACAAAATTTATGTAGGCGTGGGATGAAACAGTAAAACGCCTTGAGAAACTGATAGATGATATGGTTGAACTTTTTTTTTTCTGGGCTGAATAACCTGTTTGTGGCGCACTCTTCCATAACACACTTTTGCTCATTTTTTCCTCATTGGAATGTCTGTGTTACCTCTAGCTCCAGATCTCAACTTCTGTGTAATTTGGTTATGTGTATGAGGTACATGGTTTTGCAATACCTGCTGTCAATTTTTAACCCTGCAGAGTAATGGATGGTCTTTTTGTTCAGGGCTAAACATAAGAATAGTTATTTTTGAATAGTGTTTGTTTCTTCTGCTGCTTTTATGTTCCAGTTTGGATGAAGTTTTCTATACACATACTATCCCAGCTTGGTGGTGTGTGGGGAAGAGGCAGTTGAACTGCTTTTCTGAGACAATTTTTGTGTTGCAATTCCTCCAAACTCATAAGTCAAATATATATGTTTACGGTTTGGCAAATACTTGTTAGTGTATAAGACTGAAGCCAAAAGCAGTCAGAGTTACCAGCTAGTCTTCTGAACGCTGGAATTAGCAGCTACCCTCGAGACTTTTCTTCAGGTGAGCATAAAGCTTACACTAGTTTTCTGAAAGGTTGCATGGCTTTCAGACCTCCACTCTTTTATCAGGGAACTATAATTTTCCCTTTGTTCTTATCCTTTTCCCTTGTTTGTTTTGATTAACCACATGATTAAAGGAGACTGCGGCTGTTTTTTAAGGAGGCAGGAAAAAACCATCCTTAAAATGTCTAATGTGTGGGGAGACTCGTGTAATGCCTGAAATTTGAAACTGAAAAAGGCCTATTAAAGAATTAAATTTATGAGGACTTTTAAGTGGATTGGAGCCACCTGACAAGACTTTTTGTCCACATGTATAACTTTCTCTCCCCAGTTCGTGTGTTTGTCTTCATAATCTTGACCTTAATAAATGTTCCCCAGCCACAGGTGAATTCAGCAGTCATTAGGGTACAGCCTGGAAGTATTAGTTAAAAACAACTAAGCAAAACAATAAATTGACTCTATTGTCAGTAGTGCTTTGGAGACATAGTTATTGGCTGCAAATTATTATGCAGATAGTATTTTATAATAAAATAGCTGGTTTTGTTTTTAAACACATTAATATTAGTCATTTTATGTCAGGAGCTTTTATACCTGAAACAGCTTTCATTGTTACAATTGGACTTAGAAAATTGTTTTCTGTCGTAAAGGAAAATTTCTAAAATACTGTGGGAAACTACAGTGTAAAATTTTGGTATTCAAGGACAGGAATTTTATCTTTCTGTACATTTTGTACAATACCTGGTACATTTAGCTACTCTTAAGGTATGCAAAATAACAGCTTCCGTCTTTCCATTGGAATCTTGAATCGTTCATGGTCGTTGATCCATTAATCATTTTGCTGTTGTGTTGCACTGGACAATTTTCAGTAACGGCAAGTAGAGGTATACATTTTTCGGAGGGCTTGTTTGAAACTAAAACATCGCTAGACGAAGTGAAGCAGAGTACCATGATGCAAACTCATTGACAATAATTGATTTTAAAAGTGAATTTGTGGGATATTTTCTTTTTTTGTTTTTGGTCTTGTGTTTGTGGATTCTGAGATTAAAGTGGAAAAAGTAAAATAGCTGAGAAATAAATGGAGAAAATATGATTTAATACTGTTTTTTTCCTTTTCATTATCACAACTTATATTGTCAAGATAATTAGTAAATCATCAGAAAAACACAGTATGCTTTTTTAAACTGTGATTTTAGCTGTTTAATTGCCAAAATTTGGGGGGGGGGTGGTCTTCCATTCCTTCCTAGAAAAAACTTTCTCAATGAAATTACACCTGGCTGAATCAACTCTAATTTCTTTTGGAAGTGAAAGTAGTTCATTTTGCATATTCATCAGTCACTAAATCTCGTCAACAGGAATGTCAGCTGAGATGCTATCCTGTGATGTGGACAGCAGGCATCTTTGGCTAGGGTGAGATTACCAGTTTCGTATAATGGATAGCTAAATAACTACCAAATATCTGTTGAACTGGACTACTACTCAGTATAGACTGAACTGTGCACTTGGTGCCGTGACCTGTGTACCAAGAGCTGAAACATCCTAATTTAATCTAGGAAAGAACTGAGTCTGATTTTGGAGGATAAGGAGGTAGATATGTTTGTGTGGGTTTTGATTACTGTTGAATCAATAACAAATGATACTTTTATTTATTATTTTTTCCCTGAAGAGCTGCATTTCTAGGAGGTCAGTTACCTCTGCGCTCCAGGTCTCTGCGTTCACGTGTGTGTTTCAGTTCAGGATGTGCCTTTGCTAAACCTAGGCATCAGCTACAAAGTCTTGGACTGTTTTAGTTTTACCACTGTACTGTTTTGCTACTGTTTTCTTTGAAAGCCAGCAATTTTTTAGGGTAGTTGCACATATGCAGAATAACAGTATTTGCATATTTTACTTTCTAAATTTCTTAATGGGATGCCAAAACTGTTAATATCAATGTTGGTGTTCTAAAATTTGTTACACAACCTCCTTTGAATTTGCTGTGACTAAACTGAGCAATGAATGTTTACGTACTAAACCATTTGCATAGGTTACTTCAGTTCATTCCCTTCCTTAAAACAAACAAAAAAAAGTTCTAAGAAGACTTTTTTGAAAAGTATTAAATGTTTAATTTCCTTTTGCCATAGTGGATGTAGAATAGTCCATTTATCTTCATTAAGGCATATAGCTTTAAAACTTGTGGCTTTGCTACTTGTGAGTTATGGATGCATGCCCTCACTTGTCAAGATAAATGTATTATACTGTAGTTCTCTCCCCTTCCAGTATGGATATTCAAGTTGTACAGCAGATTTGACCACAAGTAAGTAATTCTCTAAGGATAAAGAAGGAAGATGCATGTACTCCTAGGAATCTCTTTTCCAGAGCTAAAATTGACATTTTATAAATAATTTCCATGTTGCAAACTTCAGCCTCACAATCACAGCAATTCAGTGATATGCATTTGGCATCAGTCAGTTTCAGTTCTTAGTGCTTTTCATTGGAAATGGCATAAAAAGTAAGATTTCTCTGAATTTTTTATGCTGTGGGCTTACAGGGGACAGAAGATGTTCTTCACTTGTGGTTGTCTAACAGTGCATGGCAGCATAAATAACGAAATGGTCATAAACCCTAGCTGCACTTCTGAGGTCACATGTTCCATTTCATTTTTAAAGACTCTAGAAGCAAACTAAGCAGTTGATAACAGGTCGGTTGCAGGTGATAAAAGACATTTTAGATGGGACATTACTTCTTTTTCCACACCTGGCATAACCACATTATATCGTTTGCAGAGCTTCCTTTAAGCGCTGCTGTTTGTTCATAAACATATGGCATAAACAATACGTCGATGTTTGAATTCCAAGGACACAGTACTTTTTTAAAGATAGCTTCCATATGTCATAGATTCTTCCCTGAAAAATTATTGATGTTGGGAAAAAAATTTTAAAAAGGCTGACTTATTGCTAACTGAATTGTACCATTAAAATATACACACTTTGTGTTTTGCTAAGTATTGTTTGTAGATTTGTTAGTGTAGGGATCTGATAGAAACAAGTGTGTAATTTTAAAATCTTATTATTATTACTACTACTATTTATTTATTTACAAAGAAAAACAAGGGTATGAAGCCTGCTTTGGAAAAGTGGTAACGTGGTGGCACTTATGCTATCAGAAGAAACTAAAATAAGTCCTACTATTAAATGTCATAAACTTTAATCTAGCCTTTTTTTAATAATTATGTGCAGATTATATAAGGCCAGATTTCCATCTAGCTAAAAATTCAGGAGTCCAGCATTTGACTTGGATGGTGAATAACTATGAATCATAATAATTATAGCTATCCTCAAATTTTCAAATTACGCTGCTTGAAAATAATTGTAGATTTTGTTTCTGCAAATTCATTATGCACACTCTATTGTGGGTTGTTGACCCCAGGGAAATGCTCGAGAAATGCTGTATAGTTATTGTTTTTTAGATTATTATGCTTTTTGAAGCTAAGACAGATGTACAAAAAGATGCAGTTTTTATTTTGTATTGGCAGCTTCCAAATATTTAGTATCTATTTCCAAGAGCTGCAATTAGTAAAGCATCCATGGTACTGAAATCCACACATCCCACAAGCTAATTATATTTGCAAGGTCAGATTGAATACATATTTTCAGAAAAATAAAGGGTTATATAAATGTGTCTTCTACTTGGCTGTTATATCACAGTTTGTTGATCTGGAGTATAATGTGTACAATTCACAAATTTGTCTGATAACAGAAAGTGGTGTGTGATTGTGTTTATTTTACTAACCAGTATATTCACAGCAATCACTTCCAAATATCTCTCCAGTAAAGATGTGTTAATTACAAAACAGACAAGGTCTTCTATTATATTAAAGCTACTAACAAGAAGACAGCAGGAATCACACATGTAAATAGCATCATCAACCCCTATTTTAGTCCTCTGTTTTGATCTGTGAGTTGCGCATAGACCAAAGGTGCTATTAAAGACTCAGTATATGAAATAGGCAGCATTATATGAACAAAATTTATTCAACAAGAAAACAGACCTTTAACATGAATTTAACAAGCCTGAGAAATTATAAACTCTCATATGCTGCAGATTCATGCAGTGATAATAAACAAAAAAGGAAAGTAAGAGGTTTCCTTAAGCTAGCCAAACTGCTAATGGTTTTGTTATAAGCTGTCTGCTGTTGAAACGACCTCTGAAAAGTCTGAAGACATTTGTACTAGGAAAAATTAAATGGTCAAAGTGGTGAAAGAGTTGCACTATGGAAGGGCTTTTTTTTTTTTAGTTCCTACCTTTGTAATCTGGAAAATATCCTACTACCATAGACCGTTGTTTAACTGTCTTATGCCTTTACAGAAAGGTAATGAAATGTAGAAACTGTAGTTTTTGCTAAGACAGCACAAGAGACATGAGACAATTGAAATGCAATGAAAACTTAAATCCTTAGATGAGAAATACTGATGTCTTAGAAAATCTAAATAATTGAGCATTTTTGCTCTCGTTTTAATTAATCCTTCGAGGTTCTTTGTTCAAAATACTGTCTCTAAAGTTTCTGTTGTAAAATACAAAGTGACCATGTTGCTGCCATCTGATTGCATCATGCTGTACTTCAAAATACACAAACATAGAGAAGAGATTTCAGCTTGTAGACACATCCAAGTGCTCACCAGGACTTTTTTCTTGAATCTTACTGTGGCATAATTAACACCTAGTTCACCCATTGCTCATTAGTACACTGGACATTAATGAGTCTATTTATTTTGATATGATCCTCTAAAGGAGGAACTGATTTGTTCTCACTATGCAAAAAGCAATTATATTTCATAGAAATGCATATGTAGGATATATTGTTGTATTTATGCTTTTATTGCGTATTAGATCTAAATTTAGCCTGCAGGTTGTTGAGCATGTTAGTTTCTTTAAGACGGTTGCTATAGTGATAGCAGTGAATTCCTTTAATCTTAGTGTAGTTAAAGTATGTAGTTACCATTGGTCGTCATAGTGGAACTAAGAAGAAAAATATCATTGAGATGCATACTTTTTGCATCCTTTCGAGATGGTAAAATTGCAATTTTATGCTTTGTAAATAATTAATAATTGTGATTTTAATATTTCATAGCATCTTCTGTTAGATTGCTGTTTGTTCAACTTAGGAAATATTTGTATTTCACTTCTTCAGGAAGACAGACCTGGCCGTTCTCCTGCCTGCAGGTAGTGCCTGGCACACACGGGAAACTACTTCTGGGCAGGATGCAGAGGCTCGATCGATACTCAGAGTCATTCTAAAATATTTTAGCGACTAATTCTCTAAGGTATTTTGTGGTGAAATTCATCCAAACACAACCACGAGAACACCAACTGAAATGTTGAATATATTATCAAAACCAAGTTTAATGTGTTCAGTCTTTTTGGTTTTTTGCTTTTTATTTTCGCTAGCTCAAGTATCAAAACAAATCCTTTCTTGCAAATGCTGTTCAGTCTTGGATAAGCTAAACATTATCTAGGAAAGCTGTCATTTAAACTCAAATCTAGCAGCATGGCCATTAGTAAGTTAAGTGATGATGAAGCTCCTTGTGGTTATGGTATACTGCCAAGCTAATGTTTCTTGCTCCACAGGGTAAATATTTATTTGCTTGATTTTTCCTTCCCATCCCCACCATCTAGCTAGTCTCTGGAGACCTGTAGTGTGGAATTTTTTTGCCTTGCTTGACTTTTTAATTTATACTGTCTGTTTGTTATGGTTGGGCATTTGCAGGTGTTCATAAATTAGAGCATCTGGTTCAAATGGAACATTGATAAGGGATATGGAGAAAAGCTTGCCATAAATGTTTTGAGATAGAGAAAAATCTGATGATGGTAAAGGAATAATTACGATTATTTTATGTTACAACCATGAAAATGTAGATATACAGAAACTGTTTCAGTTTTTTCTGAGAATTAGGTTCTTTTTGAATGCAATTCCTTTTTTTGTAGTGTTAATATAACACGTTATATTTATACTTCTGCATAATAAATCCAAATTGTGTTTTGTTTTTATTATTATTCAGTATGAATTTGTCACTGTGTCATCTGAATTTAATTGGGTCATAACCTAATGTTTTAATAAAAGAGAAGAATTTTCGGCATGTTTCCTGCATGCTGGTTTAAGACATGAGGTATGCGCAAGGGTCTGGCTAATCAGCAGAGCAACCACCCTGTAGGCCGTGCTGGTATTCAGGCACTCAGCATGACTGAAACAGTTGGGTCTAAAAAGAAAATACAACAGGTGATGAGTTATTAGGCATTTTCAGTTTACAGTTTGGTTAAATATTTATTTTGTTATTAATACTTGCCAGGTAATTTTACTTTCCCATGAGTGATCTCGGTATTTGCACTGTGCTCCTAATAAATTGAATATGCATTTAGTTATTAGTATTTGTGTAAATTGAGAGGAAAATATTAGAATAAGGAGAGAAACGCAACGTCACTGTGTTTGCAGACTGTTTCTGTAATGGACAACAGTTGATTCCTTACTTGTTCAAGACAAAAGATTTTGGTTCAAGTCTCAAAGTATCAAAGTAGTCATTACAAATTTACCTCTTGTTGCCCAACACGTAGTACGGAGGGCAAGAGAATAAAAAAGATTGTAGTAAAAGCTGCTAAAAATGGTATTTAAACTATGTAGTTTAAAGAACTGGAAGAGCTCTTCAAACATATGCAGGCAAGTTGTCTGCAAGGTGCACTTGCAAGTCTTTCTGTGGATGTACAAGTCTGTCTGTGTCCAGGTCCGGTCCAAAGACTGGAGCCTAAATGAGGAAGGTTATCTTGTAGTTACAAATCTGTAATGATGACTACCCGCTAAGGGTAGTTTTGAGGGCACTGTTGAGATGGTCTCAGTTCTATCTCGCCTCACACAGGTGTTGGATAGGTGATTATTTTATTGTATGGGGCCATGAAGTACTCTTTCCAAAGATTTTCATAGACAAATGCAGCAGAGGATGAACAGAAAATAGTGATGGTTTTGCTTTTTTATTTTTTATTTGCGATGAAATAGCACTGAATACTACCTACTGTGTTCCTTTAAATCATAAATGACCTTGGTTTTCTTCTACTCCCTTTTTTACTCCTGAACATGACACTGACAAGGACTTTTTAATCCATCAGACAGTTTATAGACCCTTTCATAGTCACAAGAAGCAAAAAGCATCTGACTAGAAGGGAATACATGGGGCAAGTTCCTTGCTGGCTATAATTTTGTTGTCATTTCAAGTATTGTGGTAGTATAATTGATGTGACAGGACTGGGCTTTAGACTCAGTCCCTTAGCTTGTGCTCACTTTCAGTTTTAGTCTCTCTCTGCCATTCATTTTGATTGAATAAAATTTAGCTGACAAACATATGCATACCTTTGAAGCTTCTAGTAAGTGTAGTTAAAAATTCAATGTTATATGATAATACCATGCATATAAAAATTAAAGCTCCATGGAAAAAAGTAATAATCGGTGTCACCTTACAGTCCAAGGTAGTGTAGTGTGCTGATAGCACAGCCAGCAGGAGGCTCTTTTTTTATTAATATTATAATTAAATGATTTTCTGGATAAAGGCCAAAAACAGATGAGAGTTGATTGTGCCTTGTCCACTATTGCTTGGCGCTATTACTTGCATTTTCTAAAAAGAATTGACTTGACATCTTGTTTTTACAGGTTGTTATTGATGCCTTCAGATTGATCAATGCTAATATGATGGTCTTGGGACATGAACCAAGACAAACAACTTCAAATCTGGGTCATTTAAACAAGCCATCTATCCAGGTAAACCCAGCATTGATAGTATATGTAAATTTTGAGATTTATTCAGCAGTTCTGGGGAAAGGTACCTACAAACAGTAAGCTACAAATTGTTTGTTGTTCTCTGTGTAACATTTTTGTGCATGCATTTAAAATTGGTGTGATTCATCAACAGAGTTATATATGTGAAGAGTTTAAATTTGAGCCCTAAATTAGATAAGCGTGAATGCATATTTAAGTGTATACTGCAAAGGTTAAAGTACAGATTTATGGAAATAAAAACTTTTAAAGTGACAATTGATTCATACCATGTGATACAAGATAGGTGAAAGAGTATCCCTTTTCAGTATGGCTGTTTTAAAGACAAGTGCTTCTATTAACATGTCTCAGCTTTCCTAAAGATAAATTATTCTAAAGCCAATCAAGGAAAGGGTACTTTTTTCATTAACAGTCTTGTCTCTTTCTGCTGCATGCTTATATAGCTTTTTGCTGAAGTAATTTAGATTTAAGCTTCTGCTGTGTCTTAAATAGTTCATCTCTGATTTTGATAGTAACAGCACAATAATTTGCTGAAAAATGAGTCCGATGGATCAATAGGGCATTTAATTGATTGTTTCAGCTCTAATCTATTTCCTTTCAGTCTGTTGTCCAATACTGCTTTGCAGGCATTCGTAAAACTTAAATGTTTAAAGTTTGATTTCTGAAGTTGACTGTTTAACTACTAAGGCAAAAATGTTAGTCTCCAATGAAGCAAACCTTTGATTTGAGAAATAGCTTTTGTTCCAAAGCAAGTACCCCCTGGAGTGATTTAATACTTTTATCTGTATCATTCTTCTACCTCAGTGTGTCCCCTTGCTTTTTCCCCTGCCTTGAAAACTTTCTCCCCTTACTATAACTTCTAAAAGGCACCTATACTTGCAGCCATGAAACCTAATTGCTTCTTTTATAATCCATTACTTGAGCAGTAAAAGTAATATTTGCTAGATAAGCATCCTAGAAAAAGAGTGCACTAGCCATAGTAGAACTGAAAATAGGGGGTAAACTTCTGCTATGAGAGACCTATCCTTTGAGAGTTACTAGATCACCATACCCCTATCTTGCAAAACATCAGTTTCTTTTTATTACATATGTATTGAAACCTCTTTTTATAAAGACACTAGCAAAAATATTCAGGCACATAAAGCAGTGTCTGCTTGAAAAGATTGGTGTGGTTTGCTTTTGATTTTTGCATTGGTGAAAGCTGCAAAGTATAATGAGTATGAAATAACAAGCTAATAGTCTTGATTGGAAACAGGCAAGCCCACGCTTGCGTATATCAGGAGACTGTACTACTGGGCTTTTCTGGACTGTGTGTAATGACCTCCCTTTTAAACCTCTATAGTATTATTCAAGTTCAGTTTTTTGCTTTTGTTTTTAACTACACATTAAATATTGTCTCAGTTTTACTGCTCTCTGTCACTACAGCACAGCATGTTTTGGTCAAGGGAGTTTGGGGTTTGTGTTGTTTGAGTGGGTATTTTTTGTTTGTGTTGCTGATTTTTTGCAAGTTGGCAGTAAGCTGTTGCAAATTTCACTGTTATGCTAAAAATCATAGTTTAAAATGATATTCTGTTCTTAAGATCCATTTTTTTTCCTGCAAGGGATCAGTGCAAGGGATCCTGCTTTTATTCTAAAGTCATGAGTAAAATTCTGACCCAGCTGAGGTCAGTAGCAACCTCGATATTGATTTCAGCTGGGTTAAAATTTCCATTTCTTTTTTTCATAATGGTTTTAAGATAGTCTTTAACATCTCAGAGATAAGAATAGTATGTGGCTTGACTTCATTCCAGATTCTTTCTTGTTTTCCTTTATCAGCAGCTCTTTTGCTTGCTCTTTGCTTGTGTATCCGAATTGTAATGCATGCTGAAATGATGATTTCCATTTGAAACAAAACACTTTAAAGAATAAGGCTTGCCTTAAAATGCAGAGCAAGTGTTTATTTTATAGGTTTCAATTTAATCTGTTCTAGAGGTTAAACTACAGTTCAGGTTTGAAGCAGAACAGTTGTTCACTTTTCACATTTGTCTACTCTTTAAAAGAGTGATTTGGGAAGAGGGGAGGAAAGAGAGAGGGGAAGGCAAGATCAATTTGTCAAATATTCATGTATTCTAGGAGGTTTTTTTAAACTCTATTGATATCTACAACTGAGTTTTTAAAAAAAACCTTGAGCAGGGTAAGAAAATTTCAATGGAAACTACTTATTACGTGTAACCTCAGCCATAAATTACTTTATTGATAATAAAGTTGTAAAACACAACTTTATTATAATCAGTGGCACAAGTAATGATTATACATAACTGTTGGTTCTTGTAAATGTAACCATTTAAGTAATTTTGCAGGTTTGTATATGAGTGTTCACAAAATAAATCTGTTTAAAATGTACGTATGAGAACATTTTCAGCTTTTATAAAGGTAAATTTGGAATGCTGAAATATTAAGTTGCAAAAGATGCAAATACATGTTCACTCCCGATAGCTCCACAGAATATATTTAAACATAAATAGGTGGCATGATTGAAATGTAGAAAATATTTACCAGTAATTATACATAGTTTAAGCATGACTTACCATAGTTGAAGAAACATATCTCATATTTCTAAATATATACTTCACAATGTAAAGTTTTATTTGAAAACAGACTTTAGTTGTGATGAGCATTTATTATAGAATTTTCTTAAAATAAAAACCCTTGAATCTTAATCCAACTCATACTTAAGTCACAAATTTTGAACATAAATTTTTGTGTAATGCCGCTACACGAGTAATATGTGCATAAAGGTGTCACTTACCTTTACACTGTCTGAGAGGCTAATCTAAGTCACTCAGATTGCGATATGCAAGTTTAAGGACGAATCTGAAAAAGGCATAATTGTAATGAGAAAAGGTTCTTTTTTCTTTTTTTTTTCTTTCTTTAAATGCAAAAACTTTAATATCTAAGATGAACTTGATGCGCATAGTCTAACTAATAGCTGAAATGTTTCATCACCATTTCAGCTATTCTCACTGTATTATAGCTCAGAAAATAAACTTAGAATGGTAGTGGCTGTAAATAAATAGCAAGCATTCCTTTATTCGTATTAAATATCAGGCTCTTACTGTTACAAGTGATACCCAAATGTATGGAGAGAAGAAAGATTTGAGAGAAATATGTTTGTATTTATGTATTGGTCGAAAGTTTGCAAGTGGTTTTCATTTTTTCTTATGATGGTTATTACTATGTGCATGAACCTTTTATTTTAGAAGTAGAAAGTACGATTTAGTTCATAAACATTGGAAGAGAGAATTAAAAGAGGGTGTATTGACTTCATACGTACCAACAGTCTCTGTTTCTTTAAGTGTATTTGAAGATGGCTATCTTTTAAATGAACTCTTCCTTCTAATATTTCATTATTTCAATGGTGGGTAATTTTTATGCAAATTTCCCCATGAATCTTACAGGCACTAATTCATGGACTAAACAGACATTACTATTCCATCACCATCAACTACAGGAAGAATGAACTAGAACAGAAGGTAATTATTTTAGTTTTTATTTAGAGTACAAAAAACACTATAGGACTGTTTAAGAGTTGTGGCAATATTGTGATTTTAATTGCTGATACTTTTAGCAAGCATTTTACGTCTTCTGGAGTAGATGACTTCTCTTCCAGAAAGCACTTACATATACAATGATGATGATGAAACCTCCCCAAAACACGTTCTAATAATCATATAAGTATTTTGACAGCATTTTTGTCCAAATGTTTTACGAAGTTCTTTGTTGTTAGAAATGGTTGTACAGTGCTGGAAAGTCCTTATGCTGAGAACACTTAATAGGTTTGTGCAAAGTTTCAGGTTCTCAGTGGTGCAGCTGAAAGCCATACTAGCTGCATTAGGTTTGCAGTTACAGGCTGGAATTCCTGAAGCTAAAAGACTATTTTACAAAATGGAATTGTCCAACAAAGGCATCTCAGGTTTTTATTGGCGATAATCATTGGCTTATAATCATTTCAACAGAAAGTGCTTCCATGTGGTATGAATGGAGCTCCCCAAGACTTCATCTACTCTCAGGAGGTAGTGATGTCCTACTTAACTTTGTACACTTACAGGAAAAATACTGTTCACTGAGTGCCACCTTTAATATCAAATTTCCTCATATTACAAGTAAAATCCTCTAACTTTACAATCTCAACCAGCCAAATTAAAAAGAAATAAAGCTTATTTATCATCTACTGAAATTAAGGCTTGAAAAGCCAGACTCTGTTCTCAGTTATGCCTGTGCGTACTCATGGCTTCATTACAGTTACACGTTGATCTCACAGTTGGAATTGATGATGCACAGGTCAGAATAGTTTTCTCACTTAGCTTTGACTTCTAGGGGGATAGAAGTAATGAAAAGAAAAACAGCTTTGAATCATGGAAGAATATATATGCAAATCAGGGATTTGAGAAAAAATTGTGAAATTCATAGCCCTTTTTAGGACAGAATCACACTGCCAAGACCTCGGCGCTCCTCAGGAGCGTTTGCTCATCTGTATACAGAAACTGATTCAACAAAACCAGCTACCTCAGGAGATGCTTTTGAAGTGTCCAGAGGTTGTTTTCATTAAAACACAACAGTTTGGCCAATCCAATCTTTTCTGAAGTTCCAAGTGCGTATTTGGTTTAATGGTTTTACATTATGTAAATGGAAGGCACTGAGTAATTTTGACTAAGAACTTGAATCTGTGAGGTAGCAAGTATCTCCACAAATCTCTGATAAAGCAGGTTTGTATTTCAAAAACTTCTCATGTGATGGTCTGTTAACTCCATTTATAATAAGAAGAGTACATGCCTTGTGTCCTTCATAGATGAGGAGCCTATCACACAAAACCGTAATTCAAAATCTAGATAGCCTAGCTAAGCTATCCATGTGCAGCTTGCCTACAACTGATTTCGTGTGTTGCTAAGATCTTGCTAGTATAAATTGCGTGACAAAAACTTTTTAACTCAGTTCATGTGATGCAAAGCCACATTTTGGGGGGAGAAGTATATAAAATTAAAAAGTTGCTTTTATTCAGGTAATATCAATTACAGGGTTTATGGGTTCTCAAAGGCTTCTGTAGTAAATGTTTACAAATTGGAGGCAAACTGAAACTGTTTGCTGAAAGAATCCTCCGTACAGTCCTTGTGTGTGCAGATCATCTGTGGAATATGCTTTCTTTAAGTATGAAAATCATGAAATTGCCTTTATAGTTATGTCTTCACCTTTTCAAGAGTATCCTCAGTGTCAAGTAAAAAACTTCGTATTGTTCTAATAGTCCCTGTGTTTATCACCATAAAAAAAAATCGACTTTGTTTTATCATGTTGTTTTTAGGGCTGTTTCGTCAGACAAACACAAGTCTTCTTTCATTTGCTATAGAAGTGCACTTCACAACTTTAACAGCTGCTTGCGTATAGTTCAGGTTCATCAGTGAAGCCTAATATCTTCCTTGTGTGTTTAATCAAAGCATTAAAATATTTTTCAACTTTGACAGAGGCCAGAAGCTCAACTATTGTCCATTTGGCAGCTAGAGTATTTACCTTCCTGTTGTTTCTTTTACAATGCAATTGTGCTTTCTCAATCTACAGCAAAAACACAAAAAATGGAAGCAAAACCTAAGTATTCCCATCAAACTAAATTTAACCCTGTTTTTTATGCCTCATTTTCATATTCAGGCCTCAAAAAGTTTGATCTTAGCTTACAAAAAAATCTATGGTCTGCTCTAAAAGAATATTTGATTATTATGTTTGCCGTATTTAAAGATTGCAAGTTCAGTAATTTTTCATTACGTTCTTACTTCTTTATATTTTCTGACAAACATCTTCATAGTATTATTAATGTATTTTATGATGCCTGTTTAAAGCCATTTTTATTTTGCAGATGTTGCTAAATTTGCATAAGAAGAGCTGGATGGAAGGTTTGACACTCCAGGATTACAGCGAACATTGCAAACTCAATGAAACAGTAGTGAAGGAGATGTTGGAATTAGCTAAGAATTATAACAAGGTACTCATATTCCATAACAACAGTATAATTGCAACTGTTTATGAAGAGAAGGAATTTTTTACTTAATTTCTGAAGTAAAAAGCTGATTGTCACAAACCTTATTCACAATGACTTGTAAAGGACTAGACTAGAAATTAAACAGTCATTTCAGGAACTCTTTTGGATCTTAGTGCTTATTATCATATCAGTTTTCAGGATTAGGAATTCTATACTGTTTTGTATGATCTGTTTTCAGCAAAGAGTTTTTCAGGGGACTGGGTTTGATTAAACTAGGCACACGTGTGGCAGTAGTGGCCTTGTGGAGACTGTGTTCCTGAGTTACTAATCAACTATGTATCACTTCTCTGTGAAGTTGTCTATTAACTTTTTTGAAGTACCAGAATACCTCTTCAATCTTTTTTTCCCCCAATCTAAACTAGCAAAGTGTTTAATTATATGTTTAGCTTTAAAATGGAAATAATCACATCAATTTTGTATTTACACTTTGCCAAGAGAATGTACAGCTCCTGTAGCTCAAAATAGACAATTGATTGTATTCTTCATTTCTGCAGTCAAGGACTACTTGACTAGACTTCAGCATAGTAGAATAAAGGTCTATGCATAGCATTCCATTAGATAGACGGATAGACACTTACACATTGCAGAACCTAATTCCATGTTCTTTTAGATAAAGAAAATGTTGCTTTTGTAAGAAAGAGGAATCACAGTTATTTGTACTGTTTTAATACTAGCACTTAAAAAATTTTTGTTCATAAATACTAGATCTCAACAAGCACTCTGTAAGTAGTGTGTTGATATTATAAAAGTGTTATTTTTTAGCTTCTTGCTCTTAAAACAACTATATCAATATTGCATTTACTAGGTAAATAAGCAGATTTACTTTATACAGATGCTATATTTGAAGACAACAGAACATTATAAAAATATATTAAAATAGGTAACTTGAACTAAATAGTACATAAAGACTTACTGAGGATCAAACCTCCAATAGTTGGAACAACGTGGGTAACAATATTTTTATTTTTGCATTACTGCTTTAACTATCTTTAACTATCAATACCCATCATTTAAAACTTTTAGTTAAAACAGTTTGGTGAATACAGCTTGCTTATCTGACAATAAAACCATTCATGAGTGTTCCCCTTGATCTTTTGCACTAACACTTAGTAATTAAAACCACGTCTGCTGAAAAGCTGAAGTACCTTTCCTTTTGACTTTCTGAAATGTGTTGCTGTTTGATTTTTTTTTTTTTTTTTTTTTTGAGAGAGAAGCGAGAGAGAGAGAGAATTATATTTTAAGAATCTTGTGGCTTGGGGAAAAAGTAAACGAATTCTGAAACACTGACCTTTTCTGTGTTTCTTTCACAGGCTGTTGAAGAAGAAGATAAGATGACACCTGAACAGCTGGCAATAAAAAATGTTGGCAAGCAGGTGAGGTGCGATGAATTAGAGTGAGGTGGAATGATAAGCTTGGTTCATTCTAAATATTAATTTCCTTACATGTACATAGGTGATTTTAGTTTTATGTACAAGATATTCTCAACTCTGCAAATAATTTATTTTTGCTGAATATTGTTGTGTCAGGAGCAATTGGCTTTTGACTTTAGGTAATCTGCAGAATACCTGCAAGTCATGTTCTGCATGCATTTGTGTTACGTGCTGAGGAGTACTATTCAGATATGGTAGATTTTCCTTTTTTCTCCCTCCAAGGAGAGACATAACAATATCTAAGTCTGTTTTAGTGTTATGGAGAGGCCAAAACCATGGAGACTTAAACAAACAAACAAAAAGGCATGGAGATGATTTATGAATTACCATGGCTGAAGAGCCAGCTCACCTCTGCACTCAGTTCATGATCACACTGTGGATGCATGCGTAGCTCCAGTACGCAAGTAAGCTGCAGTAGTTTGTATTGATGTTGAAGAAAAACAGTTTAGGACCATATCTGAAATTGAAAACACCTATTCAATCCAATCTATTTGTTGCAATATCAGGCTACAGTATCCTTATAGAGAACTTGACAGAAAACTATTTTTGCATTTGATTTTAATCTGAACATTGAGGAAATGTACTGTGGTAGGGGAGAGGAGGACAGAAATCAAATTGGTAAGAGATTGTCTTCAAAATTTAAGAATGGCAATGGAAACAAGAAATAGCTTTAAAAACATCCGATAAGTCCTTAAAGGACCAGCATTTATTGTATTTGTTAGTAGTACTAGAAGAATTTAAAGGACTCTGGATTGCTCCTACATGTCAGCTTCTAGCAGGTATGTCAAAATGTGTCTGTAGTATTGTTCAGTCACTCATGTATTTCTGCAGCATTCAGAACAATGGCCAAAAAAATCTGTATTATACATATATATGTATATATATATATATATATATATATATATATATAAAAAAATTTGTGTGTGTGTGTGTATATATATATATACACACACACACACACACACACACACAAATTTATATATATGTGTGTGTGTGTGCGTTAGTGCACACCTACACATACATAAATATATAATAAAACATGTAGGAAGGGTTATATTTTTAAGGGTTATGACTTATCTCAAATAGAACCTAAGCTTCATTTGTCATTTAAATCATTATGCATATGTGGAAAAAATCTTTATTTTGATCTTTTTTCTTCTTAAAAGTTTTTTTCTGATAAAGAGTTCCAAATGCAACAATAAAATTTAGAGATTTTTCTGAAATGTGCCTGTTAATTTTTCAGTATTTATTGGAGATTAATTACTTAAATGCAATTTTGAAAAAAAATTATGTTTATGGTTAAATTTATAACCAGAAATAATCTTATTATTCTTTGCAAATGAACAAAAATGCCCACATCAATTGAGTAATAGTGTGTGGGGATGTGTATTTTCAAAATGTCGTTCAGGCTTAGCATTCAGTTTTGCAGAACATTTGAATATATTATTAGGCTTTTTTTTCATTTTCGAGGGGAATAAATATGTTAATCTTCTTGCAGTTAATAAGACTATTCAAAAACTATGTGTTAGATTGTTTGAGTCTTTACAGGATTAGAACGCAAATCTCTACAAGATCTGAAAACATGTTGCACCGTACCAGAACTAGGATTAAAATATTTGCCTCATTGAGGCACATACTAAAATACTCATTGATCTGCATAAAATCAGGATTTCATCTAAAATTTTATTAAAATATGTTATATGGCTTTATTAAAATAATTTACTATATGGGTATATCAGCCTGTAAACCTTCGTGGCGTATATTTTGGTGTACATTTAAGTAGTACATTAAAGTAGTACCAGCTTGGCCAAATTGCCTTGTTTATTTTTTTCCTGGTTTTAATGGACCTGACTTCTTAATTTTGAGACTGCCAGCAGACAGAGAAATTTTGGATAGTTGAAATTAATAAGAGCTTTACCAACACTGGGGAGACCATTCCAAATGTTTTGTGCCATCCTGTAGATCTCAGAGCTGTCATGGTTTCTCTTCAGATGCTGGATAGAAATTTACTTCCTAAACCTATTCTTAACTTCTCTGAATGACAGTAAGGACTAATAAAATCTTATTCATGGAAATTCAGTCATTTGCCAGGTTAGTTAGATAAACCTGGGAGCTTCACTAGCCTATGTTCCTTAATTCACCGTCTTCTCAAATAGAACTGAAATATATGAAATCCTTCAGTGATATGTTTTAGTCATTGGTCTCATGGCATACTTTGTATTTCAGGACCCCAAACGTCATTTAGAAGAGCATGTGGATGTGCTGATGACCTCAAACATTGTCCAGTGTTTAGCTGCTATGTTGGATACAGTTGTATTTAAATAACCAATTTACTGTTTGTGATGTTTTCTGTGTATATTTGTTTATTGTTTTGAATACTTACAAACCGGAGACTGTTGAAGCTGTATTTGATTAAACGGAGACATCTGACTTCATTTGCAATGTAAGTGCAGCTCAATAACACCTTCAGTCTCTAATTGTGCCGTTGCTTCAGTTTCTTTATGTCAGGGTCTTTACAGATTCCAAAGCAATTCAAGAACACGTCGTAGGCAAAATGTATTACACTTTCATTTAATATGGGGCAGGGGGAGGGAGAAATCAGTAGTACATATATATTTTGATTGTTGCAACATAATAAAAATACATTTACAAACCTGTTTTAAGTTCTGGAAGGCCTTCTTTTGTGAAAGTTGGGAGAAATCAACAGTGTAGGAAAAAGCTGTGCAGGTAAAGTCCGACTTTTCCACCCACTATAAAACTACTGAGATATTAATTAGTAGGACAGCAAAAATCCTCAGATTATATTTGCTTCCCATTGATTACTAAATACTCTTACTGACACAAAAAATTTGTAGAAGCACTGAGTTCAGAGGACATTTAAAAAAAAACCTGAAAATTGCTATGACAGCTCCCTTTCAATATTGTTCAAGCCATAATATCAACAGAAAACAATTGACCTTAAGAAAACGAATTCAGCTATGCTGATAACCAAACTGCACAATGCTATCACAAGCAGGGTCATAAATAGCAATATTCCAAGAATAAACATTAAAAAATAGCAGAGGCTGTTCTGGATTATCAGAAGATTATACTTTGAAAGTAGGCCTGACAGGAGGGAAGGTGTATGAGATGTCCATATATATATATATAAAAGAGTCCCAGCTGGAATGTGACATTTAAAACCCTTTCCACTGACTAGAGAGGGAAACACAGGAAGGTAGGTGGGTTGATTGTTGAGTTTTAAGCAGACAAAGCCAAGTAACCAAAAAAACCAATCACTCTCCCAAACCTTAAGTACTGGATGGTAGTTAGGCTGATTTGATTCTTCAGTCTGATTAAGTGTTCTTTCTGTTCATGCACAGTATTTTGTTTAACTACAAAAATTTTTGAATCAACTGCTCTAATTGAGGCAGGTGAATATTTGAAAACTGCCACATACATCTCTTTTTGTTAAAGATGATTTTTAAATGATTTGATTTGTTTGCATAGTGAAAAATACTCCATAAAACTTTGTCTTTCTTTTCCACATTGTGTCCAGTAATTTTCTGCTTATTGTTCATTAAAATTCAAACATTTTCCTTTTGTTCAGAATTTCATATTTAGGCCAATTTACTAGTTTCAAATAACTATCTCAAAGTATACTTAGCATGCATTTACTTCAGAGGGAAACAAATGCAGATTGCTTCAGCTGCCCTCCTTATGATCTTTCTCCTGCCCCTTAGTGGGCCATAGAATATGCCACAGGGAAAGTGGAGACATAAGCCACACTTGTTTAATAAGCTACATGTAAAGTGGAAGTGCTTTCTGGCAACTTGCACTGAAAACCACGTCACTGGTGAGCAAGGTTTGTACTCGGGCCTCGCAACTACCTGGAGTGTGGTACACCTGCATCCTGGGGCGAGACGGGGCAACAGCTGGGGGACTGCACCTGGGCCTTGTCTTCCAGCAGAGCTTCATTGCCTCTAGATAACACATGCACACGTGGTGGTGTGAGGTGGACATGTAGTTTGGCATGTCTTAGGTCACGTGGCATCGCAGAACAAGAGAAGCTGTTGCAATGCTGCAGCGTATTGCAATGCATGAAAGGCCAGGGTAAGCAGGAGCCAACTCAGCAAGTCTTGCACCTTCTGAATTAGTTTTGACAAATCTCCGTTTTGCAGGGGCTAGCTGAAGGCAAGCTGTGGGAGAAGCAGATCTGCAGCATGGGCTGTGGTATTCTGCGCTCTGTCCATTGCTCAGCTTGACTTGGATGCACGATTTTCCCTTCACAAAGATGTTGCCGTGAATAACCACAAGGCTGCGGTTTGGAGCATCTTTCTTCCTTTTTGCCCAGTGTTTTAGGAGATGGAGCGCTTGGAGGCGTGCATGCATGCAGTAACCTGAAAAACAGCAGCCCCTGTAGCATCTTGGAAGAAGAAAGAGGTTCGCAGGCAGCTACCTTCTGAGCCTCCACCGCAGCAGAGCAGACCTTCATTAACAGCTTGACCCTCGTCACCTGTCAGCATGCAGCACTGGCATATTGTATTAGCGAGCCTCTCTCCTCTGTTCTGTGACAATTCTATACCACCACCTGCCACTGCGCATCCACCTCTTATACCGGTTTAGGAGTTGTGCACGCTGAAGGTTTTTGGCATATATTAACACTTCCATGTGATTGGCAGTATACCACTGAATTCATTGCAGCTCTGCGTGTATATGGGTTTAGCTGGGTAATTTAGGGCAGCGTTTCCCAGTGTTTATCTGTGTTTTGACCCATCTCCTGCCTCTATATCTAAATCCATTATCTTTCAATCAGTTTCAAGCAGGGGAGTGCAAGGGTGGAAATGCTAGCGAAACAAGTGTCAGAAACAGTAGTTAATACTGCTGTTGATAAAACTATTTTTTTAGCGTGGAAAGAAGGTATGTTGTGGGAGGGTGCATGTACGGTACCAACAGACTGCGAGTAAAACAGCAAACTTGGGCTCGCTTTTTGCTTCATAAAGGATTATTAGAATAATTTCTTTGCAGAGAGCGTGCATGACAGGCTTCCACGAAACGCCAGATAGCTGCACTAGATCACTGTTAAGCAACAGAAAAAAATCCTAGATTGCCGTGAGATCTGAAGTGTGGAAATAGCGCTTCGGAAAACCGAGCTGGCTCCCAGCCCGACGCAGGTAGTTTGCAAAGTTCAGCCTGGCTTCAGCCGAGTCCGTGTCGGGTTTGGTTTTGCACGGGCTGCTCCGGCTGCGTGAGCCGTCAGCCGAGTTTGAAGTGGGCTGCTGGTGTCAACGCGAAAGAGATGTGATCCGCAAAACACCTGAACTCCAAGCAGCTAAAGGGGAAAATATTAAGGAAAATGAAGGGAGAGAGCTCCTCCCCAGGCAAAAACCGGTGCTGTTAAAACTCACGGGCTTGCCTGGGAAAGGAAAACCGAGGACGCTGATGCGGGAGGCGAGGGAGAGGCAGGGGGACACGCAATTCCCCTGCACTCCTCTGGCGGATCTGCGCCCCGCGGAGGGTCCTGCCGTCAATCAGCGCGGAGCTCGCCGGCGCGGGGACCGCCGGCTGCTTCCCCGCCGGGCCGGGGCTGCGCTGCGCGGAGGGGCGCGGGCCTCGCCCCCGCCCCAGCCGGGCTGCCCTGCTCCGCGCGGGGTTCGGCCCGCGGCTCCGGCGCACACGCCGCGGGTCGGGCGGGCCGCGGCTCCGCAGCGGTCGGTCTGGGCTGCTCTGCTGCGGCCTGGGGCCCTGCCCGGGAGGGCGCCGCGGGGGCAGGGGCCGCCTGGGGCCCGTCTGTCGCAAACGCTGCCCCCTGCCCGCGCAGGCACCGAGCGCAAAGAAACGCGGAGCCGGCGGGGCAGAGGGGCGCCGTCCGCGGTGTTCTGCTGGTCATCGCCGGCATCACAGCAGCCGCATGAAATATTTATTTACCGAAGCAGCCGTGAACGGCGCGGCCGATACATTAGGGCGCTCCGCCGCTGCGGCTTATGATTATTGCAGAACTTAGACGAGAGGAGACGCGGCGCCGGCGAGCGCGGGCAGCCGGCCCGGACGTGAACGGGGACGGGCGGCCGCGTCCCCCCCGCAGCGGAGCGGAGCGGAGCGGAGCGGGCGCGGCGGCGGCGGGAGGGGGATGTGCGCGGGCGCGGAGCGGTGTTGCGCGCCGCCGAGGCGAGGCCTCCCGCGGTGCTCCGCGCTGCCCCGCGGGGAGCCTGGAGACCCCGCGCTCGCTCTCGCCTCTGCTGCGCGGAGGGGCGCGCACGCAGCCTTCAGGGAAACGCAGGGCTTCGGCTCTATTTTCCAGCCATAGTCGTAACAAAAAAACGCTGGAAAGGTCACGTAATAATGAGCTCTTATAGCAAACACACACCTCCCTTCCCCCCTCGCCTTCCTTCTATCTCACAATAAAATCATCTCCTTCAATTTGCCATGATCGTCGCGACCAGGAGCCAGGTGATTATCCTAATTAATGTCTATCTAATTAAATTACTGTCAGCGGTTAACCAATGGCAGGAGCCGTTTCATCCTCTCCACAAGCAGCAAGATCAAAAGTGAGTCTTTCCTGATTGCTGCATAGTGTCAATTGGCCAATCTCTTCTCCCAGGGAAAAAAAAAAAAAAAAAAAAAAAAAGTAAATCAAACGTTTGGGAAGCATTTGGTGGATGAAGTGCTTTCTGTCTAGTGAGGGTCCCAGGATGTCTAGCTTCTGATACTGAGGAGCCCTTCCAGAACCAGGGACTGAAGGGTTATTCCTGTGGTGCTAGAGCTATGCAGCTGGAGCATTGTCTTTCTCCCTCTATCATGCTCTCCAAGAAATTTCTCAATGTGAGCAGCAGTTACCCACATGCAGGCGGATCTGAGCTTGCCTTGCATGATCATCCCATTATCTCGACCACTGACAACCTGGAGAGAAGTTCACCTTTGAAAAAAATTACCAGGGGGATGACGAATCAGTCAGATACAGACAATTTTCCTGACTCCAAGGACACACCAGGGGACGTCCAGAGAAATAAACTCTCTCCCGTCTTGGACGGGGTCTCTGAGCTTCGTCACAGTTTCGATGGATCTGCTGCAGATCGCTATCTGCTGTCTCAGTCCAGCCAGCCCCAGTCTGCTGCCTCTGCTCCTGGTACCATGTTCCCTTACCCCAGCCAGCATGGACCTGCTCACCCAGCCTTCTCCATCGCCAGCCCCAGCCGCTACATGGCTCACCATCCTGTGATCACCAACGGCGCTTATAACAGCCTCCTGTCCAACTCTTCTCCGCAAGGCTACCCCGCGGCGGGCTACCCCTACCCCCAGCAGTATGGCCATTCCTACCAGGGGGCACCTTTCTACCAGTTCTCCTCCACGCAGCCGGGGCTCGTCCCCGGCAAGGCTCAGGTCTACCTGTGCAACAGGCCACTCTGGCTGAAATTTCACCGGCACCAGACGGAGATGATCATCACCAAGCAGGGCAGGTAAGGCAGCGCGCCGACCCGAGCCGGGGCCGGGGCCGAGCCGCCGGGCGCCGCCGCCGCCGCCGCCCCGGGGGAGCCGCGGGGCCGCGCCGGGGCCCCCGCGCCGGGGCCGGGGCCTGGCGGGCAGCGCCCGCTGCCCCCCGGAGGGTCCCCGGCCGCTGCCCTCGCCCCTTCCCCACGGAGAGCCCGACGCTGCGGGGAGGGAGGTTCTCCGCATTTTTTCCCGGTGGCTGCTAGGCGCCCTGAGGATAAGGCACAGCGGGCTGGGTCCTCTGCGTGTGTGCCGCCGGTGGTGCATTTCTTTCTTTCTTTTCTCTTTTTAATAGGCGCATGTTCCCTTTCCTAAGTTTTAATATTTCTGGTCTCGATCCCACGGCTCATTACAATATTTTTGTGGATGTAATTTTGGCGGATCCCAACCACTGGAGATTTCAGGGAGGCAAATGGGTTCCTTGCGGCAAGGCGGACACCAATGTACAAGGCAAGTTCCTCCAATTAACACTTTTCCCGACACATATGTAGGTGAGAATGATTAATTAAAGCCTTTGTGGACTGGCTCAGGCGACTTCTTAAACGAGAATGGGCCAATGATGCTTTTTTTTTTTTAAAAAAAAAAAAAAAAGGAGGGGTGAAGGAGAGAGTAAAAGATGTTCGGAAAATGCTGTTTTAATCCTGCTCGGCTAAAATGGAGGGAGTTTCGGCAGTAAAATGCTGCTAACTTTAATGGGGTCCTTAGACCCCGTGCTCTGCTGCAGTGGCAGAACCGGGTTACGCGGGTGAAGTGTGATGTGGTGGTGTTTTTTGTTGTTTTGTTTAGGAAACCGTGTGTACATGCACCCCGACTCCCCCAACACGGGTGCCCACTGGATGCGTCAGGAAATCTCCTTCGGGAAGCTAAAACTTACAAACAATAAAGGAGCATCAAACAACAACGGGCAGGTCAGTGCGAGGAAGGCAGGTGCTCCGCGACCCTCCTTTTTATTGCTTTGGGCAAAATCCTGCAGTCTTCGGTCGGATCTGTATTTCCTTAGATCGCGTTGTTAGGTGAAAAAAAACGGGGAGGAGGGAGAAAAAAGCCCCCTGGTTCGTTTCGCTAAGGGCGCTGCCGGCGCTAAGCGCCCTGCCCGGTGTCGCCCCGCTGCGCGGTGTCGCGGGGAAGCCGCACCGCGCGGGAGGCGGCGGCGGGTCCCGCGGCGGCGGCTCGCTCCGCGCTGCCGTCCGCCTCGCTCTAATCCCCTCTCCTTTCCCCGGCCCCCTCCTCCTTCCTTCCTCCCTTTTCTCTGCCCGACAGATGGTGGTTTTGCAGTCCCTACACAAATACCAGCCCCGCTTGCATGTGGTGGAGGTGAACGAAGACGGGACGGAGGACACCAACCAGCCGGGCCGAGTGCAGACCTTCACCTTCCCCGAGACCCAGTTCATAGCGGTCACCGCCTACCAAAACACCGATGTAAAGAGCTCCCTGGTCTCCTCCGGGCGCGGCCCCTCGCTCCGCGCCGCGGTTCTGCGCCGGCCGGGGCTGCCTCTGCCCGGCCTCGCGGCGCCGTTTTGCAGCCGCCGAGGCTCGCGGGTCCCAGACCCTCGGCGCGATCTGCGCGCTGCGGACGTCCGCGCTCTCTCGCGTCTCCCCGGTGAGGGCGGCCGGGCCCCCCCGAGCGCGCTGCTCCCTGCCGAGCCGGCAGCTTCCCGGAGGGGCCAGGCAGGCATTCTGCCGGCGCTTATGCCGCTAAACCTAGAGCCCCGTGTTTATCCTCGGCTCTTATCTCCCTGTCGGGAACAGCTCAGATAGCTGGTAGAGCTTAACCGTTAAATCTGCAAAAGTCAATTAACAACCTCATTGACTGCACTGGGGGTGATGAAACAACTTCCTAAAATTAAAACCTCGTTAATGCACGGCTGTGTTTTGGAGAGATGTCGTTTTTGCTCTAGGCTTGTGCCCCCTTCTTCTTTCAAATGACATATGCTTGGTCCACATTTTCGCTTTAATTGCTTTGCTAGATGCAAATGCAAACTCTTAGCTGCCGTTTTGCGGTACGCTTTCCCCTCATTTCGGGGTTTAAATGTATTCATAACCATGCAACATGAATAATGACACTTCTGAAAACGTTGGGATAAATAATTTTTATAGCAATTGGGGGGGATTAAAGTAAATCTAACAAGTCGACTTTGATCTCTAAAAGCATGCTAAAGCTTTGTTTTCCACGTTTCAAAGAGAGGCAGTTTGATCGACTGGAATACTGCATGGTCCTTTACAAAATGCCTTGGCTGTGCTCGCGTGTATTTTTCGTGCTTTCACAACGTGCATTCCGGCCCTCTGTCTCCCCAGATCACACAGTTGAAAATAGACCACAACCCTTTCGCAAAAGGCTTCCGAGACAATTACGACACGTAAGTAAACCGTATTTTTATTACCCTTCTGCCGGCCGCGCACGCATGTCAAAGCAGGGGGCTTTAAGGCGCGGACTGGGCTCATTTCAAACTGCCGTGCGTCATGTCGGGCTTTTTTAGAGCCCTGCGGGAGGGAAGGAGGCCCCGCAAGCTGCCCCGACGGGGGCGGCAGCGGAGGGGCCGCTGCACCGCGCAGGCTCCTGCTCCCGGACGGCCGCTCTCCGCGGGGCCGGCGGCGGCGCCGCGCAGCCTGCGCGCTTGGGGGCCGCTCCGCGCACCTGCGCCCGGAGCTCGCGTTGGCGCCTGTGACGGTTTCTTGTTGGTTTTCCCTGCCGTTTGTCTCTGCGCCCGTTTCCAAGTTTCCGTCTACTCATCTGCGCGCTGGGGCTCCCGTCGAGTGCGGGCTGGGGCGCTGGGCAACCGGCCCCGTCTGAGCAGCCCCGGGCTCCGCAGCCCCTGGTGCCCGGCGGAAAATTTCTTCGTCTCGTTGTGTTCTTCCCTGGGGCTGGATATTTTTCCCCCCCTTCTGGGTGGAGCTAAAGACTCGAAGTTTGCATCGCGGCTCGCCCCTCTGCTGCCTCTGCTCGTGCGCCCCGGGTCCACGAGGTGGGTTCGCCCCCCCGGCCCGGCCGCAGCGGCTGGGCGCCCCGGCACCCCGGCTCCCCCCGCCGGGGCAGGGCCGCCCGGCAGCGCCCGCCCGGTCCGCGGGGCACCGGGCAGCGCGGGGGCGCGGCGCTGGGGCTCGCCGGCCCCGCCGCCCGCTCCAGCTCCAGCTCCGCAGCCCGGGGCGGCGGCTTCGGGCGAGGAAACTCGCTCCCCCTCCGCGCAGGCCGCGGCCTCCGCCGCAGCGCTCCCAGGGCGCGCAAGCCCGCGCGGAGCTTCAGCGCCTGCCCAGGTCTCGCTCTGCTCCAGCCGCAGCGCAGCGGCCCCGCAGCGGGGTTTCAGTGCCAGGCTGGAAACGACGCCGCGGCCTGAGGCGGCGCGAGAGGGGCCGAGCAGCGGCCCCCGGCCCCGAGCGCGGGGGGCGACCGCGGGCAGGCGGCCGCTGCTGCAGCCGCCGGCGCTGTGCGGAGCCCCCGGGGCACCCGCGCCTCCGCGCTGCCCCGCCGGCTCCGCGAGCCAGTGCGCGGCCTCTGCACGGGCTCCGTGGCCTTCACCCCCAGCGCCGAGTGCTCTTCCCTTTTTAATAGGAAAAACTTTATAGGGCGTCACTTTAAAGGAGACGGGGGGAGGGGGAGCTTCGATGTTGTCTAGCACGTTGAATTTGTTTAAGGGCCAAGTTTATTTTGGATAAGAAATTCCAGGAGGCGTGGAGGGTTAATTAAAGCACAGTTTTAGCCTGAATTAAATACAGATAGTAGTTATTCATCCATTAAAGTTTTTATAATCGCAAATTGCAGCCCAGCATGGGAGAATTATATATAGGCCACGCAGGGAACACTAGTTGCGTCTGGTTTTACATTTCCTACAGTAGGTGTTTAAAGATTAGCTTAATTTAAACTCGGTAAAATGTTGATGGTTCGTCTATGACTCCCAATAATAAGTGTTAAACAGCCGATATAATTCCGTAGCCTGCCATTCACGCTGCTCGCTGCAAGTGGCCGCGCTGCCTGTTGCGCTTCTGAGGGGACCGGTCAATGTGTCAGAGCGCCGGATTCCCCGAGACACCCAGGAAAGCCGCCGCGATGCGGGTCTCCGGCAAGCGCAGCCCGTGGCACCCCGGCTGGCTGCGGCAGAGCCGCTTTCGGTGCCCCCCGCGCTAAGGCCCGCCGCGCTCCCAGCGCCGGGCTCCCGGCGGCCCGGCCCGGCCCGGCTGGGGCGGCAGCGGCGCGTCCCGCCCGCCCGGCCGCGGCACCCAGCTCTCCGCCCTTGTCTTTGGCAGGATCTACACGGGCTGCGACATGGACCGGCTGACGCCGTCCCCCAACGACTCGCCCCGCTCGCAGATCGTGCCCGGGGCCCGCTACGCCATGGCAGGCTCCTTCCTCCAGGACCAGTTCGTGAGTAACTACGCCAAGTCCCGCTTCCACCCCGGGGCAGGAGCCGGCCCGGGGCCCGGCGCCGACCGCAGCGTGCCCCACACCAACGGGCTGCTCTCCCCACAGCAAGCCGAGGACCCGGGGGCGCCCTCCCCGCAGCGCTGGTTCGTCGCCCCCGCCAACAACCGCCTCGACTTCGCCGCCTCCGCCTACGACACGGCCACCGACTTCGCCGGCAACGCGGCCACGCTGCTCTCCTACGCGGCGGCCGGCGTCAAGGCGCTGCCGCTGCAGGCGGCCGGCTGCGCGGGGCGGCCGCTGGGCTACTACGCCGACCCGTCGGGCTGGGGGGCGCGCAGCCCCCCGCAGTACTGCAGCAAGTCGGGCTCCGTGCTGTCCTGCTGGCCCAACAGCGCGGCGGCGGCGCGCATGGCCGCCGGCAACCCCTACCTGGGGGAGGAGGCGGAGAGCCTGGCCCCCGAGCGGTCCCCCTTGCCGGGCGCCGAGGACTCCAAGCCCAAAGATTTGTCCGACTCCAGCTGGATCGAGACACCGTCCTCCATTAAGTCCATCGACTCCACCGATTCTGGGATTTACGAGCAGGCCAAACGGAGGCGGATCTCCCCCGCGGACACCCCCGTGTCCGAGAGCTCCTCGCCCCTCAAGAGCGAGGTGCTCACCCAGCGGGACTGCGAAAAGACCTGCGCCAAGGACATCGGCTACTACGGCTTCTACTCGCACAGCTAGGCGCGGCCCCCGCCCGCCGGCACCGCCGTCTTTTGCACAATAACTCCTCCGCGGTTAGCGCACTGACCCCCGCCCCGAGCCGCCCCTCGCACCGCCCTCGCCCCCGCGGCCCCGGCAGGGAGGCCGCGCCGCGGCCGCCACCCACCTCCTCCCTCTCCGGCGGCGCCCCGGGGGCGCGGGCGGCAGCAGCGGCTCCGCCGCGGCCGCTCCCGCCGCGTCTCCGAGACCCACTGATAAGTAGGACGTGTAGACTGAAACCGCGCAGCGCTTCCTTCCTCTCACCACGGACGGATAACAGGGGATACCAGTAATAGTGGGGAAAAGAGCCTGTGAAATGCCTGTACATAGTACTCAATTTATTGTAGCCGAATACTTTCCTTTCCTTTGGTTTTGTTTCTTTCTTATTTGTTTGGGGTTTAGTTTTGTTTTAATTGTGAAGTCACAAAATTTAGCTCTTGTTTAAATTCCTTTACCCCCCACTTCTTTTGCTTCCTCTTCCACCCCCCCCCCCCCCCGTAAACACTCTCTCTAAATGCCTCTGGAAATACAGAATGGGCCGTAGCTGTAGCAGCGAGTAATGGGTTTCTCACTTTCTCTGCAGTTCCTCGCATGAAATAATTACGCCGTGCCCTGGGCTAACACAGCTAAGAAATAGCTGAGCCTTCCCTTCAAAAGAACAGAAATAACTCTCGTAGGAAAGTCGATTAAAGTAGCATGACGCCTTCCGAAAGCAAAATTAACTGCCTCTGTATTTGTCTTTAAAAGGAATAGCTCGGCATCAGCAATATTATTATTTTTGTGGTATTCCTTCCCCCCCCCTCGCCCCCAAGTGCCAAATCCATTACTGGTCCCTGCAGGTGCCAAATATGCTGACAAACTCTTTTCAAATTTCTTTGCAGTTTTCCCCTCTTTCTTTATTTTGCTGTAAATCTTTGTAATGAATAATCTAAAAAAAAAAAAAGATATAGACGACTGAATTGTTGGTAACCATAGTGTAGTCCAGTGAAGATGAATTGTGAGTTGTATATTTTACTGCATTTAGTTTTGGAATTGACTTTTTCATAAAGTAGCTAACCGAGATCTGACTTCCTGGGGAATAAACTACGCATCGAAAGTAAGAGCGATGTTTCCTGTGAACCTCTTATTATACTAATGAAGGAGAAGTAATATCCCTCCAGGTCTCCCCCCGGGGAAGCAGAATAGGAAGTCTTCGAATTTTGAGTAGCAAATCTATACAATTAACGCATTTTTATATGAAAAACAATTACAAACTGAAATATGCATCAGGCTAAATATTCAGTCTAGATTACAGTCGACGGGGAAATTTCCTAATAGAAATTCAGGGTCATAAACGTGTGTATATTTTTGACTCTTCTGTAAATCGAATGTTGTGGTTTTTATATTTGTTCTGTTATGTCTGTGGAACTGAATAATTTATACAAGTACATGCTCCATTGAGAAATGTTTCGGTTTTTGCCCGTTTGTATCGTCTGTGTATAACAAGTAAAATAAACCTGGCAAAACGTTAACGTCGTGCAAGCAGTTTGCCGTTTCACACGTGCGGAGTGCGGTGGCTCCAGCGAGCCTAGGGGAAGGCACGAGCGCCAGCTCGCCTCTCCCCTGACCCGCTGGTGGCCAGGCGGGAGCCTCTGCTTCCCTCGGCGCTGGAGGTGCGTGTTCCCAGGGCTGCCTCCTCTCCCCCAGCCGTAGGTCCGCTTGTCTTTTTGGGGGGCGAGTGTAGGGTAGAGGGCTGGTGACAGCGTGAGCTTCCTGGCCAAGTGTGAAGGCTTGCACTCGGAGAAAGGGACGAGAAGGCGTAGCCGGCTCTCAGAGGTGTATAGCGCTCCAGGTCTTGGCGTTTAAAGCCCCGCAGCGTCTCGCAGGCTGGAGTGTCCGGCGCTGGCGCGGAGCTGGGCAGCTGGGAACGGCGGTGCTCGGCCGCAACCTCGCCTCGGCCCCGCGCGGCCGGAGGGCGCGGCCGGGCACCCGGCACCGCCGGGGCCGCCTGGTGCCGGAGCGCCAGGTCGGGCTGGCCCGGACCGGCGCCGTTTCGGAGGCAACCGGCCGGAGGAGCCGCGGGTGTTGCGCGGGGGCGGAGGAGCCGCTGTAAAGACCTCTGTGTGGGCCGTAGGAGAGGTGCCTTCGCAGCCCCCGTGCGCAGCTGCTGCGCATCGGCTACGCGGCAAGTTTTGCTCTGGCTGCCCCGTGCCCGGCTCCGCGGGGTAGCGCGGCCCGGCAGGTCCGGGGAGCCCCGCTGCGCCATCGACGGGCCCCTCCGACGGCGCAGCGGCTGCTCCCCCCGCCGTAGGCTGCGCGCCGCTACCTCAGCGGGGCCCCGCCGGCTGCAGCCGGGCTGCGCGGAGGCCGGGCGGGCTGGTGCCCCGAGGGCGAGCCGGGGGAGCTGCCTCCGCCGGGCCCGGCCAGGGCCGCAGCCGCAGGGCCTTGCAGCGGGGCCGCCTCGGGCCGTCGAGGGTGCCCGGCGGCGCCGCGGTGAGCGCGGCCCCGCAGGGGCAGTGGCGGCCGCGGGGAAACGCGGCTGCTTTCCCCAGCCCGGGCGCCGCGGAGGGGGAGCGGCGAGCCCCCTCCCAAACCGCCTGGTGCGGAGCGGCCCGTCCGCGCAGTGCCCTCCGGCTCTCTCGCTGCCGCCGCTGCGGCGGCGTGCGGGGCTGTCACCGCGGGGTCTACCGGGGCTCGGAAAATCGGTGCTTTTCGGGCCCCCTTCCCCGCTCCCGGCTACGAAGGCAGCTGTCGGCGTCGCCCGCCGCGGACGCCCGTGTGCTGGCCCGGGGGGAGAAGCCACCCGGCCCCGGAGCGCCACCGTTGGTAAAGGCGGGAAACCCTGATAGGTGTCGCCGGCGCGAGCCGCCGCGTCCAACGGCTGCCCCGCGCGAGCCCCCGGGCCGCCGCTCCGCGACGATCGGTTGTCGCGAAGGGCTTGGCTGCGTTTTACTTAGCGAGTTTTATTTGGCGGGTCTGGGATAAACACGTAATGTGTGACAGGTCTGAACAAAACCCTTTCCTGGGCGTGAGTGGTTAATGTTATTCCCTAAGTATTTCGACAGGATGTTAAAATTCCGTAACTATTTCTGCGAGAGGTTGGAAGCGATAAAGGCTGCTGAAGTTAAATAAAGGCTTATTCCCGTCGGTAGGTCAATTTATTATTACTATTACTATTGGAGATGCAGGTGTGTATCTGCTAAACGTTATGTTTACTGACACGTTAAAATGTTTGTATTCATCTGGACTCGAACATGCAGTTTTTGACCCAGTGTATGTAAATGATAATCTACTCGCAGCACGCTCGGTTTAGTTGAAGCAAAACCCTGTGCATGAATTTGTTAGACCAGCAACTAATTGCATGAATTTTACATGAAGTATAATTTGTATTATTATTCTAGGCATGTTGAAAGGGCTTTTAATTTAATTATTCTGTAAAATAATCTGTGCTATTGCCCTTTCTTTGCTTTATTGAAATAATACAAAATCAAGCTCCGAAAGAGGTGATCCTTAGAAAGTAATTCGAAGTTCTTATTGGTAATATTTTCCACGATATTTCAAGTTAATAATATATCAAATGTAATACAGTGATTTGCGCTCTGCAGATTTTGCACGATTATGCTATGCATATTTGATGACACATTGCATATTTTAACAAGGTTTTTAATGACTGATTGAAATGTTTGTTAAGATATTTTTTAAGAGCTGGAGGAGAAATGGTTGTGGGAAATGTGTGTAATAGAATAGTGATAAGGATGGGAGGGTTTTGATTGACAGTATGAGGAAGCAGATGGATGACTAGGTAGGTCAGAGGTAAAGATGCCTTTGACAGCTTTTTAAGTTCCTTTGGCCATTTTGGTCCAATGAATCATGCAAAACATGTGTACATTTCCAAACTGATGTCTCTGCATCGTTTACGGTTGGAATCCTCATCTTTTCAAACCCACCCTAACCTTCTTTCATCACCACTTGACGTGCTATGTCTAAACTAGATTGCAAGATCCTAAGAAGGCAAGAATCTGTCTTGTATTACTTGTCAGCAAAAAAAAAAAAAAAAAAAAAAAAAAAAAAAAAAAGTAAACCTATGGAGCTAGAAGAACAACCGCGACAGATTGGCAGAATAGGCGTAAGGTGGGACACATTCTTCTTAATTTTCGCTGTCTGGTCATCACTCCCCTCCCCTAGGTAGTGCTCAAGGGAGCCATGGTGAACAATAATGTTTTTTTTTCCCCCAACTGGCATGAATCTCAATCTTCGTAAGTCTGATAAGGGACCTAATTGCATAATTTTCCTTATAACATTATGCAGTGCTGTTGCTATAGTTAAAATGGGTTTTTTTGCAGTCTGCATTTTCAGGTGCTTTGTATTTCCCCCACAAATTACTCTATCAACTGGAAATGTTCTGGTTTATCCTTGTAAAGGGATACTGTTTTTGGAAACCTTTTTTAAATTACAGAGGACAGTTTTTAAATTTCTGTGACATGAAAAAAGAACGCGTGCATATTGGGAACAGCAGAATAAAAGACTTTGCATGAAAGCATGTTTTTCAGGTGCTATTTCTGTGCTGAATGGACAGAAGTTTTAATTTTAAATATTAAAACTTGTCATGAATGTGGTCTCCAGTGGGGAATGTGTGACTTGCTAAGATACGGAGGAAAAGTTCAAGAAAAAAATGAAACAGCGGAGTGATAAGTAGATGGAAGGCAGCAGACTGTTCACATTCAGTACCCTGTTCTTTTCAGCTAAATAGATGTAATATGCTCGCAGTAATCTAGAGAGCCGCACAGCTTAATGTTAACACTTCATGCATTTATCAGAATATTATTCATGCATTCATCTTCATGCATTTATCAGAATGCATATTGATTTGGGAATACACAAACAAAAGCACTGCTTATTTCAGAGCACGATCATTTGAAAAGTTTCCATTTGTTGAAATATATATACCTGTATTTCTCTTAAATTTTTGAGCACAGATAATATTTTCCTCCTTAGAGAGGTAGCATAGTCATTTATCCCTAAAATGCAAGACTGCTGTTCCTACTTAGACGTAACTTTGGCCTTAAGATATATTAAACAATAAAACCTGTGATGTTTTATTCATGCTATCACTATAATTTCTCATAGTTGTAATGTTTCTAACACTAAGGGGCTGATATGAGTACAAATGATCTTGCTGGTTTTGAGTTGATTTTTTTTTAGGCCAAGTGTAAGTAGATAATATTTTAATTTAAAAAAGTTAAGGGCAGAATGGATGAAAACTGCAGGTACCTTACTTCTGTGTAAAACTGTAGTATTACAGTGATATTAATGAGCATTTATTTCTGAAGCTTTAAATAAGAAACAGCTGGTAGTGACTTTGAATACGTTTTAAGAGACATTTTAGGTAAAATGTTGATAGCTTGTAAATGTGTATTCCTACCTTAGTCTCTGATCGTGCGTACAAGTTCATATGTGTGAACAACGTAAAGTAGGAGGTCAGTCCTACAAAGACTATTCACTTGTCTAAAAATTCACAGACATTTATGTTTTCAGGATCAAGGCCTTTTTCAATAATTGTGATAGTCTTGTACCTTGAAGTGACTGACTGATTTAGAATACACTTAATAATTTGATTTTAATATAGTAGAAACACTGCATTGATGAGTTACCAAAGTGCATCATGCAAGCTTCTGCTTCAGTCATTTGTAATCTGTTTTTTGGCTCATGTAGTAATTTATTTTTTTTTAGTTTTTCAGTGACAGCATTGAAACATAATTTAAACTTCTTTCTAAAAAACTCATCCTAATTTCTGTGGTCCATGTTATGGAATTCATTTTTGTAACTAGGCTTCTTCCTTGAAGTATTTTTAGTTCCAGACTGACTGCTTTTCATTTCCTTATCTAAGCAGCAGATAGTATTGGTCTGGGACTGAAGAGGAGAAGAGCAACACCAGTATTTTTTTGTCCTTTTGCCATATTTTGAACGTAGAGAAAAATTTACGTGGCTGAAAGTTGTCCTAATTTAGATGGAAACACCCACCCACCCAGAATTAAACTGAAATCATAAATGTTAGATAACAAATTTGGTGATTGATTAACAAGCTGGTTACAGCTTATTTACCTCTGTGAAAATGTTTGCTGAAGGAGAGATGTTATTTATTGGGGAAGACCGCAGCTGGAGTATTAGATCTCCATCTTCCATAGCTCTTCTGTTGGAGATGCTGAGGAAATGGTGGTGGCTCTATGGACTCCGGGGAAAATGAGGGCTAATACCTGTGCCCTGCCCTGCCTCCCGGGAACCCAACCTCTCAGTAGTTTGCAGAGGGCCTCACGGCGTCGTCTCCTATCTCACCTGTTGTTCTATGATTGGTGCCAACATTTTTAGATCTGAGCAGTTACTTCTCTGTGGGTTAAGTTTCCTTTCAACGAACCATTAAAGCATCTCCCCTCTGTCCCCACCACCTGTGTTGCTACCACCTTATCACTGTACCTCTAAACCACGATGGTTTTGTACGTAGGCATTACCTTAAGCCTGGCAGAAACTCCCTTCTGGTAGCTCAGTTTACTTGCTTTCCTGATGCTTAGGAGAAGACAACATTTGACTCAAGTTAGATGTAAAGCATTGAATGAGAGGTAAAAAAGTTTGCTTTCTATTGTCAGTTCCTGAATCAAGCTGTTGAAAACATTGTGCTTAACTGATGAGGGGTAGGGATGTTTTTCAGAAGTCTCTGAATGATTTAGCAGCCCATGTTTAGAAATGACAGAAATCTCACTGAAAAATTAACAGGAAAATTATGTTTCTGAATGATTTCTACAGTTTTGACAATTTTATTCTTGAATACGTTATTGAGCAGTTATTTCAGATAATAATTGAGGACTGGTATTTGTTCCAGAGTTGTAGTCAGAATACTGCAGATTAAATCCTCAACTGGTGTAAGATTGTGTCATTTAATTGGCTTCAATAGATCAATACTGATTTTTATCATCTGATAGTTTCTTCTTGTGGTTTAGATGCTGTCTGAAGCAGGTGCAGTTTGAAAGAATGAATAGGGCCAATTTGACTTGCATATTGATTTTTTCCTATGTTAATATAATTACAAAAATGTCAACTCTTGTCTTGTTGTACTTACATTTTAATTTCTCTCTGTTTATATTAAAAGAATAAGTGAAGTTTCACTTCCACTTATTGTCAAGGCTGATTTTAAAATGCTTTAATTGTCTTCATAGTGAGATCAAAAATGGTTCGGTTGGTGTTTATTATCCAAAAATTTGTCTTTTACTTGGGGGCAGTATCTAGGCCAATGGTATTCCTTTAGCATTAACAAAATGTTCAGAAGTTGAGTGGAAGGAAGTTAATCATATATTTTCAATCTTTCTTATTTCTGTCTGAAATTTTGTAATGTCCAATTCCTTTTCGCCTACTTTGTGGTTTTATTTATAGTGTAGCACTCTTTATTTTGTGTTAAACAGAGTCAAAAAGACCCTGATATCAACATTCTGTATTGTATTTTTAATACACTTCAGTGTTTTAGTAAAGTGTTTCCACATATTTTTCAGTTGTTATTTCCCCCTGACCATTGATATCAATGAACGTTATTTAAAAAATGCAAATTTCTTTTTATTGCAAACTAATTATATTTTTTAAGTAGACATCACAAAAGTGCTATGAGTGTAACACCAGAAATTGAAAATCAGCCATTTAAAATTTAATATAAAAATTTACTTTATCAATGTGCAGACATAAGATTGTTTCATGAATAACATTTGTTTTCATTAGCTATACATAGTCTAAAAGGCTAAAAAACCACAATGGTCTATTAGCAACATATGCTTATTTTCCAAATATATTCTAACAAGAGGAACAACACAAATAATTGTTCTACTACAATATAAAGTTCAGCATAAACATGTGAGTAAGTCTTTGTAGCATCAGGGCCCATGTCTGTTTTGCTTTAGCAACTTCAGCTGTTGCAGATTTTGGGGTGTTTTTTCTGCTGGTAACTAAAATGCAGTTTTGTCTTTACGATCAAATTTCCTACCCATTGGGGGACAAGGGGAATACCTGTGCTCAATACACATGGTACTAAACAGTATTTATATTTAATTTTACTTTGGTATCTACAGCTGCCTCAGTATAAGGTTCTAAGAGGTTTTCAGTGTACATGTGTAGCTCTGTGCACCCAGCCCTTTTCAGAGGGTTAGCTTACTGCCGGTGCAGCTCTCTGAAGTCACTTTGATGGTGACGAGGCAGCTGCAAGAGGAGGGCAGCACAGCCACGTGCACGAGGGCAGGGAGCAGGGAGCGAGCAGGACTGTCTCTTTTGGGGGCAGGTAGGTATGAGACAGCCTCATCTATAACACAAAACCTGCCCTCAGAGAGTTGTCCAGGATAATGTACACATTGCTGTACACCAGGGCGATGATTTGGGAGAGCTCTGAGTTGCTGCCTATGTACCAGTTGTCCCCAGTCAGTCTCTGGGTTGGTCTCCTTTCCCTGGGCAATCTCCAGTGCTTCCCATGAGCTTCAGCCTCTGCACTGCTCTCCTCCATTCTCGTTCTTACCATGGGCTGATTCACTGACTCGTCCGTGGCTTGGTCTGTTTGGAGCTTGAGCACTCACAGGAACTGTTGCTTAATTCCTTTTGTAGAGGATGCTTAAACAAGGGTCTTTCCTTGTTTAGGATTAGTGAAGAGGAACAGATTTGTGGAAGGCTGCCTTCTTTTGTATCCAAACTTTTTTATTTACTCATGCATACAGTTTCTTGTGGTTGTAAAGGGTTTAACTCACATAAATTGTTTAACGTGCCACACTTTGATTTTTCTGTGGTGTTCTTAAGAATCTACAATGTTAATATTTTTAGCATTTGTAGTTGCATAATCAGAGTCTGTTTCAGAGTTTCCTCTTAAATAGTATGGAACAGGTAAAGCACTAGTTTGATGGGTGTTGCATTATAATTTATAATGCTGCTATTGATCTGATTTTGATCCTTTAGTGTTTTTTTACAATTTTAACACCATTTTCCAAAAGACTACTGGCCAGTAAATATCTTAAAATAACATGATTAAAATGATATTCTTATTTTATAAGATATTTAAACTTGTAACAAATTCTAGTCTATACTATCATTACAAGTATGCCATATCTAGCCAGTATAGATTTTATCTGTAGGATTAAATATTTAGCTTCAATAATAGTGTTATTTCTGAATAATAGGACAGTATTCCAGAATGAATATGCGTTTTTTCCTAGGTTATACAAACAAGCTCTTTTGCTTGAGAAATTTTGAGTTTTATGCATTTCAAGCTTGCTTTTCTGTTTTTCATATGATGCTATTGTAATGCAGCTTTAGTCCATCTTCCATATTTTTCCACATCTTGGTGTCCTTCTATTTTGCTTCAGAGTTTTAGGGGCAACTCAGCTAGTGCTTTTAGGCTACATCACTAAATATTTTTTCCATTTTTTTTGTGTAAGGATTAGGTATGTGTTGTACAAACAGACCAGCATTAGTGTGGCTTGCAATGTCCTTTGCAAAATATTCATCTTGTGTTATAATGCCCGCAATGACAGACCACAGCTTGTCTGAGAGTGGTATGATTTTTTTGAGCATCTCTACCATGAGACTACAGAGTGTATATGTCAGTTCTACTGAAAGCATGGATTGGGTATCAGCTGTCATAAAATCGTGTCTGGATTTATATTCTAGCTGTAAATTTCACAACTGTCACCTAAAGAATAGCCTCTGCAATCTAGGAGTTGGATCTTCTGACTTTTTTCATGGTTGTTACTTGTAGCTTTGTTTCTGGCAGTTTCTCATCTGCTGTATAAAAAAAAAAAATCAATAATTTTGCACATATATACTAAAGCTGGAGGCTGTTTTTTGATTGTGCATGCTACAATTAGTTATGTAAATAGCAGCATATGCTACAAGTTTCCAGTGATCACCCTGTCTTTATAGAAGTGTTGACTCAGGCTCTGCTTAGAAGTTAGTTGGCAGAAGTGGTTGGTGCTCAGTGTCACAGGCTCCAAAGGCATTGTTTTCTTCAACAATTCCCTCTTGTGATTACTGTTTTCAGTCCATCGCTTATGTTTTCACACCAAAGCCAATATATGGCTTCCAATGTGCTAGGGTGGTAGTCTGACTTCTGTTGGGAAACTTAGAATATTATTGCTGTAGCTCTTTGTATGTCTTAGTCTGTATATAGAGTGATACTGGTAAATGTAGGTGTGCTGTTGTTACTACTGTCTGCCTAAGTTGTTCAGTTTTTCCCTCCAACAAACTTAGGTTATTTCTTTAAGTCTGAACTTGTACTGCTGTCTGAGTTCTAACTCAGCCCTTTCCAGAGCTTTTGGGGATATATAATTAAGTTACACTATTATTTATTCCTATATTAAAGTATTATTATTGCAGCCTCTTTGATATCATCAAGTATTTCTGTGTCTCTTCACAAAATATGATGACTGAAAAATGTAATCCAAAAGGTAGGTTGGTAAAGCAGCAACTTTCAAATGGTGCTTTAAAAGTGTTCATGTACAAATTACTATTATTATTATTATTATTATTATTATTTTTCCTCTTTCCTAGAAGATCCTGCTGGAGCTCTGATGAAGCATTTGGTGTGGAGCAGCTTTTGGCACTTGCAGTTTTCCGGTAGGACTTCCGAATCTTAAACCACAAGCCTCTGAGCTAGAGGAGCTAGGCAAATTAGCTAAAGCTTATTACCTAGTGCCTTTGTTCTAGCTCTCTGTACAGGGGGAGCATCCTTAAAGATAATTTTGGTTAGGAGTTCTTTATTAGTGAATTCTGGAGGAGTTTGTAAATCCAACAAATATCCTATATTAGTAGGTACCACAACTTAAGACAAATTAACTTACTCTTAAGTCAAATTTGTGCTATTATTTTTGAGTCATTACGGATTATTTGTATCTATGTGGTAACACCTTATTGCCAAGGGCATATGATAGTAAAGCAACAATGTCATAGTAAACAGCTTAAAGGCTGGCATGAGATGAAGTTAGATACTGTGAAAAGCCTCCAAAAATAATCCGAACAAAACTCAGGTGAGAATCCAAAATTCTACTGTGGATTGATGAAAAAAATTTTTGAATATTTTGAAGAGTTTTCAGACTAATTGATATACTAATTTCTAAGGAGCAATTAGTTCAGTCTGCTGGGTGCATAGACTAAAAATAAAATGTACTGGATGAATATATTTCCTCAGAGATGAGGAAAGACCCTAAATCTCAGACAGCAGAAGGATGAACTGTTTCAAAAAGGAAACTGGCATAGTCTGTGAGGTAAGAAATGAAATCCTATAGCACAGTATTTTTGATGACCTGGGCTGGTAGAAGTAATTAGAACTGCAAAAAGAAAGAGCAGTCATAGGTAGCACAAGCAGCAGTCTTTCATCAAAATCTTTTATCCGTGTAGTCTTTCAGGATCATTAACAAATTATTGTATGTATAAAACCTTTTATTTTACTGAAGGACAAAGGTTATTCTTTGAGTTGGAAGTTTTTAATTCCTGTGTATTGCTAAATGGTACAATCATTAGGTGCTTCTTTGGATACACGGTTTTGTTAGCACATGCTTTCTGTTTCATCATATGTAAAGTATGCACACTATCATATTTTTGAATGAGTATGGTGGCTCATGGAAGAGTAAAGTCCAGTGGCGATGCGACCCGCTAGTCTAACAGCTACCTTTAAGTGAAATTTTGGTGGTTATAATTTTTAAAATTACTTTTCTTTTTTTTAGCACTTTGCACTAGCTAAACTAGTCTTTTAGAACAAATTTGCATTAAGCAAGCATAACTTCTGTGCATAGGCAAATACTTAGAAACCAACTGTATTTATGCTAATCATATTATTGATAAGGTAAATGATGAATGTAGAATCAAGTAGGTTAATTTGGCCTGATCAATGGATTAAAATGCTGTTTTGTGAAAGTAATTTTTTCTTTAAAAGTAAACCTATTCTCCAAATGTATTTAAAATGTTAATAAACTATTAAATGAACAAGTAACACTATATTCAACATTTTTACACCATTTCTACAGTGGGTAAAATTGTAGTATAAAGTTGGTGTATACTCGATAACAATTTACATGTTTATTTTACCATCTGGTAAATGTGTAAACGATATTTTGAGAAGCACATTTCAAATTCACTTTAACAACTTATCCCCGACAATATGTATCCTATCTCATGTACTGACTGGAAGGATTTTGAAAACCTCTCAGAAAGAAATACAGTAACAAAACATATTATTTTTTTAGTGGTGCTTAAGACCAAGCTTAGCATCAAATGGAGGTCATTCACTGTTTGGGAAAGATTTTGGGAAGTTAGTGGTGTGAAAGAGAGATTTCAGGCTTTTTTATATACCACAATATAAAGATATCATATCATCTTCCCTAAAGAAACCATAGGGTGCATAGGTAGTAATAACAAAACAAATACAGTTTGCTGTGTTGTTGTATAACTGTATTGTATCCTTTCCAGGGGGTTTGAATTTGCTATCTCTTGTGTCTAAATATGGGAAGCTCATTATTAGAAGTGTTACAATGAACCCCAAGTGGATTGCTTTTCTCATGTACTTTAACAGCACTTTGACACTGCAGCCTTCTGCCTTTTTATTTTAGTCTTCTGTTTATTGGTCTCCCTGGATTAAATTGCAAGCACTTTCTTCAATACAACAAACTAGAGAATATTCTTTTGTAGCTTGGCTTTTATTCACACTTTCCTAGCTGTTATTAGTCTTAACTGAAAAAAAAAGACTTCCCTTTCTCCTCCCCCAACCCCAATAAAAATAATAATAAAAAAATGCCCTGAAAGCAAGTCTGCCTGGAGAACACCTCCACACTAATTACCATCTGGCCAATCTGCAAATGAGGTTTGAGAGCAGATTTCAAATGTAGGCTCCAGATAATCTGTGCCTTGTATTAGTCCATTACTCTTTATTAAGAGACGGATTTGAAAGCGTTTAGGCAACTAGAGAAGCAGGCAGGTGTCTTAGAACTTTTGAAACCCTACCAAACATTTATTTCTTCATTCCAGTGTCCAAATACTTTTGACCTGGTACATGGTAAAATACCAGCCTCTGAGGTTGGCAAAGCCCCTTCAGAGTCTGTGTCAGCCAGTTTTGCTTGAGTATATACCTTAAAGATTTCTATTTGGAAGAAGAACAAACAGACAACAGTCTTAAAACACATTTTAAAATGTATTGGTGAAAAAACTGTGTAAAACAATTTGTATAAATTATAATTATCTTCTGTATCAAAGTTAATGAATTAAAAAAATTATATTTAGTTATGTGCTATTTCAGCAAGTGTGAAAAAAACCCAATTTAGTACAGTATTGATCTTGAGTAACTGGAGAAACCTGTAGAGCTGCTCTGAATTTATGTGTATATGTATGCATCTAACAACAGATTTTAGCCAAGTATTAATAAAATTATTTGCCATTAAACAGCAACTTTAACTCTAAAATATTTATTGTTATTTTGTGCAAGTTAATTAAGCACACTGAATTTGACATTACTGTTTTGTTTAATTTAGACATTAAATGTTCTTCACTAATGGATTTCAGGATTAGCAGCTATTTTCTCTTCCTTTTATGTAGCTCTTATGGAGCATAGGCAGGACCTTTCCCATTTGTAAATCAGCACAATCAAAGATGATCTAATGGCTATCAGACTGATAAGAAATTTGCTTTTTCACCTGTGTTCCCTTTGCTGACTGCTTGTTCTGCCTCAGCTTTGTGGAGAAAATGGTGTCAACCTTATATAACTTTTATTCTATTTTTTTAAGAGAGGGGGAAAAAAAACCCAAACCAGAAACCCTTTTAGGAAAAGAGCAGTAGTTGTTTAGGATACCTGCTGTTACAAGCGATCTTCCTACAGGAACTATTTAGTCCATAGGTAAAGTCTCAGTTGAGAGCAACTGGGAACATGGGGTACTAAAACTGAATTTTGTAGAGCCAAGAGCAGTTGTTAACCTGTACTGAAAATGTCTTTCTCTTTAAATCAGTTGTTGATATCAGTATTCTGGAAGTAGATGCTCAAGGAATTACTTAGAGGCTTAAACTGGCTTTAAATTGGAATCATCTGGAAAAAATGTGCAACACTTGGAAAATCTATTTGGTAGAGACCTGAGGAGGTTTCCCAAAAGGATGCAGGTTTGAAGGTAAGTAATTAATGGACTAGGCCTTGAATACTGGGTAGCTTAGCTTTTATTGACTTGTACTAGAATTTTAATACAGCAGTTTTTCTATGAAGAATTAAAAAATTCTTTGTCCTACAAAAACTTACTGTCAAACATGGCAATTGCAACCAGGAGTGCCCACACTAGGAATAAATCTGCTCCTTAGCTCACGGTCACAGTTATTGCGGTAGATTCCAGGAAGAATCTACCCTGAAGAATCCTTGGCTTACAAAATTTAATATGTGTCCCAGATTAAAATAATGTTTTATTTTTAGTGAAAAATACCCAGGCCCATTTAAGAAAGAATAATAAAAACTGGCCTGTCAAAAAGGTGATTTTAAATTAGGCTTCCATTTCCTATATTGTTAATAAATGATGCTCTTTGGCCTCAGGAGCTTCCCCCCCCCCCTTTTTTTGCCTGTGTCTGCTTATTTCCGAAAATTGTAAATATCAAACTATGTATTCAATATTTTAACTTTTTAAATGAACTTTTAAATGTAACTTTTCATTTTTATAGATTTTATTATTGGCTAAAATGGACCTGATAAAATGGCATAAATACATAAATGGAGATTGATAAATTTATTTCAGACTGCCATATGGGAAGGCTGATTATGAGGGCATGTGGAGCACAAAGGCAATTAAAGATATTCTTACTTCTTACTGTGGACCATTGCCTTCTTCCCCATATTCCTTGGAAGCTAAACTGAATAACATTTAAAAAAAATATTTAGCTGAGGATATAATAAATTTTCTCTTTATGTATTCCCTTTCTCTACTGACAGTCAGATTTGCATTAAAGAACATGACACCGGTGACTTGCTGGCAGCTTAAGTAATTGGGGGAAAAAAGTGGTTATTCATACGGAAACAGGAGTTGGCTCATTACAGCCAATCACCTGAATAGCAAATGGTATGGCTGCCAATAGATGGAGAAAAAGGCAAGTCTAGTGGAAAATAGGAGCATTTAAAGGCCAAGAAAAGACATATGGTCTGTCTATGCTTGCCTTATATGCCTGGAAATTATAAATTAAGCTACGGTATAGCCCACCACCTTAATGTGAAAATTCTCCAATTCTTTTCATCTCAATCTTGAGAAATTTAATAAATTTGGTTAATACTACTGTCTTCGACTTTTGTGTCAGCATTTAAAACTTTTTATAAAAATGATACCTGAATTGATTGTTGTCTTTTTGGTTGATTGATTTGGGCCATAAAGGGCCAAAAAGGATGTACTACTGGAGTACTCTCTCTTTCGTAGCACTTGCAGATGTGAATCTGTTCTGTCCTTTACAGATGTCCTTATTTTCATGAGGGCAAGCAAGAAAAGAAAGCAAATGATTCTTGGCAGCTACTTTTTATAAGGTAATTTTGTGATGTTGGTACAAAATGATTTCTGTTTTTAAAAACACTAAACATTTTAATGGATCTCTCTCTTACTTGATGTTAGCTGTAATCATAGTTTTAACATTTTGTGCTCTCCTTTAGTCTTTAAGGTGTATAGTATTATTCCTGTACTGAAACAGAATCCAAGTCCAAATTGGCCCTATGCGTTTTGAAAAAGTTGAGTTTGAGGTGGTTATCTGATCAGCATCTCAGTGAGGCATCAGTAAAAGCTGAGCGTACAAAATCCTTTTCAAATCTGGTGCTTGTTATTTTGCTTAAGAGGCCAGGTTCTTGAACATCTGAAGGCAGATAGAGTTTTGAAAAGATTTTGTGTAGCCTAAAGTGGCTGGAGGAGAGGGAAATGACTTTGCAGGTGCACATCTTTGTACCCTTTTATTCCTGAGGTTGAAAAAGGTCTGTGGAAGTTAAAAAAGTTTGTTTGTTTTTTAGATACTTCCTTATTCCCTTATTCTGAACCATCCCATGGTATGTAGTCACATGGAGGACAGATGCTGAATTCTGTGGGTTTTTTTTTTTTTTTGAATGCTGTGTTCTAAAGCTCTAGTGGTTCTCCTTTCCAGTTAGCAATACTAATAATTATATTATCAATAAACCAACGCGGTACCATGACATAAGTTTTCTGTCCCTTTATTCTCCATTTTATGTACCTGAAGGCAGTAGTAAAACTATTATTTGGGGTTTGTGTTCATGGGCTCTGAAACTATGGAATATTCTACATAGTCCAAAATTTCTCTGCTTGTGGCTGAAAAATATAAAAATACAAATCTTTTTGCTCTCTAAATAATTCCTAGCTTGTTTGTAATGCTATAAGAAGAATATAGTTTAAAATTTTGTTTTAAAACAGACTTTAGGGTTCAAAGAGGAACACTGGAGAGTGAAATGATGTATTATAACTACCATGCATTTAAAACTATACACCTGGTAGACGTTTTGGAAACCACTGAATTTGGAGCTGTATAAAAATGTATATAGGCTAACCTGAAGCAGTTATATCTATGCAGTTACTTATTGGGTCCAGTCACATAGTACACTTGCAGTTCTTTCCTTACCCTCGCCAACATTAGGTCATTTCACCAGTTATTCTGTTCTCCTCACACCTACTGTTTCTTTGACCTCCTTATTTTCACTGTCTCATTTCTGCACGGGGACAATAAAATAATACCAAATGGCGACAAGGAACTGCAGAAATGAAGTTAATGCATCCACTTCAAATCTGACATGCATCCCACGGGGTTATGTTGGGATGTCTGAGGTGTGGAGTAGAGAAAAGTCAATGTTTGCATAATTCTGACAAAATGCTGGGAAGAAAAGCTCTCTTGAACATACTGCTTTATTCTGGGATCACCCTGGATTCTGAGTAGTGCAAATTTTTATTTCAAGAGGCTTTCACACAGGCTTTGATTAAAAGCTTAGGATCATAAACAGAGCTGGGCTTTCTGGTTCCATCTTAGTGATGTTTTTCATTTATATCACCCCATAACTTTTCAGTAAACCCTTAACAGGTAAGACCAATTTAGATAACAAGAGCCTTTCCCCACCAGTAAATGATTGAATCACTCATTTACTGTAGCTCCAATTAATGGTAGTAGAAGTTACACTTGTAAATTCCCCCGTGCATTAATGAGAGAACAGACCCCCTCAGTTTAGTTAACCATCTTCCAGTTACCTGGCACTTTCCCCATCCCTTGTGAGCTCTCAAATATTTAATTAAAGCCTTTCCTTTTTTTCCCCCCACTCCTTCATTCAGTTTGTTGAGTTGTAATTCTTGTTGGCCTGATGCCTTGGCAACATTCAGCAGTTCTAATTGCCTGTATAGTCTGGCCTAGTCATGAAGCCTTTTAACTTTCATTCAGGCTTCCAGCAATATCAGCCTCACTGGTCTCAAGCTTCCCACTCAGGTTCCGTTCACAGCCCTTTAGCTGATTACTTGTTATGTATTTAAAGAGCTCCATACTGTTTATTTCATTTCCTATTTGAGATAGTCTGTTTGCTTAATTTTTTTTCTGTGCTAATTTAATTTTAAACATATAGGGCTGTCTTCCTGGTCAAACAAACCAGAATTTTGCATCCATATGTTACATTAAATAATAATAATAATAATACAACAAATAATAGTCAGTGCTTTCTACTTCTATAATGTCTACCATTGATGATCTCAAAGCATTCTTATTTTACAAGTGGTAAAATGGTGTCAAGAGACATGAACTACTTGTTAAACATTATGTATGACATCTGTTACCGAGCCAGGCACAGGATTGAGTAATTTGGTTTTCACTAATAGCAGTTAGTCTAATAATGCAATATGCTATAGGAGTGATTAGGTTAAAATATACTTAGATTGAATGGGCTGTACCCTTGTAGAGAGATGCCTTGTAGAGATTTTTGTTCTCAGAACACTATCTTCATTGGTGTATAGGACACAAAACTGGATGAACAGTGTAACCCAGCTGATATTCATGTGGACTCCATAAAGGTTATTAGCTCCTGCAACTATTATCTGTGTTGATTTTAGAGTCATGATTATCAATTACACATAGACAAGCCTGGTAAATTTTTGTCTCATTTTGTTTTCTGTCTGAAGACCTACCATTCTCACTTTCCTAGATTTCAGTCTACCTCTGGGTTACTGGGGCTACGAATTCTTTTGCGTCTCTGTAGAGATAATGTGCTAGTGTTATGACCTATGTTAATACAATTTGATTGTGTCCTCTTTCAATGCTAGACATTTTTGTTTACTCCCATTTTTGTTTAAGTCTGCCCAGCTGCTCATCACAGCTCTAGCCTGCAAGGCTAATACATGACCAAGGCTGCATGCCATTGCATGGTCCTTGTGTAGCAATGAATATCTGATCTTAAATATCTGCACTTGGCTTCCGGTATGTGTATGCTTGCGTTAGTTGTTATTATGTCATTAAAGAAAAATATTACATTTGCATGGATTCTTGTTTCTAAGGTCAGACAATGTAACACAGATATGAAGAAAGACCAATGCCATTGGGTCAGCAGCATATGTGAGTGCATGCCAACCAGCTGAAAAGAGGGAGACTTCAGTACTGCCTGGAGAATGATGGTAAGTATCATAAAATGATCATTCATAGTTTTCAGGAGCAAAGTTAGGTTAATTAGTATAGTGATACAAGGATTACTAGGGACTGCATAGGAATATAAGGTGGACTGTGAAGCTAATATCTAAGGCACATGGAAGTATAAGGTTATATGATTTCCTTGAAAGAAAAATCTTAAAATGGAAACCGCTTGTTTCCCTAAGACAAACATTTGAAACTGATCATTTCTGAAAAGCAAAAATATATTTAAAAAAGTGTTTGCACAGGATTTTATTTGCAAAATCGAATTGTCTGGTATGTCTAATTATTTTTATATTTTTCCCTTGTTTGACCTGCATTCTTGACCAGCAATTATGAGCTAAGTTTTATGCATAAATTGGTGCCCAGGGATGAGCTGAGGTTTCTCTTGGATGAGAACTGTGTGGGTTTTAAACAATAGCCTGCCAAGCAATGTATCATGAATCCTAATTGTCTTAGAAAACAGTTGTTCTTTTACTTCAGCAAATACTGTTGTATCCACATTATTAACATAGTTATGTATAGTCATTTCGAAAATCATTCTGAGTTTAAAGAATTCTAATGCTTTATACAGTGATTATGCAAAAGTCTCATGTATAAGCAATACCGATGTTACTGGAAGCGCCTCATATAGAGTCCAAATATAGCAGATCAAATGAAAACTGTGCTACATCTTAAGCAACTGTTGACCCATTTCCATATCAAATTGGTTTCTGTCATAGAAGACTGCTTCTCTTTTAGAGATATTTACTTGTGGTGTGCTAGCTCCAGTACAGTAAAGGCATCTCTTTTTCTGATTCTAATTGACCTTTAGTAATTGGTAAATTGATTTTTTCTAACTTTGTTTATTAGAAACTTTCTATTTAAGAGGCTCTCATAATTAAAGGATTGTTCCTACTCTGTAATAGGTGAATATACCACTGACTCTTGTAAAATCAGTCGCCATGATTCAGCACACATATAGAGACAGTGTTAGGTGTTATGACATGTGCAGGATGCATAGCAGTTGGCTTGATAAGCTCAGTCCTAAATATCTAAACTATAGGGAGGAAAACCTATTTAAAAAAATCACTTTGTCCCTTGTTTATCCAACTTTTTTGGGGGAATAGCAGAATTAATAGAATGTGGTATATCAGTAAAAATTCAAAGATTGCTATAAATACCTAGAGTAGGAAGAAGGTGAGTTGTTAGTGGTGTAACTTGTTTGTGTCACTTTGTTAGAACATTAACAGTATCTTAATATAGATTTCTTTTTTGGCTTCTAATGATACATTCGTTTCGTTGGGGAGGGGATGGGTAAAACTTGCTATTGCTGTTTCTTCAGGCATTCACTGCAGTTCCCTTATGTTATTCCCTAAAAATCTCTTCTGTGGCACGGCAGTGTGCCCTCTAGTGGGCTGACGCTATTGCGATGTTTTCTGCTCTGCCAAAATGCTTCCTCTGTTGCTACGTTATTTGATATGAATACTCTATTGTATGTGAAAATCGATGTAGGCAACGTTGCTGAATAGTAAATTTGAGTTTCATATAATATTTTTAAAGAATGTCTATTTTTAAAATAAAAAGTGTGATAACCAAGGCTGTAGGCAGTGGGACGGGTAGGACTACGGTGGGCCTGCCACTGCCTTTACTCTAAATAATCTGTTACATTGAATAATATCATGCCGGGCATACTGAATTATTCATCTAATATCAACAATATTTGAACATTTTTATGTCAAAATTTCAGCGAAATTTGATTTTTTTCCCAATGGTTTGTATTTGTTTTACTTATGTGTACTGTTGTCTAAAACACAAACATCTTGTACAATGCAAACATTGCATAAATTAATATTATTTTATGAATAAATTTAATTGGCTAGGTTGTTCTGAAACTTTAGCAGCAGTCCTGAGCTGAGTTCATAAATTTTTGGACACCAATGGCTATACAGGATGATTCAAATGTACAAGAATATAAATTGTAAACTCCATGTGGTTATACTTTTTAAGACTTTCCTTTGAAAAGTGAGGTCTAGTCACTTGGAAGAATGTCATAGTATTAACATCATGGTTTCCACTAAAAGCTGAACTCCTTTTCTGAGAACATGGTTTTATATATCGTTTCCCAAAAGAAGCTTCTGATCTCTGTTAGCAGAAGCTGTTTCCTCCCCAAACTCAAGCCTGGTAAGTCAAATATAGAAACAACAAACATGCGTGGTTTTATGTCTCATGTCAAAGATGATGCCTTTAGAAGCAGAGCCGTTTCCATTGCAATGTTAGGGCATGGTCCTAGTAAACCAGCGCTGCTTCGCAAGTATGGGGATTTTGTGTGTTGCAGGGTACATCTTGACTGTAGAATTAGACTAATAAATGCTTCCTGTGATCCATCATGTTACAAAGCCACCTGAGCTCTTGGTTCTCAGTGGTGCTGAGTGCTTGGTCCTCCACCCTCTGCTCGTAGAGTGCTTTGGGGAGCATAGCCATGCAGGGAATGGTCACCTGTGGAACAAGCTGCCCATCCTTAGGGGCCCACAGGGGAGGACTGGGGGAAGGAAGCCTTCTACAATGGAGTGCTTCATGGCGGAGAATGCTCATTTGCTGAAAACTACATTTTTAATGGAGATAGTGTGATTGAAGAAGCCAGAACAGTCAAGGAACTCTTCTGATTGCTTGCCGGCCTGTTTTTTCAGATTTCCACACTTTTGGTAACTTGTGTAGCAGGCTGATCTCATAACCCAAAAGTTTCAAATTCTGAGCTCTTCCCTGTATTATTGATAAGCCTGTTACAGCTGAAGGAAGTGTGTGTGTGTGTGTGTGTGTGTGTATATATATATTTTTTTGTCACCTTGGTCCCTATCAGATAAGTATCCTAAGAAGCCTGATAAGGACTTGAAAGCTGTGAGGCTTTGAAATTACTATGGAAGCCAGGGCTTATGATTTAGTTTTCCAGAGTAAGTTGCCTGTTACAGTTCTCTCCATCGCTGATTATCAGTGCTGTTTTAACTACCATTTACCATGATGAATTAAATTATTGTAACTGTAGTTTTACAATGCCACAGAAGCAAAACATGCTTTTGTAATAGTCAGTGTTTTAGGTTGTCTCTGACTGCAGGCTGTGAATATGTGCTAGATGTATTTGAGAATTTTATGGCAAACATTGGCTAACGGAAGGCTGAGTCTAGGCTGTGTTATCAAGCCTTTCACTTCTGTGAGTTCCAAATCTATCTGAAAGCAGAAAAAGCAAAACAAACCCTTTCTTAAGTCTAAGTGGTATTCTCCAACTGGAATCCTGTTACACATCATCAGATACAAATATTGTTTTAATGAACTCCTCAAATTGATGGCTTTTTTGAAATGCTCCACTGAACTTGGCAAAACCGGGGAAAAAAAAAGAAATTGCAAATTTTTTTGGAATAAATAAGACGTAGCTGCTATTAGCATTTAGCTCTGTATATGATAAAAACTATTTGTATTCAGGTTTGGCGATGATGTAACTTTGAGTCATTCTTAAACTGGAGACATGGGTCTGAATCACAGCTAAACAAGTCACTTTTTTTTTCTTCAGGGATCTTCATCCTGGCTTGACTCAATGAAAGTGAATATGCCACATTAGAGCACAAGCAGATGATTACCAACTATGTTTATTGATGCTACCACTAAGGGAAAATGGCAGACTGATATAAAATAAAGAGGCTTAGCAGATGGAATATTGGCATTTGAATTGGTTAAAATAGATTACTAAATTTACCCCAAGCCTGCCCTTTTGCAAACACTACAGTATTGTTGTCCGTAGAATAACTGTAAACCATTTACGTAGACATCCTTTTAAATGTATTTCCAGTTGAAAATCCAGGCTATTTATTATTACATATGCAAATAATACTCTATTATCAGGGAAATATAAAGCAGTGGTTTCTTGCTAGAACTCCTTTCAGCACTGACATTAGGTATAAGCTGCTGGCATAGAAAGTTTGATAAGAAAGAACACTTACTGTTCCTAGACATCCCCTCTTAACAGAAAAACAGCAAAAGCAGATCTGAAAAAATAATTAGACACACAGTTCTAATTGCAATCAGTGTGAATTAGAAGCAATATCAGATGGCCTGCACTTTGCTAGCCTCTGTGACTGAACAGAGTGGAGAACTGCATGAGCCTGAAGAGGAATTTGAAAGGCCCAAGTAAGGGGTAGAGCTGAGACCTGCCTTGACTCAGCTAAGTACAGAATGCAGACATAGGGTAGACCTGGATAGGTAAAGGAACTTAGTGGAATTTAGCCTATCTGAATTTGGCTCTAGGTGCCTAAATAAAGCTGTAAGATCTTGGCCGTGGTGACTTTGACAGACTCAAGACCAGCTCAAGGAGGCATGTGGCGATTAATTAGTTCTTTGGTTCTCATACAGCAGTTTGTGCTGGGAATATCCAGCAAGGACCCCAGTGGGTAACTTCATTATTGTCACCCTTTATTGCACACCAAGGCATGTTCTTTACATGTGGGTCATCAAAACGATGCTGATTCACCTTATTTGCTCTGGCTGCTTTTTCCATTGGATACGGTTCTTTATGTATTTGAATTAACAGTGACCCTTAGTATCCAGGATGATTCATCACAATCGCCAATGCATATTTATAGCAGCAAAAATTCATTCAGTGCTAGTCAAGGAAATCATGTGTGAATTTAAGTCCAGTTGGCAAGGTAGTATAGTATCTGAAATGTTGGCTGTGCAGCAGCTGTCATTCTATGCCAATCTATTCTATCATACAGTAAGCAGGTGGCTCACACATATTGTTTTTACTACATATCATTTTAATTTTGCAATGTCTCACTGAAATAGGAAATGTGTGCTACTGATTTCAATAAGATTTTCATTATTGAAGCCAGGAGAGCATGTTAATAGCATGCAGCAATTTACAGTGTAGTTGGAGTAATACAGCAGCTGGTGAACCTGTTTATTCCCTTTGGCTGTAGTTGTATATCAGTCTTAAATGTAGCTAATTAACTTCTATTCATTAGGGATTTTACATAAATTCAAGCAGAAAAGAAAATACAAGCCCCAGTTTGCGTTTCTTCAGCACCCTTTTGTGATGCCATGCTGCAGCAACCCAGCAATCCTGTGTTAGACACCCATTGTCCTGTGGCCTGCCAAGGGGGGATCTGTGTGCTCTTCTGTATTTCTGCGATTGGTAACTTTTTGAGGGCTTATCTACTGAAGGAAATGTCCTTATTGCAATGTTGCATGCTAGCTGTTGTGCATGGTAATGATATATCAACATGTTGTAAATAACAGTTTTCATGATACAGCTCTTCAGTGTTTCTCAGCTCCTCAGGATTAGTGTTTGTGTAGGTCAGGTGAGGCTGGCAGGATAGGGAGTAACAGTGTCAAACTGCAGCTATTCTTAGCACCCCTGTGCAAAGTGTGGTCTCTCTCTCTCTGATATATGATGATCTTGTTGGCTTGCTTGAGTCTCAGTATAATTTGTTAGTTCAATTTTATTCTGGTTGGGCAAATAACCTTTTATTTCAGAATATGTAGTATGTCCAGCTGGTTTCTTGTTTCCACTTCTGTGTTTTTTGTTTTTGTTTTTTTCCCCTTTTCTAGCATATTTATTATCCTGGCAGGATATCCTGTTTTATCCGATTGTGACTTCTGTTCATATTATACTAAGCTCTCGGAAGATACTTCTCTGTGTGTGTGGCGTATTGATAATAAAACTGATAATGGATCAAGTTTACCGATGTTTTTCTCAGAATTGTTTCCCTTTCATTTATAAAGGACACGGATAGCAGAACCCTTGTTTTGGCAAGGTAGTTGCAAAATATGTTCTTTGAGGGAGCTTAGGGTTACACCAAAAATAATTAATGGGAATTAGGAAAGAGAAAGGGGGAGAGCAGAGAGAGATAAGATGTGGGATTGCCTCTTTTCCCTTAAGCTGTAATATCTCTGAGTTCAAGGTCTTGTGTTTCAGTGAAGATTGTTTTTTTCCCTAGATGAGCCAAAAGATACTTATAACCTACCTGACTTTTCTTAATTGCTTGTGCCTTTTTCCTTGCCCCATTCTCTCTTTTTGGGGTCACTTTGTCCTTCTACGCTTCAGTGTATTTGCTCAGCTCCTCTTTTTGCTCCCTCTGACTCTCATCTTCTGTGTCCTTCTGCAGACTTCTTTTGCTGTTCCTTCCTCTGCATTGTTGATGTCTTTATTTCTTGTAACTGGGACACAGTTTACCAGTTCATGTGTCATCTTATGCTAAATCTCTAATTCCTCTGACAACCTCCTTGTGACTTGTATGATTTTCCCAGAACAGTAGTTTGGAGGCTGAAGATAAGATCAAAAGGGAGATCAATATTATCCTCTCTTCTGAAAATCAGATATCTTATACAAATCAATAAAGAATCACTCTACCACATATCATCCTGCTCAGTGCAGTGCTACAGCAGCTCCCTGCAGTTGTGTCATTTGGACACTGAGTGGCACTAAAGCCCATGTCACTGATAACACAGCACATTCTCAAATGGGTTCTTCATCTCGCAAGGATGCGAGGTTTTATATAAGCAAATTTGCAATAGGCATTGTGTGTCTTATACATGTTGCTTCTTCAGTTATTTTTCAGGAGGAATTTATTTATTTGAAATATTAGTGGTATGGTTTTGCTAGGGATGATTCTGAAAATGTTGAAGAATTCTTCTGACCTACACCTTGACATCTTTTAAATTAATTGACACTAATTATTAGTTTCAAATGGGTTCAAGATATCAAGTGTTCTTGTGGAAGTCCTACATCAATGTGAACATTGATAAAATTTATTTCTTTAGCTCAGAAAAGGTGTGGAGAAATGTCCAATATTGTAAGTGCTATCGAACCATGACCTTGATGTCCTTTCTAAAAATCTTTATGGGAAAAAATGCATATTCTGCAATACTCCATTTTCCTAATGAAATTTTGTACAACTTAAAGTTAATTGAGATCCAGCTCCTAGTTATTAAAAAAGTACAATTTGATGAAAGGCTTTTAATTTTCCTTTTGGAGGAAAAAAATAAAGCAGATTTGGTTATATTTGCTTTTTTTGCAGGAAGGTATTTTTGTGTCTAATTCATGGCCTGAATATTTCATTCAAGTTTCTTAAGAGTTAGAGATTAGGAGTGATTTATTTAGAAAATGTGCCCAGGTCATAAGGTTTTTCTTTAGCCTTCACTTGAACAAAACACCTGGGACTTGACGTTAGACAGTTGCACTTTGTGTTTGACAATTTTTCCTGGAGCTCAAGCCTGGACCACACTTGGCACCTTGCCCTTTTTCATTATGTTGAGGACAAAGTGGTACTTCCAGCTCTGACCTGCAACATTAGAGGTGTAGCTGTAGTATGTGCTTAAAAGTGAAACTCCTGGGGGGAAAACCTGCCAATTTTAGGCATAATGAAGTGGTGGTCATGTTTCCCTGTATGATTTAGACACAGCAAATGTGTCAGACAAATGAAGCTAACTACAGAAATCATTCCTTGTCCTTACTGCTTTTCTCTCTTTTCTTATGATGCTGCATCTATTGACATTTACAAATTCCTCAGGGTCCCACAGATCCTGCTTTGGCTTTTAATCCTTTCTGGAAAGTTTACAATGACAATAAATGAGTGATTTACTGTTTTTCTTACTCTATGAAATTTACCTCAATCATTGAATTATGTATACAAGTGATACGTCCTATTTATTTAGTGTAAGTACACTAATCAGATTGTGCATTCCTAATCAGAGCAGTACCTTATTTCTCTTCACAACTGGCAGATGGTGTACACAGATGATTCTGTTAGGCACAGAAGAATTCTAAGTGGGTGGAGGAGAGTTTAGTGGTACTCATTACTTTTTGCCACCTTTCATCTGTGCATTGCAGCACTGGCTCACTTCTTCACACCATTTTGAGGCAGGTAAGAACAACTTCTACTGAAGTGAAACTGAGCCAGCTGGATAAGTTCTTGCATCGCCTGGAAAAGCTACAGTTTCCAGACCATAATGACTTGCCTACACTTGGGGGAGGGGAGGGGAAGGAACCACAAACAAACAAACAAACAAACCCAAAAGAACAACTTCACACCCAAACACAGTTTCAGGTGGAATTGTAAGTATAAAAGACTACTGTGTCCTCAGCTGGGTTTTTTTGTTGGTTTGTTTTTTTAATAGCACAGAGAAAGGTAAATCAACTCTTTGGAAGGGTCTTTCATCTCTGGTTTGTTTGGACTTTTTCACTGGTTTTGTATGTGAGATATGGAAAGGTGGGACTTCAGGATTTTTATTTAACTTATATTCGTTTCCAATATCCGAATGTTGTTCAGCAGTATGAAAAGGGCCTTCTGCAAGCTGACCATGTCTTCTGTAATGCCTGGCTACTAGCTAGCAGGTATCATAAGCACAACTAGTGACCAATATATTTTCTATTGAACACATGGCACAATAATGCCATGGAAGAAGAATAGGTAATGAACTGATGCCTTGCTTTCATACACTGCAGAGACTGCATGTTTTCATTATATTTTGCTTTGTTGAAAGAAATAGCCATATAAATATATATTTTATCTTGGCTATATGGCCCATATTAAACTGAGGCTCTGGATCTTAGAAGGATGTCAGATCAGATTCTTATTTAAATGCTACACTTTGGATAAAGTTTCAGGATCAGGTATACATGCAGGAAAAATTCATGTGATCTATTGTGTGACAGTCATTATCAAGTTGCTGTGCAAAATATGGTATATTTTTTGATACTTACTTTCTCTGCAGCAGAAGCAGATCATAGGTATTGTAAGGAACCCTATGTAAAGTGATAGACTGTCCAGGTAGACTAGCCAGGCCTTTGTCTGTGGTTATATGGCTAAGGTTGATATTCTTCTCATAGCCATGTATGTCATGCTTCAGATAACTTACCACTCTGTCCTGAGTTTCAGACAAATGTGGAATTGTCTTTTGACTAAGTCCTCTGCTCTAAAACTTGTGCCTTGCACAGTTACCAGAAGCTGTGCAAAATACATTTTGCAAATTTTGGCAAGCTGTTTTTGTAATACCATCATTATTGTTTTAAACCATAATAGATGGTAGCTGTATCCCTTTTGTCTCAGAGGCTCTTCATGTTCTTTGTATGGACAAAATTTGATTATTGAGTTCTCTCTTTCCTGGCAGTAAATCTTGCAAATTGATTAGAAGCTGGAGCATTGTATTTACCTTCCTTCTGTTTAATATCCCCAAACAAGTATTTACTGTTTCAGAGTGTGAATGGTTTTCTCATATCTAAGCCAGCATGGTAATGTGTTTTCATTTGTGAATAGTTCTGCTTGGAAAATGGGCAGGTAATTTATTATAAACCTTTCAAAAGGAAGAGAAAAATATCTTTTGCTAGATTATTTTGTACTACCTCTTTGCATTAAAATATGTTCTTTTTTGATTGATTACTGCCATTTTCCCAAATCATGAGGCTATCAGCTATGGTAAAAATGTACTCCTCTCACCTCAGGGTTTGTTCATGACCTAGAAGAAACTGCAGAACCTGTGACAGTAGTCAAAGAGTAGCTCTGGCTAGATTTCCCTTTGAGATACAGGCTTCTTCCATTTTCATTATTACAAAACCTAGTTAAATTTTGTTATCAAAATTTTATATTTAATACAATATTAATAGTCATGTAGAGTCACATCCTTACAATTTTTCTTATCATGGAGAAACAGGAAAGTTTCCATGCTAATTCTGTTGATCTCACTTTTCATAGTTTAAAGGTTTTACTGGCTTACAGAATTGTACAAAAATGCACTGGTGTGCTCTTCATTTTGTTTGCCACTTTTAAGTGATCCCAAAACAAAGAACATTCTGAAAGATCTTCAGGGAGGCACTGTACAATGACGTTCATCGGCTGTCTTCAGTGCATCTTACATCCGTCAGACTGTCAAAGTCATTAGGGAGATGGAAGTTAGACTTGCAATACTACAAATTCTGCCAGGGAAGCAGGGTTGGTACTAAACAGACTTGCACTGTACTTGGTGCTAGTGCAGTTCTACTACCTGCATTATCATACCTGGTAATGCATGGACAGCTCAGTTATGACTGCGTGCTGCAGTCATAGCAGTATAGTTATTCTCCGAGATAAGACCCATAAATACAATAAAACGTAACTCATCTCCAATGGCGGTAGCGGTATAAACATATAACAAAATACTTATAGTACGCTAAGTGCAAAACCCTCAAGAGGTTATGCTCCTGCCCACCCTGAATACAATTCAAGTGACTTATTTTAGTCCAGTAGTGTAGCTGTAGCTTAGTCTAAGGATGCAAGAGAAACAAGGGTCTGTAGGGAGAAAAACGCTTCTCTTAATATGGTTGGAAAAATGGATAAACTTTTGAACTTCTAGTCTTTTCACTAGATCTAGAAAGAAGTAGCAAAATTCAAGCTGTACACAGACTTTGCAAATGTAGTCCAGATATGAAATCAGCCATTTGAGATACGAATTTCTTTGAATTCAGATCTGCAGCATTACCCTGATGACTGTCCATTCTTGGGGCAGGGCAGACCAGCTTGTTGTCATGAAACCACCCTTGACTCTGGACTTTATGCACTTTCCAGTCTGTGTCATGACTGCTTAGTGGGTACCAGGCCAAGCCCTGCAGTCCCAGTGTTTCATTGTCCTGACTGCAGTACACTACAGCTTCCCATTGGCTCACAAGTTATGATTTCCTTTGTATGAAAACTATGGCACTGGAAGAGAAATGGTACCAGTGGTCTTGTTTTGATATGGATATGCCAGAGTGTGAACAGTGGGAGCTGAGGAGCAGTCTTGTGTCCTACAGCATGGGCTTTAGTGTACCACAGCCTAAGTTGTGCACAATTTTGGTCAAGGTTTTAATCAGTCCATCGCTGTTGTCAAGATACGTGATGTGATGCCAAAGCCAAATTATTAACAGTTTATGCTTCCACCAGTGCAAGTGAGTCAGTGTGATGTTTATGTTTGAAAATTGTGTGATTCTGATAACCTCACACTTTCACTTTGTGTGTTTGAAGTTTTTGTGTGTGCAGGGAGTGTATTGGAATTCCGGAGGTTTTGACTGCTTCTGGAGGTTTTGACTGCTGGCAAGTGGTATCAGATATTTTACCTATGTGAACATGTTACATGTTTTTTTTTTTAGCAACAGACAGCAATCCCTCAGGCTAGAGTACTGGGATACTCATTGCTGAGCATAATGCAGTGACTAGGGAATGGACTACATCTATGTCCTTACACTTATGAATCTGTGAATAATGTGGTGTTTGCAAAAATGGCAAACAGATTACATGTGCTAAATGGCTTGTCTATCTTTTTCATATACCCTATAAATAGATAAGATAATAGAAACCCCATGTGCTCAGACTTAGAGCTCTCACAGACAATGAAGATAAGATTTTTTTTGGAAACTGTGAGAGTTCTCTGCTACTCTGGTAGGGGTCTGTAAAAATCATTTTATCTGAGTTTAATATTATAGCAATAATTAGACCTTTAATATTGGCATACTGGTACTTTTCAGGTTTCTGTTTATACCTGGAATTTTAATCTGATGTCTTTTTATCTTGGGTGGAGGAAAGTATGATTATATTTTAGCTTAAGTACCACTTCTTTTCCTAAACGGAAGTTTTGAGCTCAATTCTGTGGTCAGTGTGTTTAACTTTGGTTGAAATTGAATGAAATTTGGAACTCAGATTTTATACAGATATGTACTCTGTAAATAATCTCTCTTTTTTCAGGCGTAATGCAAGACACCTTGGGGAGGTTAATCTGACAATGTAATATATCTAATATGTGGCTATCGACATCTGAGCAATTTGTGTGAACTCCTTTTAAAGTCAGTGAAGAGGAACGGGTACTCCTAGGTCATGATTCATCTGACCTATTTTAAATGTTTACCTGAGGGTGAGATGAATTATGACCAAACCTTTTTCTCTCTGTAAACTATAAAATAAGCCTGGAATGCTCATGGAAATTTAGGTTGTCAATGCTGTAAGTATATAATTTGAACAGACTTCAGTTTGTTAATGTCTCTTGCACTGGGGGCATAAAGCCAGAGGCACTGCTCCAGATGTGACATCATGAGTGCCAAGCAGAAAGGTGTAATCACATCATTGTAGCTGCTGGCTGTTGACCTTTGGGACCAATGGCCCATCCGGTTTCTCATCCACTCTGTGGTTCACCCATCCAGTTGATATCTTCCCAATTTGTCTACAAGGGTGCCATGAGGGACTCTTTCGAAAGCCTTGCTAATGTCAAGGTAAATGATACTACTTGCTTTCCCCTTACCCACAGATACAATCCTTTCATCACGGATGGCAGCCGGGTTGGTTAGGTACTATAGGCTTTGTTTAGTTCTAAGCTTTTGGACAAATGTTTTGAGTATATGGTGGTAGCCTACAGAATATATACCACAAATGGTTACGTATTGGGATTTTCAATATGTTTTTATATTTTTGTCACTATGGTCAAACATTGTGCACTTTGTAATATTCCTAAGTGAAATCAATGCAGTGAAATTCTCATAAAATCAAGGGATTTTTATCCCCCACCGACTTCAGTGAGGCCAGTATTTCAGTAAAGATTTCACTCTGTGTCCTAATTACCTGCCTATTGGGAAACACACATGGGTTTGTTCTCTTCGAAGAATTTAAAAGCTCAAATGAAAAGTATTTCTCTTTAAAATTGTTTTACTTTCTAGTAACTATTTCAATATGGATGAAAGAAGACAATTGCAGTTCAATGCAAATTTTTTCTAAATTCTTATTTTTGATTGGATTTGGCTACTTCAGTAAGAAATGCACTGTCATCTGACGTAGTGCATTTGGCCACGTTAGAACCGCGTCATTTTATACCAACTGGTCTTGTGAAGTCTCAAACCAGTTAGACTCCTGATTGCTGGGTCTCAGGTAAGTTTTTTTTTGGAAATGTATTATTTGGAAAAATACAAGGGACAAGTATTTCTGTTTCACTAGTAGGTCGGTATTATTATTCTGCAGGCAGAGAGGCACAGAAATGACTTTCCTGTATGGAGTGGCTAGAGCAGCAAAAACTGACAAAGGTGGTATATTGAAACCTTGAAAGCATTTTTTTGAGCCAATTCTGTCATCTTTGTCAATAATATGTTACATGGAGACTTAGTTTTTCTGAAAAGCCATTGGAGAGTTAGAAATTATGAAACCAGAAAAATATACTTACAATGAATGCTACTCACTATATGATTTCTAAAGTAATTGTCATAAAAATCTTCTGAATGGCCAGAAAGCTCAGGCTAGAAGGAATGTGTTAATTAGCAAATGAAATAGGAGTGAGTGTTCCTTCATTTGCATTTGGTATCTCAGAGTGTGCTCTCATAGAAGAGAAAATAACCCTATTTGATAAAGGAACTCCGTGTTGCTAAGGCTAGATTCCTTCTAGAAGTTACGGGTAGGGAGAGAACTAGATTGTCAGCTCTATAAATTAACTATATCACTGGTTTGATTTACAAAGGAACTTCAGTGTTAGCTATAATCTAGAATGGGATTTTATTAGAGTATTCAGTAACTGTAGAAACTTTGTTTAAAAATTTGAATTAAGAAATTACTTTTTTTTTTTAATTTGACTAGTGTTGAATGAACTTTGATGTATTTTGAAAACTTGAGGAGGAGAGGAGTACTTTTTCTCCCAGGAGTAATTAATATAGCTGGAATGTTGTGGCAAACAAACCTGTGGGTTGCCTGCAAATCAAGAGCAAGTTTGGGGATCCCGTCAGTGGAGAGCATGTTTCTTCTGAAGTTATAATGGCAAAAATGGGAGAAAATTTTATTGGGTGAAAGAAAAATTCCTGTGATGGGGATAGTTCAGTGCCTGACAAAGGGCATATATTGGACAGCTACTTAATGATTTTGGGAAATAGTATATCGACACAGAACTGTCTGTGGCACAGTCAAAAAAAATCCAAGAAACAAAAGGCAAAAAACCCCCCGCAGGTTTCCTCAGTTTCAGTCCACTCCTCTAGGTATAGGTGAGAAAAATACCTTCCTCAGTATATGATCAGCATACAACAATTTCATGCGAGTGGCCTTCAGCTAAACATCTGTTTAGTTGGTTCATCAACATCGTAAGAAATTAAGAAAGGATTCAACCTCTACTTGTTTTCTGTGTCAAACACCTATCATACTGTACTTTTTATATAAGAGGAAAAATTTAATCTGTACAAATTTTAAAGGGAATAAAGTTTTGAGGTGAGATCTTACTGCCACTGAAATCAATAGTGAAACTTCCACAGATGCCATGGAGTCCAGACTTCATCTTTTTCTTGATATTGTTAAGTTTGTCTGGGTTTACACAGATTAAATACCTTTTAGAGAAATACATTCTTCCATTCTGTTCTTGTTTCTGAAGCTTGGAAATTAATTTGTGGTTTTACTTGAAATACAGATACCTGTAAGAAGCTGCAAATGAATGGTCTCTTAAAGGTTTCTCTTTATTGAGGGAATACTTTTATGAGACGTATGCACAACATGAACATTAAAAGTTGTGCTAATAGTATTTTTATTTATCAGTGTGTTTGAGGCTTGAGCTGAGTAAGGAATTGAGAGAGGGCAAACTGATCTAACCCCAGTCCTTCCATTGTCTGATTTTGAATACTGTGTGAAGCTGTTTACTCTGCTGCTAAAATCTACTGGCAACCTTGTGAGGTCTGACAGAGTGCAGTTTCTCTTTGGAATTATGAAGAGAGTGAAAGTATTAGAGAGGCATAGACATAAATGACTGAATTAGATAGGCTTCAAGCACATTTCTACAACTGGGGCAATTTAAAATGTGTAAGCAGTTCTCTTTTTCAGTTTTGTGACTAAAAAAAGCTTAGCTCTGAATATCTGAGTTTTTGAGAGTCAGATTTCAACCACAAGAGTTAATTTGGGTATCTTTTTGTTGAAACTATGTGAAAATTGTGAGTTGGCTCTTGCATATGAAAGCTATTAAGTGCGCCTTTGGTCTGAATCTCATTGTTATTCCATGATAATATGATTTTGTAACAAACAGTGATTGTTCTGGTATTCCTTTTATACGCAACCTAACTTTCTAGCTGGCTGAGACAAAGCCAAATATCTGAGCAAATTCCCTCTGCAAGTATAAAGCTTGGGTGTGACACCACGCAAACTCTGTACTGCTTCAAGGACCCGAGTGGCCTGGGTGCAGATGAGTCTACTTCTCGCTGCTTAGCACTGCTGTTTCTGGGATTAGTTCAGATAGCTTTGGTGCCTTAGATATACGTGCAAAATATTACTATTCATAAATTGCATCTATCTCAAGACTTAGTTCTATTTAGAGTTGCATGAATACATATGGAAAAACTACTGGCTGTTTTGTGCCTTGTGCTCAATTGCAGTAAGGCCACACAATCGGTGTGGTCTGTTGCTGACCCTGATAGACCTCCTGCTGAAGTGCTTACAGTCTAAATCAAGTGACAGGCAAAAGATATGATTAGGATTAAAAAGGTGAAAGGAGGCATATGTACTTCATAATATTTACTTTAATACGTATTACAAATTTGCAATGTAGCAAACAAAGCCAGAGCCAGCCTTGCCCATCTCTCACAGTAACCATTATCTGACGCTTTAGACTTTACCATTAAAACTCTCAATGTGATGCAGCAGTTAAGGGGACTGTCATGGTCCATGATGTGGAAAAGAGGGTGATCCAGAGTTAAAAGGCGTGCAGTTTGGCTTCTGAATACAGCATTGTCGAGTCAAGTTTGGGAATATTCTATGCAGTTCTAGTGCCAGAAGAGATTGGCAAATCAGAATAGTTCAGAGGAGCTATGAGAATGGTGCAAAATTTTGTTTTACAGCAAGGCATTAGAGACTTACTTGAAAGGAAGAAAGTGTTAACACAGTACTTACCTGTATAAAGACAAGGTTCCTGATATCAGAGGACTCCTTTGCCTACAAATAAGAGGTGTAGCAAGATCCAATGGCTAGAAGCTCAGTCTAGGCAAATGTACTCTTACATCTGTAAGATACATATTTAGTTTTAAATAGTTAATTGCTAAAATAATTGACCAAGAAAGAGTATATTATCCCTCTCTTGAAGGTTCTAAATAACTTTCTGAGGGATGATATATGTCAGTGACTAATTAGGGCCCAATTCTGCATGTTTTATTTAGCAAGTCAGATTAAATGGATGATGTCTGAGGAATTTCTCTCATTTGAGAGAATACTTAAAATAAAAGCCTAGAAAGAGTAGCTACCTTAATTGGTGAACTAATTTATTGATTCATTTTATATATTATTTTATTAAGTAAAAAGTCTTCATACCTTTTAAATCATTTTATTATAGATTTTTAAATAGTATTCTCTAATATTAACATACCAAATAGCAAAAATTATAGGCCCAGCTTAGAATCGGAATATCATAATGTTCTTAACCTTGGGTAGATGATCCATTTGGGGAAAATTAAAGTACTAACGAGTATTTGGTGCTCTTCACCGACACAGATTGTCTCACTGTGTTACAAGAGTTGTAGGACTGGGTTTGTGGACACAGGGATATTTCATTGGCATTACTTTTTTTGGCAGAAGAATGTGAGAAGTGAGACAATTATTAGAATACTTTTTTCCGGTTCTGATGCCAGTAGAAAAAAGAGATCAAGTCGCAATTGAAGAATGCATCCCAATCAACGCTGAATCTTTTTGGATCATATTTCAACTGAAATAAAGCAGAGTTAAATAATTTCAGATATAGTATATTAGCAAAAGAATGAGCTATTACTGCTTCCCCCCAAAAAATGAGAAACATAACTGAGTACCACCTGTCACAAAGGCAGTACAATGAATCCAGATGGTTATTTATTTTCAGACAGGAAGGAAGAATGGAGGAGAAAAACTGCTGCCAGAATCTTTTTTTCCCTTTGTTACCTTCCTGTTTGAATGGCATCTCTTTTTACAGAAGGAAAAAATCTCAGAAATAGGATATATTGATGGGAGTATTTTGATATCTCAAGATAGTTCACTTCAACATAAACTGCAGTTTGAGAAGTCCACCCGTTAGTTTTTCAACTTCTATGATGAGCTGGATGAAAATAGAATGAAAAGGATTTTGGCTGCTTAGTTGGGATTTTTTTTCTGAAGCTTGGAAAGTGATTTGCAGTTCTACGTGAAATACAACTATCTGTAAAAGGTTGCAAATAAATCATCTTTTAAAGGTTTCTCTTTACTGAAGGAATACTTTTATAAGAGATATGCACAATGTGAACATTAGAAGCTGTGATGTCTATTGTGTGTATATTCTTATTTATCAGTGTGTTTGAGGCTTGAGCTGAGTAAGGAATTGAGAGAGGGCAAACTGATCTAACCCCAGTCCTTCCATTGTCTGATTTTGAATACTGTGTGAAGCTGTTTACTCTGCTACTAAAATCTACTGGCAACCTTGTGAGGTCTGACAGAGTGCAGTTTCTCTTTGGAATTATGAAGACGGTGAAAAGATCAGAGACATAAATGACTGAATTAAATAGGCTTCAAGCACATTTCTACAATTGGGGCAATTTAAAATGTGTAAGCAGTTCTCTTTTTCAGTTTTGTGACTAAGAACTACGTGGAAATGTAGAGTTCACTTTTGCTTAGTAGTTTTTCTTTTCTTTTCTTTTTTTTCTTCCCCCCAGGCATTCTGGTAGAGTGTCTGACATGTTTTATGGCTAAACTGGGAGAAGAGCCAATACACCCAGGATCCCCTTCTAGAACAAGAATTACACTTGGAGAAGCAGTTTAAATGGAGCAGTTCTTTCAGATTGTAGCTTTATTTTGATTACAAAATGAAAACTGACAGAAAGGTACGATAGTGAAAATAGAAGTGATATGTGGCCAGTAAGTGATACTGGGCTTCTGTGACAACTTTTATGCAGATATATGAATATTCATATACAAATACTATCATACATATGATATATCCCCTTTTGAACAGATTTTAAGGAATAAAAACACTATTCAGTGGGGTTTAAAAACATTGACCCTGATTCAGAAGAACATCTGAGTTCTGGCTCACTGCAGGCTGAAGGGGAAAGAGGTAATGTTAGGAAGAAGAATGAAAGCCAACTTTTGCCATCCTTATTTTCTTCAGAAATTTGACACCAGGCAGGGCTCAGATCAGTTTCTGACCTAAATTCAGGGCATTATGAAAGAAGAAAAGTACTCCCTCCTCTCCCTGTTCAAAAGTTTGTTTCAGAATTTTGTCATTGTAAACCTAAATTTAGAAGCCCTTGTCTCTCATTTATGTAATACGCTGCATATGTGCATTAGCGTAAACTGTAGTAATGCTCTACATACATGCATATGTGTAAAGACAAAGTTAGTCTGGCATAAATCTGTCATAAACATTTCACTTATATATCCTAGGTATTCTTAAAATGCTAAAACCTCAGTGCATCTGCATGTCATAATTTCACAATGCCTGTTCTTGCATTCAAGTTTCTCAAATCATTGATGACTTGACAACTTCCTCTTACAATTTTTGCTAGCCTTCATGTACCAAATCTTGAAAATATGACCTGGTTGTATTTTAAAAGCTCAAACTGAGCTGAGATACTGAAGGCTGGCCTATCTCATGCTTTTAAAGCTATCATAATCTTTCTTTGGGGAGAGAGGCTACCTTAAGCTTGCTTGGGGACAGCTTTACTACTGGGATAGAGTGATACTGCAGAAGAGAATGCTGGACATGACTAGCTCAGATCATGTCAGATACAACCTTCAAAGGAGCCACCTAAAAGAGAAAGCAGAATTCAAATTTAGTTATAAAAGAATTGGAGAAACAATCTATTTCAGAATTAATATATTACTTCCTTCTCATTCTGCCTCTTTGCTAGGATGCATCTGCTAGGATGTTACTAGAAAAAAAATCTGCATCTTAGTTATTTGGTTAAAAATAAAGCTTTCAGCCCAGTCCTTTGTGCAAAGTGGTAAGTTTGTGGCTTTGTAGCTGTGGAGGTCTATGAGATTTTTGTGAGTAGAGCAGGGCAATACAGAGTGATTTAGGGAGGTTTGTCATTTAACATGTTTTTCCCATATTTCATCTATTAGATGAATAATGGCTAATTCCTTACTCTGTAAGGCACTCTGACAAAGGTTCATTGCAAAAACAAGTTAAATGAATGATTCTAGCTCTCTGTTGATAGCCCATTCAGTAACGCATATATGGCTTGTGTGAATGGTGCTTGTAATCTTGATCCTGTTTCTTCACTGTGAAATGTTTGTATCACAGGAATAGCATCACGTATGCTGTAAGCTGACACTCTTCCTTAACAGTCTTGGTAAAATCCAGTTTATTCTTACTCTTGGTTTCAGATGTGTATATGTGAATGAGTGTGTTTTGGGGAAATCTATTGGGGAGTGAAATATGTGATAATGCCATTGGGCTCGGTGGACCTTATTTAAAAAAAAAAAAAATCCCCTAGGACAATTTTGAGATATTTAGGCAGTGAAGACTAAGGATGCTTACAATACTGTTCATTGCGATACCTGCCTGTAGACTGAAGGCTTTCAATCCTACAGGTTTCACAAGTGGTATATTCACTTAATTTTTTTTTTTTTATTTACAGAAGAAAATAACTTTAAAACACATTCCAAGCCTCATTGTGATGTTTACAGCTTAGTTATAAGCTCCTGCAAATAGGGTTTTACTGTGCAAATGCTGACGCAGCCTTACCTCTAGTGACCTGAGCGACCTACTATATTAATTACTGTAGATCAGTAATCACGTTATAGAAGTATGCATCTAGTCTCTGTCCCAGATTCTGGACCACAGTGTCATTTGTCTTTCTGTAGAGTGTAACACATGTATTGCTTTGTACAAGGACCACATTCTCAGTTGTCAGAAATGGCTCCCTTCTTTATAAAAGGCATCTTCTACTCCCTTTTTCTTAGTATTACCTTCCCAGTTCTGGGTCTGGCCTGGCTGCTGATGAAGAATATAATAACTTTTCCGACTTAGCTGTCCTGCTAGGCAGTATTGGACTTGTGTCAATATTACAAGCATTGTGGGGCTTGAATGTCCTTGTACTTACTTGAATAGCCAAATTTCAGGCTTGATGACTGCTTGTGTAGCTTACCAGGGTTTGGGCATGGCTGAATGTAACCACAGAGGTGCAGAGGCAGGTAGGCTAAGGGGAAGCTAAATGTGTAGCAAGCTTAGTTGATAAAACTGGATGAAGGAGGGGGTAAGCCACTGTTAAATTAATTGTATCCAGATACAGTTACCAAGTATGTCTTTTGTAACTTACTGGTGGAAGGGAATTGTGGAGTTGTTTCAGTGCAATGGGACAAACCTCTATTTGAGAGGTGCTGTCTGAGTATAAAGGTCAAAGCCAGGCAGGATCGAGCAGGGGATCAGTGTTTTTCCGTGCTCTGATGATGATGTAGCAGGATCTAAATGAATTTTGACCCAATAGTAATTGTTCTGCCCTGCAGCATCAGTGTTTGGGGGAGTGAGGCCAAGATCTGGCACGAAACAGCAGCATCCTGAGCTGGGTCTCGATTTTTACCATGGTGACACTCGGGGTAGGCCTGGTGTGTGGTCCCTTCGCTCCCCTCCCCTTCCCCAGGAGCGGAGCCCCTTCCCCCGTCAGCAGGGGGTTTAGGGCCCGGGCAGAGCAGCTCTGGGAAGGGGCCGGGTGGGAGAGTTGACGGCACCGTCGCGCTCGGGGGCCGCCGCCGGGTTGCAGGGAAGAGCCCCGCACCCGCGCGGTCCGCCCGCGCCCGAGACCCCGCCGGGCGGGCCGGCGCCGGCAGCCGCCTGGGCCCCGCAGGCAGTGGCAGCCGGCGGCGCGGGCCGGGGCGGGGGCGGCGGCGGCAGGATCCGGCCGGATCCCGCAGGTGGATCCGGCTTTTACCTCCCCCCGCCACCGGCCGGCGGGTGCGGAGAGCCATGTGACTGGCGAGAGCTTCCTGCCTCCGCGCCACCTGATCCGCGGAGGCAGCGCGGCGCGGCGAGCGGCTCCCGCAGCGCCGGGGAGCGCGCCGGGCGGCGGGGAGGGCGCCGCCGCGGGCCCCGCCGCCGCATGGAGACGCAGGACCAGGGCGCGCAGATGGAGCCGCTGCTGCCCACGGTACGGCTGCCGCAGCGCGGCCCGGCCGCGGCCGCGGGGGGATGCGGCGCTCCCCGCGGCGCCCGCCGGCGGGGGAGGCTCCCGGCCGCGGGGAGGCAGCCGGGGAGGGGGCAGCGGGGGGGCCGCCTCGCCGCCTGGATGTGCCGGCGACAGGAGCGGGTCTCTCGGTGCATGGGGAAACAGGTTGGCTTGGCTTGCTCCGCGCCGAGCGATGCGCTGGCGAGCGATGCGCTGGCGGTGTCTCGGCGCCAGGGCGTTTGCGGAGGGAGCGAGTGTGTGTGCGCGTGTGTTTTGTGGGTGCGCGCCGGGGCGACCACCGCAGTGCCCCCCTAGCTCCCGGCACTCCCTTTCTCGGCACCCCGTTCTCCCCCCACCCGCCATCTGCCCGCGGAGAGAGTCTGCGAGCACAGGCGGCGCAGGTTTTGGGGCACTGCTGGGCAGTGAGTACCTGTGGGCTGCTCTCTGGGAGTCCTGCTCCCTTCCCGAGATCTGGGCTCTCTTTGGAGGTCCCTGGCTCTCCCTAGCTTGCACACGGCAGAGGAATTTGCTGAGATCCAGTGCTTGCACATCAGGCTCCCTTTCTCTCTCTCTCTGGATTCTGGTCTGTGCTTTGCACTGTGGTGTCGCAGTTTCTTGTGCTCCAGCATGGAGCTGATCATCTGTGGGGTTATTGTCTTCTGCCCGGTACGTGGTGCACCGTTGCTACAGACCACAGTGTGATTGCACAGCTGCAGCTGGGTAGTATTTCGCCAGCAAGCATGAAAGGGATCAGTTGGCGGGGGTACATTGTATGCTGTTAGATCAACAGGGACCCTCTTTCCTGCCTGCCTCCCCCAAACACAGGGTTTGCAAGTACACACAGGCTTTAAATGTGGGTGTTGATCTTGATCTGCTACTGAGAGTCTGTGAATGGAGGCTCCTGCCTTGCACTGGAAATCAGGTGCTCTGAGGAAGGGAGTAGTCTCTCATGTGCATACACAAGTGTATCTGTGTGCGCACGCATCCATAGAAACACGCCACGTAGGTTTGTGGAGGCTTCTCTGGCTCTTGAGATGGTTCTGTATCAGCGTGACAGGCTACACAATGTTGACAAAGCTTGAAAGAGACAGAAGTCTCAGCTGCCATAGGTTGATAAGATGCACTTATGGCAACAAGCCTATGTATCATAGGGTCTGTTCCCTTCACCTGTTTGTTGATGTGGTCCATTTTGTGATCAGGTGGCAGGTTGCTACACAGTATGAGATTATTTCTGGCATCTCCTTTCTCCTTGTGTCAGTCTCTTGTGTTGCTCTTTGGATACCTTTTATGAATCCTAATTCCTGTTACTCGCTTGCAGTTTCTGACACTGAGTTAGAGAAGGTCACCCATCTTTTTCACTGACAAGATTGGTTGCCCAGTTCCTTCCCTTTCAGAGACAATTTGGTGTAAACCCAGTTTCCATCTCTAGATCATTGATTCTGTGAAAGATTGTCCTGTGTGCTTCCTAACAGTGTGATAGCCTGGTAGCTCCGTGCAGTCCGTAACAGTCCAGCCGTTGCTCTTACATAGCTTAAGTGCCAATATAGCTTTGTGAATGCACGTTAATTCTGGTTGTATGGTATCTGCTGCTCGTGGAGTCAAAGTAGTTAGCTTTTGGGAGGGACAATGTACAGGATTGTCCTGTGCTGTCTGGCTTTGTGTTGTTCTTCCAGGGCTTTACACAGAAAGCAAGGTTGTTGCTGTTACTGGGAGGACCAAAGAAGTGTGGTGATTAGGCAAGAATTAGCCCTGGTTCCCTCTGCAGTCCTGAGTGGCAGAGTCCTCCTCACCAGAATACCTGTTGGCAGAGCTGCAGGCCCTTGTCGGAGCTACGGCCCCTTAAATTTGGGTCTGTTTCCTGCCCCTGTTCAGTACAGCAGTTGTTGTATAAATGTGAAGTGGGGAAGGGAGATCTACGTGCTCTATATAGTGTTTTTGTAATGTGTACTCTTCCTCCATCCTTCTCTTTTCCTCCTGCTCTTTCTGAAAGGGCCTTGGTATGTCAACAAGGCAACATTGCTTTCCTGCCATGGCAACAACAGTAAAGGCACTGCTTCTCCAGTTTTCAAGACTTCTCAACCCTGCTGTATTTTTTCTATGCATCAAGCAATATAGCATATAAAAGTGCCTTGACAGTCTCAGTGCGGCTGATGTCTAGAGCCCTGATTATGGTAAGATAGAAATGGCTTTTGTATGGTGGGAGTCTTGCTACCTGGAGTCACAACAGAGTTCAAAGGAACAGGAATTAGTGCTGCCTTAAGCACTCTTAGACTGGAAGATAAAATATAGCAGTACCTTGAGAGTATTTCTACTTTAGGGATCAATCCTCATCTTGACTGGAAACAAATGCAAACAAGAATCCAACTGCAAAACAGATACATGTCTTTTCTCAAACTTCAGCCAAACTTAATGAATTCTGGGTATGAAGACAGTCTCAAAGCTGGAAGAGGCATTTCCTTTGTCATTACCTTTGGTATATGCAACAGAGTTAATCAACTTTTTGTGGAACTGTAACACATAGTATGTTGTACTAGGGAAAAAATAGTTATTTATAGTGAAAAGACAGCAAATGTAGTCCTTGATTAATTTTATCTTGTGATAGCGCTCAGAGATTGCAAAACCTGAATATAATTTACCACCAAAATCACACAATCGGTAAAGTGGAATCTATTTTTGTTGTAGCGTTAGTCATATGTTATCATTGATGTAATATATAAGCTTTGAATTAGAAAAGCCCAGCAATATGCAAAGTGATGAAATGCATTGTTACCCTTGGTTTTGAGGAGTTAACTGAAAGTAGGTTTCCTTCTGCACGTTTCTTTAGTCTCTTTTCACAGACTTTTGGAAATAGTTCCTACGCAGCTACAGCACCTTTGTTAGAAATTAGGCTACTGTTCCTCACTCTTTGCAAAATCTGGACAAATTTATGTGAAAAGTATTAGAAATCTGTTGTGAATTGTTTAAAAAAGCAATACTCTAGAGTTAAAAGGAAATTTTCACATGCAAAAAATTTAATCAAACTATTCTTGAAAGTGCTAACATGTTTGTGTTTTTATCATTTAATACGTATACTAATATGGCTGAGAAAATGCAGGGTCTTGTGCTTTCTGTATGATCATCTAATGTCTTATTTATCAGTCATTAAGTTTTTTTTTTTTAGTATGATTATTCAGAGTGCTTTAAAATATTTGTGAGTATTTGAAAGATCGCCATGAAATCATTGTTTACAGAATGGGAGAAATAATCTGCACATCTTCTCTACAAAGAACTTTTATTGCTTCCTAATCAAAGGACGAGGTTGTTCTGTCTATATACATACATCATTACAAGTAAATTATCTTTCAAGTTATTACTTGGAGACACTTAATTCATATCCAGAGTTGTTTTTAGGTTATTGATTGTTTCTGTCTGTTTGGGGTTCTCTCTTTTGTATTTGTATTCAAAATGGTTGCTATCTGGCAGAGGTTTGATGCTTTTGCTGTAAGGAGGGCATATAGACGAAGTGCGAATATTAACAGCATTTGTGCATGGCACGTTGCTTTCCTGTGCTTTTTAAAGACAGTAATATCAGGAAAGCCTACGTGTGTGAAGCCAAAATGACTCTTCCATTCTAAGATCAGATTCTAAATGTTCCTCTTCAATCTTTTAAAGTTCAAAGGCTGAATTTTTAAAAAGCTGCTAGATGTAAAACTTTAAAGCATGGCATTGCTAATATATGTCCATAGGTGCATATAATGCATATATATGTACTGTGTTTATAGGTAGATATTGTTTATATCCGGTACTCTTGTCACTACTGCAAGTGGTGCATAGTTACTACTACGGAGGCCTCAGTACGTAGGAGAAAGGGAATAGCGAGATCTTGGGTAGTAACTATTTTTAATGTAGCGGGTGACTGTGGGAAGCTCTTCTCAGTAACAGACCAAATTCTTTTGCTTTTGTTAATGCTGAGTGGGACCTGCAGTGAGACTTGCAGATTAAATATATTTACTCATTATGAGAATGGATGGCAGAGCCTGACCCAACACTTTGCATAACAGTACTAATTTCCAGTTTACTTCACCAAAATTTAGCATTATAGCAACAGTAAAAGCAAGTGTATAGAGACTATAGGAGTGTTGCAATTCTTTTGGAAAATTACAGAGGCAGTATTACATTTTCAAGATGAGACTACTGAGATAATACTACCATTGAAAATAAAAACCCAAAACCTAATTACAAGTATAAATTTAGGATTGAATTACTGCTTTGGCTGTTTTCTTTCTTACTGCTTGATTCCAAATTCTGAATGAAAAGATCAGAAATATTCTTTTTCAAGAAAATGCAGGAATGAAATGAAGTAACAATCAGGGACGCAAACATTTATTTATTATTTTTTAAAAAAGTATATATGCTAATGTAATGACTAAAATAGATTTCCCTGAATCATATGGTATGGTGTGGTGTTCCTGTTTAAGAATAGTTGGTAGCCTGATATGTATTTGTGCAAAAATGAGAAATTAATATGAATACTGGGTGGAAAACATCAGTATTGATCCTAGTTTAATGCATTTATGTCTGGTTTGAGTTCTTCCCACAATTTCTACTTATTAAATAGATAAGTTTCCAATTTCCTCTGCTAATAATTTCATGTTCCCTTTCCACTTCTTTCTTTTAAAAAGTAGAGAATCATTCTAAAACAAAATACTTCCATTGCCATCTGCTGCTTCTTTCATTGCCATAATGCTTCTTAAATAAATAATTTTTATAGCCTTTGTGGATGAGAAGTTGTAAACAGGTGAGAGAAACTTAGTCAGTCATCAATCATCTTGAGCAAATAGCCGTGTATGAGAACTAAAACCCCCAGACATAAAACGTTCCTTTCACTTCAGTAATACATTGTAACATAGGTCAGTCCTGTATTGTTTTTTTTAAAAAAAAGTGGAACTCCCTTTGTAGTAATAATGACATTTTTATATTGTCCAAATTGATGGAGGACTGCATGCATTCAACTCGGTTTTCAGTGCTGGAGAAGATTAGAAATTATTCTCATGAAACAAAAAATAAGCTTTGAATACTTAAGGATGATTAAACTCTGCCCTACTTCTGCAAAGTTGATGAGGATAGGCTATGGTTCAAGCAAGATAAAAGTGGAAGTAGATGATAAATGCTGTTGTTAGAAAAGAAAGAAAGTGCCTGAGGGGGGAAAGAGGAAGCTGCAGGATGAAATGAGGGTAAAATTGGGAGTGTGAAAAGATTTGTGCAAACTTGGTGAGTGAAGGCATTGCAATTGAGAGTGGTATGGAAAGAAAGAGGGAGCTGATTCAATTGTTCGAGGAAGAACTGGTTTGGTTATGGCACAGGGAAGGAAATGGAGGAACATAAGCAGGTGAGCTAGGTCATGTCTTTGTACAGCTGGGGCAAAATAGGATCTTGAATTCTGATTCTTACATATCTTTGACTTCCCTGGCCACAGAATTTTTCGTGTTGTGTAAGTTTGTTTATGAGGCATTGAGATATTGATTATAAGCAGTTTTTGGAATGCATCTGAGATGTGAGATATGTCAAGATTTGCAAGTTCTCTATTTTAACCAGGCAGAGCATGAAGTTGCTGCAAAAAACCCAGGCATCATTAGCATATTTAGGGAGAGATGTAGTCTTTCAGATGTATAAGGTAATATTTGGCCTATGTAAGGTCTTAGCAGACTAGTACAGTATTGCGTGCAATACTTCAAGGAAAGAATAGCAATTGTAGAGCATTTCAAGAATAACAACAGGAACCATCAGAGGCCCCAGAAATATGTGCTAGAGGGAAGATTTGAAGGAGCTGGAGTTCCTTAGCCAGAAGAAGGAAAAGCAGGCACTCTTTAGGTGTTTAAAAGGCTGCTGCAAAGAAGAGAATAGTTTTTTTTTATATCTGTATTGGATAGTAAAAAAAGAGAAAGCTATAGGTCAACATTAAAAGGATGTTTAAAAAAACCTATCTCATGCTATGGACAGTGAAGCAGTGGAACAGATTGTCTAGAACATGTGTGGGATCTCCATTATCCACCTTTAAGAACAAGTAAGATGAATATCTGACAGGAAAGATGCACAAACACTTGTTCCTGTTTAGGGCTGGGTCATGGACTAGATGACCTCTTGAGATCTCTTCTGGCCCTATCATCCTATGACTAGGGCTCACTGTTGTCTTTTTGGAAAGACTTATGTTACAAGTGAATGGTATATTGTATGCAAACCAAGGAGAAAGGTGCAGTTTATAAATGTTGATACCTCCAGGTAAGTTAAGTTCATCTGAGTCTTATATTACATTCATTGTGAACACATTCAAAAAGTGTATTTAAAAGATAGGTACCATTCAACAAATTTTGTGATTGCAAGCACATTTGAATGAACCAAACTTTTAAAAAAGGTATTACTGTTGCAATGTGTCACTTTGCATGTTTTAAAACCATTATTTGGACATATAAAAGACCATACTACTTATGAATGCATTTCTGCAAAATGATGATCTTAAACATAGATTCTTAAACCTTCATGGAGTCCTGTTGACTTTTGAAAGAATGTAGGAGCCTTTTCTGCATTGGTGTGGCTGCAGGGACAGAAGTAAAGACGTTCCATGACTAATTTCACTGGGAACAATTGCTATGTAGCTGTCACTCAAAAATGCCGGGAGGTACTGCACATTGGTGTTGCTTTCTGGAGAGAGGTTGGAATAGTTTTGCAGCTTTTCATGGAAATTATGTGCTAAATGTGGGCAAAATACCATGAATTAAGAAAAACTGATCTGAAGTCACTGTTTTGAGGAATTGTTCAAGAGGTCAATCACTAATAGTGCTAGGTGCCCTCTAGAGGCATTCATAGTGCCTGAAACTACATAAGGATGGAGAAAAAAAAAAGCCTGCTATTAGATTCTGGCAAAGATAGAAGTCCTTCATTCCCCCCCCCACTTAAATTGTAATTAGAGTCTAGCAAACTGTGTTACTAAATTCAACAGTGAATGTCCATGTCATTTTTGGAGTGGAAGGTCGTATGCTCATGTAAACTTATTTTGACAGATGGATGTGTACATGGGTTTTATTTTAGGAGTAAGCAACTATCAGCAAGAAACTGATTGCATGTCAAATGTCTCCCAGTGAAACACTGAGAGCTCTGTAGTGGTAGTGTGTGATGTTACGGATATTTGAGTTGTAAACATCAACAGGAAGTAAAGGTATGATCAGGGAAGCTGTACTGTTTGGGATTTTTTTGTTTTACTGCTACTGACTAGTAGTTTTCCTGATTTTTCTTTAGAGAGTCAAAGAATTGCATCTCTGGGGGGAAAAATATATACTTCAGAGTTGTTCTTCCATCTCAAGCATTTAAATTTTAAGGTCCAGGAAAATGCAACTGGTAAATTTGAATAATTGGACTTGCACATGTAGAATACAAACTGGAGGAAAAAAAAGCTGCATTGCAGTAAAGTGGTTGAGATGTGGACTACAAGGCAGACACTCTGTCCTTTAAAATCGGAAATTTTTAGAAATAAAGAGGTTAGCTTAACCACTTACTTTTGTTCTCAGTAATTCTCTGTTCTGTTTAAGATGGTTTTCTTTCAAAAGAGGAAGATACTTACGATACTTTCTTGCTGCTTGCACTGTTAGGCTTTGATGACGGACTGTCTGAGAGTTCTGACAGCTTAGTGGCTTAAACTTTCTATTCTTAGCTTTCCAAAGCTCCAGTATGTACCATTTATGCACACATTATATACTGTAGTCAGTACAAATCAGGCAAACCATGTTTTGCATCATCAGTACAACTGTGTTTCTTGCTAGTAGAGCAGTATGTCTCACTAACTCTTTCAGATGTGGTGGCAAGCCTAGGCTACCTGGCCTGGAGTCTATAGAGAAGTAACTTAGATGGTTACAGAGTATTTAAAAGGGGGGAAGGGAGCATTTTCCCAAATTTTTTGTTGTAGAAGTCTGACTGGTGCATACATCATTGTTGCATATAGGAACTGCTGTTACTTAGGATTTCTTTTTTACTTTTCTAATATCTGCAAAAATACCATACTCAGTTGCTACCATCTGGGAGAAGGACAGGTACCGTGTGCAGAGCTCAGGAGGCTTCCGCGGATGCACAGCTTTTGTGGCAGAATCGCAGTATATACGTCTTGGCAATGTTTAAGAAAGTGGTCTCTGCACCCGCTTAAAATCCTATGGCTTCCTTGAGATGTTACATGGAAACAGGTATATAACTTGCAATCAATACATTAGTCAGGAGAGTTGACCAGCCCCTCCCTTGTTCCCCCCAGATCTCAAAGCAGCTCAATTTCCCCCAATCCTGCCTGCTTCCCCCGCCCCTCCTCCCCCGTTTCTCTGCAAATACGAAACTCCTTAATATGTGTCTGAGAAAATTTAAGCTAGAGAAGACCAGTAGACACTTCTTAAAGAATCTTTCAAATACAAATATGGAAACATGTAAGTGAAGTGAACTTCTAGTGAAGTTACTATGAAAAAGAGTAAGACAGGTTACATCAAGATATCAGCTAAAACTTCACTAAATGGTTTTTAGTTTGACTTTTGTTCTTGTTTGAACAACTTGGACATGAGCAATCCAGTCTTTTGCACATGTATGTCACTTGTCTGCCTTGGGTAGTGCAACACAACATATGCTTTGATGAAGCGTGCAATGTGGGATCTGAAAAAGTCTGATAGGACAGTAGTGTTCTTGTTCTGAAACTGATTCTTTGAGCTTAAAATCTAGAAATTACTGCTGCAGAAGCATTCCTTTTACCTGGTCTGTTTAGAGGAACTTGTCTAGTCAAAAAAATTTTGGGTAGTGTTTTGATGACAGTATTAGAAGAAGGTGATGTCTACAAAAACACCTCTTGATGGCTCTTAGACCATTACGATTGTTAACTATTGCGCTGACGAGAATTCATCATATCCGTTTGTTTTTGTCTATCTGTTCTCTCTTGGCTTGAGTGCCAAGCGTGGCTATGCGAAAGAATTACTGTGAGGTAGGTAGTATCCAAACTTCCTCTTGTAATTCCTTAGCTGCCTGTAAGTTCCTCTGACCTTACATAAATGCAAGATAGCCTGCCTTGGTAATCTACTTTGTGCTTGCCATTGTGTGAGAACAAACCCCAGAAGTTATCACAATGTGTCTAAGATGCTGTAAATTAATACCCTATGGCTGGTTTGTTCTTTGATTATTTGTTTAGGCAAAAACTTGTGTGCAAGTTTAGGCAAAAAATCTGTTGGGATGAAGGTTGTGTTTTTGGCCTGTGACGACACAGGGTCTAGCACAGAAGGTCCTAGTCCATGACTGGCCACTTCAGATGCTAGGACATTGCAAATACACATAATCCATTTCTTGTTTATTGGCTTAATTGCAAACAAATAGATTTCCAACAACACAAACACAATGATAGAATTTCTTTCTTTTCACTAGTTTGTTATTCTGATTGCTCATGGAAATTACTGAGCTATTGCAGGATAAGCATTATGACTGTGGTTGCATAACATACATGCTGTAAGAGTAGAAAATAATAATAATTATAAATTATAAGTAGGCAGAATTAAAAACACTTTTTAGTTTGTGCTTTTGTTTCTAAGTTCTGTCTTTTTCAGTATGATAAAAATTTTAATTTTCCTGATGCAGCAAATAGCAAATTTTATGGGTTTCAGGAAGTGCTGTTTTATGGATATGCAATTAAAAAATTCTAGAGGATTATGAGTAATCTAGTTTACTAGAGTTACTAGAATATTGTAATCTAGAGGCTGTTATGCTGTAGTCGAAAGGCTACTATACTTTAATCATAGGGTCTCAAATTTGTCGTTTCGTAGTGATTGCAGAAATAACTGTTTATGTAGAACTTTAATAATCAATATTAATTAAAAAGTAAAAACTGTATAAAAATAGGTCTGGCAAGGTTGGCTTGAACAATAACAAAATAATTGATAAATGTCCTGTGCATATATTAATACCATATTGTTAATGCTTTACAATTATAATACAGGCTTTAATAAATCATTCTATCAGTAAAAGAATGGGCTTATTTCTGCTACTGATACATTTTATGTAGAAGAATAGTATCAATTTATAAATATCATGAGCAATTTGGGGCATATTCCTTTATTTCAGTTGTAACTTGACTGATTTTTTCAGTATTTTTTTAAGCAGGCTTTTCATATATGTTAAGAAGGGCTCTGTGTGTTTTTGTATACATACATACATACATATATATATATATATGTTAAAAAATGTGAAATGTGAAAATGTAAATTCAAAAAACAAAAGAATCCTTTATGTGCTTGTTGTTAAATCTCATTCATATATATATTCAAACACACACACACACACACACACACACACACACACATATGTATACATATGAATGAAGATATGTTTCATTAGAATGAGCATTCTTTTTTATTTCTACCTGGTGGCAAGTATTCAACTGAATGTTTTCAGCTTCCAAGAAATAAAAGATTAAATAAATTTTCCTTTGGTTTCCATATTAGTAATTTATCATACTGGTGACAAAATTGAGAGAAGGTATATGTTGCAAATATATTTTAAGGCCTGTTTTTAAGAAGTTTCTTTTATTTTGAGTTCAGTTTTCTGCAGTAAAATTAATTTTGTTTGTTTTTATGTCAGCCATTGAAATTAGGTATTAGGGTCTGGCTGGGAATTTCTGAAAGTAACTGGTGTTCTAGTACTGGTAGTGCTCCATTTGAATGAGCGAGAACTGGGCTTTGTTTTGAGATGGCAGGTGTTCAGCAATTCCCAAGGACCAAGCCTCTTCAAGGCATTGAAATCATGCTTGAGATTTACGACAGCATTCTGACCCTTGCAGCACCTCCTCCTTTTTCTGTATGAGACTTTCGTCTGATGCCTTGAAAGTGATACAATCCACAGTAGCAAGATTCCTTCACAAAGTCTCAAGTTTAAAGTGCTTATCTTTAAATATTTTGGTTGGTAGGAAAAGAAATGCAAGTTTCTGTCATTTGAAAGTGCTGAGATTACAAATGTATTACCAACATGTGAAATTCAACGTATTTGTGCAAATTGTGAGATTAAAGAACAAGAAATAATAAAAAAGACAATTCAATCTCAAATCATTATTGTGAACTTTTGCTCTTCTGAGTCTTGCGGTCTTGTAGCTTCAACACCAAAAAAACATGTACATTCTCGACTCTTGTTTCAAAGGTAAAAATAAAATAGGCAAACTTTTAGCTTTCACGATAGAGAAGGAAAATGTGAAAACGTTAATTCAAAAACCAAAATCATCCTTTATGTGCTTGTTTTTAAATCTCATCTTTTGAGCCAATGCCTTGATGTTTAGGTGCTAATGCTGACTCTTCATATCCTTTTTCTGTAAGAATTTCTATCTTTCGCTAGGATGTTTTTCTCTCTGCTGTCTAGGATCTTCTGCGTGCTGCTCCTTTTTGATGCTGGGCTCTTCTCAGGCATTTCCTCCTACAGTTCCATTGCTTCCACGAGTATATGCCTACGTTAAAGGGGAGGTGAGAGTTAAGTGGCTGCTGGTGGGGACACAATATGGGAGAGTTTGCCAGCGTGCCTTCTGTGTATTTTACTCTTTCAAAAGAAACAGCCAACATCCTCCGCACCAAAACACAAACCCTAAATTTATCTGAGCCTGTCCACAGCAGCATTTTTTGACTAGTGTGAAATAGTTTCTGTTCAAATCAAAACTTATATAGATTAGAACTTCTTCTGAAAAACAGACAATATTAAGGGGAGATGGGATACAATACCCTGAAAAATAAAATGAAAATTGAATAAATCCTAACTATATTTCATTATATCAGGAATAGGGAACTTGAATAAAATTATCAAGCAATAAGTTAAAAACAGAAGACAAAAACATTTTTTTACACAGTGTATTGTTCAGTGGCAAAACTTATTGATGCAGATTTTGTAGAGGCCATAAGTATAAATGGGTTAAAAAGGGATTATGTAATTAAGCACAATCCTAATTGTCCTAACTGAACAGATACAATCTCCACTTTAGGAAAACTTTAAACTTGTGATTACCAGAAACTGGGGCTGAAAACCAGAGAAAAGACCATTCCCTAGTCCCCTTTTTTCTTATACTTGTAAAAAAAAAAGCAAGTAGTGAGGCAGTCTGAGACAGGAAACTGGATTTCAAAGACTTTTGCAGTTCTGCGTTTGCTTTCCTTCCTGAGGCCTGTAAAATATGGTTTGTCAGTGTCAACTTGACAACAACAGGTGAGGCCTCAGGCATTTTTGTGGAAAGAGAAATAATTCTGACTGGCCTTACCAGTGGCAGTCTACTTGCTCACCTGTAGAACGAAGCACTTCTAAAATAGCAGCCTATCCAAAATGAGTTGGGGTTCTCCCATGCACATCTTTGTTTTTTTGTGCCGAAGAGTTTATTTACTTTCTGGTCAGTTATGTCTCTTGTTGGATCAGCTTTTTCAGGAGAAAGATGTTCCCAATCAAGGGGTCCCAAACTTTGGTAGCACTAGTGGAAAGCTTGCTGTATTGGCAGTGGGCCATCGTGGACCTGGAGGGGATCAGTGAGCCCGTGCTCTTGTTGAATTCAGTAGCAAAGAAAATGGAAACGTGTTCTGCTCTACCTACACATTCTCATTTCCGCACAAGCAAATGAATCCTCTGAATGCGGACATCTTCATGACTTCATGGACCTGCTGTCCTCCTTCCCCAGAGCTCCTCCTTTGCTGAATCTGCAGAGGTTAGTTAATGTCATTGCTCTGCCCGTGTTCACAGACCTGATTTTATATAATCCAGGTTGCTTTCAAGTAGATCGAAGAATCACTGTGTTTGGCTCAGCAATTTATAGGATACAGCTTGGCAGGATGTACAAAGTATTTGCTTTTTACGAGGAGCAAGTAACTGTAAAACTCTGTTTTCTAAATTTAATTATGAACTTTAGAGGAGGGCACATGGCTGCTGCTGGGCCAGGGAGAGTCATCGAAGGAACTGGTGATGGATGCCCAGCGCTTCTGCTGCAGTTGTATTGATGACAGACATTGACACTGGATTTTGCTTGGTTGCCAGGTGTGAACTGTGTAATCCACCTAATGGGCACTAGATGCTATCTAGTCCATCTCTGGGCTGTTACTTTGCGTGTGCTCTGTGCATCTTTATCATATGCTCTACTTTGGCAAGCAAAGAGAGCTCATCATCTGAACGATGGCAGCACACGGCCGTTGTGATGTAAAAACAATATTGTAGCTTTTTCCGGAGTTAAAAAGTCATTGTTTTCCAAGGTCCTAAGTGGTTTTGATGCTTCAGTCTTTGGATGCTGAACTTGAGATAAGTTTTTGTTTTCCATTTACTCTGCAGTTTAGCATAGGAGAATCCAGGTCTCCAAAATCAAGGCAATATAGTAATGCACACTCTGTGATCTATTTTTCATAGAGCATAAATAACATATTGGAAAATCAGCAACTTTTTTTCCCCCCCTGATTGATTTGTGAGTACCACTGCATGCAAAATTGATGTTCACTGTTTGGCGCATATGTTCAAATGGATTAAGAAAGATATGAAAACAGGTTTCTCACTATACTGCTGCAAATATTTAAAAATAACATTTAAAACATAGTGGAGAGGTGCAAGGATAAAGATTGAATACAAAGATCTGTAGAAAAGAGATGCTTGTGAAACATTTTCCATGCAGAATTGGATAACACTAGATATGATGTTGAAACATGGGTAAGAAAAAAATACAAGAATTAAAATATTTTCGATATTAAGATTGAGGAATTAATTTCTCAATTTCAGATTGTGTTTAGCTGAGAAACCACGCTCGAATTTTATTTTAAAGTTTAATGCTCAGGTTGGAATATGTGGGCTTAAAAATATCTCAGAATTTAAAAAAAATAGTATTTCAGTCTCAATCTCTAGATTTGTATCTGACCTATAATAAAAATTTAAAGGAATGTTCAGATGTAGGAGTTTTTCTGTACGTATTTTGGTCTCTTTTAATGGTTAGATTTGGCCAAATTTACTCATGAAGGTACAATGCAGTGTAATTTGATTGAAACCAGTGGAGTTGATCAAAGTTAGTATTAAAAATGTGAACATGAAGTTTCGCTATTTCTGAGGCTATTTCTGTAGAATGTAAAACAAACATGTAATGGCATCCTGCTTGCATATGTTAACATCTTTGTCTTTTTCATTTTTTGTTTCTATTTGCCCCTTCTTTTTTTGGTTCTCTCTCTCTCTCTTTGTCCATTATGCCCCACCATCAGGAGCAGATTATCACTTAGCATGACTGTGCGTATGGTTCTGTACAATATTGGTTTTCTAATCCCAACAGCTGACAGTGACAACAGCCTCAGTCTGAAATTAACTACAGGCTCAGGATCCTAATCATTGAGTTTTGTGCTGCCTCAGCTGTCTGCAGTTTCCGGCAGCTAAAGCAAGACTGAACTACTTGCAGATGTGTAAGTGCGGTAGAGCTGATTGATAGGTCAATTCAGAATTCATTTGCTGTTGAGAGTCCAGCTGGGAGTTGAAAAAACAAGAAAGCTTTTCTTCCAAATGTATACATGGAATATACTAGGGAAGATGAGATCTACTAACTCTAAAAATTAACAAGATACGTACACAAATTTTCAAAGACATTTTAGCCATTGAAGATACAAGTAAGTTCCTAGTAAGATTTCTGAAAGGTGTGTGTCTAGATTTAACACAGTAGTTTCGCTGATTTCAACTCCAGTTGATTTCATTAAGCATTAGACTCTTAAGCAACTTTCTGATTGCTAATATATATACATACATATAAATATATATATATTGCTAATATATACACAGGAGCCTCATATTTAGGTATGCAGATGTCTTAAGTCTGTCATGATAAAAAACAATTCCATTACACTTTTAAGTTCAGGTAATTTTTGATTGTTTAAAAAACGATTTTGCTGTAAATGCAAAATCTTTTTTGATTCATTTTTCTAGTTATATGAAGTTTAAATGCCACTATTATATGTTAGTTAAATGTCAGATGTAACATTAATATGTAACATTATGCATGTTACTTAAATATGAATTCCCTTGACAGCCTTCAAAAATAATAAAAAAATCTAGCAATTAAGAAATGTCATGATTTCCTGCCAAAATAATTAGTGTTATGCTAACCAATGAGAATAGATCTCTTTTTAGGAAAATATAAAAAAATCTAAATGCAAAACAGGATTAAAATAGACTCTTCTATATATCTATAAATTCCCTACAAGCTGATTTAAATAATGTTTGTAACAATTTCATTTTGAATTGATCTGCTTTGCCTAGGGTTAAGTACAACAGGGCAGAACCTGGAGAGAGAGCTATGCAGGCAAGATGCCTGTGGCAAAGTCTGCTGTAGGTTTGGTTAGTCAAATGCTTAAAGATGCTTGTTTCTCTAGGTACCTTTTAGCTTTCATCCCCTTCAGTGATGATAAATCGGTTCTCAAACTGCACTGTCTTTGTGATCCCTCTGTTGGGATACTTTCTGCTGACTGATTTTCATTTTAAAAAAAATGTTTTCTCATTTGCTTCTGCGTGTCTGAAGAGGTGTAAATCAGAAGTAAGCTTAGACTAAACCAAGAATGCATTCTGGAGTATCCATTTCCACTGCTTGAGAACATCTTCTGAATCACTAGATCCTCCATGGATCAGTCTTCTTAATGACAGTCTTTTTGAATTTTTGATAATTAGCACCTGTTTTGTAATCCTTTTTCTCTTACAGAGAATAAGGGACATTCCGAATCACATTGTCTAAACAATTTCAGAATTGCTGCTATAATTTGTTCTGATGTTTCCAAAATGTCTTATTTTGGAGGCTTCTAATATAAACAAGAAGAAATGGAGAGGAAATGTACATACTGTATTCACTTAAAGCGTGGGTGTTCTGGTTTCAGTCCAACAACTGTGAGAAGACTTGAACGCAAGTCTCCCACTTCCAAGGTGAATAACTGAGCCATCACAGTGAATCATGGCTGGACCTACTAGTGGGCCTTTAGAGTACAATGGAGAAGATAACATTGCTGGTGCATTGCAAAGGTTTCAAAATGATACATGATGCATTGCAAAGGTTGCATAATGAATTACATGGGAGTTTAATTTTTTTTCTTGTTAATTCCACTAATTAATTTCTTTTTAATTCACTGAACTTTGTCGAGTTACTATAGTAATTGATAGAATCTTCCTTCACCAAAGTCTTCCAGCATAGTATTTGGGTGTTTTCTGTGCACACCTAGCTGTAAAATTTGTTTTTATTTTTTTTTTATTTACAATTTTTAAAAATATCTTTCTGCTGGCAGGATTTTATCAAATAAGGGATGTTTACTGTTAAGAGTATTACTTTTAGAGTAGAAAGGCTTTAGTTAAATAAGATCACTTTGCAGAACTTCCTAAAGGTGCTGGATTTGGCTGACCTGCTTTGGAAGTTCATTCTAGCACCAGATTTTCTCCAGCAAAAATTATTTCTCCCCGCTTTCCTCAAATGCTTTGTGATCTGCATTCAGAGAGCATAGTGAAGCCTTTGCAGTGCTCATAGACTGCTGTTCGGTCTTTGATGTATGTATACTCAATTTGATTAGGTTCAGAGCCTTCGGTGAGGATTGGAAATTGATTTTGAATCTGTTGAAAAACTTGATTATGGACCTGGGATGCTCAGGGTGGCCTAAATGAAGAAGATAACAGACAGCTGGCAAAAAGAAAAAAAAAAAAAGAGGATGGCACCCATGCATCATAAGTTGCATTGAATTACAGTAAACTATCTGGACGGAGAAAACTGAAAAGTAGTCAAAATTTAAAAAGGAAGGAAGGACAGCATTTCCAAGATACTAATGTATTTTTTACATGCTTATTGTGTTCATGATCACCATTTTTTTTAACCTATACAGTGATTTTTGAGTTTCATAGTTTGACACCAATTTAATGACCACAGTTTTGAAATAGGAATGACACATTGGCTTGATTCTAATTTACATAGGAAAAATATGGGCACTTTCTTTGCATACATACCAGGACTTTAAAAGAAAAAAGCCTCACATACAGAAGGATTATGTTCACTTAAGGAGTCAGAATTTTCTCCAAGTATTTATGACTGGAAAATGGATTTAATAGTCTTTGACCCTCTGGAAGAAACTTGTTAAGGCTGAATGATGTAAAGTTTCTGAAAATAGGGCAACTGTTACTAGAATAAAATGACAAAAAATGTAATGAAAGACATTTATCATCTGAATAATGTATTTTTGCTTGGAGGCTTACTTATATTTAGTCTCAGTGCTATAAATATCACAGCTGTAATTTTTCAGTAGAAGAATCACAGCAATAATTGCTCTGATATACTAGTAAGAGAGATTTTGGCATATTCGCCAACAGTCCGTTATAAAATTTAGGGGACAAAATATGAAGACTGAGATTTTTTTTTAATATTGCCTAAGTAATTTTGATGATTAATTTTAAATGACACGTGAAAATCTTCTTCTGAAATATATAACTTTATCCCTTTATTTTACATTTTATTTATGCCCATAACATATTTTTCAATTTAATTTCCTTCCTTAATTTTTAATGCCTCATATAAATCCTTACAGTTTTTTTCCCTGGCCTTGCTGACAAGATTAAGTTGGTTTCCTAAGCCATGTCAGCCATCGAGGAAGGTTTTCTTTTTCTTTTTTTTTTTTTTTTCCCCTCCTTATGTGGTTATCTCCTGCTGAGGAATGAACGAATAGAAGTCTGCTTGCTTATTATTTGATTGAGTTGTTTTACCTGATTCCTTTAGGCCAGAAATGTCCTTACCCTTTTAAATTAAAAGCTAATTTAGCTGCAAGCCGTTACCCAGGAAAAGGAAAAGAGTACTGAGGATACTTACTTCCTGACAAGGGAGACCATTTCTTTATTGTTTCTAGTAGTAGTACTAGCAAACAGTCAGCTCTTACCTTATATTTGGTTCAGTCTAGCACTTTTAGGTGTCTGGAAAGTTGGGTTATCAATTTCTTCTAATTTGTTGAGTTTCACAGTCTTAAATATCTCATTTGAAAATTCTGACTGAAATTTAGCCCAAATTTTACAATTTAATTGTTTTGAATTATACCTGCTTAAACCATCTTAAACCATTCCCTTCAATCTTCAGTTTAAATAGGGTTTTGCTACTTTCTCTCCTTAGACCATCTAATCTCTACATGCACATCTCTTCCTCTTTAAATGAATTAGCATCTTATTGTCCTGATTTTCTGAAAATTCTGGGGAACATTTACATAGATCCTGGTTTACCTGATTTGGCTCTATGAGCCAAATTTGAAAAATAAATTTTAGGAAATTGAGTCCTGGGCTACAGCACCACCAAAAAAAGACACATGTACCCAAGGACTTATTTAACCAACAGAGATGCATGAACTCTCGGTAGAGCAGTTAATTGTGTTTGAAGCCGCTTACATGTTATATAAATGTGTTATCGGAAACCTTGCAAGTTTCTTCTGACAGAAGTCCAACTCTGTGGATTCTTGTAGAGGACAAACTATAAACAAAAAATTGCATCTTGAGACACTTTGGTTAATCTTTTTGGATCAGAAACTTTATGCAGCAGTTGCAAATCTTGTGATTTTGAGCATAACGCACATTAGTGTGGCCCGTCCTGCATACTTAGCTTGTTACCCTCTTCAGAGCATTTGTTAGTTTTGGGCAGCAGTGCGGCATGTTCTTGACAGACATTTACTTGAGACTAAATTTTCTCAGAAAGGTCATAACTAGGGAAAGGTGAAAGACCTTGCATCCGAGTGCTCCAGAATTGGTACTAAGCAGTTAGCATTAGGGATAATAATATTTGCATACCTTGCAGACTGCAGCGAGTTTGAATGAATTCCAGCCGTTCTCCTCAGCTTGGCCTGAATGTTGGCCACCATTTTGGTGTGAAATGTGAGTTAGGGAAAAGCTTGCATCTGTGACTGGGGAGCTGTTGACTTTCTGCAGACAAACCATCCCAGAGCTGGAGGTGATTCAGGCGTGAGGGTGCAGTGCTCTGCCTCGGCTGGTCCCGCTTGGGAACGCACCCGTTTTGTGCTGGTGCCGCGTGGCGCTCATGCGGCGGTGCTGCCCTGGGCCTTGGGCCCATCTGGCAGCATGGGGTGGCCACTCCTGAGCCTGGCTTCAATTCCTTCCGCCTTGTTTCATTTCTGAGAAGCACTATAGCTGCAAAGCTGGGCAGAAGAGGCTCTCCACCCCCCTCCCTCTTCAGGGCATTTTCCAGAGATGTGGGAGGAAGCTGAAGCCTTTCAGATAGCAGAGAGAAGCAAACTTGCATCTCCCACTTGGGTTCGGCAGGACTACAGTATTGCTGGGAAGCACAAAAGTGGCCATCCCTCTATTTACGTCGCACTTGACTATGTTTTCAGAGAACGTCTGAAGGGCGAGTGATGGCATACGGCAGAGTAATGCCTCATAGCAGGCTCCAGCTGGACTTAGGCACTGACTAGGCACTGACTAGACACTGAATGACTTTGCCCTGTTAAGACTTAAGATGTTTTAGACGTGTGTAAAAGCAGAATTTTTAGCCACTAAATGAACTTCAATTTTTTTTTTTTTTAAAAAGTCTCCCAGCTAGTTGGTAGCTGATCAGTGTGGGTTGTTTTGCCTTTTATATACATATACATATATATATATGTGTGTGTGTGTATATATGTATATATAAAAACTTATGGCTTGCAATTTTGAATTTAGATATCTAAATTCTATCCAAATTTCATTTAAAACATGAGATTCCCTTACTGAATCTGTTCTTTATTCATCTTTTATACTAAGATGCACTTTTTTATGGCTGATTATAGCCAAAATGCCTGTCACTGAGCTTTAGATAGATATTTAGGAAAACTTACTATTGTCCAGAGTTGCCAACATCTGTTTTCTTTGTTACTGTAATTATTGCAGTTGTCTCCTGATGAAAATACAGGTCTTTGTTTTTTTGGGAGTATGGGAGTATTACCTGTTTTTTTCTTTTTTTTAACTATTGTTTTTCTAATGACAGCACATAAAAATGCTTCTACAGGTTTGTTCGTGTCCTTCCAAGTCATGTGAAAAGCAGGGGAATAAGATATGGAACTCAGTAATTTTTTTAGTTTTTTTGTTTTGTTTTGTTTCTTTACATAAGCCCAGAGTATGTTTTAATGGGATATAGAGCAATGCATGGGCTTTATTCACAGTGCTAGCCGTATATATGTGTATTTTCCACCAACATTTGTCTGTGTGGCTAGCAGTTTAGTAAATAATTTTTTGTTTCTCAGTTGTTTTGGTTACCAAAGTGTATTCCATGAAGACCTTAATCTCGTTTTTCTTGAAGTAAATGTTTAGGAAATACGGTAAGTAATGTTTTCATAGTGCAGGGAGAACAGACAACTTGCACAAATAAGATCAGGTTTTTGCAATTTCATTAAAAACATCAACAATTAAATATTGCTTTTTAGAATCTGTATATGTAAAATTCCCAGTGCCGCATGTTGTTTATGGGCTTTGAAATGATACTTCCTCTGTTGGGGTGCCAGTTCCTTTGGTATGTGTTTCCTCTGTCACCTGAGGCTATTTTTCCAACATATAACACATGTAATTTTTTTTTTTTTTTTTTTTTTTTTTTTGCATTCTGAATAATCAGCTTTTCCTTTTGCTCATTAAGGATAAAAATGTGGCCAAGGTATTAACACAATGCAAGGTATTAGCGGTGACCAGTCTCTACCAAATACTAAGTTCTTTTTGTCTCTTACCTAATTAACATACTTTAATTAGTTCACTACATTTAATGACTATGTTATGTAAAACTCAAGATTTTCTACCTTCAGGATAACCACAACATTCAATCTAATGTGTCAGACTAGGCTGTATGAATGATTAATACAGTCTTTATTAATTTATTATATGGAATAGCTTGACAGACTGTGTAGAGGGGCAGTTCTCAAAGTGGGGCTCAGGTGCGCAGTGGGGCCGAAACCTGGGGAGCAGGAGCAGGAGGAGCTACCTGGGAAGGCTCTGCCTCAGAGGGAAAGAGGATGAACTAGACAGAAAGAAGAACCCACTGGCACCAGGGAGCAAAAGAAACCCCACGGCTCCATCTTCACCTGCGCTTTGTGCCCTTTGCCTCTCTACACCAGTTGAGACCATTCCCAGTGCCTCCTCGCTCACTGCCTTCACCCTATCACACACCACCAGCCACCTGCACATTGGTTGCTCCGGGCTGAGTGGTTCCTGGGCTGCTGGGAGGGGGAAGGCATGAGAAAGAGCACAGGGTGTATGGTAGGGACTAGCAAATGAGTGGAGAACCTGGGGAGAACCTAAAATTTACCTCATATTCTGTGGTACTTTAATGCAGTTGAAATTCCCCAAAATCAATGTCAAACCTTAAGTGCTTAATAATAAAAATGAGTAATTCATATAGAATGTAATACATGTATTTCTGTAAAGAAATGTATCCTTGTTACTAATTCACAAATCAGGAAGATGATTGTTGACTACTAATTTTTTAAGTCGCTTGAAAAATGAAATTTAAAAATAACCTGCTGTTTTAATACTGCTTTTGATGACTGGCTGTACCATAATTCCTCTTAGGTTATGAGAAATAAAGTTATGTGTGAGGAAAAAGACCTGGGAAAGTGCAAGAAGAGTTGAGCTAGGCCCTTCTGTTGTCATGTGGATGTATTTTCTTTTCCTGTGATCCGAATGACCTGTTGTGCTTGGTAGTGTGTGAGAATTTTTGGCTTCCTGAAAACCTTCTGGCAGATTAGTGGTCAGCCTTTGGCATTGCCTTGTGTACCATCTCTGAGTGTCCAGTGTTTGTTTACCTTGTGGGTAACAAAAGCAATAGACAGTGTAAGTTTCCATATGTGGGCGTAATGCCACATAGTTGTAAACACCGATGACTGTAAGGCTTTGTAAGAAGGTCATGCCAATGACCTGGAAAATAGGCTTAGACTTAGAAATGTCAAGTTGGTAGGGTTTCCTGAGCGCATGAGCAAGGAAAAGCAATGCATTTTTCTTCAAACAGGTTGTGATGGTGCTAGGAATGAGGGGTTTAGATTTTCCCTTACAGTGTATCTTTAGGCACTGTGTTCTTGGGAGAGGTGACGAGGTGAGCACATGGAACATCTGTTTGAATAGAGAGCTCGTTTCTTCTAGTCAGAGTAGTTCTGTTTCTTCTGACGATGGAAGACATTTTTTGGTTTTCAAGGTGAGAAACAGGCAACAGACCCAGATTTAATACTGTTCTAAATTCAGGCTCTGATTTTGTTTCCCTAGCTGCCTTTCTCTCTTTGTCATGAAATGAAGCAGTGGTTTCCAGTGAATTATAATAGACTATGTATAAGTCTATAGTCTGTAGACTTCTAAAGGCTAAATGAAATAAGAAAGTGCTTAAAACAAGAGGAAACATTTGTAAGAATTTTCTTTTTACGATGTGGTCTGAACTGTTTTTGTTGGCTCATAATGCAAAGTACTGTCTTTTACATTAAGCACAAATTATTTCTGTTGCGTATGTTCTAAATACTGTTCATGCTTTTCCTGCTAGCACTGGGTGAATTTTGTAATTTTTTCATTGCTAGTTACTTTCTTGAATGAGTTATTCATAGCAATTCATGTTGTAGCTGGAGTATTTAAAATGGCCTATGAAAAATTGGTGTGTGCATGAATTCTGTGAAGTAAGAACTTGAATACTAAGGAACAATTTGTGAATTGGTGGAGCACTCTCATTGCCTTGTTACCAAATGGGTGCTGGCTGCCGTATTTGTTTTCAAAACAAACTTATTTTCTATGTAGGGCAGGGAGGAGGCTGCAATCAAGATTTGTATTTTCTCTGGCTGGCCACTGAAAAGTATTGTAGATAGTTGAAATTTCAAAAATTTTACTACTGTTGTGTATAAAGTATCATATTTGAATGATTTTTTTTCATGATGCTCCTTTTACAATACTGTTGTTCTGCTTTGAGTTTGCACACAACTCTGTGAATGTTAAAACTGTAGAACTCGTTCTCAAAAATTAGATTGGTGACTGTTGATGAAGAATAGTTATGTAGAAGAAATAGTACATAGGGATTTGAGAATAATCAGACTACTAAAATAATTCAGGTACCCTTGTTTTATATCTGAGGTAGTATCTGTGGTATATATATTGTCTTGAAAGATATTCAAGAACTTTTTGAAAAAGACTTGAGAGGAACTAATAAAAATACTCCTTACATGTATTTCACGAATTTAGAATACTAGCTATTCCAAAATAAGTCAGACTTTCATTTGTTTTTTAATATCTAGTGCTTTGCTTCTGAAAATCCTAACTTTTAATAAATTATTTGAAAACTCTTCAAATTAATTAACATATACTTAAACACTTCATTAATTATTGCATTTACACAATAAAAGTAGAAATAAATCCAAAACATGGAGGTCATCTGTTATAATTTATATATATATTTAAATTCTATAAAACAAATCTGATAATGATGATCAATGCTACTGTAATTAATGTGTTTTCATAATGTTACTAGCTCCTTACAAAATTGCAGACTAGATGATTGCAATTTACTTTAGTTTCCTAAAAGTTACTGCATAGTCAACTGCATTTATTATTTTTACCAAAAATTTTTTTTCATTAAGCCAATCCAAGAACCAAAATAATTTAAAGATATGTCTGGTGGTGTTATAGTCACGTAGTCACAAATTTATGTAAGATATTTAAGCTACCTGATATTTGAGGCTTCAGTTTATGGCATGATACGGCTAAACCAAGTCATAAGATTTTGACATTGAGTGCTTTTCCTTTTAGTGCACTGATAACCAGAGACTGCTTTTTCCAGGAGATTCAAAACTCAGCTCCATAGTAAAGTTAGTTCCAATTCCCATGTGAGACTGTTCTACAGGTAGTATAGTTCAAAGTCTTAATCTTGTACTTTCGTGAATTTCACAGTCTTAAATGTCAGTATTTCTTCTAATAAAGATAGGAAAAAATAGTACAACATTTCTTCTGTTATCAAACATTTATCAAACATCAAAAATATTAGGAAACATTTTGTGGAATAATGAGAGTCTTTATACCTAAGTGATGTGTATATTAAAAATGAATTTTGTGAATGAAGGAAAGAGCAGAAATCCTGTTATTGCATTTTCTCTGGAGTGATGTCACATGTTTTCGTTAATGCACATTAGTGTTTTTGTGGATCTGCATTCAGTTCCTGAGTCTGGCCCAAGAAGTCAGTGATCAGGTTTTAATCCCTGTGCAGCAGTACACAAGAGAATGTCTTTTGAAATGTTGGAGGTGGTGCGGATAAAGCCTTGTACCCTCCTCAGAGTATGAAGAGGCCACTAGACAGCTGTCTAGAGGTGAGGATACCCTTGCTGATGGTTGCCCTTTGCTATGCAATTTTCATGGAACCTGGTTCACAGCTGTAAACTAACAGGAAGCTTTAAGGGGGTTTAAAGTACCGGGGATTGTTGGGAATATAGTGACTGCTTGCTTGCAAAAGCAGACTGTCATCCCATCCTTCTCACTTATCCTTGCGTTTGCTTCAGAACTCATTTGTTTGCTTTTTGCTCACTGACTTGGAAAACAGTTAAGTATTAAAGAGAGCAGGAAGGCCTGAAACAGCCCATGTGGATGGTGGACGTAGGGTGGGCCCACTGATGATCAGTGAAGGGACATGATAGTAGGAAAGGAATTGCTGAATTTAGGAATCTCTTATCTGCCATTGCTACTCACAAGGAAGGTGTTCACACTGCTTTTTCTCTCTTCCTGCCTGAGGCACAGAAAAAAGTGCAGAATTGTCTGCTTCTGAATTTCTTCTTCAGGACAAAGCAGGAGGTTCATTATCATGGGTATATTTAACCGTGAAAGATCTAACTGCTTAAGTTTTAGACTGTCAAACAATAGCACCATTTTGTGGGTAGATGCACAAAATTTCTGGCAGACAGTCCAAGTTCATGCAACATTTCAAGATGAAGAATTACATGCCTACACACCTATTTCAATATATATATGTACCTAAGAGAGAATGACTATGAAGAATTGTAGAAACAAAAGTCTTTGTACCTTGGGCTAAAAAGAATATTAACAGTTATGTAGTTCCATAGTTAATGTTTTTATTCAATGATGAAGTGTTTGCTATGAGTGCTATTCATGAATACCTGCTATTGCGCTCCAGGTACTATATAATTTCACCCTGGTGTCTGCAGTATTCTTAAAGCAGGAAACACTGTGTATAACTAGTATTTATACAAATTGACTATTGTTTTGAAGTTACTTGCCATCATAATATAAGCATATATAAAATTACCAAAACACCATCAAAAACAAAAAAAGCCCCGATGACTGGAATGTGTCTCTGTATATTTCATTTTCTTAATATTCTTGTATCCTTATCTTTCTTCATTACATTTCTTCTTTCACAAATGTCTTATACTGAAGTAGTTAGATAAAAGGCAGTTTAAATTTAAAAGTATTAACTTAAATTGAAGTTCCTATGGGACACTTCATATATTCCAACAGGCTTTTTGTCCCAGTTTTCTATCTTTGAAGGAATCATTGTCTATTTTAGTTTCTTGAGAGCTCAACAGTTTTGTCAGTGTCCTTGCATTACTGGGTGTGAATGTTATTTTAAATACTAAAACCATTAGAAGAATATGTAATGAAATTTTTAGGGCATTTTGAATTGTTCTAGGCAAAGATGCATTGTTTGAATAGCTTTTCTGTGTCTCTTCGGAAAGAAAGATGGCAAGATAGAGCTGTCCCACAGTTAATCTTAGCCTGTTTGCTTTCTGTGTGCACATTTGTGACAAATGCTTACAAGGAGGCAAATGTTTGTTTCAGAGCTCGTGTCTTCAGAATCAAATTTGGAATGAAGTATTCAATTGCTGTGTTTATTTTAGGAGCTGTAGGGGTCATAAAATTAGGTGGTAGTCTGTCTAATGTACCACATATTTATGTGATAAATTGCATTTTTAAAGTACCTTTCATTGTCTTACTTTCTTCCCACCATTTAATTTTTGTCAAGCTTGCAAACTTAATCCTGAACTAACACTCTTCTAAGAACTTTTTCCCCATAGCCTCCCTCTAAATTACTGGCTTTTGCTCCTAAAATGCTGAAATTCTCATCCCATGTTACAATCTTCTAAGACTCCAAAGGGTATTTTGGATAGGACCAATGGCATGTTTGAGCTTGTTAAGTAAACAGAAATGCTTGAAATATTTTACTTATGTGGCTGGAATGTTTAAAGCAACCTGCAACATTTGGGGGAAATTGATGTCTCCAACAGTTTTCTTTTTGTATAGGCGTTAAATGAGCAATACTGATTAAAATTAGGCTGTATAATCATTTCTGTTTAGAATTAATATGTTCTGTAGCAAACAAAATTATATATATGTGTGTATGTGCATGTGTGTGTGTGTAATATCTCTCTTGACTGTCTATATTCTGTTAATAAAAGCCAAACTTTCAAAGGACTGTGGTGCACAAATGACATGCAAAGAAACTGGTATCTGGGGACTCAGAAAGGTATTCAGACATTCTGGCTGCTTAAAAGTATAGTTAGCTGATGATGGATGCACAGCTGAGCAGCTGAGTGTATGTTCAAAGTAACAGTATGCAGATATTTTTATATACAGGGAAGAAGCATGTTTGAACCTCTCTTTTGCCTTTTTATTTCTAGTTGAACTGAACCAGTTTCATCTTGATTTAGAGCTAGTTCCAAATACGTTGTAATTGGATATATTCTTTTCAACTTTCTTCTTCCTTTAAGAAAAATGACTGAGTTCTCTGCTCATGATGAGTAGTGTATCAGGGTAGAAGCTCAGCAATATGTCAGGGTAATTCTTGAAGCTCTACACAGAGCAGAGAGATTATTGAAGAATGCACAGACACTTTTTTTGTGTTAAGTCTAAAATCAAAGGGGCTAGATCCCAAGTCGGTAGAAGTTGTACAATTCGGTGATGCTATGCTGATTTATGCCTCTTGAGAGTTTGCCTGCAGTAGAAGCTGGAGGTGATGAGAAGAGTTTGGACAAGAGAAAGACCATCCAGGAGAAATTCATCAAATTTGTCATCCTTCAAACGACCATCATAACATATGGTAAGGCATATCTTTTGTCTGAGGCTCAGAGGAGAATGACTTCTACTAGGAGAATATTAATTTTATTTCTTACAGGATCAGCTGACAGGGTAGGCTTTCTTCTGGCTGGTCTTCCCCTTCTGTTTTCTCTAAAGGGAAAGATGGGAGCTTGAAAATATCTTATCTGTAGCAGACAAGGAAGTTGGCATTTTGCCATCTTTTCTGCTAGCAGAGAGGATAATGGTAATTATATGTCAAAATGCAGCATTTCTCTTCCTTGAAAGAGAACTTTTTAATGCAAAATATTTAGAAAAGTCAAATCTATTCTGAGACTGGTAAGACGCTAGGATTAGTGAACTGACAGATTTTCTAAAGAAAAAAGAATTTTTCTTCCTATTCAGGGACAAGGAAGAGAGAAAAAGGATCAACAGGAAAGAAAGGCATGAGATATACGATATAACTAGGCTGTAACTTCACACTTGTGTGATATTGGGGAGATACCAGCAATAGCATTCTCTGTGCGTTATCCCCTGTCCTATTGTTGCATATGTGGAACGGCTGCTAGTTGTGTTAACTGGGTTTCAGCACTAGTGATGGAATTGTTATTTCTTCATTTATGGGGGAAACAAGTTGCTATTTCCTTCTACAACATGGAGTCCAAATTCCATCCTCTGCTTTCTGAGGGGTGGAGAGTGTTTTCTGACAATCTGTTCTAGCTTTTCCAATGGTTGAAAGTTAACTTTAGCCAGCCATGTCTGTAGTCAGTTAATAAAAAGAGAATGTTTTTTTCAGAGATGCTTAAAAAGATGGAAAGCTTTGCTTTCTTTAAAGTCCAAAAAGGAAGGCATGATCATTTTAAATATAACCTGTGCACACACGCATTGAAAATTTAGTATTTGAATATGATTTTACAAATATTTTTGTAGAATACACAACTTTAAGATTGCTAAGAAATTAAGCATATGATTGAAAACTTTTGAGATATTTTTGTTATTTTCCTCATTTTTTATCAATTATGGATATAAGCAACCATTTATTTCATATGCTACACCATAAATGTAGGATTGCAAATAGAAGTTCCAGCTTAGCCCATGTGTTCCTCAACAGTCAGAGAGAAAGGAGATGTCTGCCTTCTCCTGCATTGCTTTTTGGGAAGTGGGATGCCAGACTTCAAGAAGTTGTTTTTGAAGGTAAAATACTGAGTAGAAACCTTCCTCTATTTTCATTATTTTAGAACTGGTTATTATGCATTTATTCTAATTTGTCAGCAACAGTGATCTGGGTTGTTAGGTGATAGGCCTGAGATAGAAGCTCCAGTTTAGTGCTACAATGCATCAACACTGAATATGGAGGTGTTTGGAAAGGCAGTCTTTGATAAAGCTACATTAACTGATAGGCAAAATAACTGATAAATACACGACTTTGAATTTTCTTTAACCACAATTACGGTTATCCACAGATGAGCCAGCTAGACTTACTTAGGTAATGCCTGTTGAAATAATCACAAAAAGAGAGTCTTTGGGCAGTATCTTTTCTGACAGAACAGTAAGTATGTCCTTGTCCATAAAACCTCACAAGTTCTCACTGAGTTAATAAGTTTAAATTTACATTTTTCTAAATGGTTCACTTTTTTGCCAAGAGGTGTGTTTATCTTTTGTAGCAGAAAATTTCACAGGAGAATTAAATGAGGAAAATATATAGAATGCAGAAAGGTAATAGAAGCAGTCCTGTCACTAGGATTAAAGGAAATGGCTATATAGCTTTCATTAATTACTTTCGAGCTTTTTCCACTAGAGTACAAAGATATTTTTTAATCTGTGTTAATCTGAGCAATCAACCAAAATTTAAGAGCTGTTAAATTATTTTGGTTAAGAGAAATTGCTGAGCTATGTATATTGCTAATACCATTCTACTTATTTAAGAAGCTGAGCTTTCTTCTTGATACAGGGGAAAACAACTGTTGTTGAGTCATTTTTATTTATTTACATTTTGTGGGTCAGGGTCCTAAACATCTTTCCAATCAGTATTGCACCCCAGAAGCAATTTGATGATTTTTCTTAGGTCCTGCTCTCAGTACTAATTCTGCTGTTCTTTGAGTTTTTGCTTTTTTCTCCAGTTGCCTGTGTTTTATTCCCAAAAGTTTTTATGATTCTGTCTTGCAGAAATATAGGAGTGAAAGGTGCACTCTTGGTCATTGAATTTGATTCTTTCCTCTAGCAGAGATTTTGAGGGATCTAAAACCTCTTAGTCTAAAAAAGAAAAAACAAACCAAAAAACCCTTCATTATTATTGACAGGTTTGTATGTATTTTTGCTTGTTCCAGAATTGTTCTTTAACTTGTGCATTTCTGTATTTTCTTTGGCACTTTCTTATTGCACATACACACCTTTCCCTTAGTCTTCACTTTGTTAGGCTAAACAAGACTTTCAGTTTCTTCTCAGAATTTCCTTGATCATCGTAGAAGCCTTTTTCTTTATCTGTTGCAGTTTGAATTTACTTTAAGTGTAGATGATCAGAATGATGAACAGTAAGATTTTATCAGAGCTTCATATTATTACATTAGTATTGACATATATCTAGTAGAAATATTTTCCATGATAATTTTAAAATTGCATTTCCATCTTTGTAGGAACATCATGTTATTAGCTCCTAATTATTCTGTGATCAGCTTTTGTCTCCCAGTTTTCTCCATTGTGATTTTCAGCTGTCGAACTCTCAGTTCATAGCAGAAATTTATGGTCTGTGAGTTCATGTAGCTGCACTTTGCATTATTAAATTTCATCTCTGTTTTATTCGTAGGTCCTAAGGGTAATTCCAGGTCTTCCTGTCTGATGTTCCGTTTCTCTTAGTTTTGCAGTGCCTCTCAATATTGTAATCAGACAAATTTTGAAAATCCCAGTACTGTGATTTCATGCATTGCTCATGCCACCTCCTTATGCTTTGGTCATCAGTAAATATACTTAGCAAATGTATTCCCAAAAATGTTCATGAAGAATATGTGGTAGCATTGTTCTTCCGACTCTTTTGGTACAACACAGCAACATCCTAGCTCATTCATACAGTCTTCAGTACCTTTCACTGATCTCACCTCTTCTGTTATCATCAGCACTAGCAAACACAAATGTACTTAAAAACATTGACTAATAGACCTTCTGGTCCTTGCTCGCTGAGTGGTTATGTCAGGTCTTGTTGGTGTGAAGCCGATTTGTGTTAAATTCAAAGTGACCATCATTCCACCTAGCATAATCCATAGGAAGTCTGAATTTTCTTTTTTCTTTTTTTCTTTTCTCTATGAAGAAAAATGGAACAAAAGCAAACTATATGTTGTCAGTAACAGTTTTGTGTCGTATAAAATGATATGTGTTGGTATTCCAAAGGGAATGGACTATCAGCTTTTTCCTTTAACATCTCTCAGAATAAATATCTATACTTTATAAAACGCTCCTGTATTTATACCTCTCTGTATTTTAACATTGCTAATGAAATGTTAAAACGTTCACTTTTTGCAAAATAGTAATTAAATTGTCATGAAGAAAAAGTAGAATAACTTTTGGGAATACATGCTATTATCTGGAATAATATTCAAAAAGAAATATTAGATGCTTCTGAATGCCTTTATAGTTTGTGCAGAGATCTTAACCTAACTCAGGAAAGTATTATTCTATCTTGTCTCTTGTTAGCTCCTGAATTCTTCAGATGTCCACCTAGGGAGAGATAATATACTCCTTGTAAACAGAAACTCTACATGATGTTTCTGACATCTGTGGTTACAGCTCCTGCCTTTGCGTTTTTCATCTTCAAAATGGGGATGCAAATCTATTGCTAGACTAAGCCTCATCATGTAATAGAAGATTTGCACAGGGAAAACTTACATAATATTTATGAAAGACGACTTGGCAACATACATTGTTTAATCAGCCATGTTCTTTTACGTCTTTCACTTAGCATGTTGCTTACCTCCATATTTTGGAGGGTGGCTTGTGGAGATTTACAGAGGTGGTCAGCAATCTACAGAGACAAGGTTTTGCTCCCTTACGTGTAGGTAAGGTGCTACTAGTCAGAATATAGTGTTGCAGAAGTGAATGCGTAGGAGTAAATGATTTAGTAATGCTGTGTTAAAACTTTTTAAAAATTACCTTTGGAAATAAAAATATTATCTTGGGAGATATTCCTAATTTATGCTGATCTGGGGCCAACTGTTTTCCTCTTCTTTTATTGCTGAGTCACTCGTCTGTTTTTCAGAGGGACCATTTGTCTCCTTGTGTATATGTTTTTATATCCTGTGCACATGGATTTAGAAAATGATTTCGATTGGAAGAGAATTCATGAATTATTCTGGAAGAAGCTTGAAAGTGGAAGCTTTCAAGAATATCCACAATGATCGAAGTGGCACCCTGACTGCCGCCATCATCAGCATTAAAAAGACAGTGTCAGGGTGGTTGTGCTTCTAGATGTATTCTTTCAGAGAATAAAAAAAGCAGTGTTGAGTCTGGCCTGATCTGGTTCCCTAGCGCACTTCAGAGCCTCCTAGGGCTTCAGTGTTAGCATCTGTTACTGAAGATGGCTACAGCAGCCAGGAATTTTGCATACCGAGGCAAACGTCATCACAGACCCCGTAGGAATCTGTGGCTAGTTCAGTTACCTTTCACCGTAGATGAAGTGTCCTTGTGTTGAGGCCCTAGCACAGCCTATACAATGAAAAAATTAAAATTCATAGCAGTTTATTTCTCTAAAGGGATATATGTAGTATTCATGGAGATACCAGTTCACTATTTTCAGTGTCATAATGTGAATGACTATAAGCCAAACTTGATTAACTGTAAGTTACTCAAGAGCAATTACTGCAACTGTATAATAATAATAATAATAATGTTAAACTAACAAAATAGGATCTGGGTGAATTAATTTAGAACCATTAACTTCAAGTTTCAGCTTCTGCTTATATTTCAAAGTAAAGAAGGACATCCATATTCATCTGAGTAAAACGCAAGCTATTTGAGTAAATATAGTTACATTAGAGATGGTTTGTTTCCAAGTTTTGTTTGTCTGTAAAATTCAGCCAGTAGCAATATATTTAAAAATGTGTTGAGGATCCCCTCCTGTGTGTCCTGTGTGTTTAAAGAGATGGACTGAGTGTTCCGGTAGGACTTTCTCACTGTATCAACGTGAGTAACTTTTATGTGGTTCTAGAATTCAGAGGAGTTATTAAATAATAACTTTTAGGGTTTGTCCATTGCACTAATTCTTCTTAATTCTGAGAAATGATTTTTTTTTTGGTCTGCATTAGTTTGTTGCTAGACCAGTTCCCATTTTAGTATTAATCTGGGAGCAACTGATTTATAATCATCAATCCCAGTTTACACTTGCATCAAATACGTGTTTTAATAAAAAGCCTGGTTATTACTTTGTAATTTTAATTGTTTAAAAATTACCAAGGAGGATACTGTACATTTGTTAGCTGGAAAGGTCTCTAGTATCTGAAAAAATATCATGCATGATTGTTTTGTTTGATATCAAAACACATTTTTACTGTCATAACACTGGCACATTTTCAAGGCATGCTGTTTTCTGGCTGCTAGCAGGGAGTAATGGAAACAATGCAGTGATCAAGCAATTTCTTGAAAATAAACACCAAAAACACTTAGGCAAGCAATGTTTTTAATTTAATAGGGACTAGGATTCATAAGGCTGCATAAAATAGCTGTTTCAGTACTGTGGAGGTGTTTAAATGCCTTGCTGCTTGTGGATTGTTTAGTATTTCTTTCTGGTAATTTTCCTTTGCATCACATCGTGATGCTTCTTCTGAATGGTGATACTGCTTGTTGAGGAGTGGTCATGCAAGTAAAATTTGATAACCTCGATATGTCACTTCATCTGCTGTTTTCCTTTTGTTAATGCAAAGCTGGTTGCATAATGTCTAATTTCTCCTTTAGCTGACCAAAGCTAAAAACAAAATCTATAATGGCAGTGCTAGGTTTTATCAAAACGCAAGTGAGGAGTTGAAGGATGTGGCTTGTTCTGTTTGGATGATGCAGGATTGCTTTAAGCAGTAAGCTTACTGTTTTCAGATGGCATTAGCAGCATCAGTGATATAGCTGTGTCAGCCTCCTTGACTATTGGATGTCTGTAATCGCACGGAGGAAACTATATTTAAGATCTGATATCTTGAGGGTAATGACTTCAGCAGTTACTGATGGACAGAATGGCTGTTAATGCTTTCTTCACTAGCCCAGAGGATTCTGAAAGATAGATGGGTCTGTGATAGACTTTTGTAAGACAGGAAATGCAGTTTTTGGGGGTTTCTGGAAATAGAAAGGTTATGCAGCTTGGAACCGGTGAGACATTACAGTCTCTAAGTCATCAGGTATGACCTCATAGTTTATACTAATATTTCTAACAGAAGGGTTTGTTTTGCAGTTTTAGGTCATTTAAAATCTCTTTGTCTGTGTAATTGCTTCATGTTGGATTTGCTACAGGATATATGGGGTAGACTGTTTACATAAGCAGAGCAGTATATACCTTGGAAATTTAATGTGCTATTAATTTCTGTTTGAACAGTGTAAGGTTATTCTATATATATTTTCAATCTGTTTTTATTGTGACTATAATTTCTTTTAACTAAGTCATGGTAAAAGGTTATACCTTTGCTATAAAATATTATGATAAAGAGCAAGAAGATAGTATTGCATTTTATTTTGCTTTATCTTTACTTGACACACTTAATACTATTGTGTGAATGTGTTTATTTGTCTTATGAAACACAATACAAGGCGACTGTTTACCTACAGTGCCAGGTTATTTAAAACAACATATCACATTGTATAACAAGACCGAGCTATTCTGCAGGCACAGATCTTGCTTCATTTTGCAGTAGTGGATTTCTTTTTTTTTTTTGCTTCATTTCAAATCAGTTTTAGAAATAGCTCACTGAACATAACAGTGAAAGTTTGGCAAGATAACTCTCCCCTTTTTAATTATTACACTCAGTGACACTAATACTAATGAGTTGTAAAAGAGAAGATGATTAACTTAAATATTCAAAATGCTGTTTGTTTAAAACCAAATGCATTTTATTGAAGTATCCCTCATCTTTTTTGTTTTTAACTATTGTCAACTTTATTGAAAGGCCGATACTTTGAGATCTGATGTATTTGGGGATAGATAGGAAAGTCAGACTATGTAAGTGAAAGCAAGTGTGTGGGTATTTTAAATAGGAAGATAGTGGCCTAATTTCAGTGTAAAATAGAATTGGAGATACTGTTATCACTTTAGCTCTTTTATAAGTGGTAGATAATAACCATTGAGAAGAGTTCTATTTTGCTTCCCTTGAATACAGCATACAGCAATTATATCTGAAATTGTAGGAAAAGTTTATTTTCACAAATGATATTCAGCTCCATCTTAGCAGATTCTAGATGTTTTTGTAGAACATTTCCATGGCAACATATTTTGCTGTGTGTTTTAAAAGCTCAGCTGAAGACTCAAAGTAATGTGCAATTTTTCTATTGCTTGTGTTACCCTTGTCAAACAACAGTATTCACATAAAACTGGACTGCAGCTTGGCAGGGGTGACTGGTATTTCCTGACCCTAAAGCACAGGATTAAGTGATCAAGGATTAAAAATATTTTTATATTTCCACCTTGGAGTGTAAACATGTAAAACATGGATTTGATTTTGCATTTAGAAATGTATTCCATTTCACCATAGTTTAATAATATTTTGTTGGAAATGTATGCATGTGGGAGACCATAGAAGACCAAACTTCAAAATGTGCAGCAAACTGCTTCAGTAAAAATGTCTGTCTTTTTATTTTTAATTAAAAACATATTTTTAAACAATGTTGTACTTACTGATACTGGCCATAATTTATAGGTTTCCCAGTCTACTTATCCAGCTTACGTTCTTATTAATAATGGGGAAAGACTGCGCTACTCTTAAGCTTGATTAGGTTTGGAATGGTTTAACTATACCTTTTACTTGCTACAAGATCTCTTTAATCTGTTAGAATTTATTTTCAGTATTTTAATATATTAGTCACAATGAGTACATTCTGTTTCTTGGCATTGGTATGAAATTCCTGAAAGTATTGGTTTCATGTTATTTTGGTGCTTTGCAGGGTATTTACGGCCCTTTTCAATATGACCAACACTCCCCCCACCCCCAGCTTCTCTTTTTCTTATCCAAGTACTCTTTAAAATCTTGATTTAACTGTATTTTGAAGTTGTTTCTGAAGGCTCCTTTGCTCATGTAAAATAATTAGATCTCCATGGAATTTTTCATGAGTGGAAACTAGGAATATGCCATGTGCTTGACCTGGATTCTGTTTAATCATATATATTAATTCTGCAAGCTATATTCTGTGAATGTTTTTGCAATGAAACATTAATTAGAAGTTTCAAATAGTGCAGTAGCCTTAACATCAGTTGTAGTCAGTTTAGTATAGAAACTGTATCTACAGAGAAGAATAATGTTTGGCTGAGGATCTGCATATTCAGAGTGTCCCCACTTTTTGAAACAATATTATTATTATATGTGAGCAGTACTTGAGTGCGTTCTTTTACTCAAAAGACATTCTGCCATTATAGATCCTTCTTGATTTGAAGGGACCAGCGAATAGTATCCCAAAGGAATATATTAAGGAGAAGTTCATTCCTAAGATAAGGAATTGCAGCAAGGTGGAGATATACATGAGAGCTGGGGACTAGACTAAAGGAAAACTTAAACATATAGAAACCGCTTTGCTTGTTTAAAAAAAGTGGAAGGTATAAAATATACTTCCTGATATTCCAGCATGAATTTGGAGCCATTGAATCCAGTGGCAGTGTGTTGGTATCACTTAACAAGTTTGTTAATGCCTTCTTCAAAAATATACCCTCCCTCCTCAGAACAACTCGATTGCAATTATCAGTATTTGAAAAATGCTGTGTTAAGAAAGATCACTCTAACTAATGATTCCTTTCCCCTTCACCAGGAATAAAGAATGCACATCACTGAGTATATATTTCCCAATCTTGAAACATTTTTATTTACAGAACTTGATAAAGATCTTGTAAAGGGACAAAGCACTGTATGGATGTTTTAGGAACCATGTTAACTAGCAAGTTGGGTGGGGAGCCCAATATTCGTCTTATTTACCAATCCTAAACACGTATGGTCACGCACATGCACAGTTATATATGCCCATGCTTTTATGATTGATTGCCATTCTCATTCCACATTACCACTTCTTTTCACGCCTTATAGTGCCAGTTTTTAAGGAAGTGGCAACACTGAGGCAAATGGGAGATTGTGGCCAAACTTTTACAAATGGCAAAATAAAGCTGGCTACAAGCAAAAAGTACTTTCAGAGTGAATTGAAGGAATTCAAATCCTATCATCCTACATTGTCCCCCCTCCCAGGAGAAGATGGTCCTATTCTCTGGTCATATTCTTCCTGTTAGTACTTTAATTCATGTACCAAATCATTGCGCCTGATGACCTGAATTAGGAAAGGCTTAGTATAAGGTTGTCATAAAGGCCTAAACATAACATAGCCTAGCATAAATACGTAATTGATAACTGTAAGGTCACAAAACGTGTAGCCAAATGACTCTACATCTATCAGTTTTAGTATTTTAAGAATATCACCTATCTCATCTTCCGAATAAAGGTTTGTAGGAGTTCTGCTGGGGCACAGAATGGAAAGGTGGGTAAGTCATAGCAATAATGTCATAGTAACTTAGTAACATAGTAACAAAGTAAGGGATTTAAATTAGAGTGCTACTTATTTCCAATAGGTTCCTGAAAAGGTGGGAACCTCAAGAGGGGGTAGTACAGAAGCTAATCAGATTCAGGTGGTAAAACAAAATGTTTTTGAATGTCTTGTGCATTAATTAGACTGGCATTTTGGGGGGGGGGGGAGAGGGGGAGGAGAGAAACACCCCAAATGTGATTCCTATCTCCTCTCTTACCTGTGCCGATGCTGAGGATTGTCAATAACAGAATACCAGTTGTTTATATTGTTTCTTCTTTCTTTGCTCTTATTTATCCTGCTTAGTTAGGTTTTCAACAAAAAGCTAAGCTTTTGCTAATAAAACAGATATTAACATGAGTGCTCTTTCACTACTGTGATCAAGGTCTTTTGTTTCATGATAGTTTCTCTCAGTAGAAGTTAATCTTAAGTAGAAGCTGGTCCATAGTTCTGGTAAGTTCCAGTAGATTGTGTAGTTAGTAAAATCAATACAAACTACAGAGTAACCACGTAATGCTGTCTGTTGTGCCATGCTGCTTTTTCAGTGTGAGAGCATCACTTTCCTGGATCATTTCTGAAATATATGCACCGTAAAAAGATTACAAGATGTGACTGATGATAAGGTGGGGGAAATGCTACTATTCCCATTTTGTTAAGGGAGCACTGCCTCAAATAAATTAAATGACTTCCCAAAAATTAAACAGAAAACACTGAATTTAGCCTGGCTTGCTGCTACTCTAATATCAGTGTCTTAACCACTGGAATGTCTTGTCCCTGAATCAGGTTTTTAATGAGTTGCAGTCCTTTATTGGATTAGTTATCATTTTAGACTTAGACACTAGCAAACTAAGTATACTAAAGCAGGCAAAGATTAAAATTTCTGCATTTTGTTAAAGGAGAAATGGTAAGAATTAAAATGATTACAGAATGACAGAACAGTTGAGGTTGGAAGGGGCCTTTGGTCTGGCCTACCTGCGCAGAGCAGGGTCAACTAGAGCATGTTGCTCAGGGCCATGTCCAGTTGGCTTCTGAATATCTCCCAGGTTGGAGACTCCACAACTTCTCTGGACAACTTGTTCCAGTGTTTGACCACTCTCACCGTAAAAAAGATTTTTCTTAAGTTTAAGGGGAATTTCCTGTATTTCAATTTGTGCCCATGGCCTCTTGTCCTGTCACTGGGCACCACTGAGAAGTGTCTGGCTCTGTCTTCTTTACGCTCCCCATCAGGTATTTATACACATGGACGAGATCCTCCTGAGCCTTCTCCTCTCAGTGCCGGCTCTCTCAGCCTTTCCTTGTATGAGATGCTTCAATCCCTTAATCATCTTCATGGCCCTTCGCTGGACTCGCTCCAGTACATCCATGTCTCTCTGGTACTGGGGAGTCCAGATCTGGACACAGCACTCCAGATAAGGTCTCATCAGTGCTGAGTAGAGGGGAATAATTGTGTTACCTGAGAAGGATATTTGGATTATCTGTCAATCAAATATGGAGAGTTATGGATAGAAATCCTTGAAAAAGAGGACTGATCACACTGAAAGTTATAAATAGTAGTATTTCTTGGTAATTTTATGTCCATGAAAAGCTTTGAAAATAGCTTTATTTGAGGCATAGCAGTTGTTTTAGTTATGAAACCTCCTGTTGTTTTAGAATGTTTCATATGGAATCTTAAGTCCCCAAATCCCAATTCATATAAACAGAGAATAACTCCTAAAGTGAAAGGTTAAACTTTAATTTTTTTGAAGCTAAGCAAATTTTAAAAGAACTGAATTAAAAGATAGCTGATACAATATCAGTAATCAAAAAAGTGGTAAATTATGAGGAAGATGAGGTACAGGGATTCATAAGTTGCGCTTCTAGTCTACTCGCCAAAAATTACCTATTTATTTCTAGAGAAGCCTCAGAACATTCACAGGGCTCTCAAATGATGCAGCAAACATCAGCTGATGCAAAATATTCAGCTCAGTCCATTGGTTGGAAATGCAAAACAGGCATAAGTGACACTAGGAAGGGTTGGGATATTGTAAAACTTTGTTTTTAAAATTTTCTCCCTCCCCACCCAAGACTGCTTAGATAAACAATATGTATAGGAGACTTCAGTGATTCAAGACAGGACTATCTTTTCTCATGTCATTTCTCTTCATCCATTTCTCTCCTCATATCATAATGCTAATGAGTTCACTTATTTAAAATCTGTTTGTTAAAGATTTTATGCAGACACACGCAAAGTCATTAAAATCCATGCAAGAAACTGTATGCATGTGACACATTAATGCAAAGTAAACTATTCTAATAGAAGCAGCATCACTTTTATGCCCCAATGCTACAATTAAAATTTTCCAGCGAAAGTGAAGTCATTCTTATGTCTGAAGCCTGCAAGTGAAACCATGGAGAAGTACCTTGTTCTTGCATGAGTAAGGGGAGCTACAATTGAGCAGACCAACATCAGCAATTCCATTCAGGTACGGAGTCTGTTTGCAGAGAGCACTTTGCTTGATTGAGGCCTGATGTCAAGCTTATTAAGTGAGGAGGTTAACTATGCTGGAGGGATTTCTGTCCAAGAGTTAGCAGTTGGTATAACTGACCTGGATGGCTATCACTGTTTTATTCACAAAGGATTTCTGCCATAGCTTTTTTGAAGTTACTTGGGATTGCTGTGGTTGTTGGATGTTTTTTTTTTCCATTTTGCTGCTAAGTCTATCAGAAATACTTTAAATTTGAGGAAAAAAAACCCTTCAGAATTCTGTTTCCGCTTTTCTTCTCCCCATTTTTTTCCTAACTTTTCTAGTCATGTTCCTGGAAAGCATTTCAGCGAATACAAAATTTTAGACTTTGTGCATGTCTGTGTGTCTAATAAAAGACAAACAGCGGTTGTATATATCACAACTTAAAATTTTAAATGTGGGTAACCCTTAACATATAACAAAAGTGCTAAGTTGGTATTATCTCAGTGTTGACTGCTGTGTAATGTTTTTAATGGAATAGACTGGATGATAACTAGAAAAATCTAATACATATGGAAAATATAATTCAATAGTTTTGTAGCAATGATAGTAATGTAATGATTTTTGTAGTATTATATATATCTGTTGAAAATTGTTTCTGGATGCTTCTATTCTGTGTGGCAAGTGTAGGCTCAGTTTTGTGGTTACTACTGAGAGGTGAATTCAGGTGTCTGGTAACTGTACTTAGATCTTATCTTTAGAATATCAGTTATGGATGGTAGGTGTGCTTATACATGTCAGAAATGTGACTTTGAAGGCATAGGGTTTATTGCAGGGGCTGAATATTGCCAGTGAAGTTTACCTAACAGATGAAATGAAAATGAAAAGCTGTCTTGGCAGTTGTCTTCTATTCAGGAAGTGATAACCTCTTTCTCCAGTAACTGGTTGCTGTGTTGTATACGCCAGACTTGTCTCCTCTGCTAGATCTCAGTGTACTTTTGTCAGTCCTTCTGCTGGCAGTCATGAGTGAATTTCCCATTGCTGCTAGTGCTTTGCAGTGACTCATTGGACTTGGTTATTTCCTAGTCTGCCTTCTGCTCTCCTCCTCCTCTTTCCCAAGTGGTTTTTTATATTTTAGGGTGCAGATGTGCTGAAATTTTTCAGCCATCTAACTTTTAATCCAAAGATGTGTATTTGTTGTGGATGTCGATGAAAGATGTAATCTGTGCTGTCAGAAGTAATTACTAGCATTGCCTCGCGCTCTGAACATCTACAGTAGCAGCAACCTCAGCAGAGATCTGGGACACGCTCTGTGTCCTTTTCTTGCCTGCTTCAATAGATAAGAAATGCTAAGTAATGGCCTTTTTAGCATCCTTTGCAATTGCTGAGACAGAGATTAAATTTACATTTTTAGCAATGTCTGTATCACCATCTGTAAACAAATTTCCCTAGTAATCGCTTAGACTTTATTTTCCTCATTGGCTTCTTTTCTGTCCATAAAAGTATGTCATTATCAATTTCTAGTTTAATTTCCTTTTGATTTTACTGTCTTTGTCTGGCTATACTGAACACACCTGCAGATTTCTAATGTAGTTCAGAAACCTACAGAACAGCACCTTTACCTTCCACTAGCGATAGCACAGAAATCCTCCAGATGAACTGAAGACTCTTCTAAGCTGTGTTTTCAGTCACAACAAATGGATTCAGGCTCTTTCTTTGGCTTTGGAGACTTTTGACAGATGCCAAGATCTATAGAGACCTGAGCAGAAGATACCATAAAATAAATTGGCTAAGCCCTGGAGCTGATGCTGTTGCTATAATGGATGTTCCTGCCTTCCCAGCATGTTCACAGCCAAATATGTTCATCTCATAGTCTTGCAGTTTACTTTTTTGGGACAGACATAGTGATGTATACTGATGTAGCAGGTAATTGTGGAACAGCACTACTCTTTTCATAAAATAGCAGGGAGTACACATCATTGGCAAGACAAGAAATACCCTGTGCTCAGTAACCCTCCCATTGGGAAACTGTCTGCGTTAATGAAGGCAGGATTTCTTTGCTTGATCAGTTTTCTAGAGCAACTCTGCTCAGTTTGAACTGATGCATATTTATAACTCCCAGTCTCTTGTCAGGGGACCTCTTGATCAGTCTCAGCAAGAGACTGCAGACCCCCTTCAGGTCCCTCAGTTGCCAAAGTCTGCCCCTGGAAAATAGGAATGTGAAAACGATTGTGCTAGAGCAGAGCGAAGAGTCTATCTAGCCCAGTATCTTGTCTCTTATAGTAGACAAAAGCCAAGTGAAATGTGTAAGAGTGGGACAGTGCACAGTGATAGATACCCTGGATGTTCTCCGAGAACCTCAGAGTTTATGGCTAAAGGACTTTCTGTTCCAGAAATGATGTTTTTGATTTGGTACCTATGATAGATTTCTCTTCCCTGAACATGTCAGCTCATTTCTTGAACTCGTAAACATTTAGTATCGACCGGGGTTCCATAGCTTATCTATATGCTGTGTAAAGAACTATGTATTTTTATGTGTTTTGAATCTGGCTCAAACTGTCTTCGTTTAATACCACCACCCACAGTGCTATTTTGGGAAAGACAGTAATTTCCCTATTCAGCCTCTGAATACAAATCATGTTCTTATAGACTTCTCATATACCTGCCTTATACAGAGGTATCAGCTGTGATTTTTGAAGTGGAAAAGAGTGAATAGGTTTAAAAGAACAAAACAAGCTCTTTGAAAAACCTCCCAAATACTCCCTCTGTAAGAGCCCAGACACCTCTAAATCAAAGGATGGAGAAGATCACTTAACCGGTCCTGTTCCTTACTCTCTTGCATACTATATAGTGATAAGAATAAAGCAATCAGCATGTTATTTGGCAAACAAGACAATATGATGAAGAGCTGGGAGAATAGGGCTCAGATTAGTCCAGTTCTATGTTACAGAAGATATATTAGTTTATGTTGGTGTGTGCTTCTAATACAGTTACAAAGTGTGCAAGTATAGGATGTCTGCATTCATACAGCTTACGTAGACTTGGCAAGCAATGTGAGCTGCAGTAGAAAAAAGATGTTTGTTTCAGGATTAGATCTCTTCCTGGTATAGCTATGGCATAGCAAATCATCCTTATCAATTAGCATTTTGAATCAACATGTAGTTTGTTAAAACAACAAATGTATGTCATTGAGAATGTGTGCAACAGCTTCAGATAAGAGAGGAGTCAAGATATATGAAAGAGCAACAATCAGGATGCTACGGCTTCCTTTCTTTTGCTATTTCTCATTGTTTTATTTTTGTTTCTTTATTTCTGTTCTTTCTGATGCTTCTCATGCTCCTATCCACTGATGTCCCGATTACACTTTTTCTGATCTTCTCTGCCTCTTCCTTTTTGCCTTAAATTCCATCTGCCTTTGGCTCAGCCTCATCTCTATGCCATCCCTATCACTTCCTTTTTTTTCTCAGGTGCAAAACTCATATCCTCTGTTACCTGCTCTTCTTTTATTCTCTTGATGTTTTTACAATGTTATTGGTCTCAGAGAACATAGATAGCTATTGTCTTTTCACCCGCTGTTGTTCCCTGCAGTCCACAGAACTTTGTTCCCTCTTTGTATAGACAAATACTGCCTCTTCAATGGTCCTTTTTATGGAGACTGTTACCTCCAACAATACCCACTCAGAATTTGTGTCAAATAAGTTGGCATTTCTGTGATCTTGTTTTTAAGCTCTGCTTCCTGTTAGCTTTTGCTCTTTTATTTTTGCTGCCTGCCACTCTAACATTTTTATCATCTGCTATGCACACAACTCTACCTACCCCGTCTCCCTATCTGATTTGACTTTCAACTTTACTCTCTTCCATTCATGATTTCTCGCACTTGGATTGTCATCCAACTCTCCAGCTGCCCTGGTGCTGTTATTTCTCCTTTGAACTGTAGCCCATTTGCCAAATTAGTTGCACACTTGACTTAGTCTTCACTAAGTACTGTGCTCTCTGAATTCATTAGTTCATCAGTATTAGCTATTTGAACTTTTTCAGTATCTTCATTCTCTCACTCCAAGAATGGAACTTCGTAAAACTTCTGTTTTGCCAGTCTTGATCACTTCTTTTCTGCTGTTACTTCCTTTATTTCCCTCTACTTGCTTTTCCTCTATCAGCATATTGATCTCCTCCAGGCCTTATTTTATTTGTTCTTCTCAAACCCTTATGACAATTCATGGTCCTGGCTGACACCCAGTATCCACTTTCTCAGTTCCCAATGCCATCTGCCATGCTGCAGAGATACTGCTGAGTATCTCTGGTGAAAATCTTTTGATTCTGCTGTCTTTCTACATTTAATCTCTGGCATTGTTGTCTCTTCTGAGTATCTTTGCTTGTAATTATGCATGTTCCGTACTTTCTATTCATCCTGTAGTTCTCCATCCAGCTTATCTGTTCCACTTCTCATGTGAGCCTCTTAAATAAAGTCAAAATTCAAGCTTCTTTCTCATTTTCTGAAGCAGATGCTAGCTTTTGTACTCTAGCCTTTCAGCCTGTTCCAATGACCCTATCCCTGGATAGCAGTCTACCTTCTGAGTTCTTTCTGCTGTTCTTTTTTCAGTTCTGTCTCTGCTTGAATTCCTTCCCTTACACAAGTATGTCTTTCCATTTTAAAAAGTGAAAAGAAACAAAAAGCCAAAACCCTCCCCTTCACATTCAGAAGTTTCTTTTCCCCAGATTGTCCTATCCTTCATCCTTTCCTTCATCTCCCTATCCCTTGAGCATGCTTCGTACAAGGGTCGTCTTCATACCCTTTGTTTCAGTGTCTTTCTAGAATGCTCACTTCTGCTTTGTCTTTTGCACTGGAATTTGTCTCACTAATGTTCCAAATGACTCCATCCTGGAAGAATTCCAGGGTAGTCTTTTATTCTCCTCCACTCCGTCTGTCATCTCTCTTGGAGATGCTATGCTATATTCTTCACTAAATTTTGTTATTCTTAGGCATTTGTCATTTTGTCCTGGTTGATTTGCTTTCTTTTTAGACTCTGTTTCTTCTTAGGTAGGTCTTCCTCTCCCCTCTCCTCTTTTTTTCTGTGTGTAAAAGTGTGTTTAGATCCCACAGGACTCCATCCTCGGTCTTTGCATCTTCCTCTACACCCTAACTTTGGATAATGTAGCCATAAACATCATCATTATGAAAACATCGGAAGTTTATTTTTAGTGGTCTTCCCCTCTCCAATTAAACTCAGCCTATTTCAGAATATTTTCTTGGTCTTCAGCAGTCATCTGACTATAATTATCTTGGGAACAATTCCTGGGCTTTCCTTTCTTTCCTGATGTGGTCTTAGAAGCATCTCCCTCTAATCCTACCCCTGACTGACTCCTACTTCAGCTCCATGTTCAATCTGTGTCTTGCTCTGTGCAGCTCTGCAGTCTGACAGTTCCTGTTTGTCCTGTAGCTATAAATCACATTGAAGGCCTGCTTGCCTCAACACCATGGCTATTATGATCTCATCTTTCTGTCTGTCTTTAATATTTAAAACTTTCCTTCACTCACTGCTGTTAATATCATCATGGCTTATCACTTTGGCTACATCAGTTGCTTTTTAAAGTCTATTTACTTATCTTCTCAAATACAAATATCTTTCCTTTAAAAGTTTGACAACTTGCCTTTTCCCTTCCCTTCTAAGAGAGAGATTTTATCGCAAAGTTGAATTTTGTCTTTGCTCTATTGGCAGTGTCAGCTTTGATTTCCTACTTGTCTATTCACCTTGCAATCATTTGTGTACTTTGTCTTACAGTGCCCAGTCTTTGTTGCAACTCCTTCTCAAAATTCTTTCTTGTAATGTATAAAGTTAAGTATAACCTGCTAATGATTGCTACAGCTGTAACTATATTTAAATGTGTGCACATCCCATTATATTTATGTTGCCCAGTCTTCTTAACTCTAGGCTGCCTATTGTTTGTACACCTGCGCTAACTTGTCTTTTGAATTACAACTTATTTGAAATATTCGTTGTCACATCGTACATCTATGGACGGCATATATGTCGGTGGAGCCCACAGATGCTATTACTCTTTCTCCATACATGCATGTGCACACCCATCTGTATTTAATTAGAGTATTAATTAAAGTAAAGGTAGTCTCAGTTTAGCAGAATTTGCAGTTACAAGCAAAGATGCATGTAAAACCAAATACAGAACAGATTATTATTTGTTTAATAATTGCATTGACATCATGCAGTCGTACTGTTGTACTAAGCCTGGTCAAAGCTGTAATAAATGAATGACTCTGATCCAAGTAGCTTACAGTGTAATATTTAAATCATAAGAACTTTCTTATTTTGTGGTCACCACAAAAAAATCCATTCTTTAATAGAAGATGGTGTTGTCTTGGCAAGGAGGGGTGAGAAGGGCATCTGCTGGATGTTTTCTCATCATTGTGTAAGTAATTGCTTCACTTTAAAGTGGTGTAGTGCAATACAAATCATCAAATATATTGCAAAAATTTCATTGTTGACAAGGGGCCAGTAAAACTTGAAATCTGATTATTTCTGCCATTTTCTCAAAACACTAAACACTAGAGACATTTAGATGAAGAGAGAGATAGAGTTTGAAAGGACAAATTTAATGTGATGCTAATGATCTAGTAAATACATGAGTAAACAGGTAAAGAACATTCCTGTGAAAAGGGTGGGGGAAAAAATGCTTTGGAAAAGCTTTCCCACCATAAAAGTCCTGATAGGCTTTCTATTTCAAGTATTATAGCTACCACCACCATCACCAGATAGGCTTCCAGATTCCTAAAATAAATGTGGTGAAAGGTTAGATAATATCCTTCAAAGCTCTAATGGAGATCATTGTGTCCACCCTTGCTGTTCCCTACAGCTACACGCTGATCTATCAATTGTGCCATTATCAGAAATGATATATTAATGAAAATGATATGATATATATCGTACATATATAATGAAATGATATATTAATGAAAATAGCAAATCTCTTTTCTAACAATTCACATTTGCTTTCTACTCTGTGGTCCTACTTGTCCTTTTTCCCTTCCAAAAGTTATGTTCTATAGTTTTAATGTAAAGCACGCTGTTAAAGTCATATCAGTTGTTTCTGACTTTTAGCTTGTTATCATTGTCAAATATCTTGACTAGTCCAGAACAGAAAGGTCATGGAAGTGATGATGTTTAAAGTTTCCAGAGTACAACAGATGAGCAATTTGTTCAAGTCAAATTCTTAGATTTCTGAGAGGCGGAAAGACCGATTGAACTACTGCTTATAATTCATATTTATCCTTGATTCTTTGGCCACAAGTTTCAAATTGCTGAAGCTATTTATTATAGGCTCATGCTGTCTAGACTTTTTAACTATACAAATCCATCATTATTTAGTCCACTGTTATGATCACTTTCTGAATATATTTTGAGTGAAGTCTTTGATACAAAAATTCTTTCCAGTGCAGTGTTTCATTCCCTGGCTTTATTTGTCATAGATAGTATTTAAAAATGATGCAAAAGCAACTTCAAATTAACTTCAAATTTGATCTGAAGTGTGTTTTATTTGCTGTGTTATTTCACAGATCACATTATTGATTTCATTATCTCACTTATTTCTTTTCTGCTTTTCTTTTTCTTTTTTAGTTTTTCACTGCTACTTCACTATTTACTGCTTTTTAATCCCTTTATGAATTAATAAGACCTTCTGAATTTTCAGATAACAGATCATAATATCAGTGGCTTGGAGGACATCATTACTTTTTTTAATCTTCTGTATCAATACAGTGGCTGCTACCTGTCTTTTCTGGCATAGCCATCCCAGATCACCATGGCTTACAGATCACCTGAGGCAGATGAAGCGAGAATGAAGATAGTTAGAATGTCATTATCTAATTATGAGACAAACTGTTTTCTTATCTTAATGTTGTGACTATATAGGCAGTGCAAAAGGTCTCTTCATTTCCATCTTTCAGTTTTGAGAGCTTTGATCACTCTTGACCGTGGTTCAATCTTGTTTTCTGGAGAAAGATAATAGAATTTACAGAAAAAAACTCTGAAGGACCAAAAGCAGTCCAGTTTAATCTCTGGACACACTACGGAAAATTGTATGCTCTTCTAAATCAATAATTTTCTCTTGGTAATGGATAAAAATGATAAAAGGACCATACCATTTTTTAAAATTTACTGAATTTGATTCAGTCAGGCTGCCTTCACTACTAGCAGAACAACAATATTAGTGGCGTTGCTGGTACATTCTCAGGTGCTAATTCACAAGAAAGGTCAGAGGTGATTTTGGCTATGTAGGACTGATCGCAGTGCAGCTAACAGTCCATCCGGTCGACTATCCTGTCTCCCCAGATAGTCGTAAACAGAGCATGTATAACACTGCCTTGTAGTGCTCCTAAGTCTCAACTATTTTTGGCCCATCTTCAGTGACAGTCAATCTAAGATGTTCCTCATCCTCTGGAAGTGCCAATCTCTTTGCATTGACTGTTAGAAGAGCTGAGGGTGTCATCTCCAATTTAAGCAACTTTGTTTAGGAGCCTGAAGTTTTATGGAATTAATCTGGGTTTAGGATATCTCTGTCTTGGAACAGCCTCCGTGCTGCCTTGAATAGTTCTAGAATTGCAGAGAAGGTTTGTTCGCCAAATGGAACTGAAATATTGTTGATAGGTCTGAGAAATGCAGGAATCACTAAAGATTATATCCATTGTTTTAAGAGAGGGATTTAATGTATCATTGATCATGTTGGCTTGCAATGGAGGCTAAGGAAGGGGGGTGCTTGATCCTAGGCACTGCCTGGAAATTCAGGTAGTAAATCTGGCAGAGAACAATTTCCATATGATGAAGAAACTATTTTATATGCAACTTTTGCTATATTTATGTTCAAGATTAATTTTTTATGCAAATGATTTGCTCAATGCCAGAAAGCTTTTGCACCCACAGTGCAAAAAGCGCAATCTGAATCAACTCAAAACCAGGTTGTGGTATGTCACCTTGGGCCATTCTGTCATAATTTTTTTTACTTTTTGTTTTTATAACCTGGAGTGCATTTTGTAATGTGCAGTGTGTTGGATGCTTATTGAAGAACTTACAATTTCTAGTGGAGTTTATGGGATGATATTCAGGGGGTGAGTTTTGAAGATCAAAATTGTAACATTTTGGGGGGAACCTGGCTAATCGCATTCTTCCATATAATACCCCTAAAACTGCAAGCAGTAAAAGTTGCACTAGCTTCCTTTTTCTTTTCCTTTTTTCTTCTTAAAAAAAAAAAAAAGAAGTATGAAGCTCATGATTGCTGTCACTAAAAACTGAGCGCTTTACCTACATGGACTTACTTGTTCCTGTGACAGTTTGTGAGAAAAATGAAGACATTTCGAATCATGTTTGACTCATGTTTGTATGTAAATGAATACAAATTCCAGACTACAGCATGTGGATATAAAGGAAGTGCAAAAGTCCTCTCTCCTCGGCCTTGTAGCTGCTGTTGAAACAGGTCCTGATAAGTTGGTCATGACCTCTTTTCTTTTTTGCACTTGCTTCTTCCGCATGAGTAGCTACTGCAAGGAGACTGCCTTCTATGATTCTCCTTACTGACCCTATTTCTAGCGAAAGAAGTGTGAAAACACAGCATCTTTTCTAACTGAAGCTGAAAACAGGCCCTTTGAGATGGCAAGCTTATCCAATGTAAAACCCAATATGTGTTACTGCTGATTAAGAAACGTGCGATTAACATAATTGACTTTTATTTGCTGTCCAGGAAGCCTATTCCAGAGAAGTTTAACTTCTAACTACACTTAAATAATGCTATTATCCGAGATCTGTCCTCACCTGGAATTAGGCCAAGAGAGGGTCCAGACAAGCTAAAGATAAATCTCATTTGGGCTTTGGATAAAGTGTTCACATCCATCTTCATGCTGTTGGCATTCTCTGCTGTAGCTGACATACCCATTGCTATGAAGCGAGACAAGAGGATTTCAGCTAATGAGACTGCACTAAGATGACAGAAGACTTTCAAATAACAGCCACAGAGGAAAAAATAACCACTCTCCAGCTTGAAATCTGTGGTGTTCTTGCTTCCATCACTGTTTAATTTTTTGACAAAGTAGTAAAGTAAAATATGAAGTAAAGAAAATAAAATCTCAGTCATACAGATGCATCTAGCCTCTGTGTGCCTTACACTAGCACCAAGGAATACTGTCTTCTGTTTTTCAGAGGTCTGGCTGAGACTAGCACTTGAATGAAGATTAGTTTACAAATCCAGCAGATGTGATATGATAGGAAAGAAGGGAAAAAGTTGGGAGAATCTTTACACCCCTGAAAATATTAGAAGGAACACAGCCCCTAGTTTTTGTAAGGCATTCAGGTCATTTAGACATTCCTGATAATTTTACTTCAAGGCATATAAAACCTGATAAGCACAACTGCAATTAAATACAGGTGCTCAAAACAGCTCCTAAAATCCACAAAGAATTTAATAGTTCATTATTTCTATAGCACACTAATCCATTGCTCCAAAAAGCTTATCAAACCTTTTGAGTGGGAATTGCTTCCCCCACTTTGTTTTGTTGCTGCAGCTGTTAGCACAACAGAGTCCTCTTTTCTGATGGGAGAGCGGAGAGAGAGGAATGGGGGTTTCTAGGTACTACTGCAAAATATTAAAAATTTGTTACGCCTTGATTTTATGTTTTATGTTTTGTCTTCTTTAAATAGCATTGTATTTAGATGCATAGATATATTAAGAAGAATATATACACTAGAATAACATATTTGCTTTGCAAATGTAAGAAATGTATTGCATTTAAGACTACCTAAAATGGCTCTTCTAAGAAAGAAGATCCTGGATCAAATATCTGCTTATTTTAATGATTATGCATCCGTTTATGCATCAGTTCTTAGTGGCTCTATTATACATGCTGGTATATAACCAGCACAGGATTCTTCAGTATAGATAAACACAGGAATTATACGTATTAGTGAGCATTTCCTTGTCTCTAAGACTGCTTTGTTTTAATTGTGTCTGCATTTCTGTTCGTGTTTAGTCTCATCAAATTTATAACAATAGTATGTGCTTAGATTTAATGTCTGCAATGATAGGTCAGCGGTAAATCAGTTCTTCAGAGCCGCTGCTGATTAGTACAATTTTTAGCAGCATTGCAGAAGATGTTATTTCTTTACTGAGTCATATTAAGCATCCCGGGTTTTTCTATAAAGTGAGAGAAAAGAAGAGGGAAGAAGAGACAGAGAAAGATGTTCTTATGCATATGACATGCAGCCTTGGGGAAGATACAAATCTGGAATGAAAACTAATTGCTTTCTACTTTGTTGCATAGCCTGCGCTGTGTGGAGTGGAGCTGACCAAAGGAACATGTGCTGTGTGTTAACTAGCAGCAATTGCTGCAGAAAATTATCACAAACACAGTACAATGAAAGGGACACTTAGAAATAGTTCTTTAGATCTGATAGAAATGGACCTGATTGCATTATAAATGTTTTTTGGTGGGTCTTCCTTAATTGGTGAGTAAGGGGGGAAAACGATGAGATATAGTGTAGCTAGTGGAATGGAAAAAGCAATTGTATTCCATTTGCAAGATAAAATTCACAGACCTTTCTTCCTCAGCAGATTGTTAAATATGATGGTATGTAATATAAACAATTAAAAATACAATACTATTCTGAGGGATTTTTCCTGTGCTTGTCTCAGGAAAGAGAAAAGAATTGTAGCTTCTAAACTGTGGGCACAGACATTGTGCATTAAATCAATTTTGTGTGACTGTGTCTGCTCAAGGACACTTTAGAGGACAGGGCTGAACATGGCAGCCACCAGTGATTTGCTTCCTACAGCAGGATAGTATCCCTTTACATATAACAGCTTTTTAACCATTTAGGCTAATTGTCTTTTTCAAGATATTCTCTATATGTTCTTGACAGCTTCTGAGTTCAGACAATGTACTTTTCTATATCTTTAACAGTGCCATCTTTATTATGTGTCAAGCTGAACTTAACCAAAATGATCGTAAGAGTACAAATGGCATGTAGTGAAAATAGTACAGCATAGAGAGATGTGTAAAAAATACAATATCATCAGACTAGGAAGGCAATCATTATGTGTATGTGATGTCTGGATAAATGTTTAGAATCTCATTACAGACGATTTAAAATTCAAATTTAAATTTGAATACACAAGGTTTATACCACTAACTTCACGACAAAATGCATAAAGTGAAATTAATGTATTACAGAGCTCCACCTCCCAAGTATACATAATTACTGATAATATAAAGTAACTAAGATCTCTTTCTCCTACAGCTTCTATTGTTAGTTTTCATAGGAATGCAGTATTGAATGTTTTATGCTGACAGGCGTTCCTTAGTTCCAGATGGCATTTTAGAATTATGTATGTTGTCTAATCATCAATAAGTGGCTTATATGGAGAAGCAATTAATGCTGTGATTATTTTCCTCATGAGTCAGCAGGTGTGTCAGATGCATAATTTCTAGTGGAGAAAAAAATCAAAATGGCTTCAACTTTACCGTATATTTTACAGAAAAGGAGATGTTGAAGGATTCTTTTTGGCTGTGATGTCGTTTGCAGTGTGGGTGTATTAAGAATTTAACTGAACCCCCCAAGCAGTTTTCTGAAATATTAGTACTCTTTGCAATTGATTCTTGATACTTTATAAACAATATATCCTAATTCCATCATCCAGAATTATACTGAAGTTCTGCAAGTGTATGTGTGTATGTTGGCACATACGTATTTGAAAATGCATGTCATATGCCTTTGTACAGATACATCTTTGAAAGGAGTTTCTTTCCTCTGCTTTCCACTCAGTCACCTGCCTTTAATTGAATTTTTACACATGTTGAAAGCATATACACTCTATAAGAGCTGAAGCGTAGAGTGGCAGTACACAGTTCTGGGAGATGGTAGATTTAAGAATCAATCTCTTTACAACATGTTATGACTAGTAGTTAGGGATAGAGAGTCCATTTGGGAAGCTCTCCCAAATGAAGAGGTCATTTCTCTCGCTTTGGAATGTCCTGTGTATCCTTGAGCCTTATCAATACCCAGATGCCAAGGGCGTTTTCGATGTTTGTTTCAGGTGCCTAAACCATGGACGCCCCCCTCCTGCTCCCCTTCCAACCAGTATGCTTAAAACTCCTGGCAACAGTTGCAGCCTTGCTTTATTCTCTGTTTTATGGGCTCTTAATCTAAAGGTTTAAAATTTGTCTGCTTAGCAGTCATGATGATAGAAGAGAAGGCAGAAGTCTTGTAAGACCATATATTTGCTTTTCATTTTGTTTAAATAACTTGAAGTATATGTTACAATCTTATAACATCCAGTTTCACTGTAAGGGATACAAGGAACAACTCTGTTGACTGCTTTTCTGTATTCATCATTGCGTTTAAAATCTTCTAGTATGAAGAGACAAAAATAGGAACAACCCTATTAATTAGACTTTTTAATTAATTTTTTTTCTGTGTGTGTGTATATATATACGTATGTATGTGTATATATATGTATATATCTGCAGCACATGCTGCTGTGCGATAGAGGTCATTTCAGCATTTGTTTGGAAAATGAACACAGGTGAATGAACATGGTAACAGATGAAATCCTGGACTGAATTGCTGAAAGCCCTGGTAGAGGATTTCACAGTGGCGATACCTCTAAGAGCTTGTGGTTTCCATCTAGAAGCCTCAGTTTCTTACTCTTTTATTCCAGATACGTTATTTGTTCCCCCGTGTGTTTGCTGATGCTGGACTGTTTTCGGGAAATAGTTTTCTCTGTACATTTTAGGGAAAACCATTGTCTGTTAAGTATATAAAAACATAAAACATTTACAAATAATTAAAAAGACAGAGAAATGTCAGATTGTTTATAAATGTGAGAATTGTATTGCACTCTAACTACAGCTTCACAGAAACATAATTCCACTGCCTTCTGCAGTATTACTTTTGATTAGACCAAGGGAAAGCAGGCCTGATATGTATTTACTTATAATGTAAAATTTGTCCACTTAGTTGTCCTAGATGTGCACTGTAAAACTACTGCACGGTATTAATATAAGTTGGTTTTGTGTTAAGAAATATTATGTATCCCTAAATGTTGCTGAATATTTATCAGTCTACTGTTTTCTATCATCATCCCTTTATATGTGTAAACTGGGCACTTTCCTGAATTGAACTACTTATTATTTCTGTGCTTTACAGTTTTGAAATGCTATATGAATATTAATTATGGCACAGAGCAGCCCAGTGAGGAAGGTAGAGAAGTAAGTATTATTATCCCTATTTTACAGATGGGGAAGCTGAGGCACAGAGATTAAGTGACTTTCCCAAGGCCACACAGCAAGTCAGTGACAGAGCCAGGATTAGAGCTCGGGCACTTCCTGGATCCCTCTCCCATGCTTTAAGCAGTAGACCACAGTGTTCACTGGACTCAGCAAGCAACTCATTGCAATAATGGACAGTTCCAAGGACTCATACCTGGTCAGTGTGTCCACAAATTTGTTTGCAGACTGCTCCAGTATATCAATATACTTCAAACACCTTAGTCCTGGCAGATTTGTGCACCGTGTAAAATTTCTGTCCATCATCTTCAAATGGGGTGAAAGGAAGAAGAGCTAGAATTCTGACATGAACATTTCATGACTGAAAAACATCAATTTTCATGCCTTGTTCTGATTACATTGAAATTGGTGGGCAAAACTGCAGGGGGTCATGGTTTTAATACATTCTTTGAGGATGTTAGTGTAGAGGTCGGTGGTTGCATGGTGCATCAATAGTCATCCAAAGCATGAGTTCTATCTTCCATGACTGTCATATGGTTATTCTTGCCTATATTTTCTGTTTCAAACTGTCATTTGTTTCAACACCTAAAAATAATAATTTCCACAGTTTTCCTGACATGCTAATAAAAACCAGAGGATTACCAAGTGAAATGGATTTTTCTAGTCTCTAATCATCATGTGAAAGTGGAGAGGATTTGCCACTATTATTTGTGTTGCTATAGTACTTACCTCCAACTGAGGTTAAGACCTAATTGTGATAAACTACTAGCCAGCCCTTCCCTCCCTTGTCCCCTCCTCCAAGGAGGCAGTACAGGAATCACAGAAATTAGTTCCAGACTAAAAGCAGGGTGACTCTTGTACTGGTAAATGCAAGGTGGCTTTCATGCTGCTCCCTGGGAAGTGAGAGTGTACAGTGCAAGGCCTGTTTAATTGGACCTTGCTCAGAGTTTGACACATGAATTGGCTAGAACACAAAACTCCCAATTAAGCTGTTTTTTCCCCTGTAATGTTAATGGAAGAAACCCACTTCTGAGAGTGAGGCAAGGCTGAGACTTGCTGTGACATTACAGGAAGAGGAGGCAGGGAAGATGATGATTGCCAAAAGCTGAAAATCAAACACATGGGAAAGGAGAAGTCAAAGTGTATGAGCATATTTTGATAAATATTAATGATCTAGTTTTTATTTAGTTTACTTAGAAGATCTGTAAAGGCTTCGAAGTGTCCAGCATTTTAATATTTTCTCCATTACAGAATTTCCCCTAACATTGCTTCCATAAGGCCATTTCAGGATCAGTAAAATGCTGTTGGCTATGACTTATGCTAGAAGAGCACTACTTCTGACATGGTTGTAATACTTGGCCTTTGGCATCCAGCCTAACCATTCACCCAGGGCCATGGCATCGTTCCACACACACCCAGTCATGTCCTACTGCTTAAAATAATGGATTAATTTTATCTGAGATGATCAAATGGTTTGTGCAGTATTATACTGTTCTGGTGCATCGTGGTAGATTGCTAACTAATTCTAAATTATTAAAAGACATAACACTTTCAGTACAAGGCCTTTTCTCATTGTCAGATTTGTGTTACTTGCTACTCTCTGATCCAAAGCTCTAATAAAGACACTGTAATGCTCTCTCTCAATCTTTCTCTCTCTCTCTCTTTCTTTCTTTAACAGCCCAGATGCTTGGTGCTGACACATTCCTAGGACTTTTCTATGTAAGATAGCTACAGTATGACAGCTATTTTTAAGACAGAGAGGAGTCTGAAACAAAAACTTAGATCCAGAATACATGATAGATCTAGATGTGAATCTTTTTGCCTGGGGAATCTGCTCTTTAAGGAGAGGTGCTCATGTGCTGTAATTTCTCGTTATGTTCCATTGCATTCTATGTATAGGTTTATATTTAGCATGTAATGCTGGTACTCTAATCCCCTTGCTTCAGACTTTCATTAAGATACCAATTTGATATATTGAAATCAGGCAAGTTTAGTTATAATATCACTTACTAAAACCCCTCCACTAATATCAAGTAAATGTATATTCATGGTGTATTAGTTGATGCTTTTGTGTAATTCATCCTTTTTATTTCTTCTCATTCACTGAAAACCACTCTCAATCTCTTCTATGTGAAAGGTAGGCTGCATTTAGCAAATGGGGTTTTTTTTGTTTTTTTACAATCAGTGATGTTGCACTCATAGTGAAGCCAATATTTGGTTTAGCACTGCATCCAGTGCCTTATGGCTGAACTCCAAAAATATTTTGTATTCATGGAATCATGACTATTTTTATGTCTGAAATGGCTGAAAGTCACTAATTTCTCTAGCTTTTTTAGCCTGATCACAATAAAGCATTTCAGCACATAGTATGTGTACTGTACAGTGGAGAATGAAGGTATTCCTTTCTTATGCTGTTAAAGTGCATATATGGCTACAGAATAAAATCAAACATAAAATATGTTACTAAAAGAGAATAGCTTTTCTGTGTTGCACTATTAGACTATGCTGTCTGCTTTCATTGTAACTACAGCTCTGTGCTTGTAAAGAAAAGCAAAAGCTTTGCAGCTCATCAATAAGTGAAGCCAGGTGTTTTTATGCTATTAATATTTTCTTTCTCATCATATGGTTACTGCGAGTAGCATTCTCTAGCTTTACCAAAGTATAAAGAGTGCAAGTGCTAATAGTTTGGGAATTCTGCATATAGCTCTGGATATAGCCTGCTCTAGAGACAAAAAAAAGTACAATCTCTTTCTTCAAGAGCACACAAAAAAGCTGCCTCAGTCACATATTTCTTATCTCATCTCTTTCATTGTTTTATTGGCTCATGTTTTTCTTAGTTCCCAATAGCCAGAGTTTACTCATCATCCTGTAGGATTTAACAGAAGAAATTGCTTCTTCACGTCAAAGTCAGCTGTAATCACAAGGCAGTAAAAATTCTCTTGTAAGGAATAGATTATAATAAGGAAAATGAGATTTTTTTTTAATTTCTGAAGAGTAAATAAATAAAGAGTAAACTTATTTTTGTTTCATAGTGTTTTTCAATCTTGTCAATAGTTTCCAAATGAGAAGCAGCTTACCTGTCTTTTTTTCCTGTTTTGCAGAGAAATGATGAAGAGGCTGTTGTGGATAGAGGTGGAACTCGTTCCATTCTCAAAACGCATTTTGAAAAGGAAGATTTGGAAGGTGAGGGATTATTTTTCTGTGCCTTATATTGACTCTTTCTTCTGAAAGGACTAAAACCAAGTTTTAATGTGTAAACTTACAGAGTTGAGCAGGGATGAAGAAGCAGAGATGAAAGTAACATCTCATCAGTTATTCTAAAAAGAGAAATATTATATATTTTGCACAGCAGTGCTTACATAGAGATGATAGTGGGGTGTTGCCAGTTTTTTACTTAATTTCCTGAAATCAAGTCCGGCAAACACAAATGTATGACTTCAGATAGGAAATCCTTTTACCTTTAATTTTCAAATATGTAAATGCAAGCAAGACTGATGATTAAGTATTTGTAGCCATCTCTACACTTGATAGTTGCATATCCACATCTCCCACTGAACAAAAGCATTTTGGAATATCACAAATTGGAGAGATACTTAATGATATATTCTGCAAAAAACCATATAACATCACCCTGTAGAAGAAAGCAATTCACAAATGTGCGAACTGTTTTATGATATTGGCCTAGTAACTCAGTCCCTGAAAGACTCACATTTAGTTTGTCTAGTACATCCAAACCTTATTCTGGTTACAGCTGTGCTTACACTCTTGCAATATGACCCCTAAGTCATTATTACTGGATGAAACTTGAATTTCTGTTGTACATAAGATATCCCATCCCTGAGACTGGGACTTGCTGATTTTAATTGTTAGCTTCTTGTGGTGACACATGGAAAGTTTTTTCTCTTTGCCACATGGAGGCACATGAACTAGCCAATAAGGAATACTGAGATCTGCGGTGTCCTTTAACATCCTACATCTGAAGAGTTACCTGCCTCAGGTCTGAAGAGAGGTATCTCCATCCTTGAACCTGAGCTTTCTAAATGGGTGCCATTGATTACTTCAGTTGGTCATTATGATTTATGTTGTTTTTTCTCTATATGAATTTAGTGTTCTTTGCTGCTTGGTGGTGGGGTTGATGATTTCCTGTGAACATCAGCATGATACACAACATTATTGTTTTCCTCCACAGTGATTTAAAAAGCATTTTGAAAGGGGCTTAGCTGTGTTGGTCTATATGAGATAGGCTCTCACAGAAGAATCTGAAATGTCACACGATGTAGTGCGTGTGAGCTAGGTGCCCCTCTGCTCAGTCTGGGGCAATTCTGAGCACATGCAAAGGTGTATTTCAAAGTTTCCAGGATTTTGATGTCTCCGGGGTAAATGGCTGCCAGTGTATTAGGTTGGTGATCACAATTTTGGATTTAGGCACGCAAAACTCTCTTGAATCTTGCTCTTTGTCTTCTGTAGTCTTTAGTCACTTTATCATATCTTTGGACAGTGTAAAACCATTGTATCTGGTGTCTTTAGAGAACCACCTGGTAGAACCAGGCCATCTACCTTCCCATCTCTGTGAAGCACAGTTATTTGTGGGGGATTCTACCGAGAAATATGTCCTTTTGCTGAGTCGTTTACATAGTAAGGAGGTACTTTAAAAATGAGCAACTTTCTGGAGAATGACCTCTTTTAAGCTCAGTCATATGGGTAAGCTCAAGCTTTATGGTAAACAGAATTATTATGATGTTCACCATGTGACTACATGAAACCCCACAACCCATTTAATAATTTTAACAACTGTTATTTTTAAAACTGTATGTAATTATAACTTTTCCCTATCATCCTATATGTGTAGAGTTGCTCCTGTGAAACATTACTGAAAATTTTCTTTTAAAAAACTGCTCCTAGGATGACATTATCAAATAGAAATCAGAATATTGCAGTGATCCCCTCTCCTGCCCAGTCTTTCCATCAATTTTAATTATTTGGAACACTGAAAAATCCTGTAATTAGCCAGTGAGTCTACTTTTCTTTAAAACAAAATCACAGTATTTCATCATATTCTAAGAGAACAATTACTCTTACACAGTTAGCTTTCTCAGATAAATTTCTTGTCCACTCTAAGATCAGATTAGTATCTTTAAATATATAATTGCTGCATCTAGAAATACCGAGTAACATAAAAAGGTTTGAAGAGATTGTAAATTTTAATAATCCAGTTTCTCTTCATAGCATGTCCATTTGTTTCACAGCACATCTAGGCACTTTTCCATCTGGAAACAATGGATATGACTCAGACACATGTCACCATCTTATTCTTATCCAGTGTACATTGTGATGAGTTCTGCTGAAAATTTACCTTTTTCCTAATTACGTAACAGGTTTCAGCTATAAAATATGAAATTATGTAAGCAGGTGCTAATTGCATAGCTTAGTAAAAATCATATAATTAGCTAATTAATATGTTATGTAATTAGCTCTTTGACAGACATTTGATTGAGGTTACGTTTTAAAAATGTAAATAACGAGTTACTGAATATTATAGCAAAGACTAGTGCTGACAGGGTTAAAGTTTGTACAACACCATATTGGAACCATTTCAAAAGCTGCAGCTTTTATGAAGAACTAAGTGTTGTTGTTTTAATCTGAAATTTGGTATTCATTTTTTTTAATTAAACATATCTTAAAATTGTAATTTTTTTCTATTGTTTAATTTTAGACTCTCAGCATTCAAATGTCAGAAATACTGATTTAAATCTGTACTAAAATTTTCTATTGATATTTCTTAGACCAGCAAATATTTGTATTTGCATATTTTGGGGTAGCCGTTGTGCAAACATATTGCAAGTATGTGCCTTGTTGAAAGCATGAAAATATCACGATGATTAATACTGCCCAGTAGGGCCTCTGCAAGACCAGAATTTTGCCTCAGTCTCTCTGAATCGGTATTTTCTTTCCTTGAATAGTATGGTAAAAATTTTGGGAGACAGGACACGAATTGCAGTACTTTGTAATGGGAGCAGAAAAGATGTGGTGCTCGTCTTAATGCCGGAGATGATACCTACAATATATACTTGAAATTGCTTGTTTTTATTTAAGTTTTGTGGCACCTCAGAAGTGGATTGCATGCAAAGCTTTGGCATTTGTATTTTCAGCATGAATGATTTTTCCACCTAATTCATTTTACTAAGTCATAAGATCGAGATCAGTCACTAACACAGGACAGATCATTTGTCTGACTGTTGCATTAATGAAGGGAGAGGGAAATCATTCCTAAAAGCAGAACAAGCAGTCTAGCTCCTTTGGTTACAGTAAAATATTTTGCATGTTGTCTTTCAGTGTATATACAGACAATATTTGCACTGAAATAAATATGCTCTTGTTTTGCTCAATGGTGGAATTCTTAAGGGAGAATTACGCACTGATTCTGAATACTGATGTATTTGAGTGTAAAAGAATAGGCCCTACGCTTACCCCTGCTGGGGTAGGTAGGCCTGTGTTCATAAACAGATGTGCACAACAGTAGATAATTGCACTTAGACAGCTTACTCCTGGTTGTTATCTCTGGCTGTCTGCTGTTGCTTCAATGAACTCCATTCAGTAGTAACAGTTTTCTGACAAAACAGATACATGTATTTTGTGTTTCCCTCGAAAATTAAAAGTATTTGGATTTGTCTATAAATGTCTGGAGCCCTCAGAAGCTCTCAGATCACGTGCCGAGACCTTTGGATGATACAGATGTGCAGAAGGAACGACACTAAGTGTACTCGGACTAAGGTTTTCGTTTATACCTGCTGTATCAGCATAGCAGCTGAGGGTGAAAATGCTTTTCCATGACAGTTCTCACTAGTGGTGGTCAGCTGCCAGATCTTGGTCCTGGATCCTGGAGGAAAGATTGCAGAATGGCCTTGGAGTAGTTTTGGGTATTACCATGGCCTGGTTTGATAAGGAGATAGCTGGCACTGTTAGGTGGAGGTCCAGGAGGGAATCAAGGATGAATTCTGGCTCTGTGGAAGCAATGGCAACACAGTCATTGATTCAGAAAAGTCAAGATTTTGCCCAAGCCTCTTCTGTTTCATACATTTTCTCTACATAAGTGCTATGGGAAAAATTCTTCTCCTGGGAAGTCAAGTCAGGCATTGTATTCTTTCATGCCTCTCAAGGCACATAAAACACCATACCCGGTATAGGAAACAGTGTACATCAGCATATGCATTCTGACACCTGTGACAAAATTTAGATTACGTAGACTGGTTAAGTGAAAGTCACAGAAGACTTCAAACTAGATTAAAAATAAAAATGTGACTGGTACAACACAAACTATGATGCAGAAGCTGAGGATTTAACCTTAACATACTAAAAAATAATTTGTAATTTTAGTGTGCTTGTAGAGAAGCTTTGTGTTTAACAACATACATGAAGATTAATTTTGATAGTAGGTATCTTGCTGACAAAAAAAAGGAAATTTCTAAGTCTTTCAGTATTCTCTTTTTAAAATGGTTATTTCATTGTAGATTTGTTATAGTTTTCACACTAAATTAAAAATTTTCATGAAATATTAATTATATACAGTTAGTGTTCATATATGAAAAACTCACTTTGATTGAACTCTAATGTCCATATCCTATTTAGTGAAAAACAGAGTTGCTCCAGAATAGATAACGAAGCAGGTTTTTCAGTCTGAGAGACTAGACAGTTCTACAGAAATTACATAACTGCATGTCTGTCTTCCATTGATATTATTTACCTGAAAATTATTAAAACCTAGCTCCTATACTAGCTCACAGGACTGAAGGAACATTAATCAGATTAAGCTGTTGGCCTCGCCTCAGCCTTGCCCCCACATAGAAGCAAGTGAGCTACCAATTCTGCTTGGCCAGATAGGAACATCGATCAAGGCCTCCCCTCCCCGTGGCTGCCAGGAAGCTACTGCCAACTCGGATAATTTGTTAGCCCTGTCAGTGCAGATCCCGCGCTCCAGGCCTCCTTGCCACTGCTTCCCTTGGGTGCCACATTCATCCTGATGTTTGTGCTGAGCTGCCTCGTGCTCTCTGCGATGGTGCTTGTTCAACTTGGAGGAGCAGAGGATAAGCTGTAGAAGGAAAGCGTCTGAAAGAGATCCGTGTTAGTCTGTGCTGGGAATGCTGGATGTAGCTGTACAGCTGTAGCTTGCTATGAGTAGCTCTCCTAAAAAGAGCCATTTTGGCTTTACAAGCACAGAATTCTTTCATTTTGTTGCCTAGCAAGTATTACATGCTGTTCCCCTTGTCATTTCCAAGGTACATCCTTTGGTAGCGCCTCTCATCTAGTTTTGTCTGCTTTTACCTATGTCTCCTAATATTCCTTGAGATCTCGCTTACTGTTTTCTTCTGAGCTCTGCTTGCACTCCTGCCTTGGCAATGTCTTGGTTTGGTTCCTTTGCTTGGGTCTCCTCTTGTTTCCCAGTTGTTCCCTGTTTGTGGGAAAGTAATTCGCCTTGAAGATTTTTGAATAATTACACTGGACATTTTGGCAAAATTGCTTTGAAAGTTCATGTGAAGAATAATGAAAGCATACAAGTTATCATACAGCGCTGGCTGAGAGCCACAGTCTTTTGTTCATCAGAAGCTTTAGGTTTTGGAGTTTGGCTTTGCTCTGACCTTTACTGAAACAAAACCTTATCAATATTTGTGGGGACCAGTATTTGCATATATTTCACCCTGTGAAATTCTGATAGATGAAATTGGCATAAAACAACGAATTTCATAATAATATGTTAGCTGTGTTCATGGAAGATATGTGAGCAGAGAAGGAGGCTAATTTGTTGTATTCTAAACTTGCTTTGTATAATGTTGTGGGTCATGATGGTAACTTGACACTTTACCCACAAATTATTTCAGTGGCATTTTCATATTCTGTTATTAAAACCCATTTTTTACCCAACTACTTGCCAATTTAGTGAAAGTTGCACAACGTGCTTGACAAAACTGCAGTATCGGAAGGTGGAAATGTTCAGTTTTTAACATTAGGGTTGTGCTAGTACTGAGTTTGCATTTTTTTTTTTCTTTTTGCTTGTTGCTAATTTAGAAATATAGGTCAATTTCTTCCCTCCGATAAACACAGCTTCCCTTTACACCAGGGAACAGTGCTCGTGTGGCGGACAGGATCTGCTGACTTTTTTCTATTGTCTGGCAGGGTTAAGACTTGATCTTGTAACAAGGCAGGGCAGACAACACTTTTGACTCCTTTGGAGCAACATAGGAAAATAGGGAAGGAACATAAGTACAGTTAAAAAGGTATTTTTGGTCCAGCCACAACTTGGAAAAGTAGTTTGTTAAAGGGACAGGTTTGTTGGGAGTGCAGTGATCCATTAGTGCTTTTTAAAAGGTCCTTAACTTTAGTGACTTCAGTGAGACACTCTTTCGCTCCATATTACTGAATCCTGAACACTGTCCTCAGATGCTTTTTTGGGCCAGGGATGTATGGTTTGTAAGTTTTCTGTATAATTACTGATGAACTCCATCCTCACATATGAGGTATGTACCTCAACCTTCATGTGTATTTCAGGTATGGCCTAACAATTTGTGAAGACTTTTCAGTCAGTTCCTCACAAATTATAGCATGGCAGTAAAAGGGGGGGAAATGTGCCTTGAGCAAACCATATCCACAACCAGCTATGTAAATTGTTGGTTTAGGAAGCATTGCCTTTGTCTTTTCTGCATTCTTCTTAGCTCTGCTTCCCTGCTGCACTACAATAACGAATAATGAGTCATGTACTCTCAACTCCTACACAATTCACCATAATTACTTTTTCTCCTATACGGAAAACTTTTTTTTTTTTTTTTTTTTTAACTCTTCATGGACAGCTAGTTTTCTGTCTCTACCTCGCTCTTCATTTTTCCGAGCCTGGAAAATTGCATTTAGTTCAGCTTTAACTGGCAGTGCCTAACACTGAAGAGACTTCAAGGCAGTGACTGTTTTGCAGAAGAGGTTGACACCCCTCTCCAGTCCCACGGCATTCAGCAGCCCTTTGGGACAGAGATACTTGGCTCGAACCACTGGCAGAGCATTCTCTCTTAAGGCATCTTGACTTTGCAGTGTGTTTCCTTAGTAGGTTACAAGAGCCTGCGTCTGCTCTCTTTCTGGAGATGTTTCAAGAGCCATCTGTTTGCCTCTCTGCCCCCAGCCGTCACGCCTGCGAGCAGGGACCTGAACGCCCAGGTCTCAGCGGGGCCCAAGGCAGGTACAAAGCCTCTCTTGTGGAAGCAAGCACAGGAAGGCTTGAAGATTTACCATGAGCACCTGAAGCTTGTGGAGAGTCAGATCCTGGACAGTCCCTTTTTATGCAATAGCCACCAATGTGGCAGGTTCACTAAGGAGCTCAGAAAGTAAAGGCTTGTGTCTCAAATGCGGATTGTAAAAAGGAGGCCCTTGTACCCTCTGTTGATGGAGAAAGATGCTACGTGCGTGTGCTCCTTTACTGAGTGGGTGTGCTCTGTGTCAAACCTGTGCCTCCCCTACCCCTCTCAAACACAGGAGCAAAAATGGTTGTACTGTCAGCATTTGATTATAAAGATCTTTTGTAAGTTTTTCTAAATTAAGGGATATGTTTACAATTCCTTTCTCTCCATTTCCGTTCTCCCGTGCAGTGTTAGATCCATTCAGACCATTGTAATGGGACGCCGACTGTAGCTCCAAAAGCCCTTAAGGGAGGGAGGCAGGCAATCAAACCCCATAAATTGTAATGGGATATGTGTTTTTAAAGCTTTTGAAATCCCACTAGTTTTTTTTATTTCTTTCCACTTCTTTCATGAATAAGATAGGTGGCCTGGGTCTAGCTTCTATTTTGAAGACCCAGAATGCCAGGTTTTGAAAACCCGTTTTTAGATTTTACATCTGTCATTTTAAAGGAAAATGTTGCTTGCAGTTCTGAAGTTGCCTTTATAGATGGTTAAATTGCTCTTTGGTTCTTATGAAAGTGGAAAGAAAAATTACTTCTTCAGAATTAAAGAACCCCCCCAAACCCTTCTACTTATATTTTATCCTGAGAAATGTCTCCACTAGTTTTTTTCACATTAATGATATTTATTTTGTATGTGTCTTTTCTGTGGCAAAGAGTTTGTACCTCAACCTAGTGATTCTGTCTTGTGATATTTACAGCACAAAATCCTTTTGCTTAAAAATTTAGGGGAAATCCTGATTTTACATATACTTTCATTGGTTTGAAAATTAAATATAATTAACAAGATCCCTTTTAAATCTTTTGTAATATAATTAGATTTCTATAGATTTAATCCTGTAAAGATTAAAAAGAGCACTTTATAGCAAGGACAATTATTTCTTTGATCCTTAAAATATTTTTACTTAAAAGTTGTTTTAATACTTCAAAGGTAAACCGCAAGGGGCCAAAGCCTCTTACACTGTCAATGCATAGATTTAAACTAACAATATATTTTGAATTTTGTTCCCAGCCATGTGCAACCTGATTAAGAACCTTCTCTTCTTTTCAATGTATAGAATTTAACACTGGATTTGTAGCGCTGGGTAGAGGTGACATTGCAGAGCAGATCAATTTAGTCTATTGGGTTTTTTTTAATTAAGCTTTCAGATTTTAAATAATCTTGGTATACTGATGTATTTGCTCAGTCTTTTCTTGATAAAACTCTATTGAGGTCAATGTAAGGGTAACTGAAAAAGCTCAGGAAGTCCAGATAAATTATATGGCTCACTGATATCCAAATTAATTCTGATTTTTAATTTATAACATAACTATGGAAAGGTCTCTCTGTATATAAATTCTTTAATTATTTTTAAAGTAAGCATTAATAGCAGACATCCTTTTCTATTAGAGTTACTGTTTATTCTGAGAAACAACATTGGCCAAATTCTTAACTATGTCCAAACCCACAAAGGTGCATGTGCATAGTGTGTCTTATATTTCCATGAACCTGACAATGTGCATATATCTGTGCATGCATGCACAAAATACCTTAGAACATATCAGTGATAGTCCTTGATTGAAAGGCAGAGAATAAAAAGATATTTTTCATTTCTTAGGTTGAAAAATTTTAGAAAAGGAATGTGTGAGGGTCGATCACAGGAGAGTTCCCACAAGAAGGGGGGAAGCAAACCAAGCTAACTAAATACAACAGCAGCAACAACAATAATAACAATAATAAAATAAATTATAATTGACCACTTTGGCTGATGTCATTTTGTTGCAAGGAATCACAGCCATCCAAAAAATTCAGGATATCAAAAAAGTCTTGAAAAAAATCTATTTTGTAAACATGGATATAAACATGGTATAAAACATCAATACTTATGTAGATTTTTGACTAACAACTTGGTCCTTTTTCAGTTGATGGGACTTCATAGTACATGGTGACTCTAAAAGGTTTGCCCAACATGATACTTTGAAGATTTGTCTTAAAAAAGTTATCAATCAATTTTTGTTATGCTGAGCTCTTGAAAGTGTGTTCGTGTTCTGTAGAAGAATGGTTGTTAGATTGTGGTTGGTGTCTCCAGTTTATATACCGATGTAACTTGCAGTTGTTATTACCTGTACTGCAGTGCCTATGTAACCCTATGCTAGTAAAATCAGAAATCATGATCTATTTGAGGTAGGTGCTATGCAAACATACAGTAGAGCAGAATTATTTTACAGTATTTAAACATATTCAGGCACTTTTTAGTTGGCATCCTAGTGAAGTAAATAATAAAACACACAAAAACCTTGGATCTAGCTTTTAAAGATTAATGAAATAAATGCCCTTATCCAATTAGTTATAAACTGTGAGGAAAGATCGGAGTCCTATTGGGTATTCTGTGCTTGGCTTCAGCCAAATTTAAATTACGTTGTATGTTCCTTTCCTTTTTTGATAATTTATTTATTGTGACCTAGATCTTGTAATAAATATAGTTATTGAAAGTATAAAAATATATGTAAAAATAGGTCTTTTTACCCAGTTTTCCGTTTATGGGGAGGAAATGTGCTGCCTTTGGTGTCTGTTGGAATTTTCCCATAGACTTCAGTGATATCAAGGAGCTGTCCACAAGCTGTATTTATTTGTGTTATGCTTAGACAGAAACCTTCAAATTGCTGCTTTTTTGCACAACATGAAAATGTCAGCGTCCAGCTGATTGTTGGGACTCGCGGTCTCATCTTCAAATTATTCTCATGTTCAGATAATGTAAGTCTTTAGGGAAACAGTCTATCAAAGAACTTCACTGGAGCAGGTGTGGATGCCCCTCTCCAGAGTAAGGCTGCAAGAAATCACCTGTCGGAGCAAGTGCTGTGTTTCTGCCCTGTTGTATGCTGGAGCTTGCAAGGAGGCCTCCTGGTTGGCATCCTGGGCTCGTGTGTGATGTGCAGATCTTGCTGCCAAACTGTTCTTTAAAAGTTAACTTGTAAAGAAAAAGGAAGCTTACATTCCGGTCATTAATTTATCATCTTTACCATCAAAAGTTTACTTGAAGTAAGGTCATTTTAGTCCTTTGATTTTTTTTTTCTCTCCTGTCTTTTCTTTCTTGCTTCTGTGATTCACTGTCATTTTGCCAGCAATTTAGAATTCATTAATTTTTCTTTTGTTCCCAGCTGGTCTTTTTCTGCTCTGTAGTTGTGCTCCTTTAATAAACCAGAATTTCTTAACTCTTTGCTCAGATTTTTCACTTTTGCTTTTTGCTCTGTCACTTTCCTGTAGAAAACTATTATGTTTTCTCTATGAATTTTCTTATTCCTCTTATTTGCCCTGAGTCTCATTACAAGGCCATTGATTCCCCTATGCATTGAAATTGAAATTACACCTTGGTAGAGCTCTGACCTCAGTAGATTCATACAGAAGGAATAAAATTCATTTTGCTTGTTCCTGGTTATCCTTCTCAGTTTCCAGATTGCTGATTTCTCTTCAGTGTGAACCGATTCTTATCTGTACAGAGAAAATTCTTGTGTCATGCAGACACTGGGCATTTTAGGGCCTATTTCCCAGTTTAAGAATAGAGAACAGCCTGGGCTCGGGCTCTGGTTTCAGAACCCTGGAAATGCAGCGAAGTGTGAACCTGCATCTGAACTTCCTGACTCAGATACAGCCCGAACATGGAAGTGGCACAAAACTAGGATAAGCGTGCCCACTGCAGCACAAAGCAGCAGGAATTTATTAAATTACTAAATTAATCTATTTGCACCTCTGGGAATGATTAAAGTCTTAGGGAGGATAGCTCCATTCCTTTTAAAATGTTGTTCTCATTTTTTTTCTACTCAAGGAAGTGTTGAGTAATGCATTACTGATGTGCTTCAGTATCTTTTTAATGAATTCTTTTTACGGCACATATTCGTCCTTGTTTCATGCACCACTGATTGCAATACATTTGAAATGCATCAAAGGCAGCAGTTCTCTTTAAATCATTTCTTGAGTTAAACATAATCAGGAGAGAGAAAGAAATATCTAAAAAAGTAGTATTTTTCAACTCATGGTTTTTGCTTCAGAAAATCTGAATATAGGAGAGTAGGCTCCATAAAGTTGATGTCTCTGCTTTGTGGCCTCCTCTACATGAATCAAAGTTAACGAAATAAATTAGTGTGTGTCCAGAGCCTTTTCTCCAGCTTTTTTAGTTCTGCCTCTGCAGAGAATTCCTGTCAGCCTAGAATTTCTTTGATGTATTGTGACAAATGCTGCCTTGCTGTGTTTTCTGCCCCTGCTGGAGACTCCATGGGATTAGAGATCACGTGCTACCTTAGCTTAATGTTCTTGACCTTTTTTAGATGATTGACACTGCTGAATGATTACAGCAAGGCAGCAATTATCCACTAGCTGTGTCACGTTCATTTCAAGGAGAAAATAAATGTTATTCGAGATGAGTAATCTGGAATATGTGTTTCTGCTGAGTAAATGTAGGAGACCTGTGCATAGTGAGTCATGATCCCTTTCCCATTCGTTCTGTTTCGTGTTACTTTCTGTACATTTCCCCAGTGCTCTCCCCCTTCTGCCTGCTTTACTGTGCTCTGATCCTGTTAGCCCACATAGCTAAGAGAGCTAAATCTTTGGGGCTTGATCAGCAACATAAAATTCCTCAGGCTCAAAGGGCCAAAGATGGAAGTTAGCGTGGCAATGTGTGCCTCTTACTTATTTTTTTAAATGAAATAGCAGAAAAAATGAAAATTCTCTAAGGTACCAGCTATCTACTTATGATTCAGGCACATAAAGTTCTATAGGGATTTTGCAGTCTAGTTTTCATAGTGTTTTATTATTTTGGGGGCTTTGGTTTTTGGTTTTTGGTTTTTTTTTTTACATCAGTGAATTTCCCACAATAATTCTGTTCAGGTTTGGCTCATAAATAGCTTTGAGTTTTGTAAAGTTCCTGCACGCACAAAACAAACAGTAACTTTACCAAATGTTTTGTGCAAAGAGATCCATGTGTTTCTTCCTACTAGTCTGGAGGACACTTCACAGAATACCTGTCTGGCTTTGTACAAAGTTCATACGTAGAGATGCAAATTTGAATTAAAAAAATCTGGCACTTCATTATGTCAACTTCAATAGTGGCATTTTCTTCTGTATCAGGAGGCTGTACATCTGTGACACTACATCACCATTAATATTATAATAAGTATGTTACTACTATTAATGTAATAATAATATTTCTACTATTATAGTAATTATTACATCACTAATGTTGCTACAGTTGTCAATATTACTATTATTTTGCCACGGTCCCTTTTAAACAGGTAACTTTCTTTATAGGCCACCGAACATTGTTCATTGGAGTTCACGTGCCATTGGGTGGAAGAAAAAGTCACCGACGTCATAGGCACCGTGGACATAAACACAGAAAGAGAGACAGAGAGCGAGATTCAGGATTAGAAGATGGGCGAGAGTCCCCTCCTTTTGGTAAGATAAATTCTATTTTTGCAGAGATCTCTTAATAGTAAACATCAGTATGGCTACGCACACTCTGTCCTCCTCTTAAGCTTTGGACACTCTTAGGAGTGAGGCTTTGGGGAACTGCCACCAGAGCCTCCCCAAATGCTGCTGGAAAGCCAAGACTGGTTCCTCTGCTGAGCGGCAGCAGCCAGTGGCAGTGGATATGTGGGAATTTACAGTAACTCCTGCTGCTGTAGGAGACATCCTTGAGTGTTCACATTAAGGCAGATTGCTGCTACCACCGAGAGCAGGGATAAGTACTTGATATTGTTGATTGGCACAGCAGTGCTTGGGGAAGGCTCTGGAGTACTTGTCTCTGAAATGTAACACAGAGGAGCTGTGGTTCTTTACAATTAGTTTTGTACTAATGCTGATGTCACTGAAGCTGCAGTGTTTTATCAGATATGAACTGTGATCCAGATTCTGTTTGTCTTTTTCCTTACATGATACTGTAATATGCCATTGTGAGATTAGTCCACTGACTGAGGACTTGAGAGCAAACAGGAAGAAAACTTTTAATAAACAAACCTCACAAATTAAAAAAAACCTCCTGAAGTGCTCCAATTTTTAAATTCAAAAACACTACAAAGAGCAGAAAAGGGTAGTCATGTATAGATTGGTCAAGCTTTGTCTCAGGCCATGTGAGAATATTACTTGCTGTTCAAAAATAAAAAGGGCATGTGCTGAAATTGTATCCAATGCTCTTATAAGTGCTGAAAGTATAATGGAAGCATATGTAGGAAACCGTTTGTCAATGTGCAACAAAAGAATATTTTTAAATCATTAGGACCAATGTAATTTTAGGTTACAGAGTAGTAATTATAAGACTGTTTTAATCTGAATTCTGTATTATGTATGTAGAAATCGTTGGAGCAAGTATATTATAAATGGTCGTAGTTAACTGTATTGTAAATAGTTGAAATGCTTAAATCTTTCACAGTAGATTATACTGAGAAAGCACAACAAAGCCAACTGTGTTTCAAACCTAGTAGATATGAGATATGTTTTGAAGAATGAACACTGAAGGAAAAATTGGCTGAGGTGGTTCTGCATGGAATGTATTTAGAATATATGAGGACCTATATTGAAACTGGTTTCTTGGAAAAGAACAGTGAGTTCATAAATTATTAAAATAGTTTCAAAAGGGAATATGTAAATATACATATAATGTCAGATTAAAAAGAAACAATTGAAAGTTACATTAGCCAAGAAGTGAGATATCTTAAACTATGAAGCTATGTCTTCTGTTGAGTCATCTGGTTTTATTTAGGTGCCAATATGTGACACATCTTTGCTGAAAACTTTGTTCTTTCAACTTCTAGAAACCTAGGCTTGTATCCTTCCTAATGTCAAAAGTAAAAATAAATGGAGCTGGCCAATTCTGTCCTTTTATAGTCTTTGATGCTTGTGCACATGATCAAATGCACTATTCAGCACAATTTTCTGTTAGTGAGAATCACAGCCTCTATTCAAGAGAGCTCCAAGAGTGGAATAGCAGTAATATTAAAATTGGTTTTAAAGTGCATGTGTAAGCTGATGTTTCCAGCACTTGTCTACAGGTGTACTTGTTTGAAATTAGTGCAGGCCTGCATTGTTTCAAGTCACATATTCACTTATAAATGAATGATAATTACCACTTAAAAGATGTGTAGATCATGGCACATAAATTATTCCTTTTCTAATGCCTAGGACAGACAAGATTAATGGCTAGGCCAGAAACAGGACAGTCTTCTTCAGATCCAGAATGCTGAGGATACTTTTTAAAATGCTTGAGTGATGACAGTGATCATTCCAAAGGAGCCAAGGACAGACCTATCAAACATTCAGAAAACTTTGGAGATACCCAAATTTTCCACCCTGAAATTATGTCTAAATAGTAGAATTTGAGGATTTTTTTTTTCTCATCTATCCAGACTCCTGGAAGTTTGGCTAGAGAACCAGAGTATGACTGAGCTTTGGCATACATCCACCCAAGCAGAAAGGTGGCATCTCATGGACAGCAGTGAACAGGATTTTCTTATGAAGGCAAATCTTAAAATTATACAGTCATAGAGGGGTTAAGCGTGGTCAGAGCAGGCAGGCAAAATCATACTGAGATTAATTGTAGTCTATATACACATCTTTGCTTTTTCTAGAGAGTTTCCTTATAGGAGTTTCAGGCAGCCTGTTGTGTTGCCCTGGCCTAAGCATCACCTATAGAGAGAATATACAGTATAATTTTCCTATGCTTTTCTTACTGTGAAGAAGCAAAAAATATCCTACTTCCCTCACTAAATCTGGATTCATTAAGCCTCAGTAACCCTTCTGAGCTCTTGTGTGGCATGACCACAAGATTATAAGCGGTGCTCAGTGTTGTAAGGAGTATGAATAAACTGTGTGCACTTCCTACTCTTGATGGCAAACTCGACAGCGTGGAGTCTGCTATTTAAGAGAGCAGATCTGAAATAGTCCCTTACTTTATGAATCATTCTGATTTAACTGAACATGCAGAAATGCTTAACTCCCTCTCAATGTAAACCCCTTTTAAAGCCTTTCTGCTTAATACAAAGAGGCCATATTCTTTGTAATTGGAGGGGAGAAGGGGAAGAAAAAAGATTTCAGCAACTAGCAGGTGCAAGAAGAAAGATAGAGAAAATAAGCACTATGAGAGACCAGCTGATAGAAGACAGTGCTTTGAAGTAAGTCAGAAAACTAAATGAGGATTTTTATGATACAAGAGAATAAATTAACAATGTCTTGAAGCAATGAAGTATGAAAGGAGATATTCTAAAAGTCAAAGATGCAACAACTAAATAATAGAGATGCTAGAACAAGTAAAGGCCTGAAATACTCAGACATGAAGTGCTCCAGACTGCTCAGTTAACCAAGCATGGGATAAGACATTATTTTTTGTCATAATTTATAACTGTATAATTTATAACTTCATCTGTGAAGCATCCTTAGGTGCAGCTCTTGCTCTGTTGTCCCTGCATTGAGAGAGCTGGTATGGTGCACATCGTGCCACGAGGCTGCGCAGGGCCCCACGTAGAAGGGGGAGCTGCCCACCTGATTCCTATCCACTGAATTCCTGCTCATTTTTAAACAAATTTCTGTGTATCAGCATGATTAGAAAACACCTGTATTCATTGTAATGCCCATAGTTGGAAGCTTTCTGGTAATCCCTTTTTTTCTTCTCTCTCACACTTGTGCCTTGCTGCTTGTCTGTTGCCTCTTAGTGGGATGAGGTTGTACAAGGTGTTTCCATTTTGTCATAATGATGTCCTTTAGAATTGTACAGTTTTCAGATTCCGTGCCTTGGTCATGGAGAGTCTTTTTGAGTAGCAAAAAATGTAAGCTAAGTGATTTCAAGATCTTGCTTGCCACCATCTTGTGTAATAATTTGTGGAAGAGAAGAAATAGAGTGAAATTACCTGCTCTAGCTAAAATGCATTAATGCTGTTTGCTTTATTCAAGAAGTCTACTGTTACCAACCAAGATACTGCTGTTGTAATTCAGTCTCCAGTTTCATGGCTCTTTTAAACTAGCAATGTCCCTGATAAGAGTGGCCCTGCTCTGCTCATACCTTTCTCCACAGCTTTCCTTGGGGTGGTGCAAGCACTGTGGCTGCTCAGTGAGTTAAATCAGGGAATTCATTTGAGCTGAAACTAATCTGGCAAAACTCCCTGTTTCTAGCCTGGAGCGGCTCCTCAGTGCCGTTTGCTGGGATGGCCACGTGGGCCAGCACCGGCGAGCCGCAGGGCCACAAGCTGGTGGGCTCATGGTGGCTGTGAAAGTGTGGCACAGATTCCCCTTCAGCTGGTAGGGTTACGCTTGCTTGGTACACACATGGATTTTAGTGACAGTTTTCAGTGGTTTTCAATGTCTGTTTTTGTCTGTAACCAGTGAGACAGGTCTCTTGTACTAGCGCTTTGGAGTTGAAATGTATTTATATTTCTGTTTAAAACGGTGTGGAATAGGAGAGTTTGAGCTGTCTGCAGTGTGTCGTTAAGGACAGCTTTTGTGCTGGTAAAGTGAATGCAGCTGTGGGACTGGGCTTTGCTTGCAGCCTCCTGTGGTGTTTTCTAGAACTAGAGAGCAATGGGGCTTGTGCAGGGTTTGGTTTGTTTTTCTAAAAAATCTGACTTTAATAAATCTCTAGTTTTAAAGAGGCTTTAATGTGTAACGCATGATAGCAGAGGGAGCAAGGGATGCTGAGTAGTCGTGGAGTTTCCTGTCCAAGGTGAGTCTAGCAGAGGACTTTATGCAGTGTTTCAGGAAAGGCTATCTGAGGGTAATGCAAAGAAAAAAATGAATTTGCAATGGGAGACCTTTGCCAGGGGACACTCCTCTTGGTTAGCGGAGGAGAAGAACAATAGGGGCTAGAAGAAAGTATAACCAAAGAACCCAGGTGACTATATTCACTACCTAATCTCAAACTGTGGTGGGCTGTTAATGGGGAAAATCTAATTATTTGTAAATAGTATGATTGTTAAGAGAATTCTCTTACTCTTAAATATAGGCTTTGTCTGCTGAAGGATGAAATCAGAGGGAAGTATGAATCTCCAGGCAGTTGTGGAACAGATTGCAGTTAATCTGGATTAAAATAATGTATCATAGCTGCAGGTACAAGAATCTAGCAAAAAGGACAGAAATGAAGCTTGGGAATTGTTCCTATTGTCAGATCCTAAAGATAAGATTATTTGTCATAGCCCTGAGGTGTACAGAGGAATAAATGGAAGCAATTAATGTGTAGAAAATGCAGAGTTACCTAAAAAACAAGATTATACATATTGGGATAAAGTTTCAGAGGAGCAAGGAAGGGAATACTTTTTCCCAACACGCGTTTTTTAAAGGCTTTTCAGAAGTGTTTGGTGTATCCGTGCCCTGCACGGTGTTCTCTTTTCTGTATGTCCGGCATACAGGAGAAAGGGCCATCTTTTATCTATTTTTCCAGGTAAAACTTCACAGTGAAAAGATTTTAAGTTATATTCATTTATGCATTCTAAAAATTGGTGGTTTTGTATTCTCTGCACACAACTCATCAGTAAGAGAGATCCTGGTAACTACTAACAATTTTTTTAACAAGTTTTCTGCATTTTCCGTGGAGGCCACGCTAAAAAGCTTTAACCATGATCTACGAAATACAAGAATCTGCATCCTTGCCCTAAAAACTTTGCAACCCACCCCTTGGGAACCAGGGAGTGGGGAATCCCGTGTGCCCGGTCATGCCCCAGTATAACGCGGGGACCCTGGTAGGATGCTGGCTGTGACCCAGAAGCTGGGAAGTTTTCCTGAGCTGGAAAACATATGGACACACTTTCGCTGCTCTCACTGAGAGACTGGCTGAATCCCCTTGGAGGGGATTGAGGTGGGCTCGCCCCCACCTCCATCCACTGCTGTTTGGACTTTTGCCTTTCAGCTCAGTAGAGGCCCCCCTTTGATCATCTTCTGCCCAGTTTTGGCCCAGGCACGCCTTTGCCTCTCAGCAGCTGGTTGTGCAGCATGGGAACTGGTGTTTACTGGGTCTCCTTTCAGAGTCTTATCTTGTCCTGGTGTTACTTATTATATCTTGTGTGTGCTCTTACTATCATGAAGATTTTTTTAAGGGGATTATGAAATAGGGCTGTCCTGAAAAGGACCTGGTTTAATTCTTTTCTTTGGGCTGTTAAAGCAGTTCACTACACACTACCCTCTGTATAGCCTGTCTTTACTACTACCTTTAGTGGCTCCTATGAGAAATATTGGCCTGCTAATATTTACCTCCGAAGCAGGTTTCAGCAGACTTAAAAATGCAAAATCCTGTTGTGACAATGGAGCCACTAGAGCAACTGTTACCAGAGGGACATTTTTATACCCTGTATGGACTTTATCAAGAGCAGAGGACAGAATTTGGGATACATTTTATACGTACGCAAGGCTGTGTTTCTGCTTGTGGTATGCATTGGGCAGACTGCATACAGTTCTGCCTGAGGGCAGGGCAGGGGGTCTCCGGAGAAATCCTAGCACGCACTGAGGAGGAGATGTATTTCACTCTGAACGGCAGAGCGGAGCAGGTTGTTTCCTGTGCCGAAATTAGGTGGAGGGACTGAGAGTGATCCTGCTTTCTGTGCTGCACCCCAAGTCTGGCGTTCACCGTGTTCCCTGCGGCAGCAGGGGAGCGGCCCTGACCCAGGAGTGGCGTTGTACCGGGGCGGTTAAACGGGGACGTGCCAGTCGCAGCTTGTGAGGCAGGATGGCGGTGTGCGCCGCTGTTCCTCCCTGCCGCATTCAGTGTCGTTCCAGGGAGCAGCCTTTCCTGTTGCCGCCTGGCAGTTAGGTTACTAGCGGTTCTGGCTTTCAGCTCTGTTGTTTTGGCGTGTCTATGCGCCTATCTTGCCTTTCCTGTAGGGATGTTAGTGACTTTATGGTGAGAGTACGCACAGCAGTGCGTCGGTCAGGTCCTTTCTGCAGTACTGAATCCCAGTGCAAGTTCATGCTTTTGACAACAGCGCTAGCACTGGCTCTTTTATTTTTTACCCTTTTGATGGTGCAGTGAAGGTACAACTTTTTTGCCGCTGGAATTCAGAGGTTTTGCTCAGAAAACCCTAGTGGGCTTTGGGTTCGGCAGAGAGAGCAGCACACACGTGGCTGTGGGGCAGCACACACACAGTGGTTTTGAGGTATTGGCGATCCCTTGGCTGTGCCGTGCGAGTGCTGCGCAGGCGGTGAGAGCAGTGAGCCCGGGGAAACCCAGATGTGGTGCTGAGTCTGGGAGGCTCCCGTGGGCTGGCACAGCCACAGCAAACAGAAAGCTGCTCCAACTTTTTCTGACTGAGGCAGTTCATTAGGGAAGCACTGGTGGTTGTCGACAGTGCTCCTGCTCTTGCCCTGTACCAGGCTGCTTTCTTCCTGGTCCCAGCTGGTCCGCGAGTGCTTCCTGAGCTGGTCATAGGCCAGTTACTTGAGAGAGTCATCAGCTGCTTTTTGTGCAACTTAGTTCCATGTTGCTTCTAATTTCTTTGTGCTCTGATGGAAAGCAATGGCAGTGATAGAAATATGATTAAGCATATTGGTCCCACCCTATTTTTTAGCTTAGTCTAGGTTACTCTTATTTTATTTTCAGAAATAACAGTAATAAAATGAGGATTTTGGGTTTTTTTTGTTTTACCCTGGCTGTTGTACTTGAAGTAGGCATAGAGGACTGGTAATAATACTCAGGCCAATTTCTGTTTTCCTAGCCTTGAAAAAATTGAGTTTCCTATTTTGCAAATATTATACCTTTACACTGGAGATTAAGTTGTCACAGTTTGACAGTCAGCAACTGAAATATTCTTTCATAGTGATTTTGAATCACATATTACTCATTTTCCATACAACGCATTTATGACATATTTGGTATTTCTATTCCTATGAATAAAAAGCGAAATTCATCTGGTATTGCTCACATGAGTAATCCTGTTAAATCAGTTTTATAAATAAAATTGAGAGGACTGATTTTTTTCTTTGTATTCTGCTGCTATTGTTTAATTCTTACGTTTTTGTTCTTGAAATAAAATCATTATATTCTAAATCAGACAACATTTTTTTTTTGGTTTCCAGCTTGGTGTCTGAAAATCAAGCTGTGCTTTGCGAATTTCAGACACAAATACAAGTTACCAGTAGCAAAAAGATATCCAGAGCCTAGCAAGTAATTTTGTTGGTGTGTTAACAAGAAAGGAGAGAATTAAGTGCATTTTTTTTTTTATCACTTATATAGATTCCTCACTGCTGTCAGTAAAGTAGTCATATGTTGCACAGCAGACCCAGAAAGAGCAAATCAAAGCAATAAGGTGATTCCTTGTTACCGCTTATCTGACTTCAAGGGATTTCGAGGCATTTCTGATCCTTTGCCTCTGCTTTTCTTCCCACGTTGAAAATGTGCATTTGTATGAATATAATAATTGTCATAAGGCTGGAGCTCTGCTGTGCAACACTACTCAATATTGCTTGACAGTAGCTGTTGCTGTAAATTAGTTCCTAGTGCTGATTTTACCCGGAGTACTGCGTGTTCCTGGCAATGCCTGTTCTCAGATTCCCTCTGCAGTCCAGCTCTTTTCAGATGTAGCTTGTTTTCCATGTTCTGTTGCTAATTATATGCTCCTGTCGTTTGTAAGAAGATGTTTCGTTGAATTTAGTTCTTCCGGGAGTTAATCTTAATAAGTTGCCCACTTCTTTTTGACCAAAATGCACTCTCTAGTCTCAAATCTTGATAGTCCCATTTACTTTATCCTGCTCTACAATGCACCAACGTGTGGAGATGAGAGGGGAAAAAAAGGCAGTGAGAAGCTTGATGGGGGTGGATCTAGAGTGGTGGGAAGTTAGAGATAGCCTTAAAGATAATTGAACAGTGTGAAAAGAGTAAAAAGAATAATAAAAGCAAGGCTAAAGTGGAGGAAGTTACCTCTGTTCTTTAATGATTCACCAAAGGTAATTTCTGTCCGCTTTAGGGACAGCCCTCCAGAACTCCTAGTATTGCCTGAGGCCATCTCTCTCTCCCCACCTCCGCATACTTCATCCCGGCTTTCCTTTCCTTGCTTTATGAGGGAGTAGGTAGACTTTACCGTACTGTATCTTTACACTATGAGACAGAGACCTCAAAAGCTGTCAAGTATTGTGTGACAGTGGAAACTGTCATGTATTTTTGCTGTTTCATTGCTCTAGAAAGTTTACCATGGGGAAAAAAGGTAACTTTATTGCCAAATTTACTGTATCAGTTGCCCATTTCATTATTTTTGATTGGCACTGTGTTTGCTCTTTAACTAACCTTCAGTGAGTGCTACCTTTCAGGGATTCCAAAAATTCAAAGAGCTCGAGGGTCCTACACAGTATTGCTCTTCACTGTTGGATGGGAAATAGTGTAGCTTATCTTAGGAATATGGTTGTAAAATAGAACTTCATTTATACAGTGTTCAAAGAATTGCTGAGTTGTTTTGTTGGATAATAAATTTTTTGGTTGACTGGCAGCCTGACCCCTGTCAGCTCTCACAAAGGATTCCTCGTTCCTCTCAGAGCTCTGAAATACATTAAGGAAAAAAATAACAGTTTGTGGAGAGGCTGGGTATCATCCAGAGTTTGTTAGTTTGAGATTTGCATTTTAATAAACAAATGGGGTTTTTTGGGATTTAAAACATTTGAGCAATTAAAACTGGATATACAAGTACATTAAGGTGCTCTTTGACTTCTGGAAATTTTCTGAATAATATGAAAGAGAGTAGTGTGTCTCTGAAATCTGTTGGGTGATCTGTAGAGAGAAGATTATGAAATGGTAATACAAATTTAAAGGGGAGACAGACAGGAAGAATAAAATGAAGAAGTTGGGACAGATAAATAACTTGTTCGTCTGGAATGGCCTAATTACATAAGTGTTTACAAAGGGTCAAGCCATGGCAGGTGTAACTGATGATGTATTCTTTTCCAAGTTCCTAGTTAAATATTGAAATTTTAGAGAGGTTTCTTTTGGGACCTAACAGTTTATTCCTGCTAGGGAAAACGGAGCATGCAAATTTAATATACCAGCTTTGTGAGTTGAGGTAGAGCTCTGTATATTTAGGCTTATGATGTAGCAAAGTATTTTTATAGCAGTGAGGTAAATTACTTTTATCAGCTGTATCTATGCTGCTGGCTTGCTTTTTTTCTGACTGACATCATTTTAGCTTCTATTAGTAAATATTCTATCTTTAGATGCATTTTTTTAATTGGCAGACTAGACAACTACAGTAAATAATCAGCTCTCAATCTGAAGGTGTTTATGTACAAATGTTCTTAGAACATAAGTATGATCACGTTTTATGTGTAGCAATAAGTGATGTGGGTGAAAGAATGTGGATAATCTCATGAAATTTTAGTTACTTGCTTACTCGAGGCAATAAAATTAGTGTTCTGGACTTGAAATTTTTGTTTTTTCCCCAGATACTCCATCACAAAGGGTGCAGTTTATTCTTGGAACTGAAGATGATGATGAGGAACACATTCCTCATGATCTCTTCACTGAACTTGATGAAATTTGTTGGCGTGAAGGAGAAGACGCTGAGTGGAGGGAGACAGCAAGGTGAGTGTTTCAATGTTTTTTTAAAGCTATATGTAGCTATTGGTTGCTGGTACATTGAAGAGAGATTTCAAACCTGTGACAAGCACAGGAACAGATTTTGGATACAACAGTTAAAACCATAATATTAATCTTCAGGCTGCTAGTATTACTACAGCATTTGTCATTTCTCAGAGCCGCATGTTTTCATCTGGATTTATGATATATAGGTCAGAATGAATACCAAGGGAAACAAAACATATTTATTACAGTAGCTGGTTTTATTCATATTTTGGCTCACCATTTTCAGAGACTTTCAAACTTTGTATTATGTTTGAATCTTCAAGAAGGTGATAACGTTTCCCATATAAAATGATTAAAGCAAGGAGTGGATGACTTTTGGAGCACTTGAACGTTTACATATTCTAACTTTCAGTCAACCGGCACTTTTGAGACTTTTAGTATTCAGTGTTAGATTATTTTGTTTCTGCAAAATTAGCACAGAAAGAATGCTTGGATTGCACTTCTGCTGAAAATAAATTAAAATTAGAAAAGTAATTTTTTTTGTATTTTTTTTCCTTCCTCGAGCACCTAAATGAGAGAATCACTTGTTTAGTTTCACTAAATTTTACATTTCTGAGCAATCCTTGATTTGTTTTTCTTCTTAGAGCCTTAATTCTCTCTTCTCTTGCCATTATTTGCTGACAGCATTCTTCAAAGGTGCCCAGATGTCCATGGACCACATCTTTGGCTTAGGTAGTATAAAAAATTTGGATTTTCCAGAAGGATTTTGTGAGGAACTACTTACATGGGATGTTTTTCATGGGAATGACTGTTAGCTTTCCCTTTAATTTTGCTGCAAATTTATCCTTTCCCAGAGGGCTACAGAATTTTTTGTGACCTTCCCTTCTCTTATGTGCTCATACAAGGGAGAGACAGAAGCTAAGTATAGATCTTTACATGTAGAAGATTCTCATGTGGGGATTGTACTGCAAAATGAGTGTAGTAGTGTTCCTAAATAATCTTATTAATATTCAGAGAGGGAAGATCTAATCAAGGTAATCATCTGCAGTATTCTCATACTGATTAGGGATACATAGGACTTTTTCTAAGAAGGGTATGAGCTTCTATTGTGATTAAAGAAATCACTGTGGCTTATGTTATTTTTCAAGCAGAGAAATAGCAGCTTCTTTAGTTCAACAACAAAAGAATCCCTCTGCAAATCATGAAAGAATTGCGTGTCTGAAAGATTACCACAATTTTTCATTAACATAAATAGCTAATCAAGATAGAATTTGAAAGGAGTAGGTGAAATAAAGAAATTCCTATTTAGATTAATCTGTCTGTGTGTACTGCTCTTCCTATTCTCATTTACTAAGTAGAGGATCAAAGGTGTTAACAGAAACAAGCCAAGATAGTTGAAAAAGGGGAGAAAGGAAAACCAGTCAAGAAAACTACATCTTGGAGCGGAGAAAATACAAGAATGAGGTATGAACAGGTGAAAGTCCGGCAGAGTTAGACCTTGAAATAGAATAAGTAATTAATAGTTAATTTAAATAAATAGTAAATTTTATTTAGCTTTATAAAAAAGAAAAAAGCAAGGAAAGAATGGGATTGCTATACAGAAAAAAATGGTGAAGACAGAAGATTGTTTTTAGCTTGGGTTCAAAATCCTGGACAGCATTGGACACAGGGTGGCTGGCTATTAGGAAGGGATATGGCAATGAAATTACCATATCCAAGATGAAAGCAAAATTCAAAGTGCTTTATTTATGCAAATGAGAGGGAGCAATAATTTCCACCCTAGAAAGCTGAAAGAAAGCCAAATTCATGGGTCCGGTAACTCAGGCCTTTCTATGAGTCCATCATGTGGGATGTTGTGCTATAGCAAATACAGCAGTACTATTTAGAGAAAGCAGAAAAATGATATGAGCAAGTACAGGCCTGTTAGTTGGATTTCAGAGCTATTGCAAGGCTTAGAACAGTATTTGAAGGAAAGAGTAATTATAGACTTGGAGCTAAATGGAAAATTGGATAAAATGCAACACAATGGTGTATCATGTCAGAATAACTTAATAATGTTCTTTAATCAGATAATTGATTCTTGTTTTTTGACAAAGGAAAAACAGTACATCTAATTTGTTTGTTTTAGTAAAGCATTTGATATGATGCAACAATGAGAATTTACTACTTAAACTGTTTTAGTGCAAGAATTACATTAGTGGATAAGGGACTAGTTACTGAAGAGGTGCAGCAGATTGTGCAGAAAGCTGAAACAGTTAGCGTTGAAGGAAGTGAAAAATAGCTTTTCTCAAGAATTAGTTTTATTAAATAGCTTTGTTACTGAATGACACAAAAAACAGGATTAGGCTGATAAAACTTGGTGATGATAAGAAATTAGAAAGTATTGTTACTCTGGAAATTGCTAAGGATATCATACACAAAGAGCAGAGTGGTTTTGAATAGAGTAATAGAAATAGGATGGTGTTTAATATGCAAGGTCATTTACTTAAAAAGTAATAAATCAGAAATGGCAGAGAAGGAGAGATGGTGTATGGAGTACACAACAGAATGAGGGTGAGGTGCCAATATGAGAAAGGCAAGTAATCTTCTAGGATGCATCACACATGGGGTTTCTAATAGAGGTCAGGAAGTGTCCATGTGCATGTAGGAGATGGATGAGAACACTCCAGGAATTCTGTGTGCAGTTCTGATGGACCATTTTCAATACCCATGATTCCAGAAGTACTGCTTTGAATAAAAGCGTGGTATGGAAAGGATAAACCCTGAGTTTGTTGCTGTCTTAGTCTTACAACTTTTTTCCAACTGTGAGGAAAATACCACTGGCAGTATTTGTAAGGCTTATTGTCTTGTTTTGGATGTAGTTCTAGGTAAGTGAATCCAAACGGAAGCCATACAGAGGAAGGCTCAGTTATTAATTGCAGGGGCAACAAGTGGTTCTATATTAATTTCACCAAGCAGTGCTGAAATGAGGAGTAGGTTGAATCTTTAAGACAGTGTGTCTGTCTCTTCCTGTTTTCTTTTTGATTGAAGTTGCATGCACAGTTCAGCCTTAAAAAATTGTATAAACTATATTGAGCAAACTGCATACAATTATTTGAGACATTTTCTTCTTAGCTGGCCAGAATAGTAACATATCAAAGGGAGCCATGGATAAGATTTGACTGGAGCTCAGTATTCCTTAGGTAAATCTGTTCTAGTCCTATAGCATTTGTTTGGAAGAATAAGTTCTTGCCTAGACTTTTTTTTTTTCCCCAACCACAGTTAGGAGACTCCAAGGTGGAGTCCTGCTTCCGATTCTTGATTAGCACAACTAGTGGGCAGAAGCATTCCTGCAGATGAATTAGTAAGGCCAAAAAAGTGCACTGCTATTATAGCCTTTCAAGGATCTGATTTAAGCTGTCCTATCCATGGAATTACTCAGCTAGTATAATAGAATGACTTAGGTCTGTCGATAAAGAGGTGGTAAAATTAATTAGTTTTTCTCCATTAATTGATTTCAAGCCAAAAGAAGCATATGCCTTTTAAAATCAATAGTCAGTCTTACTAATATAGTAATTTCTGTATGTGGGCCAGCTGTACAAATGTATAGAGATGCTTGATGCATGGTTTGTTTCCTGAAAAAATATTTCCAGTAAGTTTGTGAAGAAGCACACCAAGGCACAGTAGTTGGGTTTATATTATACACACAGTAGTGCAGTTGCAAATTGCAGCTGTTAGGAATTAGCTATTAGCTTCATGTTCAGACCTATCCTCCTAGCCTCTCACAGTCATGCCTGGAAAGTAGTGGTTGATTTGTGGCAAGTTTTACCCAAACTGCCTGGCCTCAGTTATCTGCTACTTTCAAATGGGAGTTTCAGGAGAACGTCACGCCTGTTCCAGAGCTAAAGAGGATATGTAATAAGGTAGAAAATAGGAAGACACTTTAGAACCTTCAGTAAAGTGTTTAGGCTTGAATTTTAATGAGACTGCAAAGCTATGAAAATTATCTTCTGTTCATAGTTTACAAACAAATTGTTAATAGTGAGCAGTTAGAAAATGGATGTACTGGGGAAAAATCAGCAATAAGAAAAAGTGAAAAGACATCTTCCCCACTGGAACTAAGCTTTCTTCCAAATATACTAGGTCACAAAAACCTTAGGTCTGTCCCTTCTGCTTTGTTTCTGACAAGCTTGTTTCCTTTGGTTTATTTTCTAATCAGCATAGGCACAAAACTCATGTAGAAACTGATAAAGATCCTGAGAGGTTACGTTAATAACGTGTCTCGGCAGGTTGTGAGTGAATCCATACTCCTGCTCTCTCTGCTGCAGACACAGCAGACTATGAAACAGATTGTCTTCACCATCACAAACTTAATGCTTTGCACCAAAATGCCATAATCAAGTCTACAGTGAAGTGTCCACGTTCTTATTTATTGACTCCTGAAAAATCAATAGAAATGGCTTTAGAAGATCTACTATATATACATATATGTTACAATAACATATCTTGGTGAAACTCTTGCTGGGATGTTTTGCTCCAGCAGGTATGCTAACAGAAGAATTAAACTACCTTGATATACCAGTGCTAGACTTTACCAGCAAACAAAACCACTTGAATGAAGCTGTTCTCCTATGTGATCAGAGAGAACTAAGATAGCTCTAAATATATCCCAAGCACACAGGCTATATGTGATTTCCGGGAAATTCTAAAAGGCTTTTATTTAGTAACCATGATGATTTAAGGAGTCAGACTGCAAAAGTAATAGCTGGATTTTAAATATCTTAAAATTTGTCTTTTTCTCTAAGAAACTAAAGAGAGACGGAAATTGGCAAACTTGGGATCCATGCCAGAATTTGGATTTCAAAACCCTTTCTATCCTTGAACCTTGTACATAAATTCAGAGGGTTGTTGAAATGCTATTCTGATTTTTAAAACCGCTTGCCTTCCCTGAGTGTGTTTTTGTACTTGCATGAAGATTAAAGCTTTGTGTCTTTTATGCTTTTTTGCTGCTATTTCTCATTTGGTGTGTTAAACATGGATTATCTGGCATAACAGAGGAATAATTCTGAAAAGCTAAAGGGTGATAAACATAATTTTCATTTGATTAGATAAGTAAATTCATGTAATGCTTATTAAAATCAAAATAGAAGTTTATTCTAAATATAGACTCTATTGAACTGGGTATGATTTATGTGTATGTATTAGACTGTTGGCTCATTAAGTAACAGTGTATGATAATGTGTTTAAACACAGAAGTTTTAGTAATAGTAGGAAATTGGATGCAACCCATAACATTATACTATTCAAACTGATTGAAACTCAGATGGATGTGATGGATAGTATGGCAATTATAATTATGTGAGCACTAGTAATAGTTTCCTGTGGATTTTTATCTTGTGCTTGAGTACCTGTAATGTCTGATTAACAACATGAACACTAATTAAAGCTGTTTTCATGATTTAGACATTTCTAACAGTTCTTGTCCATGTGGCATCTGGTGAGATACAAGCTTGGGTTATGACACCTGGAAGGTTGCCTGCCTCTGTCCAGTCACCTGTTTTCATGAAATTTTTAAGAACATGTTTTTCTTTCATCCCTTTGTTCAATTCGGTCTCTTCAAAAGAGATAATATCAAGGACAGGCTGCAACTGTATGGTCAGATAAGCAATGTTGAAGGTTATTTACCTAAACAGAAGGTAATGACAGTATGATTCCTAATGAGATTCTGTAAGAACCTATGCTTGGATCATTCTTTTTAGATTGTTTAGCATGATTTTTAATCTCTTTTTGAATCAGCATAACACAAAGATGATGCTACACTAGAAATAATTAGAAATTCCCAAGCACAGAAACAGTAATCTTATAAAACTCCTAAAGGGATTAGAGACATGGACAAAAAATAACAAGCCAGGACTATGTATATTAAATATAAGCTAAAACATGAGAGAGGAAAGGGATGAAAAGGCGAAAATGTGGATAGTTCATGAAACCTAAGAGGCAATGGTTTAAATAGGATAATTAATGTAATATGTCTGTGACATTATGGCTGCAAGTAAGTCTAATATATTTTTAGCCTGGAAACGCGAGCACCATGAGTAAGCTAGGAGCAGCCTTTTCCTTGGGAGTTCAGGTGCAACTGCAAAATGAATAAATGAAGAAACCCTTTTTCTTTCCCCCCCTCACATACTACTTTGTAACTTTGCCAAGTTGCTGGAGCTCATCCCTTTCAAACCATGGTTTTGAAACTGATAGGAGTAGGGTTATGGAAAAATGGAAGAGCCAAAGGGGATAGCGTGACTAGGTTTGGAGATAGAGGGAGGGAAGGGAGGACTGCAATGAGGAGAATGAAGATTAGCAGTCTGATGGAGAGAAGTGTCTCTGGGACAAAAATGAAATGTGGAAATTGGCTAGCGCAGAGAAAATGGAGGGGAAAAATGTTTAAATACAAGGAGGAGGAGAGGGCTGGACACAAGAGATTGGAGATTTTGTAGGAAGAGAGCTGGGAGGAATAGGGAAAGGAGTTGGGGGCAAATTGGGTATGAAAATGATGGGAAAGTCATTAGGAGACAGCTGGTGGAATTGGAAGAAGTGAAAAACAGGAGCCGTTGAGAGAGGAGGCATGTGGGTGATGAGTGGTCCCAGAGGCTAGGGGCTCCTGGCTGGTTAGGATCAGAATCTAGTAGACAGTGTGTGAGAGGGAGGAAACACTATCTAAAATATGAGCACACGTGCATATTTTATGGGTAGGAGCAAGATGGGGCAGATGGGACAGGAACAGAAGAGGACAGTTATGTCTAATGTGTTAGTGCGCTGCAAGGGGTTGTAACACTGGAAATCACTCTGCTCTGGAGATCTTAAGGCTCCACATTTCCCTGCTGTCAGAAAATAAATGTGAAGGTGCTCTCAAAGTGTGAGACTGCTCGAATTCTCTGCTTTCCAGTCCATACAGAGAAGAGCAGGTGCTGTTGCCACTGAATCCAGTGATAGAGGTTTGTGCTGTAGCTACAGCTGTTCAAACTTTGCCAGGTTGGCAGAGTGTGTGGTTCCACACAGTAATATCTGTGTATGCTTGGAAAACGTAATAACTTCAATTCAAAACACTTTTGCATATGTCAACAAACTTTCCTGGTTTTTGTTCAACATTTTAATGTTTTGTGTAACATTTTAATGTAATTTATATCAGTAAATAATTTAAAAAGTCATAACAGAAAAGTCATCCAGCTGGCTAGTAATGGGGGACTTTTGTTCATACCAGTTTCTTGTGTCCTTGAACTTCTTTGAGTCCAGATTTACACCACACCTGAAAAGAGGAGAATGAGACTCAAATAGTCAGATACGGTTATGCTACTAGATTCTGAGGTGCTATTTCACGTCATTGACATACCTCTGTTGTCTGAGTAAGGCCTTGAAAGGCTGTGCCCAAGTGTTAACACATGGTTTATGTATGCATGAATGTGCCTATGTCTGTGAGGGTTTTTTTTTCATTTTAATTAACTGGACTCTTAAATGAAAAATAGTGTAAATTTTCCATAATGTTTCACCATCTTTATGAGTAACTTTCTGTGCTTAAGTACACCTAAGCTAACAAAGTTCATAAAAATGTCTTTTGTGAAAAAATCGTGGTGTTGATAATGGATTGAGGTTCTATGAAGCATGAATATGTCTGTGTATTTTACTTTAAATGAACAATGTCTCTTTACTTTGTTGTGATTAAACTAAAGACTTCTTTTGGTGTTTACTCCAACATGAAAATTTAATGGAGAAAATACTCTCCTGTGTTCTTACTGTTTCTAAATTTTCTTTTGCTCTGCCACAAGTTCTCCTCCTGTATCCTTTCCAGTTGCTCTGTCATAGAGGTAGTATTGTATGACAAAGAATTACCCAAAGTTTTGTAATACACAGTAATTTTTTCTCAATCTGCTTCTCTTTTCACCTCTGTGGTCAGAATTCATCTTCAAAAAAAGATACAGCATTATGTGGGAAGAAGCAGGCAGGGGAATTTTCTCATGTTTCCTGCAAACAAAGAATAAATTGAAATCCAAAAACATTTTACCAGTGTTATTTTGATATCCATGAAAGTAATATATTTTTCATTTCTTATGCACAAAGGAGTTATAAAACTGGTTGTTTGCGCAGGTGGTTAAAGTTTGAAGAAGATGTAGAGGATGGTGGAGAGAGATGGAGCAAACCGTATGTTGCCACATTGTCACTTCATAGCTTGTTCGAGTTGAGGAGCTGTATTCTGAATGGCACAGTTCTGTTGGACATGAGAGCTAATTCCTTAGAAGAAATTGCAGGTATGTATTGATGTTGCATCTATTACTTATCAAAATTAATCATAGAAATCAAGCTATACATTGCTCATGAGAAAGTTGTTGCAGAAGAGTCAGTTCAGTTTAGAAACTTCCTGAAAATATTTTACTCAATATATTGGAAAAGAATCTTAACATATAACAGAACTGGTAAACACTTTATCAATACTTGTTTCTATAGATTTTGCTATTTTAGAAAATGATCTTTACATGGGGGAGATGAGCACACTGAGGATATGTTTCATTAGAGCTGATATGTGCTCTGTTGCAGTTGGGCCACCTCGCATTGTGATTGTTGCATTTACTAACTTCCACAAACTGAAGCTATTGTTAAGCTAATTGCAGATAATCTATCTTAAAAAAAAATTAAATCATTGAGGAGTTTTCATCATAATTATGTAACATGAAAACAGACAAATGGAATCTTTACAGTTTAAAAAATATGCATCTCTAAATTGAGCATGAGAAGAAAACATTAAGTGCATGCTTTCTAAAAAGCATTAGCTTCCTCAGTTAATAGTGAGTGCATTTTTTCCAGTGTTGGTATACTCAGCAGGTACAATTGTAGAGCTTTTGAGGACAGCAGGAGCAGAAAGCAAGAGAACGTAATGGATGAGCCTAGTCTCCCAAAAATAAAAGTGAGATTGAGACTGTATTCCTGCATTCCTGGTGTTTCCCCCAAAAGGCTCCATCTAACCAGTTAAAACGGGACTTTTTTTGGTTGTATATTTATTGCTATAATAGAGCAGGTTGTTAGCGGCGGTATAGTACAGAGGTGTAATGTAGAGTCTCAAGGACTGTTAAAACTCCAAAGGTTGCATGGCCCTGCTAGAAGCAGCCAGCACAATTTGATATGCTTATTTCCCTGATTCTCCCTTCCAGGAGAGAAGACACAGAGCAAAGAGCTGTTCTATTTTGTAATCTGAGGTCTCTCATTTTCTGCTTAGCTACCCTTTATAAAGACTAGTCTCGTGTTCATGTTGGTAGTTGGAGTCTGGTCCCAATATGGAGGATTATTTAATTCCCTCTTCTCGCTAAGATATCTTGATTTACATCTGCTTAAAGGTTTTACCTTGGTTTCACTTTCATGGATTTCGCAGCATTTCTGATACTGGTACTATCTTTCTAAATCATATAATCAAGAGTTAACTTTTATACAAATACCTTATTAGATTTATAGTGTTTTGCATACTACAAACTTTGCTTAAAGACTGAACATGAAGCAGCAGATGGTAAAATTGGGAAAAGAGCACTTGCACTGGAGAAAGAGTGCATGAGTTGTTGTTGTTTGGGCCTTTTAGCTGCCTTGTCTCAGGCACAAAGTAAAGTGTTTTCAGAAGATGTAAAATATACTAATCAAAGACAGAAACCTTTTCTTTTAGATAAGGGTCCAACACTCAAGAAGAGATTATAAGGAAAAGTGCTTTACTGGTGGTATGAAAATCTATGTAAGGCTAGATAAAATTTATTCTAGTTACTTAGATTATCAGGTAAGGCAGATGCTGTCCAGTAGGCTATATGTAACAGAGGAATTAAAATTGGATGAGCTGATGGTGGCTGCGTTTTGCATTCCTCTTTCTCAAATTGTTTATGTCAAAGTGATGCAAGATACTATTAATCCAAATCAGCAGAAACTTGTGTGGGTTTCCACTGTGCTGAGATCTGATTCTCTGATGAATCATGGACTGAATCAGAGCTTCAGAATTTGTCCTGATTATGATAAAAGAAAAACATGAGGGGTAAAAAGCAGCTGCTTTGCAAGAACAAAGGTGTTCATCAGTATATCAGTTTATTTATTTATTTAAATTAAGACCTATTCAGATCAGCTGCCTGCCGTTCTTTTATTACTGTTTGCTTACATAGTACACTAGGGTTGTCAAGCTTGGATTTTGGATTTTTCAACAAGAAATAATTCGATTTCTTTGTATAGTCAGTTAAGAGAGCCCATCTAAAATTGTTCTTTCTATTTAAGTGGGTTAAAACATATTAACAAAAGAAAAAGAACTCCAGCAAACTTATTTTTTGCTGTTTTTTGAAGATATTATGTAGTGAAACCATAATTAATTGATGCTTATAGTTTCTTAATCCCTGGATGTTTGCTGCAGTCAATTTTTTGTTGTTGTTTCATTCAGTTAATATGTCCAAGAACTACAGAGCTGACAATCTTAATTCAGTTTTGAGACTCTTTCAGATATAAGTCGTCCTTCAGTATAGAATTTGGGGAGCTGCTGTAATGCTATTTTGAATCAGTCCTGCTTCTGGAATCCAGGAAAACTTATTTCTTCTGAGAAAAAAGTTTAGAATGTTTTTCTTGAATTAGTGTGTCCCATTTTCGCTTTAAAAGTACAGACTGTTGTGGCAGATGTTTGTTGTTTTATCTGATCTGGGTGGTGGGCATCTGTTTAATAAGGTGAGCTGATACACGACAGGTTTTGCATGGGTCTTGCTTCGTCTTTAAGAAAGGACTTTTTCCCATTGCAGCTTTAATAAGCAATGATGGTGATATTTCTTAACAACTTTGCAGTAGGTTCTTATTGCAAGTAAGTCGTTCTGGAGATTACTGATATTACATGTTGGGCTTCTTCAAAAAGAGGTTTTTATTTCTTATAAATAAAGTCGCTATTCCGTTTGCTTTCTGGATGCTTTCTAGTATTACTTGCATTGCAGTCATGCTGTTTTTCTCTTCCTCAGCGAAGATCCTGTGCAATTTTTTAGTATGACACTACATACCTAATTCCTGCTCTCAAGTGTTTGCAAAATGTTGCAAAGAGTATGTTAGCACACATTAGCACTAAGAGGAAGAAAGACTTTAATGGTAGCGATGACATGCACACGGTCAAGGAATGTGCAATTCTAACAGTGTATGTTAGAAGTTCGATAATCCTAAGTAATGTAATAGGCTACTCTTTCTCCATATTAATGACTACTGGACCTGAAGATGAGATAGAGCTTGTATTGCTCAGGAAGTTCTGTCCTGTCTCTCCTACTCAGTTGTTATTTACTGTCAATTCTTATAGTCCTATGAGTTGTGTGCTATGGAATTGAAACATTGCATACAAACTCTAGGATCGCATCATTCCTGTTGTATCTGACAGTCCGGAACCTTAGAATTTAAAGAAATGGTTGGCTTTATTCAGCATTTTGCTCTTGTAATTTTGCATGTTAGCCATTCTCATGTTAGGCTGGTCCAATGATGCTCAGTTTTTGTGTTCTCCTCAGTGCTGCTATGTATACCCTGTGAAACAGAATTTGCTAAATTGAATTTACCCTATGGTTTTGTTTTAGGTAGTATTTCTGAATTAACTTTAGTTCTTATCTTTCTGAGGAATAGTTTATTACTATCACAGAATCGCAGAATGGTTGAAGTTGGAAAGGACCTCTGGAGATCATCTAGTCTGACTCCCCTGCTCAAGCAGGGTCACCTAGAGCACATTGCCCAGGATTGTGTCCAGATGGCTTTTGAGTATCTCCAAGGAAGGAGACTCCACAACCTCTCTGGGCAACCTGTTCCAGTGCTTAGTCACCCTCACAGTAAAGAAGTTTTTGCTTATGTTCAGATGGAGCTTCCTGTGTTTCGGTTTGTGCCCGTTGCCTCTTGTCCGGTCGCTGGGCACCACTGAGAAGAGTCTGGCCCCATCCTCTCTACACCCTCCCTTCAGATACTTATGCACACTGATAAGATCCCTCCTCAGTCTTCTCTTCTCCAGGCTGAACAGTCCCAGCTTTCTCAGCCTTTCCTCATCAGAGAGATGCTCCAGTCCCTGAATCAGCTTAGTAGCCCTTTGCTGGACTTGATTTTGTTTTTTTTTTTTTTTTTTTTTAATGTAATCTATTGATAATCTTCTGTATTACTATATTTAGACATATTTATTTTGTGAGAACAAATAAACTAGTTGTGCACATTCACTTTCATTTTACTTGCCTTAACACTGTTAGGGAGAAATGTGTATAATATATTTGCTGTTAATGTCTTGCTATCTGGGCTGCATTCCAGTTTCAAATTGTATTTCTGTAAATGCAGTGCCAGTCTTTGTATCCTTGAAAGAGTTATACTTAATCTGCATTGCTAAATTGAGACAAAGAATTCCTATTTGTTTTAGTCAAGGCTTTTAATCTATAAACACGTATTCACTAAAGCAGTAAACCCCTAGCACTTAGCCCTTGAAAATGTCTTTTATTAAAGTCTATGTTTTAAGACTTTAATGGGCTTGAGGTAAAATCTACAGATGAAAAACATCTTTTATACTGCTTGTATGGCTTTCAGAACATTTTGTATTTCATCCCTGGAAACTGTTACTTCTGCATAAAAATATTTTTGGCACCAGTGCTGTGGTGAGAATTTTTAAATCATCCTGTCTTCCAGCATGTCCATTGTTTATTAGATTATTTTTCATTCCAACTCTGTATTATTAAAAATCACATGGTCTACAAGGCTGTACATTTCTTTGGGCAATCACCCAATTTTCTTTGTTGATCAAGAGCTTATTCATACCTATGATGCTGTATTCACAGACAATATCTTGTTTTAGTAGACTCCTGAGATGAATTTCCAACTTCATCATCATACAGCTCAATCGCTTGTTAATTCCTGACATTTCTCAAATTGTTTTTGAACTTCATATGATGGATTTTATTTGTTTCTTGAAAAGAACTTGACTCCTTTGTTGAATTTTATCCTGTTTAAAAATGCGTTTTTATTAAACATCGTTTAGGGCTTTTCATTACTGTTTTTAGTGCTTAAAATTCTTTTTTCATATGTCTGTACAGTGACTCCTGTATCGATAGACTAGCGTTGCATCCACAAGGAATTCCTTTGAACATTTGATGTAGTAATATTTTATCGATCACTTCTGGTATAGAACATATGCTAAAAGGAAGTCTGAAAAATCTATGTAATCAAAACAATTTACTTTGGAACTTGTCTCTTCAGGAGATATTTGCCAGAAGCTAGCTGCACCATTAGAGAGCTGCTTCACTGTGTTGTTCAAGTTGGCAGATGAAAATGTTCTCTTTTGATATTTTCATTTAGTTCCTTTGAAACCATGCAGACTCTCAAATTACCATCTGGTTTTTTGATTGTAACCACTGAATGAACCCAAAAGGTTCTTCCACTTAACATATGATGCCATTTTCTATCATTTGGTTCAAAAACTGTTCAGTCCGGCCTTTAATGGCAATACTTTCTTTACGATATGAATCACGGATCTCGCATTTTCTTGTAGTTGTGCTGAGTGTACTGTGAACAAATGTCAAACCTTGTCAAATACAAACTGTGGCGTCAGAGTTGCACAGTTGTTCTTTGGTGACTTGCACAATTTGAAATATTAAGTAGTCCCATTTGTTTTAAATACATAATTTAAATTTAATATATATTTTTTAATTTAAGCTTTAACTATTTAATTTATATCTTCCCGTTCTTTCCAATCCAGAGTTCTGACTGTTTTTTCCCAAGCAGTCTTTCAAATGTTCCTCACGATTGAAAATTCAATCTGTTTAACAGTTTAATCTTGTGATTGAGGTCACTGGACTCTGTGCTCAACAACTCAGGGTATTACATCCCAAGTGTGCTATTTTATTGATTTCAGTAATATCATGTTAAGCTTTCAATCTGAACAAGTCTTGTTTTGCCTTTGTTTGCTTTCAGCTATATTACTTCATAATAATGACATATTTAAACTGGTTCCAGTTCAGATTTTATTTCACTGGAGTCCTTTGTTTGAGCTGTGACACTTATGTGGTATTATGTTTCTGACAGTGCATTTATGATAAATTTAACATCTATTGTGAACACTGTTACAAGGCATGGGGCTGCCTATGAGCAATCTGCTTCTCCGTTTGACCCTCCACTTGTCGCTTGTTGGGCTTCCACCTTTCACTTGCCCGGGTTTTTGCTTGCTTTAGAGCTTGCAGCGCTGTGATTACCGCTACAGAGAAGCCTTCACCAGGTTTTGTTGCTTTGTCTTTGTAAATTGAATGTCTCTTATCAACTTCTGACTTGCCTGGTACCTCTTTTTTGTCTGTATTTTCCCATGCTCACCACAAATGTGGGATTTTTTAGATTTCACAGGAAGTCAGTCTCAGTTTTCATTTTGGATGTGGTCATAGAACCAATGGCACTCACTGCTCTCAATCTGTTTAGAGATGCAAAATATCTCGTTTTCCTCGATCCTCATTATTCTTTGGGTAGCAACCACTTTGGCATACTAGCATAACTCTGAATTACAATGCTGTTTGCCCTACAACCTGCAAGCTGGGAATTTTAGCCTTGTCTCTACTATTTAGTGCATGACTTTTTTTTTTTTTTGTATGTTCATATGTTCTGTTTACATGCTAACTTTTGTTCTTCAGTGAAATTGGAGACTCTTACTTTAGAAAGCAGATACTGTCCCTCTTTCCTTTTCAAGTAATTTAGCTGAAAAGTTGAACAAAGTAATTTCCGGTAGAGTTGGAAATAGAACCCAGCACTCAGCCCACTCGAACACTTCACCTCTTTGGATGAACAAGCCAAACCAGCTAGCTTAGATAGCTTGTTTGTAATCACTGTTGTAAACACCAGAAGCAGGTCTTGGCTCGCAAACACAGCCCAAGGATCCTGGTTGTTAATCTCCTATTGCTCCTAGTAACTAAGTGGGGAAGTGTATTAAGTGTCCCTGTTAGTGACAGTTTAACATAAAGGACAGCATTTCGACTGAATAGCCTGCGTAAAGGACTGCTTCATCATTGCTTGTGTTTCCTTCTTGCCCCTTTTTTTTAAGGGGAGGAAGGAATCCAAACCAAACAAACCCCAGATTTTAAATTAGGTTTTGTAGTCAGCTGTTGTTGCAATTATGATGCAGAGAAAAGCCTTTGTGTTCTGTTTTTTTTAATTAATCTCTCGTTTTGTCTTGCAATCACACAGCTACACAATTTGGAAGCTGGAGAGGTGTAAATACCATCAACCTTCCTGATACGTACAGGGTTCAGTTTATTCTGGTGTAAACTGTCAGTGCCAACCTGTATCAAGAGAATATGAGCCCAGCAGTTCAAAATATTTTTTATGTTGTACAGCACAGAAAAAAGGGGCTCTGGATCTTGTTTCTTCACTGACCAGTACAGAAGACAGGCCCAGCTCAGGCTGTTTACCTATTAGACCTTGCCTGCCTTTTCTGGAAAGGGTGAATGTCAGTCATTTGTCAGATAACCCTCAGGGGTAGTTTGGTGCAAATGCAGTACACCTTTGATAAATTTATTCTATGTTTCATTCTGAAACTTCCTGTAGTACGGTATGTGAGGCGCTGTGCACGCCGTGACCCTGCGGCAGTGGGGCACGCACGGTGGCCGCACTGGGGTGTCCCTGTAATGCTCTCATTCACTCGGACCTGGGATGGCTCTGAGTGGGGGGTGCAGCACCCCCAGCAACAAAGCTGCGGTGTTTAATAGATGTCTCCACGGTGAATGAAAGTGGCTAAGTGGCTTTTGGATCCTAGCGGACCCTAGAAATGGGATAGGTGCAGTTTGCTGTGCTGTGCTTGTGCACGTGAGCCAGGCTGTATTTGAACCAATTTGAAGTGTCCGCATCTGTGATGCTCTGATTCACCACCCAGGTAAATTGTTCACAGATAATGAAGAGCTACATTTAAGTTAGTACAACAGCTCGTTTAAGTGTTTGCACGTGCTCGCAAAATCAGTTTACAGATGGGTATATTTTATGTAAATGATGTGTTTTAACTAAGTCTGAATAGAGAAAGAGCACTTGAAATTTAACAAGAGTACTACAAAGACCCAGATTTCTTTAAATCTTTTTAAATGGCCTGGGCAATAAGAACATTTGGCTTTAACAGCTTGAAAAATGATTTTGTGGTTGCATGAGAAATCAATATTCCTTGCCGAGGAAGCATTCTGCTTCCGTGTTTCTGATATCAGCAGGTATGGTGTAGTCTGAGCAATTAAGAGAGTGGGTTGTGTTCTGTTCCTGGGGATTCCACGTCTTGCTGTAAGTTCCACGTGGCTGTGAAACAACCTTGAAAAATCTGGTGATAAGCTGTGTCTCTGGCTAGAAGGGGGCTCTGCAGGATGTTACAGATCATTCCAGGGGAAAAAATTTGCTCAAAAGGAAGGGACAGCCCCCAAACTCTTACTTTGTAATGTTGCTGAACGTAGAAACCCTGGAGAATCTCTGTTGTTATATAAGAATATAGCTGAGATACAATGCTGTGAAGCTATGTATTCTTTTCTCTGTTTTGTTACATTGAAGTTGGAGAAATGGTCATGCAGTCTGGATACTTTGGAAAGTCTTGGTTTTGGACTTTGATAGGTGCAGCTTCAGCTGGCGGGAGCATAGCATGTAGGATCCTCATCTTGCAAGATGAGGGAAATATAGCCTGGTTAGAAAATGAGATGTTTAAAATGCTTCTATTTGCCATTTACTGTCAGGCCGTAAGCCCTGCTGCCATTGTTTTCAAGCCCGTCTTTGCTATCAGGAGGGTTAACACTGGCGTTCCAGAGGCTGGGGGCTTTTATAAGAGATATTGGGAGATGTGGGAGGAAACTGAAGTGGAATCCAATAATGGAAGGTGCTGATGGAGACAGTTTTTGATACTTCTGTGCTATCCAAATCTGTTCAGTACAGTTTTGGGGAAGATAGTGAAATGCAGGAGTCTGACAGTAATCTGACTGCATAATCTGACTGCACTCCTACAGTTGCTGCTGCAGGTGGGTTTGTATCAAAGGAATGACAGCTTCGGGGGGGTTGGTACTGAGGCAAGCAAACAAGTCTTTATTCTTCCAAAATATGGTGAATCTTCCTTTTTTACATGATATCTGTGTGGCAGAAGCTATACAGTAAGAGGAAAGTTGTTGTAAAAGAAGACTCAAGGTAAGCCACTTTCCCCTCTCTTTGGCAGGAAACAAAAGTTTTTAGGCACCATGCTGGCACGCAACAACCTCCACAGGTTGTGTGACTATTAGTCTGGCAGAGCACCCAATCCAGGCAAGGAAGAGGATAGGGATATGATTTTCTTTTTCCTGGCATTTTCTCTTCTCAAGTGGAACATCTTAAATGCTGACGTCATCCTCAGCAGTTAATATATTTTAATATGTAATATGGAAAATACTGTAATTCCAGGAATGACACCAAACAAGTGGAGTTCCACTGATCTGTAAGCAAGGTGATGACCACAACCCTAAATTTGCCTGTTCTAGAAGAGTCCTTTTTTTCAGCCCTTCCTTTTGATTTCTGTCTTAGAGCAGCTCAGAGAAGGTAATCTTTGTTTTTGCATCTTCTACGATTTCTGTTTTGGCCAGCAGAATTATAAAGGAGGGGAAAGGGGATCTTCTCAGTTGTACTCTAGCACAGATGCCCTAAGCTGTATATTTATTATTTATGTTTTCTTCAGAAGAGCACCTCTGATGTTACAGTGGAGTAAACTATTGGCCTGTTTTGGGAACTGTGACATGCAAATTCCTGTACGAAGCCTATCTAAAGGGAAGCTGGTCTTATCCTCAGGGCAGAGGCAGTTCCTCAAAAGGCAATAGAACTGAGCAGAAGAGTGGACTCTTTTCATGGAGCTGGTGCTTGGCTTTTGTCTTGTGTTCCAAATCTGTGCTTATTCTTGGCTCGTTCTGAAAAAAGTCTTATAGAAGACTCTTTCTTTTGAACTTGTGTTATCTTCTTTCTTGCCTTTCTGTCATTTGTCTTGCTGACCTACCTCTCTATCTCTTTCCTTGAAGTTGAGAGTAATAGGAGCAATGTGTGTGTAGGCTGGGCAGAGACAACTGATCTGGTTGGGTTTGAGTTAACCCTGGAGTCAAAAGTGCCCTTTAGAGACAGGTGAGGCATCTCTAAGACAGGTTTTAGCTTAGATTTTTAGCTTAGGCGCAGCACTGGGCAGTGTTACTTGTAGGCATGAGCTGTTAGGTCAGCACATCTGTTAACAGTGCACAGAGTGCGATTGCTGGCTGGAGTTAAATGCTGCATCAGAAACCTCTGCACCACTTTTCATTGTCAGATGTAGATATATCTACTATGTTTGCATCTGTCTACAGATGTATTTATCTGTGGACCTGTCTTTTTGTATATGTGTTATTAAAAAGAGCTGTAAATTCTTTGATTACATCTTCATAGTGAAATACGCGGGCTCAAGCATCTTTATAGCTCCGAAAGCATCTGTGTATGACACATCAGTTTATGTGGATATTGACAATTTCAGAAAAACTGCTCTGTGTGTGTGTGTGTGTGTGTGTGTGTGTGTGCGCGCGCGAGCTTATATATGTATATGTGCATGGTTGACTGTAGCAATTAAACTCTGCATTTAACCAGTATGTGTGTAGTGCCTCTTATTCTCTTCTTTTTTCATTGTTCTTGGCAGTTATCAGAGACCTGACAAATTATGTCTCTACTTATTAGGGTATCTGCTTTTTATTTTTTCTGCTCTGCTTGCTGTGCTGCTAAGTTTGCTGGTAGAAATGAACCTGACTCCAACACAGAATCATGAACTGTCTGAATTTTCAGTACAGAAGTTTCTGACTCAGCTTATTATATCACTATTTCTGTGCAGCACAGTTTCTCCTAATGGATAGGCAAGGACAATGTGTGCTTCAATGATGTTTTACTTGCTCTGATACATTTTTTCATTCTTTTCCTTTTAAGTATTACTACTGTTGCTAGCAGGATTCTCCAAAATAGTTATTAAAAAAACCCTACAAAACCCTCAACAGTTTCTTTCCCACTTGAAATATATAATGCGTATATTTATTAATATTTTTGAATAGGATTACATAAGAGTATTTTCTGCTGATGGATTTCATGCTGAATCTTTTTATTCCAATGACTGCAAAAATGGTTATCATTTTCTAAGGGGGGTCAGTTTTACTCACACATCCGTGTAATGATTTTCTTGCATGGACGTATACACCAGGCAGTAGAATGAGATCCTATTAGGTATTTCCAAAAAATGCTGCACATCTTCCTGTATCATTGTATTTCATATTACTGTGCTGAAAGTATTATTATAATTCTAAGGAATAAAGAGCTAGACTGTGATCTTCCATTATAAGTATAAAAGGAATGAAGAAGTTGTTTCTCCTCACAGCAGGCTAGTGCTGTGTGGCAAATAAGTTGGGGGTGTTGTGGGGGGGGAAAAAAAAAGATGCACACCATGATGCTGAGTTTAAATGCATGATATATGGGAGTGTTTAGGTACTAATTTCAAAGTTGCATAGATGACCTTAACTTGGCAACTATGTACCTTTTGAGGGTTTGAATTTGTTACATTAATGATATCCTTTTAAGAAACTTTTTTTTTTTTGAGAGTGAAACACTTCTAGGTATCTTTTTACTGTTGAATTGTATTGCATTTAAATGGAGAAGGAATTGAGACCCTTTATTTGTAGTCCTGTAGGATACAAATTGTTGTTACTGACATTTCTTAAATAAAATCTTTCCTCTCTCTCCTCTTTATTTTATTATGTTTATTTATTTATTTTTCAGATATGATTCTGGACCAACAGGTGGGCTCTGGGCAACTCAGCGAGGATGTTCGTCACAGGGTGCATGAGGCATTACTTAAACAGCATCACCATCAGAACCAGAAGAAGCTGAGCAACAGGATTCCAATTGTGAGATCCTTTGCTGATATTGGGAAGAAGCAGTCTGAGCCCCATTCCATGGATAAAAATGGTAATGTGTTGCTTTATTTTACATTTCAGAGCTTGCAGTAGCATCTGCCTACTCAATATCCTCTGTGTTTTTGTACCTACAGCTTGAACTGAGAGCGATTCCGCTCTGAAAGAATTGTTGTGTGAAAATAGTACCTTTTAATGAGAGAGTGGTTCCTCTTTTGCATTCAGAAACACACCTGAATTAAATTTGGAATTTAAATTTGGATTTCAGATCTATGGCACAATTTAGGGCTGTGCAGAGATATCCAAGTGAACTAGCTCAAGTGCTGGAAGTAGGTTAGCTACCTCAGTGTGGTACCCTGTCTTGAGTACCTGGCATTGCATATTATCCCAGGTGGAGTAGCACTCTAGTACGTCTACTGTGCTTTTGGCACTCTGTGAGCTCCTTCAGAGTGAGCTTAAGCATCTTTGCGTGGTGTTGCTCTAAACTGTGGACATACTCCATTGGTGCCAGAGATGCGATTTTTACTACTTTTGAGTCCTGCTGACCATACAAGGCCTATTTAGTTAAAGTGTAATGAATTGTTATAATAGTTTCTCAGTCTGTGCCCACACACTAGTTTCTGTTCTTGGATTTATATTTAAAAGCACTAGGGCTTGTGTTTTTGTAAATGAATGATAAGTATATACATTAGGTAGCATTCAACTGGTATTTCAGATTCCATAGTGAGTTTGTGGGGTTGGAAAATGAGAACAACATTCTCAAGATGATACTGTTGGAGAAACAACAAAAAAACCTATACATTGTTCTTGCAGAAAATCACTTTTCAGAAAATTATATTTCATGAAAATGAGAGAGCAAGTCTGCAGAGTGCTTCTACAGTAAAGTAGCAGCTTAACTTTTTTCTTGTTTTTGTAGAAGCCCTTATAAGCTATATTGTTGTTATAAGTTAAGCATGGTGAAGAATCTTTTCTTATTGCCCTTCTTTACCTAAACACATATCCATCTAATGACATTTGCAGCCAAATTTTGCAAGTAGTTAAAATTACTCACCCGCTAGAATTACCCACTGTAGATTTGGTTAGCCTCAGCATCCAGTATCATCACAATACCCACAGCCTTTCTGTCCCAGCATCTCTGAACTGTGCTGACTCTTATCCCAGGAACCACCTTAGCTGTAGTAAAATCTCAGTCTCTTCTGCTCCTTCTCTGTTCAGGGCCCTTTTGAGTCCCCCTGTCCCCCAGGGATGTGGGGAGCGAGGAAACAGCAGTGGTGCAGGGGAGGAGTGTGCTATGGGGCGTTGGGCAGGATGCTGGGGCACAAGGGGAGAGTGAGAGAGTGGTGGGGAGGTTCGGTCCAGAAAGGTAGGACTGTTCATATAGAGACTACTTTTTGTTCCTTTTGTTTGAGTCATTGCTGAATAAAGGTTTAATAGGTACTTCTAAATATAGCCACTTCCCTGGGGAAGACTCTCCAACCTAGAAGGCAGCATATAATTTCATCTGAAGAAGATATTAAATAGAAATGTTTTCATTATGCCTATAAATCATTTTAAGAGTAAGGCAAAAATAATCCTCATGGTTGTTAAGATGTGTGTGATTATATTTATGAATGTACAAAAGTAAAACTAACTAGAACCATTTAAATTGTCTGCCCTTTTTCGGGTAACTTTGCAGCTGATTCATGCAACTTTGCTGGTAGTTTTAAACACATATTCAGGAGGATGGAAATATGAATGTTTTTAAAAAGTTAATGCAATAATGTACCTATTCCTCAATTTCTGCAGGAGGAAAGATGGAAGCTTGCATTCCCTAATCCCTTTTGCAATATATAACAGGGTCTTGCCCTGTTAGGTCTTGCCTAACAGATAAGTAATAGATCTTCTTATAAAGATCCCTTGGGGCAAGCTGTGGAAATATCACAAGCCAAATTTCACTAACCCCTTTGTGTTAGTGGAATTGGCATAGTAACATCCACTTCAGTAACATCTCACTTTTGCCTAGGTTTCTTGTGGGCACCCTCATATCTTTATCTAATTCTCAATGAAATAAATTCTGGTCCACATCTAAGTGCATATTTAGACACACTAGTTTCCTATACCCAATGTTTACGTGATTCTCTATGTAGGGAGACACAGTCTTTACATGTGTTTTTATTTGTTTGTGCTTACTTTACAAGATGCGCAGAATTACTGAATTCCAGTTCACATGCCTTTGCAGAGGCTCCTCAGCATTTTAACCCCTAGTTAAAAACAATTGCTCACTTTGACTATGTTATTTGAATTAAGTTAAATTCACTATAAACAATACAAATATAAGTAACTTTAGGAACATTTATAGAGAAGGTAAATCAATTTTATATCTAAATTGTGGTAAAGTTTTCCAAAAACAGTCACAGCTGTCTTTCATTCAGTTTGGAGCATTACTCTTCTGCTTGTGCCCCTAAGTGCTAAAGCACATTTGGCAGTCTTCTGTCTGGACCTATTCAAATAGATGCTTGCCTGCTGATAAAAGCAGAGAGGGTTTAGTTTATTTCAAATTTATCTCTTACGGTATATTACTATGTTATGTTAAATAGTTTGAATCTTCTTTTATTACCTTATATGTTATAAAATTAATACAATCTTTAGAAGAGGAAAATTCAGTCTAAATCTTTGGTTTTCAAAGGAACCTGGTTTTTTTCCTCCTCAAAACAAATGAAGTAATTAAGCAGCTCATGGGCTTGAGTGGCAATGGTTGCCCCAATACTACAAGATTAAAGGAGAGTGGAAAGAGATTATTCTGTAGAGCTGCCTAATTTCAGGCACACTGACTGCTGCCTCTTCTGACATACTTTTAGGCATTTCTCTACCCTGGGTACTTGCCATACTACATACTGTATAAATTATGCAGAAATCTTTGCTGAGTTTCTCAGCCTTTGGAAATCCTGCTGCCCTTAAAAGCTTGACCCGGGGCAGGAGTGAGTTTTCCAATCACGCGCTCTTGCTGTTGCCTTGTGATCCACCTGCTACAGTCCAGCTACAGTGCTGTGCTGACTGCAGCTCTATGTTTCTTTTTAGGTTGCCATTTTAAAAATCCGAATATTGCACAAGCTTCTCTTAATACTACAGCAATGAATTGTAAAAATGTGATTTGGATCAGGTGAAAGCTAAAGAAAAATGAGCTACGTATACATAAAAGAGAGCAAAATTAAGGGATATAAATATCTTCTATTACTGTCAAGAGGGGGCTGTGAGTCACATCTTTGTTTCCTGAGGACAGACTGGTAAAATCCAGTCAGGGCTTCATCTTAGCCTGCTTATTCCCATTGTGCACACAGGTTATATAGTATGTATGAATGCAAAGTGTTCCAGATATTGCCCACAGTATCAAGACCCTTCTCTCTCAGCTATAAACAATGTATTAAAATAGTAAAATATTTTATTGTCGCTTTTGCTTTCTGGATGAGAAGCTTAATTCACAAAAGACTGGCCCATCCTCAGGGGGAACAAACAGATCATCTCAGGTGCTACTGACTAGCGAACAGCCAGGAGAGGAGTCCAGCCTTAGCTCAGAGGTCGGAGTTGCTCAGATACTGTAAGTAAGGGGAGCTTGAGAAGGGCCAGTTCTTTGTCCCTGTTCAAATGAGACAGGGGAAGTTGGGGACGACTTCTGGACAAAAGGAAATCGTCAGTTTGGTTAAAGTTGGGTTTAGTGCATACAGTGTAACTGATTACAACCCTTAGTGGCCTGTAATTTGTGAAATAGGTGGTTCAGAGCTGTAAGTCCTTGCCATCCAGGTTATGTGGTACAGCTGAGAATGCAGATACCCTTCCTTCTCTAAGTTCTTGGCTATGCTAGTTTATCAACAGATCCAAATCCAGATATCAGGATCAAAGATTGAAAATGAAGACAAAAGCTTAGATTCCATATGTGGCTGTGCTGCTAACAGACCACTGTGGTATCTTGTTGGAAGATAGTTGTACATATGTTCTCCCTCCATTTTTTCTTTGTTTAGGAGTCTGTCAGACCGCCTAATTAATTTGCTTTGTATTTGGTTGTATTATCTTTTGTTTACAATGGCTTTTCTTCACATCCTCTGCAGGGCTAAGATGTCAGGGTGCTATGGATTTACCATGCATTTTTAATGCTGCCATGCTGTGTTTAACTTTCACTTTTCATTAAGCATCAAAACTGTGAGAATTAAAAGCCTGCTTTTGATGTTCCAGTAAAAAGCGACAGTCAAATTTGGCATAAGAGCAGCAAAAATGATTTTTTTTTTTAAGTCTGGTTTGACACCAAATACCCAGAATGGAGGGTGGCAGATAACTTTAGCATAACTACTCTAAAAGACAGGTAAAAAATATGAATCTTTGTCATTAGTAAGTTGTCTTTAGAAGCTTTGGTTTGGAGAACAGTTTAGCTGATTTTTAGGGAGATGAATAGGTTTGTCACTCAGCTACTTGAGAACTGTGTCTGTAAATTCCTTTGGCGTGGTCTAAAAAGCCAAATCTAATTACAAATGTACAAAATCTTTCTATTATTACAGGGATGCTAAAGTCATTTTGTAAGCCTCTCCACTTTTATAGATGCTTCTGCAGTTCAGAATTTAAGTGTATGTAACAATGTAGCTTATTCAGTGAACAATGTGGCTTATTCAGTGAAAATGAAGTTAGGAAAAGTTTTCATAATGTGAACTTTTTTTTTTGACTAGCTATTTCACTTTTAGTCTAGACTTCAGAGTACATGTATACACAGAGTGTGTGTATAAAATGGTATCTAGCAGATCTTTTATTGAAAAAAGTTGAAGAGCGAAGCACTAGGGGACAGGAGCATGGCAGGATATGGGACTTTCTAGCAAAGTGCGTGGGGTTGTACTTTACAAGTAGTGTTCTTTGTCCATTTTAACAAGATCCTATGCATGTTTTCTGTTCCATATATATGTCATTTATATCTGCTGCTTCTTCCTCAGCTTCAGAACACGCATTTTGTTAAAGGAGAAATTGCATTACCTCACACATTGTGACTGATTTTGAGATTTTAAAGGGAGGTTTATCAATATGCCAGACAGGTTGAAAAAAGCAATGGCATATTAGGTACTTTAAATCAGAGGTCTTCGGAGTTAACAGCATGAACTGCTTTAGCAGCTTAGTTTGATGTGTACTTTTTTAAGCCTTTCTCCAGTTATTTCGGTTAGCATGGTTTGCCAGTTTGGACGACTTCATTGTTTTATGACAGTAAGCATATGCAGAGGAGACTAAGACAATGCTTGAACGTCTAATTTAGGAAAGTACGCTTTAGTATCCCAGAAAGTCTAAATTACTAGTTATGTGATGGGTATTTGTTATTTTTATCTCAGTTCCCTAATCTTTTGTCATCAGTTTAAGCATTTATGCCATGACTCAATGGTAGCTTACAGCATGTGAAACTCAAATGATGTCAATACTTACTATATGGAGAGACAGGCATTGCTTGGACCCATATGAAGGGGAAGGGAGGCATTCCTGGGTAAGTGGCCATGTTCCTCCCTCTTGGGATGAATTGAATGTCATACGTATACCCAAGTTTTCTGCCAGATGTGATTTTGGCTAAGGAGGTTTGCTCCAGCTTTCCTTGCAGTGAAGCCAAACCCAATGATAGCTAGTTCCAGCTTAAATTAGCTAATGCTATATTTCTCATTTTAGATTCTTTTCAAATGCATTAATTTTAATGAACATGTATTATCCACAGGTTTTTATATTATTGAAATATAACTTGTATTTAAAAACATCTGCATCTGATATTTATACTTTCTTTCTCCACCGTTCCTTGTACCCATAATAAAATGTATAATCTGTATGTATACAACTGTATCATTCATCTTTGTATTTCTTTATTTTGCTCTGTCTTTGTTGTGTCTGTCTCTAACAGGCTCATCTCATCTCTGTATCTTCCTCATCTCCTATCCTTTGGGTTCTGTAAACTCCCTGAAGGTTCAGAGGTAGTATAAATACCTATTCTTGCTTGGGCTTCAGATCATTTCAAATGTACACCCATGTCTTCATCTCAGTTTCTTGATAGCATGCACCTTCTTGCTATAGTGACTGAAAAATACCTCAGGCCCTTGTCAGCAACTGTGGCACATTTGTGTGGAATGATGTCCTTTTTGGGAAAAAGAAGTGATATTGGATGCCATTTCTTTATAAATCCATTTCCTTGCATCAATTTGTAAAATTTCAAATTACAGCATTTTAGTTAAAACTGCATGACTTCATGTGAATTATGTTTGAGATTTAGGCCTAGCATTAGAAAAACTGGTAAATTGACTTCCTCTATATCGTTTTCGATATGTATCATTGGAGAGCACCAAATTCTGCTTGCAATTATGCAGGTACTATGGGAGTGAGAATGCCCCTCCACTGATTTGAAATGTTATGCAGCAAGAGGCCTAAAAGTACATGTACAAGTCAGCCTACAGAGATGGTATTACTGCTCTGTTATATTGGAACTTTACCATATGCTTAGCAAAAAATTACTGCTTTTCAAGCTTTGCCTTTTGATCTGCACCTTTGCTTTCTGATCTGGAGAGTGAGTACATGTAGATTTGGAAAGCTGATAACTAGTTAGAGTGAAAAGCATGAAGATTGTTATAGTTGGCTTGCAAAACAAAATTATTTGGGAATGAGAAGAAATATATACATTTTAGAAAAATAAACAATAACTTCTTGTTAGTTGCATCTGGTTTGTTTGCATTAACTGCGATTTGTATCTGCATACGTTGTTCTTGCCTTTTGTCATGGCATTGTAGAGACCTCTTGGATTTTGATTAATAAATACAGTAGTCATAGTTAAAGGTCTCCACTTGCAGTCACTTTAGCTTTGAATTTTGGGGAGTAAAACTGTGTTGCATATTACATTCACTTCCTGTGACCGTTTTTTTTATTTGACAGGACTGATAGTTGAAAATGTTGAGTGCTCTGATAATCTGTAAATGCAAACATCTATTAGTGTAACAAATGTGGACCTTACTTTGATGGTTTTGATTTTTAAATGGCTTGGCTTTGCATGAAAAAATGTATTTTGTATGAATTTTTGCTTTTTTCTTCAAAGCTGTGACAGTTTCACGTTATCTGAAAAAAGCATTCATTTTCTGCACACACCAATTTGAAATGTAGTTTTAAAAACTGTTTTGCCATTGGCTTTCTAATACATAGATAAGCCTTAACACCCATTTTAGTGTGGGTTTATCTGCTAAGTATTAAGTTCCTTTCAATGTAGGCTGGGTATTTCAATGATACCACATTGTGCATTTGATCGACTGATACTTTAAAACCTCTGAATGGCTCTCAGATGACTTCTCAAGGAATGCAGCTCTTCAAGTGGTTTATGTAGATGGACTGCAGTATAAATCAAGGCTTTTAAACTTTAGATTTATAAGACTCCAAGTTCTGTATTGAACTCTTAAAAGGTAAATTCTATATTTACCCCCCACAATGCACAAATGAACATTTTGCTCTAGAGAGCTGAAATGGAGCTAGCAAAGACTGGGCATGGAAGAGCAGGACAAACGATAAGGCTGTTGCTGCTCTTATTCCTCCTTCCAGGGAATTGAGGGTTTATGCACTCACCATTCTTACCAATCAGCTTAATTCCCCTGTTGCCAGCTTAAAAAGTTAATAAATAGTTTGAGGTAGACCCCCAGTGAAATCAAGAGACTGTCTTGAAATCAGGAGATATGCGTGTCCTTGTTGGGTGAAGCTGGGTATGATGAATGTTTTTCTCAGATCAGATGTTTAAAGCCTGGCTGGCATTTGATGTTGACAGTGTGAGGGGTTTTGTTTGTTTGTTTGCTTTTTTGTTTTGTTATGTTTCTATTTAGTACTTTGAAGGCTCCCATATTATAAAGTTTGGAGAAAAATTTGACATTGGTGTAACTGTATTCCAGAGACAGTTTGATGTAGGTCACTGTTGGGGTTTTGGTGAAAATTTGAGAATAAATTTTTTTTCTTTTTCTTTTCAGTCTAGGTGTGGTGCCCCTCGTTTAGAGAGAAAAAAAGTTGCTGAAATTAGAATAGGGTCAAGGGTAAAACACATATGTGTTTGCCAATGTGCATTAACAATCTGAATGTTTTTAATAACATAGGAAAACTAGTGTAGCTTGGTGATGCAACTGTTTACTGGGCTACAGTTGATGTATGTTTGGTCCTACCCCTTCAAGAATTACCTGTGTGCTGAACGGTATTCACCGCAAAGAAGTTCCCTTTAAGTCGATGTGAAATTAAACACAAAACTGAGTTCATTTATGAATCCTTGTGGCTTCATAGCTCAGGAATTGAGGAAGCCTCCAAATATAAAAATAGCAATGTAGGTACCTTGCAATCCTGCTCCTAGGGAGCGGGCCGCCAGAGCACTACATCCACCTGTTTAAAGCGTAAGGTATATTAACATTTGGTAAGCTAAATGTGTATCGAAGCAAAAATCTTTCCAAAAACCAGTAACCTTTTGCCCTACTTTTTTGATGAAGGGCATCTAGACTCCAAAGAGGCCAAGTAACTAGATTGTCATTTTACTGAGTATATCATTACATAAATAAACATGTATTTATTCCTACAGCATGTTAAGATGCTCTTAGAGAACATTTCCCATGGCAGCAATGTAGATAGGTAATTTCACTTTTCACTACCTTCTCTACTTTTTATCTGTGATTGTTATTCAATCCAGTAATAAAAAAATTTGTTGTTCTAAGACTCAGAAAGCTGTCTTAAGTTACAGAGCTATTTAAACATCTCTTACTTAATGCCTCAAGGTAAAATTTGTGTTCTTTCAGATTATTCCAGCATATGGGAAAATCAAAGTTTGAGGTCTTCTGTTGGCAGAGGAAAAGAACATATGCTATTCTTATAAACTTCACTTACTGGTTGTGGCTTTTGTTTCCCATCATGTATATTACTCCCTGAAAGAAAAGTGGACACAACATTTAAACTTAGCCTTTTGACCACTATACTACTTGCTTAGAGACTTTTGGCGCCTCAGATTATGAGGTTGGAACTTCAGTATTCGTAACAGGTGACCCATGCTCTGACTCTTCTGTAGGTCAAAAATTTTATTTCTCCTAGCCAGTATCCCTGCTGTCATTCTCTTGAATTGTTGGGTCAAGAAAAAAATGGTATAAATGTAAATCCAAAATTAGTAACAGAGATAATGGACTACCATCTCTCCTGCTTTCCTGTGGATAACATCTTTATAACATAGTGTGTGTGGTAGCATTCGTAATTACAAGTGTTTCTCTTTTCATGGAGCCCCTGGAATATTAAGAAACATCTAAAATGAAGAAATTAAGAGTTAAGCAAGTCTAAATTTACTGAGTTTAGGATTTCCTGTGAGTAAGTTAGGGCAGAAATCTTCCCTGAGCATTTTATGACTCCTTTTATAGAATTACACTGTTAAAATCACAAAAGTAGAACAGAAATCATATTTATGTATGCATCTTAAGAGTTATAATACTGCAGGGTGGCTCTTGTAAAAAAAGTAATTCTAAAACACTGCTAAATAAACTTAATTTAGAAAAAAAAAAGCATGAAAACATGAAGTAGTATATGTTAATACATAGTGTGAAAGCGATGGTGGAAGACCTTGTCACAATTATGGAACTCAGCAGTATTTTTCTTACGTTCTAATTAGAACAGACAAATTGAATGGCTGTTCATAAGCAGCTTGCATATTTAATGATCAGTGGGTTCCAATTTGCGAAAGCTTTCCCCTGTGACATTTCAGGAATTAATGCATTATTTTATGTGAATTCTTTTAAGTTACATTAATATATTCTCTTCTGAAATCAAACCATTTTTCTTGTTATATAAAAATTCTAATCCTGACTTATTTTTCTTGTAACTACTTAGTTAGATTAATATGCTAGGTATGTCTGTTTTTCTGTCAGATTCTCTTTATTTCACTGTCGTGCTGACCAAAATCCCAAATTGCTATTCTTATTTTGATCTTTCTTTTTCCTGCATCAGCGAGAAAGCTGAAATATTTACATTTTTAAGATTGATACATTTAGTAATAAGATTTATAGTAATAAATTTTCAAGCATTCTGTTCCAGTACTTCTAACCAAAGTGAAATCTCTCTAGCTAAGCTACCAGGATGCAGCACAAGAGGCTAAAAACTATTTTGTGTCATAGGAGATTTGCTTAGTGGAAAATGAAATGTTGATTTTCGTGAAAACTCACCTCTTCCTTGAGCAAGTGTTTCAGCTGGGAATTCATGGCCAGACTTAGACAGGGATACTACATTGCTTGACTGTGACAGAAAGCTGGATACCGGAGGTTTTTGGCCACAGTGGAGATACTCTTGCAAGTCTCCTGTCTTCTTTGGACCAGATTCTGCAAAGTGCTCTATTTCCTAACTGTGGCTGAGGATATGCTTGGACTGCCAGTGTGTGTACCGAAGATGTGAGGGGGCACGCTGTGACTTTTTGAAGTACCCAAACAGACAATGTGCCTAGCTTGGGACTTTCTGACTGTCTTCATCTTCAGCTATCTTGAGAATACAGTCTTTATTACTATGCAGTTTAGGTTGATTTTCACCAGAACTAGTGTTTTTACATTCTAATTTCTCAGTCATATGAGAGAGTTTATTTGCCAGGGAAACGAAGGCACACTCGAGACAGGATGCTGACTGTGGGCCAGCTGGACTCTGCAGTTACTGTTTGGTTATTTGTTAGGGCAGTAGGAGATAGCTGGCTCATTGATTTAGTACTTATTCCTGCAGCTTGTTATGGTGTTCAGAGCTATGAGCTGCTCCTGCCCTGTCAGGGAGAGAGTAGGAGCGAAGGTAAACGGGGCCTTCAGTGCATGGGGTCTGCGTGCTGCCCTGCTGCCAGCCCCACGACGTCAGTGCCTGTGCCGTGGCCTCTAGCCGTGCACGGGTGTAATGTTGACGTTAAGTAAAAATGCGCTTCATGTGACATTTGCTTGTTACTTAATCCTGTTTTTCTTTCTTTTTCTTTTTTTTTTGCCTCTGTTGGCAAAATTTTGTTGGTCGCAAGCCTTATTGTTTGTTTATATAACACTGGCCTATGCTTAAACACTTCTTATATTGAGATATTTTAAAAACTTCTACAAAATACTTTTTTTGCTAAATCCTCGCTGGATTTTTTGACAATGTGTTTGCTGAAACATTTGTTTTATCGACGTCAATGTTGCATTGATCAACACTGAGTTTTTAAATCATCTTAATTACGAGTACAACTGTATTTTTTTTATAGCAGCCCACTTTTACACTGTGTTTTGTAGTCATTGTCACAGTGAGGACAGACTTACACACATGAGAAATTTATGCATATCAGTAATCCTGTTTAATTCAGTGAGCAGTACTCTAGTAGACAGGTATTGCCAAAAATTAGCCACTCCTCAAATTGCTACAAAAACTTTGTAAATGCAGGACATTTTCAAAAGTGATATCTTAAAAATCATAAGCTTTGATTGGCATAGGAAGGTTGTTTTCCAAAATTCAAGAGTATGTTTTACATTTTCTAAATTCCATTCTCCAATTCCTAGCTGCACATTATAAAAGCTCTGTCTTTTGAGAATGTGTTATTCTAAATAAGTCTTTAATTAAAATTCCATGCTTAGATATGTTTCATATATGTACAATATGAAATATATATCGTTCTTTAATTTTAACAGCTAGTGCACTGAATGTTGGTTTATTTATAGAAGTTACTGTTAGTATTCTGTAATAATGATATTTTTTTCAGCAGGTCAGGTTGTTTCCCCACAGTCTGCTCCAGCCTGTATTGAAAACAAAAATGATGTGAGCAGAGAAAACAGCACTGTTGACTTTAGCAAGGTAAGTGTTCACTGACTGCAAAGAGTGTCTCCTGACTCTACAATAGATCTTTTAAATTAAATAAAATGAATCTGTGTGAATCAGGAAAAGCTGTGAAATGACAATTCTGCTTCAGTGTTAATTTTCATGTGTATTGCAACACAGAATTTCTACATAACACAAAATAATTTTTCATTTTCCCAATAAATTACTAGTAGCAAGAAATCACAGCGCAGGAACTTAGATATACATTTCCTTGCATAACAGTATAATAGGTGTATAATTGTAGGGGGAGCTTTTACAAATGAATAGAAAATTATCAAAATAGGAAAGTAATTTAGACTTCTTATAATTCAGATTTACCTCTCAGATTTATACTTTTTATAGAAGTGCATGCATGAATGCAAACTGTGCTTTTTATAACCTGATCTCGTGGATTCCAGATGTCTCAAACAGAATGTGTTTCTGTAAACCTATAACTTAATTCTTCTGGCAAGCCAAGTTATTTTAGTACACTTCACAAAAGATGTTAGCTGTTCAGTAGTGGAGATTGCAATGACAGTTCAGTGTTAGATAGCAAAGAAAAGCAAACAGCTTCTCAGCTTTAATGTAAAGGAAAATCCTAATTTAAGGAGTCTGTATGTACCTAAAACAAACTGTCACATTAGATACAGATGACAGACCTGACAGGAATAGATGACTTCAACTGGCATTTCAATACAACGAAGGTTGAGTAAGTGAAGAAAGGTGATTTAAACCCAAATTCCGAAGAACAGTTCTTTGAGTCTGTTGAATCTCAATGTTAGTCAGTATAACTAAGCTAAAAGTAGAATTATGTGATTGCTCCATCTGGTGCCAGACTCATTTCCTAGCAGCGGAAGCAGCAGTTGAATTCTTGAGTGAGCATGCTAGAACTAGGAATGGTATATGGCCAAAATAAACATGGGGAAAGGATCTTTTTGTCAGAGGTGGGGAGAAGAAAGAAGGAAGGCTGGGGACATGCTGTGTACCACATTTCTACAGAGATAGTGAAGAGATCTATGAACAGTGACATGTTAAAAACTTCATGCTAATCCTTTAAAAATATTCTAAATTAAGGATATAATGGTTTTGAAAGGTGAGTATATTTGTTTTCTGATATTTATATTAAAAGTGTTAACTAAAACTAATTTTTTGGCGAATGTTCTAATATTAAGGTGTAACATTTGTATAAAGAATATCAAATATAAATAAAGCTGTCTGTTCAAAGTTAAGCTCTAGAGGGATGAAGCTTTTAACAACCCAAAGGGAATAACATGACTTTCAGCAGTGCTTTTCTTGCATGTTCCCACAATTGATTTGAGTCTTGCAGGATTTCAAATTCTGAGTCCATTTTCTAGCACCACAGTTTTGCATTAAACGAGAATGAAGGCCGCACCATTTAATCCTTCCCCCACTAGTTCTCTAGCACTGTGGTTCTGCAGATCAAAAGAGCTCCTCATGGTTTAACTGGTGTGGGAGGAGATCAGCATGTCATCTCTTGGCTATCCTTCAGTTCCTCAGCAGTGTTAGATACTAACAAGAATTTCAGGAATATGAAAGAAGCAACTTCCATTTGCAGGACTGAAGTAAGAATAAGGAATTCTAATCAAAGTACCGTTTCTGACTTTCTTTAAATAGATTCGTTTATCCTCTTGAAGATGTATATGTAAAGTACAATTTCCCCTTGAAATGTGCTATTGCAATAACTCCCAATGGTTCTAATTGGAATTATGTGCACAGATTGAGAGGAAAGTAGAGCAGTGCGCTAATTTTCTCTTGAGTATTGTGATTTCTTGCTCTAATTTTGTTCCACATATTAATTTCATTTATCTTTTACAAAAAAGCAGCTTTGACTACCTCTCTTATTCTCTCCTTGCTAATCTATTTCCCTTGGGCTACTTCTAATATTTCAAATTTTGGAGTTGATTCAAAAAGCTGACTTAATCTGAGTACAGTGCTGAGACTGTGTTGATTGTATTGGTATCTATTTATGAATAATGTGAGACGGCACTAAAAGCTGTGTCTTGAATGTTACTTCAGTAGCATAAAGAAGGAGACATATTTTCTCATGTTTGTACTTGTAAATGTGTCACTCTTCTTCCCCTGGGGACGCCACTAGGACTTTATATTCCCAGGACAATATAGAGGTGGTTTAAATGGTCTGTCACAGCACCACTTTATCCTGTGCCTGAGTAGGATGGGGATGACAGTCTAAGATTTGCATCTGGCTGGTCCCTGCTTCTCATACTAGAGGCTGAACTGATTCCCAGCTTCCTAAAATATGAGATACATGCAAAGACTGCACCCATGTCCCTTCTCATGGCAATGCTCCTGTGCCTCTCATGGCACAGTATTTCTGAATCCAAGCTCAATCCCATACCGATAGGTTTTTACTTTTTCCAAATTCCATGTGAAATAATTAACTTGTCTTTGAATACTGGATGGCTCTTCTTATAAATAAATTAGATTAATATGTGCTTTCCCAAGAAGTGCTGTTGAGTAGTTTCTGTTTGTATTCAGTGTCAATTTATATTTCAGTCCTTGGGCGCCCCCCCCATACACACACAAATGCTTTTCAGTCGTCATGGTGCCCTGGAGAGGAATGGACTCAACATTAGTGATTTGCCTTTTTATCTAACTTGAGCCTGCTGGAACTCCTAAGTGCCAGGTGCTGGATGTGGCTCTGGTTAGGGTGCAGGTTAAAGTGCAAATTAGGGCTATCTAAAGAGTCCTTGTGTGGATGGATGTGTGGTGGATAGGTTAGCTGGAGTGTTTGAAGGATATAGCTTCTCCCTTGGCCCCAAACTCACTCCAGTGCCACCTTTGCGTCCTGCTTATCTGCTTTCATTAGGTAGCGAGAGCAAAACATGGGGTTTGGTCCCAAGTTTGATGCTTCTCTGCTACCTACTTTGCTTTGAATTATGGCTCTATTCACAACCTACAAGACCTTGGAGTCTCAAGCTATACAGGAAATACAGCTGGGAATACTTTTCGGTGGACAGGAGACTGATGATTTCTTTCAGATGTGAATCTTAGCCCTGTGATCTGTATGTTAGTGGAACCTTGAGGTGACAACTGTAGCACGTGGTACATGAGACATCATGTTATTAAATCTTAAATAGACATTAAATCATTCACAAGGCAAAAACACTGTAGAATACACATTTGGGTTGCTGTGTGCCTGAAAGATTGCTTTTTTTTCCTCTCAACTGTAAGTGATCTAATACTCCAAAATTAGGTGCAAAGTAAATCTGTCTGTAAACCTGGGTTTTGTGTTTAACCCTGAAGAGCTATTTTGTGATTTGGATGAGGAAGAGAAGAATTTACCTCACTGGTATCTTTATTTGAAAAAGTACCTGGAGTGCAGCTTTCCAGGTTGATTAGGTGATTGTGCAACTTAGTGAAATATTGGTCGTAGTTTTAGAGATTGGATTAAGATAACATTAGACATCTCCTTGTGATCTCAGAGCAGTAAGATTTCATTACGCAGGCAACTGTGTTATATCGGAATTCTGATTTAGTGCCAGAGCCATTTGCAAGAAAACAATTTTCTAAATATTACCAAAAACTATGCAAACTAGTACTGACAGATGGCTGTAAGATAGACATTAAAATGGTCCACTTTAACAGTTTATATTGGATTTGGTTGCTGTTGTTGTGTTTAGATTAATAAAAGGAAAGCAAATGACAAAAATCATTCATTTTGAAATGTAGACAATACTGGTGCATAACGAAATCAAACATACATTATATACTCTATTACTCCGTGTCAATCTTTATTATAGAGTAAGCTGTAGAATGATACCGAGGAAATAATACAAATAAGCACATTATTGCTAGGCAAATAGCTAGAGTTTATGTAGCAAGGCTATGATGAAGCTATTTCTCCATCTTTTCCTACCCCCTCCCCCAGCTGTCAACACCACTGCCTTATAGCTTCAGTTTTTATTCTACTTTGCTCTTTCAATTTATGCTTGAGACAGTTATGCTCGTAGTTTATATTCTGTTATTTTCAGTAGAAGGGAAAGTACCTTCCACCAAATCTAACAACCAAAATACTTCTGACTTTGGATAGTACAAGGAAAATTTTGGATAGTGGGGGCTGTTCTTCAAAATTATGATATGGCATCTATGAACAATGAATTCATGTTTTCCACAATTGTTAATTATGGAAAAAGGAGTGATCTCGACTTCTTATATGGTTATGAATTAATGTTAGAAAAAAGCATTAATGGGAAATGCATTATGTTATGTTCCTAACAAAATTTTGATTGCGATTTATCATCTTTATAAATTCATTCTGCAGTACTTCAGCTATATTTCCAAAGCACAATTAGCCACATGCTGAAAGACTGGTTGTTATGTTGTTGAGAAGCACTTAAAAAATATTCAGCAGACCAGAATGGTAGGAACTGTATGACTAGAATAACTAAGAGCAAAATCAATAACCAGAAAGATAATTTCTGCAAACTAAATAGACTTTTTTTTTTCCTGCCGACTAGCTTTTACGTTAATTTAACATACTTTTCCAGGTTGATCTGCACTTCATGAAAAAGATACCACCTGGAGCTGAAGCCTCAAACATTTTAGTTGGCGAACTGGAGTTCTTGGACCGTGCGGTTGTTGCGTTTGTGAGGTTGTCTCCTGCAGTGCTGCTCACGGGCCTAGCTGAAGTTCCAATCCCAACAAGGTACTGTTAGATTTACTTCTGCTCATGTTTTTCTAAACTGTGTCCCTTGTGGAGATAGGGCGATGTGGCCTTCAACTTTGTCATTTGTTGAGGTGTGAATTTGCTTCTTTCTTTATGAGAGGAACATCTCTCCACTCAGCCTTTAAGTGATCTATGGGTGTGTTCAGGAACAAGCCATCTGTGTGTGAAGGTAATCATTCTTCATGGAAGTAAAAGTGATAGCTTGCCACTTCTGTTAGTTACAACACAGAATTTATCGTACATTGTTAGTACTTCAGACAAAATACTGTGAGGCTGAAGTAACAGTCAGAAAAGAGGTACAATATTTCACCTGGGTGGAACTGAAGCTACTTTTGTGATACTGCATAATTATATCTGGAAGGAAAAAATGATGAAGCAAGTAAAAGGAAAAAGCAAACTGTGATTTGATTGACCAAGGACTGAATAGGTGAAGAACAAGATGTAAATATCACATTACTGTAAAACTTTTTTGTGAGATACTTGAGCAGAAGTGAATGTGACTTTTGATCCTAAATTTTTGTTTGTTGAAACTTCAGTGAAATATTTTGGTTTTGAGAGGAGTTTATAAGGAGTGGGTTTTTATGTCCAAAATAGACTTCATAGCCAAATAGAAAGATTCTTTTCAGAATAACAATATGCCAGTGATTACAGCATTCAAGTAGATCAGCAGATATATTGTTTCCTGCTGGCATTAATTTGGATCAAAACTCCAACCTGATTCTCCCACATCTGAATTCAATGACTTAACTGTCATGCAGTCTCTCTCTCACTTTTTTCCTATATGTGCTTTTGTTTGCCCAGAATTCCAGAAAACAGTACTGTCGTCCAGTTTTTATGCCACTCAGCGAAGAAATGAAATGCCGAAATTCAAATTCTTGCTTCTAATCATATAAACAATCTAAAGTCTGCTTTAAGTCTAAGTTTAATAACACTTTTTTTCATCTCCAGTTCATCTGTGTGTACGTGCACGTGTTAAAGGGAGTGATGTTAAGAGACTGAATTGGCTTTGAAAACAAATTCCAAAGTCTTTCCCCATAATCTCCTCCAACCTCCCACAAAACTTCCTGGCAAAGTGAAAACAACCCAGATTTCTTGATTTTTGGTGAGAACAAAATTAAAGGAAATTAAATTAAAGAATTAAAATTAAGGATGATTACATTTTTCTGCAAAAATATTTATTTTTGGAATAATTTAATAATGTTAATTAGGCAAATTAATTATTTTTTGTATTTTGGTTAGATAGAGATTTTGTCCTGAGCAAGATTGACTCTTTAGCAAGATTCGTTTGAACCTATCCTGTGCATTTTGCAGAATCTTACTAGCCCCAAGCCTAGACTAGAGGCTATCAAGATTCTTTTTAATGGAAGTGAAAGGGAAGTGAATGATTTTTATTTGGGGTAATTTCACTTCCCTAATATTGCAGTAGTACTAACTGTATACATGAAATGGTTCTATTAACTTAATAGAATTAACATTAAATTCATGTTTAAAAACATTTCTATACATAGACTATAGCTGCATATATTTATTATGTAAGATAAGGTTTATTATGTAAGGAGGTTTTGATAGTCTCGATCAAGTCTGACTGTGAAGCTTATGGTATATTTTTGGAATTTATTTTCATATTTTTTGTAACCACAGCTTCGTGTTTAAATTCATGTGTGATGATCTTGAACAACTTTATATAGAATATTTGTCTTACAGGTTCTTCTAGTCCAACTCTTAAACAAGTATTTCTGCACCATGCATAGTTACTTTCAACCATCTATTCTTTACAATATTTTTATTTGACATTTACTTACAGATTTTTGTTTATTCTTCTTGGACCATTGGGCAAAGGGCAACAGTACCATGAGATTGGAAGATCAATTGCAACACTAATGACGGATGAGGTATTTCTCTATTTGAGACTTGGTTTTAGTCATTTTGCACTGACTGAAAAGGTGTATTGGGAAATCTCCAATACAGAATCCTCCAACTGAAATGTAGCTAATCTTTCTGAAGGAACCCTGCAGAAGGGTCGGGTTCATTGCGTGATCTTGTAACTGCTGAGATAACGCTGCTGTAAGGAGATACAAAATGAGAGATGTGATTCACATGCAAGTAGCAGATACCTTCACTGAGAAGTTTCCATTTTTCAGTTATGTTCCAATGGAATTAATTTCATTTTAAACTGTAAAAATATTTAGAACTTTTGACACCCCTAGGTGTGTTTTTGCATGGCAGGTGCTTTACCAGAAACTCTAGTCAGTTGATGCTGAGATTGTTTCTTTGGTTTTTGCAAGTGGGAAATACATAAGCTGCATTCCATGTAAGAGAAGAACTGTGTATGAGTATTCCTCTCCCCATCTCTTTTTCCGTCCCACATACATACACTTCTCTTCTTTAATTACAGGTATTCCATGATGTTGCTTATAAAGCAAAAGACCGCAATGACTTGGTTTCTGGAATTGATGAATTTCTTGACCAGGTTACGGTTCTCCCTCCTGGAGAATGGGACCCAACAATTCGAATAGAACCGCCTAAAAATGTTCCCTCTCAGGTATGTACGTTGTAAAATTCAGGTACTTCTAAAGGTTTTGATGAATTTTTCCTGGGTAAAATTAAATTAGATTATTTAGCATTAATTATAGAGTGACAACAATCCATTATAGTTCTCTCTTGAATAAAGACCAGTTGTATCTGAAGGTCTTAGGTTTAGGGGTAAAAAGTCATAAGCATCTTTGATTACTTTGTAAAACAGCTGTTGTGTGCTTTTCTTCTGAGCTTATCGCTACATCTTAGTTTTCTGAAATTAAAAAAAAAAAACCAAACTCACTCCAATGCACATGAGTGCTTACCCTCCTACAGGTGTGCAATTTTCATCAGAAGATAATTCAAAAAAGCACAGAAGATTACAAAATAAAGGAATCCCTTCTTTCTTGATGGCTTTTTTAACAGGATTACATGATTGTGTCTAAGTATTTAGTGTGGGTTATTACTGAACTCTGACTATTCACTCAGCTGTTCAATCATTATATATTCCTCTGTTCTTTGATTATGATTGCATTGCATTTTGAATTTTCTCTGCATTTTGGTTAGAAAATACCTCTAAAACATGAGATTTGTTTTTTTTAGTTCTGTCGGGTAGATGATCCTGCTTATGCTAGCTTGCTAGCGAAGCCAAAATGCAGTGCCCACTTAAGAGCAAGAATTGATCGAAACAGCGTGGCTTGCTTCTCTTTTGAAATATTTTCTGATACAGGATTTTCTTTGATCAGTTCTTTAAATGTCTTGGAACAAAGCTCCTTCTACTCTTTCCCTGTTACAGACCTGCTCTTCTGATTATGAAAAAATTGTGTTGATGAAGCTTGCAGTAAAATCTAAATATGTAGTCTTTCAACTCTCAAATCCTGGATCCAGCCTAATAAATCTTGGCATGTCAATGTACCTTACATGAGCTTGGAAGGTTGGGAAAATGAAAGAGACTCTGAGAGGTGCCATGTATGAAGTTTAGTGTGTCCACCTACAGAGAGGCAGAAATACCTATATGTATAAAAGAGATATATTAATTATTTGTATGTATATATGTATCTAAATTTGTGTCTGCTATAAGTGTAAATTTATATATAATATAAATGTATACATACATGTCATAAATTATGAATTTATTATACAATTTGTATTGGAGGTATAAAATAAAATCATCAGAAACTTAAACTTGAATAACATCTGAAAATGCATCCTGAGGAACTACTAGTCACATAGCTTCAGTAATATGGAGCTCAGCACCTGTATGGGTAGATAAATACGTGATTATTCTGCAATGGTTGCATCTATATTAGTGCATTAGCTCACATCAGGAGTGTGCGTTTGAAGCAGATTTTCTAATCCTGCAGTGTATGAGCTGAATTGCTTTGGATGAAACCAAACTGGAAGATGTGCTCCAGGAGAGCTCTTGGTGGGTTTGAGCCAAGGTGGTGTTCAGTCCACGGGACTAGACTAGAACTAGTCAGAAGCTGAAGAAGAAGAAACAAACCTGGGATGTGTATAGGGCAGACGTCAGGGCCTCTGTACCAGCTGTTTCACTCTACTGGTCTACTCCTAGTGGACTGACCCACTTCCCAGTGTGAACAGAGCCATCAGGGTGCCTGCTGTGGTGGCCACAGTGCTGTCAGTACTCCGTCTAACGAGCTTCAAGGAGCTCGTGTAGGTCAAACCATTTGCACTTCTTACTGTAGTGTAGTTCAAACTTCAGAAGCACTGGAAGTCACTGAGAAACAGTTAAATGCCGTTCTCTCTTCTGTTTCATTTGAGTGGTTTTTCCTTGATCTTTTCACCTCTTTCTTTTTGAAGACAGTAAAGCTACGTTCAAATAGCAGTCCTGGCAACAAAATGAAAATGTGGAGCTATAATTCTGTTAATGCATTTTTCACTCATTTAATGAATGGGAAGTAGAAAGATACTGCACAAAAGGAAAAATAATTGTCACTTGCCCATTTCCTCTGCTAAAATTGTGTTTTGGTTGTTAGGATCTGTGAACAGTATCTTTTTCTTCTGTTAGGAGAAGCGTAAGATCCCAGGAGTGCCAAATGGGACTGCAGCTCATGGGGACCCAGAACAACCTGGTGGACACTCTGGACCAGAATTGCAACGCACTGGAAAGTTAGTGAAAACTTGTTTTATGTACAAAATCCTAAGTGTTTTAAGTGGTGTGCTTTCAAAGGAATTATAATGGTCTGGCTCTCTCTCAAATGGTATATGGTATATGACTGGTAGATGGTTTCTTTCAGGTGTTATTCCTGATTTGTATACCATGTGGTTGAAAAAGACTACTCACTCATCTATAGAAGAGGGGAGAGAGGAAGAAGATTTGTGTTTTTACACTGTATTTATTGCAAACTCCTTTCTCTATTGTTTTTAAAGGTCAGACCTCTGGTAAACTTGATTCATGTCTCTTGTTTCTGTACAGTATGAAAGCAAAGTTGTGAATAGTCTTCTCCCATATACTGTAAAAGCTTACAGCTATTTTGTTGTTGAAACTTCTGGGTTATGAAGCTCTGGCATTTCTTTTTTGCCTTATTAAGCCGCAATATGTCGTGGAACATAAGGCTGCTGTTAACAGTGACTACAACACACACATCTGAAAGAAGAACTTGGCCCAAGGAATAAATACGCTCTTTCTTCTAATAGGGTGTGTTGTAAGCGCATCAGCTGCCAGTGGTCACCTTAGTGCAGTATCATCATACTGGTAGCTGTGTGCTAGATATTTCCTTTACTTTGCTGCCTCTTGATATTTAAATATCATTCCTACCTGTATAAGGCTAAAGATTCGATTGCAATGTTGGTGCACACAGAACAGCAGAGGGGCGTGCTGGCCAGTATGGCTTTAAGCCATTCTTTATCCTTGCTAGTGAACTAGGTATTGTCAACTTGAAAGATCATTCTAATATTTAGGAGGTGGTGGCACTTTGTCTTTCTTGTTCCCCAATGACATCTGATACCTTTGGTGCCTGAGGGGAAAAAAAGGCATTGTGGGATATTTACTTTAACTTTATGGTGTACTGTAAGGATTGTCTATTCCTAATATTTGCTTCTATTTAGGTAGTATAAATGACAGATGACGACAGTTCTTGTCCTGGGAAGCTTATGGCCTACATTTAATTCTATCATCTAATGTATTTAGGAAACAGCTCTCAAGTAAAGAACATGAAGCACTCTATCCGTAGAAAATTTATGTGGTCAAACAGGCACTGCAGTACTGTCTGATTGAACAAATGCAAAGAATGATTTCAAGCAGAAGTGTAGGCACACAAATTGTAAGGGTTTTGTACGTGGGAGCTAACAACTATCCAAAGGTTGTTGAAGATTTTATAAAAGAAACATGGAAATTAATTTATTCTAAAAACACAATTTACTGATTACAGTTATCGAGAGAGGGTTCCCAGAAACTTTCTTCTAGGGAAGGATGAATTGTCACTTGATCAAAGAAGAGTTGGTACTCCTTCTTTAAAGAGATACTATGGAAGAAAGTTCAGTCAGCTTTTTTTCATGAATTTAATCTCTCTTATTTTTTAGATTTTTTGGAGGATTGATTTTGGATATAAAAAGAAAAGCTCCCTTCTTCTGGAGTGACTTCAGGGATGCTCTCAGTCTACAGTGTCTGGCATCGTTTTTGTTTCTCTACTGTGCTTGCATGTCTCCTGTCATCACATTTGGTGGTCTGCTGGGAGAAGCTACTGAAGGTCGTATAGTATGTGTTAAATCTGAACTCTTTAAACAAACTTACTTTCCTAGGTTTGTGGTTAGTATTTTCTTGCTGTTGCATGAGTCACCTGTAAATTTTGGTGTTTAAATATTTAGAAGGCTACAAACTGAGATACTAGACAAGGGGCCTGTTTGAAAATTTATGGAAACTTCTCTTTGTATCATATTCAGAGTGCAATAGAATCACTGTTTGGAGCATCCATGACTGGAATTGCCTACTCTCTCTTTGGTGGACAGCCTCTCACTATACTAGGCAGCACAGGACCAGTTTTGGTGTTTGAGAAGATCTTATTCAAATTTTGCAAGTAAGTGAAGTATCCATATTTCAAATTTCAGACATATTTTTCAGTGTCATGGCTAAGTGTATATGACTAAGTGTATATGACTAAATAACGTTTATAGATTCCTTAGTAGCATGATGAAGATTTCTCATTGATTTGTTTGCACACTATTCATGGGTGAGATCATGATACACATTTCAGCTAAGGTGTTCTTAAGTAAAATTAGAAACAATTGATCCCAAAGTACCAACAGCTGTGGAATAAAAGTAGAAGTTTCTTTTGGGGTGCATTGCTTAGACTTTCAGAATATGAAAATTATGCAGTGACTGAGACAAGTGTAATGTGTTTGGTTGGGTTTTTTTGTTCTTTTTTTTTTTTTTTTTAAGCTGTTTTGAAAGGAATGCAAACTTCAAAATCGTTTTGTATTGTGTTGTTTCCTCCTCTAAAACGATACATTTAAATCCACAGTTCCTCTCATCTCTAACTCAGGCAGTGCGTTTTATCTTCTCACGCATGAAGTAAGCACAGTGGTGGTGGCGCCGTCTTTCAGTAGTCACTGATACAGCTCCTCCACCCTCAGAAGAGATGAAGCGTCATGCCAGAACAGCATATCCCCACATTTATGCTAACGTGCTGTACATAACATACCACAACGTTGGTAAAAACTGTCCCTGCATCTTGGCAACCATGATGCTTTTCCAAGATCCTCTCTGCTTTTCAGCCTCATTGCTGTGACCGGGACTACTGCAGCAGGAGAAATGCTGGTAGAGCAAAATCTCCTGAACTCTGCAGAGTAGGATGGCCTGTTCAGCTTCCCAAGAGCTCTTTATTATCACCTTCTTGTACACCTTTCAAGTCTTGGTGATAATGTCATCCAAAGTATTTGGAGCTCTATTATCATATGTAATAAGCACACAAGATTTTGTTGAGGGGGGAACATCTGTCAAAGAAACAGGAATGAAAAGACATTTTCCCTAACGTGGCATCTGCTGATTTTTATTTTAGCTAGTCATGCATCCTAAAAAGAAATTGGCAGGTGTTGGCTGTTCACAAGGCAGTCATATGGGATAAAGGGGCGGGTGGACCTTTTGCACAAGATGCTTATGGCCACTTTCAAAGCTATTCACTCACTTTAGTGGAAATAGAGCTCTTTGTCTCCCTTTACTTGGGAAGACAGATCAGGTCAGGAGTTGACTTGATAGTATCTTCAGTTCATGATAACAAGAAAATTTCTGATTCAGACTGTCCCTAGAATCGCACATCCTAGACAAAGTAAATTTTGGAGTTGCCTCATCTACATTTAGGAAACTATGACTTGACAGAAGATAAACTATGTTTAATTTTGTTTTTCTTTAGAGAGTATGGGTTGTCATACCTTTCTCTGAGAGCTAGCATCGGGCTGTGGACTGCAATCCTGTGCATCATCCTTGTCGCAACTGATGCGAGCTCCCTAGTCTGTTACATTACCCGGTTTACTGAAGAAGCTTTTGCTTCTCTTATCTGCATCATTTTCATTTATGAGGCCTTAGAGAAGCTATTTCATCTCAGTGAGACATATCCAATCAACATGCACAATAATTTGGATCTGCTGACTCAATACTCGTAAGTAAGATTTCTTCTGTTAACACTTTTTTTTTTCATAAGTTGTTTTCCCTGTGAGGAACACAACCAGTGCACAGCGGGAAAAATTCATGATAGTTGTGAACTTTCATGTGGAAGTACTTAGCTTGTCTATAATGCAGAGTTGAAACGTAGAGATATTTAGTTTCTTTTTCTCGGCGCTATTGAGTTGGGTATGATTCTGGCATATAGCTATAGTTAGTGGTGGTATGTTTACAGACCAGAATCTTAAGTAAAAAATATCTTGACTTGGAGTTTTAGAAAACTTACATGTGAAACTTGGGAGTCATAGAATAAAAAGTAGGGCTAAGTGAGACTTTGGCTTTAGTCTTTTATTCACATTTTTATCTAACTGTGCAACTCAATGATCTCTTACTATAATTTATATTGATGCTTTATAATATTTTTGAATGGTCATGCAACATTTTTATATCATATTTATCTGCTAATTTTTTTCAAATTGAAATGTTAGCCTTCCTGAAAAGGATATAATTCCATGTACCTCTTTTATTTTATTCTCTATGACAGTGAAAGTTAAAGCTCCAAGAACTGAAATGGGTTTGGAATTATTTGGTGCTTGTCAGCAAAGATTAATTTTGTCAAAATCAATTTTTTCATAATAAGATCTTTTTATATGGCTCCATTTAAGCAACTTTGCTTTATTGTTGAGTTTTGACAAGGAGAATTTGGATAAGGAGTATTCTAACTGGGGAATAAAAAAGTGAATTATTTTGATCAGAATAGTTTTATTTAGAAGTAAAAAACTCAGACTTCTTTCTGTGATATGAGAACAACAATATCCTTCCAGTAAAGGACAAGATCCTGGTGTGGCCTGAGGCCAATCAAGCCTGGTCATCTAAGCAACTAAAATGTCATTAAAAAGCATTTTCAAAGATGATCTTCCTCCAGAAATGTGTTTATTATTTCACTGAACCGAGGTGAACCCTCTGCATGAATCAGGAGGGATCCAAAAAGAACAATGCTTAAACGGTGCCACTTTTTCTGTTCACTGGAAAAACAGGAGCGTCTCAACCAAATGTCTTATTTGCATTTTAAGCTGGGAAAAACAAAACACAGTGGTAGAGAAAACATTCGAGCTTTGGTATGTTATCATTCCTAGAAAAATAGGTAGTAAGTCCTGAATGTGAATGCATATTATAGACCTTAAAGGACAGAACAAGTTAAATTATAGAAACTATAGTTCTGCTCTCATATGCTCTCTCATCATGCTGAAAAAATATTATTAAAAAATATCTGTAATAGTTTAATCTGTAGACAAAGGAATACTAATTTGAAGAAAAAGCAATATACATATAGTATATACTGTGCATGCAGTTGAGGTTATATCCTAGCCTCATTTTACTTGACTTCCGTGAAGTCAACATTTCACTCTGAAGAGCCTTGTGTAGCACAGTGTTGTTCTTGGACTTTTTTTTCCTTTGTCATTTCAAAGTAGTCATGTCAAAGGTACACAGAATATGCTGTTCTTGTACTGCTCTGAAATATCCTATGAAGACAAAATTTTATTCAGGCACCACGTAGCAGACAGAGCTGAGATGTTAAAATGCCTAATCAATAGAAAATGGTAACACATGTTATTTTAAGTTACATTATAACTTTTTCATTCAGAGAGTAAGTCTAGTTTTTTCAAATGTTCCAGAGTCAGACAAGCCTATTGGCAGAGCTTAAAAAGTTATCTGTTATTAACTTCGAATACAAAAGAAAAGCATTTAAAATTTTTTTAATCTTGTACTTAATGTTTTCTTTTGGTTCAGTGATTTTTGTATGGGTTGAATGATTTATCTAAATCATTCCAAAAGCATTCAGTCTATTTGAACTGAGACAGTATGAAAATTGAAATAGTCTGGAATATGTCTTTGAAATAACATGCAAGAAAAACAGACATTCATTGTAGCAAATCAGGAAGTCAGTACTATATTTCAATTATGTATGCTTTTCCAAAGTTACTATACATATTCCTTCTGTCTTTGTCTTCCTGAAAAAAGCTTTCTGAGTTTGTTTGCTTCCAGGTAAATGGAAACAACTCCGCACCTTTACTTTCCTCCTCCTTTCCAAGGAAAAGTCAAGTCTCTCCCTTCCTTCCTAGTCCCAAAGGCCAGTCGTGTTCTTTTAATTGTGTGTTTCCTTCAGCTGTTTTCCCATTTCCAGGAGGACTTCAAGGGAATGATTTCCTTTCCCTCTCTCTGAAAACTGGTTTTCCCTTTCCAACATCTCTGTAAACATTTTCATCTGATATCAGCCTTCTCCATCCAGCCAGCTCACCAGTGAAAATGGCTTCAGAAAGTTACTGCTGCTGCCATGGTTCATTCTGTATAGGGAGCCAGGAACAGCTCCTGCCACCCTCAAGCCCCGCTCAAATGTCTCTCTCTCAGTTCCAAAAAGATCAAAAATGAGAACAAGAGTAAGTTCCAAATCAGTTATTTGAAATAAAAATCTCATTTTTGTGTACTTGAAGTTGGGGAATATTGCTTTCATGAGGAAGAGAAGCTTGTTATACAGCATCTGACCCCAATCCTTCTAGTCATAGTTTAAATCAGTAACAAACTTGGGCTGAAACTGGTCCTGTCCTTAAAGGACCAGCATACTCTGTTACAGAAGCTAATTAGTATCTGCTGTTTTGCTAATTAAAACAGCTGTTTGCATTTTCCTCTTTGGGGATTTTAAAGACAAGTTTTTAATTGTTAGTAAAGCCTTGTCAGTTCTTTAATTAGCAATGGGTGAACTTCAAAAGGTTGAGCAATTCATTTCTCTTCGGATACTTAGCCAAAGCTTATGTAAAACTTGATCCTGGGTCTGCAGTTCTGTGCTAGAAAACTCAGCTTCTACTGTAAAATTTCTAAGATTTCTAGAATGTCTGTTTCCTACTGCAAAAGAAGAAGATACATATAGTTCATGGTACTGTGTATATTTGGTCCAGGTCTCCTCTCTTCTCCTATGGACTTTTCCAGGACACTCTGCTGTCCATAGGTGCTCTGTCTGCATCCTAGTACTGTTGTTTGCCCTGGTGGGACATGAGCTTGACCCAGGAAAAGTTGTTGGCATGCTATTAGTACTGTCCTTTGGACTACTAGAAAGACAAAGAAAATGGACATTTTAAGTGGTTCATATTTCAGCCAGATTGGAACCATGTTTCAAGTGACAAAGAAACCCCATTCTGTAGTTGGGGTAGGTTTGACTTCTGTCGTATATCAAACTTTTGCAAAGGAGATTGTTTAAAAGACTATGATTGTCTAAAAAACTATATTGCACGTAGTTCATCTTACGGTTATAGGAATCATTACTAGTATCTCCCATAACAAGCCTTGGAAGACTATAGAAAGAATATATAAGACAGGTTTTTTCTAAATCAGTCAGAACCACATATTTGAAAATCAGTTGAAAGTCCTCCTAAATGTTTTCTTAAAAACTCACTTTTGCCAGGTAAAATATATGCTTTTGTCTTTATGTTACAGAATTGTATTTCAAAAAGACAACAACATCTTTTATTGCGTGATCTAATTAATGTAAATTACTATTACTATATACTTTTTAGTCTTTTTCTTTATTATTCTTCTTTGTTACTTTGTGTTGAAATGTTGGCCCTATGGTTATCTACTTTCAGGCAAATCAATTCAGCATCCATATATGACTTTTTTAAATACCATCTTTAGGATATGGAAAATACTCGCACTTTCTAGTAATGAATAATAATACATTTATGAGCTAAATTAAAGGAGAACAAATACAATCTAATTTTCAGTGTGCTACTGTGCTTCAACCGTGTGGAGTTTTTTAACATGCATAGTTTTGAAAGAATTTAAATATAGTAGCTGCTTGTTTGTTAAATAAAATACACATACTTTCTGATCTGGGCTTTCCTTCTCTTCCACCCCCCCCTTTTTTTTTTGCTGTGACCTTTTTGTATTTGTCATGCCATTAGCATTTGTAGGTTGGCATAGCAACTCTTACTTCTGCACTCTCCTCCTCCTGCTTTTTCCTACTCCTGTAGCAAATACATTTCCTTTTAGTGAATTCTGTGGAACACTGATGCATTTAGGTTTTAATGTGTACAGTAAGCACTAGGATATGATTTTTACTAGGAAAGGAGACCCCTACAACTTATTGGTTTAAAAACACAAGTTCTCAAAAGGAAAACAAAATAAGCATCTTGGATGAAAGGAATACGTTTTAGAAAACAATCCAATATTCTTTACAACACAATCATTTTAAGACAGTTGTCTTTGAATACAGAAGACATTATTTCTTGTGGTGAGGTTGCTCAGTTCTTGGGACTTTATATACCTTAAGCTTTTATTAATTCTTTTTTTTCCAAAGTGATGAATTCATGTTGTTTTTAATAATTCTTTACCAGAAGTTATTCAATTATTAACAGATTACATTGAATAATTTTAAAGTGATTTCTTGGCATAGTAATATGCATATTACAATCTGTCTTGGTATTGACATGCACTTAAGAATTAGAAGTAGAAAATCCCACTCTTTGATGTAATTAAGGAGCCAAGATCGTGTCAATCTCAATGTCTTATGCAGGCTATAGAAACCATGGCTTCTAGAAGGTATTGTAAAAATTAGTTTTGTGCATACCACTGTCTGCACAAGCAAATTTAAATCTTTCATTAGCTATATAACTTAATCTAAATTTACTAAATTAATTTAAATTAAAAGATTAGAAATTAAAATTTACATTTGTAAATAAAAAATAAATTTACTTAATCTAAATTTACTAAATTTGGTCTACTGTTACTAGATGCAAATTGTGTTGTTTTATGCTCTGTATTCCTTGAGCTGCAAGTGGAATGAATATAGTCAGTGATGATAAACGTAGCAAAAAGAGACGTTGGTTTATAGGGATTTCTTGTTATAATCCTAGGCATGTAATTTAATTCCAGTCACTGTAATGATTTCTTTGAACTCAAATATGAATGTAGATTTTCTTTCCCCATTCCTTACAGTTTTCTTCCACAATCAAGTAACTCTGTCATGTCCTCTGTAATTAACTGTAAGGACTTTCCTCTTCCCAGAATCATGCAATTCTTATGATGAAGTTCAGCTGGTGGTTTCCTTTTGTTTCTTGACAAAACCTTGAATGCAAAGATTCTTTTTCTTTGTTTTTTGTTTTTTTTAGGACATCTCTGTCCCTGCCCAACCCAACTGACTCATTTTTGTGTTTTTCTCTCTACTGAGTCCAGTAGGTGCCTGTCCTGTTTCATTCTTTTTACTACCTATTGCCCCACTTTGGAAAAGGATCTCCTTGTTAAGCAATTCTGTACAGCATTTAGCTTGTAATTGATAATTAGTCAACACCAGGTCTTCAAAATGTGAAAAGGTTTATGTAAATTCCTTGGGTCATTTTGTTACAGCAGCTTTGTGTGTATACACTACATTTCAACAATTAAAAATCATACTGACCATATCATGTGTGCAGTATATCATTCCTAAACCCTCATTATACTGAATCTTTTCTCCTCAGGTAGATGGCTTTTTTTATTATTTTTATTTTTTACTTTGAAAAGGGGGTGAGCTGACATCCTAGAACCTATATCTCAGTATATAAGCTTTCAGATGAATTGTCAAAACGAAAAATGCTTCCCACATAATTACACTACTTTTCTGCACATTTACCTCTATGTATGGCAGTTACATACCATAGTACTGCTACGAATGCATAGACTGCATTCTACACCAGACAACTAATAAAGACTTACTGTTAAGAGTGATAGACAAGGTTAACAAAACTACAGCGTAATTATAAATTTGTTTTGCACTTTCCCCTTGACAGAACATTTTTCCTTCTGATGTGCTATACAAAGAAACCTGATTCTTTGGGATTTCTTCTCTACAACATCAGTTTTTCCTCCAGATTTATCTATGTGGGTATATGAAATTGTTGTGTTGGATGCATTATCTGATGCTTTTATAGGCTCTTCTGATTTCCTCCTCAGCTTCACAGACTAAACTGAATATAGTCAAATGCCCACTGATGTTCATGATTGTCAGAGATGGGCTACAATACATTAAGGATTTAATGGTCTAATTCAGTATGGCAGATCTCATGAATAAATGAAGAAAAATTCCCATCTTATCATGACAGTTGTGCTTTGAAAGCATTTTGTGAACTGAAAATAGAACTTAACTGACAAGTCTATTTCCCACCAGCATTAAGTTATTTTATTTCCAGTCTTTTCTCCACCGGGACTTTGGCTTCATCGCTATTAATGTTGACATGAGGAGGATTATGATAAATATAATGGCAAGGATATACAGGTGTTTTAGGTATGGAATGACAGATAATGAATCTTATGATACCATTATCATCTCCTTTCTGTAGCAGCTATTACACAAACGAAAGGACTGTGCAAGTGCCCATAACTCCCATGAAAATTATGTATTTGGAGACAACCTAAAAATGCTTGGCATTCTGCTGTTGATGGGCCTTCTTTCAGTGTTGTAAATGCAACATAACCAATGCTTATGCATATGTTCTAACACATTACTGTTAAATTAGTGATGTTGCCTTCCTTTTCCATACCATGTTCTTATTCTGTCTGTTATGTCACCAGTGCACAGCAAACCCCACAGAGCATACTCCGTTTCTTAGGGAGAAAAACCTTCCTACTCATATTACCAAATGTGTGTTCTGATGTTCAGTGAGACATATTGTTTAAACAAGCACATTTTGTAACTTACTTGTCATACTTGTTTTTTTAAAATATAAATATTCATATTGAACAAATCTCATTCTCTAACTTAAATGAGTTAAAAAGAGGTTTTGCTGTTCTAGGAAGGTGAAATGTTATGTTGGCTTATTATGAAGAAACTGCAGTTGCACCTTTTACAGGTCAGATCTTTGGGTAGGATAAAGAGGTATAGCGTGCAGCACGCACATGCTGGAAAAAATAGGAACTCTAGAATGGTGTCTTACGAGTTGAACACACCGAGCTGTAAAATGGCAACTGCTTATGGCTGAGTGGCTGTAAGGCTTCCAAAGAAGCTACACCGTTTAAGTGTGTTTTACTTGCTCACAAAAATACTGGGCCAGATTATTATTCCAAGCTCTTATGTTAGCTCTAATGGCAGCACAATGAGCTAGCATTTGCTGTTAATGCTGTGCTCATTTTTTAAATGCTCAAGGAGGAGAAAGTGCATGACAGGTCAAGGAATGTCATAAGCACATGGTGAAGAACAAGCCTGAAGAATTGTGTGTAAAAGATGGCGATGAGAGGGATTCCCCTGCAGGACCTGATAGTTTAGTAAGTTTTTTGTTTTGCAGTAAAACGGGAAGGTACAGTCAGGATTGAGTATTTTGAGTACAGAATCTTTCACTAGACTAGTTGTTGGGCAACAACCATGTTTAGAAATATTTTGCATTTTATTGCTGATGTACAAAAGAGGAAAAAAAGCAACTTATTTCACATATAAAATACCAGGTTTGTATTTTCCCAGCCTTTATTCGCTTTCACTGTGTCCAAAGGAAGAGGGATAATACGGACAATCTCTTTGGTGCTGACTATCTCTTTGGGGAACAGAAAAGGACACTCGTGGTTTTCTGAGATGTCCTGAAGCTGCTGTTGTCAAGTCCTCCCTTGTACTTTGAAAACAGGATAAGATGTATAGGAAATGTTGCACACAGTGAAGTTATGATGGCTACCTCAAATTATGAAACTTGTGAAACTTAGACTTATGAAACAAAAGCAAAAAGAGCTAGGAAAAATGAGGAAAAAATGTGGGGAGGTTAGGAGGACACGGAAGGGAAGGAGGTGACATCAGGACCTCCACTGTAACAGTCTGATTGGTGTTGAAGATTTAACTGACGTCTTCATCCTCCTCTGAAAGAGAGAGGTACAGGCTCACAGGGATAGCGGTGCATCAGCCAGCTGTAAAACTCGTTCTTTCTCATCTACCATCCTGATCTCATCTACCATTCCCCATCCTGATCCTCCAGTGATTTCTTGAACACCTTGGAAGGTATAAAGCCCATAATGACTCCTTATTTTGGTTATTTTTGTAGCTAGCAGCTTAGGGCCATTATTTTCCTGTTACTTTCTCCTTTTGTCAGTTCTGATCTTAAGACAGTCCTCATGCGTCTACTGGAGGTTATCTTGTCTGAAATGGTTTAGTCAGCCAGTTTTATAAGCCACTTTGTGGTAGGCTGTATTGGACATTTGAACAACCTGGTGGAAGAAAGCTTCTTCACTGCAAGCTCCACCAACCTCTCCCTTGTTACAAAATAAGGACATTTTAGATATACAAGGGAATGACCTACACCTGGTATCTAGGGCCACTTTACATATCATAGCCTACAGCTGCTGTTTCACAGAGGCATGAGTCTCCTGTAAACCCTCTCACATGTGTGCCAACTCAGCACAGGTGTCACAGATACCATGGTGCATCTAAAATGGCACTAGGCACCTATGTTTAGACATCTGAATTGTTCCCAGGAGTTCAAAATGTCTTGCAGTAGCCAGATGTGCAAAGATGTGAAGAAGAATTGTTCTGTCATCATTGTGACGAAACATGTATAACGTGAGATTGGCACCAGAGATTTTTGTTGTTTATTTTTTACTGTAATGACAGCTATATTTTTGCCATGATGACCATGTCAGGTTCTTTTCTGCCTTTGTTTTAGCCATGAATAAAGTTGTTTCTTCCTAGCCATGCTGAAGGAGAATTAAAAATAATGAATCATTCTGTACCTTTTAGCATGACAAAGATGACTGACTCCTTATAACAAAGGCATGGGAGAATGTTGCTCAGTTCTTACTGTATTTGGAGCTGAATATGAGAAAGTAATTATAAGCATACATATAGTCTCTTGCTGTTCAGTGTGAAAAGAGCATAAACTCCAAAGAGAATATGTTGGGCAGGTGCTCAGCACTTTAAACAACTTTACTAGCATATAGACTTAAGAACACCTGAACCTTCAAGAGGCAATACACTTTTGCTCACTCCAGCTTTAAGAGTTTTATCAAGAAAATAAAAATATGTTTTAGTTGTTCACAATTCAGTGTATTTTACTTCTTGTCCTGAGAGCTGACCTCTCCATTAGGGTAAAAAATGACAACAGAAGAGACTAACAGCTTAAAAAGATTAAGGTAGAAAGCCTTATTTTGCTAATGCAAGTTTGTCCTTGCAGGTTAGTTGTGTTTGGGAAATAGTCATTATTGCAGCAATTACATCTGCTATGAAATGTCACCTTATAGTAGTTAATCCTAATAATTTCTGTTCTGGCACTGAATGGCACCTCCAGTTGTGTTTTGTAGGCTGGACAGGGATTGTTTTACTATCCCCTTTTTCTATAGTGCTAGGCAATTAGCGTGCTGATGGAAGGCAGTTGTACCGTGATAAAATGTCATTGTTGCTAGAGGACATATTGTATTGAAAACAATACACTATAACATTGTGTATATCAAAGCACTGAGTTCATTGTCTGAAGAGGTAGTACTGAAGTGCCTTACTGTGTCCTTTAGTGCTTCTTCAGCATTAAGGCAGTTTTCATAATTATTGGGTCCCTGGGGTACTAAATAGACTGGGATAGTCACAACATGCTCGCTTTTCACACAGTGAACTATCTACTTTACTAGAGAGGTAAAATTAAAATCAAAATACAGGATTTGATCTTTACAGTTAGGGCCTAATTTTGCACCCATTCAGTGACAGAAGCTCTCATGGTGCAGGATGAAGATTTTGGTCTTTATGGGCTGAGTTTGTACATATGATTTGCTGATGAATGATCTGCCATCAGTAAATGCCTATGAAGCTTGGTGAAGGCTAGACTGGAATGCTAATTCCCTGCAAAGGAGGACAGCAGTATTGATATAGGAATAAACAGTGTGATGGATCTCATCAAAGGTGAATTACTTGAGCTATATTAAGTTGTAGCTTCATTTGCCATGTTTCTGACTGTAAGGAACTAGAAAATAATAGCTTCTCTAACGTTTAAATGTAACTTTGCAATTTGTAGCAAGTGTAGCTATATAATATAGTGTTGGTGACATGCACAGTCTTCCCTTCTAGTGAGAAAGTGACTGTGATTGAGCAGCCCACGTCACCTTGGCCTACTGTAATCAAATCCCAATGGGCCATCGCCCAGCGTCTGGCCAGTCTGCGATCAGCGATGGACAAAAGGGGGCAGGGAGCTTCTGTGTTCACAGGAAACAATAGTAACCTGAAATAGCCACATCTGTACTGTTGCATGAATGTCAAATGTCCCCTTGCAATAACAAAGACATACTGTGTATTGACTTTATTATGCTACTTTAACTCACTATTAGTGACGTGCTTCATTTAACCCATTTTGTAATATTTTTAACTACGCTTTGAACACGCATTCATTCTGCACTTGGGGCCTGATCCAAAGCACGTTAAGTCTGCTTGAAAGATCCAGTTGACTTCGGTGTCTGTTGGCTCAGGCCCTCTATTCCTCTGAATGCTATTGCTTTTTTGTTTTGTTTTGTTTCTCGTTTATGGGCTGTAAGGGCTTTTTCTTTCTTTTATAAATATCTGCATTTAAAATAAAACCAAGGAGTTGCACAAAGACAGTCTGCATCTCTCTGTGCATATATATTAAATGCAGTTGTGGTGTCACATGTATAGTATTGTAATGGAAATACAGTAGCATTATCCTGTACTCATAATATAGATGGCAGAATTTCATATTTGGAAAATATTACAAACCTAGATAAGAGTTTTCATCTTCATTTTGTGGACAGATAAACAGCCACAGAGAAAAGTGGTGGCTTAGCTAAGTGAATAAAGTGATATTCTAGAGCTGGAATACAAATGTGTGCCTAAAGACTCTCAACTCTATGGGCAGAAATTATCCTGTCCCCCGCTACTCCTGAAAACTTTATCAGAAAGGGGAGTACAGCATTATTTTGCAGCCATCATAAGCTAGTTAAAATGCTATCAGGATAGATAATACCATAGATTTTTAAAACAGGATTAATTCAGAGAGAATTGCAAAGCAAACTTGGCATCTTGGAACCTACAGAGTATCCTGCATATTTTGAAGGCCTTATCAAAGAAAAAGCCTCCCACAGTTGCTTCAGAGGATTTAAAGACTTAATTTTGATTTTAAATTGCCTTTGAAGTGTTGTCCTCCCACACTGCCTCTTAACCTTTTGTATGTTAAAATGCACAATTTAAAATGAAAAGCATGCTTTTAAAGCAGTTGTGGGGAAAGGAAAAACAATGGACACAGAGCTTTAAGTGCTGGTGATCTTGCAGAGCCCTGGTAGTTGGCTGGGGAGTTGGGCAGTTTTTCATTCAAAGACGTTTAGGAAAGAGAAAGGGACAGAATACAGTTTACTCTTGAGATATGTATCGGCCTAGAGCTGTGCGTAGCATCAAATCTCCATGGAGGAAAGTTTAGGCATTAGGGAGTGGAACAGCACTGGCACATTCTCAGTATTTTGAACTGTGCTCTTCATGAAACCTAGAGATATCAGTAGAACAGAACAAAACAGGAGGAAAAACTTATTGTGGAGAGTGGTTATATATGTCATGTTACGTACTATATATGCATACACACTTCACGGCAAATTATACTCTAGTAATAGCACTAGCTACAGAACTACAAACTGCTTCAAAGCATGCATTTACTGAATTAATTTAAACTAAAATTATATGGCGAAGTAGAGCACAATTTTAATATGTCATAACATTGATAAATAATTGAGATTCTTATCTGATACATCTTTTATTAGTAAGGAAAAAAATGTTGTTTTGTCTTTTCAGATGCAATTGTGTGGAACCAGAACATCCTAGCAATAAAACCTTGCAATACTGGCATGACTACAATATATCTGCATCTAATGTGCCATGGGGGAACCTAACTGTGTCAGTAAGTGAAATATTGGGACCAGTAAATAAAGGCACAAGCATAACTAATTTTGTCTGTCCTACTGCAGCAAATATTATATTGAAAAAATACTCTGTTCCATCTGATAATACTCATTCAAATAAAGCCTATGAGATACTTCACTGAACAAAGATATGGACTTTGTAACGTTATCTCCTTTTGTAAGCCTTTTGCTAGAATATTACGCAGTCTTTGATAGTACATTTTAAAGCAAATGTGTACATTTTGTGCCCTGTTTTGAAAACTTCTTGACACTAGCACAAGAGTTTGACTGAGATCTAAACACATGAAGTGACAACGGATTTGTCCTAAATTCTGCCAGATGGCAAAACCAAAGTATCCTTGGGTAGAAATACTCCAGAAGCTTTTATTTCCACTAGAACATTCTCCAGCTTTTCAGGCTATAGTGGAGAGGAGAGAGGAGAAATGTTGTAAAATTTCTGTTTGCTGACCAGATTTCTCTCTTGTCTAGGCCTTCGGTGTTATTTATGACTTAGTTATGTAAATTTTCTTCCAGGGAGGGAGGAGGAACAAATTACAGATAGCTTGGGAGACACTGCATATGTAACTTGTTTCTAAATGGTACATGGCTTTGACTAGGTTTAAAGAATGTACAGCTTCAGATTTTCCATCTTTAAAGCAACCTTTACAGCTTGATAGAAATGGCATATTGAGGCGAGGCCACCACTTTTTTTCACAAATAGATCATTTCATTATGAAGCCAAAGAGAATTCAGTACAAAAGACACAAAACTAAAGGAGATCTCTCAAAACTAAATTGCAGTTAACACCTTCCTTGGCATAACCAAATGAAACTTTACACTGCCAATCCAATGGACCATCTTCAGTGGATACTATTTTTTCTTTCAAAGGCAGAAGAACGGTGCTCTTCTATCGCAAGTTAAGCAGGAACTGTCGTCCATGGCTGTTATGTCTAGATAGTAAGGACTTCTCCTCACCTCTGTTCGTGTGGCAACAGCACAGAAAAAGTTGAGAACTGCTGGCCTGAGGGATTCCAGCAACCTAGAATGAATATTCTCAAAATTTCAGCACACTCTAAGAGCATCTGTGCAGGGGCAGACTCCTCCTCTCACTTTCTCAGATCTCTGACAGTGTTTTTCAGAGTACATTTGCAGCTGAGGAAATTTAAAATAACAGATTTTGTTTTAACTATAAATGTAAAAGACCTGCTGAATTATATAAAACCCTTTAAAACTTCTCCTCAAAAGCTTATTGCCAAAACTTGAGTTTACATGAGTAACAGTATAACTGAACAACTTTTCCCATGAGTCCCTATGGTTGTCAAAAGAAATATCTGAATTTCTTCCTACTTGTATATATTTATTCTTTGCAAACATCATCAGGAAACTTCAATTCTCCTATTCTACAGAGGTGTACTAAAAGATTAGACATAGTTGTCTATTACTAATTTGGTCAGCCTAATTCCACTCTCTTATCTGTTGCTCAGTTCTTCCTGTTGCTTCTTATGTCTGGTTTATAAGTTTTAAGTTACTTCCTAAAACCCAGATTGGTCAGGAAAGAAGACAATCACTTTCTCTGAAAGACCACAGAAAGACCAGAATTTCTTTGGCTATCTAGGACAAACTGAGTGTGAACAGAGTGTTAATGCTAACAAAATCTATTTCAGTAAGTGTGTAGATGCCTATTCGTACATGATTAAAATCATCTCTGTGCTGTGCAAACATCAAAGGTCTAGCTCAGGTCAGGACCAGGTTTTCATTTGCTGTCCAAAAACCTTGAGAATTTCTTCTGGATTTCCTGAAACTACTTTTTGTCCACCTAATGCCTTTATTTCAGGCAAAACTGCATCATATTTACCCTAGGTTTACTGCTATGCCAATATAAAATGTTTTGCAGCCTTTTGTCTCATAGTCATCAAATAGCAACTACATTTTTTTCAAACCAGCCTTTGTTCAAAGCCAATGTTTCTTATACTAAGTCAAGCCACGAATGTGATGAGTCAATGACCCAATTTATTTGATAGCAAAAGATCCTGATCTGGCAGGATATTGCTGTCCGGAATCTCTTATTCTGGTTGCTGAGGGGTTTTTTTTTGCTCAATATGGGGTATTGCGGGGGAGAGGGAGGTCATGGAAGGAGAAGGAAAGCATTGGGAGTCCAGAAACTGTAGCTCACAGTTTTGTAGCTGCACTGTATTTCTCTGCTTGTTATACTGGAACAAGTGTGTCTTTAAACAACTAATGGATGGTATTGGAGAAATACTAGAGATTTATTCTATTTTATTTGCATATTTGATCATAAATTGTATTGGATAGAATTAATGTTACAGATTTTGGAGGTTTGCTGCATTTTACCAGCTCACTTTTTAGAAAAAGATAATTTTATGGAATGTGCTGCCCCCATGTGGTATTAAATGTTTTGGTCTCTTAGGCTAATATCTGTACCCAAGTACAGATATTCCTTGAACTGCCTGGCTTAAAACAAAGTAGCAATTCTTGACAATGCACCAGGAGCAGCCTTTGTCTGGGTGCCCTGGAACTTCTCCTTCCTCTTTTAGGAGGAATTAGGAAGTATATTTGAAAACAGAAAATAAATAAGTGTACTTTCGAACTGTTTGAAACAAATCTGATTGTATTTTAAAGATTTTATTGATGGTATATCTCAATGATTTTATCATTAAATACTGTTTTTAAAAAAAGGATTCTTTATGAAGAGATACTTGTGTATGTAATATGTGCTTCATTCTGAAATGAAGAGAGCTTATTTTTAACTTTCACTTTTTGTTCATAATGTCATAAAGTTTGAGACTTTTCCATACAGTTCAGCTACAAATACCAGGAGTTTTAATTTTTAAAAGATTAAGTATCTAAAACTGATTTTACTATCTTTAGTAATGCAATCTAGTTTGCTTGTAATTTAGGAAAGTAATAGGAGAGAAAATAGCAACATAAACATGGACTTTTTCAGAACACTCCTACTTTGTTTTCCCTGTTAGGAATGTAAGCAGCTTCATGGAGAGTTTGTTGGACGAGCCTGTGGTCATCATGGCCCGTATGTTCCAGATGTCCTCTTCTGGTCCGTCATCTTATTCTTTTCTACAGTAACGCTGTCATCCACACTGAAGCAGTTCAAAACTAGTCGATACTTTCCAACAAAGGTGTGTGGAATTTGGTTAATTCAAAAGTTGTCATTAGTTATGTGCAAGCATGAACTGCATCTATATTGCAAGTTTAATTAACTGCTGGTGAAGTGAACGCTTTGTGTCTTTTCTCTGATACAAAATTGTACCAGAGTAAGGATGGTTTTAGCTGTAAGCGAAACATGCCTTGAAACTGTAAAGAGAAACAAGTCCTAAATCACACATGAATGTTTTTGTTAAAATTGTAATTTCTCTTGATATTCACAGGTGCGATCTGTTGTCAGTGATTTTGCTGTCTTTCTCACTATTTTGTCCATGGTTTTAATTGACTATGCCATTGGGATCCCATCACCAAAGCTTCAGGTTCCAAATGCTTTCAAGGTAATTTATTGCTAAATTGTACTGTCTTATTATTTTGGTAACATAGTGTGCTGTAGTGGATTTATTATATTTTTATAATCAGGGAGTAGTGATGCTATTGTGATTTTTTGTGTGCACCAAATACAATATAAGCAAATTAGTGACCCATGTAATTGGGGATCCTTCATGCTTCCTTGCATCTCCTATATGAAATTATCCAAATCCCAGGCTACTCTGATGTTCTGAGGCTCCTTCTGAGGTCTTGGCTCACTATATTGAATACAACCAAGTCTGCAGTGTCCTAGATGATTTTCTTGTGTGCGCCTTCTCTTTTTTGGTATTGTATTAAGTTTAGCATTTTTCTGTGGTCTTATGTAAAGAGATTGTTTATTAATTTTAAAGCAAATCATGTCCTAGTAATGTTTTTGTGTATAATCTTGTGAAGCTGAAATATTAATAATCCTTAGAGTTCTGACTAATCGTGCATGACTCTTTTTTTTATAGCCCACCAGAGATGATCGTGGCTGGTTTATTACTCCTTTGGGGCCTAATCCTTGGTGGACAGTGATAGCTGCTGTAATTCCAGCCCTGCTTTGTACTATCCTTATCTTTATGGACCAGCAGATCACAGCTGTCATTATAAATAGAAAAGAACACAAACTAAAGGTATTCAGTCAAATAGTTATATTTTCAGTTTCATTTTCTGCTTCAGGTTATATACTATACTTTCCTCTACTCAAAGATAGTTAATTTACTGTGTCATACTTAGCAGTCCTTTAAGTTGTTGTGTTTTTTCTCTATTGGTCTACATAGTACTTGTGCCATGTGTCAGAAATTCTCTGCCTTCTGAAAGTCTTTACTAATGTGATTTGGAACAGAGATTCTGAATCAAGAAAGCAGTCTAGATGATACTTTATTTGAGGTATTAGACGCATTCACCCAAAGGAAATCTGGAAGTTAATCATTTTGTTAAGTATCAGAATGTTCATTATCTCTTCAGATATTGACAGCATTTTTTCTACTAGATTGAATTTTGAAAAGCTATTCAGGGGTTATTTTGTGATACAAAGTTCCTTCTCCCTCCATCTTTCTGTGTGGTTCTTCCCATCCATTTTTGCCTGCCCTTCCTTCCTTAAACAAGGGAGAAGAATAAAAGTGAACTTCAGAGGCACAATGGGTTCTTAAAATGCCGTAGGACAACTTCCTGCTCTGTTCTCTAACACTCTAGATGCCTACAGATGGAGAGAGAAAAAGGGACATCACCCCTTTGAAAAACTGTTGGGCAAAATCTAACAGCAGGTTTCTCTACATGTATATGCAGCAAGCTTAGGCTTTTTTTGACATAGTTTTAATAAGCAGCAATCCAATCCCAAGTTGCTTTAGCAAATGCATTTGCAACCTTCACTTTGCACTGCCTCTTCTTGGATGATTGTGACATTTGATATGTTCTTTTTTTGCCCTCTTTGTCAGCCTGGTTCTTCATGTCAATCCATAGCATTGCATGTGGTTAACTTGACAGATGCAGGAATTTGCTGCCAAGCTTTGGAATGTGTTTTTTCAGCACTGGCATCTGGGAGTCAGATGGTCCTCCTGGCTGCCCCCTTGTCTTGCTGCGTTTTAGTTTTGCTGGGGTCTGGTGTAGCATCACCTGTTGCTATGCTTCCTTTTCCTCCCATATGTCAGGTTCCTCAGATCATGTATGAATGTGAGGAAAAGCTCTCGGATTCTGTATGCATTAGCAGATACATTCCTCGTAAATGTGTCAGAAGGTAAAAAAAGGTGTCTCTGTTAGGGTTTAGAATTAAACTCTTTCTTTGTGTGCATTGTGCATATAGCTAATATCTTTGTCTGGCATGTCTCTGAGTTTGTCAAGATGTGTTTTGGAGGTAAGACTCAAGCACTTTTTGGGAGTGAGAGAATGTTGCTAGAGCTGATTCTTTTCCTTTTCTTTTGCTTTATATGAGCTCCCCTTTTAAAATAATGTAAGTAAATTAAGGTGGCATTTTCATTTTGATACGTGGCTTACATTTTCATAAACCCAGACACTTCCCATTTTAGAAATAAAAGTTGTCTTGAGAAAGAAATGATTTGTTTTCTTCCAACTCATTTTTCCCCTCTTTTTTTATACTTCCCATAGCGAAATCTGAATACTGCACATTTCAGCTTTTGGCAGTCTCTGTAGCAAATCCTTCCAAGTTTAGTTTAGTTACTTTTTTTATGTAAAAAGGCATTTGCATGGGTTTACAGGCAAAATTATGGTTCAACATATTCATATTGTTTGCATGAACATCACTGCTTCATCAGACCGTGACATTGGATTGGTTGCCATATTGCAAAATTTTATGGAGATAACCCACTACCTTGACTTTTTAAAGGAAAAACAGCTTGATCTCTTGCTTGCAGCTGTGTGATGTTCCTGGATACTTACTAAAATAGAAAAGAAAAATCCCTTCCAGCTATGATAACAAACATTTACATGACCAAACTTTATGCAGATCATTGGTCATTGTCAAATGCAGGTTGAATTTGCAGTCTTCTTTTGAGTGTACCTAAGGTTTGACCAAAGAGTTTTATCGACCACTACCCAAAGTCAAAGCAACATCCTCAGGTTGGTAAATTTACAGAGTATATGACTAACACGGAGACGGTCCAAAGCCAGGGGTTTTGTAATGACTTCTCAAATTAATGTTTATGATATTACTTAAGTATTGAATAGGTAAACCAGTAAAACACAGTACCTGATTATTATTAATTTGTTGTTTAATTTAATGTGTAGTTTAATTATAGCTCAATTTCTCTTAATTTCTAGCTACCTGTTCTTGGATTAGGTCAAAGTGCTTTAGAGGAAAATTATTGCTACCACACGTTTACAGTCTATAAAAACTGTAAAGCGATAGATGTAGCTGTATGGTCATTTTTTGCATGAATTGACTTTATAAATGTTAACTTAAGAATTTTTATAAAGGGAAGAATCAAAATAGATATTTTTCATCCTTTTATGTAGGGATGGTTGGATATCCTACTAAAATATTTTTTAATTCAGTGTTGTGGAAAGTTGGCTGCACTTCTGAAAGTTCTGCTGACTAGCATCCACTCTTATCCACAGACGAGGTTTAGTTAAAACAGAAAATGTATGTGTTTTCCATTGTCTTATTGGTATCTCGTAGACTTCTTATAGAACATATATGTCGCTGAATTAATTTCCTTCATACCTCTTTTTATCAGGAAAGCTCTGTGTTCCCAATTTTAAAGTGGATTTATGATATGTACATTTACTCAAACTGGAGCAAGTCTAAAAACATTAAGAATTACACTTGAAGGTGCAAGAATTCCCCTTAGGTAACCAGTTTGTCATCACTGCTGACCCAACCTGGATAACACAAAGAAGAAAGCTATTTTATTCTACAAGACACAATTTTTTAAATTGTCTGTAACTGTTCATTAGGAATGCCTATCATGAGTGTTCTCCTTAATTCAGATGTCATTTTATTTCTTATTGCTGTCGCTATTTTTTTTAACAGAAAGGATGTGGATACCATCTCGACTTACTCATGGTGGCAGTCATGCTTGGAGTGTGCTCTATTATGGGATTGCCATGGTTTGTTGCTGCCACGGTCCTCTCCATTTCCCATGTGAATAGCTTAAAACTGGAATCGGAGTGCTCCGCTCCAGGGGAGCAGCCAAAATTTCTTGGAATCCGGGAGCAGAGAGTCACAGGACTCATGATTTTTGTCCTTATGGGCTCATCTGTCTTTTTAACAAGTATCCTGAAGGTAATCTGGGAAAACAAGGAAAAGCTAAATAATACTGCATTGCACAGAAATTTCACCGTTACTGTTATTTAATGAACTGCTTGCCCTTTCCAGGCACATTACTAACTAGCATAATGTTGTACAATGGTAGTCCATATTGGAATTCTAATTTTGCATAATAAAATGGCTAGGGACAGCTGACATTTTTGAAACAAAAATCTTGTAATGAAATTCTGGCCTGACTGAAGTCAAAGGGAATTTCGCCATGGACCTGTAGCGAACCAAGATCCCCCCTTTTTTATACTTTGGGCTCATGGCAAGTTGTCATGAAACAGTCTCGCTAAATTATACTAGTAAGTAAGTTTATATAGATAATTTAGAAACATTCTGTGATTTCTGGATAATTTAAAAACATTTTCACAGGAGACATTCTGTAGTTGATTTCCTGGAAATGAACACTAAAGCTCTCTCATGCTGCCTGCATGGTCAACACTGCTCACCAGTGTCCCGAAACTAGGTGTCTAGTCATATGTATATACAATGCTATCTATCTATATACATAATACTTGTTATTAAGAATTATCTGTCATCTGTGAAATCAGTGAGAGTTTTGCTACTGGCTTCAATAAGATCAGAATTTAGACTCGTATATTGTCACAGAGAAGGGAATAAGCCCTGAAACTTGTACTTCTCAGGAATATTTTTTTTAAGTACACTATAAAACCTTCCTAACAAACATGTCTTTTTTGTGTTGTATTTAAAACAGATACTTATCTATGGAAATACTCCTTTACCTACACACTTTATACTGAGAGCCTATGCATTTAAACTAGAGATGCTCTCGCAAAATTATTCCATGAAAGTCATACACTATTTTTAAATGCTTACAGCACAGAACATTTCCTTTAGCAATATTAAATATTTTGTGTGTATCTTAAATTTTTTTCTGAGAACTATAGTTCTATTGTTCAGATGCTCTCCTGAGCAATCTTTTAAGTACAGCGTTTTAGAGTATAATCAAACACTTTTATTTTTCTTATGGTTCTATTAATTTTATTAATAGTGAATAAAGTATAACTATAACTGTTCATGAGAGAGAGAAAAAATGTAGAGCGAGGTTCTTCCTTTGCTTTATAGTCTGAGTAACATTATTAATTTGTAATTGAGTTATTATGAATTTACACTTGTCTGATTAATGCAGGCATATGGCACTTTGAATTTCAACTGTTCAGAATGTCTTTCTACAAGCATTTAATATTGTTAAATGATATTTAATGTGCTCTTTCTCTCTCTGCTTGTTTGTGCAGTTTATTCCTATGCCAGTACTTTATGGAGTCTTTCTTTACATGGGTGCTTCATCTCTAAAGGGAATTCAGGTAAAATGAGTTTAAGAAGTGTGTTTTACTGATGCTTGCTTTAGAGTGTGTAACTATTTTTATTACATTATTATATTCTCTTTTGTGTATAATCTTAAAGGAATGTTGCCAACCTTAATTTCTTGAAAGTGACTCATTTAAAAAAGAGTGGATTCTGTCTAGAGTATTCCCTTTAGGTAATGTGCTCCAAATTTTCATTTTTTAGGTGCTGGTTTTTCTGTTCTCCCTTGGTATATCAAGGGAATTTTGGCTGAGCCTAAAAGCTCTGTAACAACCTCTCTCCTGCCTCCCCGTTCACTTGTTCGCCTGCTGCCTTTTCAACTCCCAAGTTAGTGCCTTTGTAGTGGTAAACTTGATCTTGAACCTTGCCTATAGTAGGCTTTTGGCTAACTGGCCTAAAACTAACATAGTGGAGATCTTGGAAATTTTTCCTGTACAAATAAATGCCTCAGGTGGGGAAGTGGAACTGTAGCAAGTCTCATGCTACTTAATTTCTGGCCTCTGGGATGAAGGGCAGGTCTAGCAAGAGGGCAGCCTTCCTGCAGGGGCCTGAAATACGAGTCCCTGGCCCAGGCCAGGAACTGCCGCATTTAGGGCAGGTTTGGTAGTAGTGGTAGTGACGGTGCCCCTTCTCCTGGACTGCTGCGGTGTTAAATGGCATGCTGTTCAATCCTTTAGCCCATCTGACACAAACACTCTCAAAATTTTTAGTGCTTCTTTGTTCGTTGCTGAAAGTTGAGATGTTGATATATGTTCACGGACAGTCGAGAAAGAGCAATCACGTGACAAAAATACAAATTAACACTATGCAAAATGCTGTCAAATACCAAGAGCAAAGAAAACACCTGATTGTTTCTTTCAGTTTATTTAATTTTTTGATTGTGAGTTAAAAATGCCTTGCTTTTTTATTTTTTATCTCTTTATAGGTAAAGCTGCCAGTATTTTCTATTTTTGACTGATATTTCCTATTCAGAGACTCTTCTTTTATAACTTTGCCTAGCTCTAATCTTTTGGGTTGAAATTCTGAGAAGGGTAGTTTGGCTTTTACTGAGGTTTATAGATAATTTCAGCTTGATATGATTCAGTTGTTTCTCTGAACAGGGCTATATATTATGGAGGAATGTTTTTAAAACATGCTAAAATCTGGCTATCTTTACTTGGAAAAGTGTTAGCGCCCTCTGCCCCCTTTTCCTCCTCCAGGTTGGGACAAAGAATTGAGATTCGATAAGATGGCTTTTGTGGGAGGATGTGTTTTTTGCTGTTTCTGTGGAAAAAAAAACCCTGCTCAAATCTGGCCAAATTATAAGCCTTTAAGAAATGCATTTTGCACTTGCCCAATAAAAATTCCTGAAACTTGAAATTCCTGAAAATTGTGTGAATACAGCATGGTTTATTCCCTCCTGGGAGAAGCAGTGCATCCACCATCATTACTGAGCCATAGCAGCTGACCCAAAGTTGACAGCCTGAAGGCTTAGTGAACTTTAACTGTGTGACTGCTTCAGGACAGTATGGAGCCAAATAGGTCTGAAAAACATGAACCTCTCATGTGTATTCCTAATGGCTTTGCAGTTGTCTTTCTGGCCTTTGTGTGTGTGTGTGTGTGTGTGTGTGTGGTTTTGTGAAGAATATCTCCTGTTGCGTGCAAGCTGGGATAAAGTGTCTGGTGAAGTGAACTGGAAAAAATGGGGCTTAATTCAGGGGAAATAAAGACTGACGAGATCCTTCAGAGATCACCTCTGTGTGTACTAAAGCAAGCAGAGCTAGGTGGAAGGCAAAATTTTTGATTGTGCTAGAAAGGCAATGTAATAATGCATATACCCAGTGGGATCAACTAGATTCCATTCACTTTGATTAGATTCACATTTAGTTTGAATTCAGGCTTTGCCTAACTTTTTGAGTTCTTGGCTTGAAATCTTAGCAATAGTATTTTAAAGTACTTATTTTCTTTGTGTACAACATGGTTTTGCAGTATGACTAATCCGATCTCTTGAGCACTACTATGATAGAAATATCTAGGGAGACAAATCAGGATTAAAAGTGGAAGGAATCTGAGACTGATGAGTAACCGAATGGTTAAACTTTACTTAAACAATACAGGGTGTCATTCTTACTCTGGTGGCTCAACTGTAGAGAAAATGAGTCTTCTACCACCACTGGACTAGTATAGCTTCATGGCTCATAATTGTAAATGAAGTAGTCTCTTCCTGTGCACTTGAATTTCTACACACGTTTTTTGTCTTTAGAATAAACCTGATTCTTGAGATATTGTAAGGCAATGTGTGAATATCAGTATAGATGGTCCTACAGCTCATTTTGATGATAAAATGCAATTTTTTTATACTTCTCTTTCAGCTTTTTGATAGGATAAAGTTATTCTGGATGCCTGCAAAGCATCAGCCAGATTTTATCTATCTGAGACATGTCCCTCTTAGAAAAGTCCATCTCTTCACTGTAATTCAGCTGAGTTGTCTTGTACTCCTGTGGATTATAAAGGTTTCAAGAGCTGCCATTGTCTTTCCTATGATGGTATGAAGTATTTTTTTAATTTACCATAAAAATCCATTTTGTTCTCACTTGTAGCTATTATTGAAGAAAAAATATTAACTGTGGACAGGTAATTACAGTATTTCTTGGACTGAAGATTCAAGGGCAATTCTTCATATTGTATAAGTAAAGAAAAATTCTACATATAACGAGAAGTCTGAGTCTAGGTTGTGCTCCATTTGTATCTGTGTATAGCCCAACTGTAAATACTGTTAGGGAAAATTCTTCTAGTTTTTTTTTTTTTTTTTAATTACTTCATGTTTTCATTTAAGGAGTAGCGCTTATTCATTTTACAGAAACAACATTCACTCAGTAAGGAAGATTGTTTATTGCCAGAGGATCTTTACTGATAGTTCTGTGTCTTGTTGAAATAAAAGAAAAATCTATTCTGCTGCTTAAGTAATTTCTCTTTGATTATTTCACTAATTGAAAATAAAAGATATCTTATGTACTGACATCAATGATTGTTAAATGCTCCAAACCATGCTTTATCTGAACAAGAAAGACCCAGCTATCTGCCTGTCCAAATTAAAGGATAAAATTCTAAGTGTAAACTGTGGTCACTTTTGAAAGTGCTTCTATACAAGCATATCTGTAATGGTTACTTGCTTTATTTCCTAGCTGTTTGAATATATGTCTTTACAGGTCCTAGCTTTGGTGTTTGTCCGAAAACTCATGGATTTCTTTTTTACTAAACGGGAGCTCAGCTGGTTAGATGATTTGATGCCTGAGAGCAAGAAAAAGAAACTGGAAGATGCTGAAAAAGAGGTGTGCCATGGTTTCAATTTTTATTTGTAACACAATATGAATTTCTCCTTCAGACATTTAGAGAAAATTTTATAACCAAGAAAGATTCTGTGCAGCAGGTAGACTTATTAACTGTATCCAGACTTCAGTATTTTCATATTTTTCCTATGTCATCTTAAGGTTACAAATCTAATATGATATCTTTGATGTGAATGTCTATTTGATGTGGATTCTTACGCTGCCATAACATCATATAGCATAATGTCTACAATGTTCTCTGGGGTTGCTCCTGAGACCCACTCAGATGAGGGGGAGTGACATACCTGTGCCTGTACTAAAGCCCTCAGGTGCCTGGGATATTTGGATGCTGCATCAGGACTGGTGTGGTCCCTGCTGGTGGTGCTGAGGAGAGCATTGCAGCGTTTAAGAGGCATGATACAATCAATGTTCATACAGGACAGGTTCTCACAGAATTCTACTCAGAGCATTCCTGTATTTTGATAGCGAAACACTGGTAACTACTTTTTGACTGTAGTTTTCTAACCAGTTTTGCAATTTGGGCAATATTTTCATCTAGCCCATGCTTCCTAGGTTTCATATTTGAACATAATGTAAAACAATTTTGAAAACTAAAGTCAAAATTTGTTTTTCTTCTTTGTGTTTGTGTATGCCTGGTTATTTGAGTACTTTTCCCAAAACTGAAGTTAAGTTTCTAGATTTGCGATTCCTAGTCTCCATATTCTTTTTCACTCTTCTAAAGTTATGTAGAACACCAGCCCTTCTTCAAATTTTCTAGTACCTTTTTCACAAATTCTTAAAGATGGGCAGTTTGTGATGGAAGTTTCAGTAGTCAACTCTTTAAACTCACAGGTCCAATTTCCAAATATCTAATGCATATAGCACCTCAACAAGCTGTGCTTTCTGTGTTTGGGAGTGAAGTTTTTCTCCCTTGTCACTGGTATTTATTTACTTGATGAATGTCAACCATTAGGGGATGTGAGTACTGTATCCCTAAATCTTTGGCCCATGTAAATGAAGCACAGGTCTTGATCGAGAAGCGCTAACTGCAGGAGCAGTAGGTAGGATATGTCAGTGCCAGGATATGTCAATGATTCTGCCCCAGCATTTTTGGAGAAAGGCTGGGGAGGCAGGGGGACATGAAGGTGCAGACTACGCCATGTAGTATTGGCAGGCTGTAGTCACTTCAGGCAGGAGTACTCTGAGAATAGCCAAGCATACAACCTCTCAGATGTCCTGAAGACCTCTGCAAAGCTTAGGACCCTTGAGACATAACCTTTTGGTCATACAAGAGTACTCCAAGAAGTAGACAATGTGAATGGATAAATCAGCAATTTATCTTCAAGGATGTGATGTGATCTGAGGACAATGAAATTTTGTGTAAGGATTCCCACTGGTAAGTCTATTTGCAGAAATAGGACATGAGCTAGTAAGTTAAACACACAACTATGAAAACTAGATTTATATGCCTTTTTGATTCTTTTGTGACCTTTGACAATTCACTGTCTCAGCTGTAACCCAGGGAACTACAACTTTACTTTCTTCTTTGAGATATCTAGCATACTTTAATAGAATGTATCTTGGGGAAAAGGTTCTACCTAGGTGATAAATATCGTAATTGTTATTTACTATGTAGTAGCTGTGTGTAAAACTGAAATTAAAAGATGTGGTTCATTACTTTCTTCCTTGAACTAAAGCAAACCAGAGAGTTGTTTCATCACAAGCTCTGTTGTCATCACAACTCGGACTAACCAAAAGTAATCAAGACCCTCTTCACGTGGGCCTGGTTATTGAAAAGAATTCTTTCCCTGATATCCTTATGTTTTGGTTATATGTCACTTTCTTTCCCATGCTTGATAGCATGGCATCAGAAAACAAAACTGGGAAAATCTACTCGTGTTACTTTATTTCATTCACTGTCTATGCTGAGAGGTTATTTTTACATATTTTGGCATTTCTAAATATTTGGAGCTTTTATTAAAACTGTTTAACTGTCAAAAACTTAAGAAACTGTGAAGCCTGGAAATGACAAAATTAACTAGTAATAAAACTTCTGACATGTAGCCTAAAGAATTAATTGGAGAGTTGCTATCACACGGCTTTTAAAAATAGAAATACTCTACCCACAAGAATATTCAGAAATACAGTTGACAAGATCTGAAACTTATTTGATTGGATCATAATTTCATCACTTAAGTTGTTTTTACATTTTTAGGCCATTTTTCCTAGGGCTTTGTACATTTATAGTGGATATTATATATGCCTTCTTCTCACAGATCTCCTTTGGAAGCCACTTTGATGTTAATCAGCTAAGTCTCTTTGAGACAGGACTGAACATTTGGAGAAAAAAAAATGTTCTGACTTTTAAAATAGTTGTAATAGTAAAACTTAGAGGAAATAAATTTATGTGTAGAAAGGATGTACATTCAATTACTTTGGGAAATTGTACCGACTCTTCCAGCTAATACTAAACTATCAATATGTGTGGTGCATGTGGGTTTTCAGATGATCTGACGTCATCTGCCAAGCCTCTCTAAGCCTCTTTTGGGGAGAGCCAGTGTCACTTTAGTTCACTCTTTCCAAGAAGCACCAGGGAAAACTCTTAAAAGGCCAGTTAATATGGCAATAAAAGAGGAGGTTGGTGTGTGCCTGTCTTTCTCATACACACACAGCACAGCAGTCTAGTGCAGGATTTGATGGTTATGTTCATGCGAAGGCATGTCAACCTTCTGGCAGCTGCCTTGCTACATAATACATGGACTCTTATTTCCATGGTTCACTTGATTGCAACAAGAGCTGGACGGTACTGTGTGAGAGTATGTAGAATCACCTGACCACACTGTTGCCTGTAATTTAGGTATTAAGCTACTGTTATTTCTGAGGTTTAAGTTTATAGGTAATGTGGAGCTCTTGTGAGAGGTGCTGTGGTTTTCGTTACCTAACAGGCTGTGTGGCATAGCGAGCCTCCAGAGTCCTCCTTTGAACAGCACAGCACCTTAGGACCGAGGGAGCCTTGACCTTATGTAGTCTAAATTTAGCCTAGATCTCTTAGGGATGCTTCAGATCTACATTCTGAAAAATGGAGAGAACTTATTCTCCCGGGTTGTTACAGGCTGAACATGATGCTTTTAAAGGATGTTGTTTTGTTCGCCCCCACCCCTGAGATAAAGATTCCATGAATTGGTAACTATTTGACAGAAAGATTTTTGGTATATATCTTTCCTAGTTCTTTTTACTCCCTGTTACTCACAGGATACATTTTTCACTGTTTTAAGAGAAAACTAATTTTGGTGTCTTATTTTACTACCTTTCACTGCAATAAAACCTTACCAATAATAAAACTGTGGAAACTTAAATCTAGCTTCCTAATTTTTGCATGTTGACAGTGCAGTGAATATATATCTTCTCATGCATGGTATTTAAAATTCACCATACAAATTGCTCACTCCGTGTTACTAACTTTTCTCTTTATTATTACAAAACCGTCTCCTCTACTTGGCATTGGAAAATAACATCAAGTGAAGAGTTATCTTTAAAATACAACTTTTAAAATGTCAAATATTTAAATTTAGAACAGTTGAAAAGTATCTTTATTTTAATAAATAATTAATATTAAGGAAAAAAGGAAAAAAATTAAAGTACATAAATTTCACTTTTCACAACATCGTATCATCTCTCACATGTAAATTCCTCCCTCCTAGGAAGAGCAAAGTATGTTAGCAATGGAAGAGGAAGGGACTGTTCAGTTACCACTAGAAGGACATTACAGGTAAAATATACCTTTCCTCTTTTAGGTGAGTTGCAATTAAACAAATTAAATAATCATGTCACAATATTTATTCCTAATGCTCAGTGAATGTCAGGAAGATGTGTTTGGTAGCACAGTGCAGATAGGTGAACTAAAACATACAGTGGAGTCTTTCATGACCCCTTTCTAGTCTTTCCATGAGATTCTACAGTCTCTAAGAAAAGCACATGCTAGTTAGAAATTTTCCCTTGAACAGGACTGAAGGATCAGGCTGTTAATAGTGAACCTTAGCTTCTGACATGCACAGTGCAAAGGGAAAATGTACAGCAGATCAGTCCTTTCACCCTGACTGTAGCAGGGGGTCAAGAGAGACCAGGAACATGCCCTAGAAAAATTAGGTTCTTACAGTAATACATTTTAAAACATTCTAATTAAGAGCCTAGCTGTATGATCCAGTAACTGAATAAAGAACAATCCAGTACTGATAATAAAAGGATGATACAGAAAGCATGGCAACCTGTGTCACACGTACTAGACACATGTACTGTGTGCATGTACTGGAGGTACATGGCCATAAGGACTTACTCTCATTTACACAGTTTTCAGAAAGAAAGTTATTAGCAAAGACTTGGAGTGTCTGCTGGTAGGAACTTCTTCATTAACATGAGTTCATAGGAACACAGTTGTAGAGTAGCCTTCTCTTATAATTTAATATAAAGTTACCCCTAATGTATCCTAAGGCAAACAGGTATTACTATTTTATCTTCTGTGTGTTTGAAAAATACTGGCTTATTTCTTACTTTCAGTGCATCACATTTACGGTGTTCTTTTTTTGTTCTTTTGTCCTTTTATTCTATTAACAAATATCCTTTTGCTCTATTTTATATTAGCAGTACTTCACTTAATTTATCCTGAGGTGTGGCTTATATTTATCTTTAGTGTGTTTGCTTATGTAGCTCTAAGCTGCCTGAATAATATCTAACCTTTTCTACTGTAAGGGTCACAGGCCTACAGCTAAAAAGAGGAATCAAGACAATGATTAAACTGGTTCGCCAAAAACTGTGTAACCAAATTTACTGAGTGTACAAACACATACTCAGAGCAGTCCAGATAAAGCTAAGGGCATAAATCATGCCTACAAAGGGCTGCTTAAAGCTACTGATTTGTTTAATTGGGGTATTTCAAAGAATTTTTAATCACTTAAATCTTTGACTTTCTTGAGGTTTTTTTGACTGCTTTTAAATAGTTTTAAAACTTTTGTTATAAACATAAATAAACTTTTGTTTTAAACATCTGCTTGAGAGCGTATGCAGTTTGAGAGCTGTTAGGACTGTGAGACCTTGGACAAATTATTTAACTCCACAGTACCCCGTTCTTCTCCATCTATAAGTTGGAAGTGACACTTGATATATTTTATTGATGTTACAAGGATTATTTTGCTGTTGGAGAGGAAAATACTAAAAAAAGTGCTAAAATGCATTAGGAGAGCATTAAAGTCCATTGTTCAGGATTCTTGAATTTTCACATAATTTCTTATCTTTCACTTATTTTTTAATCATCATTATCAGTTTTCAATGACTTCTGTAGAATTAATAAGTAACAAAGACAAATTGTTCATTGTTTTATTATGCATTTACTTTTACTCTTGCCTAGAGATGACCCATCTGTGATAAACATTTCTGATGAAATGGCAAAAACTGCTGTGTGGAAGACATTGCTGATATCCTCAGAGAATGCAAAAGATAAGGAGTCAAGCTTTCCTTCTAAAAGGTTTTAATTTTTTTTTTCCTACGGTATACTTTATATATGGGTGTCAAGCAAAATATTAGAATATTTTCCTAGGAAATAGATTTCCAGCACCTTGCAATTTGATTTCTTGGGGATTCCTGTTACTTATGTCCAATCAAAATATTCTGAGCTCAAAACACAAATTCACTGTGTATGTAAAAATAGCACAAATATTTGCATGCTACTGAGTTACACTACAGTGGAAAATGAAGTTGAGCATGCTTGATGCTTGTGTAATGAACCACTCACCTACACCTGGATATTGCACAACAGGTGTTGTGTTTTGCTTGCTTGTTTGTTCTTTCCTCTTAAAAAAGAAGTGGTCATCACTGCCCCGGAAATACCTACATGAAGATCCTAGTACTCTTAATGCGATCTACTAACATTTGGTTTTAAAAAAAAATATTCTAAGATTGCATCACTTCTGGTCGTATTCTGTCATCCACTTCACTTGTGCTCAAAACAGTTGAATACCCTTTGAAGTTTAGTCCAGATAAATGTAAAGTGAAGGCAGGATGTTTTATCTGTGCTAGACAATTATTAGGGCAATAAGGACATATTAAATACAAGGACAGTGGTATTGTAAGAGAGATTTTCCTCTGTTTCCATAAATTTTAAATTTAACAGTATTTTCTACTTAATTGTTTCATGTCACATTTTTGTCATAAGCTCCCCTTCCTAATCACTCTAGAAGCTGATTCCCCAAAGGTAAGACCCTGTCCCTCAACCTTTTCCTTGATTGTATCTTCCTATTAAGTGGTGTCATCTAGGAACCCAAATGACTTTACTGTGTGTAACTTTTGGGGAGACAGAATGAAAAGAAACCTCAAATAGGAAGGTAAAAATGTCTTCATCAAAGTCCTTAATATGATAATTTGAAATATATTGTGTATTAAAATTAGAAACAGTAGGCAAGTATATTTAAGTGCTAAAGCGAGTTTATGCCTAGTGTATTTTTTTGCAGTAGTTGTGTAGTTTTTTAAATGTAAAATGACATTCTGCCTATTTCTAAATCTAGTATTCAAAACAAGCTTGATGTTTGAAACATCTAGTCATTGTTTTGGGGGGAAAAGATGCTGTAAGGGAAAAAAAATTGTCAAGAAATATGTTTTTTTAATTTTGTCACCCCAAAATGGCATGCTGCCTTTCAGTGTTGTTCCTTTGCCTAAACAGCATAAACAAGATGAACAATTGATGACCAGAGAATCAGACCCATGAAGCAGCTCACTAATGTCATTTTAATGCTATTTTACTGTCAGTCAAAATAGCAATGCAGTTCTGTTTTGTCTTTCACCTTACACATGGGCTGAAAAGGATCCAGTCACAGTGAAGTTAGCAGGGTGCATGGGAGAGGGATGTACATAGGTTTTTCTTAGGTGGGTGGGTATGGTGTCCAGGCTGTGAAAGCTTTGAGAACAAGAAGAAACTGTGATACATTCGCAGCCACGTAGTATGCACTAGTTGGAATTTTTCTGATAGATACTGCTTCTTTGAGGGTATGAGATGGATTATGTTTATGCATACATGCACACGCACACACATATATATGTGGGTGTGTATATATAACATTTTTCTCCCTGAAATTTTCAAAGATCCTTTGAACAAGGATCATCGACATAGACTGTGGTTCAGAAAACACTGGTAAAAGACAATTGGCAGTAAAATAGAAGCTCATTTTTTTTAATGAGTTTCTTCAGTTGAACCTAGGTTTTTAATCTGTTCTGATATCTTTGCTTATGAAAACAAGGACTCAGGTCAAAAGGAACTAAGGGATCACAGTCTAGTTTTAGGGTTTTAGGTAGAAGTGTCCTGTTGTAAACAAACAATTCTTAAAGAATCTGAAATCCTACTTTTTCATGTGCTCTAGCGTGTCTCATATTCCCAGACAGAAGTAGTTTCAAAGAACTTTATATCCAGAGAGCTCGCTCTGATAAGCACAACCATAGACATTAGTCTTAAATCATATTAGAGACAGAGCTAAAGAAACATTATATCCCTAAATGCATGTGCTATTACACGAAGGTATAATTTGGTCCTAGGTAAGTACTGAAAATAAATGCATGCTTGGGTTGGTGCCAGTCGTAAGAATAATTTGTGCAAATGATCAAGACCACCAGTATTATATTATACAACTTCCTTCTGTGAAGGTATCTTACTGTGGGGAAAAAAATTGTTTTCTTATTCTGAAATTAATTTTACTGATGCTCTTTGAAGATCAAATACAGAAGCATTTAGTACTTTTTCCTTTCCTCAGGTCTACTTTCCTATACTAATATCCCCAAATAATATTATATAATAAATATATTATTTTTACATTTAATAGCATATATTTTACATTTAATATCAACTTATATTATATATATATATAAAATTAAATTTTTGATATTCAATATTAAATAATAAAATAGTTAATAAAATTAGAACAAATTATGATACTGTACTTTGATTTCATATAATGCCTTTTACATAAGGCGTGCTGAATTAACAACCTAGGATGATTTCTGAAATACATGAACTCTGGAAGTTTGTTCTACTAATTAAATACTGAGTTGACTTAGCCAATTAAAGATAGGGCAATAACAAACTAGCTCTCCAAAGAGAGATTTTAGGCAGGAACGGGTTATATAAATGACTTTTTCAGCCTGTTCAGTGGATAATATCCATAATAACTCTGTCCTGCCCCTGGCTCTGTGAAGTAGCATAGTGTGTGATAATTCTTACATCCCAGATTCTTAATAGTATTTAAGTGTCTAAAGAAGGAACTTATCAGCTGCTGCCTAACCATAGAGGTACTTGAACTCTACAGTAGCTTAGATTTTCATTATTAAAGATTCTAGGGACCTAAAGCTCTGCTTTGGATTATAACCTGCCTTGATTTGGAATTGAACACCTGAGCACCTATCTCAAGCACAGCTCTCTCTGGTACATTTCATTAAATAGTTCTCTGTTTTTGCATACAATATTAAGCCCTTTGGGTAGCAATCTCAAAGCACCTACAGAAGATCTGGCCCTGAATAAAAAGGTCATAGCTGCCCTTTTAAAGTAGTGGAGAAAGAAGCACCTATAGCTTTGTAGGTGGCACAAGTTCCCTTCTCTACCTGAAAACATGCAGGTCCCACATCCCAAACCTTCCTTTTCAGGCTTGTCAGCGTACTCCTGTGGTAGGGAAGAAAAAAGCACCCAGGGCCTGACGGAGCCACCAGTTACATGATTTGCTGATAAAACACCAGATCTATCCTATTTCAAAATTCCCAAGGCGTTAAAGCCTATCTTATTTCCAGGTATTAGGTGCCTCAGTGAGACCAGGAGAGCCTTCCTTCTATTTAGGCTTCACATCTCTGATCATCTTCTGTAGGTATGGGCATTAAGGCACACGCATTATCCTCAATGTTTGTTTGCTTTTACTAAGCACAGGTAACTGCCTGCTGTCTTGGTTTTTTTTGTTGGTTTTTTTTTTTTTTCCCCCATTCCTAAGACCCTTTACTTGCCTCTGTATGCTTAAATTAACTCACTCTATGAATTCAGTTAGGGCAGCCTAGAGCTATAGATGTATTGTTCTAGATTTAAAAACTTAATCCAGGAAGATATGCCTTGTAGAAAACACAGTCTGTCTGTATTTTTTCTTCTGGTGAATTTATGAATGATAGAAATGACTTGTGCTGTTGACCATCACGCAGATGCATCCCATGTAGTCCTTCCTAGATGGAATTAGTTCTATAGGAAGTCAAGGTACAAATTTACAAAACCAGGAGTAGTTTTGTTCTAACTCGTAGACCAGATATGCTAAAAGTGTGCAGAGTATGAAGAACCTTAACTGCCTTTTCAAGGCACATGTGCAATTCCAGAGCGGATAATGCACTTTAAATGCCCTCTCAAGAATTTGTTTGCATACCCTTTGTATGCAGAAAGTTTAACATACCAGGTCTATCACAGAAGGTGACAGATTTGGCAGTTGAAGTGGCAGAATTTGGTATTCTTTAGCTATTTCCATTAACACCTCTGGAAGCTGCTGTACGCCTAGAAGTAAGCTTTGGCTGAACTGAATTCTAGCCTTAAATCATTTTTTTACGTGAAGAAATATATGAGATGATTGTAAAATTGTGCATGAATTGTATTAAGAATTTGAGAATTGATCTTGATTTCTTTAAGCCTTGTGTAACTCAGCCTATTTCTCATTCATTCTAGTTAAGGAATTATTCCCATGACACCTGGTAGGTTATGTGCTTGATACAGGTTTGTTCTCAGAATGTCTTTTTTAAGATACCGTTGTTGCTCTTTGTCGAAGGCTTGATTTGCCTGTGTTTTGGAAGCCTCTTTGCTTTTCAATAGTGTGATTAAAAGTCATTGCAAAAACATGACTTTTTTTTTTTTGTATTTAAGCTGTTATAAATTAGGACCCTCATCACAAACACAAAAATCATCTGCTTTGCACATCTTTCTGTAGGCAAATCAACAGTGTTTTAATGGGGGAAAAAAAGCCAAATCCAGATTCAAACTCTGCTTCGGATTTCTTAGTGATACTGCCTAGCTCTGCCTTGTAAACCTTTTTTTTAAAAAAAAGTTATTCCTGGTATCACGTATAAAAGAGCAAGTATATATTAAACTGGGCTCCAAGTGGGGAATACTGTCATTCCCCCTTTCCCGCCCTCTCCTGCTCTCCCCGATAAAGACTGAAAGCCAAATACAACGGTTGTGATCTGGCTTGCACTGCTCTCTCTCTCTTCAGATACATTTCTTGTCAATGGATACTGAGCAACAGAATACATGTTAAAGAAATATTTACTGTAACTTCTTGTTTGTGCCATTTAAGAAAATGCTGATATTGCCTGAAAAGTATACTGTTACCATTATTTAATGACTTAACAGTTGTATTTGCACAAAAAAAAAAAGAAAAAAAAAGTGGCTCTCTCTGCTTGCATGCTGTCTGTCTGTACATCTTAAGTTTTCTACCTACCTTGTCACTAAAATGCTGGCTGATGTCTTCTGCACCATTCAACACAGCAACTTTCACTTGCTTCCCAGTTTGTGCTATGCAGCATGAAAAAATTAATTAAAATATCAGTGCAGTGTTGGTTTTCAAGTAAATCATTAATATATTTGATAGTGTCTCTGTAACTTTTCTTTTCCTTCTTTTCCTAGTGTTGAAATCAGAAGAGAAAAGAAAGCTGACTCAGGGAAAGGTGTTGACCGGGAGACTTGTCTATGACTTATTCTTCAGTTAATTTTTTACAAATGAATGAAAGGAGTGCCACAACCATTAAATATGACTGATTTGACCTTGTAACCTTTTGTCTGTCATCCCAAACTAGCACAGGTAATGTAGTGCAATATTTGTCTCATTTCACTTTGTCTAAATGTCTACATTGTCTAGTGTCTGTGCAAAAGTCTGCAGTAGTCAATGCAAAAATTCGTCACTTTCTTTGCTGGTGTTGGCCACGCATCAGTACTTGGGTCACATAGTTTCTTTCAAATTGAACTTACTTGTTAATAGGTTTGTACTGTATTTTGCTACTTTTTCTGTGTGAGAATCCTTAATAATCTTCATTCAATATGAACTTGAAACACTTGTTCCATTTTTCTTTTAAATCGCTTAACTCAAGTAAATGTTTTTAAGAGACCGAAATTAACATGTAAACATTAAAGATGTTTTTAAAGTGACAACTGATCTGACCCTGTGAACACTAATGAGGATAACTCTTTCCTCCTCAAGCTGTCCTTTTGAAGTCATGGATTACTCTTGCAATGGGGATTGCAGGGTCAGATTCTTTCTGTATTTGTGCAGTTTTCCTTGATTTAATACAGTATATTTAATATTCAAATTTGTATGTAACTGGAACATAGTCTATATATACATATATATATAAAAATATATATTAAAACACATTCTCTCACATTATTTGAAAAACACCACCACATCCTTTGATGTGAAACTTTGGTACAGTATTTGCTAAAATGCAATCTGTGATTACAAAATCTTATCTTGTATTGTATGAATGTTTCCATGGTAGGCCAAACAACTGCGTTGTGTCATTAATGAATCCATTATTTTATAATAGGACTTTTGTAAATATAAACAATATGCCACATGCAGTTATATTACCTGCCCAATGATTTTCCTCTCTATTACCTAAAATACAGCTGCGTAAATGGTGTATTTATATTGTCCTTTCTCTCTCTCGCTCTACTAACAACTGCAAACCAGTTGTCTTTATTCCAGACATCGTGTATAATACTTAAATAGGTAGCCTATTGTTACTTTTGTTATAGCTCTTTTCACTATTCCATCAAGTACATATTGATTAAAAGATTAAAAACAACACTGCAAAGATGCGGCTTTAAAGCCATTACAGAGAAGTTTTTCATAACAGATTTTGTTATGGCATGATCCTTCAAGCTGGTTTTTTTTGTGTAAAACAAGTACTGCAAGATTAGGTATTCAATTAATAGAGATGTGGAGCAAAAGTTTTATGGATTATTTGAAATTCACTAATTTTTGAATTTTTTTAAGACAAATTTTTAAATGATTAAATGAAGGCTAACTCTCATCATTGTGTTTTTGCTTTGAATCCTAGGAATGAGAGTCTACAGTCTTGTAATCTTTATAAACTCATTTACAGGGCTTTAACATCTCCCAGCTTTCCAAAACACAGTAACCTTTCCATTGACCTCCTGTGAATAACTTTTCATATCCAGCACATTTAAAATACTCCTTCTGATGTTTTTGTGTGTGTGAGTGTGTATGTTTTACTACTTTAGCCATAAACAATAACTGCATTTTTTTGCAAACCAATAGGGTCACTGTTCTAAATTCTACTTAGTATTATCAAAGCCCATCAAAGGTCATTTTTATGGGGGGTGGGTATCTAATGGACATAAAGAAGGATTTACATACAATTAAATGTTTGTATTTATAAATTTAGGAAAAATGCTGATGCATTAAGGTTAAATGCTTTGTTTTGTGTACTTGATGATAAATTGTAAGATTCCAATTGTTTTAAGGCTAGTATAGAAGTTCAATACTGGTTTGTCCCGAAAGCAGCCTGGTGGTGTTTTAATATGTTGCTGACTTTGTTACAGATAATGTATACAATCAAAGTGTATTAGTTTCACTTGACCAACTCTTAGAATATTAAGAAATCAGTGTATTCAATGGCATTTCTGTATTTCTGTTCAGTATTTCAGTGGTTTTTTTTTTTTTTTTACAGTCACTCTGTTCTTGTGTGAATTTTAATGCTGTTCCAGTGTTAATCTCAACATTCTGAAATCACACACAATATACAGCAAATCTAGTGTTATATTTACTTCTACTTTCATATTCCTGGTCAAAATTACTCAATTTCTTGGATGTAATTTATTACAAAAGTTTATGTGTACATGTGAATAGACTATTGTGTTTTTCACAATTAAGAAATGTTATGTGAAAATAAATATTTATCCTAACTAATTTTCAATTTCTATTTTTACATTGCAAGACCCAGAACAAGTATGCAGTGTGGTACAGTGTCTTAAATATCTACTGTCACTTGCAAATACTTCACCATTTAATGAATAGTACAGCTCAATCTTGCAAGCTGCTCCATTTGTGAGTGGAACCGCACTAAAACATGCAATGCTCTATCTGTATGGGCAAGTGGTGTGTAGCTGTTAGCAATGTACTTGATGCAAGTCTAACAGTAAGTACACAGTTGGGGATAGCACACAACTGACCTGTTCCAGAAAGATACTGGAAATCAGGTTCTGAGCCACTGGTCATGAGTTGGTTCCCCTTCTTGCTCATGGGAGAGATGATATGGATGAGGCAGGAGTAGTTAAAGTCTTTTTAAAGATCAATAGGTAAGTAGGTTCTTTCTTACAATTTTAAAATTCCTAAATGCTACAGTATTTAAAGCATTTAATTATTAATTAAACGCTGGCTCAGCCACTGGCTAATTGTAGGAGCTTCTGCTATTCTCCCAAAGCCTAGTACTACTGCAGAAACCCAAACACCGATAGAACTCCATCGTATTAAACCCCTCAGATCCATTGCCAACTTTTGAACCAAAGACTGGAATTTAAGCCTCCCAGCTGCAGAACTTTTAACTGTCAGACCTCTGGCTTTAGCGCTTTCTATTAGTATTACACACAAATCATACTGTACAAACAACTTTTGTTTATCCATTTCACATGGAAAAAAAAAACCAACAAAAAAGTAAGCATTTAGAGCCTAACTCTAGCATGTGGCTGTATTTCAGCCACAACTGTTTCCTAGTGACAGCTTTGTACATTAATGAAACGAGCTGGCTTTCTTCTGTGGCCTCAACTTCAGATATTTAGCAGTCACCATACATTTTAAAGGAAGCTGAAGCACGTAACTGAGGGTTGTCAGTTCCCTGAGACAGCTCCTATTGCCTTAGTCATTGTCTGCATTTTTCTTTAGAGCTAGAGGAGATCTATCAGAGAGAACAGGCTAAAGCATGCCTTGAAGAAAAGAAAAAAAAACAAACAAAAAAACCCAGCTTCACACTCTACTAACAGCATATCATAGTATATCTTCCTCCTCAGCATCCACCCTCAACACACACACACCTTCACACTTTTTTTTTAATTTAAGGACAAGAAGCTACACAAAATGCCTGGATATTTTGTCTCTTCTCCTCCATGCTTTATCTGGCTGTACTTTTATAGTCACACCTAATGTCACTAATAAATCACACTATACATAGGTAATCGCATGCTGATAGATACCTAATATTAAGAAGCTAAGTGTTAGATAATCATGTCACACTCCAGTACATGGTAAAACAAAACAAACACCTTTAAGAAAAGCAGAAATTTCACTCTAAGTCTCTCTCAAAATTAATGTATTTATTTATTTTTGTAAAATTATAGGAATTAATTCTGGAGCCAGGATATCCAGTTATACAGAACACACATCCTTCCATAACTTAATGTCTTTCTTTACTATTTTAAAGCAGCACAGTTTGTAGTACAAGTTGGTTTGCATCTTTTCTATGTATGTGAAATTTAAGAAAATGTAAGTCTTAGCTTCAGAGCGGAAGCCTACCTGGAGTGCTGAGACTAACGCAGAAGTGTATGGGTAGGCTCCAAGGAAAAAGCAGGTTTGCTAAATAGCACATTCACACAAGAGTTATAGTCCAGTCCTTGCTTTAACTGCTAGGTTGCATTGTAAAGTTTTGCATTTGAGCGCCACCAATATATCCCATTCACAGGTAAATAGGAAACAGAAAAAAAGATACAGAATTTCTGACCCACAGAGGAACAGTAATGGGTTCCCAGAGCCCCCAGATAAGAATTCACCAGTGCATATTCCCATAGTACCAGCCTTTTTGACCATAAAGGAAGCACACATCACAGTACTATGGTAGGAAGCAAAATGCAGTGCAATGGGTTTGAGTAGGTATCATTCAGAATCTTTGCTGAACACTAGTTACATGCTTTCTTTGCAGGACTTAAACAATTGTCATCCAAGAGATTGCAGAGAAAATAATACTAAATTTAGGCACTAAGCGAGGTGTTTCATTCTATATAGAAAATATTAACTTTGCAGGATTCATAAGACTTTAGCTAAAAGCCAGTGATCAAAAATTAGGTAATTTCTGCAGAAATCTATTTAAAGGGTCATCAGTATTTTCACAGAAATAATCACAGGGGTTTGTTTGTTTGTTTGTTTGTTTTTTAATTCCAGTAGAAAGAAATAGCTCTCTATGGAAGTGTTGCCAATTATTATTAGCATTCCTAAACTGCTCTCCACATCAGTTCATTTGCTCTGTGACATTATTTTCAGTATTCATTACACCAAAATAGAAACTGGACTGTCTCCCTTTTAGACTGAAAAGGTACTAGTGCAAAGCAAGTGCTATGCTTTTCAAGTTTGACAGCATACATACATTTTTAGTGACCTGATTCAACACAATCAATAAAAATGCAATAGTTGCCCGGCAAGAGAAATCATCATAAAGATTAGCATTTCATTGTGTTCACAGGTATCCAGGAGTTAACCTCTACCCTCATCTTCATTCATAAAGTTTATATTTGCTCAGTGTACATTGAGCTAAAGAGTTTTCTGGAGACGTACCATCGCTAACAGCCAAAGTGCTGGTGCTGTTCCTGTGCTAGGGCAGTGAGAAACACTGTTTTATGAAATGGCTCATATGGGTATAAATATGCTTATGTGCTTGACCACTAATGGCATGGTCTTTGTCGGTATACCACTGTGGGAGAGAAAAATACAGAGAATGTTAGCCCTCGCCACATCCACATCATTAATGAGACATGACAGAAATAAAGACACATGTAGCCATTAAAAATTAGCTCAGAGCAAAGCTAACTCAGCATGAAGATAAAGACAGGATGGTGGTAGGAAGCTGCTGTGTTACTTATGTCACTGCTTTGGTGGTGGTGGTGGGGGGCTATGCCATCTATTCATGCACTAAATGTACAAAGTATGAAATGTATACTGAAATGTATACATGGCTCGTCCACATGGTGGCTAGGCACAGCTCCTCATGTCAGAGTGCAGACAAGTCAGACAAGTTATCTTGGGCTAAAGAACTAGACTCAGCTGAAGTTAAACATTTTTCTTATACCTTACTGGACTATGAGAATATGTGAAGCTTGGCTGTTTGGGAACACAGAAAAATTAACAAAATGAAAGATGAGGTAAATAGAGTCAAATACAAGAAAAAGCTGCTTTAAATGCTTTTTCTTGTACAGAAGATATATACACAGTTACGTTAAAAGTTTCAGTTACTGAACATGAAATGCAAATGTGAACTTTGGTTTAAGATGGCAATTAATTTATACTCAACAGGGCAGTTATTGCTACTATTCTCATAACACAAGTCCATTTCTGTGATGATTAAAAACAAAAACAAACGAAAAAAAACAAACAGAGCCATACCATTGCCTGAAAATCCACCTCAGCATCAACAAGAGCTTTGGAAATCTGCGCTGCTTGCTGAAAGTGAACATTATCTGAAAAATAGAAGAAAAAAGGAAAAAAGTAAACAAAAATTGGTTCTGTACTACTCTGGGGGGAAAGAAAAAAAAAGCAAAACAATGAACACAGAAGACTCGCCAGTACAGCTGACTGAAACCACAAATTAGTTGTAGAAAGCAGTATTATTTTTATTGACGTAAATGTAACAGCCTTGCCCCTTCATGCTTTTGTTTTGTCAGTAGTAGAATTGTGAACCTGTCTGTAATACTAAAATGTCTAATTAACTGCAACTCACCATCTGCTGTTCCATGAATAAGGAGATAGTCAACTTGCTTGAATTTTTCAGCTCTGGCCATTACTGTTGAACTCTGAAATTAAAGAAAAAAGAAATAAGGTGCTATTTGTTAGAAGATGATTTGCTACCAAGTGACTTTCATTCCTATTGACACAGTCTGGGGATCCTTTGGATAAAAGCAACGACCCCTTCCCCCCCCCCCCCCCCCCGCCACAAACTAGCATGTTCACATATCCAGCAGCACTGTGCTAGCACTCAAACTGTTCTGCACCGGTCTGGAATTATTACCAAGGGTTATGTCTGCAAAGTAACAAGTAATTCCAGAGGGGAAGAGTTTTGAGTGAGCTACACATTTAATGCATTGCTAACATGTTGTTAGCCTGCAGCACACCACTTGCCATAGGTTTCCTCTGCTACTCAGCAGACAAGTTAAAAAATGTTGCCATGGCAACAGTGCACCCTATGCTAGCAGAGAGTTGATATTACAGAGACTACATGCATTATTTTCCCCACCTAAATATACACTGCAGTTTACCTGTAGATAATAACAGACCTAGTGAATCATCATTCTCAAGTAAAAATGGCTGAGAAGAGGTTTAAGATGGTGCTCTCCCCCAAATACAATGCAGAAATGAGTGGAGAGGAAAAAAAAAAACAAACAAAACAACAACCCAACACTAAACCAAACCTATAAATAGAAGCCAAATGGTACATTGGGACTGGAACAATACTGTGCTGAAAAAACCCAGCAACTGAGGTTAAAGAAACTTAAAGCACAGTAACAACATACTCACTATAACATGGTAACCTCCTAACCTTATACCGTGACCAGGACTAAGGAATGAGGAAAGTAAAAATTGCAAAGATGATCTTTCATTTGGGCAAGGAGAAGGCATATCATAGTGCTCTGACATGAGGGTGGGAGGAAGTGAAGGGACACACACACAAGACACTGTGGGCTTGGTGAGAAATCCAGCATAATGGGGAAGAGTATGTTGAATGAAAATTTCCTTCTATTAGCAGTATTACAGGGCTTCTCTGCTGAAGATTCCTGAATTCTTGTGCACATTTGCTCTACATTATAGCAAATAAAAGACAATAGAGAAAGAAAAAAAAAAGTATAAATGAGGAATATGTTTTTTCTCCCCTTGCTACTAAGGTGGTATCCTTGCACATGGATCTTTATGTAGCACCCCCTTCCCTCCCCCAAAAACACACCACAGAAGTGTTCCAATTTCCTTAGGTCTCTGTACGCTCATCCAAAGCGTCTTTAAAGCACATATAAATGTTAAAACTCTTTTGTCATGGCAGAATAGTGTATTGCAACCGTCTCATAAGTGAAATTAGCTCTTTTTGATTAGTCGACCAAATTTTAAAAACATGTTCAGCAGAGAAAAAAACAACAAACCTCCAATCTGTAAAACTATAATTGCTCTCTGTTGATAAGGAAAGGCTGTGGATCAACAGAAATCCCATGTAATACATGGAAATCAGTGCACACTGGAAGCATGGCATTGTGTCCATTGAAACAAGTTGGTATCACAGCGTAAGAACAGATATATTACGAGAGTGCCAAAAACTGCAGAGCGGACTTTGATTCAACAGCAGCCCACCTCGAGAATGAACTGGGAAGTAATGGCCAAGGGATTTAAAAACCAAACCAAAACAACCCCACAACAATGAAGCAACATCTTTTGAGTGAAACATTTTCTACATATACAGATGGGAACTTGGTAAAGCTCCTTTATAAACTTCCTTCCGGCAAACCAATGCTGGTTGAGGGGAGAGCAAACCCTGAGTGAGTGGAAGCCTGATTTGACTAATGAGTTACACTTCTGTGAATTTGACTTTCCAAAACCAGTTTTTAAAAAAGGAATGTCACTGTTTCTCTTCCAAGCATTAGATAAAACTATTTGTAAAAGACTTCAGAAAGAGGGAACACACAAAAGAGATCCTGGAAAACAATTCTTTTTCAATGTTTTATCACTTGAGACGGTTTCCGATGGTCATTCTGGGCTGTGCTCTACGTATACTCAACACAGACAGTCCCTTCTCTAAAGCGTGCTCTAAGGATACAACATTTTTGTCAAAAAAGGTTGCAAAACAGGGAGCAATCTCAAGTTAGACACCATTACAGCTCAAAGCAACAGCTGAATAGGCTGAACAAACCCCAAGTGGACAGCAAATAAATTCAACTTAATTTATTCCTTTCTTCCTGCAGTTATACCGCAGTGACACAAGTTCTGAAAAAGGTACTATGCGTAAGTACGCAGAATTAGGCCCTGCCGAGTGTAACTGGCTTTTCTAAAGATCACACAGCAGTCAACATTTTATCAGCACTCAACAAACAAGTTAAGGTTTGGCTGAAACTGAAGGTCTCTCTCCCTTTAGCATATTCTCAGATAATAGAACAAATGTCAAATCAGTACAAGATGGCATATTTACAAAATTGTACCCTGTTTTGCATAACCTAATGATGCAGCAGTTCTTAAGGACTGAACATTTCAAATCTGCTAGCAAAAGATTGCCAAATCTATGACTGTTTCAAACACTTGCCAAAAGCATATCAAATTCAGAGTGAACTGCAAAATAATCTCGCAAGTTGAACAGTCTCTTTGGTATGCTTTCCATGGCTACTGCATCTGACCTCCAAAGCTTTGGCCTGTTTTAGTCTCAGATCCTATGCACCAGCGACAGTCTTTCTGGGCAGTTTCTCTGCCCTTCCGCCTAGGATCTGTACTCATGTTTCCATGATTATACTAGGAGCACCACCCATGTTTCCTCCTTTCTTCTACACAGCTCTAATTTTTAATGCTTCACAGCTACCTTAAAAGGTACCAATCACACCTAATTAGCCTACTTAGAGGTTTGTGAGTCATCCCTCAGACTCTTCTCCTGACAAAGAGAACTTACAGCCCAGATTTCTGCTCCGCCGGTAAATGTGAAACCTAATGTCATAATACTGTATACAAAAGCATACCCCTCATACCATAGCTGGTTTCCTGATGGTTTATATTCATGATCATTAATAATGATCTGTGCATTAGCAAGGCACCTAAGCAGCATACATCTGCTCTAAGTCCCATTTCTTTTAAATTAGGGCACACACTGCCGAGTTCATGCAACCTTCATGCTTTCAAGCTAGCTTTATACCAGATACAGTAGGAGAGAAAAATACATGATACAGCATGCAAACCTGACAGTACAAAGTTAACAGTTCAGAAGTGCTTTAAAGCTTCAACTAGGAGAGCTTTTCAATACATGTTTTGCAGTAGCTTGCCAAATAACAACAGCATTCAGTTCAGAAAATAGCCCTCATCAGCAGTAAGGGGCCAGAAGGAAGGTTACTGTGACTGGAACCGCGAAGAAAAGGGACGTGAGCCAGGAGAGTGCTGGGCTAGGGTCAGCAAGGGGCTTCAGCAACAACAAAATCCTACAACGTTTTCTTCTACCTCCACTGCAAAGGCAACAAAGCCGCTTCTAAAGCTGCCCACCACACCAGGTTTCTATGGAAAAGCAAATTCCAAGTAATGCATTCCTTAGGGCATGTAAGAACAAATGAGGACTTAAGTAATATTTTCCTGCCTCTAGAAAAAGCAGTGAAGTTTGACAATCTGATCTGTACAATTACCCCTCTTCCATCTAGCCACCATTCTCCCCAATTAGTCCTCCGAGTAACACATTTAAAACCTTTAGCTCTTTGGTACTGGCAGTTTCAACGTGGCCATTGCCAGCAATGGATACGATGCCAAGAAAATCCGACTCCTGGCTTGAAAGGATTAAACAGTCCTCTGTTGCCATCTGTGCTGTGAAGCTGGTGAATGACTTTGTGCACCCAGAGCGTTAACGTTCGTTCTGCACGACGACAGTGACTTCTATTTACACTGCTACCTCGCAGACCTCCTACTGTTCCCACTGCCTTAAAGGAACAAGCCTGACAAAGGGAAGGCAGGCTGCCGCGGCGGCCGGGCGGTCCCTGGTGGGCCTCAGCAGCTCGTTGGTACGAAGAGCCAGACAAAGTACCAAGTCTTCCAGCAGTCACTGCCACTCTCCTTAATTTTAACCAGGACTTCTGACATGGCAGCTGACAAAACTAGATTACTGCAGCGATATGTCAAACCAGACCTTTCAGTTCATATATACATACGGGTTTTTTTAAACCATGTTTTTAGCCAATACAACAATGCCTTTCTCTTTCTTTCACCCCATGACACTGATGTTTTAATGCATCAAGATACAATTCAACCTAAGCTATCTTCTAACCTATTCACCAACCCAAATAATTATGCACAGAGAATGACCCATTTCTTTTCCTCTCTCTAATGGACATCCTGATAGTCTCCTCTCACTTTGTATTGCCTAGCACACATTAGGAGCCTGCATCTGGAGAAGAGAGGGGCAGCACGTCTGTGTCTCCCATCTGAGGTATGCAAGAACAGGTTTGGCCCTGTGTCACCACGGCTAAGTACCTCTATGAAACACCCCAATAACTGAGTAACTGAGGCACAAAGTATCCCTCAGGTTGCTTGTTGTCCTTCAGCATCCACTGTATTTCCACCTTAATCTGAAATTTAGGAGAAAAGAAAAAAAAAAAAAAAAAAAAAGCCTGGGCAGCTCTGCCCTATTCCCAACTACTTTACTTGCAACTTCAAGAAGCCCTTCAGGCAACAAAAAAGGGCCAGTACAGAGGACAGCAGTACTGCTACTCCTCCGGCAAAAAATCCACCATACCACAACCAGGGTAAACAACCTACAGGTATTTTGCTCCCATTAAAAAAAAAAAAAAAAAAAAAAAAAAAAAGGAAATTTCCTCATTTGCTGGGCAAACATTAGTTATTTCAGGCCAAAGTTCAGAAATCCCACATTGACAGAGTGAGGCCGAAATTCCAACCCTGACACACTGTCGGCTCTCAGTTGATCTGCAGCTTCTTCGATCTGATCACAGTACTGCCAGACTTGCCTACCCTTCAGAGTTTCCTAATATTTTGGAGATTTTACTTCCCCCAAATAAAGCTTGCAGCTTCATAAATCAAAAAAATTCACATCATATCCATGTTTTTTAATTAAATTTCAGTAAGAACTGGAGTACATTTGTTTTGGTGGAAATACTGTTTAAGACAAAGCATAGTTTGCCCACTAGCATATTAAATTTTAAAACAAACTTGTTTCTTGGTGATTAAAATAAAACAGTTTTTACAGCTTGTTTTACAGTCTGCAAAGTAGCCAAATGGAACTGAATGTTAAAAAAAAAAAAAAAAAGAAAGAAAGAAAACAAACCATACAGCAAGAAGTGACTGCTTCACTCAAAATCCAAAAGCATGAGAGTATAGTGTCTAAAAGCACAGTGCAATGACTATAACAGCAATGAAGAAACAAAGTTAAGTTATTTTTTCCTATGGGGAAGGAATTGGTAGGATATATAAAGAGCAAGAGAGTGGTCCAGAAAAAAAAAAGCAACACCCTTTAAAAATGAAATTAAGTGATTTCTTTCTTACATTATAGTTTTTCAGATTATCACTTTCTGTAGGAAGGCCCATGTATCGCTCCGTGTATATTGAATCTGTAATAAAAAATGAACAGAATGTACTACTTAATTTTCAGTATTTCTGTCTACCTGAAATTTCACACACTGTGATACAAACAATAAGAATGCATTACCATACTGGAAATGAAAAAAAAAAAAAAAAAAGAAAAGAAAGAAAAGAAATCACAGTTTTCTCACAATGAGGCTTGTAGGTAACCATCGTTATTCAGAATATTTAATCTTGTTGCCATGGACACCTGAATGCTGAATATTAATAAAGTACTTTGTGTCAATGTCACCTTATTGTTATTCTTTCAGTAATTCTATGAAAACTGCTGAAAATCTTGCAGTAAATGACTAGCATTTTTTAAACTATCAGAAAATTTGCTACTTAAAAACCTAAGAAAGGAAATGTAAGCAGTGGATTAAGACTCAGCTGGGCTCTTATTTATAGTCAAAATTCAGTATCTCCAATTTTCCACAGATTTTTCGGCACGATATATTATTGCTTCTGCAGATTTGTTGCCTTATTATAAGCCATACGAACCGATACTCTGTCATCATGTTATAATGTCCATTTGACTACCTATCAGCGCTGTCACACACTGTTCTTTAATGTTGAATATGTATGCCCTCATTACCCTTTCCCTTATCTAATCAATTAAAAGCAGAATTTTAGAGATACTGATCTTCATTAAAAAAGATTGCCTGCCATAATGCAATAGTCATGTCCAAAACATTATGAAAACATCTCTACATCCTCAGCTGACTACTACTAATACCTGGCAGCATGATTTGATCTGCTGCATTAGCCAGAGCACATAATATGCTGTTACACAGCCTCAGTGCTAGATGCAGAATGATAAATTATGCCTTATTTAATAGAAGTTTGCCAGGAAAGGCTTTTCTTTTACTGCTTTTGTACAAATCCAAACCAGAAAAGTTAAAATCATACCATTATATTATATTATATTTTTATATATAGTTTTTTTTAAGCTGGGAGGACACCTCCTATAACTGTATTCGTAGCCTCATGCAACTACAACTTTACACATTACAATAAGGTTGAAGCACGTGTAGACTTGTCTGTTTGTTCAGAAGTTAGTTTGTATCACACTGAGCTATTCTTATGATTAAGTTTATAAAATCCAAATTTTAAACTCTAAAAGAAAAAAGAAAACTAACCATAAGGAATTCAAATCCCATTCTGTCATTTTGAGAGAGTAATTTATAATGCAAGTTTGATGATAAGTCAAAGTTAAGATAAGTCAAGATAAGTTCATTCTTATAAGCAAAGCAGCATTTTAAGGAAGCAAAGGACGCAATGGATTTCTGACATTCACTGATGGTCTCAGCACCTCAGAGCGCATGGCAGCTTTTGAATGCAAATGCAGATATTTACATTACAGTAATACTACAACTATTACAATAATTTCACATTCATTAAAGGTTAAAGACATTATCTGTAATTGTGCATCTGACTTTTTAAAATGAGAAATAAGATTTAGGGAATTGGCTGAGTTCTGAAATGTAATATCCGTGAGTTCATCAAAACAGACCAAGTGGCATTTACATGGTATCTAGTAGATAATCAAAGTTCTATGCTATGAATCAACACTTTGCAGCATGTGCACTGCAAGACATATGGGAGTCCTTGCAATGAGGAAGCCATCACATACCATAATATTGCCAGCTTGACACGGGGGCAACCGCTATTCCACACTTGAACACTCCGCTTCCAGAGCCAAGCACCATGGAGGTCACATATCCCCCGTAAGACTGAAAAGAAAACATTGCTGTTATTTTAGTCAGAAAGAAAAGGATGGGGCCCATCTGCTAAACTGTTCATCAGACATTTACAGGCTCAGCATTTTTCATATTAATGAACCGCACTCTGAATTTGGGTCAGATCTCACCCAGCCTGCACAGTGGAGGAAACCGGCATCAAAGCGCGCGTGACAGCTGTGGCTCTGATGAATGAGAACTTGCTGTGGAAAAGGGGTGCAAACACCGCTGAACCGTGACTCAGCTCAGTACAACAGCGTTTGGTGGCACCGTAGGCAGCAGCGCAAGACAGGAGGCAAGCCCCTGCCGACCCCCCGGGCCCCCTCTCTGTGCCAGCCGGGGGCAACCAAAGCTCAGGCCCACAACGCGCCGGATGACGAGCTGCACCGGAGCATCAGAAAACGTACAGCTCCCTCAGAGCAGGCCCACCGCGGTTCACCTGCTACCTCTCCTCCAGGGCGTCAAGAGCGAGACTGTGACTGGGAGCGAGGCATCTTCTGCGGAGTCTGTGGGAGGAACTGTGCAACGAAACACTGCCTGCTGCGCACAGAAAACTCACTCCCAAGCTCCCGCCTGATAGACAGATGATTATATACCTGACATACTCGAGCGTTCAGGCAGCAACATACCTAAACAATGTCACCGACCGCCCAAATAACTGCCCCCACAACAGCTTGAAGGGGTTATTTTGGGAAACGTGCCCACTCGCTTTTAAAAACATGAGCAATTTTTGGATGTCGTTCTTATCTTGAAATCAGACTACAGGCAAATGGAACTTGGTCCTAGTTCAGAGCTCTCAAATGCTTGCTTCAACTTCAATACTTAAGTCCACCCGATGAGATCGGCAAGATAATGTATTTACTGATTAAACCCACGTATAAATACTTTGCCTAATCTGGCCTTAGTGAAGATTACTGCCAAAGCTACCACAAACAAAATTAGGGTACTTAGTGAGAGGCTGACAATCTGAGAACTCAAAAGACAAAGAAATTGCTTTTCCCCATAGGTTTGATATACTGGGAACACGTAGTGACCTAGTGACACTACTGAATGCATGCTAGAATGTCTTCCTTTTATTGGATTATCTTGCACATGGGAACCTGGCAGTATCCCTTTAAATTGTTTTTAATTCCTCTAGTAGTGTTGTTTTCTGTTTCAAAAGTCCCTGAATGCTTGCAAAAGAGCAGTGTCTCTGTGCACACAGGCACTTGCATGATGTAGTTCTTCAGTTCCGTTATGGGACTTTGCCATGACCCCAGAGGTTCGTTACACTAAACATTCACGTACATCAGGAACAGAGGAGGCAATGCAACAACTAGTTGTTACAGTTAAATAATAACCCAGCCAAACTACTTTGAGTACTTACCCAACCCCAAAGAGCTATTCTGTCCTTATCGACAAAGCTCATTTCAGAAAATTTTCTAAAAGCAAACAGAATAATTAAATGCTTATCGGATTGCAGGTATCTGCAATTACACACATGCTCCTGTTTTCCATCATGTAGGCCTTCTTCTGTTGTCTAAATAAGCATGTCCCACGTCATCAGTGACTGCTTATGACAAAATGCAACGCTTCATACATGTCTTTAAAACAATTCAGAAAAATATATGTGAATGTGAAAAAACAAAACCTGAAGAAGTTCTGCCAAAGCCCTCTATCCACATACCTGGCATTTGTATCATTTGTTGGAAATAGATTTTTTTTATCCCTCCCCCCCCCGTTTTTAAGAAGTAGAACAGTAACTTGAAATTGTGACAGTAAGGGACAGACTGACACCTGTAAATCCAGTCAGGGTTTAAAAAAAAAAGATTCTGAAACACCACCAAGATACGAATGCTGAGTAGTTCAGCACATATAAATAACTCTCCATCACAGCAGAACCTTGCAGAAAAGCCTGGAGTAAAACTTTCAGCTTTGAGTCCTTTGCTCGTGTGTCCTTTTGCCAGTGTGCCAAAACTATCATCTCTACAAGGCTACAGTAGGGCTACAGTAAATCTGTTATTAAAGCACTAATTCTTCTTTCTTTTTAAGCATAAAACAACTGTCGGCACTCTTCAGCATATAATGTAGAATTTAGTTATGCTTTTGCCAGTAATTTTAAGGTGACCATTCAAAACCTTCACCTTTGTTGACCGTTTCACTGCACCTCACCTGGCTGATGCTATCTGGTCTTCCACTTCATATGTTCCTAGTCTTCGGTTTATTGCATGCATAATTTCGTCTCCTTGGTAGCCACTTCCTCGACCATCAAAGCTGGCCACGATGATCTGTTCTGTGCTTGCGAGGTAAGTGGCCCAGTTGATCCGGAAGACATTATCTACTTTCTGACTACAGGGTCCTGCATACCTGGGTGAAAAGTCCCACAGGATTCAAGCATTTACTCTCCACATGTTGTTTCATCAAGCATTTGAGCTACAGTTATTGCTGACAATTTTTGGCAAACTTTTAAACTAAACTGAGCGGACAAAAAAAGCATCACTAACTTACTCCATACTGCAGCTTACCTGGGTATTAAAAGCAATACACTTTTGAAAATGTGACTGTTAATCAACAAAGCAGGCCAGATTTTATTTAGGAAAGTTACTGCTTTCTGCTTCAATAAGAAGCTATTACGTTTTTAAATGGCTTATCAAAAATCTGAACCAAATTCCCCTTTTTTGTTGTGTTGGCATGTTTAGTCATTTGAGTTTCAGTGTTCAATAAAAGGCCTACTAGAGTAAGAAAAGAAAGAACGGTTCCTATGGCTCTTTAACCCATTTTCCCCAGTTTTGTAAGAGGAGAAAAACTACTAGGAATTCTCAATATCCACCTTTGTTTCTATTCAGTATGGATCCTGATACAGCTGAGGGAATTTCTGATATCAACATCACTGTGAAGTAAAGGTGATGCTGACAAAAGCCCAGGTAAGTCAATAAAATAGAATCAAAACCAAAAGAAGTGTTGACAAGCAAAGAGCATCGACTGCTCATTAAAAGGTTCAGCAGCCATATCAAAAATTATTACAGTGCCACCAAATTATATTATATTAAGATGTATCTAACAATAACATTTGGAGGGAAAAACCAGTAACAGCTACTCTCCTGAGGGATTCAGCTTTTGGTTACCAAAAAAAAAAAAAAAGAAAAAAAAAAGAAAAAATTCAGTAATTTCCAGTTAAAGGGAAACATACTAGCACGCACAGAAGTGCTTGTGCAAGAACAGAACAAAAAGCATCTCCTCATGGTCTGGTCAATGCATCTTTTTTTATGCTTATTAAACATCTTAGCTCGTTTCTCAGAGTAGAAAAAACTGCTTACCAATGAAAAACATATACTTCTCTAATAAAGATTAATTCAAAAGGGAAAAAAAGTTTTTGATAGTTTTCAGTATAAAGAGGATGAAACCTATCAACTTTTCTACTGTTCGAACAGCGTGCACTGTAGATGTGAGGTAACAGTCATCCCAGTTTTAAAGAATCTTTATGTTGATTTCAGTAGATGATGGATAAAATAACAGCATGCATATAATGCGTAACAGAATGTGGTCATTTGTTCACCTGAAGAACATACAAATAACTCTCACATCTTAGATTCAAGAGTTAGGTCTGCTCAGCCTCTTCCAAGGAGACTCAGGCCTTTGAAAACAGTAACAGCTTCTACCTCCCCCCTGTATAATTCCCTGAAAAAATATCTTTTTCAGTTTTATAGCAAAAGGATAAGCAAGCTCAGCTAAAGTAAAACTTTGTATTAACTTATTTACTGGCTTTACCTTCTTGACCAGACATGGTCAACCACCTTTAATCTGATGGCTGCACACTAAGATTGTCATTTGTCCAGGAGACAGAAGGTACCTGGGACATATATTGATGAATGAGGTGATGGGGAGCTCCAGAAGCAAGTCACAGGCCAGAGATGCTAAGCTGCTCCCTTCCTCAGAGCGCTGGTGCACAATCAGCTTGGAAAGTAAACAAGCCTCAAATCCAAATCAGCTCTGCAAGTCTGCACCCTCCAGCATCAGGGCAATTACCGATGAGAGCCTCCATGCCAGCACATCGTCACTCACCTCACATACACTGGCACTGAGGCTGCACTGAAGCTGTTTGCAAAGCATGCTCAACTAAGACTACAGGCTCAGGACCCTTCCTCGACACTGAACACCAGTGCCTACTGGGCAGTCAGCTCTTCCAGGATTTCACTTAGTATTTTGAGAGAGTGAGAAAAGACAAGATTACTTAAGTAGATGAGGAAGGGCTAATGTCTGATATTTGAAACAAACAGGGAAAATACCCCTTTGCTTTGCAGAATGGACAAAAATTTTAGTGTGGTTTTCAATTAGGAGGAAGACTTGGGGTGAGGGAAGATCTTAAAACTTGATGGTGATGGCCTTTGAGGTCTTGAATTTATGGAAAAAACACAACAAATGCTAGCCTGACCATGGAATATAGTTTACTAAAACCAGCTGACAGTCAGACGCTACAGAGAAAACATGACATCACACTTCAGCTTTCAGATACGCGGCTTAGTCAAGGTTTCATTCTGGAATTCAATTTCATTGACCATTGAAATTGCATTCCAGAATTGCAGTCTCATTGCAATTTCAATTCTCAGTGAACTCTAAATCTGGAAAGAGAGGTAAGATGATGCTTACATCCAGATTTTTACATCAGATACACTCTGTATCTGCTTCACTGCCACAGGCAAAATACACTCTTGTTAAGCATTACATCACCTTTTGGTACAGAAATCTATGACAAATTGGGATACACCTTGTTTTTTCATTCTCTCTTAAAACTACTTTAAGAAGTGATTAGAAAACATGCCAGTTTTGTATTTCCTGATGTCATTAGGAGCATTTGAAGTAGATGAAAGTGATTATTAACACAACATTGCCATGTAACTCGAAGACTTACACTTCAAGGAGCAGAGGGTACTTCTTTGATGAATCGAAATGGGGAGGCAAAATCATTTGATACCATAGGTCTAAAAGCGAAAAGAGCTTGACTTAGTTCCAGTGAAATAACTCAACATGCATTGCAATTCACATAAAGCATATTTGAGTCCTGCCCTAGGAAAAGAGTCATGCCCTAGGAAAGATCCTAATACATACTGATAAATATTCCTAGTTCATCTAATTTTTTTTTTTTTTTATAGCAAAGTTAACAGAAAGTCTGAAACTGGCAAGTCCAAAATAATAATGATGAAACCTGGGGACTCAACATGCTGTCTTGAAGCAACATAAGCTTGTGTGGAAAACTTGGTGAGTCTTTACAGCAATAAATCTGACAAAAAAGTTTTCCTAGTCAAATTTCCCTCCCAGTCCTAAAACTAAATTCCAAATATCATGAACCTGCCAGGTAGGCTGTGCATGAGAGTTTGTAAGGTGCCCCAGAAACACATCCAATTATATGTTATTTCTCAGGCAACAGTGATTCCCATTCCATCCATGTTATTCTCTCTACCAAATTGGGCTGAGAGTTAGCCAAACACTTTAAATGCAGACCACAGATAAGTTTTGCAAACCAACCAGCTTGATTGTTCACTCAAGAAATTTAAAAGAATGGATGCTGCAAAGGAAGCATAAAACAATGCTGACAGCCTGTACTGAAGTACTGGCTAGAGTGCAAGCTTTACAGAAATTTGTTCAGGCATGAATACGCTCCACATTAAAATAAAAATGCGCTAATCAGCACTGAAAAAATATTATTCTAAACCGAACACATGAATATATATTTTTTCTTTTTTTTTTTTTTTCAACATCCGTGTACCGTATAGTTACAGGTATGGATTTCTTCTTTGACAAGTACATACATGAATTTGTAAGCAGACTTGAGACCTGAAGCAGGACTACGTAAATGGATTTACTTCTGTTTGTGACATTAAAAATAGATTCCCCTTACCCAAAAGCTTTTACCCTGAAGAGATGAAGTAGTAAGAACAAAGAGGAATAAAAAGATGAATACACAACTGATAGCACGAAGAACATCTTTAAACCTCCATCTTGCCTGGAAGATTTCATCTTTAGCCCTAGTAAAAATGTGACTAAAATAAAAGACAGAAAACACAAAGGTAAAGACAGTCATTATATAAATAAGATAAACAGTGGAAGGAGAGAGGCATCAAAAAGAACAGATAACAGTGGAAGAGGGATCTCAGTACAGTTTGTAAAACATAATTTCATTAAGAATATTCATTCATTTTCTCAAGAGCAAGTTTGTCATGAAGAGAAAGGCTAATAGCAAAAGACTGTAGCAAGAACAGTTCAGACAGGCATCAGGCCTACTGCTGCTGACCTGTGTCTACCTGATGTTCCTCAAACGAGGAACACTTCAAGGAAGCTTCTGTACCCTGATGCACAAATTCAGATGAGCAGGGTTAGCAAAGCACTAAGCAGTTGATTTACTAATACTTTGTTCTAGTTTGCCATTCAGAGGTTTATGTAGTTGCTGACCATGAACATACTTTTAAGAATGTGACTACTCAATAGGAATATTTCCATACAGCAAGTCAGAGGTGGTCCTGTTGAAGTGTAGCCTAAATGATTTTGCAAAGAAATTTTTCCATTTATATTCTGTGCCCATTTACAGATAATAATTGTTTCTTTCTTCTGTTATTCCTGCCTACTCACACAAGCCAAAAAGTAATTGTCCTCCCTGTAAGTTAAGACCTATTTGATGAGCTTTGTGCCCTCCCAATAGGTGGCAGTAGGGAACTCGTCTGTTTTACAGGTAATTAACAGAGAACAAAGGAGCTAATGAAAACATGATCATCACAAAAAACATCAAGATATCACACTATGGAAAAAGTGGAAATCTAATCTTAGATTAGAATGTTTGGGGATTTCAGAAAAAAATTGTCTTGTCTCTAAGTGCTGAAGAACTGCAATAATCTCTGCTAAACCATTCAACTTTTCTGTCATGCGTTTTAGCAAAGACCTCAAAGCACTTGGGAAAATGGGGAGAGAAGGGTAAAACATCTTTTAAACTTACCATATCCAGCTACACTAATGGAGCCAATTTTTTTTGAAGGCATTTGAATATCTTTCAATGAATTTTCCAGTTCAGTGTTATTTTCCAAATACCTGATGACTGAAAAAGAGAGTTGATAAGAGTTGAAGATTAGAAACATTATCCTGGAATACGTTAATCTTTTTAAATTGGAACCAGTTTAAAAATTCACTCTGAGGTGATGGCAACCTACACTGCACTCTAAGTTCACTGCAGTCTTTGTTTTTCCTGTAGCTTTCCCTTAATTTTTAAAGTTGATTTCCACATTTTCCAACTAAATGCACCTTTGCAAAAACTGAACAATTATCCACCAAACAAGACATACATTACTCACTGTTTTCTAGCACAAAGTAAAATAATGTTAAATAAAACATGAATAAGTGTACACTGAGCTAGTTTACCTGTCTGGTTAACTAAGATAAAATATCTGAAATTAAAGTTACCCTTTAAAGCTGACATGTTTTAACTATTGTACTAAGCAATGAGAACAAAACTAAATTAAATTTACAGTGCAAATTTCTGGCTTGACACAAGTGATATTTTAAGACAATCCCATACCATTATCATCGCTGCTTCTGTGCAAAGTAGACATGGGCAGTCCAGGACCTGTTAATAGAGAATAAAACCTGCATGTTTGCATGCTGTCTCACAACAAGACCCTTGAAGAGTAATTGGAAGTGGGTGAATCAAAAAGGTTCAGAACTGATTTCCATCCGGTCTGCACATACAGATTTTAAGTCAGTAGGGCCTGAACTCACAGGATCACATACAATATTTAAATTTTCTTGCAGACAACCTATTTGGCTGTGAGATACCGAAGAATTAAACTTCTGCACTTTAACAAGGTCTACCAATCCATTGTGGACCATGGTTTGCAAATCATAAGCCTTCTTAGAGCAGTCACGGAGACTATAGCAGTCTTCTTCAACAGATCACTTCTACAGTCTGACAAAATGATTCCCTCTCTGGTGTCTGTTTCTCTTTCTAGCCCACAGATCATATAAGACCATGGTATCTTAAAAACAACATTTATTTCAAGTTCAGGAGAAATATCAGAGAATGTTATTTTCACCCCTCTGATTAGTTTAGCCTTTGCACTATCTAGCACAAACACTTACAGGTCAAAAGCTCAGAATGCAATCCCAGTGCTTCATGTATGATTACATTCATTAGATTCTTTGAACGACACTACCCATTATAATTTTATACCCACACACGGAAAACTTCTCTTTACCGAGCTTACTGCTTGCCTTGCTCCCAGGAGAGCCTCCAAATCCTTCTACAGATGACACAGCTTCCCATGCACAGCATATTCCCTCAAATAGTACATCTACGTGTAATGCTATATATATATACGGGAACAGCATAGGAGAAAAACAAGTCTTCCTACATAACTTTACCAATGATTTCCAACCTGCTATGGTTGGAACAGAAACTTCTTTCCATTATCTGTCTCTAAAGTAAATACATCATCTCCACTTGGTCAAAAAACAATTGCAACAAAGGCAGTACAATTTGATGGATATGCTCTTACTGTTCATTCAACCTGCTCTGAAGTAGCAGCAGGCTACAACCATTTTTAGCACCTTGCAAATGGCCTTCGATTACAAGTGCAGCTCTTGAGGAGATTCAGATCTGCATAGGAGAGGACTGTTTTGCCACCCCTTTGAGGTCCATTGATAGGTAGGGCTATCATTTTTATTCTTTGTAAATTTTGTCAAGGTGATTTTGAGCGTGGGGGTGAGGGTACATTTTTCTGCTGTCAATGAATGTATCCAAAGATACCAACACATATCATTGTTACGCAGTGCATATCAGGATCTTGATGAAGCAAACTTCCTCACCCAACTAAACAGCGAGTCATGTTTATGTCAATTAATTCGGCATATACTCACCATAACAAACTAGCTGATAATACTGTGCATCTTCGCTGAAGGACACAGAATAATACTGGCATCTTTCTTCATTCAGATCACAGCTAACACATTTAGTAGAACTTGGACTGCTTTCCAAGAGCACTCTGCAAAGTGGACGAGTTTCATTTCAGAGATGAAGGCTGTTTTTTTTTTAAAAAAAAAACTATGCTGAACAAATGTATGCTTTTTTAAAAAATAAGATGACCAAATGAAATAAGATAAAATTCAGGAGTAGAATCCTTATTGACTTAAATAGCCAAGAAAACAGACTTTAAACTTTTGAATTCAATTAATACAGGAATTATTATCACAGTGAAAAAAAACACCAGAGGTTTTGTTTTGGGAATTGGTTCTCTCTTCTCACCCACTATTTCATTTTATCAACCGAATTCATAGAAAAATATTTCACTTATTTTCACAGCTCATACTCCTAAACTGTTTTTAATTAAATATTCCACATAGGACTCCATGTTAGACTTTGAACATCCTAATCTTACTTTCCAATACTTTCTTTTTTGGTAACAAATATTTTACTCATACAGCATAACAAACATCTTACTTATAAAGGTTTCTTCCTCCTGGCATTCCACCATTTTCATTGCTGATGTAGTATCTGTAAAAGCAAAACATATTGGTTATGTTAAGATATTTACAGTACATTACACTATTTAAAGGATTATCTGACATGTTTAGATGAGATTTTTAGTAAGCTAAATGACACCCTTGCGCCCTACTGCCTCCCTATCTGTTTAGGCTCTTGTTACAAGTCCTCCTAATAGAAACCAATAGATTAATTACAATACTTACAAAAAATTACTGGTTACAGCTGCTATGCTGGTTACTTCCCATTCTCCTTCAGTAATAGCTATTGGAGCCTGGAAAAAAAAGAAAAAAAGAGAAAAGAAAAAAAGAAAAAAGAAAGAAAAAAATAAGCAAAGCAAAAAGGGAAAAGTAGAATGTGAAACTCCATGCTGACTAGGAGAAATACAAGTCAGCACTGACTGTCCTACAACTTACTACTCACCTCTGAGCCATTTATATAATGGATGTGCTTGTAACCCATTGCATTGCTGAAGACTTTGTAGTAGGTAGTATTATCGGGTGTAAAGTAAGGGACAGATGGCTGAAACTTGAACACAAGAGAGATATCTATTAAAGCAAACAACAAAATTCCAAACCAAAATGGTAAATTTGGGTTTTAATAGCAGAACAGAAGTTTCAATACTTCAACCAATGCATCATTATATATACTGCAAAGTATTCTGTCTGATGATTTAGCAGGTAGAACCTGTAGCCACTACAATAAAAGTAACTGTACTTAAAATATTTCATTGCTCTTTAAGCAGTAGATTTTCCTGAGTATCAGTATCCTGGTAATGATGTATGCCCTCTCCTACCTCCCTTGAATTTGAAGGCCTACAGGTATTCCTAGTTCCCTCTCACTTTAGGAAACAGTATGCCCATCTACCTCTAAAGCCACTGTTTTATTCTGTTCCACTCTAACATCAAGGTGTAACCTTTAGCAATGTAAGTTTTGTAAAGATACATTTTCTTTGAATTTCCCTTTTTAAAACATATTTGTGGAAAAAGTCCTTTGAATTCTGAATTATTTTTAGTTTGACAGTGCAAAATTTCCCCTTTTCAATGAAAACAAACTGCTAGAAAATGTTGCTAAAGTAGGTGATTTCAAAATGCCAGAGAATCCAAACTGGAATATTTTCATAAGGGAGCTATCCATCTATCAATTGGGACTGATGAAAACGAACTTATTCCTCCTACTGACTGTCTTTTGCATGTGTTCTCATGGTATAGAGAAAAACAGAGGAATGAAACTGAACCAAATGGAAGTTATTTCTGTAATACACGTCCAAAACATCTAAACATCAATTAGCCAATTCACACAATGCAACGTCTCTGAGACGATATCCATTTCTGAAATGAAAAAGCCATTCTGAGCAGGAGAAAGTTCCTCGCCTCTGGCAAGCAATGATGAACTTGAGTCCCTCTAGCTCACATGCTCCCAATAACCACTGCTTCTTCCATAGTAATATTTTTGCATAAAACAACAGGGCAAATATTTTGCTAGCCTCTCCCCTATCACGATCTTGCTTCTTTCCAAGTATGACTTACCTTTAACTCAGTGGGAGAGCTCTACCTTACCTCATGACCTGGTGCCTTATGCAGCAACGCAGAGGCTGCAAAGTCCTGGACATTCTTAAAAGCACTGCTGCTTCCTCTCTATTTGGGGGTGGGGACTATAGATATACCCACACATACACATGTTTACATCCACAGCTTCTATGTGTACATACACAACTGTTTATACGCACACACACGAGTATCCCTGCTCGGTCAAGTGTCATTTTATCCCTAAGTAGATGAGAACAGAAAGGAATAAAGATACTACTCCCCCGTCAATCCTCGCTATTTTCCACTCCCTTTACAGATCCAAGATTTATACACTGAGACTGCCTTTATCCTCCAACAGCTCCCAAGATGTGGGTTGTCTCTTTAAAAGAAAGAAAAAACCCAACAACCTAGTTTAATGGCACAGACTCACATTTTGCCCTCTCATTTTGCACAACTGTTTACAAAGTCTGCAGCTTGATCATCACATTGTCTAATTGTGAAGCCTTTGCTGCAGAGAAGCAAAATGTGTCAGCGTTAAGGCCTTCCTTTCCATATCAAATTTGACAGCAGGTGGGTTGATCTCTCATCTTCATACTGCGGATGATTTCATCCCTGCTGTTGCCTCCCTCTTTGCATTTCTTTAAACTTTCATTTTTGACTTCAAAAGTGAATTAGTGACTAAAGCATAATCAGCGTGTGGAAAATGCGGGAGTGGAAAGTGTACTCTGTGTTCTCATCAAAAACTCTGAAACTCACTTCTCCCTCCAAGTCTGAACTTTTGAATCTCTGCTTCACTTCCCCCAGATCTTCTGTGTAGTTCATTAGGTGCCTACTCCCTACCATGTACGCAGGGACTGAAAGGCAGTCTGGAAAACATCATCCAGGAAACAGTGACTGGTTTGGCAGAAGTGTATGAAAATTTTCACCTGGTCAGCTATATGCATCTTGTCCCCAGGTCCCTCCAGTGGGTATTTTGGATGTGGGAAAAAAATAAAAACATAAGACCGGGAGAACTTGGGATGTTTTTTTGCAACCTGAACTGCTAAAACAGATTTTTGTCCTCTACACACCACCTCCAATCTAATTCAAAAGTTCTAGGATATATTTCTTAATACATTTTATCTCGATAATTCTGGTGGTGGCAAAAACACTGGAGAGCAGCCAAATCAGCATAGCCAACAACTCCAATATAAAGGGAATCATGAATCCTAGCTTCTGCATGCCCCTACCTACCGCTACCAAAGCAATAGGTTAGAATTAAAAAAGGAGTCTGGAAGGAGCTCTCTGCTTTTGGGTGAGCTGAACATGACGCACAGGTCAGGGAGGACAGTTCCGTGCAGCTCCAACCCATGGCCCACTGTCTGCCCAGCCTGGGGCGCTCAGAACCACAAACCCACAACAACGTGTGTGAGGAGGGCAGTCGTGCAGTCCCCTGTGAGATCATTTTTTATATATCCAAAACGCAACTACTGAATGGGTCATGTCTGCACACAAGATCACTACAACAGGCAAGAAGCTCATAAGAAAGTGTCTTAACTATCACAGCGTTATTTAACATGTGGCAGTTTTAGAAACTGAACACTCACATAGCCAATCCAGCCAGTTTTACTTTCTTCCGTACGTTGTTTTTCCTGAGAAAGTAAAAACAAACAATCCCACAAGAATTATGTTTATTTTATAATCAGTCTGTTTCTACAAAGATAAATACAGGGAGGTACTAGAGTAGTACCTTCCTAGTCTCATTTTTTCAGCATCGTGACTCTGACAACCTCATTTTTCTTACCTTTGGACATGTCCAATTTCCAGTAGCACTTGCAAAGTCACAGACTGCGAGGACTGAAAAATTCTGAATTCTTCTAAGCCACTGCAAACAGATCCTTTCATCTGTCACCCATGTTACAACACTCAAATAGTGATCCCTGAAAATAGCAAAAACTGCTACATATTTAAAATTCTCTCTGTATTAATGTACTATGCAATAGTATTCAGCAATTCGCTGAATGAGACTCATTCAGCTTTTCACATTTCGATTGACTCTTCCAAAGACAAATATTGATGAAAACGTAATTATGCTACTTTTTTGTCAATTGCTTTGCTGCTTGGTTATTTTCATTCATACAGTAAAGATTTAGATGGTTTGTGTATACCTGCTTCCAGAAAGACTATCATTAAAGAGTAACAGCCAGACCACTATCCTCTAATGTATGAAATAATAGCTACTCAGGACTGTGCCATGAGTCTCGTATTGTCTGCATCTAGAGGAAATTCTTCTTAATATTAAGTTGAATAGGTCTTGTATTTTGGAGTTTTATCCTTTTCTATGAAATTGGTAGCTTCTAGGCATCTGCTGAGTGATACTGAACTTTGTTCAGTTTAGCATTTATTTCCATTAGTTAGAATGGAGGGAGAAACCATACCAAAAGCAAATGTCACTATTTGAATATTTTACTTTCATCTTCAGAATGCTAACTAGTTGACATAATGAATCAAAATATATGAAAAAAACTGAAAAATATCATTTTCATGAATATTCTTGTATATTATTTTTAAAAGGGCACACATAAAAATTCAGTGGCTTTGTTTACCATTACGATGTTAGATACTCTTCTCTTCTTATTTTAGACATCTTATATCTCCTAGAAGCCTTATGAACTAAAATAAAACAAACCTCCCCTCTAACGCAAGTCTACATTTTCAACCGGAATTTGCACATTTGACTTAGTTCCAAGTTCATGTTCCCCTTTTCCCCAAAGTTGGTTAACAAAAACGTGTGGGAAGTTTTGTGATGACAGTGAATATCTTCGTAACCAAAAATGGGGGGAGGGGAGCAGAAACAGAAGAAAACACTACGATTAGTGTGGATTGATTAAAAATACATGCCAACTGGTTACCAACCACTTTCAAGTTTATTTCTAGACTGCGGTTTAGAAATCATGTTCCATAAATTTTTGCATTCATGTTTGACTGGAAAGTTTGTAGGACACTTAATATTGCTGTTTTGTATTGTAGTTTCAAACAGTATAATTTAGACCAATAAAATTTAAAAAGCACTCTGAAGGGACTTGTTTGGGGGGAAAAAAAAAACGTTGCAATTAATTCAAGGTATACATTAGAGCAGTTCTTCATTGCCCTTCCTCATTTTCTGCTCAGGAAGGATATTCCTGCAATCATTTTTAAAGTTCTCTGTTCTGAAGACTTCTTATTTTTAGGACAGATCATTTCAGACAAGAAGCATCCATTGCCTTCATCCTCCTGTTAACCAAGATGACACTCCTGTATCCCCGATGCCAAAAGTGGCATTTAAATGCTGCATGGATTTCATGCTGGATTGCATTCATGCAAAAAGTTAACAGGTTTTATCTACCATCTTAAGTGGCAAAATACTCAGGGCTGTCCATAAATTCAGTCTTACTCAGGATTTACCTCCAAGGAAGTAAAAATAGACTTTTCCACCATGAGAGTTAATACTTCCCATCATACAGCAATGCATGATGCAAATATTCAATATTTTGCACTTGGAGCAAAAGTATACAACAACAACATTGTCTTATTCTTGTAATTTTTCTTTTGTGCAATTCCCTAAGACAAGCTCCGTGCACCTGGACACACGCAGGACAGAAGAAGTGCTACCTAGAACACCTAGAACGCCGCAAATTAACTATAACAATTATTCGGACTAACAGTCAGGGAACATTGAGGAGGAGGATGAGCAGGTTTAAACCCTCACGTTCATCATTCAAGACTTGATATATCTTTGTATTAATACTGATTCATACAGTGTTACATTCATTTAAAAATGGATTAGGTCCATACAAATCTGGCCTGTGTTATCCAGATGAGTATCAGGTTGGAAGGTATATGAAAGTTATTCTCCCCAGGTTACAAAGCAGCATTGTTCTGCTTTCATTAGATGTTAGCAAAAGATGAAACATAACTCTAAGATAACAGATATCCCAACTAGAACTGATGCAAACATAAAATGCTTATAATTCAGATGTACTGAAATTCTGGAGAAAAAAAAAAAGGTGTTTAGCAGCTATACAACATCAAGCTATTGCAGTGTTACTGTAAAGCTAAAATAAAGAACAACATATTAAAACTTGGGGATCTTGGTTAATACAGATATAGTCATACTGTGTTGAGGGCTGAAATAGGATACCCTCTCTACTCCAACTGTAGCTTTTTGGCCAGCCAGCACAAAATGCTGTTTTACTCACTAGCTAACAAACCTGTTTTGCTTTTTCTGAAGCTCATCAGTATAACCTGTTTTTCCATACCCATCATCTTTTTGTAAGGGGAAAGCCTCTAAAAATGTTCACAATACTGTTAAAAAAAACAAACAAACAAAAAAAACCACCACCACCAGCAAAAACACAGATCTGGTATACCACATTCTGTGGCATGCATTTTAAATCAATTTAAATGCTCTTTACAAAATATCCATACATTTATATCATATTGTACATTTCCAGTGGCATTTGTGAAATACAGTTTTCCATTTACTTTGAAAGGTGCTGCTTTCTACCATGCTTCCACAGAATACAAACATTTTAAATATAAATCAGGAGATAATCACGCTACCTTGCCTTAGCAGGCTATATTACTTTCTACATCAAAACAAAATTGCAGGGAGCCTGCTTCCAATGAAATCAAATCTTCACTTACCATTAAGGGTTCTGTTTTGTCTTTTTTTTTTCCCCCAAAGTGAATCGGAATACATACATTATAATTTGATTATACCAAAACTTGCTCATATTAAAGTTGTGCTGTGAAATGACTTCACCATAGTTAGACTCCACTGAATGTGATGAGCCAAGAACTTGTCACTTTCTGAATATAACATACATGGAATATGCCATCTATATATAATCACTGGGAGGATAATCTCTGTGCAGATTTTCTCTGGTAAATCTTGTTGCTACCAGAGCCACGTGACTGGGTAAAACAATATACACTGAATATAGGGAGGTCACACATAAAAGCTCCTCCTCTCCCAACAGAAACAAGGAAGCACTAAACCAAAATTACTTACCCTGAGTTTATTTCTTCTGGCGGAGAAATTTCAGTAGAATTGAAAGCAGGAAGTGATTGGGTATCCACGATAAAGAATTGCACAGTTGGATTTTTAGCTCCTGCCTAAAAATAAAATGTTTCATTGTCCCTTTGAAGAGAGAACATTCTTGGTGCTTAAAAAAAAAAAAAAGCATTTGAAATTATAGACAAAGAAATGACTATAGACAGTCAGGTAGAACCAGCTAACTTAAACTGTGTGAAAAGACAAAAAATTAGCAGTGTGTACCGCGTGGTTTTCAATGCAGCACTACGAGGTAGTGACAGCAATGCAATCCCTGCACAGGTGCCAGCGCTGGGGGAGGCTCTGGGGAGATGGGCGAGGGCGACGTGCGCAGGGTAGGGAGCGACCGACCACGGCTGTGGCAGGGAAAGCTGAAGGTATCTCAGCGCCGAGGGGACGGGAGGCTGGCCTTCGCTCTAGGGAAACGGTTGTGTCAGAGGAGTCGATCAGTCGGCTGCGTAACCGTTTGTCCTGGAGCTAATTAAGAGCACAGACATCTTTCTGAGCTAGCCAGACCAGCATGGGGGGTGCGTACACGGCTCAGCACTACATAGGATAAAAAAACTTAACAATGAACAAAAAGAACTTGGAAGAGAGCAACTGGCTTGAGCTGGTTTCAGCCCCGGCACCTGGGGATGCCTCGCATCGTGATGGGGAGCATGTCAGAGAGACCAGCAGTGAGAATCACGTTTGTACTGCAGTTCAGCTGTACATTGCAATTGCTGCACTTGGCTAACTGCAATTTGTACCTGCACTGTGATTTAAGTATATTGCTGTATCATACTGCTACATCAAAATCCTGTGCAATGGCAAATAACTTCAAATAAATAAATCTGGTATTAAACATTTAACCCTCCATCTGTGGAAAATCTAAAAGAAGCTGGTCACAGCGTACTGGGCTCAGACACTCATACCATTTGGCCCAGTGTCAACTTTGCCATGAGCAGTGGGCATAAAAGTCAAACGAGGGGGTGAGGAGGAGAAGCATGCACTAAAGACTTCAATCTCACTGCCAAAACTGAAACCACTTGAGGTGTGGGCAATGAAACTCTGTCAGCAGATTCTTCCCCTTCATCCCAACAAAGGCGTCCAACAACTAAAAATAACTAAATTAGCTGAAGAAGATTCTATTATTAGTAGCATACACAACCCTAATGCAAAGTACATCTCCCAAATGCTCTGCACCAGGAGGCAACTTCAGTCCCCAAGAGCTCTTCTTATCTCAACATCTACTTGCCATCTCTCAAAATTTCCTGGTGAAGCAACAAAACCTTAAATCATACTTTTTTCACATTCCCCTGGAGATAATAAAAATACTTTAACATTGCCAGATGCTGTTGACTTCAGAAAGAGTAATCACAGCAAGCTGTTGAGCAGAGACAGACAATATTTTCATTAGCAGAAACTGATTAAATGAGATTCTTCTCTTAATGAAACTGCAGAACAACCATGTTTAATAAATAACACAGACCTTGGGATATGGGAGACTAATGGTCTTTGGATACTGCAAGGTATCCTCAGAATAAAAGGAATACTCCATAAGAGGAACTTCTGTATCATTAAATGATGCATACGCCAGAAAATTGCCACTTGGAGACCACCACAGAGCAGAATGAGTGCCAAACATTTCCTCTGAAAAAAGATGCAAATGTGTTTAAGTCATAATTGATAAATTGGCTCTTATATCTGAAGTACTATTCTCATTAGTTTTTAATAGGATTTTTTTCAATTGAAGTTCAAATAAAAGCAGATACTGCTTTTGGGGTTCTGAAATGAGACATTAAAATCAATGCTTATAGCCTATCCTATGAAGCTAATTCACACATTATGATTTCTAGTGATCCACTCTAAGTTAGACTAACTCATTTCCATTCTTAGATCCTCAGACTACCCAGGTATAAAAGTAGCATAAAATACATGCTTCTGTTAAAATACAGATTTATATTATTTTGAACTTTTCAATGATAAGAAATGAGTTAAAACAGTTATAGTAAGATAGAATAAAAACAAGTTTTACATCATCATGCAAAATAAAATATGCTTGATGTAGTTACCTTCATAAACCCAATCTGGTATTCCATTGAAAATTTTATTTTCTTCTCCATTCTTAGTGATTTGCACAGCTTCTGCTGTTGGTGAAGCTTTTACATAGACATTGTTACCCCAAACATATGCCTGCAAGACATCATGGTGGTTACAACTGCTGACACACTAAGTCCCACTTCCTTCCTTTGCCACACCCAGTAGGATATTTACCTCTACTTCAGATGACAAACAAAAAAGTTTCATTTTGCCAGACATCGTTGATGCTTAACAAACATGACTTTCGAAAACAAATCAAGTGTAGTAACCTAGCTTTAAGCTGAGATGCAAAGCATAATCAACTGTTACAAATAACATGATTACTGTATTGAGTTTTAAAAACTTTGCTATTATTTCCCTTCCGATATAAGCTTATTTTCCTTCATTAGGAGCCCTTTTTTTGCTCATTCGCCTCTATTAGTAGCTTTAGTATTTTGCTAAAACATCGATGAGGGTCTCTGCTGTCTCCAAAAGATGCAAAGATGATGTATTTCTTTAGTAGCACTCAGAACTCCTCTAATTTATTTTTGGCACCTGCCTGCCTCTCCACCCCACTCTGTTTTTTCCCCAACAGTTAAACAACATATTTCTATTTCACAGCTTCACTCCGAGATGCAGAAAGTTCTTTTCAACATCCTTTGCTTCTGTGGTTGGGATCTTTAATCCCTATACCACAAGCAATAAGAATAAATAAACACTACATACTTCTGTGACTGAAAGATCTTTAGAGTAGATCCAACACCCATAACAGGGAACAGGAGCCTAGCAAAGCAGTAGCTGCCACAACTGCCTTGGACTGGGGATGAGGGGAGGAAGAGGACAATGGGAAAGTGTTCAAGAAAAGAGATTCTGATCCTTTAATGCCTTTCACATGCATCCATCAAATAAAACTTACTGGCTTATGGTACGATTAGAAGTCAAAACTCACAGTAAACAGACAGCTACAATGCTGCTGCCTTTGGAAGGGATGAGCTACTGTCTGCAACTGTAAAAACACAAAGTTCCTGTGCATTTGTGCGTTGCATGACTATTTGGACCACTAGGACTTAGAGGAATGCCTTTCAGTTAAAGAACAAAACAAAATACACAAACACACAGAGGGATTCTAGAGTATTTACAGCAACAGTAACCACTCAGCTCCAAAACTCCTTCAGCTACTTTATCTAGCAGTAGGAAGGTTGCAGAAGTCCATGTCATAGGTACAAGAATGACTGTATATAAAAATTCTACTTATCTTTACTAACCAGTTTGTGACCGACAGGCGACCAGGATATACACTGTATATCAGTAGGTAGCAGTTTGTCATCTAAGATGGAACTGGAAAAACAGAAACAAAATGACAAAGCAGTGAAATGCCATTTCATTGCAAGATACTGTTAAAAGCAGATATTTTGTCTGCAAAAATTACTGACCTTGTATTGAAATCGTAGATGTAATACGAAGCTGTGTATGAATGCCTCCACAACTATAAAAGAATTATTTTAATGTTAAGAAAGAAAATATAATTTCACCAAGATTTGCATAGCTCTTACAGTTTGAATTACCACTGAAATATCTGAAACCCTCCTCAAGCTTTTGCTTGAGATAGACAGAACACATTAAACCTACAAGGATAACAAGTGTGCAAGGTTTAAGGAAAGACTAGAGAATCACCACCTCTGGGGCTGTCATTTAAATACTGTGATGGAGGCCACTGACTGACTGATTAAGGACAGAGAGATATAGAGGCCAGAGATGCTGCAGATTTTCAGAAATCCTTCCTTTTGGACCTTGTAGATACATGGCAGACTAATGCAGCTATCTGCAGATAATCCCCCTCCTTCTGCCTTACTGGCAGACTTGCTGTTTTCTGTCTCATCTTCCATGCTGTATTTAACTAGGCATCCTCCTGTTTAGTAGTTCTTGCAAGTCCCAGCAGTATTTTTGTAACAGTTCCTTCAATTCCAAGGTGACCTATTCCCCATTCAGATACTGTCACAGAAATAAATTGTCTCTCAGAAACCCTCCTCTTGAAGTCTGAATCACCGTGGGCACGTACAGAGAGAAAGAAGATGATGATAACATAGAGACATATAAAAGTGTGTTCACTATGTGGGGCTGAAGAGGTTTGATTTAGCCCACGGTGATGACATCCTACAATAACGCTACCTTTTATGATGGTTCTTGAAGATTTGTATGAAGATATAAAACAATATCTTGGTACTACACAAGCAGATGGCTATTACATAAGAAGTGTCCACATCCTCATGATTCATTTTTTTACTTTGTTTATTGCAATAAACATTAATAATAACATAAATTTCAACCACACTATTATATAAGGATTAAAAGACCTTGTTTCAGCATTAAAATAAAATTAACTCTTACGACTGCAGTAGATAAAACAGTACAGAACAATAAATCATGAGTAGATGGGAAGTCTAGGGTAGCTAGAAAAATACAAGGCATTTTGTGATCACTAATGATGCAGTGAAAAGCCAAAAACTTCTGAACAATCCAGGAAGGCAGAAGTAACTGGCTAGCAGTACCTACCATAGAAGCTAAGACTGTAAAAAAGTGATGACTAACTGCCTAGATTGTGGCTGTAACATTGTGATAGGCATTCTTGGACTGCAAAGCCAGAACATACAGCTCAGTGACACAGTCCTCTGGTATTTGCAGCTGCACAAGTTATCCCTGAGCTTTCTACAAAGATAACAGGCACCTCTCTTTAGAGAGAAAGGAGGAAAAAAAAAAGTTATTGGTTTCAGTGTACACACAGTAGGATAAATTAGTGCCCCCATTAGGTTTCCATAACAGTCCTTAAGTGGCATACAGGACCAGGTTTTTATGCCAACTGGCATAAACGTAGGTTGACCTTTGTTACATGGTTCAGCGCCAAGCGAGGATGAGGCATTTTGTTCACATACTTGCTGACAGCAGCCTTCTCTTATGAGCACATACTGTTTTTCATTTTCCTCAGTTTTAAATTGTCCTAGCACCACCAGCCTGCTGTCAAATTGCTGTCTATTGTCTCAAGCCCTTATACTTATCATTTCTCCTTACCTACCCAACTCCTGGGACAGTCATGCTCTTCTACTCTTTTAGCCTATCTGCCCAGATTAATCATTCAGCCTCACTCTCCTTGTGTTATAACCCCAAACCTTTTATCTGGCTTCTTTGTTCAGGCAGTCATATTTCTAATGCCAAGCTCACAGATCCTGTTAAACCTCTCTCTTTATTTTCCAAGCCTAGGGCCTCTGGCCAGTCAGTCCCTGTCTCTCTCTCCCCACCTCCTGCCTAATCAGACTTCAGTGTCCTCCCGCAGACATCCATCTCATTCATCCATCTTCCTGCATTTCCCTTGCTCTCTCCCAGCCCTGTATTGATTCCCACTTTCAAGACCACCTTCTTGCTCAGTCATTCCTGCTTTTCAGTTTCACCTTCAGAGAAGTAAAGCATGTTTCTACCTTTGTATAGCTGTACTGCAGAAGAGCAAACTTCTGGTCAGGAGACAACAGAACTGTGGTTGCTTTGTATTTGTCCTGTCAATAGAGGCAAGAAAGAACAAATTAAGCACTGATTCCAGGGAAACATGCAGAAGGAAATACTAAATTCGGTATCCTTCTGAAAGTCTTATATGCAAGTTTGAATGTATTGTGTGTAAGTCAACATACTAGTGTTGTATTTGAGAAGACTTCTGAGGATTTTTCAGATGTTCCACTGTCAGCATCGAAGAGTCGGATGTCACCATTAGCTGTTTCATGAAGGTACTGATTTCCTAAGAAAGCAAGAGAGATGCCAATAAACAGTACAATAATATGCTTATCAGTTACTTCTCTTTTCCCCCTATGTTTTAAGGCATAAAGCAAAATTCAAAAGTCTGGTCGATATTCTGTTTCCAATTAATGAAAGGATGCATACAGCACAAGAACTTCCACAAAATGTATGCCTTGGGTTCACAGTCTCAGCCTTCTGACATCTCTTTCCTTTGGGGGACTACGCATATCCAAAAGGAAGAGCACCCCATATCCCACTGTTCCCTGAGTATCCTGATGCACAGGAAGGTGACACACTTCGGAGTACATGTTTCTACAAAAACACATAGATGCAAGCAACCTCTTTTAGCAATAGGGGAATGCATCCTGCCATGAACCCAGTGCACATCTAAGGAAAAAAATTGTAACTCTAAGGTACACACCATTCCATAATGGCACCATTAAATAATTCAACGTTTTTCAGTATATAGTAGTCATCTCTGAGCACTCAGATAAGTGCTTACTGAAAGTAGTACTTTTCTTGATATTCATGCTACACATAGAAATGAATTACCTGAAATCCACTGCAAATCATATGTTTTGTACGTATAGTCACCATTCAAATAATTCTGTAGAGTATACGTTTTTCGTGAATCAGGGGTACTCTCTGAAAGAAAGAAAAACACAAGAGATTCTGGTGGTGCTGCAGTTTACGCCACCCCAGCTTCTTAACCTCACTACTAAACAAGTGCTATTGCTGTTGTCTACTGATGTGTTTTAGCTAACCAGCTCTAAATTCCTGGCAGTGAGATGGCACTAAAGCTTTACTGGAAGATTAATTCAGCAACCATAAAATAAAGGAACACCGGTGACTTCACTAAACAAGCTCATGGTAAAAGTTGCACATGTCTTTTCTCCACTGGTATTTTACCTTCAGCTGCATGAGAGCTGTTATCTCACCAGTAAGTCAAAACACCTTTCTGATGGTGACAAAATAAACAGAAGACCTCTGTCCCCTGTACTCCCTCAGAGGAGCACATACAGGTCCTCATGCTTCAGAGTGGTGGATGGGCAAAGTTATCTAAATGAAAGGGATATGGCATCCATACGAGTAGATGTAAAGAGTCCTTGAAAGATATCCTAAAATTAAAGTGGCTTCTGTACTTTATCACATATTATGTAATACTTTCTGTTCATATATCCTTCTAGAATGAATCATCTGCCTATCATTAAACTCAAATTTCATAAATGGCTCAAATATAACATTTAAGGATCAGTAAAATTTTCAGTGATGAACATTATTCTTTTTTACGAAAAGTAAAAAAAAAATTGTAAGTTTATGATGAAATAGCTAGTTAAATATTTATCCTTCTCTGGATGTGTTTTTCACCAAGGTATCTAAGCATCTTAATGATTGTTCCAATTTATTACTATGTTGATTACTATGTTGACTGCAAAATTAAAACCATGTAACTGGGTTACTATAAAAAGACTAAATAAAACCTTGACCCCAGTTAAGCTATTGAGTTTGGTCATCAGCTTCAGTGGGCTGCAGCCACCTTCTATGAAAAATATATTTTTTTCTTTTTTCTTTCTTTCTTTTTTTTTTCTTTACTGGCTGCAGTGCATAAGCCACTATCTGCAAACTCTGAAAGGTTTGAAGAAAAAAAAGAGTTTGTGAGTCATTGTGATCTTTTTCCTCCATAAGGAGAGCCTGCAGTTTTGAAATTTGCATGTGCAATTCCCTCCCCTCTGCCTTTTTTATTAATGGGAACCTAAAAACTACACTCACACAAATCTACATGATCAAGAAGAGAAGCAATTTTTATCTTGGCTCACTAAACCATTCCTTTTTGTTACTACCAGTGCAAATCAAAAGACCCAGGATAAAAACATTTGATAAAAAACATTTGAGTACAGATGTGGTAACTGAGCCGTTGGAATAATGAAGAAATGTGCCCCCATCAATTCTGAGATTCCAGAGTCCTTCAGATGCTCTTAAACAGACAGCCTCCTTCCACACGCTGAAGAAGAAAAAGACCATAGTCATTCAGGGGGGCAAGGGACGGCAGCAAAAAAGCCCACTGCAAAATGATTTTTGTGGGCTAGCTTTCTACAGGTTAAATACACGACATCTGGAACTTGACAGCAAGACATCGTAAGAGTAATGTAATAACTAATATTTTCAAACAACGAGCACATTAAACATATACGGCAGAGAGGAGATAGCCATTGCTGCAGTAAGCGCCAAGAGCCACAACAAGCACTGATTTTAGTTTAAGATGCTCAGCAAAGGTTAAAAACAATTGTTTGCTCAATTTCAACTGAAATTTGACTGTTCTAAAATTCACTAGTCTAGATTTTCTGCTTATGCAGTTTCTGTGAGAATATTAATTTCTCAGGTTAATTATTCTGTATTAACTGAATATTTAATTTGATGAATTATGAACAAGTGTGCATTTGATATTCATGCACAGTTGGCTAGTTGGGAATATCACTTCTCTCCTCCCTCGCTGAGTAAGTGTCACTTTCAATTAGAGGGGCTTCAGAAGGCAACAAATTCTTTCTTGGAAAAGGAGGAGCAATTTAAGACAGGTGGCTGATGAACAGGTTTAGGGATTTTTCCAAAATGCTGAATGTTTTTACCCCTGGTGACATACATGTTCTGCTAAGGTCTCATTACTAAAAATCGGGCCACAATTAAGATTTGTTGGCTGTGTATAAAATTAAAAATTCATTTTCTGTCAACACCTTCCACATAGTAACTGAATATGAAAAAATACGCCAAGCTGTAAGGGTATAGTCTTACAGTCGGAGTATTTTCTTAATTTGCAAGACAGACCACTACCGGTACATTCTTAACTATCCACAGTATTGCCCTGATCTGAGATAGTCTACGCACACTGAATCACCCATTGAGCTGGTTCTATTCCAGGTTCCATGAGAAACAAAACAGCGGAAAGGTTTATTTTGACAAAATAAAGTAGTTGTTGACATTCAAAACCATTTTATTGGATTTGAAGATTGGATGCAGGAGCATGTAAGTTCAGATTTTATCAAAACAGCTTGTTTCACTCTCAGACACCTCAGAGAGACTGTGAAAGCTGAGTTTTCTTACTGTGCATCTTTTTTGACTAGTCAATATATGGGCTATCTTTCTGAATTCCAGATTACTTAACTCTGCACCTCTACCCTATTCTCCCCTCGAGCAGCATAGGTATGTTTACCTCCAACACCATTATACTGGAAATATTTACATAATACCACCTCTTTAAAACAGTAATGACTTAAGTCCTTCTGGGGAAAATGCTCTTAATGTTTTATGTAAGGAGTACTCATATGAAGTTGATGAACAGTTTTGTTTCAGTTTCAGATTTTTTTTAATGTACATCTCTTTTCTCAAGAGACAAAGAAAGGAACAAAGGAAATAAAGAATGAACTGTTGTGTAAGGTATCAGTCATGACACATTGCCCCCGAAAACACTAAAGTTATTGATAAATTACTTTCAGTAAATGTGTCCTTTATTCTCCAGTATCAAGGCACATTTCATTAATTCCTATGTGCAATAAAAAAGAGCAAGAAATCAGCTTAAAAGAGATGGAAAACTATGCAACAGGTAAAAACAGAAGTTTTATTGCATGTTCAATGCTGCCCAGAGAGACTGGAACATCACAACAAGGGAAAGATGAGTGCAAGCATGACACTTGGCAATAGTGAGACAGAAAGGGGCAGAAAAATGATAAAAGTTACAAAAGGTGGACCAGCATGGCAATTTCTAAGTCATAGAGCAGAGCAAGTATAAGAATGATCTGAAATCTAAGAATGTAATTTTGAAGCACAGCGAGACACACAAGAAAAAGTTGACTGGTTCAGCAGTTTGTCAGAGAAGTCAGTGATGTTTCAGGCTATTTTTTCCAACCTTTCTTCCTTCCTGCTTCTCTTCCAACATCTGTAAGAAGATATCAAAACCTCTGCCCTCATGCCCAAACTCCTCATTGCTGCTGGAGATATGTAACAATTGGAGCACAGAAATGAATTTCCAGCAAAGAAGAAAATAAAAATGACTCTACTGGGTCAGGCCAAAGGTTCACTTAACCCAGAATCCTGTCTTTTAAGTGGCCAATGCAGGACATCAAAGAAAGAAAAAAAATAATGGGTGATCAGAGTGGCACTTCCCCAAAGCATTCACGCTGCAGTCAGCTCTCTGTGGCCAGGGAGACTTCCTGAGACTGAGCTGATCTGTAATTTTGTCATCAATAGCTCTAGATTCTCTCTCCAGTTTGTCCTATCTCCTTCTAATTCATGTAAAACAAGGAAATAAAAATAGCCGAAATGTTCTACAGACAGAAAACCACTGCTGGTAATTTTGTTTATACCTATAGAAAGAAAACATTTCCATTCTCTCTCATTCTCTTCACTAGCTAGAAGAGTAACATATCCACATAGATGGCCAAGACTAAGAGGATCCTGTAATGCAGTACCAGTGCATGAATAAATGGAGGAAAAGAATAGCTGGAAAGGTTAGATTCAAACTCAAGGTCTGTTTGGCTAGACAAGTCTACAGCATACACACAACTGGGTGATCTAACATACAGTATCTCCCATACAACATTGCAGAGAATTTCAATCATGATTTTGACTAGAGTCACGTGAAGCTACATTACTGGAATTAACTACTGCTCACTGCTTGAGTAATGGTTCTCTCAAAAATATATAAACTCAAGATTCTTATCTAAACCTAAACTTTTAAATCTAGATTTAAAGAGATTCTACTTCCAAGATCAATTTCTAATCCATAGATTTAATGTTCACTTACAGATTTCCTAGGTTTCTGCCTGAACACCCTTAAACGTAAGGCCTTTTAGAAACTAGGAAAATACCAGACCCCTTATTCCCAAGAAAACTGTGACAGATCACAGCTGCCAGATTCATTCATTCAGCTTATGGCACAGGTCTACAAATATGAGGGTCGTGTATCAGCCAAAAGCCTTTCTGTATTTTTAAACATCCTGTTCAATTGCAAGCAGGGTGTTGACATTGGCAACAGATACTCCTCCAAACCATCAAGTCACAAATCTGCTTAGCTGAAGACAGACAGCAGCTAGCATAAGCAGGGGAAGGTTGGAGATATGACCATCTCCAACAGAACAACGATGAGAGACTTTCATTCCTCCTCTTTTCAGTTATACATTAACATGGCTTCAGGGAAGATCTGCAACCTTATCTTTCTTGAGTCCTTGAAGCATGAAGCTGGCTCAGCAATCCCTTTGAGTTCAAATTCAAGATGATGACAAGAATTTATTGAACTTCTCCTGCCAGTAACCCTTAACATCTACTTATGCCAGCTTACTACCAGCCCTAGTTATACCTGACTCCCCAGTTAGGCATCTGACTCACTAAGCAACCCCAAGCACCCTAATGCCACCAGCTTCCCCTGCACCCACTGCATTTTTCCAACCTGTTCTACACACATTCCTACCAAAAGAGCACAGCGGCCCAAGCGCAGTATCATCCAACCATGACAGTGACGAGCAACCTCCTTTAACAAATATCTTACCCTCCAAGAACTAGACCCCTGAGTGAAGGAACCTGGCCTACAACCAGACTACTGTATAGGTCCCCACACTATAAGGTGGTTTCTGATTTGCTCGTGGCAGCAGAATGATGCTATATACTGTACTGTCTCCTTTCTCAGTACCACCTACCCTTCCTCTTGCTCCTGGTCTTCCTGTTCAACTGGCCAGAACAAGAACGGTGAGCAGAAAAGAAGCAATGGTGTGTAGCCACTGCATGTTTCAATCCACCCTTTGTACAAGAAGTTTTAGAAGGAAAATAAGTGGGAGAAGCATAAATAAATGGAGAAAGGTGAATCATAAGCAGAGAGACTATGCTTTTTGAAAATGTTCATCCCTTAAGGGTAACTAGTTGCTGCTACAGTCACCTCTTGAAGAGCTCCTCAAAGAGTAACAACACTTTCATCAGCAGACTTCAAATACTACTCCCAAGGCTATTATGAGATTAAACTGTCAGATGCAAGCAGACCCATGTGGTTATTAAATACAGACCAACCTGCCAAAATAGGCAGTGATTTCTAAACAAAAGAGTAAATAATTTTGTACAGTCACATTTCTGGTTGAAGACCCTCAAGGTAAATACTGAAGGGTTGCACCCAAATTTAGGGAACACTTTTACAAATTTAAGTCTAAGTACATAGCTACATAGCTGCAGGGAAGGAACAGAAGCAACAAGTTCTACTTCCCAGGCCTGCAGTCTAGTCAACAAGCCAGAACTCTTCTTCGATGGCGCAATTTCACAGCTTTTCAAGTCACTGAAGCCCATTTAACAGAACCCAAACTAATTTTGTGCTGAAGGACTGGTAAGCTTATGAAATAAAAGTATATTCAGAAACACGGCAGGGAGAGGAGCAGCGGGCCAAAGGAAGTCCAAACTCAGTATCTACGATATCAATAATTATTTTCATCCCTTGCACAATGCTTTAACCACTGAGATGAAATAAAGACTTCATTGCAATTATAGTTACAATTACCTTTATCAGAGCTGACTTTGATTTCACTTAGTCACAGTCATGTGAGCTCCTCCTGCCCCATCCCACCCAATTTTGCCACTCTTCATTCTGTGGTTATTCAGGTCAGTGGCTGTACTGACCTAAGAGGAGTACTCACCTGACCCACATGCACAGTTAGCTCATTAAACCTGTGTAATTAAACCATCAGTGATTAAGTGTTCTGACCTATAAAGGGGTAATTATAAGTAAGTGCACCACCTGTATACTCTCAGGTAATTGAAAACACTGGTATAGCACCCTTCTTTCGAAAACTCAAAAGCATCCTGCAGTTGTTGAACTTGCAATGACCGCAGGTGCTACTCAGGCTTCATTGCTAGCCTGATTTGGGAAGAGTCAGAACTTCAACTTTTGAAGTGGGATGTCTCCATCTCCATTCTTATTTTATCCAAAAGGCCCTGGTGAACTACGTGGGTGTGTTAAGTAATTAACACCCATTAATTTGAGTTAAGGGTAAGAAGACTGACACATTGCCCTACTCTTTTGTAACAACCAAAATGGCACAAGCAAAGGCTGACAGAATAGTGATATTCTGTATTTCCTCCCAACAGCAATGTTTCTTTAAAATACATACCTACTTGCTATATAACCCAACGACAGCAGCCACTTCTATAATAAAAGTATTTCTAGGCAACAATTTACATCATGGAAAAAGCAAACCCACTTGATTTTCAGTAGGATATAGCATCAGCAATTAAGTATAAAAGCAGAACTCAAGCAGAGTGAGGGCTGCATACTGAATTCTTTCAGTTAATATGATGCCTGTACATGTGCACCTGGTAAGTTACCAAAGATCTTTTCTCTTGCACTCCCCAACTTCCAAGACTACCTAAAAACATTCTTAGCTGTCACTTCAGAAATCTTCTTTTTTTAAGATAAGTGGCAAAAACTGCCCTAAAATCAACAGGAGAAGAGACAGTCGGCACTCAGAGATCTGGACTACAAAAGTTTCTAGTTATTGTTACATTATCAATGATGGAGCTGGATTGCAAAAAAAGGTAAGTTATGCCATATGAACAGTAAGTACAATAACAGATTTTGCCTCTTTAATTGACACACAAATAAACACCAAACATTTCTGTGCACATAGGCAATGACTGTGTTCACTCCTGAGTACACTGTCAGTATATGCCTTAACACTTCTTGATATGCACCTTAAAACGAGACTGCCTCATGCCAGGTCTAGGAAACACAGTGTTTCCCTCGAGGTCTGCAGGACTAGCTCTACCTGTCCAGACCGCACAGCTGTTAATCATAAGAAAATAAAGAGACAACCAGATTAACCCGCAGCTCTGCCCAACCAGCTGGGAGCAATTCATTGCCAGATGAGGACTTAACGAGGACTGTTTTATATTAACATCCAGGGCCACAGTGTCAACCTGGAAAGTACAAGCTGATCAGGGTACAAATATGTTCAAATCCCTCCCTGCTTTCCTGACCTCTGGAACAGTGCTGTGCATTTAACACGGGGGGGGGGGGGGGGGGGAGAAAAAACACCCTGTTGTGCAAACAGAGCATAACCTTATCTCGTCAATATACCCTGCAAAATTGACGAACTGGCGTTTACTGCTGGCTGTACAGTTTTCAGTTTTGATTGGAAAATGAAGTGCTGAGTACGGTACCGCTCATGCTAGAACTGTCTAAGCTCACACGGGAATTAGGGGACATTTCCAACACCCCCCCCCCCAATCCTCCCCAGCGAGCCCCTCTCGACTAAGCACCTCCTCGTGCCGGGGACCCGGGAGCAGCAGAGCCCGCAGCCCCGTCCCCGGCAGCACAAACTTCCAGGAAACTTTCCCGGGGGGGGGAAGGTGCTGCCCCGCAGCGCCCCGAGCCCCAGCGGGACCCCCGCTCCCCCCCGGCTCCCCGCGCACTCACTGCCGGTCAGCAGCGCCACGGGCACGGCGATGGCGACGACGACGACGGCGGCGCCCAGGAGCCCCAGCAGCCACTTCAGGGCGGTCTGCAAGGAGAAGCGCCCGTGAGGCGGCGGCGGCGCGGCAGCAGCCCCCCGCCCGCCTCCCCGCCCCCCCCTTACCCACCCTCATGTCGCGGCGGGCAGGCGCTGCCGGCGTCGGCGGGGCAGCGGGCGCCGGCGGCGGGCGGGGCCGGGCGGAGCCGGGCGGGCCCGAGCGCGGCCCGCGGGCCCGGCGGCGGCAGGAGCAGCGGGCAGGAAGGCGGCAGCCGCGGGCACCGGGGGCTCGGGCGAGAGCGGGGCCCCGCCGCTGGCTTTTCACCCACGCTGGGCGTTTGGAGCTGCGGCTGCTGCTGCGGCTGCAGCTTTGACACGTGGTGGGAGGTTCGGCCGGGGAGGAGGAAGGACCCTTGACACGAAAGGGTTTAACTGGGAAGTAGGTGACGCCTTGCAGGAGTCCCAGAAGTGAGAGGCCCTCAAACGCTGTGGCAAAGCTCCTGGTGGTTGAATAGCAGCAGTATTTCAAGTTTTTTTCTCTTTGAACTTTTTTCTTTTACAATCAAGTCCTGGAAAGACTGATAAAATCGCACTTAAGAAAAGGTTTATATTCACTTTTTTGTCACTGGTTCGTGGCATAGAAGCTATATGTGTGCATAAGTCTGCAAAAGGGAAGTTTAAACTGACACCAGAAAAGGAAAGTATGGCTTAGGATAAATGTTTTAATCTCAGGTCTGAAGATGACCCTGGTTTATCAAACCAGACAATTCCTTTCCCAGTGGAAGAATTTTGAGTGCGAGTGTTGAGGTAGTAGGCCTGAGTGGAGAAAAAGATTGAAAATAACCTGTAAATCAAAATTAGAAAGCATTTCATTGTATAAAAGATGAGCAAGATGAGCATCACCAAATAATCAGAAAGCTGTGGGAGTCTATGAAAATACTTTATGAGAAGAATTCTAGCCCAAAAATACAATTACTGAGCTAGGTCTACATTAGCTCCCCCCCCCAATTTTCAGAACACGTGGTAAGCACTAACCAGTCCTTACCAGAGAGATGTAGGTATTTTACAACTTGAGAAATAGAACAAAAAAGTATGTGATCTGCTGAAGCAGTGAAGCCATCTTCAAGAAGAGAATTGAAGCCAAGGTTGATAGAAAGTGGTCTTAGTCTTGCCTGGAAATACTTGTTCAGAGATTCTGGTAAAGTCATGCTGCTTGTTTCTTCATTCTGCTCCTGCAGATTGAGCACAGCATTTTGTATTTTGCTGCTGTTCCCTAAGTAACAGCTAACTACATCTGCAAAGTGGGCTAATAACTTCTTATCCTTGATATATCACCTTTAGAATGACCCAAAGTATTTTCAAACATTAAGACTTTGTCTATGTGGAAGGTAATAAGCACTGAGCTAGATGTAAATTTACACTATGCTCACTACTGTATATCATTCTCCTTGGAGGTTTTGGTCACTGCGGGGTATGAATTCACACTGTGCTAGCTATACCATCTTCCCATAGGACTGCCTTTAGTGTGCCCTCACGGTGCTTCCATGCAGTTCAGTGTGAGCCTAACATGTAGTGTCTAGCATGCTGCAGATTCATAGCTTGCTTAGCACTAATTTCTGTGCATAGATGAGTCTGAATTGGACTGGTAAAAGTAAAATCACAGGGGAATGGCTGTCTGTCACATTACTTTTCAAACCAGTATCCCATGTATGCTCTGAGAAGTATGGCCAGAGTTTCAGAGTGTCTCATTACAGCTCCATCTGAATGTTAAATATATATCTAGTATACTGTGCCATTAAGGCAATTGGTCCTGTCTCACCTTACCAGCAACAGTTAAAAAAAAAAAAAAAAGAAAAGATAAAAAAGCCTGAGGTGCATTTTTCTTTTCCCAGTGAGTAGGAATCACAACATATATATATAGTTCAATCCATCTGTGCTTTCTTTTCAATGCTCAAAACATTTAAATATTGACCAATCATCACTGTGTCTCAAAGTACAGTATATACTCAGTTTTGTGATCAAATGTACCTTAATGCCACCTAGCTTTTCGTAGCTAATTTTCGGTTTAATAATGTTTTGGGAGATTTTCCGCAAGGTTCCAGTGCTTCTCGTTGATTAATTCTAAGAAGAGAAAAGGCCTACACAGACAACGTACATGCCTAACTTCTTGCTAGTTGCAGGGGGTACACAATTCTAAATGCCTTTGGAAATCTGGATTTAGGCATCTAGACCAAGATGTCTAATATTCTGCGGTGTTTCTGACTCCAAGTGTTGCAGAGAGGCTTATGGCATCAGATTCTGATCTCCGGACCACCTAAGCGATCTGTTGAAAGCAAACATAATGGGGAACGTTCTCCATTTAGTTGCAGTAGTAGCTAGCAGTGATTCTGGATGCCTCTATGCATGTAATCATGCTGTAATCATTCTGTGTACATGTAATGATTGTGCTGCTGGTGCTCTGTTAGATTGTCTTTTGTGACAGTCTGAGACTTAAAAAGTTGCTCTAGCCAGATCTTTAAACTCCTTTATACCTTGAGTTGTTTGGGTTTTTTTTGCTATCGTGTATGTATTTATGTGATGCCAGGATTAAAAAACTGAATGACAATGGCTATTATACAATAAAATTTGAGAAACCATAGTTGTTCATCATCTTGTATGCTGAATATAGAAGTATTTATAAAGAAAGCAGGTTGTGCAATTAAGAGGTGCTGCTTACTAGAAAGAAACAAAGTACAGCTTTCAGCCTGAACTATGGGGAATTCTTTCCCGAACACTTGGTGGACCTGCGAGATGTGATGTCTCCTTCAGATTCAGTAAAACTCAAGACTTTGTTATAAGTCTGTTTATTTAGTTCAGTCTTCCCTCCAGAAATATTTGCCTAAATCAAATAGGACAAATGGAAAAACTAAGCTTTGCTCAGCAGGACAAAAAAATTACTGCTTGGGACTAAATGTATGCAATCTGCATTACAGATGCAATCATGTTACAGATGTCTCCATGCGTAGCTATGGGGGACATAGTCTGTGCTGGAGCAAGTTTTATATTGATATAGTGGCTCAGTTCAGATGTCCTTTTAGGAAGAAGGCTGAAGGCAAAAGTGCTGTTAGCACTGAAGAGTGTTGAAGTTCTACTTGACTAATGTATGTCTTTTGACACTATATATACCAGTGATGTCTGGAATTTTTCAGGAATAATTCCTTTTTTTTTTCCTTTACATTTTGAGGCCGAAATGGCATTAGGACAGTTTCTTAATTCCTCATTACACCAGTTCTGTTTGGGATGATTGCGAAGACACAGCTGACTGTAGATCAGGAAAAGAAATTAGAAAAAAAACACACAGTTTTCTTCCACTGTTATGTCATTGGGACAACTACTACAACATGATTAGTAGCAGCTGCCACTCAGTTCTTTGAAGTTTATGTATTTTTCTTTTAAAATGAATTTCCTGGCAACTGAAGATTCTTGCCACATGTCCTCAGAATGGTTAGAGTATCTCAGGTTTCCTTTCAATTTTATTCTGTTCAGAGGGAAAAAGATTTAAAAAAAAGAAAATCGAAATAAGAGATTTAATTTTGCCTAAACATGCTTATTTCTCCAGATGCTTAGCAAATAGAATGGAAGAGGACTCTCAGTATCTAAAGTGCAGTTAATAAAGGAGATAATATTGGGATTTTTTTTTAATATAAAGCTACCTTGAAGTTCTGGGCAGGTCATGTGTAGACACACACAGAATTCTAAATACATGCATGAATTCACTTGATGATATGTAATGTAGAAACTGCACATACACAATGGGTTCCAAGTATCTGGGCCAGTGGTACTGTTTTTACACAACTTAAAGAAGGCGTAAGGTTCAGTTTTCTAGTAGACTGCGTAAGTCAGTGTGTAGTGAATGAAAACAAAAAACAATTAAGTTTATGCACCATAAACTGTATCTAGAACATGTTTACAGCCTATTTCACATAAGTCAGTGCTCATAGCTTCACTCTTTTGTAGACTTAAAACTTATATTGCAAAGAGGTATCACAGCAGTGCCATCTTTTATAGCATGTCAGTCAAGACCCTTAGGGCATTTGATTATAATGAGCATTGGACACTTTTGGTCCTCAAAGGAAGAGGATAAAACAAAACTTCATGTTTCTGAGAGGGCATGAGTGTGTGGCATTGTAGGTAATGCTGAAACATGCTCCTGAGCTGTGCTCCCTTAGGCATTTGCACTTCCCTTCCTGTATTTGCAGAGAGCACGTCAAAGTCCCTTCATACGAGCACCAGCACTGCAGGAAATGCAGTCAAAGTAACTGACAACTGTTAGTCCATTGACTTTGAAAAACACCTATTATTTAAAAGGAGTCTCAGGGCAGCTCTGTTCCTAAATTTCTCTACAAATGTAGAACTCACAGCATGTAAAGGCTAGAATCATCTCTCTCCCTTACTAGAGAATAAAATTAAGATGAAAACACAAAGAGCAATTCTCCTCAGGCTTGACTGCTGCTACTCTTCCACCCTCTCTCAGCCTGCAGACATGGACAGCTATTGTCAAGTACAGACACCATTCTGTTTGAATAAGTGACTGTTACTTCTCCCTGTATTTGTACCATTCACTGAATTACATCCAACATTTACAAGAAATATTCATCACATACCTCTTTTTTGATCCCATATGAACTTGTTCTGTGATTTCAGTATATAACTCCTACTACTGTTGAGTTAAAACATGTTTGGAACTCCTGGAACAGGCTCAACTTCATCTCACTTCTCTGAAGACAGGGTGTCTTTCAATTCATGCTCTAGATTGAGACTCAGAAAATTAGAGGTTAAATGTTTTTGCTCTGTTCCAAACAGGCTGCATAACTTTGAGCAAGTCACTTACATCCCTCTGTTCCTAAAAACATGCCATCTGTAAAAATGGGAAGACCAGTATTTCCTTAGCTGACAAAGCCATCAGGAGATGCCCACACTGGTGACAAGCACCATAGGAAAGTGGATTTGTCACTCAGGAATCCTGTCATTCAGAGTACTTAATATTCTGGACATAATGGAATGAAACATTTTAAAGACCATTGCTCTATCAATATACAGGAATGGAAGAATTAATTGTTTGCACACTTACAGCCTTGCTTATATAAAAATGGAACAATTTCATTCCATTAAAATCAACTGAAACATCCACTGTATGTAAAGAACTTTGTACATGCCCCACAGCAAAGCCTTGTTATATGTACCTTAGTGTTTCCTTTATGTACTAATATAATTGTCATGGGATAAACCTCTGATGCTGTTAGGAGTTACCAATTTGAAAAGTATTTACTTTGTAATTACCACATGGATCCAGTTGTGCGTAACTGAATAGCAATCTTTTGCAGTTCCAGAAGGCCCTGGAACCAAACCACTCTGTGCAAGTGAGGTTAAACAAACACCACATTTATGCATCCTTTTTCCCCTCTTTTTAATCTCCAGTGGCATTTTGGATACTATGAATTTGTGGGGTTTTTTTTTTAGAGCAAAGTTCTATTGAATTTTATTTGTTTTTAAAGTTGGGATATTAGAAAAGCTGCATGTTGCTGTCAAAAAGCTGTTCTAGATGCCAACTTGGGTATGATCGATACTAATCTGAAATTACAGAATATTGGTTCCTGTAGCACACTGGGAGAATAATCTAATCTTATTTTTCCATCTGAACATGGGAAAAAACTTCTTTACTGTGAGGGTGAATGAGCACTGGAACAGGTTGCCCAGACAGGTTGTGGAGTTTCCTTCCTTGAAAATATTCAAAAGCCGTCTGGACACAATCCTGGGCAATGTGCTCTAGGTGACCCTGCTTGAGCAGGGGGGTCAGACTAGATGATCTCCAGAGGTCCCTTTCAACTTCAACCCTTCTGTGATTCTGTGAAATTCCAGACTATTAGTGAAAGTTTTGGATTCTTTTGTAAAACAAATGTGACACAAAATAATGCTAGTTATTTCTAATACTAGTTTCTAATACTAATGCTGTAATACTATACTATACTAAACTAGTACTAGTGTAAGTTACAGGTTCCAATTCTGATCTGACAACTCTTCTGCAACACGTCAACTTCTACTATGTTCTATTATGTTTTCGTCTTACTCAAAATTCACACAGGTCTTTTTTGAAAATCATTATGGAGAAAATGTCACAAAACAAAATACTGATTTTGTTGTATCATTCCAAACAAACCAATTCAAAGTTCTCAGTAACGCTACATATTAGAATAAAATAAAAGGAAGTGCTTCAGACAGGCACAAGGGGAATACACATAAAAAGTCAACAGAAAAGAAGCTTGAAAAAATTTATTTAAGGCTATCATTTAATATCCTTAAAGCTTAGCCTTTTTATAACAAAGGTTTCAAGAGGGATATTCACTTCTCAGACATTTGTAACTGCCAGCCCCTTACAAATAATGCATATAATTGGTGATCGAATCATTTCTATGTAGAAGTCAACTTTATAGAAAAATAATTTCATGATTAAATGTAAATGGACTTATTTTGGTTCTAATAAATGGAAATTATGAAGATGTGGAACTTTCATAGTCTTAAAACTATTAAGGTGGCTGTCCCTTAGACAAGAGATTTTCCACATATAATCCTTTGGCAACACTAAACTATAGTACAATTATTTCCTGGCATGCAAGGTGACATAGCTTTATGCTACACCCAAAGTAAATGACAAAATACAGATTTCAGAATCTCTTAATAGCTGGCAGTTGATGCAGTGAAGAAGATCTTCATTTATCCCACTTTTATTTTGTTTTTTTACTGGTATTCTCCCAAAAGGTCCCTGGAAAAAAGAAGCAGCAGTAATTAGGACACCTTATAAATTTCTTAAGATTTATGAAATATGTGCAGAACATATTTTTCTCTGGTTAAGAGTTAGCAGATGTTAGTTCCACAAACCCCTCAATGCCTCTCTTCAATAACAGATTGAAGACACAATTATTTCTAAAGGAAAAGCTTTTTAATAGTTTCTAATAGATGTTTTCCTTACATTATTTGTTTCAGTGCTGAACTACAAACAAACACAAAAACATGAAAATGCTAATCAAAACTATAATTTAATTATAGCTTCCAAATTTTTTTAGATAGTATTTGTTGTTTTAGATTTCCAAAATCAACTAGTGATTTTGGGTGCTTCAATCTTCAAAAGACTAAAAGTAATCTAATTTTCAGAATGGGCATCCAACATTCTGGAAAATCTGGCCACATATGTCTCTAGTTAGCATTTTATTATTTTTGAAACTTTTTGCTAATGTTAACAAACAATCCTTAATTCTTAACCCATTCACAAAGCTTGGTTAGAAAATGTTTTTCCAACATTTGCCTATGCATAGGCAAACTAAAGCAGAGATTTTTAAATAGTCAGCCATCAGGAACTCCAATTACAATACCCTATTCCCTAACTCCAAGCCACAATTTAGGGCAGTCTTTTACATCACGGTCTTCAAAAATAATCGATTTAGTATCATGTTACCAATAAATATTTCAGATTTTATAATGCTCATGCAAGTAGCATTCAGTGGCAAAACTCCCCTCAAGTTAAATAGCAAACTAATAGGTTCACCACTGATGCAAAATATAGACTATATTTGGAATGATTTCTGTTTATAGTGTGCTATCCTTGTTCAGCACTGTCTCTAATATAAAGTTTGTAATACATTTATAGATATGTTAATAGAGAAAAATAAGCTGTATTTTCTCTATGTATGACAAGTACATTTAAACCCCCAGTATATTAAGAATTAACATGATCAAAATTCAAGCACCTTTGGGTAACTTTTGTGTTAATCAGCCATTTTAAGAACTCTTTGGCAGCCATGTCATCAAGGATTTTGTTGATATCACTCGTGAAAGTGCCGTCTGCATGTCTTCGGCCCATTTCTTCGGCCACAAGAGCTTTTTCTGGGAAACTTCAAAGGGAAGAAATTATCAAACAATTTGTAGATCAAAATAAACAAACTGCTTAAAAGGGCTTCCTTATAGAATCTAATGCACTGTATGTTTCTGGTAGTTGCAAGGATTGGAAGTTTGATCCTGATGTTATGGCTCAGTATAAGATTATATACATCAGAACACCTTCTGATGCATTTTTTAAATAATAGAAGGCAGGATAGAAGTCTCCCTTTACCAGGTAGAGACTTTTCCTTTAAGTGAGCCTAAATTCCTCTCAAGCATGTTTGAAAAAGCCAGACATATAAAAACATACCTCAGTCTGCACCCTCTATGCCAAGTGGACTAGGCAACAATGAAATTCACAGTAGCTTTTCTAAGTCATTATTTAAAAAATACTATAAAATACTATAGCCAAATTTTTATACAGTTTTTTACTCTTCTAATTGGACATACAAGGTCTTAGTTTCATGCTTAAAATTGTTTTGCATAAACATTTAGACATTAAGAGCAGTAACTCTTTTTTTTAAATAACCCTATTACAACATCAGCATTTTAAATTTTGAATCAGATCCTCACTCTTGGCTCTGTCCCTTTTTGACCACTGGAAAACCATTGTACCAAGAGCCTGATTTAGAAAGTTTTCCTCTCTTGTTTCATCCCATCAAATATAGGGAGATTTTAATCAGTTCCAGTAAAGTGGGCTGATACTAAAGAACACTGTGCTTCATGACCAGTGACAGGCAGAATGGTTCCTTTCATGCAGTAATTTAGCATGGCAATTAAGCTCTTTCAGGCAAGTCCATACAAAAGTTTGACTGCAAATACTACTAAATATCAAGAAGCAGGAGGGTAGTCTACATTTACTTGTCCATCTAGGTTTCTAAACTCAGTTTATCACAGCTAGGTTGTAATCTCTCTTTCTTACAAATACTAAAATACCTTATTTCTGCTCTTGAAAATAAAGCATGACAGAAAAAAAACTGCAAATCTGAACATCGCTATGAAGTGACTCAACCTTTCCCCTCTCTTTATAGCTGACCTTATTCATTTAACTCTATTTTTTCAGGAAATAGTCATTGTTTCCATAGTTTACTTTTACCTATTTACTCTTCCTTGACTACAACACACAATCTTGTCTTACAGATTATATTTTATTGTTGTCATTATTTATTATTTTATATAGTGCGAGAAACTTACATAGTACTTTACAACTGGGAGAATATATAATCAGAGGCTGAACTGAAATCCCTGCCCCGAAGAGCTTACAGTCTAAAGGCACAAACAAGTACAGAACAGTTAAAAGGGGGGGAGTGCTTGTGCATGGTGCAGCTGCTAAGCCATGCAGAGTTGGAAATATGATGAGATAGAAGGTGCCTGGAGAAAATTAAAGGTAAGGGTGTTCCAGGTGTAAGACTATCATGAAGGAAGGTATAAAGTCATGAGAGAGCAGATGAAGAGAATAGTAGGTTTGAGAAATCTGCAATGAGTGTATGGAGAACAAGTTATGAATGAAAGAAATCAGAAGCACAGGGCAAAACAGTGGAGCACAGAGTCTGGGGAACCTCGAACATAGCAAAAGAAGTAGATGTGTCTTAGAAAGGAAAATATGTCATGGTTATAGGAAATGATGGTTATTTTGGCAGCAGCAACTTAGGGAGACTGGAAGATAGGAAGAAGAAAAGCAGTCATCAGTAACTGCTGGGTATGGTCACCAAAGCATGGGGTACAGCTGTGGTGGCAGGGACAAGAGCAAAAATTTAATTTTGGAAATATTGCAGGGGAAAAGATTGGCTGCAAAGGGGAAAAAAAGAGAAAGGAATTTAAGATGACACTGACTCGAGTCATCTCAATGGTGGTTAAGGAGACTGTAAGCGATTTTATGTGAAGGCAGAAAGGTGGTAGTGAGAGGAAGGTCTGGTTTAGTTTTAGATGTGTTGATCTTAAATATAACTTGACCTTACAGAGTGTAACAGCACGCTGAACAGGTTTGTTTTAGTCTGTATTTGAACTTAATAATTTAAAATGGTAGTCTAACACCCACACAATATCTTCTATTACAAAAGAAAAACATGAAGTACAGCAAGAATGATCAAATATACATTAAGATTTCAACAGACTTGATTTCTAACCCCAAAAGCAAGGCAAAATTTAATAATAGGAATGGATGGATTCTTACTCTCTTCTTCCTCGTCCATTCACTAACCAAGCAATGAACTCTTTGGCAGCTTGACCTTCCAAATAAGAGGTGATATCACTGGTGTAGGTGCCCTCAGCATGTCTCTCAAATTCAGCATGACGCTTGGAGATCCCGTTGCTGAAAGAAGAGCAATACTCTAGGATCAGACTGTATTATTGTTTAAATTTTTTCTCTTCTTTTTGTCTTTATTAATTACTATTTCCCACCAGACTAGCATTTCTTATTAGCAAAAAGGGATTTCTTTCCTTCTCAAATTACTCCCAATATTTTCATTTTTAAATTCTGAAGGCATTTTCTGTGCTATGCAATATACAGTTGTGCAGAGATACCTGAACTATTTCTGACCAAGTTAGATCAGGTGCTTAAGGCAAATATAGCTGCACTGGAGTGGTCTTTTGCTAGATTAATTAGCTCTGCTCAACAGACTATGTTGTATTCTATAGACATACTTACTTTTAGTTACCTCTTGTTGTGCCAACCAAAATATTTCCACTAAATCACTCCTCCTGCCTTCATTTTCATAATTTCTCAGCCAAACTGTTCCAGCTTAATGCCTTTTGATTTTACTTTCTTTTGCATTTTGGATTGTTTTGTGAACACTCTTTTAACCATCATTCTGACCAAGTGATAATCTTGGAACAATTTCAGACCTGGTCATCTGCAGCTTATAGAGAAAGACAGTTGCCTTCTTTTTCCCCGTTGTGCTTCTTTCTCCAATACAAAGCAAAATTATATTGCACTGGCCATTTGTATTTTTGAATATTTTCCCCAGATAATTTCCCTTGCATTTGTATTTCAGAATTAGCTACTTTCTGCCCAATTTTTGAATGCCTCTAGCCCTTTCTATTATTTTTCTGTCTTCTTGGGATTTCACCATTCCTCCCAATTCAGTACCATCTGCACTCTTCATCAGCATGCTAACTAGAGTTGTTTGGAACATTTTTGATGAAATGTTAGTTTTGTTGAGATATGCTGTTTCATTGAAGCTGAAACATTGCACAGATTTGGTACTGATTTTGACAGTGTTTTGAACAGAAAGATCTTTGTGATCCAGGCTGCCCTCTTTGGTATTTCTGACAAAAGGAAGAATGAATATAGGTATTTCAATCTGTTTTGCAAAACCACTCAGTGGATTTTTGTTTTGTTAGTTCAAAATTTCCAGCCCCTCATCCCCTCCCCAAAACACTGTCAGGAAGCAAAATTTTGGCGTCCAGCAGCTTTTGTGTTCTCCATTTCCTTTTCTATTATGAACAATTTGTATAAAATAGAACTGAGTACTGAGGACTAAGCATTGGATCATCTTTTATCAGTTCTCCCCATCTTGGTGCCTGGCCATTTTCCCTTCCTTAGAGTCTTCTTAGTAGTTTTCTTTTCCCTTAACATAATGACTATTTTTTTCCTTCAGCCTTCTTCTGTATCAAGTTTTCATTTTTATCTTGTTCTCTCCACTTCTTTATTACTTAAAATGTCTTCTCCTGAAAATTATTGTTCTCATCCTGTTGCATTCTGTGAAGCCATTTTGGAAATCAAGTTGCACTTGGATATAGAACACAGTTGCAGGAATAATTAACATAGAGACATTTATTCTTTACTTGTAAAAAGTAGGTGCAGAATAATTTATTTTGATAGATATTGCTTGGATAATGATACCATTGTAAAGAACACTAGCTATTTTCTTTCTTGCTTAACAGAAAACTAGCTTGAGTCTTTTTCAAGTAACAAGTCTGGCAATTAGAATACCTTGAGAGCTGGTCTGGGAATTCGTCATTCTCTTTGTCCTCCTGTGCTTGTTGTCTGTAGCAGAATTCCACAATCATTAGATCGTTATTACCAGAACATTGTGGAGCATGCATGAGCTGATAATATTCTATTGGATATTATTTAAATATCATTATAAACAACCATGACTGAAAGATGAATATTGTACTTTTGGGCTAACAATATCCTGAAATTCTTAGTTTACATTTTAAGATTTTCACCAGGATTTAAAAGCATTAACATAATAGATTAATGGACTCTGTAGGTAGATCTTCTCCATAACACAAGGCATAGAATTGCATGCAATTACTGTTGCTATCAGCTTGGTAGCTTGTGTTTAAGCAAAGCATATCTTCAAAACACATGCAAACTCATGTCTTAACAGTATACTTGTGATACCAGTAAACTAGTGGCCAACAAAGTTTAACCCTTAGCTCCCTTTTCACAAATGAAGCCTCACGATCAGAGTAGCTGTAGATAGAAAGGATTTATTAAAGCCCAGCAGCCTAGGCCTTCACAGTACATTTACATACATTATTCCTATTGAGCTTCATTCACTGAGACAATTCTCAAGTCTCAATGAGGCTGAGGTACAGTCTCATGATAGATGGCATATCAGATAATATACTGATACTACACTTGATTTATCCAAATTCTTTTGACTCATTTTGCATATATACACATTTCTAATAACATATTAACACTATACATAAATTATTCTTTAGCACTTTACTCATTTGAGGATTATAATGTGGTTCTGCAATGGGAAACGGAAATCAAGCAAACTGAATTCAATCAGATACTAGATTTTTGGTTGTTTTTTCTATATGGAGATTTATAGCAATATGACCAAAATGCTTACCCATTTCTTTTAGTACTCATTAACCACTGCACAAAATCCTGAGCTCGCCTAGTGTCCAAGTACTTGCTGTAATCACTGGTGAATGTGCCTTGTGAATGACGTTTCACTTCATTCAGTTGTCTAGATTCATCTAATGGTTCAGACTGGGAAGCTTTGTATGATCTATGAAAAATTTAGAACTTGTTAAATGGTTACAGTATATTCTACAATGCATTGACTTTCCTTTTGAAATATAATTTTATACTCAGACAAGGTAAGAACAAATGGCCTATCATTGATCATTAGCTGGCTGGTAAAATGAATCAATATAGCAGATTAGATACTGCACAATTACAAGGTCTTCTTGGATAACCAAGTCAGCTATTGCTTGAGATAACCAAAAACTTCTGTGTTGTACTTCACAATATTAAAAACTTTTGCCAATTCTAGTGGTAGGTTAAGTACTGTATAATAGTATAAAAAAGCTAACATTAAGTCATAGTATGCTTTGCTTTGAATGTTAAGAAAACAAAGTTCACACCAAGAGTTTGTAGAAGTTTGATCTAAAGTATTTACCTTGATTTCTCCTCTGTATCCTGAAGAGGATTTTGCCAGCTGCCTTGAACTATCATTAAAAGCAGCCCAGCAGTAAAATAAACAGTTTTCATTTTCATTGCCTGTCAAAACACAAATAAGGCAACAAAGAAAAATATGATCATCTTTATGTACATCAGAATCAATTATATCGATAAAGAAACATCCTTAATGTTGATCTAAACTTGAAGGTATTGAGAACCTATGTAGATGGAAGGAGACTACACAGTGCTTTGAGGAGGCATTTAGAAGACCTTGTCTCTGCCCTAGGCTTTACTACTAGACTTCAAGGTGAGCGCAGAGAACTGCAACCTCCGTTTCCTTTGTAATAGTAGGATAAAGGTCCTTATCTTCTTTGTTCTGGGTTCTACTGGTAGCAAGTACTAGATCTGTTTTTATAATATTGTGTCAGTGCAAAACTAGGGTACTGGTGTGGCTTTTATTTTTTTCCAGCTTATTTACTAGAGAAAAACAAAGCAAATCTGTGTGGAGAATACTGTCACATCAGCAACTTTTTCTTTTCTTCCAACTCTTTACCCTCCTTTAAAAAAATGTTTTGAAATAACATATACTGCAGCAGTAGGCCTCTGGAATAAATGTCTTATTAGTAGGTGAGTATTCAGAAAAAAACCCAAACCATACACTAGCTTAACAATTCATGATGTATATCATATATGCCAAGTTCTGCTTGTTGCACTTTTCATATAATACTCTATTTCAGTTTAAGCTCTTCCATTACAGTCCATCACTCATATGGGTATATACTTTGTCTTAATGTTAAGAAATTAAGGCAGAAAATGTTTGCTTCCAGGTGTAATTCTTACTGTTTTAGGTCATTCTATTGGCTCCAATGATGTAAGAGATCATTATATGTTTCCTCATCATGAGCACTTTAATAACTTCAATAGTCTCACTAATTTTAATGTGTTATTCAATGTAAATTAGAGTATTACAGTCTGTACAAAACTTCTGGTGATTCACAGCCAAGCTGTGATTCCCTTACTTGCACTGGTGACTGATTACTCATGCAAGTAGTTCAGTTATAACTTTTACTGAAAGTCACCAAGAGGAGTAAGACATTCTCTATTCCCCTAATTATGTGTGCTAAGATTCTCATTATTTAATGTATTGTTATTAGTCGGTTGACACATAATCTCCTATAGGACAAACACTGTTGGACAAAGAAACCTTAATCATTTGGGGCTCACAAAACCCTATGTAAGAAGGAGCATGAGTGGCTAATAGACTCAAAAGTGCTTTGCAGTGAGGACATCTATATGAATGGAGATGAGAGGGAATCTACTTAAAAAATCGCCCACTATATATTCTTTATTGTTAATTGTTTTGAATCATTTACTTTATGGAATAAATGTATAGAAAAGGAAATTAATTTCAAATTTGGTTATGCGCTTTTGACTGTGACAAATAACTATGTCATTCATTCAATGAATAAAAGCTCATTCATTGAATGCTGAGCATTGAATGCTCATTCATTCAAACTTTAAAATCAGTACAGATCACAATATTAATCTGCTGTAAAGCAACAGAAGTTGCAATGAGTCCACATCAGTAAAAATGTCACTGGAATTATTTCATCATGCACTTCACTGATATTTGTTTGTGCATATGAAAGAGCCATTCTGCCATCCATGAAAAATTTCTATGGAAGTTTATATTACAATCTGAAATACAAAGGGAGATAGGAAAGATGAGTGCACTGAAATAAAGTGGTAGGTGGCAAAGTAAGACCCAGCCAAAAGACACCCGCCACACTAAATTTAATCTGCATGAATTTCCATCCTCCAACTCCACTGATTTTATTTATTTAAATTAAATGAATTATAAAATAAGGCAGTCTGAGAGAAAACATACCTATTCTCTATTGCAATACCTTGCCACAATAGGCTGAATTTAAATATACTATGGCCTGGAGGAAGCCAAATCAAAGTTTTGAAGGAATGGTGTGTAAAGAAGGTGCAGATTTCTCTGTCTTGGGATTCAGTTGGCTCTGCACTGAGCAGTGCAAATGCAGGGCTATATTAACACCTCCAAAAAAGCCTACTCCTGCATGAAAAGCCTTGCTGCTGTAGGGGTTCTGCTCTGCTCCAGTATTCTCCCCCAGTTTCAGAGCAGACTTTTTCTGGAATCTTTCTGTTTCTCCCCTCAGTTATGGAATGACTTACAGTTGGAGATTAAAAGTAACCAAATTGAATATTCTCTCGAACCCAGCAATCTAACTGAAGCCTCTGAGTGGATAATGTAGCAATTTTACTATAAATAGTTCATGATTAGCTTGTAGTAAGCTTCATTAAATACCCTGCTTATATATGTTATAAATAAATAAAAACATTCAGTAATTCAGGCTGCCATGATGAGGTTTTATTTTTCCAAAGAGAAATATATAAATTTTTGGTTAGAGCAATGATTGCTAGAGAGTATGTACTTACCACATGTGGCCTACCATGTCATGTACTGTAGGGGAAGCTGGAGGAATTAAGCATACATGAAACTGGAACATGCCTTATGGTAGATCTCAGCTGGTATAAACTGTAACTCCATTCTATGAATCTATAATAATTTACACAAGGTTTGCTCCCTGCGATTAACAGCTCGGTGGGCATTTTCGCAATAGTTAGGAAGAATATATTGCTGCTGGTATTTTGTGAGGCCTAATGTTTAAGAGAATCTTAATGGATCTTAATGGAATCTAAATGCTATACTATAATACCTCAATGTTAGAATCAAAATAGTTAAGTCCAATCTTAGGCAAAACCAGGAAAATTATTTGATGAATACAAGATCTTCTGGTAGATTGCACCATTAAGTGATGGAGTCCATTTTTCTGTCTCCACTAGAAGCCATTGCTAGTACTGCTCATTTTTTGATGGTGTGTATGGAGTAACTAATGCTTTTCTGGCTTCTGTAATGCCTTAATACATGAAATTTGATTCCTACACCTCATCATACCCTGCCTTTAGTACAAACAAATACGATATTTGGAATGGCCATGGAAGCATTCAACCCTGTTTATAATCCTAACTATAGTATTAGACTCTTTTCACTGTTTCCTTTGGAGCTGTAATTTGGTGGTGCAACACTGACATCCAATGTTTATCTCAAAGAATGCATCATTTCACATTTCAAAGGTTTAGGACAACAGGACAAAACCTGCCTTATTCTTTGAGAGACATCTCCGTTGTGGTCATAGGACTGCTTTCACTGGAACGTAGTGACACCCATACTAGCTGATTTAGCTGTAAACAAGTTAACCTAGACACCAAATGGAGTCTGGCTATTGCACCACGCATAGGTTAATTTGTCGTGCTTAATGGTACATTTGCAATTTGGTACACTTTTCAGTAAGCTGAATAACTAACAAAACAAGCTAGATTGTTTACAGCTGACTCTGGTATTGTTAAATCATGATGCAGTTTCGGCATAAACTAAAGTTAGTGAGCTGGAATGAAAGAAATAGCCTAGTCATTAAATCCAGTCTGTTTTAAATAATATCAGACACCAAACATTGTTCTAGTATATAAAATTCATAAATATACATTCAAAGCCCGTTGCAATTAGGAAACAGATTTTCAGTGATTTCAGTATGTCTTGGACCTAACCCTTATGCCCCAGTCCTAGACAGCTTTCAGATGTGAACAGTCCCATTGGCTATATTACAACTAAGAAAATGTTTAACATTAAATGTATGTTTAGCTTCTGTCTAAATTTTTTAGAATCAAAATCTGGGGAGACTGGTAAAAGGAGAGATGTATAAATGCACTTTTTCGAAATTAATACAATTTTCAGGATGGACAGTCCTGACAATGGTAAAACAAGCATTTTTGAAAAGTACTGCCCAGTTATTAAACTTCTGTCAAATATGTTCTGTTAAAGTTTAGAATCAGTTTTGTATGCTCAATGTTTCATATTGCTGTTGGTAACCCACACTAGCAACAGCTATTTGTTTTCTATAAGTTAAAGAAACTACAGTATTTAATGAGTAAATTGTTATTTTATTATTGGGCACACAAAAACATTTTGTAGAGAAAAAGAGATGATCAGCAAAAGAATATTAGTTTAGTTTATTCCTGTTAATTAATTAATTTCCATATCAGAAGAAAGGTTTTATTTGCTTCAAATAGTTTAGGTCACTAGGACATACGGAAAAAAAACATGCAATCTCATTGCCAAGGTGCTAGAAAACTAAGGCTGATCTTAAATGAAAATTTTTGGTTCTATGCTTGTTAGGCTAATGGAAATGTTTCTAATTTCTTTTTGACTGGAGATGAAAAACATAGCATAACTGAATTTGTACCACAAGAAAGTTTGTAACAGATATGTTTCTCAAATATTGATCAGAAAATTTTAGTGCTGAAAATATTGACTCTTGTGATGTTTATTTTGCATTTGAAATTAGAAAGGAATATTATTTCCTTGATATACTTGATTTTGCTAACTTTTCCAATATATTTTACTGCAGATGTCTTTGTACACTGTGTGCAATCTGTACTAGCTTAATCTCAATGAGTTTAAAACAAAGAACCTTTCAAAAGACATATTTGGGTCCATTTCCAGTTTAAAAATACAAACTGTGGACCTACCTCAATAAAAGAAGGGATATTTAAAAAATAAAATGAAAGAATAAGAAATGAAAATATAAGAGGAAAAAATAGGTTTATGTTGATATGGCAATGTTTGCAGATGGCAATTATTTCAAATTATTAATAGATTGCTTTCTCAGTGTATATGTATACTTTACTTCAAATGTACATACAATACTATAAAATGCCTTCTGGAAAGTTCTGTGAAATATAATGGTTCTAGTCTACGGCATTCTGCAGTAGGACAGAAATCTGAATTAAATTTTATGCAATAATCACAGTAACTACGGAAAGGTTTTAATTTTTATTACATGCTATAAAATTTCTAGTTCAGAACCTACAGTGATACGAAAATAACAGTTGCTTGAGACAAACTAATATAAAGGTAGGGCAATGGAGTGGCAATCTGTCTTGGACAGTTTTAAATGATTGTCCACAGAAACCTACTTATTTTGTATGCATTCTACTAATTTAATCCTTGTTGATTATATTGAGGAAGTATCTATATGGACTGAATCTAATTTTTAAAATCAGACTTATTAAATAACTCTAAAGCAGGTAAAAATTTAAAAATCAATAATTATTTATCTCACATTTAGATTTTGACTACAATGCATGTCTTTCATGATCTCATGTTTAATCTTGCTTCTTTCAATTGCTTCTGTAACCCTAACAGTTGATTTGCCATTTTGGGATCATTCTCTGTTGGACTAATTGAATAGACTAAAAAAGATTTAAATTATGACGGCTAGTCACTAACTCCAAACATCAGTCACTATAATTGCAAAAGAAAACACCAATATATTGAAAGATCTTGTGCCTGTATTGCAAACTTTGAAGAACACAATTCAGACAATGCACTCAGCCTTCTCAAACAAACTCTACCTAGTAGTTCATATAAATCTTACCTTCCAATACTTTCAAGTGATACGTAGCAGCTGAAGAAGGATCTGCTACTCTCTCTTCTGGAACTATGGGAAGCCTTGAGGATCCTGAGTTCTGCCTAGCTGCCTCTCTTGCACAGCCTTATATATATACTGTTCAGCTCTAGTAAGCAATATGAGAGTGTATCATTGCTGACAGTTTCCTTATTCAACTTAAAAAAAAAGTCATCATATTTGCTATTCATTTCATTTGATAATTTTACAAGCAATTTCACACATTCATTCTGCTTACTTTATGACATCAGTGCTAACATGGATTTGCAAAAGGAGTGAGGTAGCAATGTCCAAAGAAGTAAATATCAAACAGAAGGGCATTAGGATGATAAACAGTTGGCTAAAGGTGCTTGGGATTAAGGCAACAATTTCTCCAACTTCTGATTTGCCACATTTAACATTTCGTATACAGCAAAATCCTGGCCCTATTGGCATTTATAATGTCAGCTTCATCAAACAATTTTACATTAAGTTTTATAAATTTAATACACTGTAACAATAACCAGCACAACTCCCTCAAAGTCCTCGATTAATTCCTCAAGTAATCTTGTGCCAATATAATGAACATGAAAAGATGGGAAATACTGCAATGATGGTTACCCATTATGCAAAATCTAGCACTGGTCAAATTTAACAGATTTGATTGTCCTAGATGTAATATGCCAACTTTGTAAGTTCTGCTGTATGAAAATTCATATTCACTTGAGAACAGTATGCTAAGCATTCATTATAAATTGAGTTTCACACTGTGGCCTACAGATTTATACAAAGATAAAGCCCTTTGCTCACACATCTCTGTTCCCTACAAGGAAATTAAAAGAAATATATAGACTTGAGTTTTATAGCTGTGTATGTTCTATAAAACTATTGTCAAGGTCCTAAAATATTCAGTAATGGGGGCAATTGCACAGCTGTGATGGAGCAGCATTGCCAAAGAAGACTAGATTCAGCCATCTGGTGACCAAAGGTAGGAGAGAGGGAGAGAGATACAAAGCTTCTTTGTTGATGGCCCTGGCAGCTGAAGTAATCCATACAAATCTGCTAATCTGGAATATTTTTTCCCGAGTCTGGGGTATTTTATCCCATCTTTGCAGCAACAAAGTGAGATATACCCTTCAAGGAATTCCTGGAAAAGTTTTCTTCTACAGACTTCATGTCATCATATACATCATAATAATTCTTGGTAAAATGCAAAAGGGCACAAACAAATGAAATATGATTATTACATAAGTAAGGGATGAAGTAGTCCAGGAGAGATATTAAATATGAAAGATGCCACCCTGAGTTTCAGTTCTACTCAGTAGAGGGAAGGGTCTGGGATCACAGTGGATATCTCACTAAACATAAGCGATAGCCTGTGCTCCAGCATGGAGGGGCCAATGGTCTAATTTGTGGCACAAAGCATATACATTAAGCAAACCCTCTTATTTCCCCTAATACTACGCCCTGATATCAGCAGAAAACCTTCTTCACTGAGGTAATTTTCTGCTGACTGACCACAGAGAGACTAGTGTAGCCCGCATGACACCACTGAGGCAGTGTATAAGCCAGATGCTGGCTTAATAACCCTAGTATTAGAGTGACAAAAAAAATTTAATGGATACTTCCTAGAGCTCTACCCTAAATATCATGCTGTGGTATCACAGTACGTGCATAGGGAAACAGTAAGTCTCATTACACAGTCCACATGATCAATTTTAATTTTTCTGTTAGTATAATTTTTCTTTGCTCTTGGATCCATCTACTAATATTCACGTTCCGTTTTCGTCATTTCTAGCTAAAATGCAAGTGACTACTAATGCTGCTGTTGAAAACTGAAGAGCGTAGCTTCTGTTCCTCACATCCCTGTCTCCCCTTTATACCTTCAGCCTTACTTTCTCCTACTGTCAGTCTCCTTTTTAATTGCTCCTTCCTTTTCCCTCTAATCCACATCTCCCTCTATCTTCCTCTTCTCCTCCCTGCCCCTTACTGTATTTTGCACTCTCCCCCATCTGTTCAAAGCCATGTATTCCCAGTCATGGGTTAGCATAACATATACATACTCATATACATATGTACCAAACGTGGCTTTTCAGACTTCTGTTTGAAATAACCCACCGATACTGCCAGTATTACTGTCTCCATATGCCAACCTTCCCTAGGGCTAACAGCTGTGTAATATCTAAGCCATGGTGCCAAAGGAGCTAAAATACGCTTGGAAACAACCTTAAACCCCAAATCTACATATCTTCATGAGATTCCAACTTCACTGAGATACTTTGTCTTCTTTATCTCAAAAGTATTTTTAAATCTACTTTTGGTTTACACTTTATGAGCATTATATATGGGGTGCAAAATCATACATTAAATGTAAGTAACTCCAGCCTTAAGTATTAGGAGGCATAGCATCTTTGCTGCTTCTGCGGGAGAAGGCCCGCTCACAGCTCTGCAGTACCCCGACAGGACAGCAGATGGTGATCAACGGGCCGTTTAGCCCTTTTGTGCATCAGGATGCCATGCATAGCCTTGTTGAAATGGGTTATTACTGACAGTATCTAATTGCATGTTGAGTTAAAGATACATAACTATTCTAAACAAGCAATATAGAATGTAAGACCATATCATCTCTTCTAGGAAACAGGCAGTTCTTTTCTTTTTGTTTAGCTCTATTTATTTTCTTGTGTCAAATAAAGTTCCTTGTTTATGGTAGGATGATTACAGGAAAAAAGTATGAGACACAGCAGCTCAGTGCACCTGGTTAGGCAGGTTGTTACACAGGCTGCATCATCTAGGAGGTCATCTAGCATCTAGAAGGTGACTGTCTGATTATTTGTTTTTCAAGTGATACACAGACAATAAAAAGTACAGGAAAGAAGTTAACTGCCATCAAGATCCATGCACTCCTCAGTTGCCATAACTGAATATACAGTAATATATGTTTTAACAGCACAGCAAACAAGAGCTCATCATGCCAAACAGAAGTAGAGAACTGTAATGAGTGCATGAAACATGCGTGTGTACACATCTTGTATGCTGCTTTTTTTTCTCTCACATTATAAAATACAACAGTTACATGGCAGTTGTTAAAAGTTAAGGGCAACCCCTCTCTCCTTTGTATTACAGTTCACATATGAGACAGCGCTTCAGCTGAGTAAGACTAAGAGACAGAACCTGAAAGTGATCTGCCTTACCTATCTTCTGGCAAGCTGCATCTTAATGCTTTCCATTTGTCATCTGGACACACTGAAAAATAAGCATCTTGAATTTACTGAATTTGGAGGTGATCAAAGTTTCCTGCACTATCATCTCAGTAGCAGGTAATGGCTGCTATTAGAGACAGCATACTGCACTCACTGGACCAGATATCTGTGGAAAAAGTCCAGAAGATGTAAAATGAGAAGTGAGTTCTTGATACTGCTCCATGCTCAACCTATTGCTCTGACAGTGACAATTCCAGCTGTCATATTTTGTTTTTTCAGAAAAACAGGGTGAATGTATTTGTTATAACTGGCTAACATTCCCTGTATGTCAAACTTTTTCAAGGAAGTTTCTCTTAGGAAAAAAATATCTTAGTTTAAACAATTTTAAAAATTTAACTTTTTAATGAATTAGGAAGTTGTGGGCTTTTTAAAGTAAAAAAAGAAAACAAATGCTTTAAAAAAGTAAAAAAAACTTTCAACATTTTCCTGCCATTACATATATAAAGAACACAGGAAGGGGGAAGATGTATCTTGGGGTATGACTACAGGCCCACCCCCTTTGCTTTCTTACATCGCACTGAAGGCATTCTTCTCCCCCTCGCCTCCTCAACCGTAAGTTCACAGGTTGGGCTGTGCAGCCCTTTTAATTTTCCTATTCTTGCTGTATGACAGTCAGTCAAAAGAGGCCAGCATTCCCCTTCTGGGAATTAGTGCAACACATGTATGTTACACATATGTATAAACATATAATATATATATCATACATGTTGCACACATACATGTATAAATATGTATATAGCACAAATAAATGTGTGTAAATGTATGCGTGCAACTCCATGACTACACTTTGGAGAGCAAGAGTGGCGCTCTGAGATGGAGGATCAGGTTAGGGCCAGGGTCTCTAAGCCTTTCCAGAGCACGCCATCCCATGCTCACTGCCATGGATGTCTATGGGTTTGTACCTTAGGAAACAGAGCTATTGCAACTATGTAGCAGCCCACGTTGTCTACTGATACAAATTGGAATTGTTCCATTTGAAGTCAATGGAGCTGCATCAATTTGCGCAAGCAAAAGAGCTGGCCAAGTGTGTACTAGTTACTTTACATTTTCAGAAGACAATGTTCGTAATTGAAAGTAATACCAAATGTTCTTAGCAAATACTATGAATTATTCAGATTAAATACAGAGCATTCAAATGACTCTATAAAATGTAATAAACAGCTGTGCCTTGTAATTGGAACTGACTGGCAAACTGGAAAATATTGAATATAGTCTGAATTTGACTTGATGTCTGAGTAAAATGAGTATAACATGAACCATGATCTGGAGCCTGGCTGGAGTTACACCTGGTCTTCTTCTAAGGCTGTTTTCTCTCCAGACCTTATCTTCTTTGCAACTGTACTAATCCCAAGTGAAGCAGCGCATGTAGTTTCATGTTTGAAGTATGAGGATTGCATTGATACATTCATTGTTGCATTGATACATGTTCACTGATACATACAACTCCCATAGCATGAGTGAGATACATGATGGAAATTGAGGTTGGCACATTGATGGTTTGGAGTGGAGCCAGTGGTTCTGCTATTATTTATATACACTTCAGCTCCTGGAAAAAAACAGATTTTGCTTTTGCAGCTCTAGTTGTATTTTGTAAAAGTTAAATGGGATTAATGTGAAAATAGGCGTGTAAACAACAGTATCTGTGCCTATTTCTCAAGGCCCTGTCTACTTTATTCAAATCAAATACCAATGTCCCATCTTCAGAAGCTTATACACCTTTTTTAAAGGACAGATATTTGAAGACTAAGTTTCAGTGTCTGAAGTGGTATTTTTGGGTATCTCAGGTGCGATATGCTTAATCAAAAGGGAAAAGAAAAGGGGGGAGAGCTTAGCATTTTCTTAAAACCATATCCTTTAAAGTGGTCAAAGGTGAGAAACAAAACTTTGGGGACTCTCACTGATCTGCTTAGAAAATCTTGTCATAAAAGCTAACGTTTCTTAATTTCAAAGTTGTGTTCCAGTGTTGACTTTTACATACCATACTCTTATGTTTGCAGCACAGATATAGACTCTGTACTCATATAAGACCGACCCCTAAATGTATTTTTGTTAGACACAGCTTCAGCTTGATGCCTCAGGACAATCCCTTTCAGCTTGAACTCTGTTGAAGCTCTGTTACAGAACTGTACTTAAATACTGTAAGCTAGATTAAAAAGGGAAGGAGCAAATAAGTGTCCTGTGAAGTGTCTGTGCAAATGATTATACCTGGATTGTGACTGTAGACAGCAATGCAGAATGGAAAGAGTTATGGTAGTTAAGTAGTGCTCTGCACCATTGCTAATGAATGACTGCATAGTTACCTGTTCTTAGCACAAGCCAGCAACTTTGATATTGCTTATGTTTGTAGAGGTTTTTGACACAGCATTCTAGGACATTTTCCCAAAGTCATCAAAATACATGGTTGCTCAGTCACACATCTTGCAGGTTAGACATTATTCCAGCAACTCAGTTAAATGTCACACTCTGCTGAAGACATATTCCCATTCTTCTGCAAGAACACTGTGTAAGGCACATAAATTAACAACATGAAAAACAATGAAGCAAAACTGACAGCAGCATGATGCACTTCTTTTTTCATGGTTTGTCTCCAAAACTGCTTCCGGCAAGTCAAGATTAATAGTAGAGAGTTTGGAAGATGTGCACTCTGATTGCCTCAGGAAATAGACGTAAGGGTGGATTAATGATGAAACGAAACTAATGCATCGCTTGGAAAAGAGGTACCTTCCATTATTTTATCTGTCACATTTTCCTGAAATGTCCATTACCTCAAATACTTCCAGATGCTTTTGGCAACAGACCTGTAGGCAGGGTGTGAACAACTCACTGCATCACTTTATTACTTACAGAATCCATGAAGGGCCAACTTATCTGTCCAAATTTCCAGAGCTTATAGGCTTCTCAAATGCATAAATAAAAACAAAGGTGCAGAAATTTAAAGGTGCAGAAATTCTCTGTTTTCAACCAGAATTAAGAACCTAAAGAGCACCTGATTTATTGACATAAATGAGAGATTGCTACTGTACATTTTGAAAATTGCTCTACCCATCAACATATTCAGATGTCTGAAATCTTTAAACATCTGGTATAAGAAGAGCTGGATTTTCCACTCTTTCTCTTCAGTTCTGCAGTGGTTTCTGTGGCATTGTATCAGTATAACCAAATTAAGAATTAAATCTCAGTAATTTCAACTGAATTGTATTCCTTATTCGTAAAATCACCACATTACTGAGAGCATAGTTGTTTGCAGCAAATGCACAGAGAACCATATAATCAGCATCAAATTAGCCCTACTTTGTGTTATATTTGCTTATTTTAATGTTAACTTTCTTAGAGCTATCATTTTTTCCTTTAAGCATTATAGCAGTTGAATTTTAATTACATTACCAACAAAAAGCTCATTAACGTCACATAATTGGCAGCGTTTCCAAAAAAACCTGAACTAATTGAATATTTTCTGAAGAGTTCCCATGAAAGTATAATTTAACCATTACAAACAGCTTGGCAACTACATTTACATAAAGATGTGTCTGAGGAATGTTCTCATGTTCAGAAAATCAGATTTGATAGTGCCATTAACAAAACAAAGGAAGCTGTTACATAGCAAGTCACTTCCACATTTTAATGCTTTTGGCTAAACCCTGTGTTTTTATCAAGAGGGTCAAATGAAATCCCTTGCTTTTCCACAGAGAAGCAGCAACCAATTTCTGACTGTGAGTAAGGAAGCAGCTTTCTTATGGGAAGGTAACTCCACAGTCTTTTTCAGGTTATTTTATACTTTCACTGGCTAATAGCAGAGATGAGATACTGCCTTAGACAGAGCACAGTTCTAATGCAGTAGGGTAACTCCGGATTTTCTAAACACGTGACCATAGAATCATCTCATCTACAGTGAGTCTCTTGCCAATTACCTTGTTCACATTCTTACATTATGACAGGGCTGATTTAATTACTAATCAAATTAATATATGTATTCCAGTAATTACTAGCCTCTAGCTTTCTTAAAAGACTCCCTAAAATAGTTTCACTAGAAACAAAGCAAAGAAAGCCTGCATGATCCTTTGATCCTTTCCTTCCCTATACGGGATGAATGGCATTGAGATTCAATTTGAAGTGCTGAGGTGACAATTACAGATTAAAAAGAGAATAATAATGGCTCACAAATTCTTAATACAGGCAGAAAGAATACTGAGATAAAATACCTGTGTTGAATGTCCTGCTTCTATATTTAAACCTGAACACAGAGTTTTGCAGACTCAGGGTTTCAAATAAGAGATGAACAAAATTTGAACACAGCATTCAATACTCCGGATAATTACCCAAACTTCAGTTTCAAATATTGTGTGTTCCTATCTCTACTTGGATTCTTTCCAAGAAATTGGAAATAAAAACACATTTTGAGAAACTGGTTGTTGTTAGCATGCTAATTAGGTACTTGCACTGCTTTCTTGGTCCTTGCCCATTTTATAGTTGTAGCTAACAAACCCAAGCATATTCATTTGGCAGTATGCCTTCTCGATGGACCACCTATCTTTGCAATGCAGAATGTAAGTTTAAGCAAGATGACAATAAATGCGCATGGCGTTTTATGTTCTGATTTTATTTTTTCTTCCAAACAGGTGCTAAATGTGCCAAAACATGTATTAGCATAACATCTGCTAATATACAATATCAAAAATGATGTAAACACCAAGTTTAAAACCTTATACTTCCTGTCATTAATTCACCTGAAAACTATACAACCTGGGAACTGTTATCACTGCATTCTCCCAGATATGAATCAGACACCTTCCCTATGCCACCTTAGAGGCTACTCATTCTGACAAAGAAAAACACTGTTTGAGGAAGTGGGTCATATGCGTGTAGAGATGTTTGCTTGAAAGGCCTGGAATTCCATGGTTCTGGTCAGTATACCACTGAAAAAGGAAAAAAAAAACAACCTACTTTATCTTTTTAATTCTGTAATAATTAAACAATCCCAGAGTTTATTTATTACCATATAGAAGAAAGTAGATGCCTCAAGAAAGCACATCAGTTTCCATTACAGTCATATTCTGGATGAACGAAGTTTCTAAACTTTCTGTAATCTAGGAGCACTACTGCCTCCATATCGATGAGTCAGTTTTATCAAGTCAGGCGAAAGAGCTCTGGGATACCCTTGGGGATAAAATGTCCCTGACATACGCTGCCTGGCCTTGGCAATAGGGGTCATCGGCTTGGCTAGGAACACTGGCCTCTCAGTAATAAGCCTCCACCTAAATGTTGGGGAATTCTATTGGAAGCATTCCACAATACAGCTGGGCCACAAGCATTATGAATGGTGTATTGCAAGTAAGATACAGGTATGGATTATGCTAGCTCTTGGAAAGGGCAGCTATCCCTTCAACCTCCTAGTTGCAACTATTATGTGGAAGACAGTTTGGCACTGGAGATATTTCCACTTTCTACACCATTAGAAACAGGATAAGAAAAGCAAAAAAACCGTTTGTCTCCTCATTCAAGCAATAACAAGAGACCTTTGGGTTGCAGAGTCTGGTCCCTTCACACTGAAGGCATAAACCTGAGGCTCAAAAGCAGGTAAGTTTTTGCCCTCCTCCCCCCTGTTCTGCACAGTCCAAAATCTAACTGTTCTAACAGAACAGTCTTCTAATTTTTGTGAACACTTTATATCCATTTGTTCTTGTGCCAAAACTGTCTTTTAGCTTCAATAGCATTTCTGTTAATATTCATCCTCCAATGTACTTATAGGCAGAAATGCCGTATTTTTTCAGATGTTATTTTACTGTACTAAAAATATTCTGCTCTCATAAAGCAAGTGCTCTGATCAATGACATTCCCACATCATCCTTCTATTCTCCGAACCTACGCTACTAAGATTTCCCTGTAACTGAACAAGAATGACAACATCGCATGCAGCATTCCAGATACTTGAGAAGCAACCTGCGTTTGCCATGCATCAGTGAAGGATACAGAAAACGTGGAATTCACAAAAGCATCCACAAACTGCAAGTACAGGGGTACCTCTGTGATCACTTTTTAGGGAGTTCATGGACCTGGGAGAGTGGCCTGAGGCAGAAGGCCAGTGCATCTGATAGTAGGCAGACACTTTGCTCATTAGCCGCAAGACAGAAGGTGCAGAAGGAGAGGTTGGCATATATTTGGTACTATTTTTCAGATGTTCATTCTTCTTTTATGTCCTCTAACCTCCTGTCTATTTGTTTCTTTGTTTGTCTGCACCTACTACCCCAACTGAGTTTTGCAAAAATTTTTTTTCTCATCCTGGATGAGAAAAAACTTGGATACCTCATGCGCTTTTTCCCTGTGTTCCACCTCCTCCCTGTGACAGGCATATCCAGTCCAAAATAGAATCCATCAGAACCAGGGACAGTTTTGGCCCCAGAAGCCAGCTCTTCCATCTACCTCTCTTTTACCATGTATCAGCAACTTTCAGGAAGAAAGATTCTCATTCTTCCTGGATCATTTTAAAAGTTTCTAAGTTATCTTTCACAACAGAGAAATCCTATTACCATCCGAAGGTGCAGAAGGGAAAAAAAAGAGCAGAACAAACCCTTTGACCACGAAATTTTCTATGAGGAGTAACAAATGCACTAGCAATTGCCACATTTTAAAGCTTGTTCAGTTAGACTGGGTTCTTAAAAACATTGCCAAATGTCAGATAAGCTTGTTAAAAAAGTCATAAGCCACTGTTCAAAAAGGAAAATAGTCTGTTATTTACCATTGCCTGGAAATCCACCTGTGCATTTACCAGAGCTTTTGCAATTTGTGCTGAGTTCTGAAAATGTACGTTATCTAGAAAAGGAAAAAAAGGGATAGGCTGTTGAAACATGTAAATACCACGCAGCATAAATTTATAGTGCATTAAGCTGTGTCCACCAATTATCAAGTGATACAGTTGACATTGCTAAGAATGAGTAAGCATCTTGTAATATGTCATATGGAAATGTACCAAAGATCTAAGTACTGACCCTAATCAAAGGCACAGAAAGATGCTTAATGTTTTTCAAACAAAGTGATTCTGGCTCTATATTTGTACTGCCATTTGCAAACCTCACCATCTGCTGTTCCATGGATGAGAAGATACTCCACATTTTGGAAATTCTTTGCTCTTGCCATCACAGTTGAATTCTGTTGGGAGGAAAAATGAACAGTTCAGCAGCTTCAATTTAAACCACTCAGTCATGGAACTGAAAGGCTTTCATTACCTAGTTTAAAAATAATCAAACAGTTGGACAGGCATAATAATTATAGCAGTGACTTCCTATCTGTCTGAGATCATAACAGAAGCCCTTTATATTTGGTGCCTTTTCTAAGGGCTAGTTCACAAAAAGCACAGTTCCCACCATGCATCATCCCCCAAATATTCTACTTCCTGACTGCCCAGACAGCTCTACCCAGGCAGTTTGCATTATCGAGCCATCAAGTTATCAAGCATTTCTGTAATTTGGGCGGGGATGGGGAATAGGTACTGAGAACGCAATCCAAAAACTTAGTCTTTCAGCTAACTTATCTGGGCTTTCATTTAGGCCTCTCTATATTGCAAGCTGGTGCGTGCTGCTAGAGAAAGCTATAGATTTCCTATTAATGTGAAGTAAAGCAGTAAGGCAACCGTTTCCAGGTAGTGGAAGCTGTTCTGTTTAGTATGCTTATGATATTATCAGACAGTTAAATTGGCGTGAAGCAGCTTGCATACCATAGCTAACAGTACCGACCAAAACCTAATAAACATCAACATTTTAACCTCTTTCACATGAGTTCTTTCCTAGGCTAATGGTTTGCATTGGCAGAATTGTCAGACTTGTCCAAGTAAGAAAAAAAGGATCTTTCAATTTAGCATATTTAGGATTGATAAATACAAAACAACAAGTAACTATGGAGACAGATATTTCACAGTAGTAGCTTCAGCTGCTACAGGGCTGCCACTACGAGAGCTGGCAGGTCATTTTCTTTCTTTACTGTTCTGCTTGTCCATGGAAGCATGATTCAGGTTTAAGGCAAATACACACAGAAAGAGAATTCTCACCCTGTAGTGCTCAAGATTATCGGACTCTACTGGAAGACCCATAAATCGCTCTGTGTAGATAGATGCTGCAATATTAAAAAAAAAAAAAAAAGCTGTAGATAGAGCATGCATAAATACTTTTGCATATTGTATATAGTTAACAGCATGTCTCCCCAGTGACACATAGCAAATAAAATGTTTATTTTAACTATATCTGTTGTGCATGGTTTCCTCATAATACACCAAACCTAAACATGTTTAAAAAAATCAGCCATGAAGATTTATTAATAAAACTTCTGATGCTTTAGTTGTTTTTTCATACATAGTGGTTTGATACTCATCTGCAGAACCAATAGAGGGTTTGTGGATTAAGATAATTAACTGACACTGTTTTATACTACTTTCCCTATCATAAAAGAGGCAGTGGCCAATGTAATCAATAAGGAATTGAGATTGTCTACCTACTTCCATTATGATACACTACATTGGAATAATTTTGTTAAAAAGTAGAAATGAGAATTCTTCCAAGGAAGAAAAATGACTCAATATACTCAAGTCCCCATGTTTTATTATGTATCCTTTACATACGTTACCACTGAGCGCTAAAGATGTGTACTGTGTCTCTCAGATCAGCCAATTACAGCTCCTGAAGGTAATTTGCAATAAACTATCTAAGTACGAACATTCTAAGTAGCCTATCTTTTATCAAAATACTTTATGGTTCAATGAAAACAGAAAATGTGCAATATCTGTTGTCAACACAGTGTCAAGCAACCATATTGGGCTTAAGTTTTCAATGAAATAGACTCTTTCTGAATGGCTGGCATTTCTACAAAATTCTGAGCCAAATTCTCTGCTCTCTTCTACCAGTACAACTACAACAAGTCCACTGAGGTCAGCGGAATTGCATTAGAATGATGAAGTGGAAGATTTAGCTTGTCAATTACTGAGGAAGAAAAAGGAGATAAATTGAGAATTTTATTAAAACAGTCACACATTTAATGCTTTTAACTATACATTGACCCTGAATGCAATTTCCCTTGCCATCTTGTAACTGTTCAGCTGATATATCAATTCTGACAGAAAACAAAGGCTAGTGGGAGGATTTCAGAGAAAAGATTATGGCCCAGATTCTATTCAGTGCATCTAAAAGAGGGTGGGACAGAGCTTTGAAACTCTAGGGCCAGTACATCCTATAACATACACTGCCTGGAGACTCAAATATGTAGCATTCTGTTATTTTGCCCTAATACAGTTCACCTTAATGTTAACACAATTTGTTTGCCAGAACTCATGACTCATGACTTCCTTCTGCTTCCTTCCTTCCTTAGGGGAGGTACCTCTGGCTGTCCGGATTTTACAATGTGTTTTTAGCATGATTTTTTAACTCCCTCCTGAAAACTCACCTGAAGTAAAGATTGTGGTGGTGAGGGTCTGACCTACTCTTACCTTAAAACTTCACTGAATTCTTGAAATGTTTATAACTCTTCTTTTATTGAAACACTTTTGCAAAAATTGTTCTATTTGCCTGCATTCTGGAAATAATTTTGTGATCATGAGTGAAAATGTCTACAACAGATCTTGATGCCAAGATTTATGTGAAAACACAAAGACTATGCTTCCTGTATCAAATGTTTTCCCTTTTGTTTGCAAAACACCGCAAATACAAGGAATGTCTGTGCTAGCAATCAGGGAAGGAATCTTTCCCATTTAACCAAAAAATTTTCTCATAACCAAGACTTCTTAGCAAACAACCATATGGTAAGTAAATGTGTTCAAAGTGCTACATTTTGCTCATGAAAAACATACATGTCATGATTCTTTTTTACACTAATGTTCCTTTACACCATGCCAAGAGCCTATAAGTATGAAAATGTGCTTGCTTTATTCACACAGTAAGGCTCTGGGAGTATACTCCCAGTGTTGTTTCCTCAGAAAAGTTTGGAGTTTAAGTCACTGAACAGATATATGTCTTGTAACACAGGACAGGAGATACGGCTGAGAAAGGTCTAAAGGGAAGTATTTAGGAAAAACAAAACAAAAAAATACCTGGTATCAGACACAACTGACTCCCTCTCTTTTCCACTGCTTTTGGGAAATAACTTTGTAATCATCAGAAATACTGATTCCTGACAGGGATCATTTGCAGTAACTGGAGTTGATGTGCACTATGATTGCATCACAGGCAGAAAAAATTCCTGAATTCAGTGATAAAGTTTTAACAAGAATTTTCAGGGAGATCACTCCTGAGTAAAGTGGTTTATGAAGAGGGCTTTACAGACCTACTGTTACAGATGTGTATACAGAATTATCCTGGTACACCTTCTTCTAAGTGACAAAATTTGTTCCAAACTACAAGTTGCAGTCAGTTATTTTCAGCAAGGAAAGCATTAAACTTAAGGTCTGAAGAGTTTTATGTTCAGGCAATGGCAATGTCTTCAAGTTTCATATTGCCAAGCTCTTGCACTGATTTAATTTAGAAAGTCATTATATGCTATATCCTTCTTTCCAAGTCAGCATTCATAACAAGTTTCCATACCGTAATATTCCCAGCTGGAGACAGGAGCCACAGCCATTCCACATTTAAATACGCCACTGCCAGATCCAAGTGCCAGAGAAGCTACATATCCACCATAGGACTAGGAAGAAATCATAGACAGCTTAAGATTTTTGGTGAAGTATCATTTTGTTTTCTGAGTTAAACTCATATAAATTACTTCCAAAGCAAACACTTTGCTTTGAATGAAAAGAAGGTAAAACAACCAAAGATTTTGTTTTGTTCTTTTGGCTTCAGATGAATCTAATGGTTTTTTTTTGTGGGAAAGAGACGATTAGACAGTTTAACTGAATCACGTCATGTCTTCTTGCTATTTCTTCAATGTTTATCCCAGGATTCTGCTTTATTACCACTTAGAATCATAGAAAAATTTAAGTTGGCAGGGTCACCCAAGGTAATCTAGTGCAAACTCCATCTCAAAACAGTGTTAACTTCAAATTTAAATGAGGTCAACCAGGGTCACATCTACATTCCACAGCCACTCTAGGAAACCTCTTCCATTGTTGAATGCTGTCATTTAAAAAAAAAATGTGCCTAACATCAAATCAGAATTTCCCTTGTGGTAACTTGTGTCTACTGCCTCTCATCCTGAGATGAGTGTGCTACTTCTAGGTTTTCCCTCCCTTAACAACCTACCTAACTTTTTCCAGTGATTGGTATGTTGAACCAACCCCACCCTCAGTACTAACAGGCTCAACTACTTGAAAACTTCATATTTCCTCCTTACCATCTGCCACTGTTCACTTTTGTTTTCTGGCCTAGCCTCAAACTGGGACCTAGCAAGGAATAATGAGTTCATAGCTGGAAGTTAGGCAAAAGAATGAGTAAGCCTGGATATCAGCACAGATCTGTGTAACTGTGTGGAGCTAGCAGCTAAGAACGGAATATACTGTAAATAAAAAGCATTTGGTTTGGCTCTCCATGGGGTGTGGAACTGGGGTTGAAACACACTTGTATAAAGGCCTTGGAGAAATAATGGGTTCCTGTTTATTCTGGAATGGAGGCAGGGATAAAAGCTTGGGGGTTCCTACAAAATTCTGAAGATTATCAACCTCATCAAAGGCATGTGAAAGATTAAGGGAGATAAACGTAAATGACTAAATCATTTTTTGTGCAAAAGGCAGTCCTTCCCTCCTCTGAAATAACATTCTATCTTGAAATGACGGTGAGGGGTATACATATGGAAACAATTAATACCTCACACAATTTTTCAGCTCATTTAGTGGACACTTACCACAAATCAGTGTACGAGGCTAAAAAGTAAAGGATTAGTATCGGGCAGATAGATCTATGTTCCGTAACAGGCAGAGAGGTGGCATTAAAAACCTGAATTGCGTTAGTGATCATTTAAGGGCTTTTGCCATTCAAAAGAGTTTGGCGAATCCAAAACTATGATGAGCAGCATAATTCAGGGATACCTGCCAAAATGCAGGCTATAAATAAGGAGACACTTCCAACTCTATTCAAAGGTTCTGGACCAGGAAATGGTATAATAAATGGAAAATACATTATCCCTTCAAAAAAGAAAAAGATTGACAGGTTTGACAATAGTGCCATTATTTGAATAATATATCCACTATTGGGATACTCTACTTTAGACCTGTGAAATCTCTTAATTGGTTCTTGAAACACTGTTGTTAAATAAAATATGATGTGATTAAAAAAAATAAAAGATTTTCATGTGTCCTAGTATACTTAACATCACTTTAAAATTACCCACTTGTAAGTGTCTGTGTCACTTCATTTCACCATATGGTATCCCATTTTATCCTGTTGTTAATAGCAGTGTCTGACCAGAGTAATTTACATATTAGTTGGTAGGAACCTTATAGAAAGATTTTAGCAACCCTGTTCATGTGCTATCTAAGATCAGACAATTCCTATAGTTACAGTTAAACTGAATTACAAGATCCATCCTGCGATGTGCTTCTGGGCAAGCCTTTTACAATGAAACTGGGCCAAGGAAAACAAACAAACAAACAAACAAAACCAAAAAACCCAAAGTAAACGAACAGAGACAGACCAGAAGAATTTTCCTGGCAAAGACAGAAATTAAAGAGAATGAAAGAGAAGGTCTTTCTGAAGGATAATCATAGAAAAATGAACATATATATGATAATCAGAAAAACAAACATACATAAACAGCAAAATACTGGAAAGTGTTAATCAGTAGCTATTATCCCAGTTTATTCTGTAAGCTTTTCTAGTTACAGCTGCCTGTGATTGCTGGATAATAGATATTGATATACTGGGAGAGGAAGAAGGGGTGGCTAATATAGGTCTGGCCTCCAAACCCCACTAGCCTTCCTTGTAGTAGTGTCCCTAATCCATGAGACCCTCTGATGTTGCTTATGGCTTAAGCTTGCTCTCCTGAATAATGTAATTCTGTGCTGTGCTGAAGACACTGAAGCAGGCTAGGGACAAGGGCTCCAACACTATCTATGCATTCTCGATTCAACCATTCATCAAGAACGTGAGCAGTTGAGTCAGATGGCCTGAACATCTTAAAAATCTCTTAGAGGATTTGTGGCATTTGTGCTACCATTGAAGTTGGTGTCAACTTTTCCATAAACACCACTACTAGGTCTACACCTCATTTCCATCAATGATCCTATTTTGAAGACTGAAACTGACAGCACAGGAAAAAAACTATTCCACTAATTTCTTTTTCTCCTATTAGGATGCAGTTCTCTCCTAAAAATTTGCCCCTGAAATACGCTACCATATTTCTCAGTGAGCCTTCTTGGCTTATATAATCTGGCCATTTAATAATAAAGACCTACAATATATCTGGCTATAAAAGGTTCTGGGAGTGTTACAAAAGAAAACACAAGAAAAATCAAAGCTGAAAAACAGACTGGCTAATTATTTGGGCTGATTCTCATACTCTCCAAATTTTCCACTTTGTGAATTGCCAGTGTTGTACACCCCTGAAACCCACCCTACAGACCACTTCAAGGCCAGACAAGGATATGGTAATCCAGAAAGATACAAGGCTCACATTTTCTAAAGAGAGTATCCATAGCATTTTTCTTATTATTTTAATCTCAGATCAGAAAAGATCACAATACTTGAATTTTGATACCATGCCAGTAAAGTCCCTAAGTTAACGGTAAAGCCAATCAGGACATCTCAGTTTTGCTTAGCTTCAACTCCAAACAATGTATTAGACATCAGCTATTCAAAATTCCCTCTTCAGCTGCCAAAGGTCCCTTTTCGGATTTATAACAAAGCTCACTATAGACAGTTTCGATTCTGCTTATATAGGAACCAACAGGAACTACTGCTTTGGCAATATCACAAACACTGGGAGAAGAAGCTTTATAAAGCTTAGGACAGAATACAGAAGAATTAAAAAAACTGTATTGCAGGAGTATTTAAAAATAAACACAGAAAAGATCAACCCACTTACCCAACCCCATATTGCGATTCTTTTCTCATCAACAAAACCCATTTCTATAAATTTCCTGTGGAAAAGAAAATTACAGTAATAAATGCATTATTGCAAAATAAGATTGTTAATACTATAACCAGTTAGCAAAATATAATTTTTCTTTCATTTTTTTCTAAACACATCAATTTGAGCAAACTGACAATTGAAATAGCAAGTCTGATTTCTCCAAAGCATGAATTAATGAAATAAGACATTTTTCAGATGAAAAAGAAGAATTTTTCTTGAAAGAATGAAAAATGCTTAAATTTATACTTTCAATATAATTTTTTTTCTAGTGGATGCAGATTCTGCAAAACTGGCTTCTTGGCAAAAAAGTTCTTTGGTCTTATATATAATATGCACCTAGATATTTAGTCCACACTGTCTCTCTAAATTAAACATCATGTATTATACATAAGTTTTGTACATGTGCATATATGTATGTGCATATACATATGTACAGACATACACTCACACTGAGAAGAGTTTAAAAAGTGCACTCCTGCTAATAACCACATCTCATTTTCCATAGCTCTGCATCTCCATAGGCTATTACCATTTTCATCCTTCTAACAACAAAGGTGTTGGATTGTCAGACCTCAGATCTCAACCTGCAAGACGCTCAGCATATTCATCTTATAGTGAGTTGATACTCTGCATGTCTAAAGGCACAGCATCAACCTCAGACTTGAAATTCCCTGCAGCAATGAACTTTCTTTTTTATGCGCCTGAAAAGTGTAGTGCACATACTGCTACTATAATAAAAAATAATGATGAGGAGAACACGTTCAAATGCTCCCAGATAGTGAGGTCGCAATGGATGAAAGGCATACCTTGCTTATACACTCTATAGTCAAACAGGTCAAAGAGGATTATAAAAACTAAGTTTCCTGCATTAATCCTGCATCACGGTCTGATGGCTATATTTCCAGAGCTGTATTAGCAACAAAGAAGAGCGGACAATGCAAAAGACACAATATGGGTGCAAGAGTGACAAACAACGAAAATAGGTTCAGATATATCCCAACACACACATCAGCAACTTCTGGCTTTTACTAGGGCAAGTACAAGTGGCTGGAAACATACAAAATATGTGATACTGTCTAGGTGGGACAAAGTTAGAAAAGCCAAAGAATGATTCAGCTTTGTTATATTGCTGCCTTAACTAGTGGGGTTCCTCCTACAGTTAAAGCCCCTCCAAGAACTCTCCACTAGAGTATAAGATCCTCTCTAAAAACCATGCATCATAAAACCATGTGTTAGATCAGGAGGATGGAATGCAATACATCTTACTGAATAAAAATTTAGCCTAGGAGCTGACAGAAAATTGGGAAGTGTGAAGACTGAGGTCATTTCTTCACAGCCTGCCTCAGCAGATTCCGCAACTGCAGAATCATTTTAGGCTCTCTCTGTCTCTGGCGCTTTATGTCTGAGTGACAATTCAGAGTAATAAAAAGCTATTTACTTCTCTTGTGATATTTTAAAACATGCTGTTGCTGCTAAAAGTTTCAAGAAAGAAAATCAAATAGGTTACATTTAGCTGTATATCCTGCCGAGGTTTTAATCTGTTTCATTTATCACTGAAAAGGATAACAGCGTGCTTACATTATTGAGGAGGAAATGGAAAAATCACACAGCAGAAGCAGGAGGAAATATACCCTCCTACCATACTTGTAGATACAGGCAGTGCTCTCAAACATGCAGAGAAAGCTGTGGAAACACAGGGTGCTGGGACTTATTTCCAGCTATGCTACTCAGAGCCAGGTCTATTACTGGTGGAAAGAAGGTATTTACTAATCCTGCTTATTAATTGTACCAAGAAATCTATCTATGCTCTGACAGGCCAAATTCAAGACCAAAACCCAGGCTAAGTTCATAGCTCCTGCCTTGCACCCATCTCTGGGGGGTTCAAGGTAATGCTTCATCTTTAAATACTCACTTTAACAGTGCTATTGCACCTATCAGCTTAACAAGCAGCCTTTCTTCACAAAATCTCAACTTTTACCCCCTCTCAAAACCTCTGCTTAGGCACTTATTTTCCCTTGGAACACCTCAAGTGTTTTGGTGCAGAGCAGCATCTGTAATGGAACAACTACCAGAGGACACGTCTGGTTGTTTATGACTACCTTAATATGGCACGGAAGGCAAATTTTTGACTAACCACCCTCTCGAAGGTGAGTGTTGGGATTCGACTGTTACAAACTTCACATTTGACCCTTGGCTAATCACTACAGTCCATCACTATGGATCACTAAAGTCACTGAAATAGGTTTCCCCTACAGGGTAGATTTCAGAATAATGGATAAAACATTAGCTTACCTCTCATCAGTGACACTCATATTTCTTTAGGCCTAGGATTGAAGCCACTGATGATGCTCTTATAAAATGGAAGTGATGAGGTTCAAATGTGGACCAAATCACTTAGCAGTACGTGGACTTAGTATACCACACAAAACCAAACCAACATCAAGCAGCTCAGTAGTATTTTATTTCTACAAGTCTTACTTCTTGTCTCACTTCCTAGAGACCTCAGCTCTCCAGAAGAGAAGTTTGGAAATATATTTAATATTTTTTTCACAGTACTTTTTGCATGTATGTAAACAGAACAATTATATGGGGAGATACTCTACTTACTTCACTGCCGAGATTTGGTCCTCAACTTCATAGACTCCTAGTCTTCGATACACTGCATGCAAAATCTTATCACCTCGATAAGCTGTCCCTCTGCCATCCACTAGAGCAACAATAATTCCCTCTTTGCTTGCAAGATAGGTTATCCAGCTAATGCTAAATGTGTCCTTTACATTCTGACTGCAGGGTCCTCCATACCTGATGGAAAAATTCACACATTTTCAACTCAGATATATAAATGACTCAGATATTGAAGGAATATGTTCTGGAAATGGACTAGAGCTATAGGTATGTCTTATACTTTCTCCACAAGTATTTTGCTATATGGATGTGATTCAGAGAGCTCAGTAGATAGAAGCAGTCCAACTATCATTTTCATATATTTGTGAGATTTTGCTATTTAAAATCCAATTTTAATCTTTATTGTCTTAGGGCTAAAGCAAACCATTAGTTTTAGCTCAAAATAAGGGGTTCTGCATCAAGTAACCATCCTAACAGGAACCCTGGGAAGAGACATGCCTCAACGTCTCAGTTCTTTCCTTTTTTGATTTCTCAGATACAGAAATTAGTTGTTACAGCCTTTTTTGGAGTTTAGTGCTTTTTTGCTTTTCTGTGTTTGACCTCCACATGTAGTCAGCAATAATAGAGAACAGAAAAAAACAGTATGTCTCCTTACACTTTGTGGCCTTCACCAGCCCTTCTTTGTTTCAGTAGGGAATATCAAATGCTGTTGTTGCTGTGAGCAGAACACACAGCTGAGCAATATAGAGAGGCACTTACTCCTCATGAGAATGGCCTAATGAAAATTACACATTTGACCTCAAGGATATAACTAATGTCATATTCTCCTCTAAATGACAGCAAACATAGCATTCTTGGATCATCACTGGTTAATAAAGAACAATATAAGTTTATCACACCCACTCAGTTCTTCTTTCTGCCTCTCATTTATTTGTACCACTGCAGTTTTTGTTGCCTTTCCTGCCTGCAATACATTACATTCCTCGCCCTTGCAGGATACAGTCAAATGCTCTTTAAAAGGAAAATTTGTTGAAAGGAACTAGTCTTCATGGTTTACTTTTTTTTCTTAAAAAATGAAGGAGGCTTTTTATTTTCCATATTAAAAAAGCTGAAATCAACCATTTCAGACTGCACCATGGTAAACAGAAGCAGCAGCAGAACTAAGAACTCCAAGCAATAGCTTACATATTTTTATCCTTTTTATTTCTCTGAGAAACTAATCCTTGCCATACTAAGATTAAAATCCTCGTGGATTTCCATTGGGTTGGGTTTCTATTCCAGAAATATTTTTAAAAAGCAGACAGAACAGAACTAACTGTTTTTGCTTTTGCTTGATAAAATGTATCAAATGTCCCAGCTTTCCTTAAATGATAATATCAAGTATGTTTTCCGACAAAACAACAATGTTGAAAGAAAGGAAGTCTTACATACACCTGGATAAGCAGAGGATACTTCCTGGATCTATCAAACTGCGGGGGTAGAAGCATTTTGTACCACAGGGCTAGAAAAGATGTATTAAAATTATATCGTTAATAGTTAAAATGATTCCTCCAAGCATGATCCATAGTTTGGTATAATACATAGTTTGGTACAATAGGATATGAAAATGAATCAGCATAAGCTATAGGATGCATGAAATGTGAATCACAGAACTAAGTAACTTTTCATATGTAACTGTTAAGAACAGTAAAAGTGACCTGTTTTTTTAAGTTAAATTATGTATAGAAATATCATTTCACATAATATTAGGTTTTCATTTTTCCAGGTGTCTAAAAAAGTGCCATTAGGAACACAAATGTTAAGTTCATGATAAATCAGTTTTGGAAACATTACATGGATTCATTGTTATGTTATGAATACTGTTTGCAAAACCATTAATGAAAACTATAGTGTACACAAGTCAAATAAATTTGCAACACATGAACAGCAAGTTATGTTTCACTTTTTACTGTCACCATACTTGCTTTTACGTGATATTTAAACATTTTACTAACAGTATTAATGAATTCTTAAAATTTTTGCATTTGTGAAGCAGAGATGTATTTTAACTACTATTTTATTGATGGATAACCTGAAGCATAGATATATTGCTCATTGTCAGAGCAGAACCAAGGCTCTGACTCCTTGTCTTCCAGGTTAACAATCTGTTCTACAAACAGACCCTACTGACTGTAACAAAATGAAGGTAAAACATTAAAATGATACGCAAATAAAAAGTATAATAAAAGTGTGTAATTCTTACTTATACCATCCACTTCAAATTTATTAATTTCTTCTTTTGGCAGTTTGATCTCTTGCAATGCAGACTGCAATTCCCAATTGTCTTCCAATACTCTGAGCTCTAAATAAAAGAAATGCCCATTTTATCAATTAATTTATTATTAATTCCTGTTTGTTAATTGAGATTCCTTTATTTTGTGTTACTAGAACAGAAAGGAAATCTGTGAAACTTTAAAAGCAGAGTAATGAAGCCAGCTCAAAAACTTCTACTTGAGCTTGATGACATTGCTAAATAAAAGCAAGGCACTGATATAATAATGCATGGAGATTCCTTAGGTTTTATAGGATGTATATTTTGCAATGCCAGTCATTTCACATGTTGCCTAAGAGTGTTAGAGTTCTGGATGTTAGGGGGAAACTCCTTTCCTGTGTAGAGAGTTTATGCCAATTTTGTAATATGGTGAGACCAGGGAATGTAAAACTCATCACACCATGCAAAACAGTCCAATAGTTCCTCTCTTGCCTACCATGGCATCAATGTACCCTCTGAGAATCCTAGGCAGTGTGGTTAGGCCCACAGATGTTCAAGAATGTCCTCCTCCCGGGCTAACACAGAAAACTGAGCTTCTTTAGGGGATGTGGCAAACCCTTGCTTAACCAATGTACAGTACATTCCCACAAAGATACTAGACATACTACGTAATTGTCTTTAGTAATGGATTACTGCATGCTTTGTCCTGACTTATACTGCCAAGATACCATATGCTCCTCTATAGCTGACATAATTTTTAACTCTTTCCATTACGGTAGCTTAATGAATAACATCTTGTCAATCCATATTTCTATTTCTCTCAACAGCTTTATTTGTTCAGTTTTTTTTTTTTAGAAAGTATTTACAATTTTTCTTTTAATTGCTTGAGACACAATTTACTGTTGTATCATCTTAAAATGAGTACTTGAAATTTAGTGAATTTCCAGCATAGAGTGCAGAACTGTACATTATGAAACCACTGTGTATTACTCGGGTATTTACATGTTTTTCCATGAGTGTGGATGGCCAAAGGACACTGTACATAATGGGACTTTGGGAGATTTTTCTTCATTAGTTTACCTTCCTTTTTTTAAAATGGAAACCACTTCCTGTTTCTGGAAATGCTGCAAAAATACACAAAGTACTCCTCTCAGCAGGTCTTGAGCTAGATTGTTCTCAGGAAATGCCAGAAATATAACATGGGAATTTGTTCTTTCAAAGTACCCTGACAAGTTTTGCAGATTCAAGTAGATTTTTATGGCTGAAAGATCATCCTAGCTTTGGATAGTCACCCAAACTCAGCTGAACCCCCTTCTCTCCTTCCCCTCAAATCTCCTGAAACTCACCCATTACCACAAATGAATTGTAGGCATGGTGGAGGGAGCTTCCAAACCAGTGCATGCCAATTAAACCACATGCCTCCTACTAAAATTCATGGGTGATGAAAAATCTGCTATCTGCAATGAAATGAATCCACTACCACTCTTTCACAGCTTGCAGTCCAGTCCAAGACAAATAATTCTAGCACCACAAAAGGGCAGATTATAAAACAATAGAATTGAGGAAGTTTAATACATGAAAGGTAATGTAAAAGGCCAAAGAGCATGAATGTGTTTTATTCCTGAAAATAACACTAAAGCAGAGTGAGGAGACATGAACCAATAGTAAAACTGTTCTCTCCTACAGAGAGGTTAAGAAATGCGTATTTATAACCAGGCGCTTAGTTCAGCATTTCATGTGAATCATACTTTGATAAGGAAGATCACAGGGACCCTTAATACACAAGGTCATAATGAATCATGGAAAATAGTGACTTATGATAATGGATTAAATACAAAAAGATCCATGCATTAGCTGTATTTAAACCCTCTGCAAAAGAAATACCAGAAGAACACGGTGTTTTTATAGCACTTAGTACAACGGAAGTCCAGCCTGAGGACTGGGATCCTAGTACAATTGCAATAGAGATGCTGAGCAAACTTTTCCATCTGCAAATATTTCTGAGTGGTTAAATACTAAGAGGTATCAACTTGTGTTGTAGTCAGAATGCTGCAATTCATTGGCCTCTACATAAAATAGCACTGATTGGTTTAACTTAATAATATTGATGCATTTGTCTTCCTCATGTTTTTACTTGTATTTACTTGTGAAATAACACTCAGTCAACAGGGCTTTGTGAATAAGGGCTGAACTGAGCTATGTAAGGACCCTGGCATTAGAACTATCAGTGGATTTCTGCTGATTACTGGGGAGTGAAGGGGGAATGCCAAGTCACTGAAGCTTTTTACAGGACCATGTTGTTCTCATAACATATCAAGAGTGAGAGCTTTTTAAGTTTAAGAAGCATTTTTAGGGAAAAAATAGGGACACAGAAAGAAAACTCACTGCAGAGTAACTAATATTCTAGTGGCTAGGACAGTTCAGATTCCTGCTTGGCCTGGTTCCAATCAGTCCTCACTAACAGGCTACTTAAAGAATAAGGACTTGGAATGTAAAAACCAGACATTCAAATTGCTTTAGAGAAGGTTTAATTTTCATACAAAATGGGAACTCCAGCAAGAGACTTTCAGTCTCTCTCACTTTTATGAGCTTCTGCTCTTCACTGACCTCTCTATTGATGGCTGAAGAGCAAGTCAGTGGTCCAAATTCTAATTAGCACAGTACTGTAGATCTTACTGCAAGGAAGATCTTACTATTACCTCTTGCATGGGGTAGGGTTGATTCCAGAAAAAAATCAGTCTTGTGCTCATCCAAATGTGTAAAGGAATAGCTTTGAAAACACAAAAGTTTGTTCTACAAAGTTCTACTCAGTTTTTGGTAGACAAGGAGTTGCCAATGTTCACTGCACCTACAGTTTGCAAACAAGAAGAATATCAGGATGCTGCAAAAGTGCCAGACTCAAAAATGAAAATACAGCCTTCCGTGTGTTCACTGATATTTGGATTTTACTAATTAATAAAGCTAGAAAGAAGCTTGGTATTTTACTAACTCTTTTGGATACACAAACAAGAAGAAGGGCTTCTTGCATGTAATCCTAAACATTGCATTAGAGGATCTGCAGAGTGAAGAATAATGAGAAAAACAATTGTCCAGAAATAGGTGAGATATTTGCAGTACCTCTATCACCATGGTTCTCAAAAAGAGTAGAAATAGGAATCCCGGGACCTGTTGCAAGAATAAAAAGAAGGCCGTTTATAATTTGAAGCCTGACTTTGGTGATAAAATGTATATCACATTAACTTTGGTAACTGAGAATTATTGAAGGGCTTAGAGTTGAATACAGTCTTCTACAAATCTGAATCTTCTCTACTGCATAACCAACTGGTCCCTGGCACACAAAATGCATCAGGTACTGTGCGTACATAGACTTGTATAAATACAGGTGTTGCTTAGCAAATGTAACAGAAGTGACTTCAAATCTATCAACAAGGTCTTCTCCCCTAGAGATGAAGTGACATCTGGTAATACCTGAGATGTGATTACATAAGGTGAATGCAGAATTAACTATGTGAAACAGTCTTCTGAGAACATGTCACATCATATTTGTGAAAGTGAGTGGCTTTCATATGGTGATGACCTTACCGACTATTCTGTGCACAAATGATTGAAAGGCGTTATTATTCTGTTACATTTGCCCCTCTGCTTAGCAGAGGTTCTTAGGATCTGTTCCACTGATCATCCAGTGCAGAAGCAGAACAGTGAACTTTATATGAAGTACGCAAAAGGAAAACTTGGATAGATTTTTTCCTTTTTTAGCTTATGATGTTATTGTTTGATTACAATAATGGATGAAACCTTGGATCACTGAAATCATCTAACTTACTTCAACGGAGTTAAGACTTCATCTAATACTTCTGTGTTAGAAGTGTTTTCAATGATTACACATCTTGCTGAATTAAGTTTTTCTTAGCTTCATTACTAAAAATTTTCTCAGGTAGCAACTGTCCAACATTTGGTGGCTGACACAGGTTTTAGTCATTTCAACTGGAAAACACGTTGCAGTAGTTTTCCATAGCTGACTTTGATCACCTGCACTGAAAATCAGCATATGTAAGCACACATTTCTTAACTCTCATTCTTGCAGCCGCAGGAAAAAGCATGACTTTGATGAGTCAGCTAAAAAAAAATTTTCTACCATGAACGACTTTGACAAATTTGTTTTTATTTTTAAAAATCCCAAGATTTTTGTTGAAAAAGTAAAAAATAAGTTTTTACATTTTCAGAAACATTTTCCCAAGTTAGTGGACACGGAGTAGATTCTCTCTCAGAATCCCTCGAGGACATTGTGAAATTTCCAAGATTAATCTAGCCATTATCTGGGATAATCAGTATTATCTATACCTCATATACATTTGGAAGAATAACTGATTATATGTTTGTTCCTATGCCATACATACCATAACAGATCAAGGCATAATACTTAGAATGTTCACTGAACCTTGCTGTGTAATACTGGCATCTCTCTTTCCTCAGATTGCAAGTAATGCATTGTTTCCTGACAGGTCTACGTCCAATACTGATTCTAGGATGAAAATAAAACAAAACAGTATTTATTTTGCTATAAATAATTTCTGATTGGTCTACCTCAAATTCTAGAACATAGGTACCTTAACCTCAGAATGGTTCCCTTTAAATATAAATGCTTTCCTTTTTTCTTTTTTTTTTCTCCAATAGTATACTTAGATGCTATTTCTCCTCAATTCTCAGATATAATTTGATGTCAAGGTTTAGTTAAATTAAGTTGTGAAATTAACATTTTAAAGATCTTTAAACGAAATCCTTTTACTGGCAAATCCACACCCATCTTCTATCAAACTAATATCATTAAGGTAATACTGATAACACTTACTTGTAAATATTCCTTCTTCCTGGATAGCCTTCAAATTCATTGCTTGAATAGAAACTGTAAATTCATTTATATGTTAATAAATAATCCACAAAATGATGACCTGTGAACCTGCATCAAAATGAAAAGCTTTCTTGGAAGCTAACTTGCACTTTTTGACACTTCTGCATGTGATGGAAGAGGAAGTTAAGCTATTAACATTTAATCTCTGTAACTCTTAGCTCAGATTCTGATTAGATGACAAATAAATGATATATAAATAGGAGTTCTATCTTTATTCTCATGAGCTAGTCACTCAAATTACGTAAATTATATCTATATATAATAATATGAACGAGAGACCATAGCTAAAATTCAACAAAATAAAATTAAACTGCTAATTGCATGAGAGTTAACCACAAGCTCAAACTTAAGTACTTTCTAGATAAGAACCTCTAGAAAAGGTGGTGGCGGGGGGGACAATTTACAAAGGCTCTTCCAGAAGAAAACCAAGTTTGCAAACCTGTGCACTGTATTTGCATACAACTTTGCTGTGGATGTATTCAGTAACTAAACAAATTATAGCTAGTTATAACTTGATGAGTTGACAAATGGCTGATATGTGTGCAAATGATTAAGTGTTGCTCTTACTGACAACACTGATAACACATTCTCTTCTGCACAATACTTACATTGCATCACTTGTTACTCTGAAAATGTATATTGCCTCCCATTCTCCACTTGTAATTTGGATCGCATTCTCCTGTGAAGCAAGATATATGTTATTGAATATAGTAGAATTATTTCAGGTATTTACAGTAGATTAATGTGGAACATTCTATGTTTGACTTACCACGGAGCCATTGATGTAATGAATATGCTTATAACCATTTTTATCACTAAAAATTTTGTAGTATGAACTGCTGTCTGATGTGAAATACGGTGTTGAGACAAAGAACTGAAACAAAGAAAAATGGTAGATGAAGCATAAATAAGAGTGTCCAAGCTGTTTAGCAGCTTATAGTACGTATTAAAAGTAACTAGAATCTATTTCAATAGTTCATATGGGACAAATCAGTTTGGACGCCTGTTTACCCGGGATGCGCAATCTTCCACTCAGTGCACATTACAATTCCTAATCTGTCATGTCAGATTTTTAAAGATGATAATACACATACCTCAAGCCTCCCACAAATACAAGCTCTCTGCTTAATGTAAGTGGAATAATTTGCCTGTATATTTTGAATGATCTTTCTTTAGTTATTGAAAAATAGGTAACGAGGATTTTTAATAAATAAGTTTCTGAATAAAGCTAGTGTTTGAGAATGGTGCCAGACTGAAAATCCTACGGACCATAGAGTTTGGTTGATTCACTGAACAAACATAGCACTGAGTAAATGGATATCTAAGTTCCCACTCTGTCCCAGTAATGTTTAAGAACAACTTTTGCTTCTTTTCAAACCTTCATCTCTTTACTAAGATTGTCAATAAAGGACTACTTACCACAACTGAGAGTTTTATTTTCCAAATATGCACACAGAAGAATGACCTACAAGCACTTCAAACATAGCACCAAATGATCTTGAATGATTATGACTTTTGAATAACACTAACTCAAGCTGGACAAGAACCTGTGACCTCAAGCTAAATTTTCCTTGAGCCTGCTTCTAATATTCCTAATCCTTGAAATCTCATAAAGGCTAACGCACAGATTTATGCATGTGTGCAATTTCATTAGTTCTAATAAAAACCAGTCATCACAACCTCAAGACAGGAGGCAAAAAAAGAAAGGAAGCAAATAAAATTACTTATCCATCTAAATGTGTAATCTGTACTTCAAATAAACACACATCTCTCAAAGAACAGTGTACTGAAAATTAAAACTCTCAGTTAAGTTCACTGCAGGACAAGCAGGCACAGTATGAGGTTTTCCATATTGAATCTTTGTAATATTTCTTGTCTGAGGAGTAACATAAGTAGTAACATATATGTGCTATTAGAATATACCATTGTAAATACTGATCTCATGCTCCTACCATTCCCTCAGCTTTGCTTTTAGTATGATCTCCCAAAGTTATGTCTCTTCCTAGATAAAGGTTACAGGGTACAGAAAATTTCTTTTGCTTACAGGTAACTGCAGGCAAGTATCAACTACCCCTGTGAGAGGGGTGTCTTACATTGAAGGTTCCTCCCTAGGGGAAGAAGAGGAGCACTTAGCATTAAAATTGTGCTTTGAAGGGACAGTTTCCATTGCTGAAATGCTATGGTATGACAGATTTTATCTGCTGCCCTAGTGACACCAGAGGAATTTTATGTTAATATCTATACTTTACTCCCAAGATGCTTCTAAGAATTACTTTGCCATATGAATCTATCTCCTTCCATGACTTTCCTCCCTTCAGTATGGTGCCTAGCCAGTTGGGCTAAGATACACAAAAGGAGACAGAGAGAAGTGTTCTTAAAATACAGCAAGCAGGCAGTTACTCAGTCTAACACAGGCAGCATTAAAAATCTCAACCCTATAATGCAACAGGTTTAAGGCAGTAGCATTTTCTGACTCAGAAGGGTACTTCATGTTTTAAAACACTGCTCTGAAGACACGGAAAGCTGTAGCTTTTCATTAAACCAAAGTAGAGTACAACAAGAAAACCTACTCCGCCTGCCCATCCTGTTTGACTCTCTTCTATGTGCTGTTGATTCTGAAAAACAAAACCAAGCATACACTCTTTAAGAAGTTTAAGAATGAGTTCATGGAGTTTAAAAACCTTCAAATAATTTATTTGCTATGTAGCTTCAGGGAACCCGAAGGTTGCCTGAGGTAAATAACAATGCTATAGTAATACTATTACATTAATTAAAATATTATTAATTTTTAACGGCTATCATCAGAGCTAAATAAAATAAAAGGTCATTCATTTCATTTCATTGAAAGCAAGAATTAACAACTGCTTAATCTCATTATTTTTTCACTAAAAACAACTCAAACACTTTCAGGAATAAAAATAATATTAAAAACCTGATTTAGATTCTCAGCTGGTTTATTTGACTATTTCCTTTGATTTCAAAGAAGTGATGTTGATTTATAACAGAGGAAAATGTAACTATTAGCTACAGTTTTTAAAGCTGAGGCTCAAAATACAATCCATATACTTCGGCATATAAGCTTTAAAACTCACACGATAATGTAAAACACATTTTTATCAAGACAACTGCAATGTTGAATAGCTTGTATTTTATCCTTTCCTTTGGCCAATGAAGAATTCTGGTAAACAACAAGAAAATGTGCTTCCTCTCATCCTCTCAAAAAAGGTGGGCATTTTAAACCAAATTCTGGTTTCATTTATTTTAAAACCTTTGTAAATTCAAGAGACTCTAGTATTTCTGGATTCATACCAAATAATAAAGATCAGAATCTGGCGTAAACTCCCAATGGCATTCTCATTTTAACTGTTTGAGTAGAAAGCTCTTTTGCCATCTTGTATTGTAATAGCAGAGACTTCCAGTCACACCAGCAGTCCTGCTTAAGCCAGGTAAAATAGGTATTTCTATTTCAACTTATTTCATATCCGCAAAGTGAAAAATATTTAAAACTAACTAAATGAATAGAAATTTTAGGGCCTCCATTTTTTTGCCATGTTTGAGAGGCATTAAAGGGACTGATTTTCCAGACTTTTTAAAATGTCACAAATTAGGTACTTAAACAGAAGAATTAAATATTGTCAAAGAGAATATAGGCATCAAAAATCACCCAGGTTACCATGTTTTGAGACTAGGAATAAAAGTTTAGCAGGGCTTAACTCCTTGTAATATTCTTAAAGCTGATTTAAAAAATATATATATACACTGAGCAGAAATGGTGCAGTTCCTCTTGCAAACTAAAGATGCTTTTACATATTTATTTATGTTTGACTTATAAAGTTTCTAATGCTTTTCCAATACTTTCTAATGACTTTTTTATTGCAGACTAAGGTATTGATTGTCAGATGGAACAAGTGATATAATATTTAACAATTTTGTGTTCAGTAAATTTATGGTTTTTTTAACCTTTCAAGCTTTTCTTTATACTGTTCATTTAATGAAATTTTTTTTCACAATCTGAAGCTCTTTAATATATATTCAGCAAATTTGCTTTCTAAACAAAATGTTTTGCATTTCTTATCCTCAGTGTAACTTCATGAACATTCGGAATCATGCTTTCTTCCTTTAAGTTCAGTTGCTGCAAGTGACCTATTCAAGCACAAGTTTTGAGCACTCACCCCTAAGAAGACTGTTCATTACTTTCCAAGAGCTCCACTGAGCTATTAACTAAGCAGATAGGTTTTATTTCAAAAAATGCAGAGTACTGTTTTATATCTGCATCCTAGATTTATTTCTTTTTCTTTAAATTAAAGCTCAGATCCTGATGACCTAATACATAAGGATATATTTAACTTCTCTCATATGTGTAATTCCATTGACTTCTATGGCCTTTTTGCATGTATTAAAGCATTTATAGAATTTTATTTGCAGAATTGGCATCTTTTTCACAAACACTTATTTACATGCATAGCTTTTACTCACATGAGCAATTCCACTGAAGTCCTGTTGGCTTCTATGGTCTATTCACATGAGTAAGAGTTAAGCACATTAACATGTCTGGTGAATCCACACTTTAGTTACATCTTGTAGGTTATATATTGTTATTATTTTCAAGTACCAAAAATCTAGCACATTCATTGTACATTACAGTCTTGATTTAATCTGAAATCAATGAGAGAAAAATATTTTTGCCAATGGAAATGCACAGAGATACACTTTCTAACGGCAAATAGAGCTAATGCAGCACTCCCATCTGTTCACACTCCTTCAATTGGCCATTTGTGCAAACTCTAATGTGATAAAAGCATTGTATCACTGTATAAATATAGAATTATAGAAACGTCAGTAGTGACTCCATAAATAAGGTTTCATGGAGAAATGCAATTAAGTGAGGATCATGAACACAGTCCTTGCAAGATGTTAATCACTCTGGTCTGGTTCCAGCAAAGCAATTAAGCACATGCTTAATTTTAAATACATAAGTAGACCTACTGAAATCAGTAAGTCTGCTTACATGCTTAAAGTTAAGCTTGTGTTAAAACACTTTGATGGATCATGGTAAAGTCCTAGATCCCTTGTTTTTTTTATGTCAGTTAAAATATTTAGTTATTAAAATGTGGATTACTTCCAGGTGAGATAGAGATTCAGTGTTAATCTAAAAATGAAATGGAACAATTACTTAGGAAACTCATCAATTATAATAAATTTCTGCAGTAAATATGTATATTGTCCTAGTAAATTCAGACTGTTCCTCTGTGGAAAGTTACTTGAATGATAACATTTTTGAAAGATTCCTTTTAAAGTAGCAACAATTGTCATATCATTGACATCATACAAAAAGTATCTCCAGCTTGTAAAGGCTAGGTGAATAAACTCAGCATTTACAACTTATCAGTTATACAGGACACTTTCATAAGTGTTCTTGGGTTGCTGGGTTTTTTTGTCATTATTTCCAGGTTTCAGACTAATGCTAGTTTTTGTAGGTGCTCTGTAACAACCTCTGAAAACAAGATACGTAAACGTCGCTAGTACTAAAGGACAATAAATAAGACCTCTGTACTACAGCCACTGAAAGTCAGTGTTGTCTTTTCCTTTCAGGAGCCTTATGAAATTTATCAGTGGCTACAGCCCTCAGGCTTTACAAGGTCTTTTTAATAAATATAGGTATCGGAAAGACTTGTATATATAAGATCTATAACTAACTACACATAGGTATAAATATATAGGCTATATAAACTCATCCTTCTGCCCAACAGAGGTACCATCCATGAAGGTTTTCCTGTCAACTGCCTTATTAATCCAGTGACATATTTAAATAAAGTTACCAACTGCAATTAGCCTGAAGTTTTACTTTTTCAGATCTGAAAAAGGGATTGTGTTGCTGAAAATTTGCTTGCTTTCTCCAACTGTATGACTTGATACAACAGAATTACTCCCTCCTACAAACATGCCTGACTTTTATTCCATGTTATGTCAACCAATTTAAAATTCATCACAAAGAATATGATTCAGACAAACTTAATATGAAACTTTTACATAGTATAATGCTATTTAAAAAAAAATTAAGATCCTACATGTTTCCACTTGTGAAGATGAGAAAGCAAGAAGGAACTAAGCAACAGTTTTCAAATCAGGTCAATAGCATGCTTGTAATTTTTGTTGCTTTGATTATTACTTAAACTCACTAAAAACATGTTTTGGTGTTTTGGTCTCTTGCTGGTGCAATTAAAATTTTTTCACCCTCTCCCCAGCAATCAAAATGTTGAAAAAGATATCACTATTAGTTAAAAGATGAGTGTGATTAAACACTGGAACAGACAATTATGGCAGGCATACAATTCTTTTCTTAAAGAGTTTAGGGCAAGATTAAATACACTTCTGTGAGTTATGTTTTACTCAGACATAAGTCAGAACACTCAAAAGAAGGCAACCTGTGTATGACCAGTAGATGTTATAATACCTATACAGATGGGATAATCCAATGGAGATTAGCAAATGCTAATTCCAGCAATGTTAGATTTATATTTCCAACTCCGTTACCTCTGGACACTCCCAAGTATTTGAATTTTCTTTGAAGTCACAAATAGCTAAGACTGAAAAATTCTGGATTCTCTTTAACCATTGCACACAGATCCGATTATCTGTTACCCAAGTAAGCCAAGTAAAATAGTGATCACTAAAAAAAGAAAGAGAAAGAAAGAGTGGTTATGAAAAAGCAGGAATATAGCAGCATTGCTACTGATTGTTTCTAGCATTTTACTCTGTGGAACATGACAGCAAAACTCTCATTGTCCTAGAGATGGTTTTAGTCCTTTATGATAACATATCGCATAGGCAGACGGAATCAAAATACAACATTTCTAGTTAGCTCCTGATCCATCTAGGAGATGAATATGACACTCCACTGTTTGAAAGAGAAGAGAAATTCAGAGTTCAAGCACTCAAAACAAAAAAAAATTTTTAAAAAGAGAAAAAAGTATTTGAGAGCACATTACCTTGATGCTATCATTGCAGGAACCGGAACCTCCTTAGGACCAAAAGCTTCAGCATTAACAGTGTCTACAATAAACACTCTAACAGTAGGATTTTTAGCCCCAGCCTTTAAAAAAAAAAAGTACCAGGTTATTCAAATCAACCTGTTAACAATTCAGATTAAGGAAAATAACATTTTTTGCAGGAAAGAAGATAGATTAAAAAATGTGTTCAGTCAAGTATAATGGAGCAAATCTGATCTTATTTATAATCTGATCTTATTTATAAGATCAGATTTATAAGAGCTCAGAGCGACACTACAGTGGTAGTAGGTTATTTAACTTTCCATAGTTTCATACATAAAGTAGAAAACATAGTGTTTTAACCAGTCAGATTTAGTGCCTTTCTAGACTGAAAACAGTGCTTGGTGGAAACAGGCCCTGTTCTATTTGCAGTGTGGATCTTTACAACATACACTACACTTACATTGGCACAAAACTCCAGGAGTGTGTTCCCATGATTGCAAGTGCTCTTTGACAACTGAGCTGTGAGATAAAATGGGTTAGCTTTGTGCTTGTCTATTTGTTGCATGTATTACAATTTTTTTAATTCTCCACGTGTGATTTGAACTGGCCAATTTTACTCCAGAATTGAACAGTAACTCAGTTGACAGATGGTAACTTCTTAAGACACATTAAAATGATCACTTGCAATCATATGAACATGACCAGAGTCATGAGAGATCTCTAAAACAGGCTGAAGAAATGTAAACTCAAAATCTCCTTGTCTTAGATCCAGCACTTCTAAAACAGGTATGATCCAAAGCTCTCCGGGATCAAAAAATGCTATGAAGTATGCCAATAAATTGAAGCTGTTATCATGCAAAATAAAAAATACCTCATAATGAATTTACTTTAATAAAAAATAACAATTGTATTGCTGCACATCACTGAGTAAACTGAATTGGAAATGTAAGGCTGGATAATGCAAGCATGCACTTTTGCATGCATTTTTTACTTACATGAGTACTTCAATTTATTTCACTGTGACTACTCAGTATCTCTAGTTTTGAATGAACTTATCCCTTTTCAGAACTGGGCCTAAGTTGGCTTTCTGGAATTAATTTATGCCACAATAGATTTAACCACTGCAATACAAATATTTTTAAGCATTATTCACTTTAAAGTTATCATAGCTCATTTCTCAATGGAAAGTAAGTTAGAAAAATGAGAAAACATACCTTTGGGTATGGGATAATTATTTTTCTAGGATACTGGTCCTCACCAAAATATGAATATTCAATGACTGGTATGTCAGAATCATTAAACTGTACATATGCTATATATTTTCCATTTGGAGACCACCACAAAGCATATTTTGTTGCAAGCATTTCCTCTAAGAAAAAAAGGATTAGTTTATAACAGTTTATTATTCTAATCTATTTATCTTTAATCTGTTTTATCATCCTAATCTTATCAACCCAGATATGTAAAGAGAATTATGCTAAATAAACAACACGATCCTACATCAGATATATTGCAATAGATCTCAATTCTGAAATGGCTTGAGAACTCTCAAAACTGCAGTGCAGGCACACAGACCCCATTTAACTCACTGGGGTTTTTCATGGGTGCACATGGCTAATTTTTTTTTTCTTTTTGATGCACTGAAGTGCCAAATTTGCATCAAAATTAAAACTTCCATTAATACTTAATTCCCAACCACTGTATATGCAGTGGAAGCCTCATTTGTAACGTTCCATAGAGCTTCGGTAACAAAAGATCCAGAATTTTGGTCACACGTTATGAATGTGAAATCCAGTCATGGTCTGGCAACTAACATATTTTTAGTTTGTATAGCTACAGATATTCTTAAAGGTGATAACAGCTTATTTTTAAATAAAGTCACTGCACACATTTCCAAGAGCTCTCATATTGGCAAATTCCATAGGTATAGATTTATTATTATAATATTTTGAATCCTTTGGAGAACACATCTCATCCCTCCTCCAGGTTACATCTGTTTCCCAGACATATGATGTGAAAGAAAAAAATCCTTCTAATCTGAATTTATTACCCTTAACTTTTGGATGTTCCCTTGCTCCTTTGCAACAGAGATTAGAAAAGAGGTAACGATTAGCATACAACCACATTTAAGATCATTTCAAATCAATCTGATTCCTTTCTCATCCTCCCTCACCCCCAAATAAGAGGTCATTGCCAGTTCTTAGTAATCTTAACACGGTACAAAACAGATGCAATGAAGTAATCCTTACAGCTCTAAAGATCATGTTTCACCACAAACTATTTAGAATGGAATATGAGAACTGAGTAATCTAGACAAAATGTTTAACGTATTAGTTGTTGCTCTTCAATATTTACTCACCTTCGTAGACCCAGTCAGGAATCCCATTAAATATTTCATTCTCTTTTCCATCACTAGTTAGTTTAACTGGTGCCTCTCTTGGACTTCTTTTCAAGTAGATATTATTCTGATATACATATGCCTAAAGGCAAGAATGTATTCTTATGACTGCACGGACCAATAACAGGGGTTAGAGCCAAATTTCGTGAAGTCAGTGCTATTACATTATACCAATAAGAAGATATAATCAGTGAATACATAACAGAAAATCTTTACTTGAACAACACTACATTAAAAGCCTTTGCAAATTCTGCCTGAGTACATTTTACCTCTGTAAATAAATTGCAAACTAAAGGCCAAACGCTGTGTTCAACTATGTCAGAATAAATCCTGAACAAGTCCCTTAGTTTTTAGTTTGTTCCAGAGGATTCTGTGGCTAGCTTTGGTGTGGAAAAGCACCAAAAAAAAATATCTGAAACTCATTTGAATGACTGTGTTCTTCAACAGACCCTCAGATGGGCAAAATGTGAGTTTTTCTTCTGGTGCCACCACAAATAGAACATAAAAACAAATATACAATGATTAAAAAGAAAATGATCAAACTTTTCAAACCTGCCAAAAGGCCCAGGTGATGTGAGATGAGATAGAGAAAGGTTTCACTCTCTCTGGGCTGGTTTGTTCTTTTCCAGTAAATTAGTTACCAAAAGAGAGTCCTTGCAAGAGATGATTGCAAGCCCTGGTTATCTCTAAATTTTAGTCATGTGAGTAGACACACGATCAAGAAATCAGAACCAGAAACAGCAGTATCTTGGAAAACCATGCCTTTTGAAGCTATAAGCATCAGAGTTAGTAACATCAGTGTAACATTTTAACTACTTTGTGCATTAAATGAACAAAAAACAACTCTCAAAACTCTCAGATACAGTATGAAGACTGCTATATAAAAACATCACAGACTACTAGCACTTCACCAGGAAAATATCTTGTTTTCTGTCTTTAGAATTCTTGTTAAAGAATATAACAGTTTAAGAGAACTAATATGCTCTTAGAACTTAGAAAATATTTTTCTAAGAAATTGTCCATTCATATTTAGCCGGGAATACTCTTTGTGAATTTTCTGAAATTAGTATGATGCTTAAACATACTGTCTTGCACGAGTATGTTGTCAGTATTTGATAAGTAGCTCTAAGACCACTAACTATTAATGGGCTGATGCTTTTGAACCAAGAATAACAAAAGTTTCTAAGCTTGTTACCATATGCAATAGGACCATTATAATCAGTCAGAAATACATTTATTTTAAATAGCTGGCTATCAAGTAGCCACTCCAAAAACACTGAAACCTTTTTTGTAACACTAAGAATCTGGCAGCCACTTCCTAGACCAAAAATTTTAGAAGAGAGTTTAAATACGGAATTTATACATCTCCATAGTAAACTCTTGTGTGATATAACGCCAAAAGAAAACACACTGTTTTTCAGGCCTTGAAACTGAATTTAGTCCTATATACAATAATGCTGGCCAACTCTTTTGATAAGAGACTAGCTATCCAACTAAAACACACAATTTAATTGAGAGCATAGATTCTTTTATTGAAACACAGACTTACCACCTTAATTGTAAAGTTAAAACAGTTAAGCTGTTTTCTTTATTATTCTTATTCATGAACAAGATTGATATACACAGGTAAAGGCCTGTCAAAAATATGGCCTAACAAAACAATAACAAAAGGCAAAGAAATCTCTTCTAGCCACACAAAGTAATATCATTCTAGCACTTCATTATCTTTACTAACCAATTTGTGTCCAACGGGAGACCAGGATATATACTGAATTTTATGTGGAAGCTGATTTTCTGTTACAAAACCACTAAAAAAAGGAAAGAAGTTGAAATGGCTTTTTGATCGCAGTACAAATAGATAATTATACTGTACATACGTATAAAATTCACAAAGGGGTATATTTTCTAACAGCTTTTTGTTTGGTGAGCAATGCAAAATTGATGTCAGAAAGCTTGTATCTGCCGTGCAAAGCAGGCAGTGAGACATGCAGCAGTGTGATTGCGTGCACCAGTGCTGGTACAGGCTCACAACTCAGTCCTTTGAAAGCACTCTCAAGAGCCTGAAAAGCCAGCCTTTTCTCTTTCTAAACACTGCACAAGCGTCTACAGTAACTTGCTCTGCAGACTTGCAGTCTGCATTATAGTTTCAGTGAGTCATTGGGAAATACAAACTAAGTGGCCACATTGTTGTTCTGAGGACATAACATGTTGAAGCAAGCAAAACAGCGGCAGTTAGAGCACTTGAGGATTGCAAAGCCACATGCAATGCCTCTCTGCACCCATTAGCTTGAAGCAGTCTCTTCCTGTCACTTGAGCCAGCAGTTTCCCAGGAATGTAGCACTTCAGTCCCTGTTGCTCAGAACTAAAAAGCATTTGGTCACGCTGCTACTTCTGGCATAAGGTGACTGGAGATGCAGATGGCCTCCTTCAGAGTTGCGTAGAAGGAAAATGAGGAGTGGTTTGGGGAAGATTTTTGGAAAGAGAGACCGAATGCCAGGGCAGGAGGTGTAAGCTTTTGAGGAACCCAGGATGGACTGTTACAACACCACTGAAGCGCTAAAGGACGTGAAAGTTTTAGGGAAGCTAAAGATTAGACTGACCAGAAAAAAGGAAGAATTTAATAACAGAAGGGCAGTGAGACATCTGGTGTAAAACTGAAGAGAACTAAAGCAACCAAGATGGAGTGGGAGAAAATTATGCAAAGAAGAAAAAAAAGATGAAAGAATAAAGAATCCTAAGCAGTCAAAATTTTAGGGCACAAAATATAAACCAGTCCAGATACCTGGGTGAGTAGATGAAAGGACTGTTATATTTTCTCGGAGACCATTTTTTTCAAAGTAATTTTCTGATTTTGAAGCAGCAAACAATAGGTAATAATCAAGCAAACAACAAGCAACCCGACCGATTCAAGCAAAACCAAAGCAGGGTGATAGTCATATTGTTATAGAGGTTTCCAGTGGAAATGCTTGCAAGCTTATCACTACGGAGTATTCACCGTAGCTCTCTGTAAGAAAAATTACACCTTACCCGTAAATGAGATCATAAATGTGGTATGATGCTGTATAAGAGTATCTCCACAGCTGAAAAATTAAGTGAGCAAGAAAAAACAGTATTATTAACTTGGAAGTAGATAATGTAATTAAAAAACCATCAGCTATCTTTTGACAGCCTCCCACTTTACTTAAGAAAAGATCAAGAAACACTGACCTGTGGTAACCATGATCAACAAAATATTGAATGAAATCAAACATTCCATTAAGCAATATATTAAAACAATTACCTTTGAATAATTGCTTTCCAGAGCTATGAAGTATTTGTCTGATGACAACACGTAATTTGAAGCATTAACTTTTTTCTGAAAAATTAAGAAGTAGATTAGATTCTAGAATACACTTCAAATAAGGATATGACAAGATTTAAATCCACTCACTTCTAAAGAGATATTTGAAACACAACTGCATGTTGCTGCCTTTTTATTAATTGAAAATGTACGTACCATTGTGCTGTTAGTCATGATGGTAGTTGGGTAGTTCATTTCAACATTGTAAAGAATAATATCATCTTCTGCAGATTGATGAAGATATTCATTATCTTTAAAAACAAGATAAAATGGCAGTTATCTTGCACAGAAGAGACTATATAATAGATCTGTTTATCCAAATATTCACTGCTCTTGTGAGTGAATAGATTTTGAGCAAATGTTTTTTGGCATCTACATAAAAAATGCTTTTTCTTCTAATGATGCCAAGGCACAGAGTTACACAACAAACTGACTTCAAGATTCTTGATTATGTTCTCAAGATTACATACTGCACATACCATAAGCTAGTTCTCAAGATTACATACTGCAGATACCATCAGCTAGCTAACATTACAGTTAAATGCTGAATTTTATTCTCAGTAATGTCAATAATGATCAATAGCAGGAATTGACGCATTAGAAGATCAGTATTCCAAGAAGACCAACGTAAATGCTTTAAAGAAAACATTCAAGATCCTTGCTCACAGTTTCGCCAGAACATTCTCATTTGCACAGATTCTGGAGCTAACAGCAGTACCACATCAGGGACACTGCATTCCAAGATTCTGCTCTTACTCACATGTCCTACCCAGTAAAGTTGAGTGGCCTCCAATGAGAATGGAATTTACCCCTACCTGTGCTCAAGACCTGACCCATAGTTTGGCAGAGAGTATGAAGGTCAGAGTTTTAGTCTCACTTCATTATTTTCCTTGCTATAAACTGAGAGAGAAGGAATTACATACTTGGTGTAGCTAAAGAGAGGAAAAGGCTTTGACATTTTAAAAGCAGCTTGAAACATTGTTTAAGGTTTTCATCTTTAGAAAATCAGATCACCCTTGCATCTTTCAAGCACACTTATGTGATTTGTGTGACAGTGTTTGTGGTGATCTCAGGCCCTTTTAGGAAGAGATATTAAATTTCAGCTTCCTGCTTCACAAATAGAGCACGCATATGGAATGTTGTAGACAGATCTATGGCATGACTTTTGCATGAGTTTTGTGACTGTTAAAGGGAAAGATAAGTCTAAGCAGTGAGGATATAAAGAGAGAAGGAGAATATCAGGTTTGGGTGATATGCTGCCTACATGCTTCAGATATTCAGATAGAATTCTAACAAACGATGAACTAATTTTTAAATCACATCACTGATGTCTACATACTTAAAATGGCAAATTGTAAAATTTGAGCTGCTGCTAGCGATGTCCTGGAAGCCTTCAGTTCAGTTCTAAAATTGTGGGTTTCAACTTGGTAAGACCCCACATGAGAGGGCACCATGCTTCTCATCTCTAGTCATAGCATAATAAATGCTTGAGGCGGTGCATAGATATGAGTGGTAGTACAATGTGTCCTGAAGTGCAATCCAATCTAGTTCAGACCTTTTGGTGTTGCTGCAATTCAATGATAACAGAGCACTACTTCCAGCAGTTTCTGCCACAAATGGACACATATATCAATAGTGATTAACTTCATGTCCTTATCTTCTACATTAAGGAACTTGCTTAGAATCCCATCCTTAAATTCTATCCAATGCCTTGGAACGCGGAAATTTCAGCAGTTTCAGGATTTTTGTTAGTGAGAGATAAGAACAACCAGGCTCAGTACATAGCTCAGTACTATTAAAAACAAAGAAGAACTGGGCCTATAAGACAGGGTACCTCAATTATTACCAACAGTATGTGAAAAAGTGCAGTGACAAACAAAAAAAGAGATTTCTTAAAAAATGATTGACACTGACATATTACTGTCATATTCACTGCAGCAAGCAAAAGAAAAAGAAACAAAACAGTTAAGGCCTCTGTGACAAACATTTCTGTTACAACATCAAATACCTAGAATGTCTAGAATTACTGACAGAAAAGTCAGTTTCAACCATAAGTTTTGATTAGCAGATTATTTATTTTATAGTAGCATTCACTCATAGGAATGACTGGAAGTAATGACTGGAATGATATTTGTGAGTCTGCATAAACCAGCCAGAAAATACATATTAGAAAGGCTTATGAGAAAAGGTTTTACTTACCTGAAACCCAATATGGAAAAAATGTTTTATATTGAAAGTTTCCATTCAAATAATCCTCCAGTGTAAGAGCTCTAGGACCATCATCTGTGTTGACAACTTAGAATAAGACATAAAAATTGTGTTAATGTAGTGCTGTGAAGTGCAAAACAAATCAGAAATCATTAATAGCCAAATATTTCTACTCTTCCTTTCTATATTTAGCACTAGTGAATAGCAAGAATAGCATAATCCTGGAGGTATCCAGAGAGTTAGCACAGCAGACAGCCTCCTGCTTCTGTCCTGATAAGGTCCTTCAGCCTCTGAAAGACTCACTTTTAGGGATGCAATATTAGGAACTAGATAGGTCAATTTATTTCACCCAGTCATTTATTTATGCAGTCATATTTACTTGTAGACACTGTAAGCCCATGAAAAGCCTCTTCCAGACAAAGGGCAAATCAAACATTTTCTTAAAGCACAGGTTTCACGAAGATGTGTGGGATGTAGAGAAGCATATTTTAATAGTTACAGGACCTACATATATTTAGCAAACAGCCAACCAATAATACATACATAGAAATCGCTATTGCCAAATGGTATTTCATAATTGTCTCATAAATCAGTATTATATGATGGACGTTAGACTTGCAAAATTATTACCATCTATATATATGTCTTAGTAACCATAAGAAAGAAACAGACAAAAGTACACAGGTAAAAATGCTGAAATGTAATGAAAAGTGAACCAAACTTCAACTTTTTACTTAGTGCTGAAAACAAAATTGGCAATGATTCTAGAGAGAAGACAGCTTCTCTGATATCTGATTTATACAGGGATCAAACAGTTATGTAAAAATAATGCACAAAATTGTGGCTGGTTTGGCGGCTCTTGTCTGGCTGCGTTTCTTCCAAAAGCTAAAATACATTAAACCAGGGCAGATTTTTAAAACAAAATGTAAGGGCAATCAGCCTGGATGCTAATGCTGAAAATGCTGGCTTGCTACATGCATCCAGATAAAAATTTTCATTTTAAAAATGTAATAAAAAATTTTAAAAAAAGAATCCACGGACTTGACAAGTGAAAGATTACCCAAAACAGATAATCTTCAAAAGACATGGGAACCTGTCAGAGAAGGCCAGTTTTTAAAGTTCAGTACCATAATAATGGCAGCTTTCTTTAGTCCAGGCCCTCTGCATTCAATGCTCTTCTCCTCTGAAGTCATGGGGAATTTTGCCATGGCCTTCAGAGGTACAGGGGATGTCACACTGCAGCCAGGTAAATCACTGCCACGTCTCCTGTTTGTTCCTTCAGACCTCTCAGATGCTAGCCAGATAATCAAGATGACTCATTGCCCTGAGGTTTCGTATCATGCTCCAACACTTCCTCATTACAGGCTCCCTCTTTGTTAAGACTACACTCACTTTGCACAAAATGTTTCTTCATATTCTCTTCTCTAGCAATTTGCAATGATAATACATGTTTTCTTCTGCTAAGTGATTATTAGTTACTGCAGAATACACATGTCAGGTTGACTGTTGACACTAGTCTTGTCTGCACTAATGCAGATGAAAGCTGTCATGAGAAATAAAACTGAATGCCAATCCGTAAGCAAAAACTTACCAGTCTAAACTCAGCTAGCAATATGTCCAGAAAATATTCCAAGAAGTTCAATAACAAGTTAATTCCTTTTGTTAATACCATGAGTGCATACTAAAGAGATCCTTGAATATGTTAAGGATAAGCCCAAAGATAGCAAACCCTCAGAAAACTAATATAAAATAACTCCAAAGAAGAGTCCATTTTTATTTACATTGAATGAGGGTTACTTATCATTAGCTTCCAGTTTAAATTTTCTAAGAGAATATGTCTATATAACTAAAGCAAAACCTCTATTAAGAATTATTTCCATAGCTGTATAAGAGCTCTAAATTTACAGTCCTGTTTAATACTCTCATCTGGTAAAATTTCCTGGTTCCTTCTCTCAGCTAAGAGGAATTTTTACTAAAAAGAAAAGCGATACTACAAATGTCTTATCTCTATTTGCTCTAATTTTCACAGCTCTAATTTAAACCTTTATTCTGTTAAGCATCTCACTCATATACTTAATATTCTCTGATAATTTATTATGACTGCTAATGAATTTCAAAATATGTCCACTCCTATTGGAATTTCTACCAATGAACTGTAAAAACACTAAACACAAATATTTCTTTCTTGATTACTTATAAGTTTGAATGCTTATTTCTAGGCAACTAAAGATATATTTAAATGCTTTAATTAAAAGCAGCAGCTTTAATTGTTTGCTGTAATTGTTGCCAATTCTTTTTTTTTGTAACTAAAGATTGTTTCAATAATAGTACTTGAAATCATGCTCTACAAAAAAATGCTTTATCACTATTATTCCTAAAATGTCTTGTATTTCCTTATCCTTTCTTTCAGTTTTTATTCTCATACTGGATTCTGCTATGGCCACATCTGATCAGGACTGCGATTTCAAGCTTCTTCAAGTTTCCTCTGCTCACAGAATAAACACTAACGTGATGAGTAATTTAAACGTCTACAACATTATATAGACAGTGATTTGGATGGCTGTGGTTAAGCTTGGTAAGTTCTTTTGTTGTGATTCATTTCTCTACAGAATAACAAAGATGAAACAAGCAGTCCAAGGACAAAATGGAAGCAAATAGCAGAGTCAGCCAGAGAAAGGTTACCAAATTTCAGCTTCGCTCTTTTCCCTTTACACCCCCATTGTTTTGGTTTTAATCTTTTGTGGTCTATTTGCATTCAGATGCCATTCCATTTTTCTTGTGCACATTTCAACAACATCAAGAAATGCAGAACAATACTGTGCACTGAATTGGTTATTTTGCTTCACAGTAGCTTGCTTTATACATTCCATGGCCATAATTACTCACTTGTGCATTTCAGTGTGTTCTATACACACATGTAACTGTGGTGATAACAACCTGTAAGCATCTATTAATTGTCACTGGCTTTATGCAGGTATCTTCTCATTTACTTCATTTACTTGTTCAATTCCTTGTTGTGAGAGTTTAACAAAATACAGAAAGCAGAACTTCAAATTATATTAAATTCAGATTAACGTTATGTACATCAATCCATTACTGTGAAGTTCTGCTGGTATTATCAGGATTATGTCCCTTCAAAGCGTGGATGTGGATAGACCAACACAGCTCTTGCTTCAGGCTCCGGAGCCTAGCTGACAGGATCAATGCAATACTTTCCAGATGGCTGTTCCTGGGCTGTATTATGTCTGCCTGTTCTTGGACACAGTACTTCTACCTCTCCTCCCCAGTCTCACCCAATCTCTATACACACTGCTGTATGCCCAGGCCTTCCTAACACATAGACAGCTTCACTACTCAGAATGCTTTTCCTGGATGTGCTTTCCTGGATGCTTTTCATGTTTTGCATTAGACAATAATAGTGACACTAGGCCACATCAATGGACTGTACCAGTACCTGTGTCCAAGAGCACAGACCCCATGATCATGAAGTCTGCTGAAGAAGAGATTCATTCCTCTACTCCTGATGTGCTGATCCCTATGATTTCCCACAAAGCAGGAACTTGGCTGCATAATTTATGGTAATAGAGGACTGTGTTCACAAACAGCAACAAGGAGGTGGTCAGCATATCTGATACTTCTCCTGAATATTCTCCCAGATTCCAACTGTCTTCAGCTCCCATGGCTTCTTTACATCCCAAAGGGATTTCTTTTTCACACAGCCACCCACTCACCCAATGAGTGCTTGCAGACTTTCAGTATTTAATTTACAACACCCAAAAGATCACTTCCCTTGTTAATTTGATGTTCTTTCTTGTATGAGAAGTTGTAAAGAGCCAAATCCTATCCACCTTCTTCATGATGTTCATGATGATGTAGACTGCTGTCAAGTCCTCCCAAACTGTCCATTTTTCAGACTTATGACCCGCAGTCCAGTCAGCTATTCCTTGCATGGAAGGTATTTCAGATTCTTTAATCATCTTTGTTGTCCTTCTTTGAACTTCTTCCAGTTTTACTACATGAAGGAATCAAAACTGCATGCATTATGCTTAGACCATTGGTTGGTTGCCCTCATACAGGGGTAATACTTTATCTTCAAGGTAGAAAGATGAGGGAGATCCAGCCACTTTTATCAATATTCTTGGGCCAACTTGTCCAAATCTGAAAATGGCAGATGTCTAGAATACCCCAGTAATATGTATCTTGTTGGCTCATTCCACAACCAGGTCTGCATCCATATACATTGTGTATGCTCCTGCCAGAGTAAACCAAGCCTACATAAAAATCAGAAAGCATCCATTCTGACTTCTGCATTTATTAGGGGAAAAGATGGGTAGGCAACAGGACATCACAGGAAGCCAATTAGCATAAAATTCTCTGCTCTTATTTCAGGATATTAATATTATTCCCTGTTTCAAGGCAAACAACAGCAACAACTGCCTTGCAAGCATCTACTACTACACAACAAATAAATGATTTGCCAAAAGAAAAGTGGCTAGCATCTTCAGACAGCCAGCTTACAGATGGTATTGCATCCTGCCTCTGGACTCACTGTTCACTCTCATCTCCACGGACTGATGCTGAATGGCTAAAACACAAGCTCCTGCAACATACCCACGAAGGCAATCTTTTGGGGGAAACCTTGGGGAAATCACAGCCCAGCTCAGCATCACAAATTAGTCCCAACACTCCTTCTGATCTTGTTCCAGAACTTCTGGTCACACTCAGCTCCACATTAGCCGAATCCATTTTGCCATACCTGCATTATATTCAAACAGTTTTGCAAGGTGTGCCACTGCTTTCTCAGTGAAGGTTACCTCAAAAACACCCTTTGCAATGAGAAGAAAAACTGAAATCTGAGTGAGTCATGTTCCTCAGCATGATCCAGCTCTTGTTACTGGTAGGAACAGAGCCTGTGTATAGAACCCTAGCATGCTAGGATGGAAATGGTTTAGTTTACTATGGAGTCTAACATCTCTATGGTGTAAGGGTCCAAGAAAGGAAAGAAGTTTGAAGAATATGAAATTACTAGAAACTCAGCAAAAACAGAATTGAATATTTCTTCAGTTCTTCAAGTATTAGAGATGACGTTTTTCTTTGCTGATTTCTAAAGCAGAAATTTAGTCAGTGTGTTTCTATGTAATTCTATATGTAATATGCAATTAATCTTCTTTCTAGATCTCTCCATCTTTGCAGCTAAGTAGTGGTAAAAGTGGAATGAATGTACAAACAACATTCCATCTCTCTTGCTATTTCCTACTTCTCTTTGACTTGCAAGATTTGTAACCACAGAAATAATTTATAGTTCGCCCTTTTACAACTGATCAGTAGCTTATTAAGAACTAAAAAAGGTTCAGGCATATGATGACTGCAGTCAACGATGACTATACTTAGAGTTCCACTTGGGATTAAGAAGCCATAATCAGATGTGTTCCACACAACTGTGTATTCTACAGCTGCCTGGAATGCTCCTTCAAGAGCATTCTCTAAGGCGAGATAAATTCTTTTTCATCCTACTTAGGTCTATAGGTGATGTTCGATATGGTTGGTTACCAAGTCACTATTCCAAGAAACTGCAGAGATAAAAGGATTTCTTGGTAGTGGCTCAGCTACTGAAGAGGTCCGGACTAAGACCAGTGAGCTGGCACATAGATAACTTCAGGAGGGAAAATACTATTTAGAAATTTTACAGTACTTTCCCTGATCTGTAGCAACTTCTTTAGGCTGCCAAACTGATCCTCAGTCTCTGGGCATCTTTGTCACCTCACTGCTGAAACTAAAAATCATTTAAAAGTCACCAAAATATTCTGCCTTGTCATAACAGACTTTGTATGAGCAAGACTGACTTGATATCATAAATATCTCTATGTAGCAATGGAAGTTCAGACTTGATCATGCTTAAGGTACCCTAAGATGTGGCACCCTATCTGATTGACAGTAAAAATCAGCACAAACCTATCACCTCAGATATCTTTTCCCAGCACTGCCTCCCAGCTTGATATAATCTACCCTCATAGTCACATGCTGCATGACAGAATCAACCCTAACTGCCTCAGAAACGTCCTACCCCTCCCTCAACAAAACAACCCATGATAACTATAATCCACAGAAATATTCCATAGGAAAGAGAGATGTCACCTTTCACCAGAGCTGCATATTAACTACAGTATTTACTTTAACAAGACTTAAGCAGGTAGTTGATTTCATAACATTTAGTTGTAAAAAACTGATCTCAACTCAGTCACTCCATCAACAAATAAACAATTACTAAAAAAAAAATTGCTTTAAATGAATAGTGGGATATATGCTTTTTATTACTATTTTAAATTATTTTGGAGGCATTCAATTCATCTGCTGTAGTGAAAGGGCTGTGTAAATACTCAGATTGCTCTTACTAGACTCCTTATAGAAAAAAAAGATCATTAAGTCAGTGCCACTCAGGTTCTAAATTTAAAACCACATCTGCATCAAACTTTGCCTAAGGACTCAACAGACCATACTATGTATCAGCATTTACCTCCAACTGACATTAATACTAGAGGAAGCTACGAGTTCCTGTTTTATCCTATGCTGGCTTTAATATCCAAATGCAATTTAAAATACATTCACAAACAATTCACCTTACCCTACCAAGAGCAAAGTTTAACTTGTAATTGGATAGAGAAACCACTTCTATAATTACTAAGCAACTATTTAAAACCTAATACAAGCTCACCAAACTAACAATTATTAAACAATCATTTAAAACATAATACAAATTCACCAAACTAAATCAAACTACTAACAGATTGTAAGAATCTCATAACCTCTAATGCAAAAAATAACAGATAACATGAGGGATCCAAGAACGTTTTTGTAGCCCTAAGAACATGAAATATCATGCACAATAAAATTATTTGAGGTGCTTTTCACTTGAAATAGCTCCTTGTTTCAACATCTCCTGGCATCGTATCTTCAGCATATTTCAGCTGTCACTACAACACTTCTGTAAAGCAATAAAGCCACAACAATTCTAACAGGACAATCCTGAAAATGAGTTTACAAACTTTTATGAACTTTAGAAACCACAGTAGCTAAAGACATCGTGTTTTCCACTACATTAGACTTTAAATGTCTTACCTCTTGATGGAAGCAGTATAATACACATAAGTAATAAGGAGAGCAAAAGGCATATAACCACACCAAATATGATTTTTAGCCGGACCTGCAGGACAGAAACAAACAATAATTACATTTCTAATATGTCTGAAGTACACTTATATGGCTTTGTACATAACCAAATCCTCCCACTCTCTTTTATTTTAATTGCTGAAATCCATCCAAGTAACAAGCAAAAATGTTCCTGCAATACATTTGAAACGACTTCCCTTTCCTTTTTCTTTAAAGCAAACACTTCCACATCGCAGCCTGGCCTTGTGTAGCAACAGTCAGTTTAAAACAACAGATGTAAATATTACCAAAAGCTGAATTCAGCTGCATACAGACCTTCATTTTCCTGCTGTATTCCAAAAGAATGCAAATTCTCTCTTTTGGGTGTTGGTCAGCGGATCTAGGAGAAGAGTTTGAAAAGGCAGTGTCTGTTTTCACAGTCGGAGGCCAAACCTCTGTCAGACTTTTTTTTTCCCCTACATACTTTTGAAAACTGTGCCAAATTTCAAAGGGTTTTCATAAAATTAGAAACAGACTTTCAGGGAAGTTCTTGGACCAGAAATGGACTGTGGGTGGCTATAGGGGTGGTGATTATACACTTCCCATCGATGTAAGCTGTAACCAACATCTGCTTACACTAACTTAGGGTTTTATGACTCTACAGTTACTTGATATGTACTGTTTTTCTCTGGAAAGTATTTATGCTTTTTTTTTGGTCAATCCTCACATTTTCAGGATGCATTCATGACTTCTTTCTACTCTCAACAAAGAAATTAAAAGAAATTTGAAGCATACCTTTGTTGTTTATATACACTTACTGAATATTTAGTTTCTGAAATAACAATAGCGTAAAAATGCAAAGTAAGAAGCAGAAATACAAATCGTTTAACGTCTTCCACAAGTGAAGAAAGTTACATTTTCCTCAGAAAACAATAAACTTCGATAGACTACGTAATGCAGCTTAGACGGTTTAAGTATCTACTGGCCCAGGGCACATTCTGAAATACTGTGCTTAAACCACTAGCTGTATATATTTTATCTAGCTCACTGAAATGAGGCCAGCTGAAAACACGGATTTCTCTTGAGACCACAGTATCAAGTTACATAAGAGAATTCTTAGGGAGAAAAACGCTCGAAAAGGGAAGCAAAAGTACACTGTGCTCATTAGACTGACTTTATTCAAATACTCTTACTACTGATCTGTCTCAGAGTTGCTCTGGAAAGCGCTAGGAAAAGAACGAAACGCTCGTGGAGCCGAAGCCCGAACCCTCCCCGCTCTCCAACGCGGCTCTTGCCGTTGGCAACCGCCGGGAAAAGCCAGGGACGGGCCGCCGCGCGCGGCGCCGCAGCGGGGGAGGGGTAACGGTCCGCCGCGCGGCCCTGAGCGCGCGGCCCTGAGCGCGCTGCCACCTGGCGGCCGCCCGCGCCCGCCGTCGCCTTCTCCCACCAGCCTTAACGGGCGCCGGGGGCGACTGGTGTGGTCACCGGGGTCATCTTAGGCCGTTGCTGGAATTGCAGGAATTCGTGGAAACTGACCCAAAACACAGAAAGACTATGCGATGTGCCTCCCAGAACAAGCTGAGAGAAGAACTGGGAAAGCAAAGATGTTTTAGGTATCTTAAGAAGTTTGGGCCAAATAGAGACCGAAACAGTCCCAAATTCAAATTAGGCAACATTCTGTATGATGGCAGCACCATCTCGGTAACCCACAGCTACCCAGGGCCTCCTCAGGAGCGCTCTGCGCTGTTGCCTCTTTCCCCCCCTGCTCTTTGCGCATCCCAGCACAGCCCATGCTTTCAGGGTTCGCATTGCTGCTCTGTGCTACCAGATGACCCCACGTAAAATAGAAAAAGGGTCTCACATAGTTTATAGCATTCATCCAAGCACTGTGCTGTAAGGGAACACAAACCACACACTCACTTCCGGAGAGGTGTTTCTCTGTGATCGGTGGCCTGCTCCTTCCTTCAGTTATGTAAAACTGCAGATGTGGAGATAACCACCCCAAAGGCAGGGGCAAGGAGGGAGGCCTGGGCAGAGCGCTCTGCCCCGCAGTGGAGCGCTAGCAGCCTCACAGGCCCGTAGCAGGCAACGAATGGGTTTAGGGTCTGTGTCCTGTGCAAAGAGGCAGCAGGACCTGTAGCAGCTGAACTGAGCTACAAAACAAAGCCTGTTACCTCCTTACTGCTTTTAGCCTCACAGCCGTTTCACCTGAGGCCTGCGCCAGAGGGGACTGCCGTGCCTGGAGGTGGCCACAGGCTTTCCTCTGCTTGGCCTCCATCCTCGGCTTGAGGTGTCAGCCAGGCCCAGCTGCAGCCCTGCTCTCCCTCCCCTCCCGACAGGGAGGGCTACCCTTAGCCCTGCCGCCACGCAAACCCTTGTGGTAAATGTAACCTGCCAGAATGTCCATCCACCAGGTTTGACATGAACCCCAAAGACCTGTGACTGAAAGCTGCAGGCTAGGCCTAGATGTTGATTTTACATCTGCAGAGTTCCTTCTTGAATTGCCTCATCTTTCTCCCTGCACCAGTCTTAAATATCTGTCCTACACTTATACCAAAAGGGCTAAATGAGACTGTGAGACAGTGAATCCAGAACAGTGGTGTCTGTATGTGGCGAGTCAGGCACCAGAGACTACGATTTTTCAAAGGAGGTAACAAGGACTGAGTACCCAAATCTTACTGAAATTCAGTAGCAGTTGGGTGCATCATTACCTCTGGCTTCTCTGAAAATTCAAAGTGTAGTAGATGAAGAAGGTTTCCTGTCACACCAAGTTGTCCATTAGAACTTGGGGCTATGTTTTCCAGAGAAAAGTCTCTATCATCACCAAGGGCAGTCAGCTCATCACCTTACTCCAATAGTACAGACTGCACTTTGAACCTTAACCATTACACCAGTCCGGGTGAGACAGCAGCCAATCTGGACACTTTCAGCAGTGGGCTGGCAACATTCGTTACATTAGTCTTGGTGGGGAGACTTTTGAAAAGAAATTAAAATCAATTGTCTGGGCCAACCACTGATATGAAACATGTCTTATTTTCACATAAACTTGTGTTCTCTCAGTTCTCCTTTTTCCCCAGTCCTTGTCACAACAGTAAAGTTACACAAGAGAACATTTCTGAATAAGATCGTCCTTTCGACATAAGCCAGGAAGGAAAACAGGTGGAGAAGACCAAAATACATTGTTCCTGACGCACTGTATATGCAGGGCACAACCGAGTTTAACAACAATAGTGTTTCCTAATAAGATAAAACCACTGCTATTCAAAACTTCCAAAACAGAAAAGTATTGTGGCAAAAGAATTTTTTCCCCGTATAACTCGTGCTTCATATTTCCAAACTTATTTATTTCCTAGCATTCTGTGGGTAAGGCCATATGAATTCTCAATAACAATTCACAGAAACCCATTTTTTTCCTGCCAGCTTTGGTTACATTTGACAACCAGAACATTGCAAAATTGCAAATGCAGATTTTGATCAGGCTAGTTGTAATTTTCCAAACATGCAGCTTCCTCTAATAAATGAACATTTAGAGAATGTCTCAAAGGAAATGATTCAAACTCACAGGATCCAAACAACTTTGCAAAGTGACTATATGCTGGATATTATGTATTTTTCTAATTTGAAGGTCTAATAATTTATGCACATGCTGTAGTAAGATTCACAAATCTTGCAGCATTGGAAGCAAAACAAAATGTAACTGGCAGACAACAAACCTTACAAGTTTTGTAGATCTGCTGCCCCTGACACCTGAAATCCCTTCTCTGGACTGTTTATACCAGTACATGTGAAGAAGCAAACAGCAGTTCTTTCAGTAGCCAAAGCTGTTCCTAACTTCCGCAGTCATAAAACCACACAATGCAAGATAGAAATAAAAGGGTAGGAAAGCAAGAACAAAGAGGAAATCCGTTGGAGAAAGAGAGGAAGCAGCAAATTATGGAACAGAAAACATAGTTTGTAAAGCAGCTATGCAACTAGCTATGCAGCTACTTTATGGTTACTATTTACATTTTCCAGATGAGGAAATGGAGATTTACAAATACAGGTTGTGCATGACATCAGACCAAAAGCAGACAGAATAATAAAAATACAACTAAAGCTGAAGCAGATGGAAATTAATGTAAATCAAAAGCTGCCTTGGTTCTTAAGTAGCCACATACATAGCCAGACAAATCCCCAGTGACTGTTTAATAGTTTTGCCTCTCTCCACAGTTGTGAACAAATAAAAGCTCTAACTGGAAAATGCAGTCAGGATTTGTCACACTTGCTGGAAGACTGAGTCCATAAAGACAATAAAGGCAGAAGTAACTAGCAGATAAAAATATGGCAATTTAGCTTGTTTTTTACAACTTCACACTTCCTGGATGAGCAATATGGGCACGTTTTATAACCCTGTTCAGAGACAATGACTTGAAGTGGAAATTCCTTATCCTACAAGCCAGCAGCATTCAACATTTGAGGTTCATTATGCACTATGCTGAAGTGAGATTGTGTAAACACTCTTTAGGCTTTGGTGACAATGTGGCTGAGTCACGCCAGGAACTGGGGGCATAACATCACCACACAGCTGAACTGCAAGAAGCTCAAGCATGTTTGTGATATGGCCCTGTTCAACTCAAGTGTAAAAGAACAAAGAAATCCAGTTGCATATGCTTTTGTCACCTCAATAATGAGAAGTACCAGAAGCTCAGAGTTCAGAAGATCTACTCAGCTTGGAAATTATTTGATAGAGGGGCCAGGAGCAAATTGTATAATGACATCTCTTTAGCAGGGTTTTACACTTCTTTAAAGAACCAAATAAATGACTTCAGGCACTTGAAAATGCTATGTACAATGCATTATATTGCATTTACATTCTAAACATTCCAGAAGCCTTTTTTGGTTTTAAAGTATCATTCAAAGAACTCTAAGAACTCATTAAACAGAAATCCAGAAATGATTTGTTATTCATCCAGAACGACTATTCTGAGGATTAATTCTTAGTATATTTCATAGCATCTTATTTATCAGATACTGAGCACATTAACGAAATACATCTTAAATCACAATTCGGTGAGCTCTCTATCCATCTCAAGACATTTTAAAATAATAGTCAGATTCTCAGATTAACGTGTAAAATGTGTAAAATTCACTTCATGCTGAACCAACAGCTTCTAGAAGTAGCCAAAAGCTTCAGTGTTAGGCAAAAATACTACAGTAGAAGAAAATGATTAATCTGTTTAAAAGAACAATGTATGAGAGGAATGGTTTAGGGTTTTTTTTTTAAATTAATAAATCACATAATGCTGAATAAAGAAATCAGTGATGACTTCATATTTATCCTACACTGCACAATACATAATAGTAGGAATAGCATTATATAAACACAGATATAATTCACATACACTACAAAGCATTTACCATCCAAATTCCCACTGGCCTTTCCTTTTTCAATTCAATTGTATCATTTAAAGATCTGTGTTCAACTGTGTTTCATAACACAGTTATGTGCATGTATAATCTCTTAACTCTCATACATCTGACTTTTTTTTAAGCAACTCTAAGGTATTAATTTATTGGTATAAATCACCATTTTGTAATAACTTCAGCCCATAAATAAACCAGAATTTCTGCAGTTTATGCACATTGTAATCTACAAAACTCCCACAGTGAAAACTCAGTGTGCATATTTTTTTTATAACTACAATCTGTTTATAAGTAAGTGGCCATCACTGAACTAGCCTGTGTCAGTTTGGTGATTTTTTAAATATGCCACTTCTCTCAGTCAGAACTGAGATCCCCCCTTCCCGGAACATGGTCAGGATTATAAATATGATAAACCTCCAAATCTGGTCCTGATGCATACCTGGAATCAAATCTGATGTAAAAAAATGTGCATAGTATCTTCCATTCCTATTAAAAACATAGAGCAAGCACAGATCTAGGCATGAAGAAGATTCTTTTTGCCAGGCTATATTCAAAGGAATACTTTCCAGCTATTTTGTAACTTACAAATTTTACCTGGGGCTACTTGAGTGTTTACATGCGCATGCCAGTAAACACACCACTTTATCTTGAATTTGCAAAGCTGACAGTTATAACAACAAACAGACCTTCTTTCCACTCTCTAGTATTTTGCTTGCAAATAGAGGGGGGGAGGGGAATCTGTCAGTTAGATAAATAAGGAGACACATAATGCTATTTTTGCAGTCAGAATACCAGTATCCTGTAAATTTCTAGGGTGAAACTGTGGCATTATACTGTCAAAATACTTACAGTGACAGAGAATAAACAGCATCACAGTTGGCAAAGGTTATTCATTATAGCCATTTATTGAAGAAATACATTGTATAGCCATTGTTTAACAGTCCTATGAAACTAACACATATAAAGTTAAACTTGGCATTGTGCTTCTTGGATATTAAAATAATCAATTTCAAGTTGATTTAAAGGAGTGATTTTTGAAACATCTTTTAATGGAAACTTCATTTTAGTCTGTAAAAATGGTATGAGCCAACAGCTAAAGATAAGATGGGGGAGAACTCAACCATGGAAACAGTGACAAATCCGCAATGATTCAGAAATAACGCTCAGCTGATCTCTTTACTCAGCTCTTCTTCTAAGACAATTTATCTTCAAAAGGGTTGCAGCAGAAATATGGAAAATGATCGCCATGAACAAGTCCAAAGATGTCTGTCTTATGTTCTATGCTGGGACCTTGGTCACCTAACGTATTATCTGCCAGTACTGTCACCCCACACATGACTGTATTGAGTAGAGAGGGGAATTTGTTCCATGAACACACACCATTGCAGTCTATTTGATCTTATTCTTTGTCCCAGAGCACCACTGCAAATCTGAGTCCAGACAGTGGCCATGTGACTTAGTCCTTCTCCTCCCTCGGGTCTTTTTTTCTCTTCAAGGCAGCTTCTTCAAGCTCAGGGACTTTCACCCTTTTTATGTGCAGTCCTCACTATATGAGACAGGAGCTTCTAATCAGCAGTCAGAAAAAAACAGAAGGAAAAAAAAGCCCCATTTCAGAGTCCTTAATCTTCATCACTTGAAGGACAATGACCTGCATAATCAAAAACAGGGAACCCGACTGGCAGTTCTCCCCATTTCTTAAAAATTTGCTTTATTGTTTTCTTGTCTTCAAACACAACCACAAAATTTTTAATCTTTAGACAAGGCAGGTCAAGACCTCGGTGAACCATCATATTTCCCCAAGCCTGCAAATATAAAGAAATTACATTTTAGATAAAACAGACAGTATCACTAGACAGAAATAAAGGCCAACAAACAAACAACAACAAAAAACAAAAACAAGGAAAAGAAGTTCTTCCTCACTTGTCCACAGTCTTTACATATAATTTCCCCATTTGTCTGGTAATCAGCATGTTTATCTTGCAGTGTCTTATTTTCTCTTGTATGGTAAAGGCTTCTGAAAAACAGACAGGAAGCACAAGTCAGAATACATTGGTCTTTCTGTGCTACAGATGGCCTTAAAGACACAGTGACTACAACTGCTGAAGTCAGACACACAACAGTCTCTGCCTATTGTGCACATTCAGGAGTTGGAGAAAAAGTAAGGTCGTATTTCATGCTTCTAAGTAAGACTGAGATACAACTACACTCCACGCCTCCTCTGGTAGGAGGCTAAAAAAAAGGGGGAGGGGGTTATATCTTATACCCTCCCCCACCCCAAGGCAGGAACAGCAGGCTCTCAATTATAATAGGGGATAGATCTGGCTTGTTTTTTCCAGGTGCCACTGAACAGTCAAAGAAATGATACCTGCAAACTAGAGGTTTTCTTTCTATTCCCTGTAGTCCAACCTTACCCCTTAACAGAATCATCTGATTCTGACTATCCAGAGCTGCGGAGCGCATGCACATTCCTGTACCATTTAGTTTGGCAGGTACTTGATGCTGAGAGTCATTAGCCAATGCTGAAGGGTTATAAGAATTATTATCATATAGTTTGGATGGACTGATAACATTAAGCTGACAAGACAATTTCACAGTAGAAGCACTTTATGTTTATGGCTGCAGCTCAATTTTCCTTTTCTCAATGTATGGGTACTAATTCTCATTAACTGTTCAAAAAGTCTTTACAAATTGTATCAGTGATATGTCTCAGTGAAAGAACTCTGGAGGGCAGCAACTTGGCAGGATGGACTCTGCTGTATAATTAGCAAAGCACGACTGATCTGTAATGTACAATATCCATTACAAATTTATTACATTAAGCAAATGCAAAAGCTGAACTAAAATATTTTCTTAGTCTCTTAATTTACATTATGAATGGTAAAAGTCACCTCCTTGCACTCTGACACTGAAAAATTAAACACAGCTTAACATAGGTCAGTATTTACCAAACTAGGTGGCATGGCATCTCTTGCAATGGAGACAAGAAAGAACAGGAACACACTGGGAGGTGGGTCACCAGAATTCACATTCTCTAAGCACACAATTGTCAGTGTACGGCTCATGGCCAATACGTTGTTCATGAGTCATTGGTCATGGCTCAAACTTTTATCCTGGGTCAGTTACTGGTTTAAGTAAATGGATCTCTTTACACTGAATTACTGGTATTCAGCTTTGGTTGCAGTCGCGCTGCGGAATAGACATCAAGTGACCTAGTTGATATTATCACAGGATCTTTATCTTTTTCCATATGTGGTGGACTGGAAATTAGGGGTTAGAAACACCATTCCTTCAAACTCATTAACTGCAAACTCCATAGAGCTTAGGACTTAACAATATTGGAATAATCTTTTTTTCCTGTCACAGTGCCTTGAGTGTTACAGGCCCTATACAGCCCTATTGAAAAGAAAATGTTTCTGCCTGAAAGAGATACAGTAGTTCATAAACACTTACTGAAAATCTTCTTTCACACTGACGTGATGCATGTTTTCAATAACTTGTATATCTTCTCCTGAGCATATCAGCTTGTGGCAATTTTTGCATAGGAATTTTATTAGTGAAGGATTTCTCTTATATGTCTTACACTGATCTCTCTTTGCCTTCATTCTTTTTTCCATTATACTTTGCAACTGGAAGGTCTGAATCTAGAAACAGATCAATAAAAGCACTGTAACATTTTGGTGGAATGACAGTAGCAGATCAATAGAGATTCATTTTCATAAATCCTAGAGCCTAACAAGTAAAACTTATCCTGAAAACTTAAATTAAAAGCATATTTTCAACTTAAAATAACCTGTCTAATACAGTATGTCTTCTAAAGGAACAAAGAGACATTAATGAAAAGCAATTATTTTTCTCTTCCAGTTATTTTACTGAGTTCACTGACAACACCATTTCTGGTCAATTCCCCCTTAATTGTGCGTTTTCCCCCTTATCAACAGCAAAACAGACATTTCTAAAGGCTCAGAAAACACAAACTATAAAATTAACATTGGCAGAAGGATTCAAGGCCAGATGTAGTAGCTAACATTATTTTAAGTTTTCTTCCCCTAAGTAGGTTTTCAAGTATAAAATATTCCTTACAACATAAACAAGCCCTCTTCAAAAGAAAACGCGGAGTTGCAGTAAATACCTTGTTTAAATACTCCTTCTGTGGCATCTTCTGGACACGCTGAATGGCCTTATACATCATTTTCTCACGGAAACTATTAACATTCTCACGTTCAACAGCTCCTGAGTCGCTTGAAGCCACAAGTGCATAGGTGCTCTCATCAGCTCGAGCTCGACCACGGGCCTACAATTTGCAAGGAATACAACATATGAGCACTATGTTCCCTAAAATATCACACAACGCTTTTTCAGAGTTCAGGAGATTTGTGATTAGCAGAACATTTTGCAAAGCAGAAAATGTATTTTGTGGACAAAAAATAAGCATGCACTTAAACATCTCAAATTGTTCACAAATTAAATGAGAATATAGATGAACTGTTATTCTGATATGCAATTATCTCTTTTTATCTGTCTTTATTAATTTAGACATCTAATTTATTACAGAGACTGAAGAGTGTTCCTGATGTGTTTTTCCTTGATGTATGTCTAGTGGTCATAAAGCAATGAACACAATACCAGTTGACCACTGCATGGGGGTGTGAAAATGAAATGAGATAAAAGTCCATCTTTTCCCCACTGCACAAGGATAGAAAATCAGTTTCAACCACTCCTCTGCTCATATTCTCATACCTTTTTTGGACAAAGCATAAGAGAGCTTATCGGTTGTTATGAGCCTGAATGAACATTACTCAGAAGCAAATCTTATATTGCATGCCAACTGAGGATGACCCCTGGAAATGAACCTTGTTAACGAGTATTCCAAGACTACCTCCAAAGCCTAGGTATATGATTCACCATTTGTATAGTCCAAACAGAAAAGCACTTTTAAAAATAAGTTAGATATGCAGTAAACTCATACCTGCAACATAGCAATTTCATTGGTGACAAGGCCATAGCGAATAACAATGTTACACTCCTTGATGTCCAGGCCTTCCTCAGCTACAGTAGTAGCAATGAGTAAGTTTACACTTCCATCTCGGAATTTACCAATGACTTCCCTTTGCTCATTCTGTAAATTAAAAAAAAAAAAAAAATCAGGATAGTAACTTTCAGTATTAGTTTCTGACATTAATTTCTTACAATTAATATGTTTAAGGAACTACAGCTCAAGTTTTCAGAGCAGAGTACCAAATGTTAGTGGCTTAAATAGTTGCATTTAAGCATCTTCCAAGATTACAAACAACAAGGGGTCCCTATTGAATATAATAAATGTTCAGCACCTTTTTGAGTGAGGAGGGAGCAGAAGCCTTTCTTTTTAAGGCAACTGAGCTTAAGCACTGAAGATCTGAAAATCTTCAGTTGATAATCCCATTTCATTGTCATGGGGAGGTTTGGTAACAGTTTTTTGTTCTATCATTAGCAAGTTAAGTAGTTATTCAGAGGTTTTAAATTTCTGCCTCTTCCGTAACTTCAAGTATAGATTTCAGCACTTCCAACTCAGGATCCATAGCGCTTAAAATTACCCATAATAGCCTCATTTTGTTGCCAAGACTGCTGTGTGGAGTACCAAAAAACACAGTGATGATACACTTAAAATAAAGTATCCAGAACTTGGCCTTCTGAATTAGCTGGACATTTCAACAAGTTTGAACACAGGGACATGACATCTTTTGAACTGTGGACAGAAACTTCCTGTTTGCTATATTCAGTTTCAAAATCTAGAGGTTATTGCTTTGTGCAATGCGATAAATGAAAGAACAGATTTTCATAGAAAGCAAGCATTGTTTTGAGAAAACAATGCCCAACTTTCTAAAAAACTGAGGGCAGCTGAAGTAAATGGACTCTGTCCAGCAGTAACCCCCATTTTTGCTTACATGCTGAAATGGTAATTTTATGGGGAGTTAAAAGCAGAATGGAAGTGAGGTCTAGCATACTGAAGTACTTAATTCTGAAAACTGATTCGAAGCTACAAAACAATAGGGAGGTGCTGTGTGAGAAGTCGACACAGTGGTATGAGACAGATTGTTGAGTGATTGATTGTGAAATTTTCATTGTGAATTCTGGCAAATTCTCATTCGATGATTATGCGACAGTGTAGAGCATGGATATAAGTTGGTATAAATTGATTAAGCAGCAATATCAGAAAACAACAGGCATCATTAACACTTTAATTCATTTTTCACTTCAGCAACTAAAATATAATTAGAATTACTGTTGTCTCGATAAATATAAGCTCTTCTAACTAACATTTTTTGCTACCACCATTTTATTCACTTTGTTTTCTTCCTATGTCTCACTACAACTTGTATCCCTTTTGACTATATATCCCTCTAGGAGATGACTGCCTGTTAAGTCTCATAGAATCTAAGCAGCAAAAAAGCTTGTTTCTTGTGGAAATAAAATTATTAAGATGCTGTTATTTTACTAAGCTGCAGCTTATCATGGTAAGTTGGTGGCAGGTACGAGACCAGAACTTTGGGTTCCAAACTTCATTTCTTTATTCTAGTATTAAAACAAGCTGTTTCCTCAAAACGTGTATAAAATTTTAACACTGTAGTGCATAGTTCTGTACCTGAGTCATGGGTTTAGTTTCACTGTTGTGTCCAGCACCAATAAGATAATGGGCCTTAATTCCCACTTCTTCAAATTTTGTGTTATCCTTAATCCACTGGAACAGAGCAAAGGCACTTTGCCGAGTCTTTGTGAAAATAATTCCTCTCGGTTCAACGGTCTTTGTGAACTCCTCCATTAAAGTGTTTCGCAACTTTGTTAGAGTCTCATTTTCATATTCGGGCTTTCTAGCCAACTCTTTCAGCTGTTTCTTCTTTGCTTTAGAAATAACAAATGTAAATTAACAAAATGCAACCATGTAAAATAAAAGCTCTAGAAAAATCAAAAAAGAGGAGCAACTTTCTATATAATCCTCCCACATGGCTAATTCACACCCAGTAGGAAGAGCTGTGGCATATTCATTTATTTTTCAAGTTAGTTTATATTCATTAAAAGCACACTAATCAATCAAAATAAATCACCACAACATATTACCAAACACTTTGGCTATATTCCATGGTGAGAATAGGGAAAAAACCCTCTTTCTAGATACCAAGAGAAGTGGTGTGGTTAAGTGCACTGTATTTAAGGGCTAAATCACAGCTTATCAGTTTTAAAATAACTGAAGAGTCTCCTGTGCAGAAACATTAATATGCACAGCCCTCAGAGCTGACATATTCCTATAAACTTAGACAAAAGTTACGTTTCTTGGCATACTCATTAAAGCAGGAATCCTCACTGGAAACTTGCAATGTAATAGACATCAGGATTGGTACTTTGTTATCTATACTGTAGCTCTTAAAGAAATTTAAATATGCACAGTGAGATGTTAGATAAATGACATCCTTACACAGGCGCTACTGACCATGACCAGGGAGGACTCCTCACACTTTACATTTTTTTAAATTTAAAATTGTTAATTTTTAAAGACCTAGGTCATGGTCCTTCAGCAGCAAAACCAGAACAGATCTGTGAAGTATAATTTATTTTTCACTATCAGGTTCTTTGAACTTCATTTACCTGTGGAAATGAAAACAGTCTAGACAATTTCATTTTTTAGTTAGTTTAATTTTCTGATTCTTAGGTAATAATTAGGTAATAAATCCAATATTGAAATTTTAAAGAAGGGGGCACCATCCATGGGCCATATGGCATAGGACCAATCCTGCATTGTGGGCAGTAAGGGAAAAAAAAAGAGGGAAAAATGATTAGTGTGTCAAAGACTGAATGAATCAGTTACAAAAGGAATGCTTTAGGAAAAAGGCAATTAACTTTGGCCTCTGTGATTTAATCTTCTGTTTACTTCTCTCACAAGCTGCTCTTTATTTGGAGCTTACTCAGGGACATCACTCCCTTTTCTTAGCATACATACTAAGAAACTTTGGTAGAGGAGGGCGGTTGAATAACCATCATTCCACATTATTTTTGTCTTCCAGTTGCTAAACTTTTTGTCCCTCAAGAGTGACTACTGCATGGAAAGGACAGTCTATCAAAGTGTGTCTCAGGGACACTTCAGCAGAGAAAAGCAGAGAAAATTTGTACTTAGCAGCCAAAAAGAGGTGCCCTTGCGACAAAGTTGAAGAACTTCTATTATACGCTGGGACATGATCACACTCTGATTTTGTTTAATGTAGTCCTTACTGTATGAACTGGGACGTCGAAATACTGTCATAATAAATAACACAGCAATCTCTAGGAACTAAGAACTAATAGGCTCATGCAAATTATGTTAGTGCATAGCAGCTGGTTGTATGGATTTAAATATTAAATATCACCATGTATTTCAAGCTTACCATTGAATAAACCCATTAGAAATTTGTCTGTTTCATCCTGTTTTGATACTGCTGGTTCATCCTCATCATCACTCACTACTGTTTTTTTGCTTTTTTCCTCCTTATAAAAGTTACGTAGGTGATTGTATGCATCAACCATTCGAATAGTGTCATTTATTTGCAAAGCATCATTGTATTTCTTCAGATGTTCTGCACAGACACGTTCCTTGCGTTTTTCTTCTTTTGCCGCTAAAAGCAGACAAAACACATATAAAATCATACCTGTGTATAAAACAACCCCAAGAGACGAAAGCCAGGAAATTTTCCCTATTCATTTACCTTTTTTCTCCTCTCTGATCATCCACTGTTCATATGGCTGAGTTCCAAACTCAGATTTTGGATGGAGCTGGCAATAGTTTTGAATGTCTGTCATGATCTCAATAATTTTCTCTCTAAATGGATCCTACAAATAAATTGATTACAAAAACAAGTAAACATCTTTATTCTGGTAATAAAAACACTGGACTGAACTCTTTCAGCTAATATCACATTGACTAACTTTTTAAAACCTAAAACCTTAATTTCAAAAGAAATTAAGGTTGCTAAGTGTACTGGTCCTCTAAGCATTTAGAGCCACAAAATAAGTAATTCAGAACATTATGAAAACTATACTGTGAGCATATGTTTAGTGAATATAATGGCACCCCAATACAAGCATTTCAACTATGACTCAGAAGGTCCTTTGACCAATTACCTCAAAAATTAAAGACAAACATTTTAAAAATTTAATTTTTTACTTTCCTGATACTTGTCCATTGAAAGGAATGCAACCGATACATAGTACTGATTTGGATATATGGGTGTATCACAATAAATCTATAGAAAAAGAGCATTAGGAAAAGCTTTTCATATCATACAAAATACCTTTAAAGGGCAACGTAATTTTAACACTGATTAGTTTGACAAAACATACCCTTCTTTTGTCATCCGCAATCACAGTCTTCTTATATGGTTCCTTCACCTGATTCCTCAGTTGGGAGGCATGCTCTTCAACAGTCATGATTCTACATGCATCAAGACTGGCACAGATCTGGGGCAAAAAAAGTGCTGTTTCTTTTAATATTAAGATTTTGTGAGTTATTCCATGTGAAAACTGAATTAAAGCAATATAGCTTTTTATTCAAGTTTTTTTTTTTAATATGTTTACTTTCTTCCTACAAAATGATATGCAGACTATCAGCATGAGAAAGGCCAAGCCTTTGACAAGCATTTGAGAAAAGCTAAACAAGCTACTACTTAGCCTAGAAGTGATCCTAACACATCGGAAAAAATATGCAGATTAGGCTGCAAAACAGGTATTGTGTAATGTAAAATACACCATCAATACTTTGGAGAAGATTTTGGAGCACAACTCAAACAAACAAACAAAAAGAATAGCGAAGCAGGATAAAAGAAATGTAATGTTAAGGAGTAATTATAGAAGTAAGAGCTAGACTTGAAAGTAGAAAATAATTTGAAATTTTCTTTCTTGGAACAAAGTGATGAAGAAACTTTTTGTGCTAACTGAGCAACTTTACTGTGATCTCTCTAGGATTTAGGAATACTCAGTAAATACCAATCCAGCAATAGAAAAAATCAGATTTTTATTAATAAAAAACCCTCACCATTTTGTGGATTTATTGCCTCTGATCTTGAGATTTTTTTTTCAAGTTAGGCAATTTTTATTTCCCTATTCATGTAAGTAACCTTTATTCACACAAGAATTTCCATAAACTTGTAGCAGGTCTATTTACTGAATGGCTGTGAGCTGAATAGCACATACACATGAAAAAGAAAAATCAGATGATATGTTTGGAGCCTAACATGGACTTTAATACAAGCTTTACTTGAACAAAACAATATTCCCTTGGTGATTTGTAATTTTAAGGGCTATTTACTTTCAGAATATGTTCTTCAGCTTTCAAATAGGATGTTGCACCTCCTACACCAGGTGAGGCTGTAAGTCCCAGAATCTGAGGCTGTGGAACGAATGGTCTGTTTTCTTTTGCCAGCTTCCCATTCTTCATCTTTTCTTTTAAGTAACGTCGCATTATATTGTTGTAGACACCTTCCTTTTGAGTGTGATGACATTCATCAATAATTATAAGTGAAAAATCTGGAAAAAATGGTAAGTATAAAATGATTATTTTTCTTTCAGATGTTGAATTTGTGTAAATAAATCTTCTTACACTGTTGAAGAGATCCAGTCAGTTTGTTTGAGCCTTCATATATTAGGAAATTTGCAGTACTGGAGAAAGGGGGGTATAGAAGAGTTATATATATTTAATGGACTCTGGAATCCATGCTGTACTCTGGATGTGTGAAGTAGTTCTACACTTCATGTAAGATAGAAAGCTTTTTTATTTCTGCAAAAATGAACTGATAGTCTAAAGAATTTCAGACAGATACTTTTAATAACCAGTGGTAAGAACATATCATAGTTTTTACTCAATTCTATCTTTTATAAGCATTTTGATAACTGCATCTGATGAACTATATACCATTTGTCTAGGAGAACACATAACATGTTAGAAGCCATTCAGACATTCTAGAAAGGCCTGTCTTGATCAAAATATGCTTTCATTTTATAGCAAACCAGAAACTTCCTCCCTGTCCCTGTCCAATTAGAAGGTTTTATATTACTTTATGGATGTGTAACTGGAAGGAACAAACAAATGGTGAGAGCACTGCTAATTTTCTCTCTTTTGTAGCTGAGGACACACATGAAGACTTTTTAGTGAGATCATATTTACAAGCAAGAGGTACACAGATGAAGTACTGTATGATCAGAAAAGGAAAATTAAGATTTGTGTTTGTTTTAAATCTCTCACAAACACATAAAACATCTCCTTGATCTGTTTACATATGCAGGCAGTAAAATATATTCTAAGGTTCTGATCTGAAAGACTCATGAACGTTTCTCAAACAGCTTCTCTAGCAGCAAAGCTGGTTTACGCAGCTTCCACCTTACCCCTAGCTGGCCAGTCATTCTCAGTGTTGTAATTCCCTGCCCTTTCAGTATCCCTCACAAAATTGTTCGTGGAAGTGACTGTAAAGCAGATCACTGAAATATTCTGGGTTAAACTCTTTCCCTCCTGACCCCTTTATTTTCTTTTCTTAAACCAGACAATTTCAGGGGTCTTGCTTACATATTAGCCTGCTTCAATTGTTGCAATGATACAAATCAGTTCACAGCCATCTGCAACAGAAGTTGGGAACAAAGAGAGAGCAAGAACATTCTGAATTGTTTTCTTTGCTGGACAAAACCTTATGTAACTTCATTTTTTAAGAACTTGGAGAAAAACGGAGACTGAACACGGGAAATCTAATTTAGAGGCTAAAACAAGGAGTACTGCAAGGAAACCAAACCAGTGCTCCCCATCACTGAGGAAATGTGATTGCTTTCTACACAAATGGTCTGGTAAACCAGTTTAGACTGGCCTGCTGTGGTCTCAAACTGAAGTTTGTATTTATTTTTAACTTGCTAAATACTGCAAGACTTTGGCAGTAGCGCTGGCAGTTTCTCAGAGTACCATGAATAGAGTTATTTTGCCAACAAAAAAGTATTCCCTTTGATTTTGACCATTGTCTCTGTAATGTATATTCCTGTGATTACTGAGGAAGGACCTAACCCACCAGAAGAGATGTGCTTCCAAAAAGGAAGTGAGACACTGAATTTAGAAAGTCCACACAATGATTTCAGCCCTTGGTAAAGAGGGTAAATGTTGGGTAAAATGCAATTAAGAGAGTTCCTCCATTTCACTGAGGTTGGAATTCCATGTTACATGTAATGTAGATCTCTGTAGAAACAGATGAAACAAGAAGTATGAACAGAAATTAGGAATGGAATACTTATAACTAATTAGATTCTCTTTTATTCAAGGATGGCTTATCAAGGCTGTGAATAAAGCAAGTCATAGCCATAAAAATGAATCTGTTCAGGCTCATGCTCTGTCCAGGCTTGCTTTGCTTTGGTCCAGCTGAACTTATTAGCACAGGTGCAATAGCATGGAAACATGGCTGTACTGTTTGCAGGACCACCTCAGTTCTGAAAAATACAAAGCTCCTTGTGAAAGAAGCTTTGCAAGGTGTGGATGCCTTTTGAAAAAACACTGCATGACACAAGCTGGTAGGAGTCCAGCCCAACTCTAATCAGGTCGGTTATTCCTGTAGAAATATCTGTGTGCCTCTACATAGCATTCCTAAATGGTTCAGATTCTGGGAAGGTTTATTAACTTGTGTGCAGTGGAAAGCAAATAAATACAAGCAAATCTCTAGCACTCTGTCCAAGATAGTAATAATAAGGCATTCAGAAAGAGAGGATGCAATTCTGAAATACTCAAGTGGCTCTGCAGGAGTTGGTTTGGATCAAGCAGCACTCCAGTGATGGACACAGGCTGACCCTTCAGCTTCTTCTGAGCTGAGACAAGTACTTTTATTATCTGAGATCCACTATTTTGAACATCACAGCTCTCTCCTCCAGTATACCTCCATTACACCCTGCCCCACCTAATGAAGAGTTGACTGTATGTAGACCCAGAGAGAAGTTAACTGCTTACAGAGGAAGGTCACTGCAACCCAAATCTTGGAGTTGAGCTCATGTGTAGTTATATTATTTGTAAGTAACTGGCAGACAATACCATTTTGCTTCTGATCTCCTACAGATCTCTATTTTGGGCAAACAATTTTACATCTCATCGTGTATCTTTTGTTTTCCCCAACTTCCTTCATCTGTTGTTGGAGACTGTTACAGTTGCCTACTTCCAAGAGATATGGCGAGAAGTAATCCTATCTCTCTATGTTTGTAAAATGATAAGAGCTTAAAGAACCTAACTTTTATAACATATTGGTTCCTATCTCATATTCCATTATATTTCTCAAATTAGTGACTACATTTGAATTTTGATCATTTTTTAAACATATCCTCTCTATAACTTTTATGTGATATAACTCAGTGTTCTACTACCTAAGCAAGCTTGGAAACTGGAATCAGTATAGCTGCATCTGCACAAAATTCTGCTTGAGCTAGATAAAATGGGAACCACAACCAATATTTAGTACAGGTAAACTGCAAGAGTCTAATCTGTCTTGAAAACTTTGCATGCTCATTGACTAAGATCTGTTTTCGAATCTCAGTCCAGCTTGCATCTGTAAAACCAGTCAGTTAAAAAACTATTGAATCCCACACACTTTTACTCTGCAGTTTTCCAGAGAAGTCATACTTTTAGCCCCTCTGTAAAAAATTCGGAGTGAAAAACTTGCCTGATAAATGGACACCTTCCTCATCTTCTTTAGTTGCATTTAACAGTGAATTCTCAAGGATCTGGGCTGTACTGATTATGACATCATTTCTTCTGACAACTTCAGGAAATGAGATTTTCAGCTGACAATCACCACTTAAACCAATAACCTGATACCAACGCTTCAGGAATGGATGAAACTCCTTTCGTAAATGCTGTTCCACCAATGGCACCTGAATAAGTTTCCAAAGAATTTAAACCAGAGCTTAGATAGGGTTAAAAATACACGCCTATTTGTCAGAGATGGTTAGGTGAACATGCATTCTACACAACATACACTTTTTTTCTTTTTCTTTTTTTTTTTTTTAAAGGCAACCACCACCTTATTCACTGCAGGGTAGGATTAAACAAAAAACAAGCAGATGAAACACCTCCAAACACCAAAAATCCCCAAACCAAAACCCTTAAGAACTGTACATCTACAAAAACTTTGTCCCAAAAACTTTGGCTTAGCTGTGCCTTAAAGAACAAGCAAACCATGCCCTGGCTCCTTAATTGAGCTTATAAAATGCTATCAATTTTCTTCTTATAGGAGGATCTGGATATCTTTTAATCACTTATAAAATTATTAAATATATTCAGATATTTATATTTTAAAATTACTATAGAAAAAGTTTAATTTAGATGCTCTGAATGTAACTATAAACATTACAGTCATTATCAGAAAATGTGACAGAATATTCCTCAGCACTATAAGGCTCAATAAGTGGCCTTCATTACCAAACCCAAATGCATAATGTGAAAAACAGATTTTTGTTTTTTTAAAATACTATTTTAGTTTTATTCATCTTAACAAGGAATTGTACTTTTCGCAATGATGCAGTTATTATGGCATGCTTTGATTCCAGTTGGACTCAGATAAATTAAAATCATTCATGTTTGCACCAATATAATGGAGATGACAGTCTAGAGCCATATACTTTTAAACATAGCTGCATCTGGAGAACCTGAAAAATGTATTTATATTCACTTTAGAAATTCTATATTAACAGTGCATGAGGCTTGAAAAACACTTTTTTAATGGACCAACATACCTTATTAACAAGTACTATAACTTTTCCAGGCTCTGATGCTCTTCTCTTCTTATCCAAGTGATCTTTGGTAATGTAAACAGCCACTCTGGTTTTACCACTGCCTGTAGGGAGACATATTATAATATTCTCCCCATTCAATGCTGGTTTTGCAACTTCCATCTGGTAATCTCTCAGGATCAGCTCTGGCTCAGGTGAAGCTCTGCTCTCCACTTCATCTTCATCTAAGAGTACAGACAAATATAGATATCAAACAGAAGGCATAGAACATTCAGAGTACTGAACAAATAACAAATGGAAAAATATTAATTTACTATGAAAACTATCTTCTGAGTAAATGGAAACAGGGCAATATTAGCTTAGGCAATGCTGTTCTGTGCTCTGCAACTCCAGATCAGTACTGCTTACATCCAGCCACCTACCAGGGTGGGTAGAGTAAGACACAGTATGTCTTCACCCACCTACGTTGACATGAGTATTATTATGTGTAAATTCAAATGGTACAGTTCAGTAGCCCTGGGACCAAAGGGTGTGTTCGGAGTCACGGTATTTATAATCTAGCCAATCTTATCTGACCTTCTCTTTCATCGGTACTGAAATTTATTTGGTTACAAGTCAGCTACCTTCTTAAATATGCCCCAGAGGAAGAAAAAAAGACAGAGCTATAGAAATAAAAAGAGATAGGGACCACTTAAAAATTGATGAAGGGAGTTATGAAGTATAAAGTTCAGATAGATAAGAAAATTCAATTGCCCATACAAGATACAGCTCACCCTGCTGAATGTATCACACCTACTCATGGTAGATTGCGCTGCTTCCACACTGACTCATACATAATGCGATCTGAGCTCTTCACTAAAAAGCCATGTGCATTGGCCACCTGAAGGCCAAAACCTTCCATCTATCATTTAAAATGCAAGGGCAGGGAGTTCAGATCCACTGCCTGCAGGTGAAACAAATAACATGCAGAAGTTAAAAGTGCTGATAAATGATGTCCTATTATTTCGGGCAGCAAGAAAAGAATATCAGGTCTCTGAGTTTAAATATATGTAGGAAGTCAAAAATTATACACAAGAATATAAGAATATTTTATTTCAATGGGTTTGTTTTTTTTTTTCTTTTCTCCTACGGATGCGTTTCAATTCGCCTCAAAGCATTAACTGTCATCAATGACGACAAGAGACAAATTCTACTAGACTAAAGGGGAAAGAAACTATAGTCTTATTTCCTGATGAGATCATTAAATGAAGAATCATGGGGCTTTATTATCACTGATACATTATACACAAAATAAGTGTATTTTTCTAGTATCCCTGATTCCATTAAATAAAGCTAAACTAACAGAAAGTAATGAACCTTGAGAAAATACTGCTGATGGAAACATCCGAATGCCATTCCTAAGTGTTTTTTGCTTGTTTTGCCTTTTAGTGCAAGTGCAGTACTACCTGGAACAAAGGGAAATTCACACCAGAGAGTACTTGCTGTTACTTATCTGACTTCTACTACTCTCTTCTGAGGAAGAACATTGTTTGCTTTCTGCTTGACTAAATCTAATAGTTCAAACATATTGAAACTAGCACTTTATCATCCATCTGTTTGGTTAAATTTTAGTATCTTAACATCCTCAACTAGCTGTCCAGGCCTAAAAAATATTAACTTTGCTCTCTCATAGCTTCCTTGACCCCTGTTTAGATAAAGGCTAATACAGGAATCTTTACACAGGATATGATTCCATTAAAGAATTTTCATAACGCACAGTATAACTTTAGGGAAGTCATCTGCTTCCCTAAAAGATTCATATGAATTGCTGCTCCGGGCTAAAAGAATCATGATAATTATTCTTCTATTCTTCTAATTCCAATATTTTTCTTAAATGTAAGATGATGCTTGCACAAAAAACTGACTAAATCCATATGTTTCTGTGCATTAAAATCCAAATCATGTCAGTGCATTAAGATACTACCTATACATCTATTTAATAGAACAGGCTTACTGCAAAATTTGAAATCAAAATCCATAAGTGCCACAACATCTACCTGCACCTCCTTAGCTGTTGTTCTCATACTTGCTCTCATTGAGTTTACTAGACTGTAATAAAAAGCATGAATGTTTTTTAAAAAATGTTTTAACTTACTGTTTTTAAAGCCCATGTATAAACAGAACATATAGCAAATAATCATAAAAAAAGATCTATTGTGCAGTGTTCACATAACTTTAGTGACTTATCTTTTCTATGGAACTTCTGGACGCAGCCAATGTCCAAGCTGCTTAACGGGAGCTTTTTCAGTGACCTTAATGATCAGGCCATATATATTTGTGTTACCACACACCAGTAGTCTGTATCAGTCTGAACAACTGATTCACTGTGACTACACACAGAATAGAGAAATTTCTCTGCCCTGACATTTCACATGTCCCAGTGAGGAAAAGATCTTAACGTGACTGATAAGTCACTTCAGTTGACACAGAAGTGCAAAGCATATTCCTCAGAGCCAGCAATGCATACACCAAAACCCTATCTATAAGAAAGCAATTTAGATTCAAGATATTCTGAATTTTCTGCGTACTGGTAAAATGGATGAATTTTAATATTAAACAAGGCTGAAACTACTTTAAAGCATTTATCACTACATTGACTTTACTGATCTAACAGCTTTATCAGACAGAGCTGGCCTGTAAGGTACCCAGATTGTTCCCAGCCCCTGCACAAGACATAGTCTTAGAACAAACTTTATTAAGGGTAGATTCCAAAAGGCAATTTGTTCCTCTTGAATTCTGTGTAGGCTAATACAGGGTATGCTTAAACTCTACCTGGTAGACAGCTGAAATTAGTTTGGCCTGAGATCCAAGACTAAGAAAAAAGGGGGAAAAAATCTGGATGTCTTTTAGAACAGCAATATTTGCTTGGGCTCAAGAGTATATACAGAGCAGGATCATATCTATCTACAAAGTATTGCATAAACACAGTCTGATCTTTAGTTTAGCACATTTTGCTTAATTTCCAGATATGTTTAAAGAACAGATTTGCAAATGTCTTTGGACAGTAATTCCCATTGACTAGGTGGCTAAACACTTTCACAAATAGTGCTACTAAATTACTTAGGCCCAAAATGGACCTTCATATGGTTCTGCAAGTACCTTGGAAATATTTCTCCTCACCCTTAGGTGCCTCCAAAGCATGGCCTATTCCCTCTCACTTCCCCTATGCAGGGGCCAGGCACAGTCTGGCTCCTCTCTGAAAGGAGAAGAAGAACTTATACATTGCAGTACTACGAATCTGTTTAGAGGACTGCGCTAGATGACCTCTGGATGTCCCTTCTAACCTACATGATTCTATTATTCTGTATCATTGACCATTTGTATGATGGCAATGTCTGGAGACCTATTCAGAGGATCCCAATAAATCAACTCTTTTGGGGCTGGGAGTTAAGTCCAGACTTATAAAAATGGCATCTATTCTCCAACAAAATAAGAGGAAGTCTTGCACCTAAAAACTGTTGCTAGAGTTCACAGTAAAAATCTTTGATTTTTGCTCTAGCCCAGTCACAGAGTGCTTACCCCTCCAGACCTTATTTTGCAATTACTAAATAACAGAAGGGAAACATACCTGAATCACTGGTTGTGCTGCTGCTCTGTCCCAGGTTTTCATTCGCATTACTGACACTTCCATCTCCTACAGAGACATCAGACTCTGAATGAAAAACACAAAAGAATATACATATAAACAGAAGATAATAGCATATATTTAAAAAAACTACCCAAATACAGTATAGTACATTTCCTATACAAATAACAGAACTCTCTCTCTCTCCCTAAATAATTGTAAGTCTGATCTATGCTAGGCAGCTTGCAGCCAGAGCCTAGCCCTGATGATACATTGTATGTTCTGCATCATCCCAGCCTATTCTCTTACTATGTCAAGGAGTGTGAGGAGTGTGAACAGAAGTGAGGCAACTGTTTCTGTACTATCTGCTATTATTACTAGCAGATTCCTTACTACAGTGTTTTTGAGCCACAGATCTGAACCATATCAGACAAAAGCAGTGTTAATAGGTGTTGGTAGCTGCAGCTTGATATCAGAAATACGAAATGACTGTAATTACAGTCCAAAAATAGGGAAAACCAGGGAAATGCAACCTGTCTTTAACTGCCTTTATTTATACCCCAGCAAAAAATTTATATCTTCAGGCAGTAATTACAGCTGTTTTAGTCTCCAGCCTTGCAGGAAGTAAGTTGTTGCTGATTCATAGGCTGAATGAAGAAAGATACGCCAAATAGAAGTTCTTTCAAAAAATGTGAGAAATACTCCATAGTGAAGTCTGTTTAATATTCTTTAAACATATAGCCAGGTCCAGGCTTGACTTTTATTTGAATTGGAAGAGGCAATACCAGTGCTACTCTGTGCAGCATTTTTCCTTGATAATGTTAAGATCATATGCCTGCAGAATGCAGATGTAAAGGTAATTAAGCAAAGGAATTTCATTTTGGAGTGGAATACAGAAGCAATAATGGAATCCAAGAAGTTTAAGTGAACATATCAAGTCTTCAATCCTGAAAGTAATAAATTATGCCAGAAACCTTTGGTAAAGTTCTTTAGTTAGCATGTTCATAAAATGGGGTCATTAAAATAATCATTTCCAAATGTACTCTAGATTCCCAAAGCCTTAATCTTATCCTGTAGGATTTCTAAGCCGAGTGTTTAGTACCACAAGAAAGTATATTCTCCTCATGTCATTCACCTTACTGAAAACATAGCTATTAAAAGTTCACTGGCAAGTAGGAGGCATGTCAGTTGAGCCAAAACAGGAGATAAATCCTAGACTCAGTTCTACTCAACATTTTCATGTTATCTGTGAGCCTGATAACAGAAGAAAGGACCCACTTAAGAATTATATGGAAGACAAAAGTGGGATGGGCTATGGGCAGTCTTCACAACAAGATCCAAATTCAAACTGAACTTAAACTGTAGAGGTGGCCTGTGATCAAGGCAGTTGTATGACAAAGTGCTATGGTGAATTTCAGGTCACAGACTAAATGCACATCAATAGTGTGACATTATTACAAAAAAAGCAGAAATCTTTTTCCAGGGTACGTTAAAAGGTGTGCTAATAGACTCTATATTTATCCTTTAATATAGAAATAAAAATCCAAAACATAGCAGAGGTAAGGCACTGTCATGACTTAGTTTGGTCATGCATCTCTTGTGTTTGCCTGAAAGCAATGGTCTAGACATGACCACCTTCTAGTCCTGTTTTTCCTGTATCTTTTCAGAAGGGGATGGAAAAGCGAAAAAGAAAGAAAAGCATGCAGTTCTATCGGACACACAGTGCTGCATGCATATTAAAGGCAAACATTCTCTTATACTCCCTGTAAGCCATGGGGGGTTATATCTGTAATAAATTAAAATCAAAACCAGAAGAGTGGTTTTTTTAAAAACAGATTTCTTCACATAACATAAAGAAGAGTAAGTCACAGCTCCTAGGTAAATAAAACCAGAAAGAAATTATTAAATCTTTCAAGCTTTTTGCAAGTAAAAGCAGAAACTGACAATCACATTACACTCACTACAAGACTTGGATACTACCACAGAAATCTAGCAACTAGGTTACAGATAGTCTAAGCTCTCCCTCTGCTGGGCAATAAATATATTACACCGTTTTCTTTTTTCTAGCCCAACAACGCAATTTATATAGTTAGATTTTCCAAAACTCAGACATTTTAACATCTGAAGAAATACAGAGTTTTTCAGGCAAAGATATGCTACAAACAGACGCATCCTGCACTGTCTGTCAGCTTATCTGTAGCATTCCACAATGGAGCTCACAGTGCATATAGGAAATCAACCAGAATAATAGCATTCACCCCCATTTTGCCTAACTAGCTCATGTAACTCGTAGCCCATCAAGTTTCTTCATAGCTTTTCCAGTGAATATCCCATTGCTGTCTATAGCCATATAACTTACTGTCCCCAACAAATAATTCATACAGCAAAATAGACACTGTGAATGAAAGTTCAAAACTAAAAAGAACTTACAGTCACTTAACTCTGAGAATGGTATACTCCTGAAATATGTACTACAGTGTCTTGGTAAGTCTTACATTTTGTAAGACATTATTGAAAACGCCATTTAAAAAAATCAAGTGGTATCACCTTACATTTACCATAGGTAAATAATCAAACATTCATTGTCAGATTGTACTGAAACCAGCAGGGGGCAAAACATTCTTGAAAATCATGACTCTATATGATGGCAAGGAAGGATAGAAATAGGGTGCATGAGCTTCTTTTCTATCTGTAATTTTCTCACAGTATAATTACTTGTTCCAGTCAGCTCCATTTAATGAAACAGGTCTTGACAAACAGAGCTGCTATTTATTTAAAGTGTGATTCATATAGGTAACTGGAAACTTAATTCAAGTATTGCACTTCTAATCTTTGCAAATTTACTGCTTTTATGTTGGGGTTTGTGTGCGCAGGTTTTTATCTGTTTTTTTGTATATGGAGGTTCTTTCTAGTTTTCTCTTAGGCTAAACCATCTACTTCTACTTTGTCCTTATGACCTTACTGCTCTTACACCTTGTCCCTGACTCACCCTGCCCTATCTACTGCAATAAAAGAATTCAGAGGAGGCTTTAGATCCAACGCAAATCACAGTAATTTCAAGTGACCTAGGAAAGCATCTTTCTCCTTGAAATTTGTCTGTCTTTCTCAATACACAGAGGAATGGTGGGAGTGTACTGCAAAACTGCCAACACTTGACAGCATCAAATTGCAAATTAGGTGGGTTCCCAGCCCATGTGGAAGTATGATCTGGGCTCTAATTGTATTCTTATCTGTCTGGTTTAAAAATACAGTCTAATGAGAGATACATGAGAGAGGATGGAACTGGAAGAAGACTTGAATACAGTTCTGTGTTTGCACAAATGCATACAGATCACAGCTCATTACACGGATGGCCAAATGTGAGCTAGTTCATCTATAGCCATGTTAATGCAGCACTATCTCCTGGCAGCCCTTGCTACATTCGTCTACACTACTGTTTTAGTTCAACTCAGAATCACACTTTTAAAGCAAGTCTGTCAATTGTCCCCACTTACTGTTCTTTGGTTCATATCACAGAGATGTTTAGGACCACATGAAATGAACTCTTGGCTGAAACTAAGTGAGATACGTTCCAGCCACTCACAGGCATGCAGTCCACAGCAACAGACTAAAGTTAATCTGAAGCAAACAACCAAAATGCAGCAGAATACAAACATCTTTGGATGCATTATTTCACCATACAGATCTGCTCAACTGCACAACTTGCTGATGTAGACATACACACTGCCTGTTTAATACGACTACAGTTCTGTGCTGATTAGACCATAGTTTTCAGGCTGGAATTAGCTTGTGGCTGGCTAGTTAATACCTAAACAGCTTTGGTTACCTGCAACTCTGACAACCATCCTGTAAGAGATCTAGCTAAAAGCAATGAAAAACTACTCTGTGTGGCTGCATTTAAGACCCTAAACCTTGCACTGAAAGGACCATAGCTAAGAGTGAGGATAATTCAGTCTGATCATTCTGTATCATCCTTAAATATTCGGAACATCTTCTTTGTACTGCCAAATTATGTTCCAATCCAGGAAAACCAAGTTGGTATTTTTGGTGTAGTTAATTCACTACTTGCTACCAAACACTGTGATATGCTGTTGATTTCACGCTAAATGAAAAAATAAGCTATCTACTGCTGCACATTGAAAGGCTGCAGCCAAATTCCTCTTGATTTATTCATGTTTTACAAAAAAGAGCAGCATCAGCTGTCTCTCTTCTTTGGCTGAGTATGCCCAATGAAATCATTTCAGGCAGGATTTAGCTCAGTTATAACTATTGTTTGAGTTCCAGCTGAACTTATAACAGATATGAATGGTTCCTTAATCATATAGCATATGTTTGAATCATCAGTTCCCAGTTAGATCTGTAATTGCTGCTGCTCTTAATCAGCTCCCAAGGCACAATTTTAGAAGTGGATCCATATAAACACCAGGCCCAGACAATTTCTTAAAGCTGTACTCTGAGCATGTGATGTGAAGTGACACAGATTTAATCTGATGCTCTGTAAATATAAACCCTTAAAATAAAAAATAGTACTTGTTGGACAATTAAAAGACTAAAGATAAAAACATCTCCAGGATAGGAACATCAGCCCTCTACTAACAGAAGATCTTGATATAGATGCAGTTTTACTGGTGTAGAAACATTCTTCTTGATTTAAACTTTGTCACTGCTGTGAGGAATTGCCAATGTAAACCAAATTTTTCATTGGTTGGTACAAACCTACCTTGAAGAGGTCAGAAACAGAGTATTAATTTAATAATATTTTTATTTAATTAATAGTGCTAAAGAAGTCTGCATGTGAACATTATTCATTTCTTCACACAGTAAATTAAAAAAATATTAATACAATATTGTTTAAAAATACTATTTAAGAGGAAAGGAAGACTACTAATGTTGCTCAATCGTGAGATGATCAAACAGACAATAGTAGGTCAAACATGATCACTACAAGCAGGGTAAACAGAACATTGCCTCTGTGACGACTACACATAGCACGCCATAACTTTTTTGGCCATGTCCTCTCAATTCTGTACTGTGCAAGCAAACTGGTTTCTGACCCAGCTCTGTATATTTTAGGTGAAGATTTTTTTCATACCTTTCAGATTGATTAGTTCAAGTATGATGACATTTATTATTAATTTCTCATCCTAGAGCACCTCCTAGAGCACCTCCTTTGAACAGAAGTGAGCAAATTAGATCTGACCCCTAAAATTGCTACTATTACACTACTATTATTAATTTGTAGAAAAAAAAATGATATTCACTGCTTCAAAAACAAAATAAAAAAATCAAGATTTGTGTGTTCCATTCATTCCCGTCACATCAACTGTACCATATGTTCCCGAACTTTTGAGCAACATGGGAGCTAATGAGAAACAAGTTCTACAGAACTTCTACTGGATTGCTTCCAGTTACTAAAGTTCAAGTGGTACCAACAATAATTGGACGTACCTGAAGCTACAGAATTCTCTCCAACAGATCTTTCCGAAACAATGCTCTCACTGCCTAAACTATCATTCATATTTTCTTGCTGTTTGAAATCCTCCACTACAGCATGTTCCAGCTGCATTGCGACTTCTGCTTCTTCATTTGTCCTGTTATTCATCCCATTTTCTCTATTTTCTACTCCTAGAAAATAGATAGAAATGCACTATAAAACATTTACTTTCTTTTAGCATGCAGCACAGAAAACACAGAACTAACCTGAATTCATCATACATGTTCGAGTCAGCACATAATGGCATGACATACAACTTGACTTAAACATCATAGCTTGGATTGTCAATGTTCTTATAAATATTTACAAAATAAAGTTGTTTGTCATTAATCTCTAGTATTTGCTGTCACTGAAGATTTGAAAATTGAACTGGTGGACTAGAGCATGTGTTGTATCTTAATTCCATCAGTTCTGTAAGCTCATAAACAGATGTACCTTAGAGCAGGACTTCGTCTTAAGGCTTTAATACTTGCCCATAAAATAGCAAACTTGAGAGCTTTCCAAAAATGCTCTCCCTCCTTTGTTTTGTATTATTTCAAATATAAAAATTATTTTTGACTTCTAATGTTATTTTTATTAGAGACATAAAACCAGGCATACTCCAAAGGTAAAAATGTTGTTCAACAAATTATAAACACTTCATGAAACTTTAGAAAACTGCATTCCAGAGTTTTTCAAATTTGGATTAAATTACTGTGCAATTAGAAATTAATTCTAAAGAAATTAACAGATTTTTAATGTCAAGATTAATTTCCTATAAAGATCTCAATTGTTATTATAGGAGTCTGCTAACGACAACGTATTTGACTATAACAAATCACTAGCCATCAAACTTGAGTTATAAAATATACCACCACTCTCCTCCTCACAAGGTACCCAATGAGCCTTTTCTTACTGCTTCCTGTCATTGTATCAGTGGACATTACAATGACCTACATGCGTACAAGACCGTGTACTTGGAAAGTTTCTTATACTCTGGTAAGACTAACATGTTTTATGTTTTACATGATAATCTGTACAGTCTCTTTTAGGGGCTGCATTACAAAAGATTACGGAGAAACCTTTGAATAAATACATACGTTCAGCATTACATAAAACAAGTGAATTAAACTACTTAAGTTTTATCCTATCTGGTCTGCACCATACTGAAGAATTCGAAATGCAGAGTTTGCATGGAAATAATATTCATAATTTGCTCAATTGCGGTATTACAGTATTGCAGTAAAAGTATTTATTACTTTGCTTATCTTACTGATAGAACTTAAGCCTGACAAAGCTGCAACATAGAATGAAGTTTAGGACCACAGTAGCTGCTGCACTACTCGCAGCCTCTGACTTTCCCCCGAAGTTCCTTTTTAAGGCTCTGACCTGATTGGTCCTGTCCTGCAAAACAGAAGACTCAACCACAACAAAAAGGCATGCTTAAATGTGGCTGCTGCTTATTTGTGTGTGGCAGAGCAATCTGGTTGATTCCTGTCCTCAAGTGGAAGAGTCACCCTCATGCACCTCTGATGCCAATCCAAATGCATAGTCGCATATGCAGCAACTGAAATTACATGGATGCCACAGAGACATAGTTCTGGTGAGCTTCTCAAGCAAGAAGGCTGAAGATGCAAAATGGGAAATTTAGTAAAAAATTTTAGTCCCCAGAAATCTTACAAAACACATGCTAAATGAGAGAGAGAGCATTTGGGGGCTGCTTCTGTTTTTCATGTTTTAGAATCTAGCGAAGCACTGGGATAATTTTATAACATAATAATCACTCTATGGCGATACAAAGTACTAGCCAAAATTCTGTAGCTCTTACTTTTTTTTCATTTCTATAAATAATCTGCTTACTAGTTTATCCTATTATTTATAGTCAATTTTATTCAATGTCTCTAGGGGCTCATGACTGTCTTATCCCATTATATGTATTTGTAAACCTGTACTATCAAGGAAACACTAATCCTCCAGCTGAAGGAGAAATCTGAAAGGTTTGTTTTGTTTGTTCAAGATGATATTCAAAATATTTTTAATTAATGATAATATCACACTGAAAACAAATACGTAACAAAAGGTAAGTATTCAGTTTAATTATATACCTCTTTGAATTCTGATGTTGTTTAATAACAGTTTTAGCATTTAAGAATCTATCAAGCAAGCTGTTAATAAACTTGATCTTGAAAGTCCTGGGTAACTGAAAGCATTAGTCTCAGTGATGCAGAGAAATCAATACAGTGAGAACCCTGTACTGTTTCCTAAGTCATACTTAGGGAAAAAAAATCATTAATACTGGTGAAATATGATTACCTCTTGTATTTCCACTTAAATCATTTGCAAGGTCTTCATGCTGGGTTTCACGCAAAGCAATCAAAAAAGGGGAGAACCAGTCCTTCTTCTGAACTATTCTACTTAGCAGCTCCCTTGCACCATCTCTATTCCCACGACTTTCAGTAACAGTCTGGATCTGGTGAAAATAAAGTAAAAAAAAAAAAAAAAACAAACAAAAAACTTGAGACAATTCTGAAATGATTCAGACAAGTTACTAAGAACAGTATATGTACAAAAGCACTTCTCTGTCACTGTTTAAAACACTGGTACAAATAGAAATATGAAGTGGGCCTGCCAACAGTTTTATTCATTAGAAGAAATTTACTGTATTTTTGTCCAACCTCATATTTATCACATAAAGTTTCAGGTAGGATATATAAAACTTAAGAGACCTGAAATTTTATTTGAGAGACTGAACAATGAACATATTGAACAACATATTGAACAATGGTTGTAATAATAACCATTATGTAATAATCATTATTATAATTATGGAATAATAATCACTATTAAAACTGATTTAGCAAACAGCCAACCTTGGCCAAAGACACAGTGAAGTCACACAGCTTACCAGAACTCAGACTTACTCTGTGATGTGACTTCATAAACAAAATGGAACATTTTCCTTCTTAAACACTGGCTTCATCATCACACTTGCCACTTGAAGGTACAATAACTAAGCCTCTAGAAAGGACATTGCCCTGCAAGAAGCTATGGAAATGTGTTCCAAGGCTGTCTGGAGTGGAACTAGATGTGATCACAAGAGAAACAAAGAGGCTGTCCCAAAGCAAAGCAGCCAGGAGCAGGTGTTCAGTCTTCATGGACAACCTCCTCAATGTTCAGTAATCACCCATCCTGACATGCAAGCAAATGCGCGGGCATAGCAGCAGGCTAGTTTGGCTGAACAGGGCTTGAAAGCCAAAAGGAAGTGTACAGGAAATGGAAGTAGGAAGAACGAATCAAAAAGGAACACAGAAGCACTGTTCAGGTACGCAGGGATGGCATTAAGGCCAAAGCACCAGTGGAGGTGGAACTGGCAAAGATGTGAAGGGAAACGAAGGGCTTCAACAGAAATACCAGCAGCAAAAAGATGGCCAAAGAACATGTGGCACAACTCAGGAATGGGGCAGGTAATCTATGGGCAAAGCCCTTGCCTCTCCGCCAGCTGCCTTACCATGCTGACTCCTGACTCTCCCTCCCTTAGAGGGCAGGTGGCCCTTGCTGCTCCCTGGCAATCACCAATCTGATGAAATGAGGCATTCGACTGTCATTTAGTTAGGACAAAGCATCAAACTACCTAAAAAGTTGATGCAAAAGCTCAGAGTACAAATACGATGTAGTTCCACTATTAGTCTGCCATTTTTTCCCCTTGTCCCTATGGGAAATCTTACTTTCATTTAGTCTTGTAACACTAAGTTTCAGGGTACTTCCCCCCCCCCCTTTCTTTTGTTTCCAATAAATTTCACATCAGTCTGAGCATATCATTCTTTGGTCAAATGAAGCAAGCGTTGGCTATTGTTTTCACTAAAGGGTAACACTTATGCTTTCTTCACAAAGTGGCATTTCTCCTCAGCTTCACTGTCCTCTGTCAACTTTTATATTCCTTTGCAAACCTCTGGCACAAAAGGAGGGGGGAAGGGGAAGCAGGTCTTGTTTTATTTTAACTCAAGTGTTCTCTAGGACTTTATGGGCCATCACTGCCTTACGGTACAGGTCAGAGGTCAGAAGACACTTCATGGTCTTCTTAGCCTGGACTGAGCAGCAAAATCAGAAGCATCAGCAGCACTGATCAGGTTCCTTCCACTTAGGTGCGGTCTATTCTAGCTCTCTGTTCAAGAGAATTTCTTTCCCTGGTTCTTAGCTGGCATCTGTCCTCCTGGCCCACTGCTCAGCAGTTTTCTGTGGCATACTTGGAGTCCCATTTCTCTGCTCCCCAGAGTTTGGATTCTTGGCTTCCTTCCTCAACTGCCTTTCATTTCTGAATGCCATTTGTCCTTGCTGCTTCCTCTCTGCCCCACAGCTCCTGGCGGTGGCCGCTGCCTGTGGACGCTTCCCAGGGCCGGGCACCGCCTGACCGAGACGGGCAGGCCACTTACCCGCTCCACATCCTCGACCTGGAAGATGCCCATCTGCAGGCACTTCTCGGCCACCTGCGTGGCACGCATGTTATCCACCAGCGTGCCGTGGAGCAGCTGCACCAAGTGCACGCAGAGGTCGTTTTCGGCCTCCTCCGCCGGCGAGGGCAGCTGGCTGGGGTTCACGTAGCAGGCGGCCAGGCCGCAGCCGCCGCGCTCCAGCGCCTGCAGGAACTCGGGGAAGCGGTCGCGGGGCCCCCGCTCCACGGCGCGCAGCAGCAGCTCCGCCGCCTCCACCTCGCCCTGCTGCAGCGCCGCGGCCCGCACCCGCTCCCGCTCCTCGGCGCTCAGTGAGGGCAGCCAGTCCAGCACCGGCTGCACGCGGATGACGCGCTTCAGCCGCGCCCTGAAGCACAGGATCATGTAGAGGAAGCGCTCGGCTCCGGACTCCGCCGACATCGCGCCGCGGGCGGCCCCCGGCCCCTCGGCGGACACCTCGCGGGGAGAGGAGCGGCGCGGCGCGGGCGGGTCCGCCACTCCTATGCCGCCCCGGCAGGGGAGCGCCACGCAGCCCTCGGGCCGGCCGGGGTCTCCGAGGGGGCCCCGCTCAGTGTCAGCGAGGAGCACCGCGGCCACCCGACCCGCTGCGCTGCGCAGTGCGGCCGCTCGCAGGCCCGGCCCCCGCCCCTTTATACGCGTCCCGGCCGGGCGATTTCGGTTTCGTTTGCGCTGCGGCGGCGGCGGTGGCGGTTGCGCGTGTGACGGCCCCCGCGCAGGGCGGGGCGGGGGGGAGGGGGCGCAGGCCGTGCCCGGCACCCGGCGGCGGTGGCGGCGGGGCGCCAGGCATGTCCCGCCGGGATATTTGAAAGGAAACCTTTAACAGGAACCGTGATTTTTCAGACCACCTAAGTGTGTAACCTGCTTCCCAGCTCATGAGTTCCCAGGACTGCTTACTAATGTTCAAAATGTACTGTTACAAGACGGAAGCCATTCTCTGGAGGCTTCTTCACGGCTTCCCAGGCACGCCCCAAGGGAGGCGTCCGCCGTGGTAACCTGAGGTGGTAGGAGTAACATATTGTGCGTGGCCTGTGTTCGTCTGCAAGGCATACTTTTTTGTAGAATACAGAGCCACAAAAAGCCAGCAAGGAAGTAAAACTGATCTGTGTAGTGCAGTGTTTGCTCTGGTGTTGTCTTTGCAGGTTTTTGGCATTTGCTTGTAGTTTGAGCTGCATATACTACCAGGCAGTTCTCTTCATCAGCTTGAAGAGCTGCACCCTGTGTATGGGGCAGGAGGTTTTGAGGCTTGCGTTGAATTTCCCAGAGGAGTTGTTGGATAGTGTCTGTAACACCATGAGCCTCTCTACATACACACATACAGGCTATGGTAAATGCCATCATGCCTCAGGAACAGACTTGGTTCCCGTCCTGGGGTTTTAGGGACCCTCTGTGTGACTCTGAGGTAAGGCAGCAGGTACAGGAACTCAATTTGATGTTTCATAGGAAAACAATGGAGTAAATAGCATTTGTTAGGCCACACTTGGATTACTGTGCGGTTTTGGTCCCCACCAGTTCAAGAGAGACATTGAAAAACCGGGGAGGGCCCAGCAGAGGGCCACTGTGATGTTTAGAGAATTAGAGAGCTTGACATATGGTTGAAGGAACTGGGTTTATTCAGCCTAAAGGAAAAGAAGGCTCAGGGGGAATCTAGTCCCATGGAAGATGGAGGTACTCTCTTCACGAGGATGCACAGTGACAGGACAAGGGGCAATGGGCACAAGTTACTCCAGGGGAAATTTTGTCTGGATGTACGAAAAAAAAATCTTCACCACGAGAGCAATTAAACACTGGAGTAGGTTGCCAAAGAAGTGGTGGGAGCTCCCTCAGGGGAAATATCCAAGACTCGGCCTGACAGGGCCCTTGATAACCTAATCTAAGGCCTTGCTTTCCCTTTTCAGGATAGACTCCTCTGATTCTGTGATTCAAATCCATCCTGCCTGCAGCTGCTGTGCTACAGCATTTTGCTCCCACTGGAGTTTTCTTCAGTTGGAGGCTTCTTTTGCAGTAGATGGAGTTGTACTGCCAGCATCGTGTGAAGAGGTAACAAAGCTCACTCACTCTAGGAAAGGGAGGACGTTTCCCAGTCAACACAAGTGACAGAAAACATTTGTCAATGGTATTATAAGGTTTCTAAAAAATCCTCCAACTATAACAGGACTTTAAATGAAATCAAGGGAGTTTATTTCAGGAAAGCAAGAGAAACAACAGACTTATGAAAGAAATTGTGTGCTGCAGTGTCTATATAGGATTGTATTATAGAAACTCTGACTAGCCTGGCTTCTATTTATCAGAAAGAACAAGAGCAGCTGTCTGCTATGGATTTGATCAGATTTTTCAGATATGACTCTCCACCCAAAGTTGAGTCTGAGGTTTTTAAGAATTTTCTGCCTTCAGATTCAAGACAGAAAAAAGCTTAAAATGCATTACCTGTTGAATTCAAACCCTAAATATTGAACCATCAAACCACAAACATTTCATATAATCCAAGTTATTTTTATTGATATTTCAAAACATAAGCACACAGATTTATCAAAAAACCCATCTCAACTGGTTTCTGATGTAATTTGCTTTAATCTTTTCTCACAGCGCACATATATCCTAAGAACCAAAATTCTGGTTTCTACTCACTTTATGAACTAAATCAAGATTTAAGGCTCCATACTTCTTTGGCATCTAAGTGTTCTAAATTCCTAAAATACTAGGAATTCTAGTTTATGTTTGAAAGCTGATGTTTGGAAAGTTTTAAAAGTTGATGTTATGTAAATGAAAGAAGTTGATAAATTATGTTCACTTTTATCAAGTTGTTCATCTTCTATCTCCTTCTCTGAGGAAATCCAATAACAGTATTCACAGGTATTCTAGATTGCTTAATTAATATTCATAATTTACTTTCTCCTTTTGGTGAGCAACTTTACAGCAACAGTTCCTGAGCTTAATTTCCTGGAGTGCCATGGACAGCAGTGGTAAAAGCTCAGGCATGCTACAAGTAAAGTCAGAAGCTCCAGCTGACTGCCGCCAGCAGGGTGATTTCACACACCATCATCATCTCCACATTCCTAGGCTTTAAGTTCCTTGAAGTGTCCTGTTAACAATTCTGGGAACTAGGACACGCTCATAGTTTCTCCTCTTCCCCTTTTCTCTGAAGTTGCAAAAGCCAGGACCCAGCTATATCTGCATGCCCATGTAAGTGACACTTCACTTTACAAGCCCCATATAAACCTTATGCTGTCTCTGGGTCTTTAATCCTTCATGTTGTACCTAAAATGCTGGTGCCAGAAGTGGGTGCGTTCCTGCAGGTGGTATGGAGCACAGCAGAGCAAATTTAGCTGCTCAGATCCCTTGCTGTACCCAGCAATAATCTATTGCCATTTGACTGGTTCCTGACTGGATGAAGGCACTTAATCTGTAATTCAGACTTTGCCAGTGCCTCCCTTTAGACTTTGGTTACCTTTTTGCAGGTGGCATGTTTCAAAGAGTTTTTTTTGTACAAGAAGTGATATGTATTCCAGACTTCGGGAATCTTTGCTTTATAGATCTTATTCAAAGTGAATGGTGTCTGTAATTAATTTGCATTGATTTTGATGCTGTCTAGATTTCTTCCAGAGAACACATTCAGTTATAGAGCTTTACAGAAATATATACAGTGTTTTCAGTCTTGCTTATGTAACTGTATACTCACCTTCTTTCGTTGTTGGTTTTGGTTTCCCATCTTTTACGTCATTTCTGTTTTACTTTCATTTCATTCTCTCCTTTCTGCTTATATGAGGTTTCATTCTTGTTTCTTGCAAACACTTTTTAATGATGGTTTTATGCAAATTTCCTTTGAGAAACTTCTGAGAGAAGTCTCACTGCTTTTTTTTCTCCTTTACTCTCTTTTTCTTTCTCTAGCACCTTATTTGTTTGACAGGTGTTTCTCGTAAGACCTGAGGTCTGCAGGATTTACTTGAGTGCAGCTTGTGGAGATAACTTGGTTATGTGTCCACCTCGTTTCCCACATTGTATATGTAGCAGTGGTAAATCAGGCCCTGTGTTATTTACAGCAGAACAATGCTTACAAGTTGAAAGAGTTTATAAACATTAAAGAGACTTTTGTAATTTATTTGGATTTAGAGAAAAAAATAATTCAGTGCTGCTTGGTGCTATCCCAGCTACTGCTAGGTTGGACACATGGTGGCCAAGTTCCTACCCTGTCCATCTAGGAAGCAACTATTTTGAATCTCTTGCTCACTTCTAGCTCAATGCTCATGTTCCTCATAACATAAGAGGCATAAGATCTTTGAGACCTTTCTCCCTTTCAGATTTGGCTGAAATTAGTTCACGTGGTTCACAGGCAGGGAGCTGGCAGAGAGACAGGGGAACACCACACGGCTTGTTCATTGGGCAACTCGGCAAAAAAGCTCAGCAGAGCCACTTCCCAGCCCGCCATGGAAATCCCCTGCTCGTTGTGCTCTCACCGCACTGCCACATCTTCCTTGCCAGCGAAGTAAGAGCCCGCCCCTCCAGCTGGGAGGCTGCTCAAACGCAAAGATTAAAGCAACTGGAAAGGCAGGACAAGGGAGACGCCGGAGGAGCGCAACCCCCACGAAACGCGCCCCTGCCGCGGGCCGCCGCCTCGCCCCTACGGCCGCCCCAGCCGGGCGGCCCCGCCCCTCGGCTGGCGGGCCTCCCCAGCGATGGGCGGGGCTCCCGCCGGCCAATAGCAGGGCGCTCGGCCGGCCGCGGCGCGGCGTTGCTGGGTGACTGCAGGGTCCGGGCGCTGCGGCAGTTGCGGCTCGACTCGGTCTCGCGGCCGCTGCCATGGCTTACCCCGGCTTCGGAGGGGTGAGTGCCGGCCGGGGCCCGCACAAAGCGTCTCCGTCCCCGGCGCCTCCCTGCGGGGCGGGGCCAGCGCTCTCTCGCGGTGCCGTTCCGATGAGGCCGGCCCCGCGCGGCCCGGAGGAGCGGGCCGGGCCCGGCTCTCCCCCGCTGCCGCCGGCTCTGCGTAGCGGCTGCCCGCGGGGAGCCTGGCACATCCCCCCCCTCTTCCCCAGTCCCTCGCTGCCGCTTACGCTGGGGCGGCCTGGGCCGCAGTGGAGGGGAATGGAGGAAAGCGTTTCTTCCCAGGGCTGGCCGCTGCGCCGGGCTGCTGGCCCGGGCGGTTGGGCGCAGGGGAAGCGGCGGAGCCTGGGGCAGGTGGGCGGTTGGAGCGTGGCTGCGGGTGCTCGGCAGAGGAGGCCTGGGCCGGAGGGCAGAGCAGACGCCGTGGGCTAACTGACCCCGCGGGTAAAGGTCCCTTGCAGCCCCTCACACAGGGGGAGCCAAGGACCCCATGGAAGACCGGGGTCGGTGCTTAAACACTGCCAAGATCTTGACATGAAGCCATTGGACGTGGAACTTAGAGCTGGGCCTTGACCTTGTGCAAATACAGTTACATGGTGCTTGGTGTGTCTTGTGTGCAGCTGGGTCCTGCAGTGGTCACAGACACTAAACTAACTACCTTTGCCAAAAATAATGTCCTAGGGAGGGCTGATAGTACAACTGGAAACACTATAATTATGACTGGTCATTAGAAAACAGGAAGCCACTTGTGCTGTGGTTGATGTTAAAAGGATTGGATGCAGTTTGCATGACATGTCCTTGAGCGAAAGGAAAGCTGCTCTGGTACTTGTAATTGTGATATAAGAGATGAAAATAAATATTTTTCTAAATTGTTTAGGCAGACAGTCTGAATGCAGTCACCATAGAGGCTGGTTGCTCAGTATTCCTGGCACTGGTATTGGCTTCTAGATTGCTTAAACAAAGCAGACCTCTGTGTGATTGCTTCACCACTGTTAGTTAAGATTAAATATCAGCATTCAGTGTGTATTTGGAGAGCCTAAAAACTCTTGTGTTACTTTAAAGTTACCTTACAGTGTTACAGCTGAAAATTCTCACTGTTATAAAACTGGCATAGATAATACTAATGACAGTGATGGCTTGTTTGGAGTCTTATAGGCTTTGCTTCCTTCAGAGCTATAGATCTTGTACTATTTTTGCAGTACAAGAAAGATGCAATTTATATGTGATCTCCAGGAGCCATTTGCAGCTACACTAAGAAGTAACACTGGAAACTTGTGGCAAAAAATTGCCTCTTTCCCTCTTTCAGTTTTCCCACCTACTCACCTTGATGAAGCTAGTTCAGTGTTTTGGTGCGTTTATTTTTGTAAGGCCACAAGTTCAGTTTCAAGGTCTGTGTTTGCCATTTTCCTACTGGCTGCTGTGACTCTGATGTTTTTCTCTGATCGTTGTGTGGCATGGAAGCGTTAAGCTATGTTATTTTGGAAAACTACTTCAACTATGTGATTGTATTTCAATTTTTAGTCACAAAACTGGACAAAACACCCTGCATTTATGTATAAGTAAACTAAGCTTTACTTGCTTTGACATTATAGATAAGGTCAGATCACCCCCACAGTAAAATCTATAAGCTGCTCATAAAATAGTAGTTCCACAATATACAGAGCCATTTCAAAACTGCATGTGGCCCAGCTGGAAGAAGGGAGTTGCTGCCACAGGTTGTGTTACCTCCATAAAAAGAAAGTGTTTTGAAACCCTGGCATAGATAAATGACTAAAAAAATTAACACAGAAAAGGAAATTATGATCCAATAGAAAGTGCAGGGAAAATTAGATGACTAGAACTTAATTTTCAGAACTGGATTTTTTTTAAAGTAAATTAATGACTGCAGTGTCCTACAAACTGTGTCGTTAATGTCCATAATGTCTCTGTTTAAAAAAGAAAAAAGAATGGCAGTAGCAGTATAATACTAACTTTTTTTTTTCTTAGAAATTTTCCTTGGTAATGCAGCCAAAAGCATGTAAAACTGTTCTTGGAATTGTGCCGTCATTTTTTTTATTTATTTTTATTTCTTCATTAAATATTTTCAAAACTCCTTTTGGAGGAGGTCATTTAACAATATATTCAGGTATATGACTTGAGTCTGAAGTTGATTTATTTTTAACAATAAGCTGTGCAAAAGATAATTCTTAACTATGCATGAGGTACATCTTCATTGTAAAATAGAACTGTTTCAGCTTATCAAGGTGAAGACACTGATTTCTTTTATATATTTATTTATTTTTATTTTTTTTACAAAAGTATGGAGGTTACGGTGGTCAGATGCCTGGAATGCCAATGGCAATAGGACAGCCAATGCCAGGAGCAGTACCAAATATGCCTTATGGTGCGTACTCTGGATATTCTGCATATCCTGGTACTTACTCTGCTGCTGCTGACCCCATGTGGACTTACTTCAGTTCAATTGCTGGACAGGTAAGATAATATAAACATTATAATTAAATAATCAGCTGTCAAAGCAACCCTAGTAAAGTTTTCTTTTATGTTTCTTCTTAAAAAGGAATACTTTAGCATAATGTTCTCAGTAAGAATCATTCATCCTCAGGTAAAGTGTAGTGTTTCAACAATGATTGTAATTATAGTTGGCACTAGAGTTTATAGTAGTGCAGCCTTGATAGACATTAATAAGCTAAAATTTATCAAAATATGTTGGCAGTTCACCTTCAGATTCTTGCTGCATTCTTGAAATAATGCTTCTTTAGGTTCTCTGAACTGTATTATACACGTCAGTGTCATAGTTCTGTATGCAGACAGCAGAACCTTAAAACCCAGTTCTGAAATTTTGAGGCTAGAATTTCGTTCTGTGCTACATACAGAAATTAGGTAGGAAAGTATAATGCAAGAATATGGCTTTCCAGGTTAGCAACCCAAGGAACTAGAGTCTCCAAAATGGATACTGCTTGAATTGTCAGGTATTTCTTTTGGCATAAGGTCCTATATCTAACATTTATGTTCTTTAAGATTGTACAATTTTTGGAGTGGAGGGTGGGCTCATGAATATCATGGGACTAGACCTATATTTTGTATAGGATGTGCTAGCTTTGAAAAGCTACATGTTGTTTAAAAAAGGTATTAAATACAGCAGATGTTTTTATAATGTCGCTAACAGATAGTGCTAAAAGAGTCGTCGTACCCCAGGAGTCTGCCTTAGCATTCGTTACGGCTTTGAAATTATGTTAATAAGAACATTGCAATGTCGCATGATAAAAGGAGTAATAGGGAGTTTTGTAGTTCAGTATGGGGGAAAAAGACCAATGGGGGTTGGCAAGGATTCACAGAGGTCATGTGCACAGCCCTACAGGTTACTAGATGGTTCTGGGTTTTGTGGTGCCAATATGCACCTTCTCAAGAGCGTGGATCTGCAGAAGCAGTGTATTTGAAGATCTCCAGTTACAGGTGAGTGACCTTCTTTTTTAGATTAGAGGGGCTGCTTTTTTCTTTTGCCATCTTAAATTGCATAGGCTCTGGACCTCAGTACTTCTATCTACTTCTGCTTTGTGCTGCCTTGACTCTGCTTGGCTAACTACTACTTTATCCTTCATTTCTCCGTTGGTGTGGAACAGCATTTTATTTTATTTTTTTCCCCTCCCATTTTATAATGAGTTGTATCGTGCCCTTGTCCTCACTAACTTGTGAAAACAGGGACAGATGGAAGAAGGTCGTTGTGCTTGCCTACTGCTGCAGTTATCGGATACTCCAAATTAATTTCTGAGAACTGGATTTTTTTTTAGAACTCCTGAACAGCTAAACTGTGCTTGTAATGCTGTTTGCTTTTTCTTCATTTCTTCTTCTTCTCCTGAGTGCTCAGGGTACTGTGACATGTTCAGGATAAATGTGTGTAAGTGAGGGCAGTGAGGCTGAATGGTATGGTATCAGTAGCATTTTCTTACAATTTCCTTTGAAACTGACATTTGAATTTCATTGGTTGCAGGCCAGGTAGACCTATATTTTTACAGCTGAGTTGAAGACATGTCTGAACAGTTTGAGTAATGTGTATCCTCTAAAACTGATGCTGCTGAAAATAGTAAACAGTATCGCTTTTTGTCTGGTTACTGGAATAATACTAGAATTGAATCCCAGATTGCCTTCCTGGAATTACTAAATTTGAGTGCCTTTCTCTCTTTTATCCTGGGATTGAGTCATATCTTGATCTTTGGGTATAAATGTACAGCTTGTCATTAGAATGCTAGCTCTTCTGGAAATATGAAAGTCTTGTACTTGATGTTTTTGAGAAGGTGATTGAACTGCCTTGGGTAGACCCAACAGAGATGCTGATGGGGATTCTGTCCCTTTCCCAGTGCTGTGTTAGAACTGCAGTGAGCAGCCAAAAGGGTCCTGTGGTTGTGAGAAACACCTCAAACAGTTCTTGCAAGTCCTTCTGTCCTTTCTTAACAGGTAGAAGTGATTGCATCTGCTTTCTTACTAGGTCACGAAATTATGGTGATGGGAGGGGGAAGTGACAAAAATAAGGTATGCTTTTTTTCCCTCTGCCTGCCGAACGGGGAGAAGTAGGAAAAGCAGTGTTTTTGCCCCACGTGTATACTTTATTTAATATTGTATTATCCGAGCAGCTAGTAATAAAATGAGAAAAGTGTTAGCTTACTTTTTGGATTGAGGATTGTTTTATTCAGCTGTCTAAATGGGAGTGATAGCTGAAAAGACAAGTGACTTAAAATGTCTTCACACTCATAGTAAGTTCCTCTTTTCTCGAAATTCTGAAATTGAGATGGATGGAAGACATTTCTGTCATGGGTTACCTTAAAACAATGTTAGTTCAAATAAACTTTTCTAGCCTTCAGAAATCCTTGTCCTGTGAAGGAGATTATCGAAGAAGTTAAAAAAAAATTCTGGAGAATATTGCTAAAGGAGTGCAAAATTCTATGGTAGAGGCATTCCAGTATGTTTTGGAGGAATATGTTCAAAGAAAGATGAAGATAAAACTTGCATATTCATGTGCCATTTAAACTTGCATTGTTTGTAAACAGTGTTTGGGGAAAAAAGTCAACATTGTGTAATTCTGAAAGATTGAAATGGGCAGATTCCATAATGGTGACACTGCTCTTTAAATCCTATCAAGGAATTTGTAGCTGTCAGTAAGCCGTATTCTTGTCCGCTAGTAGTTACATGAGGTGTGCTTCATTTTTAAGTTATGGCAATAACATGATAGCTAAGTGGGGTGGTTTTTTTTTTGGTTTAATTTTCCTTTCATTCTAACTTTCACAACTGTCCTATGAAAGCTTTTGAGGCCAAGATGAATCTTGATCTGAAGGCATGATCTCTCCAAGGTTTCAAGCTCCTCAGATGAAGTTGTTTTGCTCTGTGGAATACAGAAAATTTAGTGTCAGTTTGCTCCCTCATCAAAAGTGGCTTGCTTCCTTCACCAGCGACTGTTGACAAAATTTACAGTTTCTGTATACAAGTCTTCATCGTCCTTGTCAAAATCCGTGGTATACCCAGCCTCTCTACTGGAACTCTTGTTACACTATGGGTTACTGGTGTGTACCATTTCATGTCTGTTTTAAGTGCAGTATCTTTTTTTGCTACACAACAAAACCTTGATGCTTGTATGGTGTTTCTTACTTGCATGAATGTGTTTGTGTAACACAGTATGAACGAAGTGACAGAAATTTGTTTTTTGTGGGCCCTTTTAAAAAAAACTTAACTAAGCATCTTTTGGTTTTGTAGACAATTCTTTCTTAAATATAATACTATAGTAAATTTAGTTTTTTGTAGGGGGAATACACATTCACTCCTGAAGTACGAGGCACATAATCACAATCTGTCATCTACCATGTAGCAAGACCAGTGGGGTGATGGAAGCGCTGGCCTTGGCTCTCAAAGAACTGAGCAGGTAGTTCTGAAATTCACAGAAGTATGGGAATTTAATTGCATTTTGTGGGAAGGATGAAATATATCTGAATCTCATTGTACTTACGGTTTGTCTTTAAGATTCAGAAGGATGATCACCTCATTACAATTTAAGCTATTTAGTTCACTACTTCTCTTTTTGTGTGAGCTTACACCCACTGAAAAGTGTCCCCTTGTATTTTTGAGAGAGGCGTGGTGCTGTGGAGACTTTCTTCCTGGGCTGAGTATGGGAGGATCTACAGTGAGCATCTGACTTTGCCTTGAATGAGGCAAATGGTAAATGAAGAACATAATGTTTTCTGGGTAGTACACAGAATACTACTAATCCTACTTTACTACTGCAGTGGGTGAAATTTGGCTTTCCATTAACAGTTGCCTCTTCTCATTCCCTTCAAAATGAAGATGTTTTCTCTACTCCCTAGTAACATGCAGTTTGTAAGTAAGTTATCTTTAGTAAGAATGAAGTTAATATCACTGAGGAATTTGTGTAGGTCTGCTGTCTTCCTGGCCTTACTTGCATAGTCCTGAAAAGATAATGGGGGAAGGATGAAAGTCAGCTACAAAATCTTTGGAAGGGAAGGGAAGGGAAGGGAGGGGAGAATAACTACAAACTCTTCGTGGGACAAGCTCACCAAATATCAATCCTTCCTCGTCTAAGACTTTATCTTTTTGTTTATTTTTTAAAAAAATAAACATCGTAGTGAAAACTATGGTACTAGAAAGTTTGACTTGTGTGCTACATTCCCATGCTTAAAGGTTTACATGAGTCAAGTGATAAAACAAAAATTACTGTTTTTCTAAAATCTCCCTAAGATGCAAGTTCACTGAAAAGTGTTGCTTTTCTTATGTGCAGCCTCTGTCATCTATACTCATTAACCACTCCAAAATACTGTTTTTCTCAAGCTAGTGTTGAGCTCCAAGGAAATCGGGTCCAGCCAGTAGTAAGGCCTTTCTACGAATCTCTCAGAGAAGTCAGAAGAGCTCAGTTTAAATTCCTCTATGTTCAGTTATAAAGAAGGTGATCTCGTATTTAATTTATTTCATGGAATTCTGCCTTGAGTCATTTTCAGAATATCTAATATGGGTGTTCCCAGAACTTATTTTCTGATTTTTGAATCTTCAGAGGACTGATGCGTGTTGTATATTGGGATGTTCTGGTTTTCGATTGGTCTTTATACATTGCTCTGGTTTGTTATTCCACTCTAAATACAATTGGTATTAGCAAGGAAGGGAAACAAAGGTTCAGGCATGGATTATTATTATTTTTTTTTTTAAAGTGCACCAAAAACAATTTGGAGACTATGATGCTGAATACCAGACAGGTGCAAGAAAGGGTGCAAATAAAGTAATACTGACTAACAAATGAAGCTTCTCTAAGTTACAAATCATGTATGTTTGAGAGAACAAAGGCAGAGTGCTTTTTGTTTATTGCCTTTAAAACAGCAAAATCCCAATTCACTCTGCCTTTATACAGCTTGCGTGCATGTATACTGCAGGCACTTAACCCACTAGTAAAATGCAGTTTTGAACATCTCCAGTGTGATTTTTGGGGAACATGAATGTTGTATTTTTCTGTAAATGACCAAATGAATAATTTCATTGCTTAATGCATTAATACTTGTCAGCTGAGGTGCATTAACTTAGCTCATGTGCCTTTCTGAGTCTGCGTTAGTAGAGAAGTAAAACATGTTAGTTTAAGCCATTATGAAGTTAACTTTTGTGGCTTAACTTTCGTACATTTTAAGACTGTTTTACTTCTCAGTTGCAGCAGGCTAAATTCAGTGGCAAATAGCAGTAGCTTGCTTATGATACAACTTATTTGGAAGTTTTCTTTGCAAGAGTAAACAAATACAAACTGCTTAAAACAGCACAGCAGCACCCCAAAGGCATTAATAAGGAAAGTGAAACTGGTATTCAGTTAAACTACAGAAATAAAAGGATAGCTGGAATATAATTGCCCATGTTGGGTTAAGAGTAACATCCCTTCACTAGGCAAAGGTATGGCAACAAGTATGCAGGTGGCTTCTAAAATACCAAGAAAAGATGTAATAGGAAAAGGAAAAGTATCTTTTAGTTATTTCAAAATGGAGGTGCTAATGATTTGGAAGGCATCTTGATATTAAGTACTTAACAATAGAAAGCATCTTAATCAGCAGGTTGATCAAAATTATCTTTGTATGTAAATTCTGTATTAGAAAATACCTTACTAGTGCTCTTGACTATGTTTGAGGGGTGTTTAATTATCTATTTACCTTCTCACTTCTGTTAATTTGCTGGAAGCAGAGAATTCTACGTACTGCTTCTGATTTAGATGAGGTGCTCTTCCGTTATAGTAACTTCTTAACAATGTAAAAATGTTTAGGTGTCAGTACAGGTATCTAATGCATTAGTAATCACAGGCAGTTTTTGTAAGTTATGTGTGTTGTCAGCTGTGACAAATGTATGCATTTGTTCTACAGGATGGAAAAGTGGATGCTGAAGAACTACAGAGATGTCTACTGCAGTCTGGAATCAGTGGGACCTATTCTCGTAAGATACTGAATGTCATGCTGCGGCGGAATGGTTGTCTCTTATTTCTGAATGCTGCTTTTATGGATATTTCTGTTCTTTGCTCCTTGTCAAGTAGGAGACTTCTTTGGCTTCTTTTATTCAGTGATGTCTGACAGTGTTGGCATTTCACTCTGAAGGAACTGACTCCATCTGCTGGTTCTGAAGATCAGCACTTAATGCTAGCACATCTGTACAGACTTTCAGTGCATATTCTTCTAACTGTTTTCCTCAACTCAGCAATAATAAGAACAGAATACGTTTTCCACTCAAAGATTTGTCCCATGTTTAATTGGATAACACAGGTGCAAAGAACAGCCTCATCTTGCAAACTTGCTCAGAAAGCTAATCAGTGTCTTCCGTGTTTTATAATGGTGCTAACTTTTGTAGGTATCTCTGCTTCTTGAGATACGTTTCTAATAATCTTATCGTTCTTAATATTATGTTTGACAGGTATAGCTTAATATTAGAGGGGTTTTCACCACTGCCTTGCTGACTGTCTTCTGAGGTGCAAAGTTGATAAGACTGGGTTTTTATGCCTCATCTATTTCTGTCACCCTTGAAAATTAAATAATGATAGTAACAGAACTCTCCAAGAAAGAAAAGTTAATTTATCTGTTTGTTCTGCAGTGGTCCAGCTAAAAATTTGGGGGTGTTTTTAGCATTCTCCTACTTGAGTTTTTTTTTTTTTTTTTTTTTAACTCCTTGCTTTCAAAAGCATGAATTCATGGTCATTGTTATTGCTGAAACTAAGTATGAAAAATGATACCAATGCTAAACATTTTTTTATTTATATTACCCTTTCAGCATTCACTCTGGAAACTTGCAGAGTTATGATATCCATGCTGGATGTATCCTTACATATTAAGACTTTAGTGGAGTTGTGGTATGACCTTGAACCTCTTTATGGAAAAATTTGAATTTTAAATTACCTAGACTCATACTCTTGAATACTGGTTTTGTTTGAGCATTTATAGTGAGGCGTAAACACTGGTTAGAGAGATGTATTATCTTTAACCACACTAATTTGTCTTGTGTGTCTTGTATTTTGTAACTTTATGGAGTATCTTTATTCTTGTTAAACTGACCAAATTCTTGTTTAAGTTATTCTTATTAACTGAACTAAACAGAGAGATTATACAGGAAAAATGGGATTTAATGAATTTAAAGAGCTCTGGGCAGCTCTCAATGCCTGGAAGCAAAACTTCATGATGATTGATAGAGATCGAAGTGGGACTGTGGAACTTCATGAATTAACTCAAGTCATTGCAGCTATGGGTAAGCAAGCATGGAGGTTTTTTGTAATCTTTAGTTTCCATTTTTATACAGTTTATGTTGTACTAATAAGGTAAATGACAGATTACAACAATTTAAAATGTTGGCAATAGGATCAGATTTTGTGGCCGAGAGCCATATTGCTACTTAGACTTCATATGTGGTCTCTGAATTGCACACTGTCCAATAAGTTAGAGAGGAGAGAGAACTCCACAGTTTTACTGCTGGGTTTTGTAGGAAATTATATTTTCAAATGGGAAGACAGATTGTGTAAGGAAGAAGAGATCAATCTTTCTTTTAAGCAACTACTATATGTGAGATCAAACGTGTTATTCCCTTTAATGACTGCATCTTAAATGAAACTTTTGGTCTTTTTCTTTCTTCGAGGGGGGGAAAATGCATGTATTAAGCCTTTCTGTAAAAAATGAAATGGGACTTCCTCTGAGTATATTGTCCTTAGACAATAGGTAGATAACTGAAGTACAGTCTCCCTAAGAGGACAGCATTTCTGCAGATTGTAAAGGGGTACTTTGAAGCTGTAATGAATCTGGATGCTGATACAGAATAGGTGCATACTCATGCTGCTTCTTTGGAGTCAGATTTAGACTGTCCTCTAAAAATTGTTTTTCATTTACACTCAAGTATTAGCTATGACATTTTTCTAGCTTCTGTACTGAAAGCATCACAGCAGCAGCATAAACTAGTATTTAGCCAATGGATTTCATCTCTTCATAAAATTTAACTTGTTTGAGAAGCAGTGATAGGCTGGTTTCTATTTTTATTTATTTTCTTTTTTAGGTGGCTTTTTAAAAGTGCATTTAGTTATAATAGCATATATTTTTGCATGGGATACTATATATAAATATATCCTGCAAGGATTAGTGGCTATTGCTTAAAACATTAATTTTGAGAGAATTAGTTTTGCTTAGCTGTTTTTTTGTTAAGTCATGTTAAGCAGACATTAACTGTACTGTTGTAATTGTTCCTGAATGAAATGATGCTAGGATGAAAGAGGAGTATGAAAATGAGGCTGAGTTCTAGTGGAAACGTGTGGTTTCATGCTCCAAACTTACGCTTCAGTTAGACCCTTGAAGAAAATAAATGAATAAATAAAAGATTCTTTCTCCACTTGTCTTCCCCCCCCCCCCCCCGCGTTCAATGATAGATGGCTGAAATCTAGAACTTCTAACTTTTATCTCTAGGTTACAGGTTGAGTCCACAAACACTGACTGCTATTGTAAAACGTTACAGCAAAAATGGCAGAATCTTTTTTGATGACTATGTAGCATGCTGTGTGAAGCTACGGGCATTGACAGGTACCTTAATTTCTAAAATAGTTCATAATTGCATAGTATACTTTATCTGTTCAACTAAATATGATGGCTGTGTTAAAGTCTAATTTGAAGGCTTTGGTATATCTTAAGTTTAAATTGTTAAAGTAATTGTTTAACAATGGCCAAGTTCTGGGGGAATATTTTGTGCAGTATTCGTTGTAGCAGAACTCCTTCCTTGGGGCACAGAAAAAGAGAGAAATGGTTAGTTGGTTCTAAAGCCATGGAAAAGCGACTTGAAAACACTGTAAGCAGTAATTGTAGCTGAACCTGAAAACACTTTATTCATCTTTGTATTTTGTAAATAATTTGTGGAGTGATGCGTAGCTCCAGTTTACTTGCATCTTATCCTTTCCTTAGATTTCTTCCGGAGAAGAGACAACATGCAACAGGGGTTTGTGAATTTTGTATATGATGATGTAAGTATTAGCTGTTGCAATGCGCCACATGGATTTGATAAGGATTTTGTTTAAAAATCATGAACTACAGCAGTGTAAGCATTTGAAATCTGAACTTCCATTAACCTTTTACAGTTTCTCAAGAAGAAAATTCAGATAAAGGTATGACCGTCAATCATGATGGTGTGCATTTTACTTAATGCATGCTACTGTCTTCAAATAAATCATCAAAACATCTGTAAAGCTCCTTTATCTTCATCTTAGTCTCATGGTATAATTCACTTGGCATCTTCATATTGAGAGCATAATTCTTTTGGTTGATATTGATTGCTCTCACATCTTCTGCTGCAGGTTCTACTGAGACTAATACTGCTTGTTAGTGGTATAACTGTTTATCACTGTGGGAAGTAATTCCTGGATCACCCCAGTTGTCAGTATAATATAGATAGCAGGCTGTAAACTGTGCAGTTGACTATATCATTTTTGGTTGACATGCTGTAACTAACATTATGAAATGAGATTGAGTGGTGAGCTTTGTTGCTAAAAACTCCAAAGCAGAACAAACCTTAGATATCTCTTCATACAATTTTGTGAATTCTCTTCGTCTAGTAGACAAGTTCCAAGTTGTTTTCTCATCTTAATTGTGGTATTTAAACTTGTTTTTTTTTTCTCTACTATCCCCTACTTCTGGCAGGACAGAAGCAAGCCATTCCTTTTGAATGTGATTAGTGGTTAGCGTGCTAGTGTTAGTCACGTTTCCAGCATTGCCAAATACTGAATTGCCTATTACTTCCCCTTCCAGTTCTTGCAGTGCATTATGGCAATCTGAGTGCTGAACTGCTGGAGGAAAAAAGGATCGCCAGCCTGTTAGAGTTTCGGTTTAGAAGAAGTAAGCTGAACCTGCTGTGAATGGAAGCTATTGCAGAGTTTTGCATCTTTCTGCCTGATAAGGCATCCACTTTGATACTTTGGGGTTTTGTGTGTGTGTGGGGTTTTTTGGTTGTTTTTGTTTTTGTTTTTTTTTTTGAGTGCACAGTTCAGACCAATAAATATTTTTTACGTTTTTAGTATTTTAGAAGCATGTTTCTTTTATATGTACCTGTGTAGTTCCACACAAGTAAATTTCTGTGTTAAGCTCCTGAGCTTATTAAAGAATAAAGCTTATGTTAGAAATATAGGCCATTTTTTCTACATGGTTAGCTAACTTACACAAGTAGAATATCAGATAGCCTAAAATTTAATCTGATATAGGTATTCTTCATCAGTGGTAGTATACTGTCTAAGGTGGCATACTCTGAAGAGCTGTGGGGGTTTGGACAAACTAGATCAACAGATTTCATTTAAAAAGCAAAATATTCTAGGTGATATTTTCACATTCCCCCAGCTTGCTGCAGTTCAGTGTCGTTTTTCTTTTCTTTTTTGTGAGGCAAGCTATTTGTGTGTGTATGGATCAGATAAAACTATTCAAGTACAGCTGTAGCTACCTTCAGCTGACTCTTTGTCCACCTAAGTGCTTCTCCCCAAGGAAATCTGGATTTTTGTCAGAGTTTGGCTTATCTCAGAAGCTTTCAATGACTGTTCATCTGGATCAGTAAAATCATTGGCTGAATAGACCTTACATGGTAAACCTGCTCCATGTTTTTCTCTAAATTCTCTTAAACAAAATAATTTGGAGGAACAGAAGTGTCGAGCTTGACGATAGATACAGCACTCTTAATCAGAATCATTTGTGAAAATGTGTGGGCCTCAATGGCGAACAATTATCGGTTTTAGTGCTCAGATTTTGTGATTGGAGCTACCTTTTGAATTCCTGCATCAGTGAACTTGAAGGACTAGACATGGATATAACCTCTAATTGTACTGGAAGGATGGAGCTTAATATGATGTACTGAGATTGCTGTGTGCATAGGAATTTTTGAGAAGACCTGATCTCATAGCTCTTTTTTTGTGTGTTTGTGTAATTCAAGCTAAAAAGTGGTGTCCTATGTAGTCCTGTGCTTTTTACACTTACTCCCATAATGTTACTAAATGTAATTCAGGAATAACTTTGCTCAATATTTTTGATACTGAGATGTGTTCAACTTTTTGGATCCCTGTTAGCAGTGTTTGCATTATAGTAACTAAAGTCAGTCACAAATGAAATATTCACATCTTCTTGGTCATGACTGAAATAAGTATGATACATTTATTTGTGTATATTTAGGCTTCTTGCAAATATGTTTTCATGGTGATGTAAAGTACTGAATAATATGCTGAGTGTACAAGTGCTTTTATTTGTACAGTAAACAATTTTCCAAGTCATCCTGGAGATTTTTTCTGGAAGCAAAATATTCCAGTAGTGTCATTAACTGTATTATACAAAAACCTGTTATATGAACAGGATTTGCTGCAGTTCATAGTAGTTAAGTATTTTATCTAGATCGAGTTATCTAAACTTTCTTTGTATTTCCAACTTTACAATATTGTGACGTTTTAGTGTATATAAAATGTAAATAATGCATAAAAGGGGCAAATCTCTCCTGTGGGAGGCTTTAATTTGGTCCACCTCATTTCCATTCCAAAGAGAATAGCCATATTCTGCATTCATTAATAATCAATGAACTTCCCAAGAGGGCATTAAAAAAACAAGTAGCTAGATGAAGAAAAATATTTTTTCATAAATAATGCAGTTCCATCTACTACTCATACATAGATGTACAGTGAGGAGAAAGTAAACTTGTCACAGCGATACCTTCATGCAATTACAAGGACCAGGACATGCTCCTTTAATATCATTGATAAAACTCAGTGTGATGACTTACATATGTGGTCTATTCTGTGATTTTTTTTTTTTTTTTCCTATAAGCAATTTGCTGGTTAACTTCTGCTATTTTCTTTTCAAGCCTAGAAGAAAATTGACATGAAGAGTAGGCAGGTATATAATTGACTCATGGACCACTGATATAATTAAGTACATATTCTTCCCAGTAAAAAGGAATTTTAGATTCAGCATAAACATGTTACAGGTCATTCTGCATGCTCTTTGTATTCCATCTAGGTAAGAAACTACTTATTGATTGTGTTACTATTTATTAATTCAGCTCTTGAAAGTGTGCTAATTGCTGCATACTGGGTCTGTCTCAAATCTGAATCAGTCTTACAATTTACTAGTATTTTCATTAAAATTTGACTTTAAATTTGGAAGTGAGACTGTGTTCCTTGCTATTTGTATATAGCTGCTATATACTGTATATACTTTGAGTTGCAATTAGCTTCAGTTAGGTTTGCCCCATATTTTCATTATCCCTCTGTGAAGGATTAGGATGTCAAAAGATATTAAACTTTCGTATCTACTGCGTATCTCTGGCTATAAGATCTATATTCTAGCTCTTGTGGGTATCCTAATTATTACTAAATATTTTTATGGCTTGGTTTCGTGCAAATTGAAAGAATGCTAAAGTAATAGAATTACCATGTTCTAAAAGCCTGTCTGAATGAAAAACTAAAAAGTACTGCATAGAGAATAGATTTTTCTGTATTAGCTTCATGCGTGGACATCCGATGTCAGGTTAACTATGTAGGGTTTTTTGCCTTAAAGTAACTAGAAAATGTGAATCGTGCTTTTAGTGTCCACAGATTAACTTAATCTGCAACAATTTTTCCAAGGAAAACTGTTTATCATATCTCTGCCATCAGCCAGAAACAATGAGATCTGTTGAAAGTAGTGACTTTCAATCTTTTTTGGTTTGCAGATTCTCCCCCCCACCCATGCGCTGCAAGCAGCAATTTGGAATAATGAATTTATATTACCTTTTGCAGACCCTTTTAAAATAGGATTATAGGATGATTCAGGTTGGAAGGGACCATGGGAAGTCATGTAGTCAAACTCCTGCTTAAAACAGGGTCATCTGTGAGGTCAGACCAGGTTATTCAGTGCAGTATCCAGTCAGGTCTTGAAAACCTCCAAGGACTGATATATTCTGAGAAATAATTATTTATTTTTGTAGTAATTTAATTTGCTAGATAGTAACAAGAATCTCCATCTATAGTTTGTGCTTATCATAGGAGGTGACTCCATGTGTTTCAGGATATTCTCACATCCCAACTTTATTGCATCAGTTTGCTGTTTTTAGCAAACAGTTGTAGCATTTACTAGGGGGAGACATTTTACAGAAGTCACTTCGATTAAAATAACAAAAATATTGCTATTAATTACTTATCTGAGACTAAATACAGGCCCTAAAGAAATTATAATCAAAAAATACAGCTTTCTAATTTCTGTGTTTTAGCTATGTGAGGTTTCCTTTCTTACAAGATGACTTGTTTAACTACTACAATTTGTTATATTTTCATTTGATCTCTTACAATCATCAGTGGAACTTAGCAGACTCTTCCCCTTAATTTCCAGCATGTGCATCATTTTCACTATACTTGCAATTCTTTACCTATTGCATTTAAGACCATTTGTATGTCATATTTTACACTTACTGTTAGCACACATTTGAGAGGATTATTGTGGAAGCTTGTGCACACACTTATGTTACCCTTAACATATTTGTTTACAAAAAATATGCTAAGAAAGATGCTTTAAAATTCATATGCATGCAAAGTTATGTGCAGAGTATGTTTACAATTCTGCTTTGGTCAGTTAAGTCTTTGTTACCTAGAAATTCGTTATGCCTAATTTCTTACACTTAAGTCACAAAAAGCAGCAAAGCTTCAGTCAGAAGATGTGAAAATAGTGCACAGTGTCATTCTAGTTAATAATGTTTTTTCAAAAATTGCAGAAGTACCGTCTGTTCCTTTCCATCAGTTCTTCCACCCTGCCAAAATTTTACTGGATTTTAGTCAATGTCAGGTGCCTGGCTAGAATTACATGCAGGGCTTTGAATAATGCTGAAATTAATTCTCTGTAGGAATTAAGAATTCTGGGAATTGCAGCCTTTTAACAAAAGCAGCTTGCTTTTGCTGTGACAAGATACCATTCATTTGAGATCTTAAAAAATGTAAGAGGAAGGAAAATAATGTATATAATATTGTCCCCAAAATGTAAAACCATTAAAAAGGAAGTATTTTAAATTGGCAGTGTCTTAATGAATTATGAACTACTATGTGTTACTTTTTCCATAGAACTAGCTTGAAATATATCATGCCTATGTGGTGCATTTGAGGAGTGTATGCATATGTTTTTGTGGAGAAAAATTCTTAGCATAAAAACTGTTTGACTTTTCTTTATTGAATAAAATTATTTCAGAGCTATTGAAAAAGCCACTATAATATCGATTCCACTAAAACATTGTAGAAATATCCAAAAGCCACTCTTGTGGGTCTGCAGAAGTATTGCTGAAAATTACAAACTGCTGCTGTTTAAGAGTGAGCAGAGGATATAGAAAAAAAAATCATACTCCATATGCAAACACAGAGAGAGCATGTTAATGAAAGGAGAGTGTAGGTATCCTCTGGACCCAATTCCCGGTGTGAGGTATATTTTGGTACTTATCACTGCTGTTTCCACTGGATTTAGTTATTTCTGTAAGCCAGCATATGAAAAGAGTCAAGCCTTGAATATTGTTCACAATATTCCCATCTATTCACAATAAAAGAATATTGAACGGAAGAGTATAGGAACATGAAGGCTTCTAATTTGCAGATGCAGTATTACATACAACTTTAATTCAAGGAATTATGCCTTCTTTGCCATTGCTATTGCAGTCTGTCAGTATTCCATTCATGTCCAGGCTAGTTCAGCAGTGCTCAAACTGGAGGACACAATTTATCTGTTGGAAAAACTTGAAGAGTTTGCTTCACCTAAGCAGGTAGCCAGAGGCCTTGTAAAGCAGTGCTTTTTGTTTTTTCAGAGATTACTTACAGTGTTGGTGAGTTGCATTCAAGTTCGAATGAGTGACCTGCACTCACTGAGCACAGGTGATTGCTAGGAGGGTCTGGAGCAGGGGAGGGAGGGACAGTTTTGCCCAGGGACAGGAGTGAGATGGGAGACCCAGGAGATGTGCTAGGTGAACATTTATGATGGTTCCAAGCAGTACTCAGGAAAAGAGGTCCTCTCCCATAGGCAAGAGTGGCCCACCTTTACTGTCACCTCATTAGCGTGATATGCTGTCTAGGGAAGGAAAAAGGGGACCAAAATCACTGCTTCTCTAACTAGATTAGATTAGGCCTGGGGAGGACAAAACTGAAGACTACAATGTTAGGTTAATTTGGGGACTAAATTGCTTCAAACAAAACTGCTTCTGTTTGATTCTAAAATGTTAAACTTCCCTGCTGAGGTTTCTCACTCCCACTGGGTATTTTTAACAAGTATCAGTTCTCTCTCAATTATAAGCCATACCAACAGCCCTTTCTCCTCAGACGCTGAAAGGGACGCATCTTTTCTTTCTTGAATCCAAGCAACAAGTGGGGAGAAGACAGAATGGAATGAGTGAGGATATTGAGGAGGAAAAAACATGCAATTGGTCTCATGCTTCCTGGGAACAGCAGACGCGGGTAGGTCAAGACATATATTACACATTAATGTAAATTTGTGCACATGCCAGTGGTACAGGTTACAGCACAGCGTAAATACTGAAAGCCTCAATCTCTGTTCTGTTTGCTTTCAATGCTAAACTAGGCCCACAGCTAACGTAACATCATGCAGAGCTCTGCTGCTTTGTACCATCTCACCTCTGGCATTGGCTGTGATTGCCCCAAATGCTTTGACACTGGAGTTGCATTAGCTATTCATGAATTTCCAGGATACTTCTCTGTATCTACAGGTTATAATTTATACGTATTTTTAGCTTCAGATTTTAAAGGTAAGTAGCCAAAATGACTGCTTAAGCAGGATCAGAGCCTATCTCCTATCTGAGAGCCTTTATGGATACGTTACAACTGTGTATTGCAATGTATGCATATGCAACCCTTACATTATTTCCAGCTTTATTTGTATAACACAGCCATTCCTACCAATTCAGAAACAGACTGGACTTCAGGGGAACCTTGCCCAGAAAAGCTGAAAATGAGAGAGAATTTTTGCTGTTCAGAAAAGTACCACATTTCCAAAACCAGGGGTTTGTACCTGTCTCTAGAAGAAAATAAGCTTGAAGCAGTGGGTCTTCACGTGCCTTACTGTACTTAAAGGAGAAAAGAAGGTATCTGAGAAGACAGATCTTTCTTTGGCAGAGAAAGGACAGTTAGAGTTCTCCTAACTGGAAGTTGTCATCTTATGTGTTTTGTTTCTCCACTCATTGGCAGATGTTTAGGGAGCTTTGAATCTCCATAACTATGCAGAGCCTCCCTTATTTGGCCCCATTTCACACTCTTCTGTTTGATAAATACAGACAAACAGAAGGAAATGAAGGACGCCTCTGCGAGCCAAGAAAAGCAGTAAGGGAGGGGACTCCTCCTTCACTTGGAGCAATGCAACAGTCGTCGCTTCTCCCCTCCCCAAATCTCCTTCCCCAGCCCACCTGTTGTGTTCAGTCTCTTGGCATAAATGTGAAATAACAAGTGATGAAATTGGACAAATGCATTTTCTAAATCAATGTTCATGCATTATATTTTTTCATTAATTTTATTTTTAATTTACACCAAACTGTTCTAAATCTAGCATAACACAAATACTTTTTTAGAAAATTTGCCTTTACTTTGTAAAAGATGTTAATATTAGTTATTAGACTGAGACTGAACAGAAGCTGTTAACTCTTACTGTTCAACCCCCCCTCCCCTGCCCAAACCCAGGAAGCTCTTTCCTTTGCTGTTTAGCACTCCTGTTTCAATGGAGTAAAAGCAGGCAGAGATTCTAGGTGGTGCAATGATGCTGTTACCCAGGAGCTGATCCTGCAAGATACTAAACAGCACAGATATCATGGTAGAAGTAAGAGCAGTCAGCAAATTGTGGGATTTGGACCTTTCAAGAGTCAGCACTAGCATAAGGCAGAAGAAAATTTGGTCTTGTATGGAAAGGTTTGGATTCTCTTTTCCCTTACAAACACGTTCAGTTAATTCATTTCTGTATCTTTATATCCAAAGCTAAGAAAGCAGTGCCTTGCTCAGTAATTAACAGTCCCACTAATGTAAATGAGAGGACATTCAGCCACCTTTTTTTAATCTACTGGCTGTGTATGACTGGAAGTGTTATGTATCATTCTGACCCCGCCATGTAACATATGTATCTGTTAATGCAAGGGTCAGCTACTATTGCATTGATCTGTAGCACTGGTTTAGAACAGAGGCTTTAATTTGTTTTTAGTTAAAATTTAACTGCTCACTCACTAATTGGGCCACATGTCAGCTTTTCTGAAATGAGTTCTCTTCCTAGAGGAATTTTACATAAAAGCTTTGTTTAAGATTAGAAAAACATGTGAACACTTTTAAATACTTAAAAGGAGTAATTAAAAGGTCAGTTCCTTCTAAAATAAACACAACATTTGAAGCAGAATAATATTTTAATAAAATTAAATCTAAGTATTCACAAAGCATTATGCACATACAGTACATACTGTATTTAAAGCCTACGGACCTTAAATCATTTTATACTAATGTAGTCAGCTTTGGACACAAGCTAAGCTTACTTGTTTTGTAATAAGAAAGTTTACAATGGTCCTGAAAGTGATTTTACATATATACATATATATATATTTTTATATATATATCTCTCTCTATATATCTATACTCCTACATGTAGGTGTAGGTATATACACACACTTGTGTGTATGTGTGTATATAAATATATACACACATATGTACACACATATGTACATATATACACACATGCACACACACAAAGGAATAGAATATGTGTGTAGTGTGCCTGTGTGTCTGCATACTTATATATCTTGGATGTTTGTGGAGGGACCAGTCAGTCATAAGAGATAACTGCAAACAACAACTGTGATAATTATAAAACAAAAATTTGTAAAGTATTTTTTTATTATACAGAAGAAGAATTTGTATTGAACAAAAGGAACACAGTCTTCTGTATTATATAGAAATTAGATTTATTGCATTTGATTATGTTTATGTGACTGATGAAAAGTGCCTGCCTGTTCATGACAGCTAATGTCTATGATGAGAATTAAAAGAACAAAAAAAAGTACTTAAACAAACTGTTCAATTAATGTGTTTTTGTGGATGTGATATTTTCCAGGATGTGGCCAAGTTTGTCTGTTAAAATATTGCCCTACTTCAACTAGTTTTGAAGGAGGCTAGTTTCTGTGTCTTAGTTGTTTTGAAGACTTGGTTATCTTATTTTTCTCTAGATGCAGAATCATTACCATTGACTATAAAAAGCTCACTATAGGAAGATAACTAAATTTTCAAGTGAGCTAGACGAAGATTTTACCTAAGTTTCAGAGTAGCTTGGTCGAGTAGGAGTCTTTTCTCTATGAATTATTGTTATCAATTGATCTCTTATTTGCTCTGAAGACATACCCACAATAAAGTACTATTTCTGTGAAAGCAGTAAATGGTAATCTCCATGCAACGTAAGCTGTAATTTCAGAACATGCATGTATTTAAAAAAAAGAAAAATATAAGGTGCCTTGAGAATGCTGGCAGTTTTACATTTGGAACATACAGATAGTGTGTGTGTGTGTGTATATATATATATATATATATTTACATCAGGACTGCTCAACTTTACCTTACAAGCTTCAGATTTAGGAAAATATACAGTACTTTTGCATATAATGGTTAATTCCTTGTAGCCCCTGAGTCAAGTATAGAGGATTTTAATACAAAAAAAGGAAAAACAGCCATTAAAAGCACTTACATTTTTATGTGAACTAATGGTATAAAAGTATTATTTCCCAGGAAGACCAGGATCAGAAACATGCCTATGAAGACTCAAGATTCCTACAGTGCTTAGTGAAGATTCTGGCAAGGAAGGGTGCCTAATTGGATGGAGGTAAGTTGTTTTATAATGCTGTGGGGGACACTCTACAGACTTGTCACGTTCTTGATCTAAAAAAGAAGCCAGGTTGTCCTCTGATGCAGTGTTAAGATGCACTCCACTTGAGAGAGATTCTTTGGATTTAAGTTTTGATTTTTCGAGGTCTAGAAATTCAGGACACTGGAAAGGAGAAGAAACAAGGTGGCAATGTTTAAGTAAGTCTCTCGTAGGTTCTTGTTTCTGCTGAAAATTAGCACATTCAGATTGTTATCGGTAAGCCATGTTTGAAAATGAAGCGGTGTGCTGAAATATTATTACATGGTACTGTATTTGATTTAATGTAAGTGAATATGATTCTCTTGATTCATTTGTAAAAGCCTGGGAATCTTGTCCCCTCCTCAGACTTGTTTATGTATCATCAAAATATACATACACATTCTTTCTCAAGGATGGAATATTCCTGAGACGCAATCCAAGAGTGTAGATTTAAACATTCTTGAATTTGCACCACTTCAAAACATAACTCTGGAATTGTATCAGTCCTAACATTATGACAGTTTGGATTGCAGTCTAAGCACTCAGTTCTACTTCACTTTTAAACTCAGAAATTTAAAGAGCAAGTGTGCAATGTGCCTGGTAATGCTAGCAGAGGGTTGCCCTATTTCTGTCCTCACAGAGATACGTGTGTATGCTTTGTGCGGCTGTATGAATGGTTGGCTGACACTTTGAAGAACTACTGCTGCACATTTGCTGCACCGATAATCTTTATGCATGCAAACTGATGCCTTCAGGATGTATTGGACTTACTGTGCCTACATGTGTTCTGGCATATGCATGAGGAATCTGACACATCCAAACACTCTGGATTTACTGGTCATATGCTGCATGATTGATTTGGGAATTCAAGACATGCAGCAGCCTGTTTGGAAATAACATGCCATAACTGGCCGAACTGTTAAACTCCAGAAATCCCAAACAAATTAGGAAAATCATCAAATTCTGTCTGAAATAAATATTGGGGTTGCAAACCTTTATTGGGAAACCCAGGTATGTGGCAGCTCTATATGAGCATATTTTCAGTGGTGGCAATGGCTTTTAGCCCCTCCCACTTGCATATTCATATCGCCGTTGTACTGCATCAGCTGGACTTCTGTGGCCTGTGTATTCAGGAAAACATAGTTGTGGTGTTTCTCAGGACTTCAAGAACTTGGCCTATGGCACATGCACCCATGCTGAGCTGATGCTAGCAGAGTCTTTGTGGTTTAGACCTATGTCCAGTATTTGTCCCTTCTGCTACATCTCTCTGAATGCCATGATGATTAAGTAAATGCAACACTTTATGATTTTAAGATCATTGTTTGGGTTCCTACAACCTTCACAGAAAATGTGGCCTCTGGAACTATGGTATCAAAGTCCATTGTAGAGATACTAAACCAAAATAGTATTTAAAATCTTTTAAACTAGTGAACAAGCACCTAGGTTAGTAAGCATTTTTTCCATCAGAAGCGAACAAGATTAAAAAAACTTTTTTGATCATATTGAACATATACATACCTGAGATGAAGGACTGAAACTTCTGTCTGTTTTAATTGATGCTACAGGATGCAGTTTTTGTATCACCCGGATAGCTGGCTGTTGATACTCTACACCTGCAGTTACCATGCTATAGGCAGGTGGAACGAGTGTTGACTGCCTTTGCAAAAGCTGCAGGATGGTTTGAATATCGGCAGTCATTTGGGATTCAAGCCTAGAGAAGTAACATAAAATCAGTTAACACGTGCTCAAGGATAGATATATTTTAACATATTGATTACAGATGCATTTAGGAGGGATTTCCAGCTTACTCATAAAGCAAGCTATTGCTTATTACGACATGACCGTGTCTTAAATAGGAAAGAACAGAAGAGGGAGTACTGAGCCCTTCCAGTGCTAGCTAGGTCTTTCCTTTGCAGAATGTATTTGCATGCTTGTCTCTGATCTTAATGCATTAAGAATGCACATACATTAAGAATGAGTTCATTGCTGTCCGTTGCGTTTGCAAAAAAAATTAAGCAAGGGGTCAAGATCCTTAGCTGAAAATAACTGGAATACCAATATTCTTGTTATCGAAACTAAATTGGCTGAGGATGTGACACAGTATTTCTGATGTATCTGACAATCAATTCTGACATTCCGAAAGCTAAAAGAATGCAATGAAATGACTAGCAAACCACATTTGTGTTTTTTTCACAGTTCGAAAAAGTAAGATACTTTCAAGATCATTACTTAAAAGAATAATTCAGCCTAAGGCTCTTCACAGTGAACATTTATTCAAGCTTATTCGGACCTCAGCATTAATCTCATCATTTCTGATGTTCAAATTCAATTGCTTTTCCTTTTTCTTTTCCTTTTGATGAGTTTGTGTATGACTTCTGAAACTGTTAAAATAAACCTCTGTGTTAGCCAGAACACTTGTGCTGCTTATGGTTTTCATACTTATGTTGCCATAGCACTGAAATGACTTTGAAATGGCCTTTCCAAGATCATTGACACAGTCAGCAACGGGTAATGCCTATTGTGCCTCCTAACTGCTGGAACGCTACAAAACATACTAAGCCAGATTGTAATATGGATATACAGCCTTATGTATTGCAACTCATCTCCTGACAGAGTAATACAGTTTGTAAACAAACCTTTATGTCAGCAGCCTTTAATGTTGTGAATGTTACAGCTTGGGCTCTCTGCAGCAGCAGAATTGATCCTGTGCTGGCAGATTTCTGCTTTTGCCAGGTGCTTCATTGTTTGATAATATTTTTTATCATGCTGGAGTCATCCATCATTTGTATCACTTATTGTTAAAATGTCTGTGAAATTAATCTGAAATGTGCACCCAAAGGATATTTAGGATGCTGTTTCTTCCTTTACAGGGAGGCTGGTTCTGTGACATCAGCTTTTATAAAAGCTCTTATAATACAAGGCCCAAACCCTGAGATTACAGTCAGTTATGCTCTACTCAGCCTCTTGCTCAGCTCTCTTGGGTTTTTTGCTACTCGCAAGTATGCTGATCTCAACATAAGCATGATGCTGATGCCACAGGGGAAAATATTGCAGCAGCAGGAGCAGGAGCAGCAGCAGCAGCAGCTGCCTCCAGAAAGCTTCCCTCTGCTAAGCTTCAGCCTTAACATCTTTGTGAATAGGGATTTAGCTTTGGAGGACTTTCATCAACAGTTTTCTTTTACTCTGAATTAGCTCTAAAATGGCTCCCCTCTTTGTTAATATTTAATGGTGGTTTCCCAGTATTCTTAGTCAAAGAGTACTTCTGGTAGTCTTTATTCACCATCACTGCACGTATAACTTCTCCCTCCTTTCTCCCGAATTCAAAACAAGCCCAGGTCATGCCACCTAAGGACAAACAAACAGGAGAACCTAGGCGCTTGGCTCAGGCTCTCCATGAAATTCAAATGGCCTAGAGAGGAGAAAGAGAGAGCTCTAGGGACGTATTTCTAGTACAGAAGTTTTCCAGCTTTCTGTATCCATTTGATAAAATGAGTGGCACATCAAGCCTCTAACTTGAGATGGAAAAGCTCAAGAGTAAGTGATGTTGCTTTTTAGTCCAGCAGGGCAGATCTGACATAAGTACAAAAGAATATTGCATGTCATATTGATAGAATAAGATTCATCCAGGCCCCAAATCCTGAAAGCATGAAAAGCTTTAAATATATGAGAAGAGTTACAGGATAAAATGATTTAATCAAATCCATATCTTAGTTTACCAGCAACAATGATATTCTCTCCCTCAAAAAAAAATATTGAGAACTTGTGTAAGATTTTTGTAATCCTTTAGAAAAATTTGAGATATAACCTTGGTTTCAAAAGCTTAAGATTTCAGGAGAAGAAATGAAAGTGAAAGACTACATCCCCTCTTGCTGAGGATCATGCAGATGTTTAGCTATGTGGCATATACAGTTACTTAGATACTTGACTGTACTGCAATTAGAAATTATAGCGATTTAGGCTTACATGTTAAAAATGTCTTTTTAATGTACTCTATTGTATTCAGAAATGAAAAATACTGTGGTTTGATTGGCTTATAGTAGATCAAAGAAGCAATATGCAGTTAACCTGGCTTTAAACTGATTGCTAAAATATACAGCGCAGTATGCCAATGAACAGCTACTAAAATATAATTACGGCTGAATGCGTGTCATAGTATTTGTCATGGAAAAAATTTGAAAGTAATGGAATTTCAGAGCAAAAATAATAAGCCACAGACCTGAGCATAGGGCAATTCAAAATTAGGTGAAATTATATGGTAAATTATAGAGTATGATAGATCAAAATTCTGTAACCATATTTTTAAGATGTCATAAGCTATGCTGCTTAGCTGCCAGCAAAGAGTAGTATATTAGATACCAAAAGGGAGAAGGAGAAAGAAGATACATTTTATTAAGCAAAGGTAACTTATGCTTTCTGAAAAAGAAAGTGACTGTTTTCTATTGTAGCAGGTATAAGTATTATGCCTTTGTGTAATCCCATGTCTGCTTATTATAGAGACAATTGCAAAAGAAGTTAATTCATCAAAAAGGGAAGATGTGCTGCTTAGCTGCCAGCAAAGAGTAGTATATTAGATACCAAAAGGGAGAAGGAGAAAGAAGATACATTTTATTAAGCAAAGGTAACTTATGCTTTCTGAAAAAGAAAGTGACTGTTTTCTATTGTAGCAGGTATAAGTATTATGCCTTTGTGTAATCCCATGTCTGCTTATTATAGAGACAATTGCAAAAGAAGTTAATTCATCAAAAAGGGAAGATGTCTGCAATATAAATGCTCTCTTTTCAAAAGGTTTACTTTGTGTCTCCAGGGAAAATCAGTACTTCTAAGATATTCAAAATTCCCATTTTGTGGACATGTAAATCTCTAGGAATCACTGTTAAGGCAACGACATTCTGGGTGAGGTGTGATTTAAGTTTCATGAGTTTAGGTGCTTCACTAAGGTGTGCAGGGTAAGAAGGTAGTCTCCTAAGCTACCTATAGAGTCAACTGAGGAGAAAGGCTCTTCTCCAAGGCAATTTAGAGCAACTAATGTGGGTACCTAGAGGTAAGTGACATGAATATTCTGTCAGCGAATCAAAAATTTTGTACCCAGCAGTCCAAGGATAGGATTTGCCAAGAATTTGGAGGGCTGAATTTAGGTGATGTTTAGGCTACTAAAATTTCATATAGACACCAATGTGATATTCCCATTTGGCATATTTCTGTACTTTTGAGCTTCTGAAGATATGAATGCTTTTGGAAACTTCCTGCCCAAATCATTCCTCCTATAGCTTCACTAACAGCAATTGGATTATGGACCCTTTCACGCGTATCTTTTGTTTTTACAATATCTTTTTTTTTTTACCTGTTGAGTTGTTCCTGAAGTATATCTAATCGATTCTCCACTTCCCCATATATAAAGTCACTTTCAGTTTCGCAGATGCCCCATGTAACATGGGGTAATGCTGACTGACTAGGGGAGTCCTGGTAATCCCTGATGTTCTCCTGCTCCCAGTTTCTTTTGTCAGTGATATCTGATGAAAAACAAAATAAAACAAAGTATGGATTTTTGTACGTGCTGATAGAGAAAGGTTGGTGACCGTGATGAGCATAACCACTTGGTACTGGGGAATTAACAGAGAGTTTCATATTGAGTCAAACATCCCACTTACCACTGTCTCTCAAAACTTTGAATGTTAATTTGGTATGCAGGTACACTGCCTGAGCAAGAGTCTTTCTTCTTTACCACTATTTAAGGAAAGATAATAGCAGTCATATCGAAAACTTATAAAATTCTAAGATAATGATAGCAACACGCTAATATTTTGAAGCCATAGATAAACAAAGCAGCTTTATTTAGTCAACATCACCACAGTTCTGCCACTTAATGGCTCCTATTTCTTTAGTTTTTTATTTGTTTTTACTGAGTTTTCTCAGACCTTTTTAGCAAATTATTATTCTCCATCAAAACTGGAAATACTTGCTCTAAGCTAAGTGTTCTATTACATGATGTACTTGAATGTCTTTGTTTGTTTGTTTCAGACACCTGGCTAAGATCTCTTCTCTTGCCCTTGAATGTACCATTTAAAGAGTATTTACATTTTAGCCATTTTTGGTTTAAAAAAAGGACTTGCTGCACTGCATTTACAGCATGTGGAATACATTGCGGTGCACACTGTAGAGAAAGTTCCCAGACCTCAGCTAGCTGCCTTTCTTATCAATAACTCTAACGCTACCTGCCTTAACAAGCCTTGTAAAGAGTAGTATGTTTTCTCTGAGACAGAGGCCATTTAACACAAGCTTGCAAAGGGATACTGGTTATTATTTTCCAGAGGAAATTGATTTTCACTGATGTAGCTGTTAGCATCACTACTCTCCAGCCCAGCCCTTATGTTGCTGTGTAAAGCATGTTTTAGAGACTCTCACAATTCCTGCGGGGTGAAAGGTGTCAGTTCATTTTGTTTAATACTTTGTGACTCTTAAGAGAATGAAAAACTCTGCAGTTGCTGGGTCAGTCAGAAAGTCACTTTAATACTAATTGAAGCTTTGTAGTAAAGAATACATCTATTTTTTTTCTATTTGAATGACAAGCAAAATATTGGATTAAGATATTGGAAACAGATTTTCTACAAGATTAAAAAAAACCAAAATGCATAATTAGGATCATACTTCAAAGTTTCAGCTAGCTTGGTGAATTTAGTCCCTATTCTAATCCTTTATATTTTATATGAAATATATCAAGTATAGAAAATTATACTCTTTATATATGAGTCATTTATTTATCTCCTGCCCTTTGTAAAAAGTGACTACTGCTGTTCCCACCTGGTACCAGCCCTGCTCAAGGTCCATCCTACTTGTCTCTCCCAGTTCTTGGATCTCTGTTATCAAACACTGCAACTTAATATCAAACATAACTGTGGGGCACTCCCTCCCTTTGCTCACTTTTCTGGCTTAAGCTATTTCTTCCTTCCTCTTTCAATTTGCTTAACTTACACCTCTGTGCATTTCTTAATTAGTTTACATTCCTGGCTTCAGGCTGTTTCTTCCATTCATTAAACTCTGGTGCAATGTTACATATCATTTATCATGAGATGTATTAGTTGCACATACTCTTATTTGATATAGAATGATTATCTTTCTGTGAGCTTTGCAAAGCCTACCAGTGACATATTTAGGACGAATACTGATTTTTCTACATGTATGTACCCCCCACCCTCAGCCTTTGTTACTCTGAGGAATTCTGTTGTTACATGAACAGTCAATAATTGCTTAGTACCACTCAAATTCACTTACTCCGCAGTGAAAAAAAGTGTGTTAAAACTTTAACACCTGTTCAGTACAATCCACATTAGGGTCATATAAAGCATTTGCAATTGTTTAGCTACATTAAGTTATAGAATGCATTAAATGTTCTTGTTGTGCTCTGACTGCTGCCTCAGCATACCACTGGACAAAGTCCTTGACTGCTTGTAAGGTGGCAGCCACTGATGTAGGAGCAGCTGGGTTTGAATCCCACGTCCCTCGGTTGTCCCTGAATGGTTTGCTCAGAGCTTCTCCTCACACTTCCCTGTAATTCTTGGCACTGCGTGCTGGTAACTCGGCATAGTTTACATTCATTTCACACTTCTGAATTTTTTTTAAGCAACCATAGCAGCCAGAGCCATGTTTCAAAGAAAGAAGAAAAAATCAGAGCGTGGCTGACATACGAGAGGTTTGTCCAAATGTTATTAGCCAATCCTTTTCAAACACATCATCTTTGAGCAGTGTTGCTCTCAGTAAAGAAATGATAAAAAAAAGGGGGTGGTGGTGGTGGCAATGACATTTCCTGCTCAGATTTAGTGTTTCAAGTAGATTTATCCAGGAAGGGGAGCGCTCACTACATGACTCTAAGCAGAGAAAGAAACCTCCTTTTTTTAAATCAGAGAAAGGTGCTTACTGTGTTGTCTGATCTTTGGTTAGCAGGTGGTAGAAGGTTTCCTGGAGCTGTAGAGAGTGTTTGGACTTCATATGACATGACCTGATTTTATGCACTGAACAGAAGGAAGGGGAAGGAGATGTCATCTCGGTACCCAGAAACCTATTCAGCTTCTCAGCCCACTTAAGCCAACAGAAGGAAAGAGCAAAACACTGTCAGAGAAGCATGTCATTTGGATTTAGCTGGCACACATGGCTCTATTTTTAGTGTCCAAGGAAGTAGCAAAGCTTTCACCAAAGTTTAGGGAGCAAACTTCAACAAATTCAGGGGTGAAATTTTAAACTATGCCTGTGGGTACAATGGATATTGTAAATCCAGTGGATTTACTTTTAGACAGTGAATTTCAGGAATAGAAACTAATAATATAGGCCATTTATTTCACTGCTTTTTAATGTCCAGCAGAACCAAGTTGTTAGGTTTTCTATATAATAAATCATTTGGTAGAACTACATGTTTTCCCATGCCCTGGCATAGCCCAGGGGAATCACAGATTTATTTTGTCCCACAATATGTATTTGTAGACTATTACATTAAATATTTAATTTGTGACAAAGCAAATAAGTTGGCACTCAGATTGTGAAATACATTCATATACTATATGGGATATCAGACTGTACTGCTCTAAGCATCTTTTCAGATACTTCCACCTGTATGAATATCCTAGAAAGGCCCAAAAGCAGTTACAATTTTATAACCAATTATGGTCTTCCAGGGATTGAAGAATCCCAGGCTGAGAACTAAATCAATAAATGTATAACTTTGTTCAAGAATCAATCTTATGGCCCGAATACTGACCGAGTGAGAATAGAAAATAGCATTTTTCTTCAGCATATGGCTTAGCAGCTACAGAAAAATTATCAAGTCTTCTCATAAGACACAAATGATTTAAATGATATTAAGAGTTGCATTTCAGGATTCAGAGAAGTTTGCAGAGTTTCTGCTCACATTACTAAATACCTTATTAATAGTCCTTCCATTCATGGACAGTAATGACCAAAACTTAAACCAAACTAAAGATAATTAAGGATATATTGGTCACACTGGTAATCAATCGTGGTAAGTTTATATAAGTTCATTTATATGCAAGAATTATAAGCTACCGTAATATATAAAGATTATAAACATACCTACATATCTACATATAGAGTTTATTTCAGAATTTCATTATGTTCATAACTACTTTTAGAGTAAATTAAAGCCAATCTCTAATTAATAGCAGGAATGAGAATTTAGTTTAAAACATACATATCAATCAAATCTGATCTTATTTTATTGCAATCAAAGTTTTTATGAAAGTTTCAAGAAAGGTAATGAGCTTTCAAACACATTATCAGAAGTGCAGAGTTACAAAGCAGAAAAAAGAATGTGGTCTTAATCAAAATATATAACCTTTAGGCGTGCTAAATTTAGCTCAAATAAAATCCGTAATAGGTTGCCTTGGAAAATGTTGCTATAGCTGCAAGGACACATTTCTGGCTACCAGCAGAAGAAAGGTAAGCTTTCAAATTGCAGTATGTATGCAACAAGTTTGTATGGCTCAGATTTACATGACCCTAGCCAAAGAAGACCAGGCTTCACATATTCATACCTTTGAAATATAAAAATGTATTGTTTGGTCTGATTAATCATTAGGATAGTATAAAATTAGAATTGAAAAGCCTAAAGTTTATTGAATGATGGTTAAATGGTTAATTGCCCCAACAGGAAAAAAAACTGCTGAGGAAAACAGCATTAAACACTAAATACATAGTTCTTCCTTTCATACTGAAACAATTACAAACTTTGAGCAATATTTGAATCGTATGTTTATTATTTCATTATTTTCCCTTCATATCAATGAGAAGATTTTAGTGTATTAGAAGTCATTTTAATTATGTGGTTTAACTCTATGTAAAATTAACTTAGATTGCTTAATCATTGTTGATAATTTGTCATATAAAAAAGGCCAAATCTTTGCTCTTGCATTTTACTTACTGAAGCCAAGATTTGTTCTGCGTGATGTAACGGCATTCCTGTTAACCAACTCATGCAGCAAAATGGGATAGCCTTCTTTCAAGCTATTATGAATTTCTTTAACTGAATTTTGTTCGTCCATTGTGAATATAGGGAAAAAGCTAATTACCTGAAAACATTTCAGGCTTTCTTTTGTGTGACCGTCACTAGATTTATTTAACTCTCATTGTCTACGTAGGATTTTGTACTGCCACCAAACCCTGACTTATCAAGCTCTCCTTGAGGGACCCTTTACTGCTTTGAATCCAGTTTTCATACATGGGCATGGAAAAGTGAGGTCCATTACTAGTGGACAATTTTAAAGATTTTGTTTAAATGACTTTTCTAAGGCAATTCAGTTACAAGATGATTCATTAATGAAGCCTAGAATAGCCTTTTGGAGGTCCTTACTCCAGTCTCACAGCCAGTGTAGTACACTATATTAATCCTCTTGAGAAATTTTTTGATCCAAAATAGTTTTTCTATTTACTGTCTCATGAAACACTTACAAAAGTAACTACTGTATAAATAATCAATAGAATCACTCAGAAAATGACTTCTGGCAATCACACCAAAAAAGATGACTACTCAAATTTTGCAAAATAGCACTTAATTACCTTTGCAAGAATTGCTTCTTTTTTCAATAAGAATATCTGCTGCTGCATGAACCATTTCTTCAATGTCAACCTCTGTGGTTTTCCCTGTTACAGTTGGATAATCAGCCATCCCAGAGAAGAGGGGTTTTTGCTCATCTTCAATGGACGACACAAAAGATGATGATCCACTTCTTTTCTCTTCAAAGTGTTTCTTGGTAGATTGATAATATCTGGTGGTGTCCCCTGAGTGTTCAGGATCACTTTGATTATTCTCATTGAAGTAACCTGTTAAACAGAAAGAGTTGTATCCAATAACATGCAGTTCATGAGATTGTGTTCAAGTTTATTCTGACTGAGCATGGAGACTATTCTTATATCAGTTAGGAAGTTCGCTGTCTATTAGAATAATATTACTTTAAAGCCTTTCCTGATTCCTGTGTCAGAGAAGACGTATTAATCTCTTGAGGTCCCGGAAGACAATTGCAAGTATACAGTAAGGATTTGTAGTCCATAAACCAGAATTCATTATGCAAAAGGTTTCTTATTTCAAAGCAACAAAAGTTTGGTCCAACAGAGCCTTCATATTTACTCCTTTTTTTTTTCCCGGTGAGGATTATATTTGAGAAAACTTTATATTCTGTAAGTAATGGATCAAAGTCTGGGTACATATTAAAGAAATAAAATTATTATTTCCTTTCCTCTTCTGATTTTCCATATCCTTGGGCACTTCTCATAAACCTGACAGGCTAACAGTCATGGATGTCAGACTCAGTATCAGAACTACCTGTTTAAATTATGCCCACATAACAGCATCTTTATTGATTATTCTTTGCCCATCTAAATAAAGGGCATATTTTTCCATGCTCATTACTGTCATATCTATATATAGGACTGATATGGGAGACAGAAGTCCTTTTGATACAAAAAGAAGGGAATTGCCAATCTGCCTTTCTGGGAGCATCTCAGAAATAACTTTCCAAAGAATTCCAAATTCATTAGGCTTTAAAGTTAATTGCAATTCTCTGATCATCATCCATTCTTTTGGGTAAGAAAAGTACATAACACAGTGTAGTATATATGGTAAGAGAGTACCAGTTAAGTTCAGAATTAATCTTTCATTAATTATATTCAAGTTTTGAGGTAAGGAATAGCAAGTTCAGTCCTCTTGGGACGTGGCAAATAAAACTACAGATATAAAGCAGGTGTCTTTAAAAACACGTATTATAAACAAGTTAAATAAGATTTAAACTCAAGAACAATTATTTGTGAATATAGAGAACTCCTGATCTGTCTTCAGCATAAATTTGAAGCTAATTTCAAAACCAGTATTTGGTTTTACCTATTTTTAACTGAAATGTCAAGATAATTCCAGTTCTGGTATTTATTTTAAACACATTTTAGCAGGCTAGTCTACACAACATATAAATACTGTAACTAGTTTGCATTAACTTCCTGGGGAGACAGCATGATTTCCCATCTGCTTTGTGCTAATTACTAATCAACATAGCGCTGGAATGTCTGTGGTCTTTACAGACTACAGCAGTGGTTAGTACAAAATTCAATACATTCCCATGGTTTCTTCTCTGTTTTCTGATCACTATTTATATAGAAATGAAACTGTGGCCTCGTCTAATCTTCTTTATCTGCATACAGAGGGAATGCAATACAGGCATACCTTGGAGATACTGCAGTTTCAGTTCCACCTCAGTAAAGCGAATATCGCAATAAAGCAAGTCACACGAATTTTTTGGTTTCCCAGTGCATATAAAAGTTATGTTTACACTATACTGTAGTCTATTGAGTGTGAAATAGCATTATGTCTAAAAAACCAATGTACATATCTTAATTAAAAAATACTTTATTGCTAAAAAATGCTAACCATCATCTGAGCCTTCAGTGAGTAGTAATCTTTTTTGCTGATGGAGGGTCTTGCCTTGATGTTGATGGCTGCTGACTGATCAGGGTGGTGGTTGGTGAAGGTTGGGGTGGCTGTGGCAATTTCTTAAAATAAGACAACAATGCAGTTTGCTGCGTTGATTGACTCTTTCTTTCATGAAGGATTTCTCTGTAGCATGCAATGCTGTTTGATAGCATTTTACTCACAATAGAACTTCTGTCAAAATTGGAGTCAGTCCTCTCAAACCCTGCCACTGCTTTATCAACTAAGTTTATGTAATATTCTAAGTCCTTTGTTGTCATTTCAACAATGTTCACAGCATCTTCAGCAGGAGTAGATTCCATCTCAAGAAACCACTTTCTTTGCCCATCCATAAGAAGCAATTCCTCATCTGTTAAAGTTTTATCATGAGATTGCAGCAATTCAGTCACATCTTCAGGTTCTACTTCTAATTCTAGTTCTCTTGCTATTTCTACCACATCTGCAGTTATTTCCTCCACTGAAGTCTCGAACTCCTCAAAATCATCCATGGGGGTTGGGATCAACTTCTTCCAAACTCCTGTTAATGTTGAAATTTTGACCTCCTCCCATGAATCACAGATGTTCTTAATGGTATCTAGAATGGTGAATCCCTTCCAGAAGGTTTTCAACTTACTTTGCCCGGACCCATCAGAGGAATCACTACCTATGACAGCTATAGCCTTATGAAATGTATTTCTTAAATAATAAGACTTGAAAGTCAAAATTACTCCTTGACCCATGGGCTGCAGAATGGATATTGTGTTAGCAGGCATGAAAACAACATTAATCTCATTGTACATCTCCATCAGAGCTCTTGGGTGACCAGGTGCACTGTCAATGAGCAGTAATATTTTGAAAATACTCTTTTTTTCTGAGCAGTAGGTCTCCACAGTGGGCTTAAAATATTCAGTAAACCATGCTGTAAACAGATATGCTGTCATCCAGGCTTTGTTGTTCCATTTATAGAGCACAGGCAGAGTAGATTTAGCATAATTCTTAAGGGCCCTAGGATTTTCAGAATGGTAAATGAGCATTGGCTTCAACTTAAAGTCACCAGCTGCATTAGCCCCTAACAAGAGAGTCAGCCTGTCCTTTGAAGCTTTGAGGGCAGGCATTGACTTCTCCTCTCTAGCTATGAAAGTCCTAGATGTCATCTTCTTCCAATATAAGGCTGTTTCATCTACATTGAAAATCTGTTGTTTAGTGTACCCACCTTCATCAATTATCTTAGCTATATCTTCTGGATAACTTGCTGCAGCTTCTACATCAGCACTTGCTGCTTCACCTTGCACTTTTATGTTATGGAGATGGCTTCTTTCCCTAAACCTCATGAACCAACCTCTGCTAGCTTCAAACTTTCCTTCTGCAGCTTCGTCACCTCTCTCAGCCTTCATAGAATTGAAGAGAGGTAGGGCCTTGCTCTGGATTAGGCTTTGGCTTAAGGGAATGTTGTGGCTGGTTTGATCTTCTATCTAGACCACCAAAACTTTCTCCATATCAGCAATAAGGCTGTTTTGCTTTCTTATCATTCATGTGTTCACTGAAGTAGCACTTTTAATTTCCTTCAAGAACTCTTTGTATTCACAACTTGGCTAACTGTTTGCTGCAAGAGGCCTAGCTTTTGGCCTGTCTCGGCTTGCGACATGCCTTCCTCGCTAAGCTTAATCATTTCTAGCTTTTGATTTAAAGTGAGAGATGTGCAACTCTTCCTTTCACTTGAACACTTAGAGGCCATTGTAGGGTTACTAATTGGCCTAATTTCAATATTGTTGTGTCTGAGGGAATAGGGAGGCCTGAGGAGATTATCGATTATGTTCACTGTCTCATATGGGGGCGGTTCGTGGCGCCCCAAAACAATTACAGTAGTAACATCAAAGATCACTGATCACAGATCACTGTAACAGATATAATAATAATGAAAAAGTTTGAAATATTGCAAGAATTACCAAAATGTGACACAGAGTCATGAAGTGAGCACACGCTGTTGGAAAAATGGCACCGATAGACTTGCTCAACGCAGGGTTGCCACAAACCTGCAATTTGTAAAAACTGCAATATCTGTGAGGTGCAATAAGGTGAAGCGCAATAAAATGAGATGTGTATGTATCTGTACAGAGCATGCTGCACAAGTCCAGACATCTGTGAGCATGAGGGCAGGTAATAGTGAACTGAATGAAGCCAGCATTGAGGTTGGTCTCCCGTAACTGTACCCTCTTGAGTCTCTAAGGGCAGCTAACATGGCCCTGAGCTGAATTGACTTTCTTTGGCTTCCCTTAAGCAGCATCACTAGATGCAAGTGTTACTGGTGATACTGTGATACTGCTAAGGCATCAACACAAATGCAAATGGACTGGCAGTGTAAGGATCTTGGGGGCTGCTCAGACTGGGCGGTTGAGTCCCATATTCTCTGCAGTCCCATCTATCCCATCTCTAAAATAGCACCAAAAAACCCCAAAAGTGTTGTAAGAAAATTCTAATGTAGATATCTCCTTTGGCTTTTCTTGTGGGAATATATGGTGAAATACACACAGTCACATTAAAGTAAATTGTCTTAACTGCTTACTGCTATACTGACTTCAACCTGTGAAAAAGACCTTATAATGAAAGCTTGAAATTACCATTTTTAGGGTAATTTTTTTATGTTCATGGGATTTTGTGCACTAACTGTAGCAGTAATGAGTACTCTGTGGAATACAAATCAATCAGTGGACTAGTTTTAAGGGGAGGTCATTGAGACTCTAACAGTAATGAAAAAAATTGTATAACAGCTGAAGTACAGCAGACTGACTGATCTGTTACATTCATAGAATACTAAAATGTCTAGAAACAAGAAGCTAGATTCTGCTAACAATTACAGTGCTGTAAAACCAGGGTAATTCAATTGACGTCCCTGCATTTAGTCTGTATGTATACCAGAACAACAGAGTGTATTCTTTTCCAAATGCTATTCAGGTATAGTAAGCACACTGGCATTAGAAAGAACACAGAGGTCTGAAGACTGTAAGGTCCTGCCTATGGCAATCAAGGGAAAAACCTTCTATTCACCAGCTGATTTCTTTCAAAATATGCATCTTTGGCTTTGCTGCCATTGCTTTATCTGCTAGCCATCTGGCTACCTTCAGAAAGTCAAGTGTTTATCCTTTTAAAAGACTTTTATTCAGTGCTAGAGATCCTCATGTCTGGAGGACAGTGCTGTGATACTCTGAGAACAGAGTAGGAATTAAAATGGAAGCTGCATTCTGCGTTTGGCTATTTAGCCAGCTGGTGGTGGTGCAAGCTCAGTACCTCAGCTCAACAGCTTAGCAGCACCTCTGCAGCTCAGAAGAAATAAGGAATTTCTCAGTAATACTTTATTCAGAGTATGAATTTTCCGTTGTTTTCTCCTTTTCTAATGGCAATTTGTCATTGGTTTGGAATGAATTTTCCAGATGAGAAGAGTTTTGTACCTGTGTGAATGTGTGTGGATAAGTTCATTTTCTATCACACAGACTTGAGCTTTCTAAGGTTTCTTTCCTCCTTTCTCTTTTGTTTCCAAAATAAATAAAATCACTGACATCCCTGCCTTCTCCATCCCCTACCCCTTCCATCCTCGTGCTTCCTCCTCCCTTTTACAAGGCAAGTTTCACTCTCTGATTCTGATTGCTGGAAACAATGTTTTCCTGAAGCTGATTAGTCTGTAACTTCCGGCTTTACCAAACACATTTACAAACATCGTTTACACTCTTTATACAACTCATTTTAGCCTGTTATGTGTTTTGGGCGGCTGCCAAATTTACAGGCAACGTCAGTGGACATTTGCTCTCCTGAAAATTCCAAAATCTTCATAGTAATTACAAGAAGGTTTGTGCCTTGCTTCTTGCACTTGTACTGGCAATGCAAGGGAAGAAACCTGGGTTGTCATGTGGGCAAAAATGTATACCTATGACGCACTCACAGAAATACTGGGATAAAAGCTTGCTTGGTGTGATGATTACCAGAGATCAGACAAGTTTCTCTATGTGCCATGGTCAGCCTGCAGTATCAAAGTTTGCATTATTCAGAGAATGGCAGTCAGCATGAGCTAGACTTACTCTTAATGCACTACTCTGCTGCAAACAATATCAGTGAAAGTGTCAGTAATATATTACATGTGGAGCAGCATATTTTAATATTACTGTAATTTCATTAACTAGAATTTGTCATACTTAATCAGACTAGCTATCTAGACTAGTGCTTCAGAAGAAGGCAATTTTTTACTCCCTTTTTCAGCCATCCAATAAAAAGCCCCATAATATGCCTAGACAAATTCAATTTTGTACAGGAAATGAGGTGAATGACTTCCTCACCCCCACAGAAAGCAATTTATATCCCTAACCATGAGACAGATAATCCTTATCATTAACATGATCTGCATAACTATAAACCTGTTCAGCAGACATGACATCTTTCCATCCCTTTGAAAAATCCTACCATATCATTTTTCTCTACACCAGGTAAGTCTCTCAGTAAGGAGAGCTGCATATTGTGACTTCGATGGAGAGAGAGTTGATTGCAGAAAAACAGTCTGCAGTTCTTTAGATTCCTGACAAATATTTTGATTCAACTGTTATCAGTCCTTCTTGTCTGATATTCATAGATGTTCCTGAGATGGTTGAGCTCTCTTTCCTACAGATGAACAAAGTATCTGCTAGTGAACAAGAGTATTTGTTAGCTGTTCTTTAATTAAAAAATGTCAGTTGCCTTGTCAGAGAGCAGAAAAATGACTTATATGCCCACTCATGCATCAACAGCATCAAATACTCAGAGTGAAAAGTCAGTGACCAAGCATTTCAGATAGGACATTACATATGATACCACAAACAGGGTTGAGGAAGTGCAAAATCTCAAAAATGTCAAAAAATAATTTCAGCGGTGCTGTTCAAACCATGCCTATGTTTCCCACCATATTGTCAGGAAAGGTAGGTAGGCTTGGTATAGATAGGGAACAGCCTAAAATCAGTCAGGGAAAATGAGACTCCTAATTCCTGCAGTCACCACTTTTCATTTAGTGGGAAAAGAACAATATAATTGATATATAATATTTATGTGACAACAAAAAATATTGGTCCTGTGGAGCCTAGTATATAATGCAATGTGATTACACAGCAGGCCACTCAGGTTGTGTGCAGGCTAAACTACTCTACAGAATGCCTATATGGGATTTTAGGATTCCTAAGTAGCTATTTTAAATATTCCTACTACTTTTTCTTTGCTTCATACTTAGTTGAACCTGACTGTCATGGAGTACATTGCTAAATATGATGGTTTTTCTGGCTCCTCAGTGAAACATGGTTGAAGATTATAGCACTGTTCAGATTAACAGAATGTCTAAATATTGTTACCACTAGAAAATTACCTGCTCTTTGGATGAGTTTTAATGCATGAAAGCTGTATGGTAAAATCATAAATTCTGTGTGCATGAAAAAAAAAAAGTAGTCTGAGAACCATACAAAATGTCTATTGAATAGCCAGAGGGGTTCATAATCTAAATGTTCCCACAGGGTCACAGTTGCAAAACCAGAAATTGGTTATTGTCAGGAAAAGTAATTGGCTCGAAAGTTTTGAAAACAAACTGCAAATTCAGAAGTTAAGTACCTGAAACTGCACTGTTAACATCTGTGGTGCACTTTGTATAGCACACATCTCTGAACAGGAAAACTTTTTCTATATCACATATGCTAAACTAATAAGGCTCAGCACAATGAGATAACTAGGAATACATGCTGCCTTTCACATACACTTTGTTTGCTTTTGTTGACCTAAACAATTATATAGTATTCTAATATGATGCTGAGAATACTAAAATTTACTTTTAAAAGTGGAAAGTTAAATTTGTAGCTTTTAGTCATAATCAGAGGATGTAGTGAAGCACATAGTGCCTAGTCAATGCTGAAGATATTGCTTCATGTTTGAGGAGTACAACATTCTGAATATTAGAAATAAAAATGAGCAATATGAGGAACCCTGAAGTCATCACACACTCATACAGATATGTGATTCACTTCGCATTACGCTCTTCTGCAGCGTAATACCCAATAAAGCTCAAGTAAAACGAAGGATAAATGGAAATAGATTCTTTCCATTGCAGATTTTTTGACTTAAAAACAATCTTCTGAAGTAGACACAGTAAAATCAAAGCTTGGCCATTTTTAGAACACTTGAGGAAAAACCTCTTTTATTTTGCAGCTTATATCTGCCATGACAGAGACAAGAGCTCTTAAACACGCAGACACATTTCTGGAGATATTTCTTGAGCTGATAGAAAGAATTTATCTAAAAATCCACCAGGAACATAGATTCCTGTCTCTAAATGTCTTGTTCAGCATTTAGGTGCAATAGATGTCATAGGAATATTTTAAATGGGCTGTTAGACCTCAAAATTTAAAACAATTCCAAGGGCTTAAAATGGCTCCTAACACGCGGAGTGAGGAATTCCATATATTCTTAGCACATTTTTTTCCTCCTTTTTCCTTACTTTTACTTGTTAAGGGCCCCTTTACATTTCCCACCTATCTTTAGGACCCCCTATTTAAATGCAAAGTGTGCTGTCAGGTCTTTATGTGATATTTGACTAACACCAAGGAAAAATGATATCTGTCTAGAAGCTAATTCAGGAAGATGATTTTTTCTGTTCCTGGAAAGTGGGTTACTGGTGGTATTTTAGGAAAGTCAAAATTCTTCTCCTCTCATTAGTAAAAATGTTTAAAGCTCTTATTTTTCTGTGGCTAATTTTAATGATAGAAGAAACCCTTAATTCCAAAGTGCATTTTCACTCATAATTTGCGAACGCCTAAGTCTTCACTGGGGAACCTAAAGTGTGTGAGGGTTTGGGTAAGTTTGTGTGTCCTTTGGTGTGATTCATCTCTGGGCCATGAAGGTTTGGGTGATTCTAGAAACAGGGAACAGGAGAAGATACTGAAACTTCCCTCCGCCTTCCTTAACTAAAGACTGGATTATCTTTACATAAGGATCCATGATCCTGTTTTTAAATGGACTGAAGTAAAGATAGGGCTAGTTTTGAATAACCAAATTTGAGAGACATATTTAAAAAGCCAGGAATTTAAAAGTTAAAATGAACATACAATCCTTCATTTATTCCTTTGTGCTATTTTTAGTACAATGAAGTAAGATAGGGAGTGAGTGACAACCTTTTCTTTGATTTTTCTTTGCTCTGTCTGACTTTGTATAAACTTTGTTGTTAATTAGATAATAAGGTAAGAACAATTCTTGACTTATACTTCCGGAAATAATACCATACTTAAAAAATAAGAAGCAAAGAAATATAAACATGCACCTAAAAAGGTATGCAGAGCAAAGGCCAAAGCAGTTCTTCTATCAAATTTAGAATTCCCTTCTTCTACGAGAAACCTAGATTTCACAGTAAGATTATTATTACTTTTTTCCACAGGATGGCTCCTGGTATGCGTGACTGCATACACCATTTCTATCAGATCTAGCCTCTGGAAACAGCCTTCCTGGGAGTGACTCCTGGAAACGAGAATTGCAGAAGCTCCCACAGGTGCCTCCTAGGCACTGTGGTAACAACAATAACAATAATAGGAGCAGATGGAAAACTGCAGTAATAGGCTCTCAGATGACCATATACTTTTTGTCAGGAGTTTCATGCTGAAGGTAAGATTTCAGGGACATGAAATCTTGATTCTAGCTATATGCTGCCTGCCTAGATTATTTTAACCTGGACAGTTAACTACTGGACACGCTGGCTGAATATTAAAACTCTTTTCTAGTAAAGCCCAAGTAGGCTCCATTAGCATAATACTAATGGTTTAACAGAGTTAAGCAAGAGCTTCAATTTTTTGCACAGATTCTTATTCTCCTTTCTTTCTGGGGACACAGACCACAGTGACTGAGTCATCTATTCCCAAAGTAAGCATTTAAAGGTATAAACTTGGGTAAGGGGACAAGGATGGGAGAAAGCAGGGTAGCTGCTGTGTAGATAAAGCCAGATATTTCCCCAGTCTCTCAGAACTGCTTGACCTCATGCTTCTAGGCAGGTGAAATCAGGTCCCAAAAATTTTTATTGTGCTCTATATTGTCAGCTGTGGCCTCTGGATACTTTGTGTAATAAGGCTATATTAATATGGCTTGGCATCTTAGCCTGGGTAGTAGCCACATACCCAACACACTTAAGATAGCTATACTAATCAAGATTCAGTTAAAAGCTTAGAGCTCTGGCTTCTGTGGTTACGTCGAGAATAGATCAGTAGAGACTTTTGGAAAAGTCTGGTCAGGAAGCTGGTCATAACTCTTTAAATTAATATCTAGTACATATGTAAGTTTATTTACTTAACAGTACGCTTAAAACTAAACATCGCAAAATGCATTTTATATCTCACTTGATTGTTATGGTCTATGTCAACATGGTCAAGTGCATGTAATGAATTGGGTAACGGTATTTCATAGCTTTTTTTCGTGGACTTTTAAAATCAAATCCAAGGAAGTGAAAATTCCTCATTATCAGTTCCCTGGCCAGCAGGCAAGTAAGTTAAAGATCAAGTATCACCAGCTACCTGAATTTATGGTTACTGATATAACAATATAACTCCATGGGGGTTCTTATTATCCTCTTAGCTAGAGTCTGTGGATGATGTTCTTGGCTTTGGATTACAGCTGAAAATCCAGAGTAAGGATTTATTTCAATGAGTCCATCATTACATTCCCACTTAGTATGTCCTCTTGGATTTATTTAGCCAATATTTTAAACATTTTGGATGAAATGGAAGGATTTTATACACTTTGTCAAAAGACAAAGGGTTATGATTTGACTAGATAACCTGTGTAGCCCCAAATTGGCTTTCTCCTGGGTAAGGATTTCATATCTGACTGCCTCTAGGGTTCCACAAGAATTATGTGTCAGTGCTCAGAACAGATCCAGAGTTTTGACAGTCTTCAGTTAAGGGTCACAAGAATTAAAAATAAATGCAAAGAATATCTTTTCATGAGGATAACTGGACAGTGGAACAGTCCCAAGAAAGTGACATTTCTAGAGCCGACATGAACAAAAAGTTAAACAAAATGCTAGCAAAAGTAGTAATGCTTGAATTTCTCACAAGTCTTTTCAAAGCCCTCATCTCATTGAGTTTACATTGCCAGGGCAACATTCTGATTGTGACCTCTGTATTTTTTTCACCTATATGTTTGAATTTCGTGCTGATGTAACCAATTCTAATGATGGCCTGTTCAGCATGGAAAAAGAGATTTGCATTCAGAACTAGTGGAGCTAACAAAACATCTTGCCTTTATATATTGCCCTTGAACTGAGCTAACTCTTACAGAACTGTTAAAGGAAAACAAGGAATGGGGAAGAGAGGGTTGTGTCCTGCACTGGTAAAAGAGGCAACAGAACATAGATGGAGCAGCTCATTGTCCTTCAGTTGTTAGCAGAAGGCCAACTCACCGACCCAGCTGACAGCTTTGTTTGGAAGCATCAGCAAAAAGCACTGCTTATATTTCAAGTAGTTACAGAGAGAATTTCTTGGCTTACTGTCAAGCATCTATAGCAACTGGATAAAGCTGCACCTGCACCTGTGCAAGGAATATCACCCATTATTTCAAAAGGCCTACAATGAATTTCTTTTGGGCAAGAGCAGAGATAAGCTGCTACGTAGTATACCTATTAATTTTTGCAGGAGAACTCTGATAGTATTGCAATCCTTTCCGAAAACCAGAAAGGAAGCTGGCCCCTCAGGCAGCCTTGAACCACACAGACCCTTTAAAACCATGTTATGGCAGAGCCCAATAAAGAAGTGGTACTAACTGCAGATGCATAACAGAGTGCTGTGTTGGTTTTGTTTAACCTCTGATAAAACTCCTGCAGGAAGAGTTACCATGGCAACAAGGTCCAAATCAGGCTAGCATGAACTAAAGGCTGAGATAACTCAATCCCATTTTTAGCACTCCAAAAGGGAGAAAATCGCTTATGATCACAGTAAAGATGGAAACAATACAATCCCAAACTGTGTAATGTGTTAGTAGGTCAATGGCTGAAAGTAAAGAATGCTAGCAGGAAGACCATTTTATAAGGAAAAAAAAAATCCCATCTGTAAGATTTTGATTATAGTGATAAAAATGTAACTTCTATAGCATACCAGAAACAAAATAACTAGAAATCTATAAAAATTTAGTGAGATGTAAAATATCACTACCTAAAAGTAAGAATGCTGGATGTTTGTAGTCCTTTGAAATTGTAGTTCTGAATCAGAATATGATTGCTAAAAGCCATCAAATGACAATTTTTAAAATCTGAGTGTAAGAATACTGTGACCAGAAATGCCTTTGCCAGTTAGGTGTTCAGGAACTAGCTCTTTACTACTCTGATTTTTCTGCAGCACTCTGCAGGATCATCCCCAAATATTTATCAATTATAGCTTAATTATAGTGTATCAAAATATGATGTAGCTCCCTCCTGTGTGTAATAGATGTTTAAATCAATGGAACAGTACAACCCAGCAGTAACCACTGGTAGTCTATAATCTCAAACAGGACATGGGATGGGCCACAGAAAAGTGACATAGAAGGAATTCAAACCTAGCAGGTGTCTGCTGCAGCCATGGCAATATACAGAAAACAGGGACCAGAGAGGGGCAGTAAGCCAGTGGGCTAAAATTGTACTTTAATCCTTGGCTACCTTCATTCCTCATGGTTGCATCTTCTCCTCAGGTGGACTAGCAATGTACCTCACTCCTGTCTAACTCAAAGGTTACCAGATATTATACAATGACTACCAGGACGAAGGAGATGGTTGTCAGTCTTGTTTTTCCTTCCCCAGTAGTCCAGGTTTTTGTAAAGACAAAACTGTGGGAAATTATATTCTTTTGAATGTAATGTAAATAAATGTCACCAAGAGGCTGTTCGGTGTAATCCGGTGGGCAAGAACCAAAAAAGGTGAGGCGGGGTGGGGAGTGGGGGTTGGCACCACACTGACACCTGAGCAGCCTATTTGTAATTCTGCAGCAGGCACAGCACGGAAGATCACTTCCATCTTGTCTAGGTGGCAGCATATGTTTTCTCATAAGGAATGTGAAGGTTATTCAGGCAAGACACCTCTGTCAACAGATTCTTTGTGAAGAGCAGATTGAATATTTCATGGGGACATTTTCCTGACAGATTTGTTGTCACTCTTGGCTTCCTGCCCTAAAGCTGCTTCTTTGATCGAACGGCAATGTCATTGTTCTGAGTAGCCACACTCTGGATTAAAGCTTTCCTTCATCCACCATCATACCTGCTATGTACCTGTAAAAGTGTTCTCATTTATTATCAGCTATTCTGCAACTCTTGGTATTGTCTTGGTATTGTATTGCACATAGGATTGGAGTTATCACTATGGAATATGAAAGACAGGCATACCAGAAATAGTAATTTGTCAGACAAATCATTTGGCCATAAAAGTATAAAATTATTGAAGGAATTTTATTTTTCACACATAAAAATGAAAAACTTGTGAGTGTCAATTTAGCTGTCTTCATGATTACTGCTCTCTGACCACAGCTACTATCTACAGTCCCTGGCATTTAGGAGTGCTGAATACTGGTGGCATGATTTAATATTTCACTGACGTTTCCCTTCATTTGGATTACTTCCAAAAGCCTCTAAGGTGAATGTAAGTACAGAAAATGTTACCTGAACTCTTGCCAGGACAATCATTTACACATTGCCAAATGAATCAAAATCCAACTATGGTGAATCTACTGTATCCTGAAAACAAAATAGTTTAATACCAGGGGAAACACTACCTAGCATCAAGCTCAAAAGTTCAACAAAGCATTTTGAAGTTAACACTGCTAATAAATAATCCAGTAGACTAGGTTCTCCAAATGTTTCAAAATACTGTGTTTCAGGAAATGGTTATTGTTTAAAAGAGAATTGTTTAAGAGGTAATAAGTATATATATATTTATATATGTCAAGGGCAACAAGGTAGATGAATGTTTAAACAGCTCTACACTGGTAGTTGCGAAGTTATGGGAAGGTGAAGCTGATATCCTCCAGTCATATATAGCTGTGTAGGGGAAAATGCACAGAATGTTTTTGCTGCTCAACTGGATTCTCAAGAGCTCCTACAGTAATAGCCAACATGCAACCCTAATGTACCCAATATTACAAGTGAAATACCAATGAATAATGTAGCAGTGCTGTCTAATGTAAGAAATGATGTTCATTACCTTTCTCTATTTCACATTGAAAGGACAATTTCCGTCTTCGTAGTTTGCAGTTATCTCCATCCGAATCATTAGTAGTTTGTGATCTTATTACGAGGTCAGACTTGATTAATGAAATATGAAACATAATGACAGATTAGTCCCATTCAAAGAGAGCAGGTTTTCAATAGGTGATTGACTGTTAAGCATGTTCAAGCTTTACAATAAGGCAATATTACACAAATCAGTCTGCATCAGCCTCCCCTCCCCCCAGCTAATGGCATTGCTCAGTGCTGACATTAAAATAATCATGCAGATTGAGTAAATCTGGCAATGTCACTACCTGATGGTGAAAGAAAAGTACCCAAATAGATAAGTTTACATAAAGACATATGTTATTAGCCTCCAGAAATTTGCACAGACGTGGGCTAAGTAAGCTTAGAGAAGTTAAATGAAAAAAAACCTAAACAACCTCTCACAAAGAATGTGTATTATTGCAGGCAGTAATATGGTAACTGATTGTAATTAGATTTGATGTTTAATTACATGGTAATGATTATAAAGGTTACATTTTACAATAATAACTATAAGGTTGATAAACACCAGGCATTTTACCCTCATTATTTATATCTTTCTAGACCCTCCCTTCCTCCCTATCTGGTGCAGTTCATTCAGATAGTATTTCCATAGCTAAACACAATGGTGTCTTTTTTATCCATTGTATTAGAAGATGGATGTGCTTTTTGTTACCATAATAAATAGCAGATGCATTTAACTCTTCTTTCTGCTTATTTTAACACTGAGAAATTCTGCAAATAAGCAGACAAAATGCCAGTTGTGTTCTTTGTGTACACACCCACTGCACTGGCTTCAGCCTACTTCCCTTCCCTGTGTTAGTGAGGTTTCCCATACCTATCAGGTGAGCAGATTTGCATGTGGGAGAAGGGCAGAGGAAAAGGAGTGGGAAATGTTTTTGCCTTTCTCTCTCCCCTCCTTGTAATTTTGGTGGGTAAGATGCTTCAGTGGTGGCCCATTGGTAGAAGAACTGAAGAAGGAAAAAGGTACTTTACATAAATAAAGGAGCACAGCAGCAGATGTTCAGGCAGATGCACCTAATATTCAGATAAAAAGTCTGGATCTGAGTGACACTTCAAAGACCAGAATGTGCTCATCACTTCTTTTCAGGGAAGATTTTGAGGACTGTAATATCATTAGAAGGCAAAGGGAACTGCTAGTGAAAGATGTGTTTCTGTAAGTACAGAGGCACCGGTGAATCTGTCCTCCCCATCTCTGTGAAGTTTAGTCATATTTTCTTGCTGGTTGGTACAGCAGTAAGAAATAACAATGGAAAAATTTCTAATGGACATGAGCAGGGAGGACAGTCTTTGTTTATTCTGTGTCATGACACAAAAGATAGATGGAGTTTCATTTCAATTTTCTCTGATCTTAAGAAAAAATAATGATGAAGCATTGATGACAATGTAATTTCAGGGAATCATTGCTCAGAAAATCAAAGTCATTGATATGAATTTATCTTCAAAGATTTTTCAAATATGTGGACTTTCAGTTTTAGCTTAAATTTATCACTACAGTATAAATTCATCATATTGTATTTAATGTATAATTAATAATGATGACCTTTTCAGCAAACACGAAAGGATAAGTTTTTAAATAAAGAATAGAACTAGTCTTTTATGTTCAGAACAATCTTTTATGAAAAAAGGCTCAACATAAAAAGAAATGAAATTTATGGCCAGTAGTTACTTCTGTTTTAATTTTTTAAACTGAAGATCCACACATGATTAGCAAAAATGTTCATGTCATTTACAGCGAAAGCTACTTCTGTTTTAATTTTTTAAACTGAAGATCCACACATGATTAGCAAAAATGTTCATGTCATTTACAGCGAAAGCTAGCAGTTCTTTGTCTCCTTGTTTCTCAGAAGGCCTTTGAGGTCAAATTATGTTAGTTCCTTCTCCCTGAATCTCTGCTCATTTTTCTTTCAAAGTATGGCAGAAAACCCACAAAATGGCAATATCTCAGAAATAATGAAATATAAACTACCTATTCTATGAGTGATGTAGTCCATGTTTGGTGGCCACTGCTAGTGTACTCTGCAACTTTCTAGAGGCAGAGCCCCATTAACATTAGCTGGGCAGTAGCCTTTCCTCCCTCCTGTGTCCAGCACTCTCCCCTTCTGGGCAACCTCCCCCTGATTTCCCAATTCAGACTGACCCTGGCAGTCTGAGAGAAGGAGGCACTAGTGGTGCTACAATTTTTTTTTTTTTACTTTCTTGGAGGCACATTCTGGGCAAAAGAGGACATTTATGGGAGTCACTGAGGGAAGAAGAGACCAAGAAATCCCTGCGAACTGGAAGAGTGAGGAAAGTAAGAGGCTAACTGAGTGAAACTTTGAAACGTCCCTTGTATGCTTTTAGTCCCCTGGCAGGTAAGGTGCAGTCCAAGATAAGAGAATTAAAAATTCAGGTTTGAAAGGCAATTAAATATTCTGTATTGTTAGAAACAGGATGGATCTGGATAATCTGACTGATGTTTATTTTACGACTGTACAAATATATTTAGTGTCAAAAGTTCCCCTTGCGGTGACCCAAGTTATAGTCACACTTACTGAAAAAAACATATTTTCCATGGCTTAAACAAAACATTTCCAATCCCCCGGCTGAAACTTTAATACTATTTAAATATAGAACCAAATCCATTCAGATTAACATTATCTGAATCATTCCATTGACTTCTGCTGAGTTTAACTGACTTCAGTAGGAGCAATCAGGTGAGGTTATTTTTTTAAAATAGGATTTGTCCTCAGGCTTTTTGCTTTTAATTTTTCTAACCTTGGTTTTTCAATTGCTATTTTCAAGCTTTGTTACTCAGTATAGATTCTGATCAGTATCAAAGAAAAAAACCCCTACTTACTGTATGTACCTTTGCTCTTTCATCTCTCAGATTAAAAGTCAATTCTAGATTGGTGAGGAAGAGATCAGAAAATTCAGGGTACATATCCAAAACTTCTAGTAGGTCTTCTCGTTGGATCTTATGCAAGTCACAGTAGGTTAAAGCTCTCACATCTGCATTCGACTTTCCTGGTTTTGCATAAAGATGTACCATCTCTCCAAAAATATCATTTTTCCCTGCAGAAAGAAAATTAGATGGAGATTATTATTTAAAATATGAGAAAGCCATTAAATTGAATGATGTATTTGTTTATGATAGTGACGCAGAATACTTGATTTTACATGAAGTGATACAATCTGATTACCATAGTACATATGTTGGTGCAAATCAAAAGTAGTATTTTTAAAAGCAATGAAATTGCATAGGCATTTAACTGGACTAAGTGAAAGGAAAATCTAGCTTGGTCACAGTTTTTCTTCAGTTCTGTCAAAACAACAACTGTAGAGCAGTCTCCTTTTTACTTTCTTGTAAAATTATGGGTTTTTTATTTAAGTCATATTCTTATAATGTCAAAGATGTAATCTCTGCATTTCAGTAGAGTCCAGAACTTCAGTTTGTCCTGGAATTTTATTTTAAGCAAGTTGTTTGAAGATGCTCATCAAACATAGCTGCTTTTATTTTGATACTTTTAAAACTCTTCTATCAGTGCTGACATATTCACAATACCTGTTTGCTAGAATTCTTATCAGTATTTAATTGCTTGTTTTCCCAAAATCTGTACCTAACCTTCATAAATGCAGAGCAGCCCCAGCCACAGATGAGTGCAAACTATCCTTTAAACCAAGCGTTGCAGGGTATCCCTGCAAAGTCGGGGGGGGGGGGGGGGGGGGGGAAGGGGCGCTGTGCCTAGGGAAGCACTGATGGCAAAGATTAGTGGTCATAGCAACCAAACAGCAATAGACCAGTGAGGGAGGTGATTTTGCCTTGCTGTTAAATGTTTGTGGGCTTTATACTAGATTATTGCAAGTAGTTCTAGTTTCTCCATTTTTTTTAAAAGGAAGTTGAGAATTGGATAAGCAAGCAGCTGAGAGGCACAAAAAATAACTCAAGAGGGATGACTTACAGTAAGGATCTTAAAGAGCACAATCTGTTTAGCTTATCAAAAGGAAGATGGAGAGGTTAACTTGATTATATTGCATACATCCTTACAGAGAGAAAAAATTACTAGGCACTAAATGCCTCTAGAATATAATGAGGAATGCACAGCAAGAACCAATGGGAAGAAACTGAAGTAAGATAATTTCATACTGGAAATAAAGCACACATTTGTAACAATAAAAGTGATTAACTATGGAAATAAACTGCCAAGAAAAGTGATCACTTTTTCATCTTGTTATGTCTTCAGATCAAAACTCATTGCTTTTCTGAACATTTTGCTTTCATTAAACACAGTTCATTAGACACAACAGATAGTTAAAGGTATGAAATGTAATAGCAGTCTGTTATTTAACAGAGGTTAGCCAAGATAATCTAATAGTCCTTCTGGCCTTAATGTTTATGAATGTAGGAGTCCCTAACCAAGGCATATAGCACCTTCTTTGTAACATGATTACTCTGACATATTTTTATATGTTATATATATATTTATATTTTTATATGTTATATATATTTATATTTTTATATTATGATTGCTGAAAGAGGTGGTAGATTCTCCTAGGTCCACAGCCATCATCTGTCCTAAGGATTTGTCACAGAATTACTTCTGTCAGGTCAGTATTAATCAGATCTTACTCATCAGCAGACGAGTTTAGGAAAACTGGGAGACAAAAAGGGGGACAGTATTTCTCAGAATGCCTGACTTCTGTGATGAAGTAGAATACCTGTTCAGGGTGGAAACTGTCCTTGCTACTTCTGTGGGACTGAACTCTTCTTCCCCACAGAAAACAAGGCGTCGAGAGTTTTTATGTCCATTTCCATGCAGGCTTTTCAGTAAGAAAGTCTTTGATGGACCACACTGTTCACAATCAGGGGAAGACACTCATACAGGTAAATAAAAACTTCATATGGTTATACTTGAATTCTCCCTACTTTGCTTGAGCCTAACGCTGACCTAGCTGATGAGATGCAGCTGTATGAGATGACAAATTATCTTGATAACACTATCTTAACCTAGGGAAGGATAACAGCAGGCACACCTTTGCATTTCTGCTCGTGTATCTACCCTGCAAAGTACTAGCAGAATAATCAGTCACAAGTGGATTAATAGCAACGTATTGCTACCAGTCCACATGTTGCTTCAGCTACTTTTCCAGCTGTAAGTTCCCACAGTAGTTAATAAATAGAAAGGAGAACATCTGAATGATGTTATAGCTGTTGTATATATACATCTGAATGATGTATACAGCTGTTGTGTTTCAGTATGGCAAAATCCTTGCTCATCTGTTCAGTTACTCTTTGAATTCTTATCACCTGATATTAAACTGAAGTAACAAATCAGCAATCTTGTTTAGTAATGGTTTTAGTTATTTTTCTTTTAAAATTGCTATAGCTAATAAATTCTTCATAGTTCTGTATCACAGAATCACAGAATAGTTGAAGTTGGAAGGGACCGCTAGAGATCACCTAGTCCAACCTTCCCTGTGCAAGCAGAGTCACCTAGAACATGTTGCTCAGGATCATGTCCAGATGGCTTTTGAATACCTCCAAGGATGGAGACTGACAGAAGCCATCAGTGGCTGGGGAGGAGCCCCTGGCTGGATAGATCATTGTTCTGAGCCACTTTTCATAGGACAACCATGAGGTTGGTAAGAAAACAAATGATCCCACCATGCAACACAAACAAGGACTTCTTGACTAGAAATATAAGTTAAATAAGTGTTATTAAGTGTTTTTAAACTTAAGTACCACTCTATATCAGATTAAACTGTTTTTCTCCTCCTTTTCTATATGCCAAGTGGGCAGAAGCAGACACTTCTGAAAGCCTCCAGAGGACACTTTGAATACCTAAATTAGGTACATGTTTTCCTCCAGCTAACATATATGGAGTCTATGTGTCTCAGTACCCTCATATGTTTTTTCTAGCCGTTCAAGAAAAGGCTGTCCACAAATTTGGTTGATGCAACATAATCAGGATGGGAGTAATTTGAAATTCGCTTGCCTCAACTTGCATTTTACCAGTACCTAGGGATAAGCCTGCCTCACTCCTGCTTTTATGTATTAGATGTCTTGGGCTCTTTGGTCCCTGTGAATTCTTGGAGTAATGTAGACTTTGCTCCTGAACAAATTATTCAGCAGCTTGTTTTTAAATAACAGCAACTAAAAGATTCACAAATCTCCTGCCCCAGGAACAACAATGGACATTTCTTTTCAGTCCCCTGCCTCCTTTGACATGTGTTGTAGTAATTTACTTACCAAGAATGGCTACAACAATGTCACTCTTAAGGATTTCAATGGAGCCTCTTGACACAAAGTAAAGAGCGGTGAGAACATCTCCACAGTGCACTAAAGTGTCTCCAGGAGGTGCATGTGTTGTTTTAAATTTCATAGCCAAAGCTCGAAGGCAGCCTTTACTGGCTCCCCGGAAAGCTTTGCAATTCTGAAGCAAATTTTGGTTGAGGTGCAGACAAATGTCAGCTTGTAAGCATTCTGGAAACCCCTTCAGGACCTGGAAAGACAAACATAAGGATTTCATATGAATGCTATAGAAGTTGCTTTATATAATCTTTAATGTTTTCTTCCTGGCCCAAAAGAAGGAAGTGATGTACAAACTGAGGTGGTCCTAAGGACTGTCAGTACTTCAAACAAGTGTGTAGTTTAATCTATATTGCAAAGTTCACACAATGTGAATACTAATGGGGTTCAAAATGTAGTGGTGAAAAAAATCATTATTAAAATTTCTTTCATTGGAAAAAATGATATCACAGTATGTGAATAAATATACTGCAGTAAAATAACAAATAAGACCGTTAATTAAGAGAGGGTCTTCACTGGATCTGACCTGTTTGGACTAATAATGTGTATTAATTATAAAAAGTATTATATTTAATATAAGATGGCTTTTTGCTGAAATAACTATGACATTTGTAAAATGAGAGCTATCTGAGATAGTGTTCTGTTAGGGGGCATTTTAATGTTAAATATAGTCTGTTTGTAAGAGTATGACTTAGATTTTTATCAGAAAATCCAACATGTGCCACTGAAACAATAGTATTTTGCAGATTTACATGGGTAGATGATAAGTTCAGGAAACCACAGGGCTAGTTCCTATGGTCCTTGCTCATCTGTTACTCAGAACAGTGGGAGTTTGCCTGAAGTAGAACCACAGGATTCCTCATGGGTACCATGGCAACATGTTAATTTTGTTTAGAAGAAAAAAAAGTAAGCTACTTAAAACTTGGTCATTAGGTATGAGCCTTTGTAAATTGTTTAGCATTGTCTTACCTCTGCTTCTTTTAGAGGCAATAAAAAGTTTTTCCAGTGACTTCAAGGGGAGTATTGCCCACCTCATGATTATATGCATTGTGTTCAGGAATGGGGTTGACATTAATATGCCTCTTCAGTTAAATCTTGGTATCTCCTATCAATGAAGTTAATGGGTCATACGCTTTCCCTGGAGGTGTAAGGGGACAGGCTACATGTATTGCATGTTTCTAAGGATACAACATGAACTGATAGTACCAGTTATATGAAAGCATGTGTCTTTTTGTTATTAGAGCAGTCTATTGATTCATTCCTGTTTAAACTGCATACTATTTCTCTATAAAAATGTTAGCTTGTATGGAATAAATAAATAAATAAAAAGAATATATAAAATATATTAATTCATTCTCACTTCAGCACAAGAAAGGTCTGTGCACTCACTCTTCTTGCATAAAGATATTCATAACTGATATCCCTTGCTAATGAAGAAGATGAACACATTTCTAATACTAGGCTTTTGTGCACACAAGTCAAGCTGTGATTTACAAGTGAAATATTAGTACCTTTAACTGAGTTTGAAATGTTTCTGATTGCTAATGGAAATCAATACTGTGAAATAACAAACAGAATGTTATAACACACATTTATACAAAAATTTCACAACTTAAAGGACACTATCACATGGAATTTATACATCCTCAAAAAAGCCAGCATTCAACAACAAGCAAAAGAAAGTATGAAAAATGAAAAGCTTCTATGATACCCCTCTGTTTTCAGTATCTATCACATTACCAAAAAAGGCTTAGTATACAATTACTCTATTTATTTTAACACAATTATGTTGAAATAAAAATATTGTGGGTGGTAGCAACTTATTTGCTGAATGATACTGAGAAACTGATATCTAAATATGTATGGTCAATGCTACATTTGGAGAAAAGTTGCAGATGTTTATTTTGAAGTTGTTTTCTTGTCATGTGAGTAAAAAAGACCTATTTTGAATTATGTAATTGTTTTGTTATAGCGTATTTGAATATAATTTAGAAGAGCTCCATTTTTATAGGATGCAAAATACAAAACGTATTTTAAATTCAGAGGTACTTACAGGAAAACATATCTGAATTATTAGAATCTCAGGAGCACAGCCTTAGGATAAAGTGTATTTATTTTTTCACATCAGCTTCTATTTATCTCATTTATCAAGGGGTTGTACTTTACCATTAAGCAAAAACCATGCAGACCATGTTTGTTGGTTTATATTTCTGAAGATACTTTGGAGGTTTTTTTAAAGAAACAATTATTCTGATAATTAATTTATACTTAGTATGAAACTGTTCTAAAATTGTTGCATATTAGCTAATAGTTATTTATATGTCAATAGCATCTGAAATATAGTAGCTTCTGTTCAAGCACCTGTGATGAAAAAGTCCCTGCCCCATGGGGCTTACATTCTAAAATAGCTTTTATACATCATAGAGGAAGAATATTTACTCTTTACCATTGCAATTGTCAAATGTCTAGAAGGAAGACAGGTGCCCAAATACCATTGATTTCCAACAGAGATTTGGAGATTACTCCACTAACACAGGTTTGGAAATCCAGTAAAGAAGGCGATTTGAAGACAAATTTGTTAAAACATTGCTATATACTGTATTACTAAAAGGAGCTTACCATGTCACTCACATTGCACATAGTGAGGTATTTAATCCAGATCCAGTAGTTAGTACTTATACAGAATCAGATGTTTCTAAATTAAGTTCTGTATTATGCTGCATGGACATCTTGCTATCCCAAGCCTCCATGTGCATTTCCAATAGTCATATTTTCATTAGTCTTTGTGAAAATATTTCATATTCATAAATTTTTAGCTTATGTTAATACAGAAGTATCTGATTCTCACAGATATCTTTGTGTAGGGCAGGAACAACCTTACTGAAAATCATGTTACTATAGTGTGGGAATCAATATAAATACTAACATAGGTACACATACTGACAACTCTAAATGTTAGAAAATCATTCATGTGTTCCTCAAAATCATAGGATTAGCTGAAAAATAATAAAACTAAAATACTGTATTTCACTTCTTTTCATTTGTTGTGAGGTTTCTGGGTCTTTAAATGCATACAAATCACACTTCAATGTGATCAGAAAAATTTTAAATACTCTTTTCTAAAAGATTAAAGCCAAAATAATCTTGAACTTTCATGACTCCAGAATTAGGTGATATGAAAAAAAAGACTTTAAAATTTTGAAACCAAGAAAGCTAGGAATTGCTCTCTAAAAAGCATTCTGCTCAATGATAAATCTGAAACTACTAAGTCGTTTGAATAAAGATTTATACAGATTTAAGTTTTAATTGATCCATTCTTTCCTGCCATGTTTCTATTGTGACACTCAGTATCTCCTCAACAGTGTCTCCATCGTGCCCTGGTGAGAAAAATCCTAGATTTTCATGGTTAGACACAAGAATCAGAACTCATGCATAATTCAAGAGACTTAGATCTTCTAAAAAAGTAACAAAGGAGCAAAAAACCCTCCAGTCCCCCAACCATCCCCCCCCCCCCCCCCAAGTAAAAACAACTATGATTTTGTGACCACAGGCTTCAGTTGTCCCTCCTTGATAGTTATGGAGTCCAGTCTTCTCTCCCTGTCTGGAAGGAAACTTTCTCTGTGTCAAATAATGTTGGTTTATCTATTTGGCATGCTTAGAAAGCAAGAAAGTGACATTCAGATAGAAGTAAAACATTTTACGGGCAATAAGCAATTGAAGTTCTGTGAGGATAGTAAGGATGTAATTCATATTGTCTTGAAGAGTGTGGTCTTTTATAAGTGGAGAGGGAGTCCAGCTTCACGAACAGCTCTTTTTCAAGATGACAACTTGCTGTTGCTGATACATGTATCAATCCGATGTATTTGTGACAACAGAACTGGAGACATCTACGTGCTATGACTTCAGACAACTATCAAATGTTTGGGTCAGTGACAAGATTGTTACATTTCGGTCAATAATAAGATTCATCACGATGTTTGTATTTTCTCTCTGCAGTTCTGGAATAGGTTTTGACATCTGTCCCACATAAAATATTTAAAAAGCATCCAAACAGAAGCAAATTGGGATATTAGCTGTTCGTCATTAAACATGGAAATATTGTCACATCCTTGTATTTTCTTTTATTATTTTATTTGTGGGTCAGTATTCGTAATAGGAAATACTAAAGTACAGTGGTAAAGTCAAATATGGTAGGACAGTGACTGACACAAATTTCAGTATAATCCCATCAGATGCTTTTCCTTAGCTTTAAATCATGTCAGCTCCACTGCAGGTAAGAAGTGTGTACTGGAATAGCCTTACACTTTTATGTATTAGGCTAACAGCTACTTATTGCCTCATTTGGTTTAAAATCTGTTGAATATACCTCTAGTCTTCCTTGTCCATGATAAAGGCATGCAGGTAGCATAAGATTTGGCCTGAGCTCTCCTGATTTGTGTCAAATGAGAGGGGTGTTTCTCTTACATCACAGACTAGTATAAACTGTCTTTTATTTTGATTTTCCTCTACATGCTTTCTCTCCAGCTGAGGTTATTTCAAGAAGAAAATTTTCTTTATGCACTTGTGTGGTAAGCACATTGTCTACGGTCGTGTTTTGTCCTCCATAGAAACTTAGTTTCTTTCCATTTAGTAAAACCATAATTTCTCTCTGTCATGTGCAAGTTGCTCTCATGTGTTGCTTTTTGCTTCTTGTTTTTTTCTCTTTTGACTCTCAGAGCAATAACTGTTCAAATACAACTGTCCCAACCAGCAGTCAAAGATATTCCTTGAACTCTGTATGTAATAGTCCTCCGTCTTCCATTTTCTCTGTTGAAATATAGGTGGGATCAAACATAAAATGCCAGGCAGCAGCTGGAGAGGGCAGAAGGGAGCAAAGCTGTGGGCCTGTTTGAGGCCTGTTTGTTCAAACTTGTTTTGGATAAGCCTTTCTGGTCCTGGGATCAGAGTCAGACTTGTTTTTGAGTGTGCAAGTGTCCAGCATACAGAGGGAAAGATCAAGGTAGACTCTCAAACTCAGCTGACAATTTAAACTGTCACAAACTGAGAGAGGAAGTCTGGTTCTTCCTTACCTTTCACATTTATTCCTGCCCTGTATCATCTGATCCACTTGAAAACTAATCCAGCAAAAAAATTGAAAAGCTGAAGGCCCAAGAGGCTGAAATTTCTTCTTTCAGCAGCAATGTTAACTTAAAAATACCTTGAACTGTAGTCTTAGACCAAACACACTCAATGTGTTTTGTCTGATCTTTTCTGTCTGATCTGTGTCACGTAGATCTCAGGATATTGTGTCATTGGCATCACTAAATGCTGAATAAAGCTCTTGAACAAATTGCAGAAGAAATTTTCAATTACTTACAGTGAACAAACCCGTGCCTTGGACAGTTCATTCTAGTGAGGATTTATATTCAAAAATTAACATCTTGGCTGTCTTTTAGCTAACAAATTAGGAAAAAACTCCAAGGTGTATATATATATGTGTGTGTGTGTGTATATATATATGTATATATAGTGGTACATATATATATATCCATTACCATTACATATGTGTGCAAATATACATATAAAGCTGCAAGTTTATATTTTCCCCTCTTTATTCTCAAAATATGAAAAAGGTAACACAATGCATAACCAAAATTCACAGTGATATTGCCTGGTGAAACTAGGCTCTTTATCCCATATGACAGTAAAGCCTAAACCAATATTTTCCAAAATTTTCAGTTTAGGCTTTATTCTTTTAAGAACCTTTAATGTTTCAATGCTTGTGTTTTCTCAGCTGGCATGTAAAGCCTGGAAAATATCTTAGTGAAACTTATCGGATATCTAGATAGAATAACTTTTATGGAAGAATGAGTAAATCATCATCTTTTCTGCTAAAAACATAAATATGTTCTCTGTTACTTTCTGTTTAGGGTATTACTAGCCAGCATGCTATCAAGCACCTTTGTCTTATGATTTGGGATTCCTTGGGCTTCCCTTTAATTTTTCATAAGATGCTGGGAAATCTGAAATCTAAGGCTAAATGATGACTTCACCATAGTTTAGTCAAACCAAATGCCTGCTGAGCCATTAGAATTCTGTAGGAGGATATTTTGAAAGTAATAAAGATATCAGAATTTGACCCTAGTAAAGGAGAATGAAAATTTCCAATGCTTAAAAAAAGCAAATTAAAATTCTTCATATAATGAAATTGCTCTGAAGTTCCATTTTACTCAGTAAAGCAGGAATGAATCTGTGCTATGTTGCTAGTTATGTTTTAGTTCAAATTTATTTTATTCACTACCTTTAGCCACTGTGTATATGCAAACACATTGATCATTCAAATAACTTTGTCTGTGAACTGCATATTTATCATCTTCATTAAGAACAAAAAAAATGACATCTTTCATTTTCTAGGTTATTTAAATTGTTTCATACTGTTAGAATTTTCATAGCCAGAAATAACTAAGATATTTTTCAACAAAAACATTTTACTACTTATTCAGAAATCTCATTTTCCCGACCTAGTTAGAAATCCCAAATTATTTTAGATTCAGTAGGCCACTTGTTCCTTACTGATGAGAAAGAGCTATGGAGTGCCTTTTTTACCCAGTCATATAAATCTACATCTTGCAGAGATGAATTAGGAACAGGGAAAAGTTGGGAAACTGGCTTCTTAACCCAGACTCACAAAATTGACAGCACTGACAAGCACTGGAGGCTGAGCTACCATCTTTCTGACAGCCAGAAAGGGGAATTGACAAAGAGGGAGAGGAAAAGCCAGTGTTGACTGGTTATCTTGTACATGCCGAGTCCTGTATCTGCATCTCCCAGTCCTCAAATTGAGATCCTGGTCAGAGGTGCTTATGATCTCCCTGGTAAAGGAGAACAAAGTCTCTTGTTCTGTGCTTTTTATCTCACACCCAGCCCTGTGTCTCGTGCCTGTTCTTTTTCCCAAATGCTCTCAATCTAGAATTCCCATTTATTTCCTTTTGTCCCAGATGTCCTCTTGCCCTCCCTCTTATCAAAACCCTGTCGTTTCCTTCTTCTCTCCCTTGTTACCAAAGCCGCTGATGTTAGGCCTTGAAACCCACAAGTTCCCCCAAATCCAGCCTTCCATATCATCTTTACTTGCTTATGTCTTCCTGTTCTGCCTGCCCAGATATTGTTAATCCTTTCAACTATTTCTACTTTTCCCTTGTAATGGTTTTGTTGTTAGCACTCACTAGTGAGCTCTGGTGCTGACCAAGACCACTCCCTTGCAAGGCTCTCCTTATGGGCAAAAAAGACATCTTGTTCATTTATGAAAACCCAAGGTTTTGACAGGCTACAGCTTTTACAGAAAGTTCCTCTACTTTCCTCACACTTTTTCATGTTTGTAATTCTTAAAATAAGATATCAGTCTAAAAGTGAATCAACTTTTCCCACTGCACTATCTAGTCAGTTCATTCCCAGAGGAACAGACTATAATCTGTTGGTCTTCTAGGCTCTGCTTTAGTGTGTTCTGTGAGAATGAGTGAAATTAATTCATATTAATTCCTATATTTGATGATATAACCCATATGTCCAATATTTATAGAAAACACAAGATATTATCATCTGTTGCAATGTATTCCTTTTGCAACCTAATCATAGCACTTATCTGAAACTCTCTAACTGGACAAATTGCACTGCATGGATCTTGAATTAGGATCTCTGTCCCCTAATAGCTGTCCCCTCTGTGGGGAAGAGAGGCTCAGGATTTAGTTCTGTCACAAGGATTTGCATTTTAGTTTTTAATAACAGCTTCATCTAGGCTAAATCCCTCTAACTCATCCTTGTTCTATTTCTAGAAAAAAAATTTAAATTTACTAGTTCTGCAATAGTTAATTACAGAAGTTAACTATTTCTATAAGCAAAAGGCCAAAGCATTTCCAAGGGCTTTCATGAATTAGAAAAGAATGGACAAGATCACAGGTGGCAATAAATCTGTTTCAGCACTTCTTGGACTCCCATGTAAACCAAGGACTTTTTTTTGATACTGACTCGAAGTATGTGATTCCTCTTCTTCATTGAGGAGAATGTTGCAGAGTCAGCTTTTTTTTTAGCAGAATATGAAGGAGGTCCTTAAAATAGTTGAAAAAAGAAGCAGCATGTAATGATGAGCTAATTCACCTTTCAATGAGATTTGAGGGATGACAGCCTTATCAAGAAGCAGAATCTTTTGCTTTCAGTCGTTGCCATGACACAGATTTGTGTGACATTTTTATGTTGAAACTACTTGGAGTTGCAGCAGATTGTTCTTCATCTATAATCTTATTACAATTTCTGAGTACATCTGAAAGGTGTTCTCTAAGCTATGTTACACTGCTTGGTGAGATGGACAGAAATCATTTCAGCTTCTTGAATCATTGGCTTGCCTCAAGAGAAAAGTTTTTCTTATCTGTAGAAGTTGGAAGCTGACCAGATCATGTATTTCCAGAAATATGATGGTTGTTGGAAAGCTGTTAATTGTTCTTGTTTGTGAGACCTTTGACCACAAAATATAATGCAGTGAAAAACTGATAAAAGATCAATTAATTTGCAAATAGATTGAAACTCTTCTTTCTTCTATTAGATCCTGTTTTCCGTAACTTGATTAAATATAGGGGTTCATGTTTATTAACTGATTTTGTTATAGAAAATGAAGGAAGTGCTTTACAGTTAGTCATAGCTGAGATACTTTTTGATAGGCTTGTACGTCTTATGATTTCCATTATGACACATAGATAGCCACCCGTACCACTTTTCACCATGATTACATATTCCTTCGTATAACCAATTTTCGTTCCAAACACTTCTAATTTTGATTACTGTTCGGATGTTATAAGGAAGTTCTCCTTGCTATTTTTGAAATTTTGGTTTTCTTTCTCATCTTTCCGGTTCAAAGCGATTGCCAAGCAGTAACTGTAGAGGCAGAATTCATTTGGTCATAAGAAGTGGTCACAGCAGGAGGAAAAATAAGTATAACAACTGTGGTGGTTTCATCCAGTGACCAGTGGCCAATTTCCCATAAAAAAAGCCTTACCAAAGCAATGGTGAAACCTGCTCTTTACTTGGTTCTGAACCTTCAAGGTTAGGTATGCACTCAGCTGTGCTTGCGTGATCACTGAAGCCAAGACTAGTCGCAAGTGGAAAACAAACCATTTGCTTAGACACTTCAAGGAGAAGGTTCTGTAAATTTATATGTAAAAATGCTGACTTGCTACCTCCTTTCATGGTACCAAATCTAAAACCAAAAATGCACCTGTTCCACATTCAAAATTTTAATTAATATGTACATTTGGCTAAACACTTTCCAAAGTTTGTCCCACTTATTTATATTTTTGAACTCTCTCTCTTTCCTTCTTTCTTGGTAAAATAAATTAATAAAGCTATTCTGATGCACAGAAGATCCATGGAAGGGGTGTGTACTAAAAATGCATGCATAACTTAAAAAAGGATCTCAAACACTAAATATGCCAACTTTCTACAAGAAGCATCACACGCATGCTGTTAACTGCTGTTAGCTGGACTGATAACATTGGAATGAAGGGGAAAAAGAAGGCGAAGAGAGTTTAGGAAAAACAGAACAGGACAATTTAAAAAAACCTAAAAATATCTTTCAATCGTTGGGACTGGTCAGCCCTTTCATGAAACAATATACATTGTAAATCATTATTTTGTAATTTAACTTTGCCAGTGTATACCACAGGGATATGATTTAAATTATGCTTATTCTGTACACTGAAGATTTTTATCCAGATTAAAATAAATCCCAAATCCTGTTTATCCAGTCCATGCATAATTATGTGGAACTGTTTTTAACAAAATACATTATGCAATGAAATATAATCAAAGAGATGTAGAAGTGAAGCAGAGAGGAACAAATGAACAAATAAACAATGTTTCACAAGCAGATCTTTAAAGCTACTTTCAAGTTTAGCCATTTCAAATAAGCATAAAATATTATCTTCTTTTTTTCAATAAAAAGTGCAGGATTTTGTTTAGGAAAGCAAGTTTATTCAGTCTAAGCACAGTATTATTCCTGAGGTTAAAAGTTGTTTTTCTTTTCACTTGTCCTTAATTCTTAAATATACTATTGCTGATAATTAAAAGCATCTTTTGAAATATATTCTCTATTATTATTTTATATACATATGCGTGTGTATATATTATGTGCACATATATATATATAAATGTAAATTATTTATGCATTTCATATTTCAAAGGAGAAAAAGGATTGAGTTTTCTAATTTCTACTCAGTTTTAAGTCATGAAATGAAAAAGAAAGACATTGGATCAAATTCTGCCTTCAGATATTTGCCCAAAACTCCCATTAAATATTGACAGGAGTCAAACGTATTTGTCTGAGGACAGTATTAGCCCTTTGGTGTATAAATGAAAATACTTCATGCAAAATTAAGTTCTCAATACCACATGCAAATCTATCTCATATGCACATGGCTTAGAGCCAAGAAAACTTCATTGGTGCTTGAGCTAACATGCATATCTGGTTTGAACTAAGAGCATTCACGTAAAGGAAAATGCAGAATGATTAACATGGCAGCTTTGTCAGAGAGACGTTCTTACAGAGCAACTATCTAATGCAAACCAATATGCACATCACCTTTTTTGGGCAGAGGCATGATTTGAGTTGTGGGGTAAAACAGTGATTAATAAATGTGGTTAGATCAGCATTTCTTAATGTCTAATTTTTAGTAGCCATTTTGCCCCACATCTGAATATATTTGGATTCTTTCCCTTTGCTATCTACCCCTTCATCATGCAAAAAGTTACAATTAAAATTAGAAAGCATTGAACAAGCTCCAAACTGGACAGATAACATGGATATTCTCCACACTTTATACTGGAATTAAATTTGATATAAATACCTCCTGCTCTTACCAGTGGGTGGTGTTATTCCATGTATTTAGGTATGAAGCAGACAGGAAAGAGATAAATCTTTCATAAGTACAACATAAATCAGACAATTGTCATATTATCCTTGCACTAAGTGTAATATAGTCAATCTCACATTTTAAGAAAATTAAGTGACTGCCATAAAACTTCAGAGACAGAATTGTGAATTAGAAATAAAAAGAAATAAAATATAACAAAACAGGATACTAATCTTGATTTTTTTTTCAGATTTTATTTAAAACAAAGCCTCCATACTGCCTCACAATGATATTGCAGAATATGGGCTGTTTAATCAATTTAGTTAGTATTTCATATGAATTACAAACCCAAGACTAGTTGCAATATACCAATTCCTGTATTATGCAAAGTTTAACCTGACAACATCCAATTTCAATCACTATTTCATGTGAAACAGGTGTTGTTATTACATCCATTAGTGGAGATGAGTTAGTTAAAGTGCATGTGGTTTTGTAATATCTTCAGAAATAATTTGAGCTAGTTCAGACATAGGCTGCACCCACCTGCAGTTTAAGAGCCTGATCCTGCAAAGTGCTGAGGATCCCTCACTCCCATTGTCATCAGAGGGAATTAGGACCATTCAGTGCCATGTAGGATGAAGCCACTGATGCTATCTTCCACTGCAATAATCCCCAGCAGAGGTTTACACCCTTGTCCTGGTCTGGGTATGAATTTCCTCTGAAGAGGTTATCCATGGAAGTGGGAGGTGAAGCCCAATATATTTAAAATGTCTTACTTTTAAGATCTGCTTTACTTAATGGTAACCATAAAGTCCAGCTGTCATTGATTCAGCTTTATAAAAGCTTTTAATCAAGACCACTGTTTCTGTTTACTGCATAAAGCATGCCCTTGTGACAGTCATTTGCAGACTGAGAGATATGACATGAAAGCTGCTGGAATTTTGGAAGCTGAATCTAGTTAAGTTGCTACTAAAATTTATAGCCTTTTTTTTGTTCTTGTCAACCTTTCAAAGACCTCTGTGAAGTCTCTAATCTATAACTCTTAGAATAGCTCTGCAAAGTATCCCTTTAGAGAACACAGATTCACAGATCCTGAAATTGCACTAGGCTCTCAGTGTCTTCAAACCTGAGTTAACTTTTCAGAAAAAAAGTTGCTGTCTTTGGAAAAGAAGAGAGAAATATAGATCCTTACTTTTGCTAATGACATTATCCCTTTTTAGCTGGCTTATAGTATAGTTTCATACAAGGACTATTAACAGTTTTTATCAATTTCTATAATCAAGCTTGAAAAACAGAAAATAGAAGTGTTGTACCTTGCCACTTCCTAGAAATGAGATTCTGCTGATTGCTGACTCGTTAGTACTGTGTTGACTTTCAGTACAGAATTGGGGGGTTGTGAATGTAAGAAAATTACTGTTAAGGCTATCATATGATTAGAATATTTATCTCTGAAAAGAATAGCTAATCCATCTGCCTGCTCCTCTCTTCCATTCACTCCCAATATACTTGTTTTAGATTATGTAATGGAATTTTGAAAAATGAGTTGATCTCCGCAGTTTTTATACAAGAGTAACTCTGTAGATTCCAACAAAGGTACACTTATTTGATACTGGAAGTGGAAAATCAGGCCGAAGAACATACAAAATTCTGTAAAAACTACATTTGAAACCACCATTTTCTTTTCTTTCCATAAGCTTATGACAGTCAGCTGCAGTTCCCAAGCTTTCCTATGCACAATGAGAGTTTAGATTTTTATTTCTGCTACAGCTTGTAATAGTTGAGGCACCTAAATGTATGGATGCTGAACTTGAAATGGCTTGATTTTCAATAACCACTATATATCCACCTTCTTAAACTTCTACTCTTAAAGCTTATAAATAATGAAGATTCACAATCACTTTCTAAATTCTCACCCATTTATCTATACCTCAGCATTTGTGCCTGAAAAATAGAACAACATACCATGTTCATGTCAATGCCATTGGTGTATGTCCATGCATGCTGGAAGTATTCCTCAAGTCGCTGCCGCAAAGGATTAGGGATTTGATGAAAGCGTATAAACTCCTTTACTCGCAGCATCTGCATGTGATACCGTGCAGTTCCCGAATAGAGTCTTTGGATTATTGCAGATACGTTTCCAAAAATACTCGCATACATTAATGCTGGATTAAATAGAAACAAAATGTACTTAAGTTATATCATTCAGTTCTGCAGATGATACAACTATTCTTACAGTGCGCTTCATACGTAAAACAGCTCGGATGAGACTAGTAGCACTTATAAGGAGAGGCAGACTTGATTTGTAGCTAATTAATTATTTCATTGTATCAGTATAAATTAGTAAACTCTGCAGATGAGGCTTTCACAAAGTTATATTAAAAATAATTATTAAATGGTATTCAAGTTGGCAATATTTATCTTCATAGATTTCTCGTCCTGAATTTAGTGTTGCAAATTCATTTCATCTAACTTTACAGACTTCGTTCAGTAGAACTAAGGTAAAGTACAAAGTTAAGAACAAATGGCAATGTTAAGTAGATACGCATAAGTTTATAGGTTCAGAGTTTAAATCAACAAATAAAATATAACTTTGATTATCCAAAAGTTATAGGCTATGACTTCATTAATCCACTGAAAACTCAGTTCCTTTCCCTATACCGGATTTGCTTGCAGGCACCAATACACAGCACAACACTTCTGACAGTCTGGGTAACAGATTTGAGTAGTCGAGCAACTTTTCTATTTAAATGAATGTAGTTGACTGGATTATAGGACTCAGTTTCAGAAAATAGAGAGTTATAAATGTACTGTTGTACCCCGTCTCAGTGATGTATTTTAAAATATATCTGAACATCAGACAATTGTACCAAAACACTTGGAACTTTTTGGACATGTAAAACAAGGATTTCAGTGTGAATAATTCCATTAACTCATTGACAATTCAGCTCCTGATTCTTCATGCTACTGATGCACCTGAATACCAGACCTGATAGAAATAAGACTCTCTTAGTATATCATATCAGAAAACTGGGACCTGGGGCTGTTTGGTGTATTTCTCTTCCCTTCCCCCTTTTTTTTCTTTTTGTTTAAGTACATTTTGTAAAAATACCAAAGGAGAAAGCACAGTATCACCAGTGTATTTTACTCACTTTTATTTCTTCCTGAAAAGAGCCCAATACTCCTTTCCTCTAACGGAGAAAAGCTTCTGTCAACTAACTCCCTTTAATGTTTACACTCAGCTATTGAACTTCAGTGAAAATTTCAAAGGTGAACCTTCCTTCTCAATGTCCTGAACAAATCCAATTCAATTAAAAAGTAAGCTCTGAAACAATACAACAATGGCCTTCTCAAAAAAATGGTTCTTTCTTTAAAAAATATTGACTACATTTGTCATGAAGTATTGGTTGTTTTTAGAACACCTAACCACTATTATATATTCCTTTTAACTAATATGATCTATAGAAGGGATAAAAGTACACAATAAATTAATCAGTTTTTTGCCCAAAAGAGGAACATAGGAATTGCCACACACTTTAGATCAATCTGCCAATACTCTGTCTACAGACAATACTTTCTCTGAAGTACTACATGAAAAAAGGCTAACTCTGAAACTGGCACAGGTGTTGTACCTCCAGAGGTTCCTTCCAACCTGTATTAGTTTACAATATTATGATCTTAGACAGTTCTGTACTACCTTATCCAGTGTAGAAATTTCTTTTTAACAACTACCAGTTGGCTCGTGTCTTGCATAGACCTCCTGTCCAGTCACCAAAACAGTTTGTCTATTCCTTTGGTGGTTTAGACATGAGAAGTGTAAATAGTGCACAATAATGTTTATACTGCTCACACTGCTCATTCCACTGTTTCAAGTAATAATATCAGAACAGAAGAGATGCATGTTTATCATTGGATGCATAGTATATTCTCAGAAATCTCATCACAGCTTACTAAAATGCTCAAACAGATTTATGTGTTTCTAGTGAAAAGAATATTTAAAAACATTCACAGTTAGTTAGATACATGATCAAATACCTTGAAAAACTGTAGCTTTTGTCTAGTATCCAGTTTAATTTGATCCAGTCTAATCAAAGAAACGTTGATACCTCAGACTTCCTTACACTGGATGAGTCACCACAATGTATTTTCACATATAACCATTGTTTTCCTTGGGAATTTGCCCTTCTGGCTGCACGCCTATAATCTTATTAGCCTAGATTCTGTTAATTCATTTGCTCAAACACTGAGAAAAAAGAAAAAAAAATGAATAAGATAAAACTACTTACAGCCAATCAACATGACACAAATGGAAAAGATTTTCTCTGAGTTGGTGTTTGGAGACACATTTCCAAATCCTACACTTGTCAGACTGCTGAAGGTAAAATAAAGTGCTGTAACGTATTTGTCCTTGATGGATGGTCCAGAACTTGCATCACTTTTATTGTAATGCTTTCCTAATTGTTCTCCTAGAGAATCCAACCAGCCAATCTTATGAGCCAGGTAAGGTCTTTCTACATTTCCAATGGCATACCAAATGCAAGCAAGCCAGTGTGCAATTAGTGCAAATATGCACATGAGGAGCATCAGAACTGCAGCACCATATTCTGAATATCTGTCCAGTTTCCGTGCTACCCTCACCAAACGCAGCAGTCTAGCTGTCTTCAGAAGACCTATTAATGTTGTTGTCTGTAAAAATAAGATATAATTAGAAATTGATTTTCTATATTAGCAAATGTACTTTCAATTAGTCAACCAGTGCAAATTCTATATTTTTTTAGGAACAAACAAAACCAATATAGTAACCCATTTCAATGCAACCTCAATTTCATTTTCTTTAAATCATCAAATTTATATAAATTTATAAAAAATAGTGAGGAAACCAATTGTGATGCACTTTTAAAATTAAGATATATTAACAGTCATCATTCTGAATATTATACTTCATCTGGACTCTTGAATCTACCTTAACGGATTTAAATGATCCATTAGATTAATGATGTTTTGACACTCTCAAGTCTGTAAGTTATTGGAAATACTCAAATTATATGACTGGCCTAGTAGGTAATAAGTATTTATGATGTTTGAACAAAGCTGTGTGACTATATTTGATCATAACTTGGAGATTTCTTGCAATGCTTTGACATAAGTTCTAGAGGAGAGAAAAACATAGGACAAAAAGGTTCCAAACAGAAGTATCTTATTCTGCATATATTCTTCCTGTTTGTAATGGTCAAAAGGCTCAATACAGGTAAAAGAGGAGCCATTGTGAATAGAAAATCATGGAAAAAGTTCTTATTGCCCTATTGCAGATTAATTTTCTCTTTGCATCTTTCATCCTGCAGCTTGTAGGTGTTGTAGATAGCCACTAAAAAAACGTACTCCACCATTTAAAAAAAATGAGTCAGACAGAAAACAGGAATATATTCTAAGCTGTTAAGGCAGAACTGTACCATGTTCCATTACAGCCCCATTGGGGATTGGATTTCGGATGTTCTTTGTAAAGGAACCTAATATTTAGCAATGTCAATTTACAATTTTCAAATTAATCAGTGAATTATTTTCAGGCTTGTTGTTAATTCCTTGTAAAAGAGATTGTCAACAACAGTATAAATAGTAACTACACTATTTCAAAGAGAGCTTAGCACCATTTTTCACTCCATTAAGTCTGAATGTAAGTAAAGCACAGTAAATGTCAAGCTAGTTTTTAGTGCATTTTTTCCTTTTTTAGCATATATATATAATACATAACACTTAACAACTGGAGAAGAGTTTTCCTAGACTTATAAAACACTCCAATGGTAGTATGTGGCATATTAAAGCTTTCTTTCAAGAAGTACTAAACTAGTTTTTATGTTTTATTAAATCTTTGTATATTTTTGGTGTTTCAGGGTAAAATCACAAAGCCCTTGGGACAAAAGCCATGCTTTCTTGGCTGCATTTGTCAGTGGACAGCTCAGTACATTTATAACACATGTAATTTTCTTATACTACAATAATACATTGTGATAACTGAGTAATAACACTAATTAAGCCACTGCTATTTATAATGGCGAGAGATGCCAAAAACCAAGAAACTGGCAGCTGAAACAGAACCCGTCAGTTGTTTAACAAGTAGAAATTGTCCTGTGACACCACCACCTTTCTTCTAGTCTTTTTCCTTATCAAATATACATCTTGAAAACATGTATAGACTGATACAACATAGGACATGTTAGCAACCAAAACCAATGTATAAATGTCTGTATTTTCTGAGTAGATGGGCAACAGGATAATGCAGGGTAATAATTTTTGATTCAACCTAATAACATCACAGAGAATAATTTCAGGGTGAATTTCTCATTGCCTTATAAAAAAGGCTGTTTCATTGATAGTGACTTCAAGAGTTTGAGACACCATTTCCTTCAAAGAGTTATGTTTAGACTGAGCTTCAGCATGTGAATACTGCCATTAGGTAAAACTTTTTGTAATGTAGATCAGGCTTTACTATTATGACCCCTTAATGGCAAGAGCAATCTTTAGGGAAGTGGGACCCTCTAGTGGGACCATTGGAGCCATTCTATTACAGATGTAGTCATATCTCTACACTGAGCAACATATTGTCATAGTGCCCTTAAATAGGTCAGAAGGTAGACTCAAACGTATGTCAACAGTGTCCTAACCCATTCTTGAGATAAGACTTGCTAATAGTCCACATCCTCAGTGTCAATCCCGCACTTAGTAGATTAGTGTGAACTCTGGAGTATACTGGAGGTGTATAATACAAGCAAATCCCAGCTCTTCAGGGTGAAATGGGCACAAGTGAAACTAGATATACTTTAAGGCAGTGCTCCAGTTTGACTTTTCTTTAACACGGTGGAGATGCTTTGACCCTAAGATACAGCTAGCAGTAAAGACGGAAAGCATGGTCTGTACAATCTGGTGTGCTTTTGCCTGCCTTCCACTTCTCAGTGTGGATGTAGCTTTCACAGAGTAACAGTCCACCTTTCATGTGCCACTTGGGTCGGGAGAGAAGCACTTGGCACCAGAACTGGGCCTGATGCAGGGCATATTCCTCAGCTCGCTGAGAATACTTTGCTTTGCACAGCACCTGAGGGGGCAGAGATCCTGCTCTGTTAATTACCTGTCTTATCCCACCCAGTGCCAGAAATTAACATCAGGAGTTGTGCAAATAGCAATCTGATAGACGCTTCTCTTTTCTCTGAATTGCTTGCTGCTGTTGTAATCACACATGATATTATCAGCTGGACTACAAGTTTAAAAGTTGCTGGATACTCACGCCGGGACTTTTTTTTTTTTTTTTTTTTTGCTATAGCAACATTTACTTGGGCCAGAAATATACAGATATCTCATAGCTACTGAAATTGTGAATCTGGACTAGTAGGAAATGGACACAGAATCATTTTTCCCCACTATGGTATATTCAGTGCAAACAGCATTCCATTTACAGAAGGCATTTAACTGTATGCCTAAGTTGGAATTCATTAGGACTACAGCTCATACTCAAGTGCTTTCAGAATTCAAAGCTCCTACAAGATGTTGACCAAGTCCCTTTTTATTAAAAGATTTATTAAAAAGATCGAGATCTTAGGTAATGCCCACTTTAAATAGATTCTGTGGAAACTGACGCTATATCCTTGAATTTTCCTTTTTATTAAAAATAAATAAAATGATCAAGAAAGGTAAAAAAGAGCACCTTAGATGTCTCTATTGCACTTTGCTAAGCTAATGTTTTATTAATCAGTATAGCTAACATGATTTTGAATTTTTTGCTCTGTTCGGTCATTGTGCTAGTGTGGCCTTTGAAAACACCTTTTGTTTTTCCAGCTGTAGTGCAGGAGGGTAACCTGGATTAAATGTGCATTTATGTATATGGCAGTAGTTACCCCATAGTGATTCTGCTGCTAGCTACAATTGTAACTGTTCCCAGAGAGAAGTCCCCCAAAAGAATGATTTTTCAAAAGGAAAAAATAATCAAAAGTGATGATTTCAGAAGGACGTGAAAATACATACTCTTGAACAGCACAAGAATATCATTTTAATAGACAGACTCTGAATAGACTTATGTTAAACAGTTTGACCCCACAATGGTAGATATTTCTAGAGCAGAAAAATTTACCTCTAGATAAATGATACTGAGATGCTGTATACTTCTGGAACTGCTTCTCATTTTTTGACTGTTAGTAATTAATTCTTTTCCTGGGGTAAATAATTGAGTTTTTATGTTTTGACTTAAAGAATAGCACAGAAAATAAGTCATAGGTCATGTCTGTATGGTTCTTTCATGCCTAGACAGTTCTTTCCATGAGCTAAGCAACAAGAGACAAGACATCTTTATTTTTTAGGAAGAATTTTTCAGTTCTCCTATTGAAAAGCTTGAGAAAGGTTAAATTTTGTCAGTTATTTGCCTTCTGGGGGAATAAAAATGACCTTGTAAAAACAGGAGTTCATGGATATTACATTTTCTAGGTATAGGACACTGAACTCTTCTCACAAAATTATTACCTATTACAGTGGGTTTTCCTTAACTCTGATTAGTCATCTCTTTTTAATAGTGAGATTAGTTTAGCGCTGATGTTGAACTGACTATGGCAGTGCTGAACAGCAATTGATGACAGCGTGATCTGAAACAAGAGACATAACACTCTCTGATTGCAGAAGGTATCATTCAGAAGTTATTATTGTACAAGTGGACTGGAAGAGTGAGCTGGTATTAGCTAATTAATTGAAGGGCATAATTGGTATTCTGTCTGAAGAGCCATTTATGACTCAGGACTTTATCACTGATGGCCAAATCCTTTGTTTTCCTCTAGGGTTTTTTTTGTTTTGTTTTCTTCATGACATCCATTATCATTAATGTATAAATCTCTATAATGTCATCTCTTGTCTCTTTTTTAAACTAAATAACCCACTGATGTATATGAGTAGCTCAAACTGTCTCTTCCAATGTGCATTAACGTGCATTTGCTTACACAGTATTTCATCTGCCAGGGTCCTTTCCAGCTTCCTGGTATTGTTAGGTCCTCCTCAGGTTCCCAATAATTTCCTGTCACCTAAATTTTTTGGTAAAACCATCACCAACCTTCACGTCCTTTTTTGCAGCCTGCAAATAAATCTATTAAATATGAGCATAATAGCATCAAGCACAGTTTTACTGTTTTTTTTTCTCTCAGACAAATCTCTAAAGCATGACAGAATTTGGCCTTTCAGTCTGTCTGCTCCATTTGCTTAATAGCCTCCTATGAGCTCTGTGTCATTGTTGAAGATCTTTTGTTATATGCGTCATCATACTGAAAATGCTAGTATAAACAGCAGTTAAACAAAACTATAACAACTAACCAAAACTTCTTATTTGTAGCAGGGTACTGGCTCTCCAACTGCAGCTCATAAAGGACTACCAAAAGGGTCTCAGAAGAACTGTCTGTGGAAGCAGTCCTGGGGTTTCTCTCGTTTCATCTTGAAAAATATAATTAAGGGAAGACAAAATGGATACTAAATGCTTCTCTAATACTAGCCAGAAAACTAAACAATTCCCAAAGATTCTACCCTAATATTGCACAATTCCAGCCTGGGAAGATGTCAGTCCACAGAGCTGCTAATGCAAAGGCAGACTGCCTATAAGACCAGCTATGCAGTCTTGAGTATGAATGATTTAAAATTCCTTGGAATAGGTTTTGCAAGTGATCACTGGAAACTACGATATTACTCTTTTCCTGAGGCGTTTCCTGAACTTGATTTTCAAATAGATTTTAATTTTAAGGAAGGGCAAAGAGTACTCATTCAAACAGGGAAGCTGCAGTCAGGACAGGATTAGGTTCAATCTCTAATTCTAGAACTGTGTGATTTTTCTTTTCAGTTCACTGTAAAAGATATATTATGTAACAGAATGAAGTAAGAGTCATGTCAAAACTAAGAGAGGAACAAGTGTGATTTGATTTATTTGTCTTCATTTTAGCAACAAAAATCTTTATTTTCTTGATAAGTCGTTACCAATAGAAGACACATTCAGTCTTACATTTCATGAGTATGCTGGATATACACATGATGATGTATTTATTTTTATTTCCTAAGGCAACATTTTTCCTCTTGGTATAGTTTTTAATTATGTTCTGTAAAACAACTTTGATCACTACTATTTGTACAAGCAGCAGAAGCCTTCATGCTTTTCTGCATATTTTAGCTGAGTGTTATTTCTAGCCTCAATTTAATAAAACTATAAATACGAAAATTTTCTTGCTGAAGCCATTTTCTTCACTTGCCTGCAGGTTTTACTGAGGTAGATTCTAGAAGAACGGGAAGAAACCCTGCTTATCTGTACACCTAGCTGATCCTAGTTTTTGACTACAATGTGTCAAACTTTGAAGTGAAAAGATGATGGATACATGAAAAAGTGCATTTTTTAAAAATGTACACACCTAAAAATGTCCAGTAATCTTAAGCAGCATTCCACTTGTACATGCACACCATCTATGTGTGTGCTTTAAAGAGATGTGCCACTACACCTATATTTGTTTAAAATTCAAGCCAGACTCCTCAGCTGAGCAGCATGATTAAAAATATACTGTCCAAACAATAGAAAGTCAAAATCCATATATCCATTCTTTTTATCTCCCCAAGTATCAGGGTGTCACTCAACACTGGAAATACACACACAAAAGAAAAAGCAAATGGTTTCCCACCAGCCATAATCAGTTTGTGTTAAGAGCCTATTTAAACAGAAAAAGTTAATTTTACATTATATTAGTTCCTCACTCAGAAATTGGAAAGTTAACTGTCCTTACTCTGTTGCTTTTCTATGGCTGACAAAGTATGGCTCAAATGAAAGCATTCAGATAGTGCTGCAAGTGGTATTTCAACTATTATCTCCTGGCCTTTCTAGACTCAGTTTGACATCAAGGTTTTTTAAAGCTGGGTGAGCACACATGGAGTTCTCTTTGGAGCTTTAATAAAAAGAATGTGCAATACAATTGTTAGTGGGGGATCTTACGTGAAGAATCTCTAGATAACAAAAAAGAGCTATTTCATGAAAAAGATAACCCTCATGACTGAAAAAATTCTATTAAATGAAAGGAGCTTCATGCTAACAGTTTTACATTTGCTTCCTCTTGCTAAACAATCAAAAATGGTTCGTTGTGGAAATATCACAGTTAGAAATGTAGGAAGCAAAACGACAGTAAATAGCGGCTTAGAGAAAGTAATTGACATGTTCAATGCCATGAAGGAGGGACAGAAGCCATGATGGCATGACAAACTGATCATAAGGTGCTTAGATAAACAAACTGGATTTTCCGGCTAGTGAAACTGTTCAGTTACTAGGTTTGGATGGAATAAATAATTAATTTACTTATATCTGCCATACTGAACAAGCGTTTAAGAGTACTTGTTTGCTACTAATCTGTACCCTTATCTTACCACTTTAGCATCTGGCTCTCCACTTTAAGGATTTCTGCAACAGGGGAGATGTGGAAGAATGATATTCAGGGTTAAATCCAAAAAGCACACCTTCAGCAAGCTTTGGACTTGATTCCTGTTGTAATTCCTGTTAGTTGTGCCACACCTCCTAACACTGAAAAAAATTTTCGGCACAGTGATGAGTGCTCAGCGATCAGAAGTGGGAGCAGACCACCCCTGAAAGGGAATGATTTAGCCCAAGTCTGAGGTAATGCCATTGTCAAAATATTTCCCTTTCACGTGTCTGTGCTAGCAAAACTGTCTACTTTTTCTGTCAGGTAGTTAGATACTAACTCAAAATAAATCCTAAAGGAATGATACCTATCACAGATAATGAATACAAAAGATGAGCAAAGTTTCCGTTGAATCTCTGAGCTTTTTAGTCAACTTCTGTATAGAAAAGTTCTTTTTTGGTAAAAGAACTATTAACATGTTCCCTCTGTCCTTTAAATTACTGTCTCTCTCCTCTTATTGCAGTCCTTTAATAAAATGTATTTTTACTGCATCCTATTCCCTATATGTGTCTCCAGACTACTCATTTACCTTCGATGTGTAAGCTCATGTTGAAATTAGTAGGAATATCACTATTGATGAGGGATGTTACTGTTGATTTCTGTGAATGCTGAACTAGATCATGTTACCATAATGACTATTCAGAAGTACAGGAGAGGGAAAATTTTTTATTATATAAAATTTAAGAAAGTGAATTAAGAAAAGCATGATTGATATTCATCCTACTTCTGAATTTTTTTAACTTTGAATAATGTCGTAAGATTCTCTGGGTGCATGTAGGTGTGTGCCAGTTGTTTTCTATTGACCCTTAAATGCATGTTTAATTACGTTTACAGGACTTTGTGAGAATAGCTAGGGTATGCTTAGAATTCAAATCAGGCTCTTGAAGCAGACATATTTGCTCTCACAGCAAATGACTTTTCATTCCTGTCAGGAGCTTTCCTTTAATAAAAAGGAAGTCATTTTGAAATGAAAACATATTTTTGATCTTTGTGTATGTGCATGTAACATTCTCTATGTTGTAACACTGAGGAATCCAGTCAGATTAATATGTTTCATGCTAAGGTTGCTGATTAATTTTAGTTTTCACTTTTCTCTTCTCTGTTAATGAGATGCACACTTGCTCACAAAACTTTCTCTTTCCTTATGTCAAGAAAAATTGTATTTTTAAAAAATGGATTCATTGTGTCCTTTGAAAAATGACAGAACCTCATATTTTGCTGGGTTTGCTGCTTTTTTTTTTAACTGCTGTATTCTAGGCATTGCAAAAAAACCCTCTACTTGTCAGTTCAGTTTTCATAAAAAAAAGTTATAACTTTAGCCTTTCTTAAATTAAATACAAATGCTTTGGAAGGAGGCAGAACTGGGTCAGACATCTAGAATATAGTGTATGTTTTATACACCTTTGGGCAATTTTCAGATAGATACACCGAACACTTTGTTAGCCTATCCTATGGATGGCAAGAAGATACTAGTCATGTGGACTGCCAGTCTGGCAAGATTAACCCCAAATAATCTTTTTTCTTTCTTTTGGAAGTACACATTCTTGAAACAATAGACAACTGCCAAATCCTGTTGTTAACTGGTATTAACTGACATAGTTTACTACGCTTGAACTAATCCATTTTACACCGAGTAAGTATCTGATGTAAAGATTTTGTAGAGAGAGAATTTATTTTAACGCTTTAATGCCAACCAACACTTATATGTATTATGGGCAGTTTTTACAAAGCAAGTAGTAAATCAGAGGAAAATAAGTAGTTAAATAAAAGCATTGGAACAAATCCTTAGTACATGATATATTTATTTCATTATTTATATAGATAGTATCAAATATGGTAAAATGAAAAAACATTAGCAGAATCTTTCAACTTGTTCTCCTGTCAATGAACGCTAATATCCTACATTATTCTACTAATAAAGATTTAATTTGAGTTTAATTTTAAAAGATGGCATGGGACTAGTAAACAACATAATCATTGACAAGAGAAATTACATTTGGATATAGCAGATTATCATATTAAAATCAAAACTTGAGACTGAAAGACTCCTCATTTATTTAAGCTTACCTCTTCAGAGCCAGAGCCAAAAATCAGCAGGTCAAAAGGTATTGCAGCAACCATGTCAATTAGGAACCAGCCTTTGAAGTAGTGAATTGCTATTTTTGCTGGGTCACTTACCACTTCTTCATTCTGATTTACGTATGTTGTCCTGAAGTTTATTAGAATGTCAATGATAAACATAATATCCACAATTAAGTCTACCACATTCAGTGGGCTGCAGGAATATCCACACTCTCTTCTCTTCCGCTCTTCACTGTCATTCAGAAGGAAAGCAGCAGAGTAAGGGGTGAATATGGCGGTGTATATTACCAGCAACAAAATGAGCCAGTCCCAGACAGCTTTGAAAGGACTATAGTGCAATATAGTAAACTTGTTGATGCGAGGTGTCTGGAGTTTATATTCTGGTAGAACATCGGCTCCTAAGGATAGAACCTAGAATAGGAAATATAGCAATAATCAGGGCAGAATATCTATTGCTACTTTCAGTAAACTTAGCAAGTACCATGACAAAACTAAAAAGTACTGTAAAGTAGTTTGGAAGGTTAATCTTCAATTACTTGGTCCTAGGGCAGACTGAACTTTGGTGAAATCCATGATCTCTACCCGGCCCAATACATTTATTGGGAATTTTACACAGTAGGTTGATTCTTGTTCCCTCTACCAGCCCTTAAGTGGCATATCTAGGCTGTAAAATCTGCATACTTATACATGTCATCAAATTCCCTAATCCATCTCATGGTAACCTTGCCAGCCTAGGCAAAGGCCCTCTTGGTGATGCAGTGGTTTTCTCACAGAGATCTGGGGTAAGAGAGGAAAGCAAGCCTATTATCAGTGACTTAAATTCACTACACAAGGGTCTACATCCACTAGAAAATGTTTAAGGCAATGAGAAATCAAAAAGTTAGAGAAAGATCTGTGAATGTCCTTGACAGCTATCCCCGCATGGAGTTTTGCAGTGTGGAAAACTTTCCTGCATGGACAAATTTCATTCAAGCTATAGTTATCGTACAGCTAAAGGTGTGACAAAGAAGGGTATTACAGAAATATTTCAGCAGTATTGCATTTTGCTGGAGTTTCACTTCAGCTTTTGTCAATGCCTAAAGCTTGTTATCATTCCTTTACAAGTGTGGATTCGTTATCTGTTGGCGCTCTCTAAGCTGGATTTCAATTTCACTTGGAACAGTCTATGTTTGTATGTACTGCATGATTTGCCAGCTCTAGAAGTTGAAATGTTTGCTTTGTTGCAAAGAACAAGCATAGTGCAGGCACCAGATAAAACAAACTTCTTTTGGCTGCTCTTCCAGTCTGGCTGAACTCTGACATGAAGGAAAAAACCTTTAAAGATAAGAAGGTAAATTAAGTTTTTGTCTCTATTCAATGCTTGGCCTGGTTATTGAGACCGTCAGCAATGATGCTAATTATTGCCATCTGTGCTGGAAGCGCTCTTCAAATCCTAGAGGATTCAGATCACCATTTCACACAAACCAATGAACAAACGTTAGATGGTGACAACCTTCAATTACTACCCATTTGGGCAAGTGACATAGTCAAGAAAGCTTATACCCATTTTCCACCAGTTACTTCTCCTTATTCTTTCTCCTCCTCCTCATTAAGAACAGTGCTGTTTAGAAAATCAGACCTTTCAAAAAAAATTAAAATGAATAATTATACTGAAATGAGATTATGACTGGAAGGAGAAATACCTTGTCAGCAACACTGTCTGGTTTTATTTGCCTGTTATTTAGCAGTAAGTAGTTTGGGATTTGGGATTTCACCTTGTTCAAGATGGAGCAATTCCATGCTCTTCAACATAATCTTTTAAGATTATAAGGGTCAGCACACTCCTTTCTGTTTAACTTTCCAACACTAAGTGTTGTATAAACCTTAGATCCTCTCCTTAGTAATCTAAGTGGCACTACTTATTCAATGAAGATCTGCTCTGAAAATATTGTGAGAACACCAGGGTTAATAACCCCTCTTCTCCTTTGAGCAACGAAGTAAGGAACGATTAAGCCATCCAAAAGATTATATGGTACCTTCAAGCAGCCATTAAACACCATGCTGAAGTGATGGTAGAGGCTGTTCATGTATTTTTTATATTGTTACTAGGACTTGCACTTAAGTAATGGGGCTAGCTATATTTACATGCATTAAAGACACCAGCAGACAGCAAGCTGAAGCAGAGGCATTGCTTCATCTCTGAAGTAGGCTTAATACTTTCAGACCCCCACCAAGAATATTTTCCTGCTATTTGAGAGCCGTGTGAGTATGTGTGGTAAGGGAACCACTATCTGTAAAATTTATATCAGAGTTCTGCTGCATCTTCAGACAATGGAGGAAATGATTAGACAACAACAATAAAGCTTACTTTCTTACGTTTCTTGCAGTTGCTTGAAAATTTCAGCCAATGTGCTTTGCTTCAGAGCAACTTATAATATAAATTGGACTTACTCCCCTGAAATCTGGCTCTTTTTCTCATTTCAGTTACATTTATTTCTGGGTTTATTTAGACTGACGTAGGTAAAACTGAAGAGTACAGAAAAAAAAATCAGGCAAAATGAGGGAACAACAGTAAAAAAGTGACCACAGCAGAAATGGATCCAGCTTTTTCATACTAGTTTCTTAGACACACACCATACGAGAGGTTGACTGATGGTTGTTTTGTATTCATAATACAATATAGAACTTTAAATTCTACATTGCTTATTCCCATGCAATTAGAAATAAATTCAAGTACTCATTATAGGACGATTTTTGTTTGCTGGCTCAAGAGAAAGAAGCTGGAACTTCGTTTCTCAAATAAAACATCACAGTTGTGTGTACTTAAAAAAGAGAAAACACACATTATTGCTTTTCAGTGGAGACTGACTGAATATGAGATTAGTTTATCTTTTTGCTGTTATGTGACATCATTGCAAGGCTCAGGTACTGGTGTCGGTCAGTCTGTATTTGTCTTTGGCTGGATGGAAGACTTCAGTGTCCTTAGCAATCTACTCAAAAACCCTCACTGTTTCTACTTACTTAAAACAGATGTTTAAAAATTCATTGTTAACAAAAAGACATTTTATTACCTTTTCTCTTTTGAACAGTGAAACTTTTCTCACAGTTTGGATTGTGAAAGAAGAGGCTCAGGGAATGAAAAGTTTTTAAGAGTAATGTTCTGCATTGGGAGACTTGGCATGATATCCAGCCTAAATATTGCAGTGTTTAAAAGGTCTCTATGAACCTCGGGACAGCACATAATGGGAAAGCCAAGTTTCCTGACATCTTACTAAAGTGAACACGATATTAGGTGGCAAAAGCCATACTGGCTGTAATGAGTTTTCTTTTAAAAAAATCTAGTGATATTCAACATTGATGAAATGCCATTTCATTCCGGTTCTGCTGGTAAAAGCAGGAATGCAATTATAACTGGTGTGTTTCACCAGCAGTATTAGATGATGAGATTTATTCTATTTGCAATGACAAACTTCCAAAGTTGAATAAACTGTATTATATTTTGCCTTTGAGTAAAGAACCTTGATTGAACAGCCATCTTTTCCTGTGTCTTCCTGTTTATCTCATTCACTGTTAAACCAGTGCTGCTGCAAGTTAGATGACTCTTCATTCAAATAGACTTATGATTCTGAGAATCTTGCTTCAAGCATTTCACACAGATAGTTATGGTGAATGTTTTTCCCCCACTCTGGGTTTATGTGTTCACTTCTTAAAATCACAAGTCTAAGAGGGCACTTACTAAAGAAGAGTTGTGATGTGGGGACATATATTTCAGGTATGCAGGAAACACGGAGTTAGGTCAGAATAACTGTCATAAATTCACACAGTTTTAGACAGGTTTATATTTATGAAGTTTCTGGTGGATTTTAGTTTCTCCAAGATAACACAGTGGATCCACTAGAATTTAAAAAAGTATTTAAGAAGAATGGATCTTTGTTAATGGCCACTGTTCTCTTAAGCAGAAGGAAAAAGGAAGTGGATGTACCAGAGGTACTATCAGGTGAAAGTTAATTTAAAAAACAGGTCCAGACAGCTTTTATCATTTTAAATAGGGCTTCGTAGCTGGTGGTGTTATCTCTTTTTGACAATTCTGACATTTTTCCTCCCAAGAAAACCTGTCTGATACTGGGAAACATTTTTGCCTGCGTTCAAAAGGCCCAGTTTTGAATAAGGTCTGTAGGTGAAGTGCTGCGGGGCCAAGCCAGGTTGTTGTGTGGTGTAACACACAAGCCAGAGGCTTCGATGGATAACTGGTTTGTGTATGGGACTCATTTTTATAGGCTCTGCAGCCTATACTGTTTCTCTGCAAAGGAACAGTGAGACTTGTGAAGAATAAAACTCTTTGTGTGTAATTTCCTTTATGAAAGAGATTATCACTAAACAAGTGATAAATCACTAGACAAGATATTGGATCATCTGGGAATTATACTCCAAGCTCTCCCTTTGAATTTCTGAGTGATCTTAGGCAAGCTGACATTTAAACTCTCTGACTATTTTTTAACATCAGTTTGCACAAATATTTGTCTTCTTCTCCTTTTAATTTTGAAATTATAACTTAATAGGCACATTTTCCAGTTTGCTTTCTATTTTCTGTATGAAAATACTTTATCTATTATCTGTTACCTATTATGCAAGCTGTACAGTTTCAAGAGACTCTGAGACCCGTATTTCGGTGTAGCACATGTATATGCATAAGAGAGAATTTTGTACTGAGATATTTCCTGTCTAAATCTATGACAGAATGCAAATGCATACAGCAAAAAACAAAGAACTAGAAATGAAGAAGTGTAATAGTGAATCAATAAATCATAACAAATGATAAATGATAAACAATCAGTTATGAATACCACCAGGAATTGTTAAAGAAATATTTCTGTCAAATCACGGAATAAGATATGCAATAGGGTTTCCTAGCTATTCTATCACTGCATAAGAGGAAGTGTGGGGTAAGGTTATTACACATTGGATCATGACTTTTCAGGTAACCACACAGCTATTGAATACACACACGTGAAGAACAACCAGAAGCATGCCTGATTCTTCCAAGGAGCACTGGGCTCACCCTATGTGCATATTGTGACTGCATGGGCCAGATGCTATATGCAACATATTCAGAAAACATTGGACCTATTGCATTTTTGCTAAGAAGTCATAATATCATTGTGTGGATATTTCCAAAAAGATAGGACACGCATGATTAACGTAAACTCACACAAACACTGCATAGCACACTCACAATCTAGTTAGGAGCTTTCACCACAGACAGAACTACTACACATCTGGAAAATCTGAACAAAGAGGACAGTGTTTCCAGGTGGCAAAATACGAGATGCACAGGGGAAAAAAAAGTGTCTCATATGAACTGTATATTGAAAATTTTGCAGTTCTATTCAGTACTAAATAGTCACTTATCTATTCAATACTAAATAGTCACTTAGTTTGTCATAGTTTGTTGCTTTTGCCATAGACAAAATAAACCTCATACTCACAAGATTAGTTCTCAAATAGCACCTTTCTTTTTAAGAGAATTTAAGAAACAACTGATAAAGCTCAGAGAGCTAATGTTGTATTAGAAGCATTTTTATTGCATCGTATGTACTACTGGAAAGTCAAGAACCCAATAATGATCCTACTAGGTCGAGATTCATTTAGCTCTGTTTCCTGTCCTATACCATGTTTGAATTATATTGTCCCTGAGCTGTTTAAAGCAAGCTCTCTCCACTTTCATCTGGACTGTCATCTTCTCCTGATACCTCTCCCAACTCTCTCTCTTACTGGCCTACTGTCTTCTTCCCTCTCTCTTTGTGAGAGAGATGAAAGAAAGAAAAGGGTTTGAGATATAACTAGAAATGAGGTGCACCTGCAGTTATAGTCATTGTACACTGTAGAGGATACAAATATTGCTGGGGCTGCAATACTGGCTTGAAACTGTTGGTAAAAGGACAAAAAATAATCATTGACTAGTATATTCTCTAATTCTCTGCCTAGTAGCATCCATCTCCATTGGATATTTGGCCTGAGTTACTTTCCTCCTTCAGCAATGGTTGCTACTCACAGTGTCTGTAAATATACTCCCAAATTACTTGAGGATTTTTAAATAAAACAGCATTTAAAAGCATGCTAGCAGTCCACAAATCCAAATATAATGTTAAAGTGGTCTGTTTCTAGGAAACGCTATATGAAATGAAAAATATTATTTTGTCAATATCTTACTGGACTCAGTCCAATGCTAGAAACAAAGCCCTGACAGCTGAATGGATGATAATTTCTGCATCTTTAAGGCAGGGAAGCTATACTGAATATTGAAACATGTCAGCTCTTTGTATCTGATGGACTCAAATATCTTTATTAGGTTTTGATCTTGAGGAAACTGCAAAATTTCTTGCTATAAAACTGTAGTCAAAAGCCAACATATAAAATTTACACAGAAATGTAAACAAGATGATAAGAGAATGAAGACGGTTTTATTATAGCCACTATTTTAGCTAGTCAAAAACAAGGGAAGAAATTTTGGAAGAACTGTTGAATTTTCAGATCTTTTAATCCAAACATTTCAAGTTGAATCAAAAAGCCAAAATCATCCATATTCCTTATATGAGTGTAAGCAAGAGAAGGTGACTACACAAATGAAATAGAAAGTGTATTCTGTTTTCTTAAAGAACTAAAGCAAGAGATGACATAAGAATATTCATACTTTTATCAGTTTTATAGAAGGCTCTCAGATTATTAGGATAGGTTAATCTCAATGGCTTCTAAGCAATTCCACAAAAATGAAATGCTATTTGGATTAAATCATGTTTTCAGCAGCATTTTCTCCTCCATCCAAGCCCATTGTCTGGACTAGGAAATCAAGGAAAGTGGTCTCTCCTAAATTAAAGTTAAGCAAAATTACCATTCTTGTTTGCTCTCAGATGCAGTTCATGGTGCAGAACGAACATTCATTACTTTTGCAACTGCTGTCCAAAACCTAGATCTCCTCCTTTTAATATGTAGTTTTGAGCCCATTTTAAGATCTTTGTTAATAAGGCCAACAGCAGTACTGAGCAGGAGTAAAACAGGAAAGCAAAGAAACAAGAAAAAATCTTGATACAAATACAGAACCTAAAGCCATTTTACTGCAATAATCAACCCCTTTTGTCATGACTGTAGACCTCAAATTCCAAGTGCTGCTACAGTTCAAAAATGAAGCAATATTACTTTAGCTCTAAAAGAGAGTATGATTTTGCATTGGAGATGTTATTAGATGTGTGATCTTTTAGTTGTGAGGAACTCTCTTCTCTTGATGTAACCTCTTCTGGCTCTCATTTCTCCTGTGTATTGGTCTACTGAAGCTACCAAGCTATATCTAGCAAAGACATCTCTTTTTTCTTCTATATTCATAATATTACCATGAGATCCCTACAGACTGGACCTTTTAAAGAGATGTCAGAGTCTAAAAAGAACTAAAAATAAATATTATGCAAGCATTACTGAACAAATGAAAATTAAATCAACACTTGCTCCCTGATGGGAGGCATTACCTAATTCTCCAGAGGATTATTATGGCCTTTCCTATTTCAGTCATCTTGATGATTGTCTTCCTTGATGCTAACATGAACAACTCATAAAATTACACCAGTACTGAAAGAAAGCTGAAGTGCTTTTGATTTAGTGATCCCTCGAAATTCAGCATTATTAAACCACTTTCACATACTAGCATTAAAATACATTTTTATTTGTTTTTCAAAGGATAGCCATTAAAGAACATCTTCTTAATCAAAAAATGCTGATTTTGGGGAACGTTAATGCTTGTCTTCCAGTTTAATCTCCTGTCTGTATTAATGCTTTAAAATTAGGTAGTATCATACTTTGCATATAACACTTATATTTACCTTCCTCTATCAGACAGCTTGCAGTATATCTGTGATGTATTATAACGTAGTATTTTAAGGGCCTTCATATTTTTAAAGTTAAGCTTTTGGTGAGTTAAATCTGCTGCTGTGTAAAAATATGCCTTGTCCTTGCCTGTCCTATATGTCTCCCATTTGGGACTTCAGATACAGGGGGATATAAACCCTTCTCATTTAAACAATGAGCTCAATATTTCATTGTTTGCAGGGTCAGAAATAGCACAATAGTTTTTTTTTTCTTTTTTTGAACTATACCCTCGTATTCACCAAGTGTAATTTTAGGTGGGCATTGAAACCACACTTTTGTTACTAATGGCTGAACTTGAAAAAGTGAAAGCTTATCTGAGTGTATTTGAATTATTTTTGTTCCAGAAGTCAAGCTGTTTGAAAATGCCACTAAATAAAGCTTTTTTGAGTTAGCCAAGGACAAGCTTTTTGTGGCATTCTCAGGCTTAAACCAGGAAATGCTGGAACCAAGAAATGCTGAAAAGGTTTTTGGATTTTCAATAAATTAATACTCTGGAAAAGCTGAAATTACAGAGGTAATGAGGTAATGTTAATTATAAAGAAGATTAAAGATGTGAATTATAAAGAAGAAAAAAATGGGTTAGTTTGGAGTGATATGTGTAATCTATCTGATCTGGGGTTAACTCATTCTTATAATTAATATCTAAGCAATTTCAGTGAAATTGAAAGTTAGTACTGTTTGGCATTGTTAAAATTTAAGAAAAGCAAAACTTAAGTTCTGATCCCAGCAGTATGGCTCATCTGCATACAGTGATTGCAGATGGGTTGATGCCTTGAACTTAGAGCAGCTGTACTGAATGATTATTGGATTTCCGTAAGAAAATTTCCAATGGGTGGCAAAGAACCACCTGGGCATTGCTGGTGTTTGCACTGTATATATGCACTGATATCCATGAACACTGACATCTCTAGGAATGTAATATTAGATCAAAGAACTCAACCAAAAAGGTACTGCAGTACAAAGCAGGCAAAGAGGCCAACCTTATTTTCAAAGTAATTGGACCTTCCATGTGAAAGATTTACACAGGTTCCTCAAGAGATGTGGTTTAATTAGCCTCCATTTGACAGGGTAACATCCCTCCTCTGTGATGATGAGAACTTCCAAATCCACTGGGATTTGGGAGCAATGGGACTTTCTGGGAGTGCTGAGTGCCTTGTAGGATTGAGCCATAAAGTGGTCCACTATCAAGATACTACCAAAAAATTAGATAAATCTATTCAGATATTTAAATATGTAGTAACAGAATATCATCAGATCATCAAGGAAATTTATGTGTACCATGACATTAAACCATTATAACAGGATTTGTTCAATAAAATTGTGAAGGTTTCATGGAATTAATATTTTTGTGGACAGTACTGTCAAACAAAATTGCTTCACCAAACTTGAATACATGTAATAATTTAGAAAACTCTTTATCTCAAACTTATCATTAGTCTCTCATGAAGACAGAGACTAAAAGAGAGGAAGTATTTTTATAGTTCATTTTCCATCCATTATTTTTCATGAAAAAATTAGAAAATTGATCTCACAGATAGTAAACCTCAGGAGTCTTTTCCTGCCAGTCAGTATGTAATTACTTTCATATTAGTGGGTAATGCTTCATCAGAGCAATACTTAAAAGCCTATAAGTTTACTGAGTGTGCTTTACTGAACCTTAAATCTTAAGATAGTTATTTGCAGGTTATCAAAGAAGCAAATATTAAAAACCAACTTTTTTTAGAAAATGTTAATGCCAGAATATGTATTAAAAATTGTGTAACTCTCTTCTTTATGAATTCACCAAGAGGTGTCATTCCAGAAGAGAGTAAAATGCTACCTTTCAGATTGGTAGAGAGTTTGTTATTCGTTGCTCTTCTAGCAACACAACCACTAAGCTGTTTACAAGCATTTATATGTCTGACAGCAAAACATCAGGGGTCACGTTTGTAATATGGCCTTAAATTATTGCTGTAATTTTTAGTCACCCAAAAGATATTTTCAATTATTAGTTCATGGCACGTCAATAAAACAAAAGTTGATTTTGTGCTTGTTGGTGTTATCTTGTCTTCCTCATAACATTTATAAAAAATGTATATTTCCTTATTATCCATTTAGATTGGTTTGCTAGCTGCCAAACATTTTGATGCAGTTCAAAAGGAGCATAAAAACTGTAAAAGGATGTATGAAGTGCATGGAGTAAAGATGAAGCAGCTACGGCATATGATTACAATACTTACTGGTGTTTAGGAAAAAGGGAGAAAAGATCCTTATGCATACAGTTATACTTAAATTTAATCTTCTGTTTCATGGTAAATAATTTTTCCATAAACAAAAGAATAAACAAATGTTGGTTTCTAGAAAAATTGCCTTGTAATTAGACTCCCTAGAGTCTAAAAAGGTGTGAACTTCAATTGAAACTACTCTGGTAATTGGGGAAAAGCTTCATTCGGAAATGTCTGTGTCTCCTGTCTCTCAGTGTTTATGTCCTATCAGCATATGACCACCTGGTTCACTTAAAGGAGACATTTAGTCTCAGTCTTCTGCCCAGGTTCCTGTTTTCACAATATTTGCAGGAATGTTTCCTGTATTACCTAACCTTTTATCAAATTTGTTCGATACCATTTCAACCAAGGCATTTGGCAAGGTAAGATGGAACAGATTACATACATATGCACGTACAACAACGATTAAAAAATAACATTTAATTAGCAAATAAATGCATAATCCTGATTTCTAGAGCAACACATTCAATTCATGTTGGTTATGCAGAGAAAATGGGAATACTTGTGATAGGGAGCAGACAATGATGAACTGAGCAGGGGAATTTGCCTTTCCTCAGTCAGTAGCTGGATCTTGCATTAGACATTTTTTTGTTTTTCTGATCTAAAACACATACTTTGGCTTTGGGGAAACAAAGCAAGACATGGTAGGACTCTTACAATGATTCTCCACTAGCATAGGATCTCTGCTACCCTAACAATAGGGTTGTGTTAGCATGGCACCAGTGAGCAAAAAATAACTCCTTGAGAAGTTCTCTCTCATCTCTGATATGCTAAATGAAGCTCATATTCAGGAGAGAATAAGACTTTTTATTTATGGATTTAATCAAGGATATATGGGAATCTTTTTGGTACTAGAGTTGATCACATGTATGATTGCAGGCATCAAAAGTTGAAACCAAGATAGATGCCTCACTGTAAGCTCTACTTTTCCAAATGTTATCTGTTTTCTAGCTATATAGACTGTATCACACTGTTTAAACTGCAGAATGGGCCATTAACCATTGCAGTTTCCTTAGCTTACTTGGTATTGTAGAAGAAGAGGGAAAAAAAGTATAACATACCTGAAAATTACAGTCTTATACAAAGCTTATTTTTCAAGCATTGCTTGAAAACTTGGAATGAGGCTGTAGTCAGCATGCTACCCTAACAAAATTCATCAAAATAAATTAGCTGGTTTATAATGAGTTCTAGAGGATGACCATAAGCCCCAGGCACCGATTTCTTGCTCACTTCCAAATCCAGCAGCTAACATCATTAAGGACTATGCTGCAGCAAAAGGTGTAACTCTCCTTAGATTACAATGTTCCACTGTCACTGCACCTACAGACCAGTGAAACCGAATTTCTCTGAATATAATGAAGTGGTACGGATACAGATATGAGAGTATACCATACCCTAGTTCTTTTATTTCAAAAGACAGCAAGTTTCTTCATTATTAATCGAATCCATTTAGAAAGCTGAACATATTCAAAGAGGATGGATAATTAGATTAAAACAAAATGCAAAGCTATGATATGAACAACTTTACTTACTGTTTAATAACTATTCCTCATTTATTACTAGTAGCATTCTGAACAGGCTATGCCTGGAGTTGAACATATCTGCTTGTATAGACATATGTGCAAGTTCCTAATACATTAAATTAAAAAAGTAGTTACTACAATTTTCATATTTAAAAAGATGCTGCCATAGTGTAAAATTGGCAATTCTTTGAATTATACTTGGAAATACACCTGAAATACCTTAAAGATATTTCCATTATGTGTCACAGTGAATGATTTATTGAGCTATCAAAGAAAAAATCTTATCTAAATCTAATACAAGACTATCCTGATATCAGGACAAAGAAACTCTGAGAGTTCTCTATGTACTTACTATTAATATCAACTGAATATTCATGTAATTTATGTACTTTATTTCAGATGGATTTGTATTTTACAGTATAATTCTACACACAGAAATGCAGATGGCCTGAACTAGCTACCTTTAGTAAATATTTTCTAGAGATTTTTATTGTATCCTGCTCATTAGTTTTATGCTCGGCATCACCTATACCATCCATAAAGCTCAATAAATGCTTTGTAACTATGTGTTAGAACATTAATTAGCATACTATTTCATGAACATAATATCTGGGATTCAATGACCCTTTGATTTTTGATTCATATAGCTGGTTCCTGATTTTTCCCCTGCTGTGCTCCTATTGATATTTCAACATAATTTTAAAGAATGTTCTCCCTCCTCCCTCCCTTCTTTTGAAAAACATTGTCTCTGAACTGGAATTCTGGGTCCCCACGCTATTGATCCTGCTACCAGTTATAAGCTGAAAGCATTATCCAAGTTCTGACACATTACTGATAATAGATGAGAAGAATGACCTCATTTGGCGTATTAATTTTGAGGGCATTCAGAATGCATCAAATAACATACTGTGCTGACTGGGTTTAACGGTCTCTGCTTTTTCTTACTGCTTCAGATCCTATGAAAAAAGAAAACCTAAACTCTAACAAACCCCAACAGGAATTTTTTTTTTTAGCTGGCAACACCAGCAAACGCACACCCATTTCTCCCACCTCCTGCCCAAGCCAGAAGAAAAATAACATTGTTGCTGTTGCTCCTTTATATGCCTAAGACCACCTGGTTCCTACCTGGTAGTAGACGATAACTCTTAAAATTATCACCAGTTAATCTTCTTTCTATCTGCAAGTTGCTGGAACATTTTGCTTTCACATTTAGCTTCTTTATCAATTTTTCTCCCCAGAAGTATAAGGGAACTTAACCATTTCCTTTAAAAAGTTATCTTTTAAATTATCTACCAGTTTTTTGGTTTTTGTATTAGCTAGTATCACACTAACAGGGAAACTCAAGTGCTAAATATTGTCTGCCCAGGTTATGGTGTTTGGTGTCTAGATGCAACATCGGTGCTACAATGCTTACATTTGAGGTGCCTATTTAGCACTAGAATGGAGTTCAGAATCCAGACTTCATGGAAAGTGCACTGTGAAATTTTCTTTAAGGGTTAGGACACTTGCACAATGGGGCAGGGAATCCTGACCGTTAGTCCATGTTTTTTCATTTTTTTCTACAGATGTTCATTTATGTAAGATAAGTAACAGGCAAAATACTTTGGGACTACAACCTGGTACTTCCCCCTTCTGAGTGAGTACTCTAAACATTAGCCACACCACCAGCGTTCCTTCTGAGGTGCCAGCTCTTTCTGGTCCATGTGATCCACAGCTTTCTGTCCTCTTCTCTGCTCCTTTCTCCGTACCAGTTTCTATTGCTATCTATCGCTGGGTGACTTTCTCCTGGAAAATATAGGCTTATGCTGATCTAAACATGGAACCTGCTTCCTGAGCTAACATGGTAACTCCCTGACTCTGATCTAACTTTGAAGTCAGTGCTGTTCTGAGTAGGAGGTTGGGCTAGAAGACCTCTAGAGGTCCCTTCCAACCAACATTTTTGTATGGTTCTACAGTTATGTAAAAGGTGGACTGTGACTCCTTTGGTGGCTGGTCTAAGGCAGCTTTAACTGCATTATGTCAAAGGTGTTATTTCAGGCCACACACATGAAGTGGAGCAGAGGATTCTACCAACTCTCTGGATCTCAGTGGGACATAGGTAGGGGCTTGACTTCTTGCAGTTCATGTTGGGACAGTTCTGGTGGGTGCCAAAATTCTTGGGTTTGACTAACTCACCATATTCAGTAACTTCTAAGGTCAATCCACGATGAAGTGGGAGTTTTTGGGGTTTAGAGTTACCTAAATGCTGCCTACACTTTGTTTTTGATCACTTTCACTTACTTTGTAGGACAAAAATGCTTACATCCTCAACCTATTCATCAAATCAGTCATTTTCAAAACCATCTACAATGCAGTCTGAAAGGCTGTGTCTGCTTATTTGTCCCCTATATTAGCACCAAGACAAGAATGTTGCTTTGAGAAAGAATGCAATATTATAAAAATCACATAGTCCATTCCATGTTAGCATCACGGAACAACCCACTGAGCTGACGTCAGTAACAACAAAATAACCATACGAGAATTGATTACTTGAAATCATAATTCATAGAGGATACTAGATACTCAGCAAGACCAGACAATCCATTTATCAGAAGAGTAGATCTTGGGGGAAGGACATGGACTGATTAAAGATGCAACCAGGTTACATGCTTTGAAGCAGCTGGGTTTTCCAACTGCTCCATTTCCACCATATGTTGTGAAATTGTCTCAAAACATTGCAGCAGTTCAGAAGTCTTAGACCATTCAGCTGCCACAAGGAGAAGATGTGCTACTGGGAACAATCGCCTTCAGAGAATATTTTATCATTCACTGTTGCTCTGAATCTATAACTAGATCAGCCATTTTGTTACTTTATGCAATGGCAAATAATTCAAATGAAAATGCTATATTTTTCTGAAATCGATCAAAACCAGTGGGTCTTATTTTCTATTTCCATGCACTTTGTATAGATGCTTGCTCTAGTGCAAAGGAGCCTGCTCTCCAGGTTTGGTGGCATCTTTGCACAGGTGTAAATGACTACATTGAAACTGGGGTATTTTTATTATTTTTTTCCATCACCATTCTTCTTTTCACACACAGATGTCACACCCTCTAAATGATAATGTAATTACACACATTTGTACTATTTCTATAATGACATATATAGTAATTATGAAACCTCATTATATAATTACAACAGAAGACAAAGCTTTTTGCATAAGGTTGCTAAGTACGATTGTATACAAAGGGAAACTTCCTGTATAAACCATGTCAACTGATCATTGCAAATAGGAACAGCAAGTGATAGAAACAAGAACATTCTTGCACAAGCAGAAACAAATAAATTACCATTCCATACAGTAACTAGTGAAATGCTAGCTCTGCTTACCCCCAATTTCATCATTCTATGTATACCTTTCTGTGTAATTGGAAGACGTATCAAAATTGTTTTTTCCCTCAATTCAGGATTTTCTGGTTTATGTCAGCTCATGTTCCAAAATCAACAGCCTTGAAATGTCATTTGCATGTGAGTTATTGCAAGGTGTTGTAAATGGTGCAGTGTGTCAGCTGAATCAGAGTGCTGAAAATGTATAGCTCAATAATTTGATTTATTTTTAGGTCTTGTATTGCCCCTCTCTGTCCTAGATGATGCTAAACAGTCTTTTTTAGCCTGAAAACCTGAAGGTCAGTTTGAACTCATGATCATATAATGGTACTTTTTATATCAACAGCTGAGACTGGTCTTGGGGGATATTGTTACTTACTTCTTAATCTTTTGGGGCTGACAGAACAGAGTCTGCCCAGATTACAAAAACATGCCATGGAGCTACAAGGTCTATCACTTCATACATGGCCTGCTGTACACTCAGCATTTGACTTTCAGAAGCGCTGTGGGTGTTCAGCATGTCTGGAAAAGCAAATCATAAATCTTCCAATCAACCATGTATCCAGTTAGGGAACATATTATCATGTGATCAGCCATGTACATGTTAGGATATATATATTTCCTAAAGGTAGGGGGATGGTGGAACTGTTTTGAAAAGTATTATTTACTAAAGGTTTAAAGGTCATAGAGTTTTGCCCTCCTGTAACTCAGCTATTGTGACAGAACATAAACAATGGATGCATGCTGGGCCCTCTAACCACACGCCACCTTTGAATAGACAGATGAATTTCAGGATGACCAATAATCTCTAAGCATTAACGAGGGACCACAGACTAGTTTTGCTAAAGGAGCACAAGGGATGAGCAATTTACGTGTTTATTAACTGCGTCAGTCATTGTTTGGTATCAGTGTCAGTCTATGGGTATGAAGGAATTCTCTCTTTTCTTTGAACGTAACCATAGATACAGACTACTGTAATCTTCACTCAGCCCTTATTCTGTTCACAATAAATTTCACAGCTTTGTAGCTACACATTAGTGTGACCTGGACATGTAATAAAACAAGATTCAAAAAAATGACAAAATTGCTAACTGTTGTGCTGCTGCTACAGGCCATAATTTTAAGGCTAGTAGCCCCCTTTATAAATTCATCAAAAATGTTAAGGGACAGATGTCAAATTTTTGCCCTGCTGCTTTTTTCGATAAAAATCTACTTTTTGTTTCTCTGGGAAAACTTTCTAACAACCAGTATCAAGGCCCCATCTGAACCTGTCAGTGCAAAAAGTGCAGAAATTGAACTGCACCTCGAATAAATGGTTAAAAAGATGAATCATGGAAAAAAACCTGGAGACTCTTCTACGAGAGAGTCTAGTTTAGCACCTTCAGAAATTATAATGCAAAAGATTAAAAAAAAACCCTTATAGTAAAGCAGAACAGGAATGCAACTTTAATTCTAGGGACAAATATCTATGTTGGGATATGACAGTGCCAATTTTTCAGAAAGGGCTATCTGGCAAATTACTGGCTATTCAAACCAGCAAATATCAATGTTTTGCAGACAGAGGCATCCAACAAAAGCTGTGGTCAGGACATGCTTCTCTGTATTCCACGGGCAGATTCATTTATTTGTGTTACTTAAAAGATGCTGAATTTTTTTTTTGAATTTCCACTGCGAAATTCCATTTTTTCTGCCTGGATTTCAAAGTTCATGATTTTCACTTAAACTACCAATCACTGTTCCACCATCTTCTCTTCCTTCTGAAATTCTTTTCTATATCTTAATTTTCCTATCCACTCCTAATTTATTCCACTAAGATCTTGCTTGCTAAAACATCTCTCTCTGCTTTAAATGCTTTCTGAAAGTGTATCTTATCTTCTAAACAGATTGGCCATGGCTCCTGTATCTATGTGTAAATTCAGTCTGTAAACTCTGTGTGGTAAGATTTGCTTTCTATGCCACATATTTTAATTACAAAATACTGTTTGCTCTTCTCATGTCCCCAGTCCTGCTTTTCATTTGTTTACTACTTACTTAGTTTTTTTTTTTCTGTTGTACTAGTTTTCTTCCTTGTTTGTATTACATTGCAAGTCTCCTTTTACTGTTTTTGCCATCTTGCTGTCCTTTAAAAATAAGTTTGTATTTTATTTCACACAACTCATTCTGTTCTTCTTCTACCTTGTGGGGGTAGCTATGTGTCATCCTGTCCTTTTCTCACTGTCTTAACTACTCGAATATCTTCTCCAGCTTGTGGATATGATAGAAGTAACGCAATTGTTACCTCTGTCTTGCCTAGATATTTCTGGGAAGAACTCATTCTTATAGTCTGTGATGCTGATACTTGGTGTGCTATTACTGATTCATTGGAGAGAATCCACACTGTACCGATCCAACTCCGAGGATCAGTGATACTTTGGTGTGGTGCATACCAGAGTCCATGTCTCTAGATTTTGAGTTAGACACTAAGAGACGCCACAGTAGTGGAAATGTCAGGCTATAGAGCAGGAAGTAATTTCTCAGCAAAGCTGAGGAAAGGACAGATGCACAGTGGGGATCACAAAGAAAGGAAGGAACAGATGTTTGAATAGTGCCATATGTGACTGGAAGCGGCCTTCCATGTCATCAAGTGCTGCAATTCCAGAAAAGTACATCATGGTATCTATCTATTTACTACATTTCTCAGGGTCTGTCTAAAGGCATCTGAGATTCCTGACCTAACTGCCTTCACTGGAAGACTGTTTCAGAATGTCACTACTCTGATTAAAGGTAACCTTTAAATGTAGCATAGCCATTGTATACTCATTTGCTGTATCACTGATATTGTCCTGTAGCTTAAATAGGTCATATTCCCCTCTGTACATTTTTGATGCCTTCTCACCCAGACATATGTATCAGAGGACTGTGCCAGCATGAGCATATCCTAGTTATCTTCTGTGATGTTTCTGCCATTCTGTTTTCAATGCTGTGTTCAGACATTCCAAAAACACCTCTCCACTGCTTTAGAGCTTCTGTGGATACAGCATGGAAAGGGGCTTATGACAAGTTTTCCTAAAAGATTTAGCTTTTAAAGATGCAGACAGACATGTAGTGGAACCTTCAAAGTGCCAGCTCTCATAAAACATATTGCAGTCACTGGAAATTAGAAACATAAATGGGATAAAAACTTCTAGCCACTTCCATCTTCTAAATGTTTATTTCTAATCTAATTCACAAATAACTAGCTAACTAAACCTTTGACAGATGCATATAGGTGCAGTAGGTTTCAGCACTGACATCTATTTATGCCTACTAGGAATTTCTCCTTGTAGCTAATCCTACAGTTTAGGCTGCAGTGATAAGTGAAAACATTGGTAATTGAAAACAAAAGGGGATAAAGAAAACAGCTGTGGGTAATTCTTTCTCATTATGATGAATGATATATTATCAAAGTTTGCTATGTGGATTGTACTCTGTGTGTTGGTTTAGATAGTTCTAGAAAAAGACATGAACCAATGTCAAATTAAATTGGAAGTGTTTTATGAAGTGTAAAGATTTTACAGAGAATTTCAAATTTAATTTTAAATTTAGTTAGCAGCAATGTTCCTAGAAGGTTCAGCTGATCTGAACCACTTCTGTTGGGCCTTTCATAACATCTAAGTTGTCTGGGGAATAAATGTAGATTATTCTTTTTGCCCATAAACAATCATTAGTAGACAGGAACTGGGCACTTTGGCACTAATTGGCCCGTCAGAATTTTGGAAAACCAATCAAGCTTGACTTATGCTTACATAACTTATAAAAATCAGTCTTTTTAATATAACTTGACTTTTTGCCATATTATCTGTGGAAAGGATTTCCATGTATAACTACTCTGAATAATTTAAAGCATATCAAAATGGATCCAGAAGAGATTAAATCTTTCACAACTGACCAGGGAAGAAAGTACAATGGTTGCAGATTCAAGTTAGCTATCAAAGACAAAATATATGAAAGATAAAAATCCAATTACTTTTTAGGCACTAACTTGTCTCAAGATAGAACTGATACAACTTTTATCTCTATTTCTCTAGGAGGGTGTACAATACATTGTTTATATATCTGTCAAAAGGAGCAGGAGCATGGAAACTCTGGCATAGTAGCAGTGTTGAGAAGCAGCAATCTGGTCTACAGAAGGCAGGTCAGCAGTAAGTGAAAAGCTATTCTCAGCAAGATTTTTCTTATGGAATCTCTATCTGCATCCTAATACAAAGCATTTCTCACCTCCTTCAGTCTGTCAGTGGATAGACATTTAGGGGCTGACCCTCCGCTTACTGAGACTATAAAAGTTCTTTGGGACAAAGACTGCTATTTCTTAAAAAAAAAAAAAGCAGCATGTTGCATATTGGTAGCATGGGCTTGGTAACATCCATACGTCATTACAGCACAAATATGAGATTGATAATGAATTTAGCTGAAAACCTTTATTGCCTTCAGTGGGCACTAGATCTGGCTTAGGTTGAAGAAAGATGCTAATCCTCACCATTTTACTTGCTCCTCTAGCTGTTTGCTACCTGACCAGTGCTAGAGATAACTATTTACCTCATTCTATTGGCAAAAGGATTTGTGGAAGTGTTCCTTAAACGGCCTCAGGCAAAATCATCTTGCAGAGGTGTACTGACAGAATCTTTAACCACTTGCTGAATCATGAACAGGATGTCTGTCTACAGTCTTCAGCAATTTGCTTAAAACCTCTTAGGATCAGGCCTTTAAAAACTCAGTTGAAATTTAGGCATACAATCATATATATAAACTTTAAATCTTTTGCCTAACTGCTACAGCTACTCTGAAGACATACAACAGGATACATTATTCATACTTTAAAATTCCCAGTGTACTTGGAATCAAACTTTTATGTGTGTTCAGAATTATTCCAGGCTTGATGAAGCTGATGAGGTTTGACAAAGCTTGCTGCTTAGCTCACACTTAAAACTGATTTGGATCTTTCATTTACATCCTCAGAGGGCTCTATTCACTAGGCATATCAGAGGATGTTAGCAGGCCTGGGCTATTCATGCAATGTGAGCCTGTGAAATTAGCTTTTATAACACACAGTTGTATTTGGTTGTCCCAGGAACCCTTCCGGGAAGCATCTGAAGAAAAGCTGTATCCATCAATTGTCAACAGTTTATAGCTGATGTGTTCCTTAAAGCCATTAACTACCTTTGTAACATTATAATTCGTCTGATTTCTGAAGTAAGCAAGGAAAAAAGTCAAATATCCATCAGATTCTCTTCATTGCTTAAAAAATGAAAACTCACTGCTGCAAACCACTAGGTAGAAATGAGTGGCAGTATGCCTATAGCATCCTCTGTGTATCAGGCATCTAAGAAAGTGAAGTGACAAACTAAAATGCAGAAAACATTGAATAGCATACTACTTTATGATGAAGACCTTTGCACCTTTGAACTGTAACAACTGGACATTTTGTACTCTTCACTGTCTGTCTTTTTCTGTAGGTTGTTGATTTTTATTAACTCCAGAACAGCCATTCACAACACAATGAACTTCCATGTCAGATACTTACACATTCACAAGAATAGCTCTTGCTGTATTCTCACATTACACTTTCCTAAATATTCTTATGCATAAAATACATAGTGCGTATACGTAAACAGTATGTATACTGCTTACACACAGAGGAAATTGTGTGCATACTAGCCCTTATGCTTACAGACTGGTGAGGAGAAATGAGCATAAAAAACCTCCCTGTTTCTCCTACGTTCCCTGTGGGGATCATAAACTATCCCTTTCTCTGCATGGGCCAGTTAGCACACTGGGATGAGGAATCTCTGTTCTAGAAAGACTATGACTTAGAGAGCAAAATCTTTCCAGGCCTATATTGGGCTAATGCATTCTGCCACTCTGCACAAGAAGCAGAGGTAGAAATGGCACAATTCAACTGATTGTGTTTATATTTCAATTTGCTAGACTTTAAAAATATTGTACATGTTTCCCACTGGACAAGGGTAACTTATATTTCACCATCCAGATTTCAAGCACAAGCTTTACCGGTCTATAGTAGCTGTCTGTCAAAACGAGCCCTATTTTGAATTGTTTTCATTTTTGGTTTGTTTACGTGACTCATTCCCAACGATGACAGAAGCTATCATACATCCAGTCCAGAAGTATCCACTTCTCTTTTTGACAGCCCTTTGATGTACCCATAGGCGAAAGGAACCCACAGGAAAGTGCACTATGAAAAGACAAAGAACTGGAGCAGAAATTACAAGACGTAATTATTATGCCCATACCAGTGGCACAGTCACCTATCATTTGTTATCATATTGTGCCTTGCACTAATCAGCAATTCACAAAACTAAGAAAAGGAAAAAACAAATGAAATTTCATACACAATAAATAACATTTATGACTGACAGTAATCACTGAAGTTAATAGACTTATATTGGGCCAGCTTTTTTGTATTGCAAAGTACATTGCTAAAAAGTTTTAGTTGTTTAGTTCTCTTTGGAATATAATACATATTTTAGCAGAAGTCAACTAGTATCATCTAATATTGTTACCACCTCACGTACAACTGAACCGGAGGTAAAGTAAATAACAGCTCAAACCCTAATAATTCAAATTGTCTTGGAAATATCCAAATCATTCATGAAAAAGGTAGGAATCTATCATATACATTGATAAACAGGTTCATAAAACTAAAATGTAATTCAGATAATAGATACTACCTTACCTGGGTAACCTTCTCTGTTACATTGTGCGTTCGGTCTTTCACCTTAGGTGCAATAATTGTTTTCTCTGAAGAAGGAGGAGATGAAGATTTTTTTTCACTTTTGATATCAGAAAAGTTCAGGGTGAGTTGAGGAATTTTGTTGATTGTACTGTATTTGTTGAGATTTGAATCCGATGTGGATCCCAACAGACTTGACTTGATATGATTAAAAGGCCCTAAAAAATCAGAATGCATATTTAGTATTTGACAAATACAGAGAAATAAGTTATCATTACTGTTTAAGTGAGATATGTTAGAAATGTACTTAAAATTATTTTTAACTATATTACTTGTTAATAGTAAAAATTGTCTATATTTTAAAAATAATTCTACTGCTAATGAATATCAAATTTACTATTGGATGTAAATACAAAATTTCCTCTACATAAAACCTACAACATTGTTTATAAAGTCACAGGATTGCAAAGTACATGATGCATCCATCCTTAATTGCTTTCACATACCCATGCATGCTCCATCACAATTTTGGATGGGTAGAAATACTATACTCTCATTCTGTTTATAAATGCAGAAGTAGGACAGAATATTATATTAGAATGTCTGGACTGTCCTATTGTAGAGGGAAGGCTCTATTATCGTATCTATAATGTTGCTTATGTTTATAGGATACCTAATTCAAAAAATGGCTTTTGGTAAATTCAAAAATGGAGTAAAGTTAATTTCATAATTATCCTCCATATTTAACTCCATATTTAATCAATGTAAATATTAACCTGTGTTAAACATTCTCCCAAAAGGCAAGCACATTTAATTTTAATTTTGAAGTATCACAAATTCACAAAATGTGTTGCGTTAATTGTCATTATCAACAAAATACTGAAAACAATAGGAACACTTGAATGTAGAATATCAGTGGAATATTTAATATACACGTAAGCAAGTTGTAATACTTTAATGAGCCATGATAGATAAACAATACAGACTTCATATACTTCATGAAGTGCATATCAGTTATAAATTATTCTTTTCAATATTGTCCAGAGTTATTTGTACTGTCATTATAAAGTTGTCCCAGAAGCCCCCCTCCCCCCCCCCCAAATTCATAGTAAGGAATAGTTGCTTTTGAGAATAATATTGTAAAAGAGACCTGTAAAGGTGTTTAGACTGCAAGACCTAAATCCAGTAACAGATTTAGGACAAATTCCTGATCTAGCGGTCGGTAACATTCTGTCTAAAGTGTGTGATCTAGTGGTATTTCTCAGATCCACATGAGAACTTTGGTGCATCCTAATTCCCTAATTGCACTAATTATGGGGCAAGTATGTGATGTTTTTCCTCTACCCTGTATTTTTTTTTTCCTCGGAGGGAAAAAAGAATTAGCCCTATGGCTCAGAAACAGCCAGTGGGACCAGATTAGGCCTATGGGTAAGTTTCAGAGTCATCAGGGGAAGACCTGGATCTGCAATGTGTGAACAAATGAAATCCAAAGCAACCAGCTGCCTGGAGTTAGCTGCCTGGAAATGCTGAATAGTGACTCAGTGCCAAATTCTATAACTTGACCCCCAGGGACATTATTTGGGATTCAGTGCCCAGAGCTGTTTGTGCAGGTCAGTACCTATGTTTTATCTTTTCACAACTGAGAAGGACTCATTTGTCCTTGTAAAATGCTGTAGCTGAGGGCTGCGACTCTCTTGCGTGTGGCCGAGAATGCTTGCTGAAGAAGCAGGCTTTTCATTTCCTTTTGTAGTTTAACAGGATTTTTACATATGCTTTCCACCCTCTGAGTTCACACTAATTAGAGGTTAATTTGGGCTGGGGAAAGAAACCCTCCACTACTGTGTTCCAAACTGTGCCACTGTGCAGAAAGAAATTCAAGATCACAAGGGAGGGCATGATTCTGTAGACTAGTAGTTAGGGTGTTGCCTGGGGAAAGGCCAGTCCAATGGTTCTGCTTTCAAGACTCTTACTGTATTTTGTCCAAAGATCACTTGATATAAGATAAAGAAAAATTGTGTGTAAATGACATTACCACCAGCCTACAGACTGAGGCTTTCTCTTCCTTCTTAGGCTAATCAATCTAGACTATTCTTTGTAGAACAGCTTCACTGGAAAAAGGGAGAAAGCAGTATCCTTCTCCCATGTGGAATACTAGAAAGCATGGTACAGAGGACACTATCAAGGAATGAGGGATATTGTGCTTGAAAACCTTTTGGCCAAACTAGGACCTGAGCCACCTTTCCCATCATCTACATGAGTAATCTATTGGAAGGTGATCTTTAAAAGAAAATGGGGTTGCAATTACAATTAGTGAGGTGACTGATCTTGCTGGTTTGTGCTAGGCATGGTCAGAGTGCATTTTTTTCAGCTATATTTCCCTACACAGTTGTAGCAATTCATGGCTTTTGGACATTGAGTAGGCTTACACGTGAGTGAGATACGTAGTTGGAGCTGTTTCTCAGATAAACAAGATTCTTGATACCTAGGGAACTCTAAGGTAAGAGAGCTCTAAGGGAGCTTAGGCAAATCTATGATTAGATGGAATTAGTAACGTTAGCTATGGATGCTGAAATTGCACTGAAATTTTGTTTTATGGGATTTAAGGCTTTTACTGGTTCTATTCCTAAGTGAACTAACTCTCTGTAAGAAATGGATTTATTATAGTGAGTTCTTCCCTGCCTAATATTCATGTCCTAGTATGTGGTATCAGATTTAAGTTAATTGCACATGAGAATAAATCTTCCCCCCCCCCCTTCTTTTGGTTAAAGTGGTGAAAGGCATATATGTATCTCATTGATAATGATAATTCATTAAAAGACATTGCTAGCTTAAGTACAGCCCAGGCTGACAACATTTGAGCTGCTACTTGACAGCTAGTGGACTTTTCCTGTATTCTCATAGCAGGAAGCAGAAAAAGAGGCCCATAACAAATCACAGTTGACACTAATTGGCACCCTGATTGACAGTTTCATCAGAAAGGCTGAGAACTGAATAAGCAGGGAGAATGACATGCTTTTGCCTGCCCTACAAAGCAGATTCTTTCGGGTTAAGTTTGATCTCACCATTTTCATGGTAGGATTCCATTGTCCCTGCTTATACAATGTATTAGGAAAAGATTTCACTCTCCTGAGCTGTCAAACCATCATCTTCACCAGCAGTAAATGTATTTATAAAAGCTGTTTTATGAGACAAAGACTTGTTTTTTTTTCCTCAAGGTTTTGCTAACATACACATGAAGCAAATGCAATGATTTCATAGTCCATGAATTGCTTTACAGAATCTAGCTCATGCACTGCATGCAGTTCATAGAGAAGACTTTACCAGGTACACACACTTTTTGCATCATGCATGAAGTCACAAACCAGTTTTCAAACATAGCTACAAATACTGCAGTTAAACTGAACATGTTTTAAAATAACTTTTCTAGAAATGAAGTGACTTAACAATTATGTTCAAATTGCTTATAAAAGACATAGCTCAGTTTTCTTTTGCCATCATTGTGCTGGTGAATACAAATAGCTTTGTAGCTGCTCCAAAAATTATTTAAACATGAAATTGGCAATGAAGTTCATGCATACACATTTTAATACTACAGGAAGCTTGAAACCATACCCCCTGCCATCCAGGAACGTGAAACTAGTTTTAAGGAGACAAAAGAGGAATAAGTGAAGATACTTCCACGTGGCTCCTGGTTACCCATTATTTTATTTTTGAGATAGTTAACTGAAAAGTAAACACTTCATAACAATGGATTGTTTATTAATAGCCCAATTATACAGCCTTTCACAGGTGAAACTCCTGGTAGCATCAACAGAAGTTTTGCCTGCTTAAAGACAACAGCATTGAGTAAATAGCTTTCTCTCTCACTTTTTTTTTTTAGTTATCAGATACTTAAGTTACTTGACTGTTTAACTATTCCTTCACTTTTTCCAGGGATCATTAGTTAGTGCTTTGAGACAAAAGTTAAGGGAGATATTAAGTGTCCAACAAATCCAACACTTATAAATTCCGGAATGTTCCTGGCCCTAGTGAGGTCAGCATGAGAATGTTGCATTGGAACATTTCATACAGCAGGCAAATTAACATGCCAAAAAGTGTGGCAGCTGAAACACTGGATGGTACATTCTACATGTATACGTTACCTTTGGCATTGCGACCATTGTCTGGTTTTCGGCATAATAAGAGTGAAGAAAAAGAGAGAAAAAAGAAACTAAAATCTACATCAGAAAAAGCAGAAACTGTTGCTTCGAAATGTGTGTGGTTGGAATTAAAATATTTTTGCACCGCCTTGATTATACAATGTAGGTTTCTAATCGAGATGAACGTCAGTTTGACAATTAAGAAATAATCTATAAAACTGTTTGGAGTAGATCATCAGGTGGTGTAAAAAATACTCGTTTTGGCTCTAGCTAACTTGCGTGATCAGCAAAATGCCAAAATACTTTCTCAGCAAGTCCAGATTTCGCATATGTTTATTCCAGTACTGTGTTTGAAGTCAAAAGTATTAACCCCTGAAGTGCTAATTAGTCACCTTTAATTAAGCGAGCGCCTGTTGCTGGATTTGGGTGCGTGGTGCTGCGTATGGCGGCCAGGCTGAACATGGCGGCCTCGGGGGCGCCACGCCGTGCGGGCAGCCTAGCGCAGCCGTGCGGAGGCAACACGCTTCCTAGGGACTCGCAGGAAGATCTAGGTTTCCCAGAGCTGATTTTACCAAGGCAGCGTGCTGCAACAGTCCCTTATCCGTGTAAGTGCTAGGGAAACGCTGAAGACGAAGATTGTCTTAGATACCCCTCCTCAGCTCTGAGGTGCCTTCACACGAGGTAGCAGGGAAGCGTCTCTCTGCGCAGGCACACCAAGCCCTGAAGCCTTTCTTGGCATCAACCCCCTTAAAAGAGAAACTATTTTTTTTTCTTTTTTTCTTTTTTGGATAGACACCACGGCTATTTGTGGGGGCGCAGCACTGACCCCCGCCACCACCTTCCCCTCAGGCTCGGATGGTTCCGAGGCAGCCTGTGAGGCTGCTCCGGGGCTGTGGCCATGGGGCACGTGGAAGTGGCGAGGAAGCGGGGCCGGGGGCTGCCTTTCCTTTTTGCCCTGCCGCTGCAGGCTAACAGGCCCCTGCCCACAGGTCAGTGGAGCCGGGGCTGAGACTCAGTCAGGGTTGTTCTCCCCTGAGGGGCAGGAGGCCTGTGCCCCAGGCCCTCCGTCCTCATGGGGCGGCTGGCTTTGCCGGGCTGGCCCTGCGGCACCGTCAGCAAGGGAGAAGCTCTCGAGAGAGGAGCCATGGCCCCTGCTGGTGAAGGGGACCTGGGAAAGGCAGCGATGTCAGGTTTCCTCAGCGGCAGCCGGTGGCACCTCAGGGGCGCAGGCCTGGCTGGGGCATCGCAGCCTGCTGCCTTCTGCTTTCATGCTCTCCTAGCAGGAACGAGGATTTTGCAGGCCGAGTTAGACTCGAAGCCTGCCGATTTTGAGAAGATTGCAGAGATGTCACTGAGGGCACTCCCTGAAGAAAATAACATTCCCTAAGTGTGGCTGTGAACCTACACTAGCCTGTGAAATCAGGATTGCTGCTGCTGGTGTTTGGGGTGGAAAGTGCTCGGTTTGGTTTTGGGGGGTGGTGGCTGCACGCAGTTCCCGCCCTGCCCCCTTTGCTGTCAAATCAAAAAAATTTAGGAGGGAATTCAATGAATTAAACTCAAATGAACTTAAAAATCCTAAACTGTCATTTTTAGTGCAATACCTTTCAGCATATAATTAACACTAGGTATAGCTGTGGCAATTTTAAAGTACACAGTGATAGGCAACTAGGGCATATAAATTAATGTAGCATATAAAATCATTTATATTCTCAATAGCCTTGTCTTCTAGAAAAACACATTTGACGCTGGCTGGATTAGTGTAGTGAGTATCAAGCTAAATAATGCTATTCTCTTGTTCTATTAGAATTCAGGTCAGATGATTCAATTACTATTATTTGAAGTGGGAGAGGTGGAAAAAAAATCAAATCTGAATCCTGCATTGCATTTTCAGTTGGAATAATGTATTTCTTTTCAGTGGAGTTGGAAAAAAAATCAGCATTGTTAGGATCAATAAGCAAAGTAAAAAGGGAATGGGAAACATATTAAACCTTATGCTGTCCTTGGGCTGTAAATTTTGCAACATTAAAGGCCAGAGAATTTGGCTCATTGGGACTGTAGTTAAATTAAGGTGTTACATTCTCCACTACAGTATCTACAGTTTCTGTCGAAATCTGTGAGTGTCCAAAACAGATGATTTGGTTGAATCTTGGTTGTCTAAATTGCATGGGTAATTCTGTAGCAACAACAGGGCTTTATGGCTCACTGTTGAGTAAGGCAGGCAGGACTTATTAGCTAAATTTAAACATACTTTCAGCATAAGGTGCCAAATTCTAATAAGTTCTGAAGCAGATGGCATCAAGGATGTTACTAATTCTAATGCAGTTCTGAGAGTCATCCTCCGTTCTGCTGTACATGTTTAGTATGCCTATGCACGACCTAAACTTAGGGCCAGATTCTCTAGCGTTTTTTAGCTTATGCAAAGTGGAATCAGTGTGACAATATTTTATCTATTTACCATATAAATGATTAGATCATTTGAGAAGGAGTAGAAATTCAAATTAATTATTTACTTATCCTAGTAATTTTTTTTCTGTAATATTTGACACTGGAAAGACGTTATCCTGTGAAATATAGTTAGAAATTTTTGTTCCTCTGTGCACCCATTATTAAATTATATGGCTGTTCCTGCACAAACTTCGTACCATCATAACCAAAGAAATGTAATAATCAGCTTAATTTTACACATTTTCTTTGTATAATTAATAACCAGTTGGGAAGTGCTTTAATCAGAATAAGTTTTGAAAATAGAAAGTGCCAAAATAGTTATCCTTAAATGCGTTTTGTTTGAAAGTTCAATTAAGTGTCTGGGGAAGTTAAAACCATATAACCTTTACGTAATGATCCCAAAACTCAGACATGACTGAACTTCGGAGGTTTTAGGCTCTAGATCCCAATCTTGAAATCTTGGTTTGAATGTTATTATGAAATATAGCAAAATGGTATGGTTTAAAATGGATTTAATGGAACTTTCAGATTATTTGAGCTGAAAAAATCAGAGTCCATATGCAACAACAATGTGAAAAGAAGCATTCACCAAAGCATTTCAATGAAAACCCTACAAACACATCCTTTGCAGGGTTATATATAGATACACCTATATAAATAAAACTTAGGAAAAATCATTCCTAAAATGCACTTATTACATTGGCCACATCCTGCTCAAAATTCCCATTTTTAAATCCAAGGAAACACTGCTAAAATAGATGAAATTAATACAACTTTACTACTACTTAAAATGTTATTGCATTACAGTATTATTGCCAACCTTTCTTTAGAGAATATGGGAACATGACCATCTATACAATGGAATCAGTTGATTTAGTTCTTCTGGACTGTGGAAAATAACACACAATCAGCCAGACTGTCAATCTTTCTCTTTTAGAAAATGACATGCATTCAAACTCATAGAGTAAATATGGCAAAGAGAGTATATTTGTACTCTTTGAAAGTGATCTACACATTTAAAAAAAAAAGTTTGCAGAAACATTTGTCATTACAATCTGTTTTCAGTACTCATTAACTAATGAAGCAGGATAGGTCTGCAGAATTTTTTCAGCTCAAAATATATTTCAATAATTTTTCAGAAGGAGGTTCACATTCCATTATTTGAGTTAAACTGTGTTGCTATCGCATTACTTTACATCATTTACAGAGGACAAACAAGAATATGTTCTCATAACACTTGCTTTCCACGGCCAACAGTTAAGGGGTGTATGCAATTTTTTTTGTAGGGGCTGGGGCGGGAGAAAAATAACGATCTCTTTCTTGTGGAGTGTGCAAAACTTATTTACTGTTTATTCAGAACTTAAGCCTGAAATCATTTTATGTACAGAGCCCTCACCGAATTGAATGGACATCTTTTAGTTGGAAAGAACTTCTGAATAGGTTAATTCTACAAAGGTTAATTATACACTCTTGCAATGTACAGGTAACTGATGCCTGTCCATCAGTGTATGAGAATTTATAGCTGTCTGACTGGCTTTAATACAGGAAGAGTAACTGGAAGGAATCATTTCTGCTAATCTAGGAGTTAATCTGGATGACAGAGGAGCATTGAGATGTCTTGTATTTTAGGGGATATACAGAAGCAGAGATGCCTTGCTGTGTACCTCCCAAAAGGCAGGGGAACTTAAAGGAATTTGGCATCTGGGGTCAATGAATAGGAGAAAAAGAGGGAATTACTGAGACTGAAAATGTGTTTTCATGATAATTTATGAATCTGTGCACAGTCTTGCATGACAATATGTGTTTGAGTTCTTAAAATTTTCCACATACATTACATGCCATCTGGTTTGAATAAAAATTGTATGATTCAAATCATTAGACCATCAATAGCTGCAAAGACATATGTCTGTCACTTTTCCAGGAAAGTCAGTTTCAAAGGTGCCTCTCCATTCACAGGGTTTCCAAACCTCTGTTTGCTCAAGCTCTTTCTCCAAAGTTTCTCAAGCTCCCTCTCTCCTACAAGGAGAAATTGCAGATGACACTCCACGAATTCAGGTAATTAGGAGAGAGAGTAGAATAAGAAGACAGAGCAAACTTCTTCATAAATTTTGCTGGTTGCAAGAATATACTAATTTAAAGAGAAAATCCCACTTACATGAATCTTAGACTAACACATCACCAAGCATTTCATTGGAGTTGTTTGGGAGATTTTCCCCAGCATGAGAGAAAAAGCATGTCTCCATGTTGAGATGGTGGATATACAATATGCACATCATAGGTTTAAGAAAAGCAAACTGAACAATCTCTGAAATAGGATTTCATACAATCAAAACTAGTATCATAATATATTTGAGTATGGGGACAGAACTGTGCACAAAATTTTAACTTGATCAGCTGATTTTTTCCCCCTGAATCCTAATATTAGCTTTACAGATATTGGGTCCAATTTTGCTATACCCCTCTAAAGAAGGCAGATGGTAGTCTAGGTGCTGTCCCATGATTCCAGTGGACTGCCTAGCCATGGAAAGCAGTATTTAGAATGAGTAAGCCTGGCATATTTGATATTTTTAGTATGATTTTTGAATGCTGATTTTATTTTATATATAATATATATAAATATATAGCTGATTATATTTAGTTTTACTTACTGAGTGATGATAATTTCTATGAAAATGTGCAAGAATCCCTTTCTTAGTACATCAATGAATACAGACTGACTTTCCACCATACCTTCGCTTGCATGACGGTCCCTAAAAATGTTCTTGGGATGGATGTTAAAGCCTTCTATATCGTGTACTGAAGATGCTCTCCGTATACTACAAATGCTTTCCTTTGATCTGGAATGGGTTAGTGGATTGCTTGTCTGTATCCTGTCGGGATAAAGTCTGTCCCATTGCTGTTTAGGTGATGAATGGTCAAGAGGTCCTGATATATTAACCAAAGGAGAACATTTGCTGGGTTGAATCAGTGCTTTTGTGTCATCCACTTCTGAAGGGCTAACACTTTCTTTTGTAGGTGATTTAAAGTGCTTCATAGCCACTGAGTCATCGCTGTGCTTAGATGAATCTACTATCACGGCATCAGGGTCTTCCTGTGGTAAGGACTGCTTTCTGTATGTTAAGAGCCTCAATCCAGGTAACTTGAACCCAAAAAGTTTGCCTAAAAAAAAAAAAAGTACGTTAGTTTATTATTAGTCTATAAATTAGTTCCTTGTCATAAAAATATTTGCTTTTTTCCACATGCAGACTGCATAAAAATGGCTATAAATAAGTGAATTGACCTATGCCTAATAAATTACACCATTTAGCAATGGAATGTGCAACTGTGGAACTGTTATATACCTGTAAGTTTCTTGTAGTCGTGTTGTTGGAGGATTTTGTGCTTCAGTTAAACATGAGTAATTGAGCTCAGAAAGGACTAACAGCCTGGATTCTATAGCCTGTGTTTTAAAGGAGATAAGATTATCTAATCGAGTGGTCTTTCTGGTTTTAAAATTATGCATCTATAAAAGAGTGATAGAACGTGCAGGACTACTTTGTTTGGTAACTATACCCTTAAGCAGGTATTTGTAGATTTTTTTATCAGTGGAACTCCATGTGCTTAAAGACATCCTGCTGCTGCTTCAGTGGAATTGATTTGTGGATTACAAATTAAACAGGAATGTATGAGTCTTAATCGTTCAGGAAAGAAAACTGAAGTTGTGTATCACTTTCGCTGTGATGTATTCCAACATTCATTTTACATTGAAATGAGACACTTATTTTGAATGTGTTTAAAAAAAAAACTGGGGGAAAAAAGACAGAAACAGGGTCTCCACCCTCAGTTGCACCTGTACAATGTGATTATCTTTCATGCATTTATGTGAGTGTGGGCTTAATTGGGCTCAGCACTGAGTGGTAGGGCAGGCTATTCAGAATGTGTCAGAAAATGAGCAACTTTGTATAATGATAAATATCAGCAGCTTAGAGAAAAAGTATAAAATATGGTATAAATAAAGAAAATATAGGGGAAGAACTGTCTTCCACCTAAAATAAACAAACCCAGGCAGCAAATATTTGAAGTGTTGTATAGTACAACTCACAGATGGAAGCACCAGTGCTTCCAATGCACAGAAAACACAGTGAACAGCTTAGAAAAAGAAATGCTATCCCTGCCAAGTAAAATAATCAAAATAATAGAAAAGATCAGCTATCATAGCAGAAAGAGTTTGTCTCATCTAATACCTCCTTGTCACTTACCACTTTGCTACATGAGCATTTTGCACAGTCAATCAATAGCAACAGTGATTTCTCAGAGGACAGCATGAAGTGTCTTGTTTTTCCTTCTTACTGGGGGAAGAAATTACATTTGGGATAAGATTTTATTTTATTCCGTCAGTTTTAATTATCAGTGTTTGTAGCTAGCTAATGTTCATTAATATTTAGCATTGAAATTTATTGTCTCATGCTTTGATCATGGGACAGTATATTGAGATGTTTTAAAGTAGTCTTTCATTGATGTCTATGCAAAGTGCTTTATAAATGTATAAATGTATAAAATGTGCTTTATAGTCAGTATTGAATTTATTTTGTATTCTAAATGATTGAAAATGAGGGTGCCTTAGTCTTCCTAAAGGAAAACCTATGTAAGAACTAAGGTTGCTATGCTAGATCACACCATGAGTCCATCTTGCACATTGTTGGACCTCTGATGTTTTCCAGTAGTGGATACATGGAAAAGGAGCTGAAGAACCACTACAGAGTGATATTTCTCCCAAAATCATTCACTCAGTTTCTGTCAGTCTGCAGTTCAGAAGCTTTCTGAGTCAGAGATTGTATTCAAACCATGAGCTTAATAATTTTTGGTGGACCTTCCTTCCATGAATTTGTTTGACTGTTTTTGAAACCCAGTTGTACTTTGGTCTGTAAATCACCTTATAGCAAACAGTTCCGTAACTTATGTATAGCTTCGTGAAAAAGCATTTCCCATTTGCTGTAAACTTATTGCCTGATAACTTATTGGGTGCATTCTAGTTCCTATAGTATGAGAAACAGTGAATAATTGCTCCCTTTTGTTCTCAATGACATTTATAATTTTGCATACTTCTATAATATCCCTCTTTGTTCATCTCTTTTCCAAGGTGAAGAATGCTAGTGTAACTATATACCATATGAAAAGTATTGCATACTTCTGATCATCCTTCTCACTCTTCTCGGTTCCTTTTCATTTCTAATATAATCATTTTTGACAGTGGCCTAAACTAATCCCAGCGTCAGGGATTTGTGCAGTGACATAATGACTTTTTTGTTTTGATCTCAGACCCTTTCCTTATAATTGCTAATATCAGGTTTGCCTTTTTGAGTTATCTTGCTAGCATGTGCTAATTTAAGAAATTTGCACAACAGCTGAGAGATCTCTTTCTTGACTGGTAACAGATAGTTCAGACTATCGTTATGTCTGTAAGAATTTTCACTTGCTATTTTATCACTCAGCCATTCTGTTTTATAGGATATTTCTATGAATCTCATATCACGTTCTGAATAATTTCATCATCAGCAAACTTTCTCACCTAACTATTTGCACCTTTTTTCCCTCCAAATAATTGAAAATATGTCAAAAAAAGACCCTGTGAGACTCTACTGATAACATCTCAGTATTGAGAAATCTGGCCCTACCCATTTTTTCCTTACTTTAAAATGTGAATCTAGGTAATAATCTCCCTTCTTATTCCTTGACAATTTTGGTGAGGGACCTTGTGAAAAGCTTGTTAAATTCCAAATGTAAAAGTCCAAATGCACTGAATCTATTAGTCTAATGCATATACGCCACAACGGTACAGTAGACACAGAACTTTCTATTATACAAAACCAGAGCCACAACTGTTAGCAGCTAGAGATGCCAATTTTTAGTATACTCAGTGATCTTCAATAGACTGTACCTTGGGATCATGCATATTACTTCTAACTTATTATGTAGATATACTTGGACAAATTGCTCATGGTTGAAATTAGTGAAGTACATAAAAATCATTTCATTAATTTTAAATGTACATGAAATTGAGTGTTAAAGCAGTTTGTAAATCATTTTTATACGCTTATTGCATCAAAGGTCAAACAATTACTATAATTCTTTTTTCATCAATTACATTGCACTCCTTTAAAACACCATTCATAAGGTTTTCTGGCATTAGACACTGTTAAAGACTTTTTGCTGGCACTCTATTTTAGTCATATTCATGGTGGTGCAGATGGTCTTTTCTGCTCCACTAAGTTAATATGACCATGTTGTACTGCATTACTGATTTAGCTGTCTAACTGTAGTTCAGCTGGAAAGAATACACAGCGAGAATTTTGCTTCTTGCTAAGAATTTCAGGGATGAAATAGAAAACTTAAATTTATCTTTTTGCTTTTTGAAAGAAATGCTCTCAAAGTTAAAATTCCTATTTCCTGCTTTTTAACTTGAATATTCTTTAATGGAGGAGTATTGTGATTCTTCTTCACTGTATAGATAATGAGCCATTTGATATGTTGGACATTCAACACTATTCTGCAGTATTGCAGCTAAAGCTATCAGGAGGCCCATTCAAAATTTATCTAATTTACATCACACTTTCTTGCTTGGCTCAGTAATACAATTTGGCGTGAAATAAAATTCATGGCCCTAGGCCAGATGTCCCAATATAGACTAGAAGGGCCAGTGGAAACTTTCCTGGGGTAAAATATGTTTGAAAGTGGAAGCCCCTGCTTTATGTAGGTATGATGTCAGAACACGCTGATCTTAGCTTATAATACTAAAACTTTTTTGAGATGTAACTAGCTATTATTTAATTTTATATGAATATACAGATAATACTACATTTAAATCCTTATATTTTATTGAACTTACAGACTAGATTGCTAGGTTCTTCTTAATGCTGAGTCAGAGATGTGTATAATTGTGGCATGCAAAGAGCAATTCAGGGAAGCAGTTGATTTTCTGAGTCACAATTGCAGGCTTACATTCCACCTTCCCCTTTCAAACCTTGCTTCACTGAATAACTAATTCGCAAATGACTTAATCTGCTGATTGTTGTATTTATTCTCTGTGCCATCTCAGCTAACCTTTAGAGTTTCTAAATTGTAGATCTGAGCCCAAAAATACTTACACTGCACATAACAGAGGACTCATCTAAACGGGTGGCAGATGTAGTTATCTCCTAGGTCCCAAATTCAAATAAACTTTTCTTACTTTCTGAAAGCCTTTTTTAAATCCTGTCTCATATTTCAGGAGATCTTATGAGAAAATATTTAGAATTCATGGAGCCTAAAATATTTAAGTTCCTCTGATATTTTCAAAATAGAATTTTTATAGTCATAGGTTGTCGTGAATTGTTTTTTTTTGCCAGGAAGCTGAAGTCCTTAGAGAGGCAGAGATCTCTGTGGCCCTAGATAGAATATGTAAAATATCTATAGCCTCAGGCCTTAAGAATGGCACTGAATAGAAATGCACAAAAAGATCTAGAAAACATCTGTTTTCATGTTGCTAAAGAGGTGAGATGAGCTTGATAAATTCAACTATAATGTTTGCATGTTCTTTTATGCCTCGGGCTAGCTGGAATATCCTCTTTCTGCCCAAAGATTTTTGAGGTTTTTTTAATTGTTCTCAAGATTAGGGAAAAAGCTACCCTTCAAAATTGCTTTGTTTTTAAAATTTTCATTATTTTACGTTAAAGAATTAGAAGTGAAATAAAGGTTTTAAATTGATAAAAACAAAACATTTTGTTTAATAATTTTTATATACTTTATTTACAACAGTATCATGATCTGAAAAATTAATAGCCTTGCTTTTCCATAAAAGTGCCAAAATTGGAAACATTAACAGGAATAGAAGAATTCAATTTTAAAAAGCTAAGCACCATCATATAGAATGTTGTCAAATACAAAAGGCAAAATTGGTTCCAAAAAGACCTTATTACCAATTCTATCTATGGTTGGAAATTCACTGCCCCATAAATACAAATTTCATTTTGGAAATGGGGTATTCCAGCAAAAACATATCTGAACAAGAACTTCCTTTGTAACCCCATTTATTTGAGAGGCAAGAAATTCCCTGATTTGTTCTAAGGAAGCACTCTGAAACCATGAAGGGAGATGATATTTGGTGTGGATATTGCCTTGTCACAGTGAAGCTACTCCTCAAACTTCTAGTGGTGAAAATGCTTGCTTACCAGACACAGTAGCAAAGTCAGAAAAATGCCTAGGACTGAAAAATCCTTACTTTCACTACAATGTCTTAAGGCACTAGGGTGAATGCTATGCATTATCCCACAGTCTGTTTAGTTCCTGTCGATACACATGGGAGTCCTAGTTTCAGTTCTCAGATTCCCCTGAGCATTGCAGAAGAGGAGCCCTGAGATATCAGCTGGGAGGCTGTGATGGCTCCTGAATGTGGTACCTTTAGTAGCACTGTTATTTTCATGCTGTTGCAGACAAATAATGATTTGAATAAATCAAAGGGAAAAGAAGTGTTAGGTGGTCTCAGGTTCTCTAGCTGGATTTATTAGATTGAGTCTATTAGACTCTCTTCTACGTTTAGAAATCAAATCAAAAGAACTCAAATACACCAAAAGTTTGCACGAGATAAATTAAGTGAGGTGTGGGAACTGTCAAAACTTGTTCCTGGTATCATGCATAACTTGATGCCCATGTCCAGGCACAGCCTGGTAACTGCGGTACAGTGTTGAAGAAAACCAAATCATGATAAATTACATGATAAATTTATCATAGAGGATGACTGATCTGGCACTAACATGGAAAAAATGTTAGTTTTTTGCTAAGTAAGAGTAAGGAATACAGCCAACATATCCTCAAAGTTGGGTCTATTCTAAACAGAGAGATAGGATTTCTTTGACAAAGAATGTTATCTATAATGCCTGATCACAGCTGGATTTGTTCACTACAACAGTTTTCAAGATTCTTGGTGCTTGCAAAAATGCGAAGCATATTTAGACCTTTCAGGGTTTCAAAATAAACAAACATTAAAATAATGGGTTGGTAGGTAAGTTGATTATGACTATCCTCCAGACTGTGGGCTGATTCAACAATACTTTTGTTCTGAACCTTCCCCAAACAATGGAGAAAACTACTTTTGCAAGAGGAGCGCAAGTTAGGTCTTTGAAAGATTTTCTGATATTTGTCTGCTGTCAAGGAATTTTCATGATCTAGCTTATCAGAAATGCAGATGTAGCCAATTATTGAATTTCTACTCAAAGTCTTGGAAATATCTAACAGCTCGTGCAACAGGCCAAAGGAAACAATTGCTTTTAAGAAATGGAATACCTAAATATTGACAGTCTAAAATAGCAACAGATACTTGAATGCACTGCATACAAATGCTGCGGCATGTGATGCTGCCTTATTTTCTGTCTCGGCTCAGCAGGCCACAGAATAGAGAACCAATTACAGCAAGAACCAATTATGCTTTTTTTTCCCTCCAGTTCTTTTCCCCCAAATGTTGAGAAGCATATGTAACTGGATCATTTTCTTTCTCTGCTTATTAAATAATCTTCATGATCTGTGTTTCTTTCTTCTCAGACAGGAGAAATGCATCTCCAATTATTTACTTTAGAAGCTTAAATTTATAATTCTCAGATACTACCTGTACACTTTTTTATCATCTGATGTGGTCTACTTTAATTCTGACACTTTGGTTATTTTTCTTTTAGTTTTCTCTAAAATTTAAAGTTGAATTTGTATTTTTTTTGTAGTTGGTTATTATCAATAGGTTCCCTTATAAGTGAAAATGTTATTCTATCTCTGTGATGGGAAGAGCACATTTATGTCTTTAGGCTATGCTGCTACTAAAAAGTGGTAGTGAGAATGATTAAGAGAATAATATGATTCCAGATCATCCTGTCTACATGTAGGCCTCTGAGGAGGCTGTGAAAACAGGACTGGTAAGCTGGGGAAGGAGAGGAATGAAGTCTCTGGCTACATATAGAGCTATGCTGCATTTGGTTGATCAGTGAATCTGGCCTGAACAGTGTTCTTAGGGTCCTCCTTGAAAGACAGTGTGTTGATATCCTTTGACGTTAATGTAAACTTGTACATTTAGCTGTCTGGTTTTCTTTCTATTTGTTGATCCAGATGTCATTATATTAGATTTTATTCATTATATTAAACTTATAGGTGTTAGTTTTTTGTGAAAAAACATATGGAAAAGAAGAATTTTTCGTCCTCTCAGAGATTTTAGTCCTTACATTTTTCGTCTTTTGACATAATCAGAAGTATGGAAAAGAAGAAAAAAGGGAATATCTGCAATGAAACTAAATAACAAGCATCACAATATGTATTATATTGAAAGAATTATTCAGCTGTCACAATACTTTGCTGTCTTGCTGAAAATATGGTGTTTGTCCTGGTAGCTGTAGGAAAAAATTCATTCCATCTATTAAATCAAGTTCTCAAGAAACGCTCATCTCACCATCTTCATTGCCAGACTTTATAGAATAGATAATATTGTTTTTGTTTGAGATGATAGGAAACCTGAAGAAGTTCTCTTTATGTTTCAACAGCTAATTTATATATCAATATCAAATTCCGCAATGTGTTTTGTCTCATATATTGATAGAGATTTTTTAGGCTCTGCATACAAGAACTTTTAGCAATAATAAGCTGAAAAGTATCACTACATTTGGATTTTATATCTTGTATAATTATTCTAAATTTAATAGTTTAGCTGTTATATCTATAGTTTTGTAGAATGGGTATTCAGAGAGTGGGAGAAAGAACCATATTTTGGCTTGCACTCTTCTAGAATTATATAAAAGGAAATGAGATCTTGAAATAATAGAAACAGAGTAAAGCAAGAGAAGGGCTTTAGTAGATAGAATTTAGAAGAAAGTTTTACCTGAAGAAGAGCCACTCGAAAGGTTGTTACCATCTGAAATACAATTAAACTAGATTTACAAAAAGCTTTAGCTTAAAAAGAAACAGATTCAGAAAATAAACAGAGACTGTTAAGAAAAGAATGAAGAATGTCAAATCTCAACACATTTTAAAAGCAAATTCAGGTAGTTTTATTCACATTCAATTTGTCATCTGCAGTAGAATTAGTCTAAAAGTATGTTGCCTTTTTATTTGGAAAATTTAACTATTCCATTAAGAAGGACTTTGATAATTATTCAGTTTGTTGCATAGATCAAGATATATTTCCAATTACCAAGATTCAGGCTGGCTAATATTTGAGACAGAAAACTGAAGTAGATGTAATCAGACTAATGTGTTATTTCTCATGAAATGGAAGCTCTTCTAATATCTTAGCATTTCTTTGCTAGGAAATGTAAATTTTGTTTGGAATAAACTTTTGATATTGAAATATCAAATAATTCATAATCTCTTTAGGAAGATTAGGCTTTGTCCACTGTCATTTGTTTATGGTATGTCCTCGGAGAAGTATCATACCCCTGTTACGGGTCACTTATTTCATCTGTTCATGGGAAGAACTCCTTTGACTACGCGTCTGTGCTAAAAGCTTTCTGGTCTATTAAATACCCCACTTGCCTGCTTACTACACTCCTTAACATAGGTAATAATCACCTGAGAAATAAGACACAGTGGTGGTAACACCTTTATCTTACCAATATTTATTTTCATTTGCTTACCATAAAATAATGTCCCTTCTATGATGAATCACATAAATAATAAAACGTATTCCTTATGACCAGTGTCCATTCGAAAGCTTCCAAAACTCATCTGAGTAAGACAGAGAAACTTATTTCTCTGCTCTCTGGTAGAGTCCTCTTAGTCTAAGCTTGAGATACCCTGATAGTTTTAATTTCTCCCTTCTTTTTTAAGATTAAAACCTCTAATTCCGCTTAACAGATGTGTTAAGTTCTCTGCACGATTCTTATTCTGAATTATAGAGAGATATATCTTAACTGAGGTATTCCATCAGAGCGTGATGCAAAACTGACTGCCTTTGCACTCTCCTGCAGGTGTGTGTGAAAATCTGGGAGGACTTCGCAAAAATCACTATCCCGGCCTTCAAATTACCTCGCACAACCCACCTCTTTTAGAATAATAAATAAATAGGAGACATGTTACAAATGAATAAAAAATGTAGAACTAGAAGAGACATCCTGGATGTAGCTCAGTCAGAGAATTCTTTTCATGCTCACTTACTATTTATTTATTTAAATAACAAAAGGGAAAATTGCAGAGTCTCTGCATAGCCAGTGTGTTGTCAAGTTGTATTCCTTTTCCTGTCATCCAGTCAGCAGGCGTCCCCCCACTGAAAGCTACAGCTACCTGTGTCATTGTGTCTGTTTGGCTTGTAATCTCTTTAAGCAGAGATTGCCTTTTTTTAATTGAATGTTCGTACAAGATATAGCACTATAGGGCTCTGATCCTAGCTGGGGAGAGGCTGCAATGCAAACGGCTAATTACAGTGGCTCCAATCCAGCAAGGCTTCTATTCTATGGGAATAGAATTCTATTCTATGGGAGCCCCACCAGTAACCATCTTAAGAAAAAAGTAATTTACCCACCCTGCTTGTATTTCTCCATCTATAAAAGCAAAGTAATAGAATTTATTTATCTTAGTGCATGTTCTATTAATTAGGCAGTTAAGTATTTGCGAAGCACACTGAAGGTGAAAGCATCAAAGATCCTTTTCTCTTTTATTGTGGACTGCTGTTTGGCTCTGCTCCTTTGCTAAGGGTTTGACACTGTCTCAGTTCACCTAATGTTCACTCTAATTTACCTTGGAGACAAATACACATCCTGACACTGGGGTTGTCCTAACTATGCTGCTGGTTGGCTAGATAGAAACCTTTGTCCTCCTGGACACAATTTCTCTTGACTAGCCCTCACTTATGATGAATTTGCTCTCAGTGGTGAAGCTAAAAATAAGACCCTGGACAAATTTCTCATTACATTTTGGGCAAAGTCAGAGGGTTACTATCGCTTATATGCACCATGTTCTATGTAGTAAGCTTATATTGTACACTGTTTGCATACTTCATGACAACTTTGCTGTCCAGTTACTTTTAGAAAAAATACATGTAGTAATGCTTACCCATCACTAAAATGCTGTGCTTGTTTATATAGCAAAGTACTCTGCACAGAGGAAAACAAATAGTTATTGAGTTAATTCTTTGACTTAAATAAAAGGCCTGATTTGAACTTCTGTTATGCTTCTTTTACTTGCTGTAGCTCCACTGAATTCAGTGAGTTCTGCTTCTGAGATATAGCTCCATTGCTAGGACCAGAATCAAGCAAAACTTTGTGAAGTGTAGGCTACTTTAAGGAGCTCCCTGACAGAAAGTTATAACTGATTATGGCTGTAGCTATTTTTAGGATATTATAAGCCTTTTCATTTTGCTTGAACATTATCTAAGAAATAAGCATTTATAGGATGTATAACAGATCTTCTCATTTTTAGTTGAAATGATATTTTAAATTACAAGATTCCACATGTGAGAATGGAGAGCAATATTTTTGCATTCATGAATTAAAGAAAAGTTTACAATTTAAAAAATATGTATGAAATGATACCACCTGCAAGCAAATAACTTTACATTAACATCTGAAAAAATAATGTGTTTACTTTAGACGATGAAAACCAAGAAATTATTCCAGGATATTTTTAATATGTTTATAGATTTAAAGTGATAAAATGGTAAAGCAATCCCCAAATATCCCTCTTTGGCAGAGTACAATTATGTGCTTAATCAAACAACCTTCTGGACTTTTTCCCATGGAGGAATAAACACTGTGTTCAGGAACCAGTATGAACTTACAGGCTAGTACTTGTAGCTGGTTAAATTGTTTTGAAGTTACATGAATAAAACTTGTGACTCCATCTGACTTCAGCCATCACACCCTACATATTAATAGGAGCTGTGTTTTAAAAGGGTCTAAATTATGTCAGAAAAATGTTAGAGAAAAGCAATTGTAGCTCAATATAACTCCTTCCTTTGTCTTTAAATTGTGACTCGATAGCTTTAAAAATGAAGCATGCTCTACGTGGGACAGAAAATGAAGACAACTCAGAATTAAAGTTCTGAGAGGTTTTATCATCTTGTGCGTGTGTGTACATTGCAATCCCACAACTGCTCTATTTCCAGCAGAAGAATTATAGCTCTATTTTTCATATTGGAGTCAGTATCCTCAGATCTATGATTTTCTGTCAGTGTGAAATGGCTGCAGATTTTTTCCATGTCCATCCTGTGTCATGATTGATTTTGATCTTTTGCAGTTACTAGACTGACTTTAAGGACACAGAATGTTCCACAGCTGTGAAGAACAGAATTGGACACCAGGAACAGATTTTAATTCATGTCACTGGCTCCTTTAATTTCTGTAAAAATTTCCAGTCGATATATGTTGGATTGGAATGTTTGACAGATTTGAGGAAAAAGTTGGACACTTATAGTTGCTTTCCTCAATAGATGATTTAAAAGCCATATTTATATACAGAAGTTATACTAGAATAACACTTTATTGTAAAAGAGTTTAATGAAGTCTGCACAGAACATTCTACAGGCATTCTTGCTCATTTTGGGAGTATCTTATTTTGGTTAACAACTGTCACTAGTAGACTTAAGTGATAATGTAAAAGCGTTCACACAACCTTTTTGCTAAACATTCAGGCAGACACTCTAGAGAAAGCTCTTGTTTTCTTTTGAATAATGAATCTAAGAGGAGAGAGTTCTCTTTCCCTAAAAGCAAGCGCCTTACTAAATATCCTACTGCATTATTACAGTTGGAGTTGAAAAGTTTACATAACTTTGCAAGAGGGTTTGATTCATGAAAATTTATGAACACTTCTGGGAATAATTTTCATCATCCTAGTGAAATCAAGCAAATATTGTTAACTTCTTATGAGACGTAGTGGAGAACAGCCCTTGAGAACTAACTGTTACAGTACAAATAATAACAATTCTTAGGGCTTATGTAGATTAAAACATTTGATCTTAACACTTTAATATGCTAAACAAATATCCCAACACTTAACAAGAAGGTATTGATATCTTCAAGCATTTCACAGACAGAGGAAGTGAGGCAGGGTAAGGTTATTAAGTGTTTTTCTCTTTGGATACAGAAATTATTTTCTGGAATTATATAATTTAAATGATCTAAGGAAAAGCAATACAAAGCGCAAACAGGCTTTCTAAAAACAGACTTGAAGTAAGAAAGAACATAATATGTTTATATATTGAAAGGAGGCAAAATTTAGAAAAAGAACAATTGAATAATGAATTGAAAAAACAGAATTGTGGCAAAATACAAAAGCAATGGAATAGCAAAGATTGAAAAATCAGTTGGCTGTGATTTAGTAGTTCTCTACTGATTTGGTGCATGCTAGGTTTTTCCAAAATTTAGCTATTTCACTATACAAACACTGGTCAGACTACCATAGAGAACTGAAGATAAATTCTTGCAAGGAAGAATATGGAGAACAAAAGGATCAACTGAAAGGTTTTTCTGACTGCTATTGTACAGCCGGTATCTTCACTTTTCACATTACTGCCTATTCAGCTTTTTGCCTCATATAAGATAGGAGCTCTTGAGCACCAGGCCAGAAAGAATTCTGTTTATACTTAGAGGTGGTCATCAAACTGCTGGCAATATATCATTTTTTTTCTATAATGTTTTATTGTTGTAACATGCCAGGCCCAGTGGTGAATCAGAAGCTAGCTGTGTTAGGCATCATAATGGCACATAACAAAATACAGGATCCCTGTCCCAAAGAGATTGCAAATGCCGTTTAAAGTACCTGACAATATTCATTTGGTAAATTTTTAATTTTCTGCCTATTCAGGACTAAATGCAGTCTCTGAGCTCGGTCTAGCAAATGTCACTTGCCTTGCATAGGTCTTTAACTTGTTCAGGGGACCTGCAGCCCTTTAAAAGATTGGAATTACTTTTTTTTTGTGTTAGAGCCTTTGTAAACAGAATGCACTGTGTGTAAAGTAAGAAACATGCATTTTTCTTGCATTATGTTAGATTTCGGTCATGAGCTGCACCGTGGTAAGCTGTTTAAAACTGTTGGCTGCAGCTAGCAAGATAGATGCTTTCAGGAAAGGAAAGGTTTTTCAAAATTACACTTGATAAATTTGATGCCAAGTCTTAATAACTCAATCAGAGGAAGAATGATAGTATAGGAGAGTTCTTATCTTATTTTCTGGGATCAGGAAAATAACTGTGATCCTTTTGTTTCCCATTCACTTCTTAGCTCATTTCTCCTGTAACCTTACTCAGTCATTTTAATTTACTTTCATGTTGGAAAGACATCCTAACATGAGAAAACTCAATCTAAGGAACTCTGAAAAGAAACCTCTCATGATCTGTGTACTTCTGGGTAGTAGATGTTAATGCAATCTGAAATCTTCTGTCTTTTTTCATTAGCTGGTCCTTATCTTGGTTCCTTGTCAGCGAGGTATTGCACTTGTTATAGGGCTGGTTCCCTCTCTATTTTTATTCTCTAAATTGGTTGCTGGATTTGAAGGGATTGTGTTTTGTTGCTTTTTTTTCCCTCTGAACCAGTGCCCATTACTGTCCATTTCTTGTGTAATCCATTGAAAACTGATCACTTGTTTTACTGAATGCTGTATGTTCCAAATAGAGAAAGATGGTGAAAAGTCAACCTTTTCCCAGACAATCTGCTGTTTGCCTTTCTTACGGTAGGAACATGGCTGGATTTTAAAATAGATATTTTTGCTGGGAAACGATCCATCACTTCTTTGTGACTTCTCTGGTTGCCCTATTGGTCTCTGTCTTCTGTAAACTTCAAGCTTTTTGTTTGTTTGTTTTAATTCAAATCCACCATTGGCCTGTACACAACATCTTGAAGTTATTTCTGGATGCTTTGCACAGGTTGGCCTCTATCTTGAGAATTCTCTCTGCCAAGAGGTTTTTTTGGCTGTGTAGCATATCTTATATCATCATCCTCCCAATCCTGCCCACCTAACAGTCTGCTCAGAGACCACAAGCATCTAGGTAGAAGTAAGAGCAGCCACGTGTCTGCTCTAGTTTATGCCGATTTCTGGTACCTGGCTGAGCCCACTATCAGGAAAATGATTTGTCACCTTTCTTGCACCTTGATCTTTCTCAGTTAGGTACTGAAATTGGAGCCCCATCTGTGGGGCTCAGCCAGTCAAGAACTCTTAGCAGGGAAATTCCCTGTGCATGTGAGGTGTAACTACTATAAAAGAAGGCTATTTTGACTAAGTGCTTCTTTTGTGGCTGTCCTGTTTAACAGCTTTTCACTTGTAAATATTGCCACTTGCCATATTTTAAAGCGTACACTGATGTAGCAGATATCAGAACAAAAAGCTTTTTTTCAGGACATGAAGCTTTTTGTGGGGAGGGAATTTACCTCCTATTTTGTCGATAGAACCATATTAAGCATAGACCAGCTGAACAATTTTATTTCCCAGATATAAATACAATTTTATAACATAGTGTTCAAAATACACACAATTTTGTCTTCCTGAAATAGAAACAAATATGAGTGGGGTTTACTTGATGTAGGTTTTGTCTTTTTTTTTCCTGATGCAATTTTATCTTTTTTTTTCTGACACTCCTTAACTGGATTCTAACCATAACATTACTATAAAAAGAAAAGTGTTTCCTTGAGGTATCAAGAAAAATGAAAAATAGTGTTGTATTGCTGATTTAAAAAACAGAATAGGGAAAGGAGGTATAAAAGAAAAAGATTTTAAGTATGTAATGTGAAGAATATGTACAAAGACTCTACAAGCCTGTGATATTTGGTGAAAATTAATTATTGGCAGTCTGCTAATTTCCAGTAATGAGGAGTTTTCTTTTTACAGTTTTGCATCTGTTGCCATTATACAGTTATACAGATGTAACTGAAAGGACTTTGGCTCATCCAGAGTACTTCACTCAGAGCTGTTTCTCCATGGTTAGTGAAAATATTGTTTTTAGGCCATCTCCATTAGTTACAGAAGCAAACTGCAGTCTTTTAAAAATGTGAATGATTTCACAATATTATGGGGGGGGGGGACACATTTCATTTATTGATTTTTTTAGTTACAGAGCTTTGAGTGAGATTCTCTGTTCTTTGTCCAGAAGATACAGTGAAGAAAGTCTAGGTTATTAAGAATGGCAGGGACCGCTTTAATCAGAAAGAACCTGGTAACGTTGTTATGCACTGCTGCAGGCCTGCTCCTTACAATCTTCTCAGTATATGCAGCAGAAAAAATAATACAGGATATCATCGCTTATGGTAGCATTCAGTGTTTACATGGGGAAAGTTCTTCCCTGGGCTCTTGCAGGGAAGATCTTTGTGTCCTGTCTAGAGAATGCTGAGGTGATGATTTGACAATTGGAAAACTTAGGTTCCAGGGCCCTTTATCATACTAACATTAAAAATTATTACAGTGCTAAAAGGCATTTTCCAACTGTTGCTGAGCCAACCAGGCCCTGGGGAGAATGTTAACATCCAGTGTTAGAACATGCTGTGCTTTACAATGTACATGTCTGTACGCATGGGGAAGTGTTCTGGGAAAGCTGGAATTAAGAGCAGATAATGTGAGTGGAGATGCAAAGCAGAAGGATCACATGCAGTCACTGCACAGAGTGAAGTTCAGCAAAGGAGCATATTTTCTGCAGGTAGTGGGATAGAAAGCTACACAGCCCAGCTGTATAAGAAGTTGATTTTCTGCTTTGTGGAGAGTTTTCTGATTTTGACAAGTCTCATGTTTCAGAGTAGAATGAAAACAAAAAGCATTTCTGCATAACCGGAAAAAAAATCATTCAATCCAATCCAAATACTTCAATTTGATTAAAATCAAGATGTTTAATTCTGATTTAAATTTTTTTACTTGTTTTATATTTTCTAATTAAAATAATTGAACCCTCCACCCTGTATGTTTTATTTGGAAAGGAAAATAGAAATATTCCATTTTGAGTAGGTTAAGATGTAGTATTTTGGCTATACCAAATGCTTTTTTGCAGTTTTCAGTTGATAATTAATTTTTGTCAAGGGCAATGCACTTCTATGAAATGTTCTTCCTTCAATGAATTTGTATTTTCTAGTAGGAAAGCAGTACTCACAAAATCAATGGTGTTAGTACTGCCAAAGACCTGACAGATTATCTTGCATGTCTTTACAGCAGGTTTACTACATTTCGCTTCCTATTGTTTTGGATTCTACCTTAAATGAGGCAGGCAACGAGAAATCTGTCATTACTTTTGTATTGCTGTTGTGCAGGTTAATTGCGCTCTCAGCTAGGAGTAGAGGTAAACAGCGAATTTTCAATGAATGACTTACGATTTACAAGTTTGGATGGCAGTATTGGGTTGCACTTCTCGGGAGATGCAGTATTCTCTTCATCTGTTACATACTCAAAGTTAATAATAAACATCATTGCTACTCCCTCTTGATTTTTCACTGGGATTATGTGGGTGTTGCAAATGAAGGTAGATCCTGCAGAGGGTGGAAAAAAAGAAAGAAAAATACATAAATGAAAGGAAACTTCACTATTTTTTCATTCCGGTAATTCTAGTTATACCAACAGATACGGCAGAATATTTCTTTTGATTTAATTATTGAATATTGAACAGACAATATTCTTTCATTTAAACAGGAAAATTTTCATAGAGAGAAATGCATCTCAATAATTTTTTAGATTATTACCTCTCCCAAAAGGGTTCTCCTTTAAAATGCCAGTTTTACTTCTTGGCTTTTATTTACTGGAAGTACCTATATAGACAGACTCACAGCACGGAGGCATTTAGAACCAAAAGTAGCAATGCAAAAAATTGTTCCAACTACAATGCTAGTGAAGACAGCAGAACACCATTCTTCTAAATGTCAAACATTCTTCAAGCTTTTGGTGCTATTACAACAGGATGAATCATTCATTAAATATTTATAGGTGTAAATATATCACTATTCTTATTTTAGCTCTCATTCTTATGGGGGCTGTAAAATGTTCTGGTTTGCATTAAAAATTATATTTACTATTAATCTGATCATACAGGGTTTTATATTCTACCACAAACTCTCTATATTGATATGGTAATAATTTTCAGTAACTTTCAAGAGTATTTGACTTGTGCTATATACAAGTTGAAGCACGAAGTTAAAAGCAGCCTGGTTTTCAGACATGTGGAGCATGCCCAGCCTAGGCTGAAATGAACAGAAGGTGTAATTTTTCAACACCTCTGATAGTCGGGGTGTTCTTGTTCAAGTGCCTAATTAGACATTTAAAGAATATGTTTTGTGCTAATTCTCCCGAAGTAACTCTCTTTTAAAGAAGTGACAAGGTCATTAGTTTTGATCTAAATCCCTCTTTTAAACTAGCAGAATATAGTGATTCCAAAAATAATGTGATTGCTGTAAGTGATAAGATAATAATGAGCTAAAAGCTTCATGCAAACACGACTGTGAGAGGGTGTCTTTCCGTGATAACTGGGGACTGATTTAATGTACATCATCTGCAATTTATTCATTCAAATGCAGTAATCACTGAAATCTGACAGGCAGCGCAATTTGACAAAAACAGATCCTGATCTGGGTTACACAAGAATAAATTGTTATTTGCCATTGAGGAGAGAGATGGTAAAGATTTATATCATTATAACCAAGATCAGATTCTGGCTCCTAATATGTAATGTAGTACTCGCTGTAATGTGATATATATGGCAGTCTGAGCTATGTATAAAATTGACATGCTGGCCTTTCAAGTTCTGCAGCTGTACCTTCAATCCATTTAATAAAACAGTTAAGCTGTGGCACTTGCCACAGTTTCCATGGTAACTAGCTCAATGACTTTAGTAAACAGAAAATAAGCAATTTAAGACTGTTCCATTAGAGCTAAAAATAGAAGTGCTGCAGGCCAAGCATTGCAACAGACTGGTTAAACAGAGGATCTGAAGAGAATCTAGAAATAATCTTTGTGTTTTCATCTAACTAATCAAAATACCTATGGACTTTAAACACTTAAATTGACATTTATTGAATCATTTGGAAACAAAAATTTTGTTCCTTCCCATCTACTAGAATATTAAAAAATTTTCAATGTAAAGACTATGTTTTGACACTCAGATTTACAGGCTGAGCAGAAATCCCCCAACCTGAGACCTCTCACAGAAGCAAAGGGCTGGAGATGGGCCTAGGCTGACACAGGCATGGCTCTGAGGAACTCTGAACTCCAGTGGATCGATTGTACATTAGCTTTTTGCAAACGTGGATGACAATGAGCCACAGATTTCTTTCTACGGTTGCCCGCATTTCGCGGGCAAGGTTGTTTCAGCTTTTGACAGGCTGCCCACAGTGCTAAGCAATGACAGTATCTCCCATTTATATAGAGCATTCCACCCTCAAGCATTTACAGACTTCATTTATACTAGCACTACGGTTTTGCATCTCCAGAGAGATACAGAAGCTGTTTAACCGTCCACAGCACAAGAACGTGGCAGAAAGTGCATAGAATTCAAACTGAAGCTCTGTGTAGAAACATTTCAGGAATAAAGAATGAGAAAGATTCGTATCTGGTATGGTTTAGCATAGTTCATTTGAAAACCAGTTGCACCAGCAGGATAATGAGTCCAATACAGTTCATAAGGCTGAAGTTTGTCCAAGACACCTGAGCTTTTAAGTGTCATAGAATATTTACTTTGTGCAGATAATAGGAATTGGAATTCTGCAAGTTATCCAAAATATAATGCCCATCATAGTACTCTACTGTTAGCTTTTGTCTTTAGTACAGAAACTGTGTACTATACCCCTATCAATACCTATCTCTATTGGAATGGCAATAAGGACAAAACCAAGAAAAACAGTGTGATTGAAAAATAAGAGTTGTCTACAAAGAAAGAAGACTAGCAAAATCAAAAGCTAAGCTTTGAGTAGTGGGAGTTGATGTTAATGAAGGAAATATTAAGAAGTAGCTTGTTTATAAACAATCTTATTCAGTATTTGCAGTCTGCCATTCAATTACTCTTCATCGAACTCAGCATGTTTTCCCTGTTTTGTCTCTATCCTCAAATACTCAGAGTAAGAAATGCTTCTGATGAGCAATAGAAATTTTAATGAAGTTTCTGAAATTTGCATTTCTCATCTAAAGGCGCTGAGCAAGGAGATGATATAATCAGAACAATTATGAAAATTATATCTTCATAATTAATAGATTTAATCTCCAGCAATATTTCTGGATTTTCTGAAGACTACTATTGATGAGAAATCTTGAAATATACCTGTCGCTTTCTCTCGTTAGCATCACAACAAGGTGTAAGTGTAAAAGCTGGATATTTTCTTGTCAGCTTGAATTCCACAGTTATAAAGGCTTGTTTTTTTTTTTTTTCTGTGGCATATTAAAGCCCACTCTTTCATCTACTTAAACAGTGGCAAATACATACATGCGAAGAAAAGGTTCTGCTCCTCTATGTGCTGTGTGGACATGAATCTGAAGTTATGGATTCAACACTATGATTTCACAAGACCAGATGGGCTGGTATGAAGCAAATAACTGCCAAAGTGTACACATCAGTGACAATAAGAATAATAAGGAAATAAGAAAGTTCATAAGGAAATAAGGAAGATGAATATAGTGGTATATTCTAGTTGTGTTTGAGCAACTCTGGTGAAGCAAAGTCTATTAAAAAAGAAAAATCTCACTGCATCATATTTAAAGTTGACCTGCTTCACCATAGCAGCACAAAGCAGATGCCTCAAACCAATTAATCTGCTTTGTAAAATCTGTTTACTTTTCTAATAACTTTCCATAAAAGATTTTTTGGGACAGATTTCTATCAGGATGCTTCTTCTAGATACAACTGCAATCATTCATTGAGTTATAGTGGCTCCATTAATAAGAAAATAGAAAGGAGCAATACTACAATAATACAACACTGAAGACCATCCAAATTACAAGGGCCTCCATTCTCATGTGAAAAACTATGACAAGCACACACTGAAAAATGACACATCCCAAACAGATATTTTGATTCAGCCTTCCTGGGAACAATGCTTTCACACGCCATTACGTATGCCATGCTCAAAGGAGCTCTGAAAAATGAGACACTGTCATTTAGGTAATTTTCCTAATTCTGCAGAACCCCCACATTTCACACAGCTGGAACCCCTGAGAAATCCATCACGGCTCTGCAGGACGACTGTGTATCCCTGTTACACTGAGTGTGTCTGACAATTGCTAGCTGCATTTCACTCTAAAAAATGTGGACCCTCTCCTCCCAGTGAATGGTGAATGCTGCCTTCACTGGGGCCAAGACTGGATCCGACATATTTTGGAACTGGTTGTGTTTTCCTGTGCCAAAGGCATTTATGACTTCTCAGATATGTTTTTGTTACTGGAGTTGCTGTGGGCAATGACTAAGGCTATGGAAAGAAAGAAGCTGAGTATGTGCTCTGTGCGTGCATGGGGATGCACACACTCTCTCACACTCACTTGCACATTCACACGCACATATAGGAGGTATACACCCATATATATATATATGTATGTATATATAATGTGTGTGTTTGTATATATATTTATACATAGATTAACTTTATACCAGAGTTTGTGTTAGGATTATGACACTTTTACTGCTGCAACCCATGAGCAGTCCAGTGTAGGTATTGGTACAATCCATAGCTCATTTAGAAGTGAAGATGAGAAAGAATAATCCAAAACAAGAGCAAAGGGATGGGAAAAGCCCACAACAGTTTGCCTACTAGAAAAGGACCAAAGACAGCTGAAAATTAGAGGTGGTGATGCTGTACATGTTTCCAGAGCTAGGGAGTCTTGTTCTCTGAAGACAGATCTGAATGAAACTCATGGGTGAATACAGGGAATTCCCATAAAAATTCTGTAATGTGACTATTTTATGCTAATTAGTGACAAGAGAAGGAAGCTGGGTATTTTTAGCAGTTTTATTAAATGATTAGCATGTTTGTTTTGGAAATAACTCCCCTCTTCTTCCCCAATTTGATCTCACACTTTGTTATCAAGATATATGCTCAAAATGCCTTCTTTCAAAGAGCCTGAAACTTAGAACATATCAGTTAAAAAATAGTCTATACCTTACATTTTAGTTTAAGATCTTAAACTATCAATCATAGTAGATAGGCAACTGAACATATTTCATATTTAAATAGTGTGCTAATTTTAGTCTTATCAACCTTTTACTGAAGAGGAGCACAGGAAAGTCTGTATAGTCCCCATGCAGTTTCTTGGTAATTAGATGTCTTAGCAAGTGTGATTTATTATTTTGATAGGTTTTGATAGGTTCATTTTTGACTAATCACTCTGTCATATACTAAATATAAACTCAATATTCCTTTGATAATAAAGAATTCCATAAAAACAAACAGTGTGATAAAACAAAACCACTGCCATTCCGTTATCCTGTGTACATATTTACAGCCTTATGTGTACATATTTACAGCTTTATTTATCCTTCTATTGTAGTGTGGCTGATGGGGTTGCCCATGGGTTAATAAATACTTCTTTGGGGAAAGTTCCAAACAGTTGCCCTTCTAACATACTTTTTGTAGTTTATTTTATACACTTTGCATCTTCATTTTTCTAAAAATTTTTAGAACTTCTGTTGGTTATAACAGATACCTAATTCTTGTAGGCTAAACAGATTATTTATCTACTCATACCAAACCTACTTTAGTACTTATTATTTTTGTACCGTGTGTATATTTTTATTACTGCTGTTATTGGATACTAACTAGTTAACTAAAAAATTCTACTGGAGAGCCTGAATCAAAATTCAAACAATAAATACTGAATCAAAAGTCAAGAAAAAATTGTTTAATTTTGTTCTTTAGCAGTATTACTGCAATTATTTCAGTAATGGGCTGAGAACACTGGGAAAATATGTAACATGATAACAGTAATTTGTACATTTATGTCAGTCACTTTAAATTCTTCATAATCTATGTCTGTACTGCGTCTAACAAATAGCACCCAATGGTGCCTCACGGTCAAATCCCTGAGTCCTTGTAGCTGCCCCTTGCAGCGCTCCTGGGGAAGAGGAAGTCCCACGGAGGGGCTCTGGGGGAACTGCTGGAGTTTAGGCCTGGCAGTTTGCTTCTGCATACACTCCCAGAGCGCAGGCTGGAGCGAGACAATCCCTGTACAAAGCAGCGTGGCAGAAATGGCCCAGGTTTGCCCTCAAGCCCTACCACAGTAATGCTGCCGTCTCGTGCCTAGCGTGCATCCCCAGAGAGCAGGCAAGGTGTTGTAGTCTCTCTTTAATCAGTTGGCAGGGTGTGCGCAGGGAGCATTGCACTTTCATATCAGACCCTCGCTATGGAAGGGCAGAACAGCATGCAGGCACTCATGGAGGCTGAGGCTGTCTTATTCCACAGCTGTGCACAGAAAGCTTTCCAGCTACCATGCATCTCATAGCTACAGCTTCTATAACCATGCACAAATTGTGGCGTTATAGATTTTAAATATAGCATCCCTTCCCCATGGGTCCCTGCTCTGACACTGCCAGCTGATTGCTGAGCTAGGGGACATGGTTGTGGGTATCAACCAGCAACACTAAAGCCCAGAGAGATCCTGGCTATCCATAGTCTACCATTTCAGCCAATTTTCAGCTTGCATTGGGTGGAAGGCAGGTGCTAGAAGGTAGGAGGTGGGATACAAAATACTGTGAAATAAGGCTGTTTCTTGCACACTGCTGGTATGACTTTCACATTCTTGAAATGCTCTAAGGGCCAGCAGAGTACCTTCATTTGGACCAGCTTCAGGTGTGATCTTCTGGAGTTGTGACCTTATTCCCTAGCGTTCCGTTTTTACTTTTCAGCCAAATGTTAAAAAATGAAAACAAGTGACACTTTTTATTTTATATATATTATCAAGATTCTGGTAAGAAACAGGTTAAAACTTTGTTTTAGCAGGTGGATGTTGTCAGTGGACTGCAAATGCTGCTGAAGAATGAGGCACCTGAAAATGGTTATTTATTTCTAATGAGACTAGTGAAGCAGAGAGCCTTGTACCCTTGAAGGGATATAAACAAAGAAAAGGAGACTGAAAGAAATGCAGCACCCAGTGAATGTTTGCTCTGGCTTGTGTGATTTCTGCTACTTATTGCTGGAGAAAGTCCTTTTCTTTTATGCTTCAAATTCCGAAGTCTGATAGAGTCTTTCTATTCCGATTTAGCTTAAGTTGGTCCAGGAACATTTTGTAAATAAGCTGTACTTAACCTGGGGCAAATAGGGTGCTTGCATGAGCATTTAAGGCCACATTGCATCAGGGATGTATCTTGAATATTTAAGTGAAATTCAATTCCTCAGATATTGGGGGATGATTTGTATTGTCATGCGTGGGCTCACCATGACCAGTCAAGGACTGAAAATCTATTCCCTTGTGTTTCTACTCAAGCACAAGCCAGGAAAAACTGCAACGTGTCACAGGCAATCTTACTTTCAGTGGAGCTGCTGGAAAGGTTTGCTTCCTTTCTCAAACGACACTGAGTACACTATTCTTGCAGCACTGTGTTATATCTTTGACTTCATGTAATGCTAAAGGGCTCCAAACACATTTTCAATCCCATTTCTGTATCAATTATAATTAACTTGCTAACAGATCTTCACAACTTAGTCTGCCTGTTTATATAAAAAAAGACGAGTGGAAGAATGACTGAATCTGCCCTGAGAAAATTGCCTGACTCTCAATGAAGCAGAATCAGATCACTGGAGATACCACATAGCTACTTGCTCAATTCAGAAACACCTCGATGAAAGAAATATCAAATACTTGTGTCAGTTTTCACATGTATCTCTGCTCTGGATGTTATTTATTCTGATCTTTGGAGACATCCAAACTCAAAACACCCTATTTAAATTATGACAAAACCTTGGCTCTCAAAGAAAGGATCACCACCTGGATGTTCCCCTGCCCCCCAGTTCTTATGCAGCTGCACACCCTAGGAAGAGGAGGAGTCTTGATAATTAGATTAAAAATTACAATTGTTTGCACCCATATAAAGTACCTCTTCTAGGAATCCCAGACTGCATTGTGAACAGTGCTTAAAGCCAGTTGCTGTCCTTCAAAGTATGCAAGCATTAATTTCTTTTTTTCTAAAGGTGGTAGAGCTCAGACATTAATACAGAAGTGCCTTATCCAAAGCTGCATCAGAAATGAATGAAAAACAAAGGGTAACATAAATAAACCCTTGATCCCATTTCCACAACTGAATGAGTAGAAAACCACCCCATTCTATTAAAATATGTCTAGTACATTTCCACACACAACTTTGGGGAAGGAGTTGTGCAATTCTCTTTATCTTCCACTTACATCTTTTGAGCTGTGTCTTTGTGTCATCATTTCCCAGTTCCAGCTGACTGAAAATGAGCTACCTCGTGTGGCAAGAATGGGGAATTCACGAGATTCCCGTTAAACATAGTGCAGATGTATCTGTATGACTGTCTCTTTTAAAAGATTCATTGCAGAGGAACAACTAAAAATAGATGGCAGGTTGAAATGTATTATATCCCTTTTCAGTTGAAGAGCTACTTTTAAGGGGGATGGGTAGAGACAAGAAGAATATATTTGGCAGATATTTATTAGTGAGGTTGCAGTGATTAAATGGGACCTGTTCCCATTGACATTTCACTCCACTGTCCATATCACATAGATATTCATTCTGTCATTGAAATGGCTGCTGATACTAAGACTTAATTTACAGGACTGCTGTAGATTTTGTAGGGTATTAACTTACAGTGTTTAGAGGAGAGGGAATAACTTTTGAATTAACAAACTAAGAAAAAACTATTCATTATAGGACTGGCCTATATAAGTTCCTCATTTTCTCTCCCTTTAATTCCCTTTACAGTATATTTCAATTGCTAGATAAATACTATTCAACTCCTTGTGCCAGCACTTGTTACGATACTGCATAGGCACAATTATTGCTGACCTCACGATTATAATATCTACACCTACACCAGTGGAGCTATGGTGATAAACTGTAATGCTGAACACATTTTATATGGAAGGACAGTTTCCTAGTGCTTTGTTGTTTAATCATATATAAACATGTAGAGAAGATAGGCAGTAATGAAATATTTCACCAGGAAAGAAAAATCAAATGTAAAATAAACAGAGATGTATGTAGATTTGCCTATAGACACCAAGAAAAGAGCATAGTATGAAAAATGTTGAAAGTATTTGTACAAGGAAGGATAAAATCTCATTTAAGTTCCAGCCTGCATGTAGCACTGTGCTTAGCAAGTCATGGCGGATACAGATAGTGCAAGGTAGGCTTTTTCTTTCTCTCTCAGTTAACCTCAGAACTAGGTCTGAGTTCTGCCAGGGTTTTTTTTCTAGTGCGCTGACTGATGTCGGGAGGCCCAATTCCTATAGACTGTCTTCGATGCTCTCTCAAACTGATCTTTCTTCAGAGATGAGCTCTGGCATGCACATAGTGGGGCAAAAGTTAGGTTTGAGGTTGTTTTCTGGGTGAGTTCGCATTAATAGCAGTTCACAATGCTCAAGACTGAGTACTACTTGGAACCATTTAGGCCATAACCTTAGCCTACAACTTCTGTAAGCATTGCGTTTGTCTTCCAGAAGCATTCAGTAATGCCGTTTCTCAAAAGCAATGCCTCTGCCTTGTTAATGAGAATGTTCCTGTCTCTGCATAAGCAGTTCAGTGTCTTGTGTCTGATTGCTAGCACACAAATAAAGCCTCTGAGTGCGCCACGCATGTTGCATCAGCAAATAATAAGCAGTCAGATGTGCATGTTCTGGGCAGACTGGGCAAAGGGCTACCTTTCTAGAAAACTTTAACTGTGAAGTCTGTTAACTCTTTGCATGTTGGCTGTTGAATAACTGGGGAGGATTTTTCATTCTTTATATGTATTAGGGATATTACAGACTATGCGAATGAGGCAAGCTCAATAGTTTTCGTGTTGGTTTCTTAGTATGGATGCTTGATTTTAGGGACATTTGCAATATAATCTTAGTGAATACAAGATAAACGACCCTTGATGAGTTTCACAAATGAAATTTTTTACAGGAAAAATACAGCTTAAGCAGCACTGCAATATTTTGTAAACTGAAAAACATTGTTTCATTCAGACATTTTCAAAATGAAATATTTCATATTTTTAAAGTGGTGAATTAAAGTGGTGAAAAGTGGTGTTTTGTTTTAGATTGCGCAAAATAATCCTTTGAGAGAGAATTAATTTTTTAAATGTTCAGTTCACGGAAAATATGCAAAGCTTTAATTTTTAGAATTAACAGTGAATGGGAAGTCCATTGTTTGCTCAGCTGCATGATACACTTGAACTGAGGACACGTTAAAATAAGAGCTCTCTAGTGAGTACCAAAATGTGGATACTCTTGACAAGTGTTGAGTTTTATGGCTATTACAAGAGAGAAGCCTGAATATAATACTATAAAACATGGAGCATCCTGATATGTAGCAGAAAAGGATAAAAAATGACAAATGAATGTCTTTAGATCTAGATAAGTACTGCTTGTGACTGTCAGATTCTTTTTTGAAGTCAAAGCAGTGTAAGAAAAATCTGTGACAACAGCCTGGATAATAATAATGGAGCGTAATTTATCTATAGTATGCAGATGAGTTTACTTTATACTGTGTTCTAAGCCTTATCAACAGGCATTTACATATCAGTTTAAGTTACAGTCTGTGTCCAGATAAAAAATTTTTAATTAGGAAAGGTCACAGTGATAGGAATTACAATAATTCATTGGAATTACATGTAATTAAAATAGTTTTGAACACGAGTGGATTTCATTGTAAAAAAGGTTGTTTTTGACTTTTTTCATTCACACATTCAGTAAGCTTATTTAAAGCATAGCACTGTAAACAAATACCACATGTATAACTCAAGATGAAAAGCAATGGTAGGACACATCTTTAACAGAAAAATAAAGCAATATAGAAGCTTTAGGGTCTGTTTACAAACATTATGTGATGATTTTAAGGTTAAATGTACTTTAAACATAAATTGTCTTTGTAAAACCAACTAGCTGACAGATAATGGTCTCAGTTTCTTTTTTTTAGCTCACTTGCTCAGTTAGCACTCATTTAATTGTATATGCTAAAATTTAAGATGCATGGCTTTCTCTCTCTCTCTCTCTTTCGCTAGCTATCCATTTGTAAACCCTCATTAGAAGCTATGCACCTCTGGGCATTCAACTGAGAAATGTCTCATTATGTTCATGAGAAAAGTGAGCTCAGGTTTGTTGAATATTGTCCATCTTGCAGAAAAAGTGCAGATTAAGACATTTTTTGACAGTAACCTCATTGATTTCCCCAAATTAAACCCTATAAACTATTTTAAGAACTAATTGAATAACCTCACAAAGCAGGATGGCAAAAAAAAAAAAAAAAAAAAAAAAAAAAAAAGGCTAGAACTCCATTTGAGTAATTTGTTTTATTTATCCAAGGTATTGGACCAGAATATACATGAAGTAAAGTAGTGATCCAGATGCTGTTCTCACTTACTCTGTGAGATTCCTGGGAGAGTAAGGCTTTTTGTGATATAGTTGTTAACATTTTAGATATTGAAAAAAGAAGACATTAAATGTTCATATAATATGAGGGGAATATAGAAAAACATAGATCAGCAGCAGGTCTCCTGAGGGAAGAGAAAAATGCTCTCATTGCTGCAAACTTTCACAAGTGCAGTGTGTACCCAGCTCCATTGGCCAGGTGGAGAGAGTAGCATTTCTTAAATAAAGATGCCTTTCTGTGTACTCATGGAAATATCCCCTTCCTGGTGCTTTATAAAAGAGTTGATGATGGGTACCTTCTTAAACTCAGAGTTGCACAAAACCCAAACTTGTAAGAAAAACAAATTAAGCGTCATCATATATGACATCAAATATTAAGTATATGGATTATAGTACCTAACTGTAATCCAGCAAAATGTGTCTAAAGGGCCAGAACAGTCAGGCAGGGAATGAGGTGTTCTTGTTGTGTGAAGCAGCAGCCTTGGAGTCTGGGTAACAAGGAAAAAGAACTGGAAATTATCATCAGTGAGAAGTAACTGGCAATCCTGAAAGCCGACGGGAGTAGTCAAGTTACTGGGACAGTAAAACAAGTGTGTGTAGCAGTCTATGAAAGACAGTAGCTAAAAGAGATGTGCAAATTTAAAGGCATGATCTACTATTCTGGAGTTTTTGATAACACAAAATAATTGGAATTTAAATGCATATTAACAGATCTGGTGGCCTCATGGCTTAGGGGGATTTCTATGTACTGGAAATTTGTCAAACAAATAAAATAGTATTATATTTAAATATAGATATATATATATAAATATATATTTTTTCTAATGGAAAGATTCTGCACCCAGCATGATATATTTTTAATTGAAGATCTCATTAGATTTGATAAATATGAATACCTTACTGGACCAGAAGTTCATGCCAGCCTTAGAGTTGGTTTTCATGACCTGATTGCAATCAGTATAGACAAACAAAGAACAATCCCAAGCAGCAAAATGTGCATGTGGTTCTTCAAAAGGGGTAATTTTCTATGGTTGAGAAAAATGTGAGTATAATTGCGAGGAAAAATCAGACAAATATATGAATGAAAATTTGGAATTCTTCATGGATTCAACATTCATGAAAATTTTGTTAGATAACAAAAGATTAATGATTCAAAGATATTCAAAATCTTAGCTGCCAGCCCCTCTGGATTCAATGCAAAAGTGAAGGTAGCAAATAGGAATTAACTGGCATATGGCGAATTGAGAAAAGAGAAAGTAGACAGACATCTTTGAAAACTGGGAGGTATGAGATATAGAAAATTGATAGAGGAATGTGACAACATCAGAGCAAGACTAGGGAGAGTAAGTAGATATCTAAGTACATGAAGGAAAAAGATAATTCTAAGAATAATGGAAGTCCATAAAAATCCCTGTAAGAACTTAGGATAAAATTGTAAAATTGTTAATTATTATGCAATAAAAATTATGCAACAACCAGGCAGTTCCATTAAAAATATTTCTATTCTGTACTTGAAGAAAATCAGAATAATGTATCACCCTAATGCTGTTTTGCCTTTCTGTTGTAACTAGAATTCTGGTAATTGTATGCTAGGAGTAAAACATGAGTGAACTTGGAAAACTTGTGATCAAAGGTGAAGGTGTTGGTCAAGTAGTCTACAACTCACTGATGTAACTTTTCAACAAGTCTTGCTGTGGAAAGTTACAGAAAGTTGAAACAATACTAGTGTTGTGCCAACATTCAGAAAAGGGAAATAGGATGGTTGAAATGACTGTATGGCAGTGAGCCTGACATTGGTCCTAAGCAAAATAAATAAAAAAAAATTAGATTAATTTAATAAAGAATATCTGACATTCAATACCAAAGTTTCTAGTGAAATTTTACAGAAAATACTATAGCATTTGCTTTCTTCAAAAAAGATCTGGAATAAATATAAAATGACTTCTATGAAATGTATGGATGCTCCAAAAACTAGTTGTGAAGTGGCTAGAAACTAGTTGTGACAAGGCAATGAGACCAAACAGAGCAATTTTAATTATTCTGCAAGTGAGACATTAAATGCAAACAAATGCATTCTAAAATGTAAATTTAATAATATTAAAGTTATACACAGAACCAGGGTACATAGGCTGAAACTACAAAATGGTAGCTATATCCTGGATCCTGGTATTTACTGTTTCATGAAAGAAATTAGAGGATAACTTGTGAGATGGGCCAGTGTAGTCTTTAGCTATATAAATTGGTAGAATAAGGAGTATTTTCTATGTATCTAGCACTGAGGAGACTGAAACTGGATTGCTGCACACATTTTCTTGTGTCTATATTCTTAAATGACATTGGAAAACTGTAGAGGGCATAAAAAAATGAACAGAGGAATAGCATTCTTCAGAAAATTCCTTTGGTGTGAATCTTAAAGATGTTAATCTTTGTTGTTTAGTGAAAAGTAGTTAGAGAAGTGACTTGCATGACAATCAGTAACTTCATGAAAGAGCACTGAATGCTAAAGAGCTGTTGAGTCTTGCAGAGAGCACCTGAATGTCTGGAAACAGAAGCAGCAACCTGCAGCAAACCTATGTACTATTTGTCTTCAAAAAAGTTTTAATGTTTCTCCTGACCATCTCATTCCAATTGAAAGTGGAATTCAGTGCTTCCTGACCCAGCTTTGCTGTGGATACACAGTGCTCCATAAACCAAGATGCTGCCTCTCCCCTCATGCTTGGGAATAGGGTTTCCTGTGCTCTGCCTAGCCAATTGGTAAGGTTTTGAAAGCCCTTTAGGACCTAGTCAGATTTATAGTCTGACTTTAGTAAGTGGTAGGGATCACATTTCAGTAGCAGGCTCTGGCACCCCTTGGGCGACAGCAGTGGTAGGAGTGCATTAGGCTCAGCAGGCATGACTTCTCCCTCCTCCTGAAGGACACAGCAGCAAGCTGTAGGAGGGGCATGCCTCTCTTCCACTCATATGCATCAGCAACGATAGCGCAGTACCCTGTAGGGCAATGTGTGTGGAGGTATTGTGCCTCCAGTCTTCTCATTCCCCCCTCATCAGGATGGGGCAGCAGTTCCCACCCAGTAAAGCATGCTGGAGGATGTGTTTGGCTGTTGGGGATGCATTCAGTGCTCTAAGAGCTGTTTCCTTATCCTCTAGTGAAAAGGCACAGGCCAGATGGTGATGCAGGGTCAAAGCACTGCCAGTGCAAAATCACCAACATTAACTACATTCTCCGTCCCCCTCAAACCCAAACGTGTTCAGCATTTGTCAGAATGAAATCTCCCATGTGAAATATTAAAACTTCACTTCATAATCATTCTGTTACAAAAAACCCTCTCTCTTTAGCCAGCAACAACTCCACCTGATTAACTAAGAGCACAACTGTTACCGGATGTGGCAGCGGAATCTATTCTTGATTTTTGAAAGCAAATCCAGCTTAACATCCCCCTAACCTTCACAGAAAGCTCATGTTCTTAGGTTGGAATCATGCCCTTAGTATCCATACTTGATGGCTTCACATGATGTCCTCACTACCCATATGTATGTCCATCTGTTAGGCTGGCATAGTGCCCTCCCACAAGTCATCGGCCTCTAGCCCTCGGACATGGCTGAAGACTGGATGCTTACTTAATGCTTCATGTGACTTCCTGCCTGTGCGTCTGTGTGCGTGCTGCAGCCCTCCCGTTTGTAGTGGACAGGATGGAAGATAGCTGCCCAATTCACTTCGGGCAAATAGTCCAAGTGCAATTCAGAGCATCCTTAGGTAGGGGTTTAAAGTCCCTACATATTTGCTAGAAAATGCTAGAAAATGATAAGCAATTCCATGGAGTGAGTCAGATTTCCTAAGCTGACGTCTAAATCTGAACAGTTTAATAGCAAAACATTACTTCTTTGTAGGAAGAAGTGCAAATATTACAAAATAGGTCAATGCTGAATAATATTAATGGACCAAACTGTTGACAGACCCTGGAACAAAGTTTTCATGTGCTAAATACTAAATGGAGAAAGATTTTTCAGGCAAAATGGAAAGGTATTACACTTACAGGGCTGGATTTTTGAAGGTTTCCACTTGGTTTTACAGCTTGCTTGGCATCACTTTATTTTGCCAGCTTTGTTTGTCAAGTGAGTGCAACTGTTGACTAAATTGCTAAATAAAATTGTGCTTCTTTTATTAACTGCTTCTGTGTGGCAGCTAGTTCAGAGTTTATGGAGCATGCATTGAGGCTCAATCTGCTTCGTGAGAATGGGTGACTCTCAAGTCCTGCCACTCCAGACCCTACAGCTAGTGACTCAGGCTCTCCACCCGGAGATGCTCTGCCTTCTGTTTCCTTCCTAGCACTTGTGCATGCTTCCCCCAAACTCCTATCAGACTGTAGAGCCCTTCTCATCTCTTGGCAAACCTTGTTATACAGAACACGCTCACCCTCCTGGTTTCTGATTTGCCCCACAGGGCCAACATAAGGAAGTAAGAAATGTAGGCAGAGTAGAGGGATTTCTAAGGCAAAATCACTTACAAAAGAATTAGAAAACTTGGGAATTGATAAAACTGTGAGGTGTTCTGACCTACTGTTTCCTGGAAGATGAAACTTTTTCTGCTCAGAGAAAGACTGTGTTCCAGCTCATGCTGGAAAGCTCTGGTATGCTCACCTCAGCCGTGAACCTCTGTGTAGAAAAACTAGTGCTTCAGCAAGCTGGGCTCTGAGTTTAAGGCCTTATTTGCAATCCTGGCTTTCAATTTCCTATAATAGTCCATCAGCCTTTCTTTGGCATCAATAACCTTTTTGAGACATCACCTCAGGCACAGTGCAAAGTGGAATTCATAATAGGTGAGGTAGTGTTCACAGCCGCAGCCCACTCTGTCAAGCTCCATGTTCAGTGTGCTGGTCCTTGAGAAAACTTTCATAATTTATTTAGGTATCTATACAGGAAATTAGCTCTGCTTATAATCTTGCTCTGATTGTATGGGCTGAACTGCAGTGAAGTCCTGGTTAGTAATCAAGCATAAAAAAGGCTGATGCTAAGTCATCATATTTCCAATCTTGAAAATATCCTTTAGCAGAACCCTGTCAACTATAAGTCAAAATATATTTGTCTCATAATAGTCTATTTTCTGCAGTCCATCCTTGTTGATTTTGAAGCTTAATAACTCTAGGCATTGATTATCTTTCAGCTTGCAAAATTGATGGTCCTCAAAAACTGAATAACATACATCTTATTAGTATTATACAAGAATTCTTATTTTAAATTTGTTGCTTCTATGGAGCTTTGTAAAAAGTATGGCTATATGACTTATATGTAGCCAGCTGATTCATGTAAACTGATGCCTGGCTATTTTAAATGCTATAGCGTCTTAGCTGTACGGTCTCCTTGACCTTCCATGTATAGAAAACATAGATAACACCCACACATAAAGCACATGTGTGCTATATATGAAAGTGTCACTAATGCTCATGGTTGTTTGACACCTTTTATTGTAAAATTATATTTTTGTTTATAATTTTATCAAGCTTGAATTGTTCAGCTTGAATTTTTGTATTGGCTATTTCCTTCCCGTAGCTCATATAGCTGGAAAAAGCTAAAATTTTGGGGGACTTTTGGAAAGAATGGTTCATCTGGGGAAAATAGGACAGGTGGGTATTTCTAGCAGCTGACTGGAGATGGAACTTAACTTTAGTTTTTCTGAATTATATCTATTCTCTATAGATTATAGAAAGGTCTTAGGAAAACTGGTTGAAATTAGTCTATAGCTGAATATCCCACAAGGTTTCTAGAACAATTCATTCATGGCATGAAGGATTGAGATAGCAGGTGAAAGAAAGAAGAATAGCAAAATAATAGTAAGAAACACAGGTACAGAAAATAACATTCGAAACTTTGCAGTGTATCTTCATTACAACAATAAAGTTTTGCAGATGGAAAAATGAATGATTAAACCTAAAACTCCAGTTTTATTGTCTTGCATGCCTGAAATATAATTATTTGTTAATCAAAGACTCAACAAGACCCACAAATTTTATATGCAGATTAAGTCACCTTCACTTCAAGAAGTTAGAATGTATAAATTGCATGCTATTCATGTTATTTCTGTCATTAATATTGCACATTTAAAAATATTTAATTAATGATAATAATTTTAATATATCCACTATACATATTTCTATGTAGCGCAACCCACTGTAAGCTCATCCTTTTCTAATTGCAGTAGTTAAATCTGTGATAATCTCCTTTGCAAGTATGGCATAGAACATGTTATAAATACCACGAGAAGGGCAAAATTTACTGTGTAGTAAAGGTCAAAATGATAAAAACCATAAAAAGTGTGATGAAGCCCATTGGCTGAGATTCAACTAGATACTTAAGTAGATGACAAATTTTTACCTTGTGAGAAGTTCTACTGACTTAAATACCCTGCTGAATATTGTCGATAATGTTTACACTGTATATTAATTTGTCTTTATATTGTATATACTTAACTAGAGTTAAAATAATATGCTTTGTATAGGTGCCTGAAATGACAGTGGAAGAATTAAAGTATTTACTGAGTCACTTGTAAGCAAAAGAAATTAAGTAAGGCTTGCGGAAAATGTTTAAGACTATTAAAAATCCATCTATAAAAACGGATGTTTTGAATTCAGAGCTGAACTTCTGCCCTGACTGCCATATCCTGAGTATTTTCTACTTTCTAAAAACCTCTTATTGGTTCTCCGCTTATATTTAACTGTTACTTATGTTAGGCATTTATTTTGAAAGAGGGAGGGAAAGGTAGCTGAAGCCCTTCACTCTTTTGTTGCAGCAGCACCTGCCTGCAAGATACGCTCTCTGAAGCAGTATCACAGCTATGCCTGCCCTGGGTGTCACTGTGTCATGTTGATCAGTAGTGTACCTGAATTTTAGGATACAGCCCTGTGTACTTTGATCATTTTGCTTATCTTTACATGAGATTTCATATATCCCTATAAATCTGGGTGTAAGGAAATCGTAGTGCTTCCTTAACTCAGAATCAAATCAGGCTTTGTGCCCAGGGGCAAAGAGATATCAAAACAAGTCTACTACCCTCTATGTTACAGAAAATTGAATTCAGTTTGAGGTCTTTTGAAATGAATTTCAATGTTCAGAAGATGAGCCTGATTTTCTTTTCAGTGACATAAATCTTAAATGAGTTGCTTTTGATCTACACAAATGTGAGAGAGGATTTCAGACCCATACTGTGCAAAACTATCTCACTTTTGAGACTCTAAACTGAGAAAAGGACTGCCTGAAAAATTGATACAGAAATTCTTTCTTGGAAGAGTTTTGACTAATGGAGAATTTTCATAAAAGTCTCTGGGGAGAAATTTTGACTTTTTCCTGGAAAAAGAACCAAATGAAAGAAGCAAATATGAATGTTCCTAGTGAAAACCTAACCTTTCAAATGGGAAGTATAAAACTGCTACAGTGCCAGGTGTGAGTTGTAGCTCATTTATAGTATACCCTTTTTGTATTTGCTGGATTCTCTAGGCATTCTGCATCTCCCATGACATCTTGCAATGTGTAATTCTTAGAATGGGCAGAGTACAGTAGAAATGTTTCAAAACAAAACTTCCAATGGTTGAGAAAATTAAAATAATTCCATATAGATTGATTTGATATGAAATAATGATTTACTTTCTTTTTTTTCTTAATGGGTAAAAATCAGTTTGGATTTTCTTTGTTAACAGTCAAAATTTTCCATTAAATTTCCCCTCTCCAAGCACCTTTAAATCAGATTGTTTTAAATAGCCCTTATTTTCAGAGGATAGTTGCACTGTGCTTTTGGGCCTCCTTCAGGTTTATTACGTTTGCATAATTGAGAATAGCTGCAAAATACTGACTGAATAGATTGCACCGGTGCCGTATGTTCATAAATAATGTGTCCAAGTTCACGTTCCTCAATTGCAGAAACAGTTTTGGTGGGGGTGAAAATTCTCTGGCATTAAAACTGACTTTCCTCTCAGGCTGTTCCTTTCTCGTGGGTAACTGAGTCAGAAAGACCCAAGTCGGCTGCAGTGTGACTCTGGAGTAAGTACCTACCCTTTGGAAGGAACAAACTATTTTCACTTCAGAGAACGTACTTTGTCCACATACTTTTGAAGTGCATGGTGTTATTGTGCTCAGGTTTGCTGTGAGTTTTGGCCAATCTTGTGCTATTGCTACAGCAGACTTCTGAAACTCTCTCTCAGTCCTACGTTGCCTTCTGACACCAAAGAAAAGCAGGAAGGCTGACCTTGCTAAAACATAACTGGCAAAGGCACTGAAGGAAGGGAGGAAGCAGGAATTTGACATGAGAAAAATTGTAGGGGCATTACATGTCCTGCAAAGCAACAGATTTCAGGCTCAAAGTGAAGTGAAAGTCTAGCAATCATTCCAGATTGCGATGCTTGTAGAAGTCAGTGGGAAGGAAAGAGAATTCCTCTCTCCTCCCTGCCAAAGCCTATTACCTGAGACAAGGTGAGTATTAAATAAGATTAAAATCTGCCTGGAACTTAAAAATGAAAGTCAGTCCACATACAACTAGAAATGTTTTCTTCTCATCTCTCCAGGAGTCATGTTAGCATACTGACTCTCAATTTCTATGTTTTACTGGAATTCACTGTGGCAAATTAATGAATTACTTTAATGAATGATTTTGTAGCTTAATTTTTTTCCTTGTTTAAAAAAATAATAAAAAAATCCTGTTAGGGACGTATTTGAGGAGTAACACAATAAACCATAGCAATGCCTCCACAGTTACCTCTCCCTAGAAGATTCTGAAAAGCATATTATTTGCCTATGAGGCCTTCTTTAAGTTGTTGGAAAGCACATAGTAAAATCTGTACTTAGGCACTTACTAGTGTTCACTTGATATTAAATTTATTTTAAAACAATCATCTTGTTTAATGGTGAGTTTTTAATCATGAGCAGATTAGACTATGTTATATAGTTGTTCTGTTTTGATGGTTTATAGTAGAGGCTTTTAATTGCATCTTGCCAGTTTTTCCTTTTTCCATTCTCTACTCAGGACCCAAACATCCCTATAAAATAAGTCAATGTTCTTCTCTCAGTCATGACGGTAGAAGTCGTAAGTGAAATTCACCTCAGTATAGAGATCTAGCGTGAGACCTCTCTGCATTTTGAATAGCTGGACAAGGATGAATTTGATACCCACAGATGAAGGCAAATTGAAGACAAATTTTAGCACTTAGAAACTGTAATGGTTATGGCCAACTGTAGTGGCTTACATCCACTTACACAAGGCTAGCAAAGCATTTTCCCCAGCTGAATGGCTCCACTTTTATCACTGCAGAGTTATCAGACCTAGTAATACACTTCAGAAGAATGCGACGGTCAATTTAGCATTTTTTAATAGTAATAGCGACATTTCACTGAGTATCCTGCATAGGCTGCTTAGGTATTCAAGGTGGAATCTGTGTCTTAAGTAATTGAAATCAAGCTTGTTCTTTTTTTTTTTTTTTTTTTTTTTTTTTTTTTTTTTTGTGAAGCATTCAAGTAAGTCTCATAAGACTTAACAACAATTATAGAAAAATATATATACTTCTTTGGGGGAAAAGTGTCTGTAACTAAATTCTGTCATAAGGTTCAGGGAAGCATCCTAAGTCCAGCGCACACCCCTGTGCCAGGAAGCACAGTGCAGCGGGTGTTCAGCAGTTAGCTGTTTGCAAAGAATGCCAGGCAGGAAGAGGGATGAAAACAGCTGCTTAACCCCTGGCAGGGAGAGGATGTTTCCTTGTCCTTAGTGCTAGTGATCTGTCTATTTATATTCCTCCCACTAAACTTTGAGGTAGTTGGCTGAAACATGATGGTTTAGCTTTGTTTAGAGGGATTTCAAGCTGTAGCTGGTTAGCAGGGTCTTTGGTGATTCCACTCTTGCCTGATAAAGTTATTTTTCCATATGTTGCCCTCAGAAGGAAGTCTTTAGTTTTAACCACTTCTGTCATTTGGTAACTATAATGATAAAATAAAAAGCTCAGTTCATATTATAATTTAATAGTATTTTTTTATTCTCTGTTATAGTTTAAAAGATGTATCTTCTAATTTTAATTTGTTACTGCTAGAACCTGTCTCTGAAGAGCTATTCTATGCCAAGCTTTGAGAACGACTAAACTCCTGCTCATGTCAGTGATATCATGGATGTGGAACTTAGGGCTACACTTAAATTCTGCCTTTAATACCTTCCTAAAACAGGAGCCTTTGTGTAGCGGAAGCAAGCCCTTGGATGCCATAGGCTCATAAATAGAAACTGGCATGCAAAAAAGCTTTTCATCCTTTTCCCCTGTCTTCCTGACCCGATGAGAGTGTGTATTTATGTCTTGCAAAGACAGTGATATATAAGAGTTGACGGATCAAAGTCTGTCAGAAGACCAAGACCACTATATGCTGCCTACAGCTAAACTAATCTTGGGAAAAAAAAGACTCTCTATTTTTCTCTTGACTATACTTTTGTAGTACACTTTCAGTTTGAAAGGATACCATAAAATACTGAAATTGGTAAAAACAGTTGATATAAGCCAATGGCTAGTATTAGAAACAAGTTAGTCATAAAATCAAAAGTATATTGCTTGTACAACCTAAATTAACATATTGACATATGATGTCAGTGCAAAGTTTGAAAAACCAGTAACATTTTAAAGGAAATATTTATAAATAATTTATTAATAAATTATGTCAGAAATTACTTTTTCTAATTGTTTTACAAAGTCATTGGGAGATTTATATACATTATTTAAAAATACATTACATTTTATTTTATAGTTAAGTATTCATAAACTGGAATATGTAAACTTGTTAATGGATATCATGTCTACAGTGTTCTGCAGCATTTCTGGCAATAATTTACCCGGAAAATTTGTAGTCGATTAGTGGATAAAGCATTGATATAGAACCAGATCTCATCTTGCAGCCCTCTGATATACAGCTCTGTTGTGTTTCAAAACTGCTGAGAATAGTATGTAACACTTTAGGACAAATTCTTTGCTAGACTGTAGTCTGCAGACCTCACTCCTGCAGAAATATCACAGTATGGGTTATGTCTTGATGGGATACTCTAGGAGGTAGAGAAATGATGGTAGCAATACTTTGCTAAAGTGCTTTTACACTTTATCCATCTGACTAATCCCATCCTATTCCCTGGAGCAAAGTTCATAAGGTTTTTTTCTGTGTTGTTGTTGCATGTATTTCCCACCCCCATGAAGAGTCAGTATCACTTTTTCTCAGTTATATATAAAGTGTTAGTGTCAGACCTCAAGTCCAGTATATGGGCTGTGTTCCAGCTCGCAGCTAGGCGGCTTTGGACTTGTATCATCTGATGCACATTTGTTTTTACATGGTTGAGGCAGAGCTCTTTCCAATTTCTTAGAACTCTGTGAGTGTGAAAATAAAATGTACCCTAGAAATGGCTTAGGCGTGTACCTAATTTTGTGAGAGCTGACATGGTAGTTAATGCAGAGAAGGACAAATTTACATTTTCATAGTAAACATTCAATTACATATAACTCCTTCTAGTCCTGAGCTAGTCAGAGTTTTGTGCCTGCATTTGAGCAGAATACTGCATGTCTATGACTGTCATGCAGAAAATGCAAAATATGTAACTGTCTGTGTTCTTTCTCTGAACAACAAAAGGCTGTTGTCCAGCACTATTTAATATATCATTATTTATTAGAGAATTTTTCCTTTGCAGCTCTCAACTGCCAAAAATACTCAGCTTTATTCAATCTTTTTACACCCTAAGGACACGCAAGGAGACTTTTCTACACAGTCAAGATACATTGAAATTTTGCCTCTTGGATAGGCGGAGTATCTCCCGAGGGACAGCATAACATCTGTGCTTTCTGCCAATGTGAAAAAACTGGTCACGCTACTAAAAAGCAATAATGGTGGCACAGGCAATCCACCTCATCTTCCAACCTTTTCCCTGCTACTGAACAAAGAAATGACGATTATCTTGAAAATCAGTTGGACTAAAAACTCTTCCCACGTGTTACTGGAGTTAGAAAGCATTTCCTTGATTTCTCCAATCATCAGACTAACTTGTAAACCTTGACTGGAGAGGAGATTTTAGAATAAAAGTATATACTCATCCTTCTCCCAGAAAAGTTAAGGACATGTTAGGAAATAAAATATAAAACTAATAACCGTCCTCTCGAAGCTGATACTTTGTAAAAGTTTAAAAATTGCATCTCTAATCCTTGTGTAGGTAATTCTGAAAGTTAAAATATATCACATAAATGGAAAGTATGCACATTATGATGTCTAAAAATGGGAAATTCATTGGAAGTGGTATTTTCATGAATGCTGGATGTAGATGGCTAAGGAGAATTTGCCTGAACACATCATTACGATTGAGTAATGACAGTTCAGTGGCTGTTAGTTAACTGGTAAAGTCAGCTGACTGCTTTGGGGTCTTCCTCTTGTCTTGAATTCTTAAATATGCTATGGATTATTATTTTTTTCTTATTCGTTATACAGCTTGACCTTCTTCTAACGAGTTGGTCTTAAACAGTCCATATCCTGCCCCCATGAGTCTCTGATGTGATGCAATATCATATTTAGCAACTTCCACATAAGAGCAGCAGATGGTCTGAGCTGAATATATATAAGCATATGTGATTGCATATTGCCATCCTTTAGTTCTATTTAACCCTTCAACAACCCTTTGCCTTTGCCATTTAACAGTCTTGTCTGGAAATGGGAAGGAATTGAGATTGTGAAAACACCAATATTTTTCCTGCTGACATTAATGGTTGATTGTTTATTTTGTCACAATAATCTGCTTGGCTGGTCAGTGGACATAAAACTCTTTTGTTTCCAGCTGATTAGAGCTCCTGTGTTTAACAGCAGACAGACATGGGGAGGTACAGTTTGGTGAAAGTCACAACACATCGTTCATGAGACAGTGATTCCAGCCACTGCCACCAACCACAGTTTTATTTATTTTTAGGTTTCTGACCCATGTTACTCTGTTCCTACTTTCTGTTCCATGCAACACCAAGAAAGTCTACAGTTCCGGTTGTTAAACTAGTGAAAATTTTTTGTGCTAATTCATTTCACTGAGAAATATAAATGTGCTTTACATTCTTCCTCTGTAAATAGTTGTGTTGGATGGTTTTGATGTTGCCTCTTGTCTCAGGTAATGATTTAAATTGTCAGAAGCAAACAGTCATGACCTGTATGAGCTAGGCTGAGTCCTTAGCAACAGAAATATGAGTATATGCACCTGCTTTACACCTCTCTCAGGGAGCTTGCAGCTGACCAGATTTCCTCCAAACGATACTGGCTGTAGGAGAGGAGTTGTCCCATGGCACTGCGCTGATTCAGTGCTTGGGGTGCTCCACAGCAGTTCTTCTTACACAACCTGAAATGCAGTGGAAGCCGACCTTACCTTAGGGTAGATCTGTTTCTCTGTGACTACTATGAAAAAACTAAAAGTAGAACAGGTAATTCAGCTTCTTTCCTTGAACTCTAGGTGTTTAAGCTGTATCAGAACTTGACTTAGAAATGTGCCTAAAATGAATTTGGGATTACCACTGTCTTCCTAGTCAGATATTTACCCTGATTTCAGCCTAATCCTGCATTTTTGGATGAGATTGAGGCATGCAGTAGACTGTCCTACCTCCTTACCAGTGCTTTGGCTTCCACAGACCAGGAAAGGAAATATGCTGCTCTCTACCTATCCCATCGCTTACTCTAGGTGAAGACTGAGTGGCCTGATTATGACCCAAGTTTAAATAGTTCCTGGTGTAGGAATAAAGACAGAGTGTAGCTCTAAGCAGAAGTAAATGCACTGTTAGGGGATATGTCAGCTCTCAAACACAACAGCTTGGACTTATAGTAACTTACTGGAAAACTGGCATTACACAACGATTTCCTATCGCAGACATAATGATCTTCTTTTCCCTTACTCAGTTTTGTACATATGGGGAGAGAATGGGATTACTTGCCTTATGTATATTTTCCTATAACTGTATGTTCACCTTAGCTGTCTTTGTTTATTATGTATGAGCAAGTGATAACTGTTTAGTAAATATTTAGTTTTGTAAGATAATTAAAATATACAAATAGGTCTCACCAAAGTAATCACCTGTAGCCCCTACCAAAAGTACTAGTCATGGATGAAGTGTAACCAGACAGCCAGATAGTTCAATCTTTCTTTTATTTTTTCAGCAGGAAAGATTTCTAGTGTCAGCATACCAGCTGCCCAGATCTAGTAGCTGCTGCTTTTAAAGAATGCTTTGTACATTTTATGAAATGTATGTGACTCATTTTACATATTTATTGACTTTAAAAGGCTGTACAGAAAGAACACTACAAGAGGTTAAAGAAAAGACTACTAGTAAATTAGATTGAGTTTACAATCCTTTCAGGCTCTCTAAGTAACTGTTCAGAAATACTTGGTGTTGAAAGATGGAGGAGGGAATCCCTTTTAACATTTGCCTGTCTCTATCCACCTTCACACCTACCCTAATATCTAAATAGTACCTCAAAGGCATATTGGAGGAGGCTTTAAAAGATGCAAATGGCAATTAGGTATCTACTTCTCATTGATTTTGCCAGGGTAGTTCAAGAAAATCAGACACCAAACTACTGCTTCGTATACGTAGCTGTTCCTGCCTGTTAGTAATGTGCTTCAGTGAAAATACATTATATTACATACTCAGAGATCAATCTAACAAATTAAATGCAACATTTTCACTAGACTTCCTTTAATGTATACTGCTGTTACTGGTTATTGTAATAAGGTGCTATTTGCTATAAGAAGATTACTTAATTCAATACACAGAATATATGGGTATGACATCTTCAAATTAAACTAAAAATAGTTCCAAGAGCAAGCAGTTACAGAGGTGCTTGGGGGAAGGAGGTTTAAGAAATGTAGCATACAGCTGAAGAAACTAACACAGTAGTTTGCCAAAAGAAAATTAATGTAAATGGACTTTATTTTGTTTAAATGTACAAAAAGGGCTAAAAGCATTTATTTTCATGTCAAATGAAAGATAATGAAAAATGACCACCCAATTAAAGAGTGTTAAATCTTATTCCATAATAAATATGGAAGTGGGTTTTGTGCGTCTCACTGAAAGTCATTGAAGCTGAAAAGATATTATTCTTTATATAAAGTACAGTAATTTCCTCTGTGGAATGGAAATGAATGATTTTTCTCCCTAAACCTCAAAAAAACCCAAGCAATACAGTTGGGTGAAAGATGTTTCTCCAACTTTTTCCAGCTGTTCCACCTTTGCTTTAGTGCTGCATCATCTCCATCAGTGAGAGGCTACTGAAGAGCAGCAGCCAGCATCTTATCGCTGTGATTTATCTCCACACTCAAAACTACTCTGTACAGGAAAATGAGAACCCCCAGGGCTACAATTGCTACACCAGCTAAAGCTGACTAGGTGCTAGGTTGGTGGGAAATTTTCACAGAAATAGCGGTGATTGAGGAAGCCATTGCTGAAGCCAGTGCTGCAATACTGAGAGAGAGGGATGTCAGTTTGAAAGACCGACATGCACGGAGACTGTAAAGATTTTATTTTTATCAGGACTTTTATCCTATGATGTTCCTGCAATATCTTAGACTAGATTTGCAATTTTTCCATCCAGTGTTGTTTTTGCATTCTTTAAAATATGTTTTGACTTCCTTTTTTCCTGCAAAAACCCCGGGGCCACACTTAACGTGTCTCGTTTGTCTCCTGTTACAGTTCGAAGTGGAGGGAAGATTCTGGATATCGATTAATAAAACAAGGAAAGGGAGTCCAGTACCCAGGGTCCACTAGTACAAATTGCAGCCATCTAAGACTAGGCAGATTGGTGACGGAGAAAGGAGGAGAGAAACCTCAGTTTGCCTGCAAGCAAAAGGCATTCACATGTACTGACAAGGCATAGGAATACTCAGTTACCAAATTCACTCGCGAATGGACTAGCCTGTATGTGAAATAGAGGCATCGTGGGTCAAAGTGATTTATTACTTTATGTTAAAGCTGTGCAAAAATTTGTTTCTGTACAAGATTGAGGTATTTTACAGATAGGAGCAAATATTTGAAGGTTTACTCAAAAACTTTTTTCCCAGATTTTTTTTTGTCTTGAAAAGGGTCTAAAAATCTAAACTGTGTTGAATTATATTGTGCAGGATAATGACAGAAAAAAGATTTCAGAGGAACAAGTCACACAAGTTGCACCTGTTCTTTTTAAGTAAAACTTAGATTCACAGAGCTATTACTGAATTAAACATCTAACGGTCACTGTAATTAATGAGAGTTATATACCTAGAACACACTTTCTCCCTTTCAGTGAGGGAAATTTCCCTTCCAGATCCCTTCTAGATCAGATCATAAAACTGTTTTTCTCAGATGGCAGGTGGATGCTGAGTCCACGGTGAGAAAATTTCTACTCAGCAGCAAGAGGTACATATACAAAATGTAATGGAATGCACCATAAAAGGATTGAAACAGGAAAAAAGAGTTTTGAATAGACTGATAAAATGTCTAAGGGAGTTTTCTTGTCAGGAAGTACAAGTTTACAGGTTTCATTTTTATTCAAAAGTAAGCTACATTCCAAGCTTTGGGAGTCTTAACTGGGATGGAATTTCTGTCCCAGCAGTTCTAATAATGAGAAAAAGGTTGTACATATTTTCCTGGGAGATGTAGCATGAAAGTGTTTGACTGGCTGTGTTTCCTTTGGGTTGGAAAAGTATGCGCTGAGTTCCTCAGACTGTTGCTTCTCAGAATGCAAATTATGCTTGGACTTAAGAAATAATGTACCACATACTCGTTGTGGTGGTTGGTATAAGATAATTCTTTTTGTCATGTTTATACAATACTTGATAGGGAAGGAATTCCATGTGGTGAAATGTGTGAGTTATGCACATTTGTGAGTTTTTTTGTTAATGGTATGTAAAAAAACTTTTAAAATAAGTATTAAATAATGCAATTTGTAGTATTGTATTGGAGCACTTGCCTAGAAATTGTTGGTAGTTAGTACAGTTTCTCATTTCCATAATTGTTTTCATTACTAAGAAATTTTCCATAAATCATACTTCACAGCATTAGCAATTTCAAAGAACAATCGTTATTCACCTAAGCAGCAGTTTGAGGCAGTGCAATTGAAGGCTAAAGTTTTGCAGAAGCTTTACATCAAGTGTAAGCCAATATTTCTGCAAACAGAAACAGTCTTGCCGAGTGTTGGGCTGCTAATTTCCACTCTATCCAACGACTTCCTTTGTGCAAGTACGGACAATTGTATGGCCATGTGGCAAACCACAGTGGGCTAAAATTAAGCTGTTTTTTGGCTAACTGATAGTAACTCAGATCATCTCCCCTTTCCAGACCACTATGAAGACACACACGCCTTTGTGTAAGGGTGTAACACGGGGTGAGGAATGAACACTTGAAGCAGACTGAAGAAAAGACTGATTCTTTCACCATCAGTGGCATGCTGCTTATGGGCAAAGATTCGTTCTCTGACGTAGTCCTAATTACCATATTAAATAGATTATACAGGGTCAGTTCTTTTGCCATCGTTGGAAATATCTTTCGCAGTATCAAGCTCCAGCGCAAATTTTGCCTCTGCTGTATCAGTTTGTGCTTACAATATGATTATTTTTTGTTTTGGCTAATACAAATATTACTCCTTGAAGAGTAATATTTGCAAGTTCAGAAAGGTTCAGCTAGAAAACTGAACTTTAATGGTTTCTGGGCAAATAGATAACTTTTATTTAATAACAAAGCCATTAACAGTCATGTTCCACTACCAGGACAAAAGTATATATTTTGAATTAATCTTTGATTCCTTTCATTCATGCCTAGCCTTTAAGGACTGAAACCCACCAGGGAGAAACCAGTTATGTGATGAAAACCTGTAGGGTTTATGCAGGCCTAGTTGTAAAACACTACTACTTACTGTTGTACAAGAATTTTTCTAAACAGAGCACTTACTGTAGACTTGAAAGCAGCTCACGCTGAGACACTGTTCCAGGATGATTGACTGTGATAGTTATAGATTGGTTGAAATGCATTACCAGATTATGCATTATATATCAAGACATTATAAATGATGAGAAACTGTGCTGTCAGGCAAGCAATTATGATAACTCATCTTGCAATGCTAATTAAAAAATGTCTGGAAAATAATTTATCTACATTTATGAAGCTTACTGCATTGATCAACGAAGTAGATGAGACAGTGTAAGGAGGGGTGCTGCGATTACTAATACCTCAATTAAATGGGGATCTGAATGGCACGAGAGAACTATTGTTCACAAATGTATACTGCCACGATACTAAGCTATGAAATGAGTGGTTTTCGGAAGTGTATTTTGTGGCCTTGGAACAGCTGTTAGACGCATAAAGAAGTTTTACTCATGTCCTCTGGAAAGAATAATGGCTTAAATCAGAAACTGATAATGGCAATACTTGAACTGAGCAGCTAACTTAAATTTTAGGAGACAAGCTATGTAAAAGACAAATGAAATCCTAAAATGCATTTTGTAAGGCACATATGAATGCTACTATACAAGACACTGTTGACACTTTTACCTGGAATGCTAAGACCCACTCTTGGCACCCACGTTCAAGAAAATTGAACTGAAATCAGCACAGGTGCAGAGAAGGACAGCCAAGAGAACGAGAAGCTTATCTTGCTAAGAAAGACTGATATGTAGCCTTGCAAAGAGAAGGCTAAGAAGGGAGATGAGTCCTGTCCAGAAACACATCAGGATGCGATGAGAAATATTTGAGTCAAAGGCAACACCCACACAAGAAGAAATGGATATTAATTCCTCAGATACATACTTAAGCTTGAATTTAGATAAAGGTTTCTGCTCATTAAAACAGCCAAGTCCTAAAACAGCCTTTCAGTCAGCTCAGTTCAACCAAAAGCCCCAACTGTTTTTAAGTTGAGACTTCAGAATTTTAATAAACAGATTATTTGATGTCATTACCTGCAGTAGAAGCGGGAGGGATTCGATGGCATAGGAAGTTCTTTCAACTTTCATGTTCCTCTTCAGCTGATTTCCCTTCTAAAATCTGCTGTTCCATCAGATTTCCCATCTCTTCCAACACTTTTTATAAAGTCAAGGAATTATTTTTATCCTTCGCTATGGTATTAATAGCAAGTCAAGGGTTATTTCCATCTACCTCCTCATCAGTGTGTCAATGATGATTAAATGTGTCTGCATTGCATTAGGCAATATCACTGCTGTTCAGACCAGCTTATTCTTTTGTAGAATCTCTGTAGGACTGCAGCTTCCCTATCTGCAGATAAGAGCACAGTAGTAGCTAAAGCCATGGCACCCCTTAGAATTGACATAGAATAGATAGAGGAAGTGATCTACTCCTGACAGACTAATTACAGATTAATTCCTCTGAATCACAGCAAGGAATTGTACATTTCCTTCTTCCAGCTTTGAGTGAACTCTCAGTCTGCAGAGCTGTAAGATACCATGGCATGAAGTGCCAAAATTGTGGCACATTCTAAAGCAGATATGCTTACAAATTCAGAATATGGAAAATTATTGTAGATTTGTTGGGTTTGTTTTCCTTCCAAATCATGTATTTTAAATTACTAGTCACATCTTACAAATTTTTGAATTGCTCTTTTTGGTTCATAAATGATTTCTTGGTCCAATAATCATACCTACGGAGTGCATAGATGCTAAAAAAAAAATCTGTGAATAGGTTGGTAATACAGGACTAAAGCCTAAATTATTAACAAATCTGACGGAAACAGTACCACTAAATTTAAAAATACGATGTTTTCTTTGCAATTTACATTATACATTAAGAACATTTGCTAGCAGCTGTCGCTATTAGACAAGGGACAGTCATTAACTATTAGCTGTCTTGTGTACTGGGAATTTGTCAAGAACTCTAACAGTATCTAAGTGTCATTAAAGTCATAAAGTCATATTCTAAATTACCTGTAATGCTAAGTGAAGCTAGCAAAGTCCATCTGCACAGAAGTATGCTCCTGCTCATGTATTTATATTTATCTTTATGGTAGTTTGAATGTATTTGACTGCCACTTTTAGTCAAACAGTTAAACACAACTATTTTCCAGTTAAAAAACATACATTTTTGTTCTCTACTATTGGGATACTAAATATAAATTTATCTACTTGAAGAAAATATCACAAGCTTACAAAAGACAAAGGAGTATCATGATTGAAAATCTTTTCTGTCTCCTGGGATATGTTTTATTTTTAGCTTTGGGAGAAAAGCCAGAAGGTAGTTCAAGGCCTAACCTTTACTCCTCAATAATCAGACCTATATATAGTGTTTTACCAAGCAGGACTTGATAAAAGAGCTCCAGATTCTTGGTCTCTCTATTCTGCTGATTGAAGCAGGTACGTAGTAATAGGTTTCAGTTATTGAAAAAGATACTTCCCTTGCAATTAGATGTGGTAAATGTTACTCTAAAGGCAATCATTCCTCGTCTCATACTCCAAACTTTGGCTGGACTTAGGAAGAAGGCATCTAGGCATCTTTCAGATAAGTAGGCCTGTTATGCTTGTTCTCTCAAAGTAGTATATCCCTGCTAAGCTTTTCTGCATATTCTTTCTACAACAAGTGAAGCATTTGCAGCTTGTTTCTGGCTGTATTTCTGCTTCTGCTCCTTTACTGCTCCTCTTTCAAAAAGAGAATGCCTTATTCTTACTGGAATGACTTGAGAAAATAAAAATACACCAATCTCCTTCAACCACATAGCATTACTTCTAATTAGGAAAGGCAAGGATCATTAATCATCAAAAAGCTCCAAACGGTCACTTTTTTAGACCTTAGTACACCATAAAGAGCAACATGCACTTGCCTCTAGGACTGACTTGACCTATGTGCTAAGTTTGCTTGCTGTAAATGTGCTGTAACTCCATAACTGTTTGAAAGTTTAGAATAACTAGAAACTAAGCTCTGTGTTAGAGTAGAATACAAATTTTCAAGAATACTCCTTGTCTATCAGTGGTTTCATCACATTGTCAGCATTTCCTGATGTTCTTTAAGCCTTCTCTTAACAATGAGCCAATACTGAATATACCTTGGTTTAAAAGTACTGTAAAATCTTCCACGTAAAATCACCTCTCTCATATCCGTGTTTTTCCACCTAGGGTATGTAGAATGTAGCATATTCATTGAAATTAGTGATAGAGGAGAAGCACAAAATCCTGAGTCAGCATGGACCAAGCCTTGGATGTGTGTGCTTTGGTCTGATTCTGGATCCAGAGTTCATAATTTTAGACAAAATAAATTAGAAGATAGAATTAATTAATCAAAAGATATAAACACTCATCATCTTTCAAAAGTTTGAAAGCCAAGTCCAAATCTGAATTTTGTTTTGATTGTGTATTCTGTAAGAGTAAAAACGTATTTATAATACACTTGCTCACATATATTTACATGTGGAATAGAGAAGGAAAAAGAAAATACAGAGTTTAGTACTAAAAAGTTCCATCTTCTGAAAATCCTAGCTCTTGTCCAAGCAAAGCCCCTTTCACTACAAAGCATGTTACTTGTAAATAAGGTGGGCAGCTGCTGCATTTCCCTGACCCTGTACACAAAAGAATTTTTCATTTCCACTAAAAATATATAACTCATGGGATTCAACTGACAGGCTTGGCCATCTTCAAAGTATGAGGATTTGCCTCTATGGCTGAGCTGGTCTGTGCGTTCTTTGGCAGCTCCTTCTTCTGTTAATAATTTACAATAGTTCTGAAATGGTTTCAGACAACTTCAGTACAAAGTTCCCATCATATCTTAAGTAGAATCACGTAACAGTTATGGCCAGACTCTACTGCAATTTGAAATGAAGATAGATTGAGGTGATTAAACATTTTCATAGTTTTACCAAATGCAGATTTGTTTTCAAAAGAATTTGTATTTGATAATCTTGAAAATTTCATTACAGATGAACATTAATGGGGCTATATAAACAGCTCAAATAGTGGGCTAACATAGAAGCACCTTTGGGGGCATGATCTTTTCCTCCGACTCATCCCAAAGATAGTTGATTTATATGACATCTTAATCACAAATATCCGTGTTTCCTCAAGATCCTAGCCATTAATGGGGGTAAGTTTGAGTACCCTTCTGATTGATATTAGGAATATTCAGCAACCCTCCGCCCCTCAAGAATCTTCTTTTTAAAATGAAATTTGCAAAAAAAGTTTGCTACCATTCCTCGAGATTATTTTAAAGACTTAGCAGTAGACTTCCAGGTTTTAATTACAGATTCCCCAGCAATTCTGTAGACAAGCTTGGGCAAATCACAACCCTGATTCACTTTATTCAAGAGCAGCTCAAATGACTGATGAAATGTTTTTCATAGAAAAGTGCAGCAAGACTTATTTATTAAGGAATATGGAGGCTAATTTTTCTGGAATTCACCATCTGTTTCTATTATCTGCCTCATTCCCATTCATACCTGGCTGAAGTGTCAGAATTGAAGGAGCTCCAGTACCAAATCATACTTCTATATTGGGAGTCTTTGGAAATCTATGTAGTAGATATGAATTCAAAACTCAATAGGTGATCTAATAAACTGAAATGAAAGTTTGAGTTAAGGTTTTCTTCAATGATAAATTTTCAAGCTAACAGTTTTTAGGAAGTATTTCAGTCCAGAAGAAAGTCTTGTGTCTGTTATCTTTGAAATTCTGCTTCAGTGAAGTGGTTCAAAGTAAACTATAAGTCACTGCTAATACCAGAAATTTGATGCAGTGTATAAGCATCAGTGACATCCCAGAATGATACATTTGGGATTAACTTTTTACTCTAGGCCTCAGAACTTAGTTTCTCTGTCTGCATTCAGCTGATCACACCTGTAATATGAATATACACCTAATTAGCTTATAAAGCAGCTCATGCACAAAGCAGCATGTAAAAACAGATGTGTGTTGAAAGAAAAAGATACACCTCTCTTGGCAGGTGCAATCACCTTTATGTGACAGATTAAGACTGAGAAGCTTTCCAGTGTTGGCACTGACCCAGCTTCCTTTTTCACAGGAATAGTTGTAACAGTGCAATATTGCAATATTGCATTTACCATATACAAATAAAAAGTATTGCAAGGAAGGAAGCCATGAAAGCTTTAACGTGGACAAACAATCATTTGGAAGATTTGAGGCTCATGGATTACACAATGATTTTAGAACTGGCAGCTGTACTACCACACCCCCTTAGGGAAACCATCTCACTGCCAGAAATGTTTTTTATAACTTTCAGCTGACTCCACGTGCAACAACTGTGGCCTGATATAGATAAGCAATATCTTTCTGCCCAGTCTCCACGCTGTGTATGGAGCAGAGACTTCCCTCTCTATGGGGTCCAGATACAATACATACTAGATAGCAGCAGATATCCCTCAGACTTTTTTTCCTGGGACCTCAGAAGGGGGAAGGCACAATGCCAGACTTCCCTTCTTGATATGCAGAGGGACTATTGCTCCTAAAGCCTCTCTTTAGGAATGTAACATGTCCTACCCTTAGTCTGTTCCTGTAGGTATTCAGCACTTGATTCTTAATTCATTTTTACATGGGTTTATTAATATATTCCTAGTATAATCATCAGTCTTCATACACGAGTTGTTCTTGAGTCAGATTTTCTTTCTGTACTATTTCCATTGAAAAATTAGAATTATATCCTCAGGGAATCTGATCCCTTATAAACTTCTAATTTTCTTGCAAAGGTTATATAAAGGATAAACTTTTCTCACAAATATTTCTCTGAAATATATTAATATGCCTGGCTTACTGTAAACAGTCTAAATTGCGCACTATAGAAAGAAACAATTTGCAATAGGCTGTATTTTGTTAGTTCCAGAAGGAACTAGAACATTATAGTACTTCCAACTGCATTTCATCTTGATAGTAGAAAAAAGGTATCATTACACAGTGGTGACCTTTCTAACCAGAAAGGAGGATGAGAAAGATTAGTGAAACAAACCAAGTACACGCTTTTAAAATAGACATAGAATAGCATTTGTAATTATGCCTGAAGACTGGATGATAAGGCATTTGGATACTGTTACCATATCTTGTCATCCTAGAAAGACAACACCATGAATAGGGAAATGTTAAGTAAATGACAAAGATGATGCCATAAGTTTCCAAATTAACTCTATGAAGTACAGTTTTTATTCATTTTAAACCTTATAAAGGGGGAATCTTTGTGACTGAAGAAAACAGAAGATACCCTCAAATCATAACATTATGATTTTATTATAAATAAGACTGTGGCTTTTAGTTATATTTTTTAAAGATTGTTTTGATAATTGCTATTTACATCACATTTGGTTGTGAAAGTGATGCAGGGAATCTACTTAATAAGAAAACCCATTTAGATATATATGCGTCATTTTAGTACATCAAAGGGGCCCATATTTTTTAACTTTATTTATCGTAGTTTAATAGCTCTTTGACATTGAAGACATTTGGCATTAAAGACATTATTGAAAGTTTCAAAATATTTTGACAAAATTTGTCTCTTTATGCACCTTCTGATTGAATGCAAACCCATTTTGGAACTGTTACACAGTAGAATATGGTGCAATTCTTCAAATTTTTGTTCTAGAATGTGTAAAACCTACTCCATCAGAGGCAATTACAATAACTCATGCCAAGTTTTATTAGTTCATTTCTATTCAGCAGTATTTCCCAAATTCTGGCAACCCGCTTTGTCCTTCAGGAAAACAAACCCATTATGCCCTTTTTCTGCCTGTGATATACTAGCTGATATTAAAAAGCTACTCAGAATCAGGGCTCGCAATGGACTAGTCTGTATTCTTGTGGTGACAGTCAGAATTGGATGTATTTTTCAATCATAGTTGCTCAGCTGAGTTAGCTAAATGTGATTAAGATTAATCAATATTCAGGCTGGCAAATCTGATGTTCTATGGCTCATATTCTATGTGTTTTAATCTAGGATGATCTTTAGCTTATGTATAGTTCTCTATAACACAATATTTTCTCCCTTTTTTGGAATATATACTTGGATGAACAGTGAAACAGGCAATTAAATTACTATCACTGGCACCTGGGTCAGCACCTCTTGATGTATGGGAGTAGTTTACTGTCTTAGCTATTCCATTTTATACTTTCTGTAGACTCAGGGAGACATTACTGCATAAATTACAGTCAGGATGTGTTAAAAAGATTTTTCTGTGAACCCAGCAGTTAAAGACTATAGGAGAAATGAGTGCTGTGACTTTGGGAAGCAAAGGTATTTTCAATCCCCCTCAAATGTATAGTCTTCGGTTCCTCAAATTTTGGAATTGTCTTTGCATAGGGAAATGTTTTCAAATTTTTCTAGTAGATTAATGCAATTCAAAGGGTCCATATATCAGGAAATTATACAAACTAGTTTCTTAAACATTAGCTAATTATCACAGCTCATGACCGCTTTGTAAATGAGGGATGCATTCCATCCTTATATTATCAAGTACATTGGCAGGGTTCACCCAAATGTAGTTTTTCATGGAGGTTAGGCTTGGACGTATGTGACTAATACAGATGTGCACATACAAATGCTGGCTTTGGATGCGAAGAGAAACCTTCTTCCTTTGATTATGTTTTACCTCAGTGTTGAGGATAATCCATTGTACCTGGCCTATCTAGACATTTAGAGGTGAATAAATAGAAATGTCAAAACAGATTTAGTTCATAGACATATTATACTGAAATTCACCATGATCATATTCTACAATAGGCTAGTATAACTTAATAACAGGGCAAGAGCTCCCTGTTAACTATATCACTGGCACCAGCTCTTTAAACTTGAAGACTGAATATGCCACATTCATAGATAAGAAAAGAAGCTTCCATTTTCTTTAAGTAAAGTGGAAATGAAAGGAACAGGATAAAGCATTTTGTGCTTTACAGGCATGAAGGAATATATACAGTGATGTAGATCATTATTCATTATTTCATAACCTTATGTAATAAAGGTGTTTTTATGTAATAAAATTCTTTAAATTAGGATAATACGTTTAAGATAAATTTAGAAGGGCCTCTTGCATCATCACAGCCAGTAAGTATCTTGTTATGCTGGCAGTCAAGTCCAATGATTCTTTTAATTCGTTATATTCGCATTGCAAATGGGGTGCAAACTTTTTTCAAAAAAAGCTTGCATTTCTATTTCTACCAAACAAGAACATCCTGTTCTGTGCCTGCTCCCTCTTAATTTGGAAAGAAGAATGTAAAAGGCTCAAATTAACTAATGCAATTAATAGTATTCTCAGCCGAAGCTTTTCTATATAAAATACTTCTGTGTCTGCTATTTGAAAGATTTAATGCAATACTGATTTCAGAAATGTGCTCTGTATTCAGATATTACATCACACAGAAAGTTGGATGATCATGGTAAATACAGGACAATCATTTAATTCAATCACTTTTCAGAGCTTTCATTACTTCAGAGAAAAGTCCCGAGAGATGCTAACCATTTTTATTTACAGCAGTCTCGGTAGGAATTACAAGTGCCGATGATCAATTAGAAAATAACCTGCGAGTAATGAGGGGAAAAGAAAATGTTTTTACTTTCCACTTGAAAAGCATTTAAAGACTGGATATGATGTTTTCATGAGAGTGCTGTGTTTTGTGCAAAATTCAGCTTCAGATCCCCTTTCACCCACACATTAAATCATCAAATACTCTAGACAAAGATAAGCTTATGTAACTAGCTGATTAGTGTTAGATGCCTGAATCACTGAGGATACAGGTCTGTTACAATTCTTGTTTAAAAAAAGACATTTTATATTTCAAGCTTAGGAGTTTGTGTTTTAATATATCTCCTGTTGAGCCTTGCTGTAACAGTCAAGGCGACAGATGCCATTCTCATAAGGAAGGCATAATTTTATGAAGTATTTTCTTAAGCAATATGAAACACAAAGTCTTAAGCTTAAAGAAGAGTGAATCCCAGGGTCAGGACTCCTATTCTGTGCCTAGGATAGGCTCAGTTCCATCCTCTAAATGATTTTCTGCACCAAAGACCTACCTATCTTTTCCCCATCTCTAGCAGTTGGTCTAATACATGATATTTCCTTGCCCTGCAAACCAGGATTTGCTTGCATGTTTAGATCAAGTTATCTGTGACAACGGTTCTGCTAGTCTTTCCTGAAACACATTCGTTGGCTAAAGTCTTCTCAAAGGCTCCCTGGTAGAGTATTTTAGGAGTAATCTGTGAGCCAGAGCAAATGGGAGAAGTGTTCTTGCCCTAATTATTAGGCTTGAAGTCCCCTTAATGGCTTCAAGGACTTGAAGTCAGCCTTAAGGACACTCAGCTCGTTGGTGGAGTTTTCTAAGGCCATTCTGTAAGGTCAGCTTGGCTGCCAGTGACCAGCACAGCCCTCGTCTGGGACAACCGTGGTTTCCTCCAGCTATGCCTGCTCCGCTGGAAGGCTGTTGTCATGGGGAAAAAACTGGGAAGTGTAGTGCTTGTTAGAATTTGGGAAGACCCTTGTTCTGGTGGGGAAATATATATGAAAGGGAGGATGTGCTACAAAGTAACAGTCTCTCCAGTCATACTGAAACCCTGAATAAAAGCCATTTTTCGCTAAGGATCTAAAGCTAATAGAAAAAAAATATTTAAGTTTCAAGAATGAAGACTGTGTTTCATTAGCAGAAGATTAAGAGCTGATTAATATGGTGTCTGGGCATGTGTCCTGCAGAGGCAGTTAAATATACTGCTTTTGCCTACCACTGTGGTCTTCTAATCTGTTTCTTGAAGTTATAGCAGTTTTGCAGGTGGAAATTGCTTTTTGCTTTTGGCAAAATAAACAGAGCTGAACAGATGGAGCATCACAACACCAAGCCGATATAGTTGTCCAATTTATCTTTACTTACGGAACTATTATGTACAATCAGTCATGTCTCCACACAGGGGGCCTCTTCTGCTGTTAATTCATAAGCAAAACACCCATGGAAGCCCGTCAGAGCTATGCACATGAATACCGGGGAAACTAAGATAAAAATATGTGTTAGGAGTGCGCTACCTGGGATCAAGGAAGTTTTGAGCAGATAATTTTTTTTTGGATTTCCTTCTTCCCAGTGTCTTGGCTTACATTCTGATTTGTTGAAAAGGATTTAGTACAGACAAATGTATGCAGGAACTATAAAAGGCTATTTGAGCAGATAAAGCGAGGCTTGAAAATATAACTCTATTTTAAAAACTTTCAGATGAACATTTCCAATGCCAGATTTTTGTCCAGTATCTGAAATAGAAGCCACCAAATTAAATAAGATTTTTTTTTAACAGTATTTGCAATGGATTTTAAACTAGTTGGGATCTAAAAACATTGAGAGAAAATGTATTCTGATTTATTTTGTTCAAAACAAACAAAAATTTAGAGAATGTGTTTGAGCAGTCCTGCTCATCCAAAAATATTTCATCCAGATGAATTATTTTTAGTTTTTCCTTTTTATACTTCTATTACCTGTATTTTGGGAGCGGAATAGAAACTGAGAAGCTGAGAAGCCTATTTCTCAGCTTGTCACCTCTGTTAGTATCACTGCAGATCTGCTCAAATAATCAACTCCCCTCTTTTTTCAGTACAAAACTTCTGATTTTAATTTTATTTTGTTTTTATATGTTGGCATATGTATATGTTATGTTTCAATGTTGACCAATAAATTATCTATAAGTTAATAAATGGTGAACTACTCGCTTGAGCTATTGAGTAATCCTTATTTCTCATGTGTGAATGATGTTGCATTGTTTTATTTTTTTTCTTTATTTTAAATCATTAGCTCTAGAGGATAATGAATGATAAAATAAAGATTAATGAACAACAAATAATAAATGTTCTTTTTTTAAACCAAATATTAGTACTGGCTTATGTAGCTGTAATTATTTGTAGAAGTATATACATTTTCCAAACATTAGTGGTAAATAAAGCCAGTTTGCTTAGTATTAGGAAATAAAAAAGCCTACACATATGATTTCATGTATGTTTGAATGTTACTTCTGCTTAACCACTATCTTTGCATGAAGTCTGAACCTTATGCTTGTCTTTCAAAAATTATAATGAATAAATAATAAACATGGGTATTTTACATGCTTGACTGCTTAGTAAGATATTAATTCTGTGCAAAAAATAATCTTTCTGAGTCATTTTTTGTGATATACTCATTCTGCCATACAATTTAAATGGATGAGGAAAATAAACTGACAAATTACTTTCTCAATTGTTTTCAAGTTTTTCAGTGGCAAAAAATATCCATTTTGATTAGATGCTTTCATTGTTTCATCATGTGTATTTTGAACATACTCTTTTAATACCTTTTACGTACATTTGAACTTTGTTTTTTAAATTCAAAAATGTTTTTATTTAATTTCCATGTAAGAGGTATTATTCTGAAATGCCACAGAATTTTTTTTGGGTAATAATAAAAACATTTCTCATAATGTTTTTTGCACTGAGGAACTTAAAGATCTTCCAAATACAATTTTAATTTTGACTTCCTACCTTCCTGTTCCCATTTGTAATTTATATTACAATTTCAATTCACAAAAAATTAATGTAAAATAAGATTCATGTAACATATACAATTTACAGTAAATTAATCTTTTATTGTGATTAGGCTTTATTCAGAGATAGTATAAAAAGCAAATTTTGTTTGCTTCTTGTTGGAAGTTAGCTTTTAAATCATTGTTCTTTCAGAAATGTATATATAGTTAACTACTTATTTCTTTCAGATATGGTCGCTAACAAATAATAATTCTTTTTTTTATCAGTGATGTTTCTTATCCTACAAATTTGGGCCCTGCTTCAACTCCCTGCACACACTTTCCTGCTTCTAATGAAATGCTGTGCCATGGACATGGATTTGAATGCAGTAAATAAGTTCTGTGAATGGCAAGGGTGAGACTCTTTTTTGTTATTAAGTATGGATAAATAATACTATTACATTGTATTTTGGTTTACTCATACAGCAGAAGTAATAACTCTAACAGGAAAAATAAAAAGGGTAGCTGTTATCCAATTTTTGGCAAATGTGTGATTTCAGCTTCTTTGGTTTTAATATTAGAGCTAAATTGCCAATATGTCTGCTGTGATTTGATTAGTAGTATCAACCTGGTATGGCAGGTAGCCTTCTAATATCTTAAAAAAATAGTAGGTATTTTCTATATGCTCATTTCTGATTAATGTGTCCCAATATTTTAATATCCACTGTTCCATAATAAGCCTATGAATGATGTCCAATTATGTTTATAAAATGCAAGTGCAGTTCTTGCTCTCGGATGTAATGCTGTATTACAACTGCAATGTTCACCTGGCACTGGGAAAACTGTTGTGAGGGGACTGTTTTAACCATCTGCCTTATTGTGTGTGATTGGGTAGGTTGCTCAAGTTCAAATATCGGTTAAGATTGCATAATTCCTCCTCAGTTTATGGAAAACAATACTGAAAGAATACTGAAGATTATATAGGAGGAATCTATGCCTTATGCATAATGGAAGCCCCCACGCTTTGTAAGAGAAAAACAAGATTCCAGGACCAGAGAAATTTATGCATATTCTAGTAGAGTTTCCCCATGGAACAACTACTTTTAAGAGAGTCTTTAGCAATATAAAGAAAGTGCAAAGAGTTAAAATCAGCCCTGAAGGTTAAAAAGAAACATTTCATTCATTGTTGTTCTGCAAAATGTATTTAGTTGCATTTTAGTGAAAACTGAGTATTTCTGAGCACAGACATGATCAATCAAGACTATGTATTCACAGGATGGCATGTATACAAGTGTTAGGGGCTAAATTAATAAACTACTTTGAGTATAAACCTATGTTAATGACCATTTTGCAAATGGACAAACCAGATGTTAAAAAGAGAGTGTTTACAAAGGGCTATTAAGTTCTCTGTAAGAAACGGTAGGAAATGCTGGTTTTCAGTGGTGAACTCAGTGTTTGTTCAACAAAATCCCAGATCAGGAAATCATCCTTGTTCAGGAGATAAACAGAGGATTGTCTTTAGAAATATATGATTGATCTGAAGGCGATTTATTAAAAATATATGCAAGTAATTTCAACTATTTGTACTTTTTAACTATTTAACTCTTTTATTTAAAATTATTTGGCTAAAATACATAGGAGTGTGTTTAACTATTTCATTATAACTCTTCTATATTATGATTATATTTGCTAATTATTCACTATTATATCTTTCATGAGAATAACATAAAGCACAGATTGTTAACTATTTCTTTTAAGTTTTGTACAATCGTTAACTGTTTAGTCTTCATGCTGTTTATAAACGCATTCTTAGCTAAAAATGAAATATGAAATGACCTGTGTCACATATGGTGGCAGTATGTCAACCAAAGTTAGAACCTTTAAGACTGTACTTGCACTATGGTGCCCTAACAAATGGGTCTTACCCCTCTTTTCTGTTGAAATGCTCCCAAGAAGGGGCTACATTCAGGAGAACTCAAGTGGCTTTGCTTTGTTTAGAATCTATCATCCGAGGACCAGGATATGATCTGTAGTTGTTCTCAATTTTATAGATTGGCAATTTAACATTTTTTGCTTGTTGCCATAGTAACATAGCAGATGAACCAGGATTAAACTGAATGTATCTTCTTACAAGAGTAGGATGGTATCTTTACGCAATTGTTTTTGGTGAGTTCAATTGTGAATTGTATTTCCTCTCATGAAAAACTGATTGTTTTAGCCAAACAAGAGTTTTTTACAACTTAATACTCTGTCTTAAGTTTGAGTGCTGTTCAGTCTTACCAAAATTACTCTGACCACGTACATGACAAGTCTGCTTATTTAAATGCATATATTATACTATGCTTTTTTCTACTTCAGAAAGCCATCAACCACTCACATTAAAAACAGTCTCCTAGATCAAGGCTAGTTCTTTTCTAATTTAATTTCTTTCCAAATACTGACTTCCTTTTCTTTGCAATCTTTTGATGCTTCATTTTTTAAATAGTCTCCTTTAGAAATGTGTTTCACCACATTTTAGTCTTTTTTTCCCCATTTCTGTTATGCTCTGGCAAAGTCACATACTTCATAGGCCTTTTTTATGCCAAATCTTATTAACAGTTTTAATAGTTAGAATATTATCATAATTGTAGTTTTGCAAATAAGTCTGCCCCCCTCAAAGGCTAACCTTTTCAACATTTCTACAGCACCCATTTTTTCATTTTATAGTTAATATTATGGTATATGCATTCTTGTTCCAATAACTTTTTTCATAACAGTTTTTTCGGGTATGTAAAAATGATCCAAATGTAAACCCTCATTCATTATTTGATTGAACATTGTATTACAAAGCATATAGAAAGAGCTCCAACAAAGAGAAGTGTGGGTGCAGTGTTCTCAAGGTCAGTCATTATTTAATTTCATCACCAACAGTAGTTGCTATTATGGATAATTAAATTCTCTGAGATTTTACAGCATTGTCTCTTATGATACCTGAAGATGTCAATGGAAGTATTCTTCCTTTAGATTTTACTTTTTGTATCTTCATATCAATTTATCTTCTTTTAAACTATAAATCTCTTCCTTTGAAAAGCTGAAATTGCAATAATTTTGCTAACTAATGACTAGAAATGTCAGAATATCTATAGCCGTAATCCCTTCAGATTGGTATCAGATCCTCAGACTACATCACACAAATAATGCCACAATCTCTTGTTATTTAATGACAAATATAAATTCTATGAAAAAAATTATTTAGAGTAATATCAAAAACAAATTTTGTAGTGGCCCTTTTTCTTATCTCTCTCTATAGTAACAATACCAAGCATTGAAAAGCTCTCATGTTTTGCTCATGTTCTTCTACCCCGTTCATCATAACAACACAGACAAACAGAAAGCAAACAAAAACCACTAGGAATATTAGCTGGAGCACCTTTTATGATTTAATATCATTATTCCTAGTTTACAATTATGAAATTTGGGTTGAGGTTTTTTTTTAAGTTGTTTAGGAGAATTAAGCAGTAAAATTATATTGAAATTCAGTGAAAACTGGTCCTGTAAGTTCCTAAGATTTCTTCCAAATTACATAACACATTGGTTTTAGAACCAGGATTAGGTTCATTGCTATGCACGGGACTTCTCTTCCTGCCCCAAGTAAGCCCAAATCTCTACAGATTCTACTGCCATTCATTAGATTCTCAGTTACTCCTGAACACTGTTCTGAAATTGTTCACTCCAGTTTCCACCAGCCCATTTAGGCAGCTGAATTGAGTAACACTTTTTTGGATAATATTGAGACAAATATGTATTGATCTGTACCTATATTTATAGCATCACCTCTCCTGATCTAATCAGAGATGACTGAAGAGCACCTGAATTGGTCCCTGCTTAGCAGTTTACTTTGTCATATCATCAGTATGAACTGAATTATCCCTGGGCCTCTTCTTACTTTTTGTCTATGAAAGTTTACCTCACAAACAGGTATGAAACCTGTTTTTATTTTAAGAAAAGTGTTTTCACTTCTCTTTTCCTTTTTTTTTGAGGAATCTTTCCTGTTCAACATTCATGCCTTTTACCTGCCAGTATCCTACTAACAAACATACCTGCTTAGCTATACATTTGGCCAAAAGAGGTGAATGTGCCTGTTTTTATCAGCTTCCAAACATTTCATCTATTCTAGTTCTACTGGGTGTTTTATTTCGTTCCCAAGACTCAAGGGTCTGTCACCTGCTGAAGTATTTGAGAGCTCCACAGACTTGTATTACTTTACAAATAGAAGGAAAGCACTTGCAGTGATGCCCCTCTGCTCGGTAGCATTCACAGCTCAGCTGTCTTGCTAGAAGACATGATCCAGCTACGCAGAAGCAGTCAACGCCAAGTGGAAAACCTTGGCTGGCAAAACCTAGGGTACTTTCCCAGTGGGAAGCATCCAGAATGAATATGCTTTACAGATTATTCGGAACCTTAATCTTATTGCCATAAGAACATGTTGCGGCGTTCATCACTTGCTGTGAGTATTCTTGACAGATAGTTGGCTTGCCAGCTGATTGGAATATGATTTGAAGAGAGAAAGAAATATAGGCCTGTGAGTGGATATGCACCAGCCAAAATTATGTAACTGCAGCAACTGTATTCTGCACTGTATTTAATTCTTTACTCTTGTTATACTGTACAGAGTATAGAGCCTATGTAGAAATGTAGATAATTTCTTTTGTGGTATCTGGAAGTGCTGGAACTACCAAATCATGCTCCTCCCCAGGAAAAGAGATTCTTTGTCTTGTATTTTCAAATACTCAATTTATCAATCTGTTGATGAGTTAATTGTTATAATTCTATTAATATCAAGGCAGCTAGTCTGGTTTATACCAGTGGAGTTTGTGATAAGATAGTTGTAGGGAACGGCGATCGGAAGATCTCGCGATGGCACGGAAAGAGGAAGGAAGAGGAAGGATATGACGTAGAGATAGCAGTATGCTTGTAGGTATATAAGCGAATGCATACGTACAATAAACGCCATTTGTAGCATCCTCATATTGGTGTCAGTGCTCATTGGCCCGGAGGCAGGGGGAGCCTCCGTGCCGTCTCAGGCGAACGGGAGATTGTCGCATCAGAAGGCGACAGATAGTTTTCCATTAGCAGTGATAATGAAGGATTAAACTTGGCTCCTGGCTGCCTTACCTTTCAGTTCCACAGCAAAGACTCAATGAATCCAAAAGAGATCTGCCTGCTTTAAAAACTAAATGTTTATGCTTGGTCTTCTGAAAGTTTACTTTCTACTAGCTGCAGAATAATTTTGAAATTGAAAATAAATTGGTAAACGCTTCTACTTGTGCTTGGTTTTCTATATTTTATTTCTCTCCTAATTTTCCTCTGCTGCTTTGCACTGGCTGAATTAATTGTTATGTTGTAGTGACGAAAATTTCACCTGGATAATACTGCCTGCTCACAGGATATTTGTTGCATCTGCTGCCAAGTGTCTGTCGCTTGCAAAGCCACTCCTGTGTTGAAGGCTGCTGTCTTCTCTGTCACTCAGACACTCCATTTGCTCATTCTCCAGTTACTTTTCCTAATCTTCCTGCTATCATACTTTGCTGAGCCTCATGCATCACCTTTGTGATGTCTGGCTAGGAGGTGTGTTGTGCTTGCTTTGTGCATATCCTGACCTTTCAGTGTCAAATCTAAATACAAAGTCCTTTGATGACTGTTAACCTTTTTATACAGCTGTTGAATAAATCACAAATGATCGTAACAATCTAGATATCTAGCACACTACTGCATTTAAGACAAGTAGAAAAAACAATCTTTCTATAGGAAAAGGTTCCTTTTTTCTATAGAGGAAGAGCATATTACTACTAGCTAAGTGCTCTGCTCCTGCATATCCTCTCCCTCCTTTACTCTGCGCAGTAAGTGCTAATAGAATTAATAGAATATTTCTTAATAGTTTATAGTTTTGAAAAGTATATATCCAAGTATAGAGAACTGAGGGCACAGTACCTAAAACTACAGCAAATACAAGCCATTTTTCCCTGGTTTTGATAGGGGCTTGCTACTCCCCTTCTGCGAAGAGGTATCCTACCAGTTCTCCATGTATGTTTCTCAGATTATATGCAAGGGGCAATGCAAAAATGCAACTGAAACCAGAGTGACTGCTGATCTAAAAACATACCAATAAATATTGCAAATAGCAAGTTTATTCTGAAGCTTATTCTGTGAACTCCATCACTGCATGTAGCTTATATTTTAGCCTGATTTGCTGAGGAAACAAGTTATATGCAAAAATGCCACCTGTATGTCTCTTCCCAAATACCTTTTTTTAATCCATTGGCCAATTTCAGCCAAATCTATCAGAAAATAGGAGTCTTAGGTGTGCAAGATTTATGTGATTACAATGGATAGGAAAGGAAGTTTTAATTCTAAGTGAAAAGCTTGATCCTCTAGCAGCTGCCAGAAATTACAAATGGAGGAAAGATGTTCTGAATCCTTCAGCCTAAAGACAAGGGTCAACCTGAGTTTGCACCTTAAAAGATGACAGAAAATTCAGTCAAGAGATACAAAGCTAGAGGAAGTCAGAGTTCATTAGTTTTGTTAACTGGACAAAAGTACTTTGTTCTTTGCATCAGTTGTGAGGTTACTTTTTAGTCATGTACATATAAAAGTCCTACTACTATTGGTCAGTCCTGTGGACTGTAAATTAGACTTATTTGTTCTACAGTAGGACTGTTCATAATGTTATTTTGTTGCTCAAGACATTGTGGTTATGCTTGTCACTTAAATATCTTTCTCTCTACAAAATACTTGTGTAAATGGAATTAAATATGCTATTAAATTTTTAACATGTATATCTCTAATATGTCCAAAATTGTAGCAGAGTTCTTGCCTGTCTACATAGGTATTTTTCCCTTTCCCTCTTCATGTTTTTTAGCATAACACTTTATTTTCTCTCCAAACCGACTAACCAAAAATAGAAACAGAGGCCAAAACTACAAAGGCCATAATATCTCTTTATAGTTTCTTTGTGTAAGGGTGGCAGCACTGTATCAGCTGTCTAGTGGTCAGGCCACAGTATCTCTCTTTATTTTTCTCCTCCTCTTTCCTTAATAATATAGCAAAAAAGCATTGATTTCACTTCCTCAGTTTTACTCCCTCTGGTCATCTGTGCATATAGAGCCAATCCTTGCCTTTGCTGTTGTGTTTTTATCTAAAAAATCAAACACTGCCTCAAGCTGCTGACTTGCCCTTTTTCTACGTGTTATTTTGTTTTCCTGTTAATCCCTTTCTCTTCCTTGCTGTTGGTTTTGCTAGACAGGTTGCCGCCATTATGTTTTGTGTACAATAGCTTTGCATAATATTGTAAAAGGTATTTATACTGCTAAAACTAAGCCAGCTCTTTAATGAAAGGGTTATGTGAAGAAATGGTATAACTTTAGCATCAAGCCGTGTGCATAAAGACTACATTTTTGATCTTCACCATGTGATTTCACTTTGGATTTGAAGACATTTGAGCCATTTCTGTTCCAAAATTTTATGATTTACAAATATTACAATTTAAAAAATTAATTGCAGTTTAGATTAAAAGATCACTTAATAACTGTAAGATACAACATAACTGTAATAAGACAAATGGATTATCTAGGTTCTGATAACAGGACATTTGAAACATTATTTTAGAGCTTTTTGGCTTTTCTTTAAATTCAAAATGTTTGGATCATGCCATATTTCCCTACTGATTACTTAGCTTTCTGAAGTAAAAAAGAAAAACGTATTTTTTCTGCCAGTGCATCAAGAACACATTTGATGTTCGGTTATTCTACAGTTCTGTAATCTCATTATTTGCCCACTAATCTACAAAATTGTCCTTTTAAATATTCACCATTTTTAATTAAGGAAGCTTATTCTTCAACTACCTCTTAAATCAGAAGAACCTTTGACAAAGTAAAATGAGCACGACAGTTAAAGCCAGTCCTCTATTAGGCACAGTGAAACATCAAGCGTATGTAAAAGTAAGATCCTTTTGCTACCACATTTATTAATGGTTTGGAATAGGGAAAAGGGAATGGAATTGCTACCAGGGCATATTTGTTTTCAATCTATAACATTTTTTGATAATTACAACTTTCATCAAAGGCTTGAAATGGCAATTACAGTTGAGCTTTTTTCCAGCATTGCTGAAAATATTGTAACTATACTGCATGAATTTAGTGAGTGCCTTTCAACAGAAAAGACATTATCATGCTGTTTATAAAGTCAGCAGTTGACTAGATATTTCTAGTCAACCTACTATTAATAGTGTATCAGATGCACTTATCATATTTGATTTGTCAGTTCAATTAACAAGCTGGACAACCTGTTTCTTCTCCAGTGTGTGATGTTTGAAAGCCTGAAAGCGATGCTGGTTCTTCTCTAGCATTCGCTAGCTACCACATTTTGCTTAGTGCATCATTTAAGAAAGGAAAAATGGCTTTTCTTCCTGTTAATATTCTGTAAGAAATGGCATTTCAAAGTTACATTGGTAACTCTGTAGCTAAATGAACTGGGCTTAGTAGACTTGTATTCAGTTTAAGGAAAAAAAAACCCCGACAAATCAACTTAGTGTTGCACAAAAAGGTAGAGGCTGTCAGACTCCTTTGATTTTGGCTGTGGCTACAGAGTCAAGACCTGAAGCTCTATTTCTTTAAAGCCTAATTAAGATTTGTACTTTCCTTTTGTGCTTGTAGTGCTCACATTTACAGCTTGCTCACTTTGCTTCTGAGCTCGAAGATGCTTGCTACCGACTTGATAGGAATTTGTTATATTTCAGTACTGCAGTAGGTGCAAGTGCTGCAGGGTGCATTTCCCATGTGGAATGCTCCTACAGCGTTCCTAATTCTAGCTTAAGAAATATGCGTATTTTGTGGTGCTTTGTGAGCTTAGAAGCTCTTACAAGCTCTACCAAAAAGAAAGCCCAATAAGATATATTGAAAAAACTCTTGCTTATTTTGTCACACAAAATATTTTAGTGGACTGAATGATCAGAGATAGTCAAAAATATTAGTTTTAAGATGTTTATACCAGCACACATACATATTGGTGACCTATAGATAATAAAAAAGCTACAAGAACTGGCTGAGGTGATTGATTTAGTATAAATACTAGAGTAGACTATTGATTACTGAGGGTAACAGGTGAAGAATTATTCTGGTAGTAACCTTGTGTAGTCAGCCATGGAAGAGCTTAGCTGTCATGGAAAATTAAACTGAGCCTTGAGATCTCTCTGACTAAGGAGGTGTAAAAAGCTTGATTTGAACACCTGCTGGTAGAGAATAAAACATTCACCATAAATCGGGTATCTGTAGTCACAGCTGCATTATTGTAAACCCCATGAAATTACTTTTTTTGTGACAATGCCTGTTCAAAAGTTATCATTACACTAAGTCTTCTGGAAGTATTTGGTGTGATTGCTTTAGAAGGTCCTGCATGCTATTAATCCTACTGAAATCAAGGAGAAGATCTGTATATGTAGTAAGATCCTGAAGTGTTTGAAGCCTGGAATTAGACTAAAAATACTTTATTAGGAAATGATAGTTTTGTTTTTCTCTTTTGTGCTTCTCAATTAACTTATTTCTAGAAAGATGAGACACCGATAGATTTTTGAAATAGTAAATGTCTGATTTGCAGGAAAAATTATTATAATAGTAATAAAATATATTTTAAAAAATGTTAATATTGTCTCTTCTAATCAGATCTAGTTCTTCACTCTTATACCCATAGAAGCAGTAGAAGTATCCCAATCTTATACACATGCAAATTAGAGAATCAAGAGTAGTGATACTTGTAAAGCATATTTGATTAAGCAATGCAATATTGGTTATTGTTGTTATCCCCAAACTTTTGATTTGGTTGTAGACAATCAGAAGCATATCTTTCCCATGGCATGCACACAAAGCATGTACTCTTATTCAAAGTGAGTTACACAAGCACAGAAGCTGTAGTGCTTAATATTCACATGGTATGTGTCTGAATTTAAGTAGATGCAGCAGCTACAGGAAACTTCCAACTCAAGGAAGAAAGAAGGATACTGGAAGGAAGGAAGGACGGATACTACAGAGAAATTTGTTTGCTATCATTTTCTGGGGGTTTCTACCTTTCAATATATCAGTTTTTCCAGCCAACAATTCTTCCAGGCATGAAAGGTAGGGAATAAAAGGGCTGAAAGAAGTTTGGACAGGAGCAAGACCTAGGATCTGTGACTGTATGGATGATTTCTAAGTCCTCTGCTACCTTCAGCCTTAAAGGATTTACAATGAAAAAGATAAATACAGCTTGAGACATTCTAATTTTTCTTCCACAGCAGGGTTCATCTCTAATGGGGCTTCCCTTCCAGTTTATTCTCTGTGCTGCTATGGAGGTATACAGCCTCTATGCATACAGCCCTGGCTCTTCTCTGGTTCCTCTGGGATTTGCAGAGCTTTGCACTGGAGAACAGGGCTCTTTGTGTCAGAGTAGGAAATTTGAGGAAGCTGCCATGTCAGGTATTAGCAGAAAAATAAATGACAGTATATATAAAATAATATTCATGTTTCTGGATGATGGAAATTTCTTTAGAGTCTATTTCCATTATCAATTATTAAATAAATTCACTGGAGTCCTTTTCTTTCTTGTCTTACTGAACACAAATATTCTCTGAGGAAGTGTGTTCTAACCCTCGTTACTCATCACCAGCTTTGGAAATAAGAGGTATTATATCCTTTTTGTGCTCTGGGGGTTTCCTGGAGTGCCTCACTGAAGCACTATGTATCAGATGCTTGTTTGTACTTTTCAGGAAGGGACTGATGTCAAAGGAGTACAAAACTGTACTAAACAGCTAAGGAAGATTTGCAAAATGGGTAGTAGGGAGTAGAAAATTCTTAAATCCTGAGGCAGAGATCTGAGAGAATTGTGCTTGAGTAAGGACTATGAAATTGGGGGTTTAAAAATATAGCAGTCTCTGATATTGAGTGTTCCTACAATTTTGCTGCCCAAGTGGAAGGAGAACATTAACACTACAATGAAACTTTCAGATGCTTCATTTGTAATCATTAGGCCCTATCTGCTTTGCTTTCTGTATGCCTGTCTTTCTTTAGCTTACTCCATATCTAAGGACTTCAGGACTGAGCCTTGTATGATAAATAGGGTTCTGGACAAAATATTATCCCCAATGCAAATATACATACCTAGGATTTTTTACTTGGAATAAATCATTCTTTTAAAAGCTCATGTTGTTCTACACTATTTTACCACTGAGGCTAGTCATTCTTTTTCTTATTCTTCTTTTTTTGCAGTACAGTTTGAATATTACACTTACCCTAAATACTTAATGCAATCAGCTGATACAACAGTATAACTAATATAACTGAAAAGTGGTAAGAAACAAGAAAAGGAACTCTAGGGCGAACCCGTTGCCCACAGTGATGGTAAGGATCCAGGGGAGTTATCCCAAGGCTGTGATTTGCCCATGACTCTTTACAGCACTGCAAAGATAAACAGTTAGAAAGTTTTCTCACAAGTAGTTTAGAAAACAGCTTTGATTTCCTTTAACATAATCATAAGAGAACTTTTAAATAGTACTTAGGGAACAGTATTCTCCTGAGAAACATCAGTGTAGGTCTTATGAAGTCAGTGGAACCATTCAGTTTTAGACCAGCTTAATTTGTAATTACCGAGCAATAGAGATCAGCAGGATTAAAATCAGCCAGGCTGCAGCACCAGACTAGATAGCTGCAGAATCTCCTCCACAGGATGTAATTCACAGCAATTCATTTCCAGCCTTTAGCAAGCTGGTATGTCGCACAGAGTTTTGAATGGAAATACAGGAGGATTTCACTCTGAGAATAAATCCTTGCAAGGATTCCAAGCATTCTTCGATACCAAAATTATTTTCTTCCGGGGAAAAAGAAACATTTAATCTTTATTAAAAAAAATGAATAGTATGTACATGGTGCATGTATGAAAGAGGTATCTAAGGATTCCCTGAAATGTTTCAACAATTACTAGAAAACAGGCTAAGGTGAGAGAGCTCTTATGTGTTCTGTGCACTTTACATGCTAGTATGTTAATGTGCTCTACAAACACATAAGAATTTACTCATATGGATTTTTGCAAACTAAAACAAAAGCCCTTGGAGCTCAAACGCACACCTGAAGACAAGCAGGCCATGCACTTTTTATGGCTAACAAACTAATCATGAGACAAGCAATTGAAACCAACCAGTGCCACCATCAGCCAAGCACAAAGGTCAATGCACTAGAACTGCCTGAATTCAGAGAGCATGGATGCTTTCCTCATGGTAGCCTGCACCAACTCATGCTGTAGTTCGTTGTCCTAAAATAATCTCTCGAAATCCCTTGCTGCTAGTGATACTGCCTACTTTCAGGCTCTGGCTCCACAAGATGCCAGATTGCTACATGGAAGCCAGTGAAAATCCATATAGCCCAAGAAGATAGAAACACTGTTGCCAAAGGTCACTAATACTGCTGAGACTGTTGCTATTTGGGAACAGAGTTTTAAGAGACAATCTAGAGAAACAGCCATAGATGGGAAAAGAATTGTCCAGTTTGCTGCTCCTTACCCAAACATGTTTTACATATGCCCATGGCAATAAATGTCTTTTGTCAGTGATCTTTGTTTCGTCTGTCTATCTTCCTAAAATAGCAACTGGATGAAACTTGTAGCTTATAAGAAATCACTGTCACTGGCTGCATCAGCTAGAGCTAGACATAGCTAGGCATAGCTTGATTTGGAATGAGGAACTGAACACAACTGTGCTTATATGTTCACTCTTCTCCCTCAGGACTCCATTTACCTTTTTTGTGACTTACTGGGCTAAATTTTATAGCTAAGGTAAACAGAGAAAACAGCTGTTGTGATGGTGAGATGATCTGCTGAAATCTACTAAGGAAAGAATTCACATTCTTGAAATTCTGGCAGTTGCTCTTGCACCCAGAAGACACCATGTGCTGCACCTGCAACCTTGGAATGCTCTGGACTGCAGAAAAGTCTTTAATGATAGAGAATATGGCAACAGCACAGGGCTAAAACAACCCTAGCACTTGGAATGATATTCTGCAACTGCAAAGCCTGTTGAAATTCCCTGTGCTGTTGCAAAGAAAATGTTTGTGGGGATGGATGGAGAAGTTCACTGGGAAGCTACATTTGCAAAATTTCATTAGCCACATTGAGCTAGTCTTTTCAGTTGGAAGCAAAATGGACAGGACTTGTATTTTAGGATGTGCTTCATTGTAACATTATCCAAATAATGGTCTCTCTAACTGTCTAGACTAGTGCCTATGTCTCTTTGAAGAATCACAACATAATCTACAGGTGGTTCTCAATTATGATGCAACACTAACTGGGAAGACACTGAAGTTTTCTGAAGTATGGACGGTATAATGAATTGCTGCAGCTCCTCAATTAATGTGGCAGAGATCTGTGTTTTTATATCTTTAGCCCCAAAGCTCAGATCCCTGTTTTCCAAGTGAATAAAGCCTTATTCTTAGCAATAGCATCCCTTTTAGCATCCATCACTTTACAGATTCACTATATATCCACTGTTCAATTTCCTGACTGCCAGTTGCAACACCATTATTTTGAGGTGCTACTTAGTACCAGTGAAATATTATAGCTGAATGGACCTCAAAACCAACTGAAGTTTGTCTTTTTCTCACCTCTCTTCAATAGGATGGAATATTACATGCATCAGACATTTCATGATCGGTGATAGTCACCACCAAAGTCAATGAAATCATTGTGGCTGAATGGGCTGGATGCTGAATTATCCCACAGATTATCCTGTTTCATCATCTTATATGTTCCCTGTTGTTAGTTTGTTAGTGCCACTTAGTAGAGCACTGATGTCATCTGTCAAATCTATTCTCCTGTCCTGGACTTATCTGGCTTCTTTGATTAAAGAGTCTGTCTTGGAATAAGCCTGCATTGGTTCTTTTGTATGGTTTTGCTGAAGGACAGTGAGGAAAACAGTGCTCTTTAGGCACTGAAGAAGGAGAAAGATACCAAAACTGCCAAGTAAACCAAGCTCTAATATGAAAGAAAACAGAGTAAGAGTAACTGCTCAAGGAAAATTACCTATAATTACCTCTTTTTTGTTTCCTTCAGCCTGTGGAACTTAATTTACCAGGTTTTGATAAAATGCAGCCTTTGTTATCTGCAGTCTCTCGGTTAACTTTATTTCTTATGGAGAGCTGAATTCTAGAACTTCTTGTCCCAGCAGGTGATGCTACCTGTTGGAGAAAATAAGCTAATACAGATCAAAAGGGGACACTGTTTGTAGCAATCTTAATGCAGATGGCTTCAATTCATCCTGAAGATGATTGCAGATTCAGTCTGCTCCCTTATATCAAATTCAATACATACCAAGTGTCAACCAGGAGAGTGGCCACTTAGCTACCAAGCAAAGTTTGGTGATTGTTATAACCAGGCCACATACTCAGGCTTTCTTCAATTTTAATTATCCAAGCACTTATGGATGAGAAAAGGGTGAATGACTTTTTTTTTCCTTAAAATCAGGAATTTTCAGAAGAACTAGAAAATGAGATGATATGGTTTTTGTCTCATTTTTAAGTGTGTGTCAGAAGAAAAGCCTTGCAAAGTTATGTTTTGACAGTGAAGATTGCTGATTATTTGGGAAAGATGTATTGTTTCTAAATGATTCATTAGGCTGGAATTTAACTCTCATTTTATTCTCCTACAATTCTTTCTGCTCATCTCTCTAAGTACAAAATGCAGCTTCAGTTTCTAATAAATGAAAGGCAGTTTTGACTAGCAGGAGTGATTCCTCTGCTCTTTAGGGAAATGAGAAAATCAGATGCTGCAGTTTCACTATTAAGAGGGAAATTATTTCGACAACTTGGAAAATCTTGAAGACTACTAAAAGACCAATTGCCAGAACAAAAAATATTTGAAGCAGCAAATCAAAAGACCATCTTCAAATATATGTGCCAGAGAATCCACTGAACTAAGCAAATCATAATCCAGCATCAGACTAAGTATCCATGTTAAAGAAAATCAAAATAGATTATGGTGAAAAGAAAATAATGTCAAATGAGTACTCAAGAAAATGAAGGCACAAACAAAACACAAGCACTTTAGTGTGCTACAGTAAACCTATGAAACAATTAGAAATTTTTCTGTAATTATGCAAACATATATAGGAAGAAAAAAACTAGAGAAATTGAAATCACCACTGGACTCAGAAGTCCAATGGATGCAAAAAACATATCCAGACATCCCCATTATTTTCCTATGTCATTTAAGATTTAGAATTCTTGATTCTTTAGATTCTTGATGTATTTCAGTCATCCCTGGATGGTGATTTGTGTTTGCCTGTTTCTTGAGAACTACAATTTGAGAAGAAAAAAGCAGCATTTACATCGAAGACTCCTGATCTTTACTAAAGAATGTTCTATAATTTATGGCTTAACAGTTATGCAGGAACTAGTTCTTGTAAGTACATCAAATTTTGAGCATCTCAGGGAAGGATTTTCACAAGGTAAGTGATGATAACTTTGTGGGATTTAACCAGCCTTTTAAGTTTTTAAAATAGAACATTGAAAAAGGGAAGAATCTGAAACTGTTAATTCCTTTAGAAGACATGTACCTAACTGGTAAGTACTTGGCCTTGAGTTTGCAAATATGTGAAGGAAAGGGTTTTTCCTTCAACACTTCCTACATATGCCCAGAGAGTTTACTATTTTATGTAATTCTTCTGGTAAATCACTGCTTGAATGGTGAATTCTGTTAAAAAGCACTGACTATCTGTGAAAGCTACTTACCAAAAGGGAAGGTGGAATTTTCAGACTTGAAATCTGTATGAAAATTTGCTGGGGTAAATATGATCAGCATATTTATAATGAAGCTAGACAAACTTGTCTGAATTGTGCTGTCTGATTGATTGGTTTATCTTTCATGTTTATTTACATCTAAAAATATCACATTTGTTGCATGTAACATGACTAAGTATCATACAAAGAAAAATCTCAGACTTGTTAATGAGCTCAGAAGGATATTATAAATCAAAGAGGTTCTTCTAAGGATTCTGGAAAAGAAGAGAGGTTTTATTTGTACACAGCCTAATAGTACTTTCTTCTCAGTTGTGTATGTCTCATTCAGGTTTCCCAATGAAATTTAATAGACGGATATTTTCCTGTTTAACACCAGCTTTGCATTTTTACTGCAATGAGATTATTATTACGATTTCAGTACAAAATGACCAAAGGTCAGTTTTCCAAAGAATTCAATTTCCAAAAGAATTCAGTGAAATAAATGAATTTTATGTGTCAGTTAGTCTTGATAAGACTAAATTTTATAGCTACTTCATTTTACGAGTTTTTTTATTTGTTTGTTTAAAAACTCTTTGAAGTCAGTCTATTGTACAATGTTGCAGTATTGACTTTGGCATGCCAAGAAATCAGCTATAACTTCTGAATTAGTTTAAATTGTGTTTTATTTTGATGGGAATTGTCAATATATTGTCCTATATGATGCATAACTATTAAAATGTTGAAACAGGAATCATTGTCTTGTATATGAGACACATCCTTTATGAGTACTTCACTTCAATTAAAACCCTGATTAGCTGTAATACTCAGTAAATGTTTTCCAGGCATAATGAGAAAAATAATGCTCTTCTCTTTACAGGTAGAAGACACAAATTAAATTGCTCATAAGCATCACTGATCAGAGACAGTTACATTTCACTAACAAAGCATAATGACATCCTTGATTTTTTGATGTATTTATATTCATATTCTCTGGCTGAACAAAAGGTGGGGATAAATTATGCTGCATCTACCAGAAGGCAGAACTTTTTTTTCTTTTTTGTTTTCCTGAGAAATAAAAATGTTGAGAACAAAAATCAGCTTGGGCAAATAAAAAATTGTTTTTCACCACAGAATGAACTATTCGGCTTTTGGAAATGTTTAAAATGATTGGCCACAGATCTGTTTCAAAGTGAAAAAATAAGTATTTTGTTTCAAAGGGTAAAGGAAAACAGTTCCCTTATTAGAACATTTGGTTTTTAAGGTTTTGTGGGGCTTTATTTTTTATTTTTAACTTTAGATTCACAAATAGGTTTCAGTCAGCCCCAGATGTCATACTTTTAGTAGAAGAAATAGGTGGAAGATAAAATTCCACAAAATTTAATGATATAGTTCATGCTGTAATTAAATGATTTTTTTGGCTTCTTCACCTATGGTATGTTTAATTTCCTCTAATTTTTCCGTTCAAGTAATGGAGTGCTGTCACCTAACATGGGCAGCCTGAAGTCCGTGGAGACATCCTTCGAGTTTTTAAGAAAGTTTATGAGGGAAAAGATGTCTTCAAAGGAGTCTAAGTCCACCCCTACTCTCCAGAGGTGCTTAATGTTCAGAATATCATATTTCTATTTAATTGAGCTCCTTTGGAGTTTCTGATAGCAGCTTCCCTACAAACTCCCTCAGGATGGTTTCAATGTAAAAACAGGATTCAGCTGGGAATGATGACAACATTTGACTGAATCTTTTATAGCAATCTGGGGAAATAGTGGACATCCAGTCACCAGCAATTTCAAAAATTCATGAGAAAGAAAGAAAGGTGTCTCAATATTGTTGAAATAAATTTTCTTGTTCTACCTGAAACAAAATATTCTCTTACGACTTCAAGTATTAGAATTAATTAATGCAAAATTTGAAATAAAATATCCTTTCTAACTGAAGCATCCAAATAGCTACCTTCTAAACTGAAAATAAAACATTCAGGTTTGGAGGAAAAGCAAAGGCTGTTTCTGTCCTTCCTCAAAGGAACAGATTTTGGGCAAATTGATAAAAATTGTTCCCTTGTAGCTGAATTTACAATATTTTTCTGGCAAAACATTCATATGAAAAATAATCTGCCTTCATGAAGCATCTTTTCAGGCTGAAAAGAATCACATCATGCCAGGTATTTCCTGATCTAGTAAATTTTAGTCCCAATGTCTCAGAATACAAGGACTTAATAGGAAGGAGAGAACAGGCTATAGAAACGTCATTTTTTAAAAATGTTCCATCTCTAATTTTGGCGGAAAAAAAGAAAAATACTGCTTTTAGGCTTACATGCTATTTTCTGCCTTGGGTGAAATGAGACAAAGGTTTTTATGATCACATTAAAGTAGGCCTTATAAAGGAAATATAAGCTCAATGATAAGGGCAGAGTTACAAATCAAACACAATAATCATCAAATTGTCATCACTTCAGGACATATCATACTCTTGATCTGCATCCTTTGTAATTGAATAGAGCTGCCTACATACTCCGAGGGCAGAGCATAGCTGTGAAATACTGAAATACTTGCATATTTATTCTCTGGAGATTTATGGGCAATTCAAGAACTAATTTCGCCTTAGTGAAGCTAATGGCTACATTATTAAATTAGAAAAAAACCACCACCAACAACAAAAACAGCTCCTCTGCTGGTTTGGCTCAGTCCCTCTTGGGATCTAGCACCAAAAAGAACCTTTACTGAACTTGATTACTGAGGAAAGTACCTGTTTGCTCCCTGTTATTCACTGAGTATACCAGAGCACAGAGAGTGCATTAATCAGGTTATCTGCAATATCTTGAGATTGATGTTCTTCTGTCCCTTTGCTGTTGGAGAGAAAAAAAAGCCTGCCTGAGAAAACTGAGCGGATGGAGCTGCTTGGAAAAGGGAAGCAGGAACATAATCTATTGTGAAAAATAATGAAGGGGTAGCCAGCTGGTACAGACAATGACACGGCTTGACTTCTATAAGCTGGGCAAAAAGTTTTCAAACTACAGTTGTGGACTTGAATAATGAACATGTGAACATGTGCTCTCACTCTGTATATTAATTTCACTGGAAGGAATGTGATCAAGATGGCTGGTGGCAGTATATGAGAACGCTCACTGCTGGGCAGGTTAGAAGCAGCACACTTCTAGATCATCTGTTCTTCTTTCACTGTAGATAAAGATCAGCTGAAGCTGCCTGATAGATCTGTATTTTGGACAGCCTGAAACAATAGGCTTGTTCAGCATCCAGGCTCTACTTTGAAATTTTCTGGATATAGAAGCTAAAAAGTCTTTTTTTTTACACCTTTGGAATAATGGCAGTTTGAGGTGCCATCAGCACTGTGTAGTACAAATGTTAAGACATGAGAACTTTTCATAATGCTTTGAAATTTTAGACCCTACCTAAATTTCTGAGTGATCGTCATTAAAAAAACATTCATTTTACGACGTGTGGCAATAGCAGCAGACTGAATATTAGAAGTGAAGGAGAATCACAGAGCAGTGATATGGCATTTCACATGCAGCATTTCTTGAATTTCGTCTTGATCTAAAGGGAAGGAAATCTTACTAGGATCAACATCCAAAAGATTCTTATCTTGTCATTTCTTTCTCCTAACAAAATTTCCAAGCCAATAATAATGCTTTGGTGATGCAAACAGCTATTTATCTTTGTTAACTTCAATTTTGGATCAGATTCTTTTAAAGGTTGAGTGGAAATAGAACATATAAAGTAAAAGTGTTCGCAGGACTGGTTAGTGCTGTATTTTCTCCCTGGTAGATTGACCTCTGTGGCTAAGAAAAGATTTCATGTTGTATTGATTAAGATTTTACTTGCACAATGGCAAATCCAATATGGGAAGTAGCTTTGTTTAACCAAGAAGAGAATTGATATTAAGCAGGATTACACTCACTTGCAATAGGATTTTATTCTGAATTACAGCCTTTTTGTTAATTGATGTATACTCAAGAGATAATAGACAAGACCTAGCTGGAAGAAATAAGAAAGATATGGAATTCATTGACATTAAAAGGGATATGGATTTAGCTGAGGTTTTAATATGTATGGTCAAATTTTTGCAGCCACTACTTCAGCTGCAAAACTGGCCATGTAAGCATGTCAGACAAGGTACGTACGTTACGTTCATCTGAATCAGTGATGTGCTTTTGTTTAATTAGATTGATTTAACTAAGTTATGAACAAACACAACCTTATTAGAGTAAAAAAGGGCTTCAGTTGTGAATATTCTGCACTGCCATGTAATAGATCCATGTTCAATTTCTAGTTCTCAGAAGCTTGGTTTTCCTGCTGGAAAGCCTTGAGAGATACGGGCAGAACAGGAATTCAGGAAGTGATTTGCTCTATGAAACAGGCAAATTCATCACAAGAAACAATATTGCTCGACTTTAAAGGCAGCCTACTAGCAGAAAGTACGGTGGTTGTGAAAGGAAATCTGAGAAGAAATTAGAGGGGGGAGTGTATGTAGTTTACTGCTTGTGATACAGTCGTCTCTAGAAAGAAGGCATGTCTTTCCTCCCATTTAAACCAGTGCCATTTTCCTCCTACAGGAGTCTTAAATTAAGAGCTGGGGTTTGGGGCTTTTGTGTTTGTTTGTTTGATTGATTGATTGTTTTTTTTCTTTTCATGGAGAAAGGCCAGCTCATAGAAGAAAGCTCTTGCTTCCAAATCTTAGTTAGAACCATTTTCACAGGCCTTGGGTGGGACATAATGTCTGTGTAGTCATTATTATTTTTTCTTGTATTGATTTTCTGTCCCCAGTTTCATTATGTTAAACAGCATGCAAACCAACTAGTTCAATTTTCAAACTCACAAACTGAAATTTTGAAACTGAAGAGGCAGTATGATGAAGGAGCTGAGAATATCAAGGTCATTTTTACAGAGCAGTAAATTCAGGGAGAGTGAATTTTATTTTTGCTGCCCATGTTTGTAAATAATTGGCAAATTCGAGGACGAAGAAGAACACTTGTGCCTACAGAAACTGTGTAGATTTTGAAGGCAAGAAGGAAACATTTGGATCATTTCAGTACGATATACTCTATAAAATCAGCTATAGATTATTCTCTCTCATTTTTGAATCTAGCTCAAGAGGAGGTGTTAGAATTAGAATTCTGCAAAAGACATCTGTTTTGGACCAGATAATCCAAATAGTGGAGAATCTTCCAAAACCTTGTTGATCCGTTCCAGAGCTTAATCTTTGGTGTGAAAATGTGCTTTCATTTAGCAATTTACTGTTCTAAATTCCCAAACAGGCATTCTTATACTTTTGATGTTAGCCCAGAGAAAATAAGGAATTTCTTTCCCCAAATTCCCATGTTTCATTGCCTCAAAAGGTACTATTCTTGCTGCTTACATTAGGAGGAGGGATTTCTTCTTAAATAAATGAATAAAAGCATTTTATGCAGTTTTCTCCCTTCATTTCATGGAGAATTATGTTCTAAGTCACCTATCCAACCTTTTTGTTCTAGCAACTTTATTTTAACAGTGCGGGTGAACTGACCTGGAAAAGAAAGAAAACAAATTGGTTGTGTGTCAAGTGTATTCTTGAACATGTGTTCGCTTGTCATGGTCAAAATGAAACTGTGGAAATAATTTCTAATATTCTAACTTATTGCTTGCTAATAACATGCAATAGACATGGTTCATGGTATGTGGTCTGCATCCACAACAGGCACCTAACTGATTGTTACATTACAGAACATTAATTCATTTACTTCATAGAGAGCTTGGTAGCAATAAAGGTTTGCTTTAGGTTTGGATTCTCATTACTGGTCAAATTATGAAGATGACCTTACTAAAACAGGGGCAAAATGTGTTTGCATTTTGTCTTCTTAACACTGAGAAGGTAGCGCATCGCTGATGGTGTGGAAGATGCCAGCAGAACTTACCCTGTCTCTTAGTGATGTAATTGAGATCAAAATTAGACTCACATTATTTACATTGGAGAGGGGAACAGGTTGTCCCTTCTTCTCACTTTTTTCTACAGAATACCTCACAGATTGACTCAGGGCTCTAAAAGTAATATAGCTCTTTCTGATTATTTCTCATGATTTGAGCTATTTGGCATTTCACTGTGCTGTAAAAAGGCAGTGTTGAAAAACAAAGAACCTGACACTGTAATGACAGTAAATCAACGAAAGAGGAAACTGCTGTGCTTGCTCTTTTTCTTACTTGCTGATCTATATTTTCTAAACTGTGAAAAGGTTACACCATATATAGTGACTGTGCTTTTACCTACGCACTGCTGTTATGTATATAGGGATTGCAATGTTGTGGGAGTATAAGCACAATTCTGATGCATGATTTCATAATTTATCTTTAAAGAGCTTAAAAACATTTTCTTTAGGTCTGTATTAACAACACCATGCAGCGTAAAAATTAGTAGTATTGCAACAGTGTGCTCTACTTGAAACCGGACTTAGGGCCCAGGCCAAGGGCATTAAAATATGATTTTCATTCTGACTGAAAATTCTGTTTGCATCACAAACACCTGTAACTTTTTCAACAGAAATCAAATACTTTGGCAACTATACCCTACCACTTGCTTCAGAATTTGGTTCCCAAATTGGCTGTGCAGACAAATGTAGAGCTGGAAGAAAAAGTAAACTGCATATGTGATTTGAGGACAACAGATGGCCCTGAATGGGGAAGTCAGGATGAAGGTTTTTTTTAGATCTTAAACTATTGATATGTTAACACATATCACACAGGATAACACCAGGAAGCTAGAGAGAACTCACTGGAATAGAGATCTGCAATCTTGGAGTTATGTGGAGTCCTGGATTCCTTACAGAAATAGCTCCATTAAATTAACTTCCCATGGCCAAGGTTGTAAATTAAAAAGCAAAATAGATCAAATGACAATATTTGATGTTCTCCCTCCAGCAGTGCTGCAATATAAAGAATGTTTATGTAACCTATAAAATGTCATGTGTTAAATTTATATCATATGTCAATTATTTATACATAGTATTTATATTATGCCGTGTCTACATATAGAGCAAATTTTTCAAATGACAGAAAAATTTGCTAATATTTTATGTCACTTGGTAAACCTAGAAGACTATGGTCACTGGAAATAAGATGTCTGCAAAAAATTCAAAATAGAAGTTCATAGTTTATTTGAAACAAGCCTAAGAGAAATCTAGAATTAGACATTATGGATTCATGGAAACGTGAAAAAACTTCTTGGGATCAGTACGAGGAGGCCATGTGGGTGGCCACTAGCATCACAACATTAGAATCGGGACTCGCAAGTCAGGTGCCTCCCAAGGCTCAAATATGACTTTTCCAGGAGGATTTGAGGTCTGTAAAACTCAGGTATAAATCCTGGAAGCACTTTTAGGACTGCTGTAAGTGTCTTGTAAAGTAAAAAGTTAAGTTCCACATGTAGGAAAACCATTCTTTCTTTTAGTTATTAAAATATTGTTGCAGAATTTCTTCTGCATTTTATTCTGCATTTTCTCATTATGGACCATGATTTTGTTTTTAAACAAGATAATGAAGAAAAATGCTTTTTGTAACAGCATATCAAAGATTCAGTGCTATCCCTGATGTTGTTTGGATTCTATGGGTTTTAGACTGTCCACAGCTAACTAAACCAAAATGCCCCTTTTTCAAGTTTTTTTGATGTAGTGATAGAGATTACAATGGGAATGGTTTAATTTCATTCATGACATTTGACAGTCAGCTTCTACAGATCACCGCAGCTCTAACACTGGCTGTTCTTATATGGAAAGACTGTCCTGAAAGTTTCACCCTTCAATTACACAGGATTGTGAGGCACCAAAGTCAATTCAAGACCTTTATCCAACATATGTATCCATCTAAAATAGTCAATTAAATGCTTCACTGGTAAATGAAGACAGTGGTTTGCTAAATGCTTCAAAGCTGTTATGATCACATAGAAATAATTACTAATGACATGACACTTTGCCATTGACAAGTTCAGCAGCCATCTCTGTGGAAAATAATTTGCTTCACTCTGATAAAGTGCTTTTGTAAAATATCTAATCACTCTACAAGGAAACAAGCATTGCAGAAATGTTAGGGGTTATGAAAGTATATGACCAAATACATTGTCAAGCACTTTAAAGAGCTACAAATAAGAGTCAGGAAACAGTGAAGTAGTAAGGTGTGAAAGAAATAATCAGAAATGGGTACTTTAGCTTTTCCTTTCCTTATTCTTCTTTCCTCTTCACTTTTAAAAATCAAATTGGTAAGCATAAAGCATTTTTATACAGTGAATGCGAAACACCAACTGAAAATGTGCCTCTCTTGGTATAAATTTGGGCGATAGGATTTTCCAAAATACTTCACAGGCTTTGGTACACAAAATAGAGCCAGTCACCATCAAGCATCCCTTAGAAGGTATTGGAGACAGTACAAAAATCAGGATCTAATTATTCATTACCAGGATATTTAAAAGATAATGTTTTTGTGTTTAATCCTGGATACAATGCAAATTTCTTTTATCATCCAGTGTGGCTGTAGTATGGATTCTCAAAACTGTACCAGGCTCTATCAGACACAGGCCTGTTTTAGTTTAAAAAAATGTTTGAATAGGGTGCAATTCCATTCTGTAATTCTGAGAGAGAGTTAAGGCTGTCATCCCTTTTTTATTATTCCCATTAACTTCTGTTTTAGGTCAATACATTAATTTCAGCATTTCTGTATAATTAGCCACCTTTTGTTTAATTACAATATGTCCTAGTGGAAGGACACCTTATTTTGGACACTACAGACATTCAGACTCCCAGGAGATTTTAGCACTTCAGGTATTGGTTTCCACCTACTATCTCATTTTTCTTTTTCTGATTCAGTTCCTAATGAATAGGTCATGATGTATAAATAAAGCTCAGCTTAGCTCACTTGTAGCACCAGATTAAAAGATCAGGATTCAAAAGTGTTCAGCTCCCAGACGGAATGAGATTTTTTGAAAAGCTGGACCTTATTTGTGTGCCTAACATGGCAACTTCAATCTTTTGAATAAACAGACCCAAATATGAGTACTTGAAACTGACTCTAAACTCCTAGCAGTGAATTGTTCCTTTGCCTCTGTACTTTTCCTGAAATATACTGAAATATAGGATCATCACACAGACCAGGAGGGCATTGATTCCTAGATATTCTAGGTACATTGGGGCATCTCTGTGGTATTGTTACACATAAAATATGTATATGGCCAGTCCTGTTGCTGAAATTTCAAGATTCATAGATAGCATTATATTCTCTTTATTTATCCTCACAATACATTTAATGTAATTTAGGATTATTGCGGTACCCATTTAACAATTTAAGAACCATATGTCTGCTAAACAGAGGTTTCCATGCTAGATGTGTACTCCTGGCTTTCATGACTACCCTCATCCTTATTTCTATAAAGCCCATTTCCTGAGGTCCATGTAGTTCCCCCCGCTCCATCCTTACCCAGAGAAAGAGACCTGAAAATAGATATTCAGATGCTTTCATTCCTAGCTTCCTGGTTCAGATAAGCATAGGGAGAAGATCTGAATAAGATTTACCAAAAAAATCAAAATGCATGTACCTGTATTCCAGTATTTTATAGGCTGCCTAAGTGTGTCTGAGTTCTAATTCTCAGCTTCACAGCAGTTAGCCTTTATTTTATTAGAGAATTAAATATTTCCAAGTTGTAAACATGCCCAGCCAAAGTATTTTTCTTACCCAGAAACTGTCCATCTTTTGCAGCTATTTCAGGCTTTTGGGAGCTCACAAATGGAATTGAATGCGATCTATTATGAAACGTGCTGTTAAAAATAAAACGTTAGAAATAGCACATTTCTATCTAGCAGGGAATGATTGATTATTGCAGCATACAAAAATCAGGATGTTAGCAGAATAACAGTAAAGAACTACATTAGAGTTACTGCCTATAAAACCAGAATCTTCTGTTGCTTAAAAGGATGTAGACTTTCCAAAACACTAAAGTGGCTGCCTAGAAAATATATTACAATATAAGTATGTAAATGGTGATATTTCTTATGGCATATCAGATTCATTTCTCCTTTTTCAGGCATATTTACAGCAGTCAGTTTTTCAAATACTTGTGCTGGAAATACCTATCTACTTTGTTATTTATCATCTGCTGTTGTGAAACCTTTGTTGTGAAACCTCTTGTGAAACTTAGAAATCTGATGGTAAAATGTTCAGAAAACGATGTTTAGAAGCCAGCTTTCTCACCCTGATGTTATATTAAATCTTTCTATCTTCCTTTCCTCAACATGCAAGAAAAGAAATAGTAATGAAAAACAAATAACAGGTTTATTTTTAATTGGTTCAGTTAACATTCACCTTTGCATTTTTGGGGGTAATTATGCTCTTGATAGCAATTTGTTTGCTCTATCTCTAATCTTGACATCATTCCATGTCCCTGGGACGAAATCAATTTAATACTGGAGAAAGTACCTATTAGATCCTAGAACAAGTGAAACTTGAGTTTAAGTATCCTGCTTCCTCTGCTCTTGTAGTGATATTTCTAAGATCTAGAAAAATATGAACAAGGCTCATCAGAGAAGTGAAAAAAAATGCACCAGCAGATGGGACGGCATTTTACAATTCATGCCATAAGTCATTCTAGCATCCAGGTGATTCCTAGCAATGGAACTTCATTGGCCATTTAAATATACTATTGTTTAATATACGTTCCAACCATATCTACGGAAAATTTGAAAGAAGTAGAACATAAAGATTAGAGAAGCTGCAAAACCTGATTTTTACAGTAGCCATGTCTTTTCTGTAATAAGAAATTGGCTGAACTGGGAGCGTAGCTCTAATATGGGCAGAGATGATCACAAGCTATTGACCTCAGTCAAGTTTTTCCTCCCATGTCACAGGTAAATTTGACCTTTTATTCAGTATGTGACATTGTGCGGCCAAACAAGTCATCATGAAATGCATATAGAGAGCCATGTTGACTTTTTGTTGGACAGCTTTCAGAAGTTCTTTTTATTGAATTTATTTTATTTACATTTTTCTTTACACAGTTTTGTCAAGCTGTCTAGCACAGAAAATGTCGCTTAATGGAAAAGCCTCCTGTATGTTCCTCCCAGTGGTATAGAACTAAAAAGACATCTGCTGATGTTCTGAACTGAAACTCTGTCTCACATTCATGCACATATAGACACATTGTAAAGGTCACATTTCTTGCCACAACCTCTCGTAGATGTTATGATATATTCTACTTCTTTTTGGAATTTAAAAGTAGTTAGGTGGGCTCATATACTTTCAACTGTCTAGGTCCAGGGGTTTACAAAACAACCTGAGTCCAAAATGCTGAGAGTTCTTCTGTGGCTAATTCCAAAATGGAATCTACCCTGTGTGGGGATCATATCACTATTGTGACTGATTTCTGTCAGCAAGGAAATGCACATTAGAGGATCTGTGTAGTCTGGAAAAGGAGTTTCGCTTGGATCTATTGTGAGAGCAGAACATTCCAAGCAAAACAGCAGTCAGAAAGCAATGCTCAAGCAGCAGAGTGGAAGAGTGGAAGAGTGGAAGAGCTCATTTTATCTATCAGCCCAGTATATTTTAGACATCTTTCCACCAGACAGAGCTATATAGTTGGAGCCTGTTCAGGTGATGAGGAACCGCACATCAGTGATGATGGTCATGTTGTGTAATGAATTACTGGAAGACACTTAAAGTGTGTTGAGCGCAAAGTAAAAACCACATTAGAATGAAACAGTTCCATAACTTAATTGATATAAGCAGGTGACCTTTTTAAAAAGAACTAGAGCAAATAATCCAGAGTTTGAGGACTGACTGAACTGACTGATGCCTGCGCGCTCAACTTGATAAATCTTACAGGAATGATTTTCAGAGGATGAGAAATGAGAACTTTATGAGTCTGGCACTTTCAAGAAATGTTGAAGCTCTTCACCAATATATTTATGTATCCTTAGAAATCATTAGTATCAATTAGTATCATAAGGACACAGATTTCACCAAAGCCAAAAGCCAACAGTCACTTTCTCTTGCTGTTCACTTTCTACCGCATCTGCTCTTTTTGAATCTTTTTTTACAACTTGATCTCTCCAATATGCATTTTTTGTCATTCTATCCTCAACAGAATATAATGATAATAACTAGAGCAGGATGGGAATTTTAGATGGAAAACTTTTCTATTGAGAAGGTAGTTAATTGGAATTGCAGTTTTCTGCAACAGGATAAGGTCAATTTTGCTAAATTTTTCATTAGAAGTCTGTCGTTTCAACATTTTCTAAAGTGACGTGTTATTCCAGAATTACTTTTCTTCTCAAACTTTTAATGAATTATAGAAAAAAATTAAATGCTTGAGATTAAACCAAAGTGGATCAAAATTAGCTAAAATGTTTCTACTGACTTACACTGATTTGCAATTTGCAGCTTTTTTGGAGATTTTGACTTTTTGTCCCAATTTGTAGGAGAAAGAGTTTTTCTTTTTTTAATTTCAAAAGTGTTCCCAAATTGGGAAAATCATTTCCCACCTGGTTCTAATAACAGCATATATGAGTAGGTTGTGCTTTCAAACCTACTGTGTCTGAGTGCTTTGCCAACAGTTATATCACGGTAACCTACCTTAAGTTCTTAAAATGCCTGGCTCTTGTGTAAGTGCACTAGAAAACCATGTGAGAAAGCATAAACCCTCCACAGCTGGTGATTTGTACACAGTGGCCAGACAATACTGAAGCTTATTTTACCCTTCAGATTGAATTGGGCATTTCCTGAAATGATTGTTGCTGAAAGCAGACCTAGCCTAGCCCTGTCCAAAGTTGTTGGAAGTATCTGCACACAGTAGGCAGCACAGAATATCTTTAAAAGATCCAGATAGAGTCACCTCATTGGCAAATTGAAGAGGTTGCTGGTTGCTGCGCATCCTTTCTCAAGGTTGTATGGGTGAGACACAATGGGCTCTTAAATTACAGCAGCTATTCCTGGTGTCGTGGCTGTAGTTGTGGGTACAGAGTGATTAAAAAAAAAAAAAAAAAAAAAAGGGATGCGTGAAATAGAGAATGCTCTTGTGCCTTGAACTCTGAAGGATGTCAGTCCAATGCAGATCCAGTGTCACTTTCTACTTCAGAAGGTCAGGGAGGATTTAGTTGAGGGTGAATTAAGAAATAAAAGAATTTGTTTAAGGAACTTAAAAAAATTAAGCATACCAACTCTGGCTCTTTTGATTGTTGGTGTGTATTTATGTATCTCTGTGAGAGAGAAAACAGATCTTTCCAGTTTCTCTTTTTAAGCTAGCAAAATCTGTTTCCTGGTTGAAGTATTTAAATGTAAGAAAGAAAACTGTTGCTCTCAATTTTTTTCCCTTAACACTTGAAAGTCTGTTTCTTCTTTGACTCTGTCAAAGACTTTGGGGAAAAAAAAGGAATTACTCTTGCTCATCTAAGCAGGTTTTATTTTTTTCTGGGTTGTATATATTAAAACAAATCTGTTCCTCTATTTCAGGATGGTGGGTTTTCTTGTCAAAATGCTCAAAGATCTGTTGCTCTCTTTAAGCTTGCTGAAAAAACTGCTTAAGAGATTTAAAACTCTTTGTGTGATCTTCTGTGTGTGTATGCATTTTTTCTAAGCTACATGAATTTTATAGTTTGGGATCAAAGGCATTACAGCTTCCTGCATCAGACAAAATCATTATAAGAAAATCCTTGGGAAAATCTCACCAAAATACATGCGTCTCTGGACATCACACAAGTACAGTCAAAGTTTGAACAAAATTACTTTTTAAAGTACAAATCACTCAGTGCATTATTGTAATAATAATTCAGTGCAGTAACATTAATATAGAACTTGCTTTTAAGTGCTATGAGATGACTTTTATCAGGATTTTGGACTTCAGTTTAGTCAGCAGAAACCTCCTGATAATGTATATTTCATAAGTACACAAAAACATCTATAAAATGATGAACTTTACTGACTTGTGCATGCAGTAATTTTTCAGGCTCAGAATTTCTCTTTGCAGAGAATACAGTGTATAAAGTTACCAGCTGAATATATCCACAAATCTTGTATTGAAAGATTACTGGAAATCAAAGCAGAAACAAATTTATCCATATGAAAACCACGAGAGGACGATTTCTGAACACATACACTGCATGTGACACGTCTTTCTTTTTCCCATATTTGTTCTTAATTTCTATCTTAAAATGTTCTGAATCAGGTACCGGACTTTTTTACATCTTTGCGATGCATCAGGGAAACCTAAGCAGGACGATTAAAAGATGTTCCTTCAGAATATGTTTTGTGAGGACTGTCTCACTTAGCTAAGCAAACTCACTGGTATCGCAGGTCTCAGAGCATCATTCCACAAGAATCCTTGACTTACAGACAGGGAACTGAATGAACCTCCTGTCCACTTTTTGCTGTGAAAGAATGAAGGATGGGCTCCAGAAAGGGTACAGAAGTGTGCTGGCTAGTCCCTTCTCATTGCCTGCCACATCTATTAACTAGACCAAGGTGTTCTTTTTCATAGGAACGTGGACATCAAGTGAAATGTGGATTTGAGAAGGTTTTAAAAAGTCACAGGTAAATGCTAGTCATGCTGAAGTCTGTTAGAGCTTTAGCAGTGCTATACTCTGTTACTTGCATAGTAGGAGATCTAGTCATGATCCGGGACCTCATTGCTCTAAACACCTCTTTGGGGCTAGACTTCATTCCTCTATTGCTGGTCAATCGTCAAACATTTCTACAAAGACTCTAACTAAAGGGATTTGGTTATTGCTTTATACTTATTTGGAGGTTTTATTTGTTAAGGAGCAAGTGATTATAGCAAAAGCCCAGGAAAGAGGAATTTCAAATGTATGCAGATTTAGGTAAGTACTTTTTGGCTGCTGGGTGACACTAAAGCACCAGTATCACATACACTAAGCTAAGGAATAGATTTTCTTACTCTATTACTGTGGAATATATACTCCATTTTAAAAAAAATCTAACTAAACTTTCATGCTATCTTTTCTTCTTGCCTCACCTGTCTCTCTCTTTCCCCGATATTGAGTAGGAATTTAGCTTATGTTGGGGTTTAGTGTCTTTTTTATTGAATTCAACTTGTTTCTGGAAGGTGATAATTTTCAATCAGTTCATCCGCTGATGTGAGAATGAGTTACTGTAAAACTTGAAAAGCCCTGAGACTTCCCTTGAATTTGCTTAAGACACATCAGTGGGACTCATACTCTCTCAAATCAAAATGACTGTGTGACCTAGCCTATAACCAGTCATAAGGCTTAAGCTGCAAGGTGTAAGCTTCATGTATTCCTGCTGGAAAACTAGTCACCTTTACTCCATGGGAATAGAGTTAGTCTCTAGCAGTCATATTTTTCAAGGACTCAGAACCAATAAATTAGCTCTGGATTTGCAGAAAGGTTCCATGTACCATGGTCTAAAAAATTCCAGCCATTATATGTTTCTGTTAGGAGAAAAAACGTGTTGAAAAACCTGGCCTACACCAGACGAGTACATGTTAGGTAAATAATTTTTACTTATCAAAACACAATTGGAAGGTATTTAAGAGACTGTCTAATCCAACTCCCTGCTGAGCACAGGATCAGCTGTACCAATTCCTGACAATTGTTTGTAAAACCTGTTTGTGAGACTGCTGCAGGAGCTATTGAGGGATTTACAACCCCTTAAGGAGCTTCTTTCACGGGGGAATCTATCACAAGACTTACCATTAGACAGGTTTTCTTAATGTCTAACCTACATCTTCCTTACTACATTTGAAGCTTATTACATCTTCTACTATTCCCAGTCTACACAGAGAATAGTTTTTTACATTTTTCTTTTACATATTTGAAGACTGATATAATCTATCTTGAATCAGTGAAGAAAAGAATCAGACCTCCCTGTCTTTCTCAAGGAAGGCATCAATTTATTATGTTTGAATAATATAATTTCTGTGTTTGTTTTTCTTGCTGCCTTTTCTTGCTGCCTTTTGGCTTCTCCACTGACTTTTGCCTGAGTCAGTCTTGTAGCCTAGCATGAACCTATTGAACTCTGAGAGATCTTGAAGAAAACACCAGGCTTATTCATCTTCAGGCATATGTCCCTGGGCCTGTCCTGCTCCACAGAGAGGTTTTCTGCTTGGCACATAGTTCCACTATAACAAGCATGCTTTGCCGCATGCCGATATCACACACCAGAAGCGCAGCTGATACCATAGGAGATGCTGAAATGTGAAGTCTGACTTTTAAATCAAGCCCATTTGTGTTGAGTGTGTTTTCTTAGCTTTCTAATTTTATCACGTCATGAATGCTCCAGCTGGAAGCAATGTCTGACAGTTGATTTGAGGAAATTTTATTTTATTTTTAAACTCAGAACAGAATAATTGTAGGCCTGCTCAGCCAAGGTTCTCATAAAGATTTTAAGAATAATATTTATGTAGGGTTTTAAGGCTTAAATAGTACTGAATCTTGAGATTGTATCATGGTATTTCCTAGGGATGCTATTTTTCCTATGACTGTCATGAACATAGAATTTGCTGCAGTATCCACCTGTGTTGCATAATCTACCCCGTAATTTAAAAAAGAATAAATAAGTTGTATTAAAATAGCTTTCAAAATATGAAATTTTCTGTATTCTTTTTTGAAGCAGACATACAAATATTCAGGTGTGGAAAGTGAGACTTTGGTCCATCTGTGTGTGTTTCTGTAGTTCTGAATACAGATAGTGGTAGCTGGAAAGAAATCTTGACACTAAAATAAGATTCTGAAATTTTTCTTGGGATGTGTTTACAGGATTTTTCAAGGCACTGCACACTGGTATCAGACTGCGATTACTGGAATAATGAATTATCTACATACTATTTCTCCAGTCTGTCCAGGACTGGTGTTTGTAAGTGCTTTAAAAAGAATACATACTGTATTCTCAGACTGTCCATCACCAACTGATTGAGAAGCTGAACTTATTGACATTTAGGACAGCTGGGTTAAGGAAAAATGAATTACAGTTCTATCTTCAGATTAAATTACTTAACCATTAATGGTAAACTTCTAGGGAATATGCAAAGTAGAGCCCTAGCACAATAAAAAATTGGTACTATCTGAGACTAAATATAATTTTTTAATGGATACCTTGGGTCTTTCTCAGTAGTGCAGAGAACAGATTTGCAGGGCTTACCCCTCCAGGGTAACTTGGTATAAAACAATTAATGTCGCATGCTTGGCAGAGCCAATGGATAGGTAGAAGTCAGAGGTCTATGAGCCACTTCTTCTATTCTTTTAGTTTAGAGCAATCTACATCTTTTGAAGTGGATCTCAAATGGCAGCCTCTGGACCACTTCGCAATTGTCTTCAAACTCAACAAATTATCTACTTTTCTTACATTCTTCTCATTTATTTGACTAGGATTGATGACAATCTGTTTCCATTCATCAGGGAAAGATATTTTCCTTTATAGTATTTCTTTCTTCAGACCACCATGTTGATTCTTGACTCAGTGGTGAAAATAAAGAATTGACATCGTCATAGTCAATTAAATTACATCGGTGTAAACAGTACAAATGAATGGAAAATCAGTTCCAATTCAACATTTTCTTTCAAGTACTGGACTTTCTGCACCATAAGTCTGGGATGGCTTTTGAGCTTGAGAAAGTTCTAGTATGTATAAAGCTTGGAGCTTGGACCACTACCGTCTCAGCTGTAATGTTTTGCCATTCCTGAACTATCCTATTAGCATACCACAGCAATGACTGTTACCTCTGTCTTCTCTGAAAGAAAAAAAAACCAACCCTGTCTGACATCTCTCCCTCACTTTACTCTTTCCACTCAGCTTTTCATGCAGAATTGTTGAGGTTCTTCAAACAAGTACGTGCACATTTATGGAGGGACTAGATTAAAGGCACTCTTAAAAAGCCATAAACTCACAGAGCTAGATGGAAACAAAATATTCATTGTGGTATGACTTCTAAAAAAAAATGTGATTCGAGAAAGTATACTATGCATAACATCAGACTCTGTGATTATTTCCAAAAATATGTATAACACAAACAATGAAATAAAATAGAACCTTAACATTTTTAGTTTATTTCTCCATTTTATATTTAAATTTTCATAATACTCAAGAAAAAGTCTCATTTATGCCTCAGTGAGGGAGCAGTGAAAGACAGAAGGTGCTGTACAGAGCGCTCTATTTGCAGGATGTTCAATGTTTGGCCTTGCTTGAAAACTTCACAAAGATCAGTTCTCTTTTCAGCCTTCATATAAAAACTCCGTTGAAAGGTACTGACGGCACTATATTTTGCTGTATAGTCTGTTTTATCTAACTTCAGAACCAACTGGGAAAAACGTCTTTCAGTTGAAGATACCAGACAATTCCTGACTGTCTTAATCAAACCTAGATGAGCACTGACTTCCTGTAGAAAATCTGTCATTGGGGATTCCTTAGGGATCATTAGGGATCACTAATTAGGGATCACATCATTAGGGATTACTGCCAACACACAGAGGCAGTAGCCCTGCTACACTTTCTGCTGTCCTAGTCTTTCATTTTTTTCTAGTTATAAGTGAACTGTGCTGCTACTACCTCACCCTGCAGTTCTGTCATGAAGGGGGATAGATGTGCCTTGTTTTATTTCACATTTGTGGTATCTAAGCACATGCCAGGGACTCCCCTGACAGATTTTCTTCGTACTCTCCATCTCCTCTGGAATGCCTCTAAACTCTCATCTAGAATTCCTCCAAACATCTAATCTAAATTTCTCTAATATTAGCTGACAGATATCCATGCCAGGCAAATGTGGAGGGGGGAGAGGTCATTCCTTTCACAAAAGGTAGGGAATTACATTCTGAAGTACCAAAAGTGCTTTTTTTTGGGCCAAACTATAAGGAAAATAGAAACAAGACACAAATTTCAGTAGGAAAGACAGAAGGAAAGACTGAATTTCAGCGGAACCATTTGCAATTGTTGGTAAAGATTCAGGTTACTACTGGCAGAACCTAAATGAGTCTGTGAATTTGTAAGGATGTGCTGCTATGTCTAAATGAATGTAATTTTGTTAAAACAGAAAAATCATGTGGACTTTGGCTAGAAAATGATAATCTTGATGCTCATAGGTATTAAAGTCCAGAAATTAAACACTTCTTGGTGGTAATAACAGAGATGAGAGATGAATTCTTCTGAGTAAATAAAGGTCATCAAATTATAAACACTCACACACACACAAAACAAAGGTACGAGAAAAGCATGTAGAACAAATAATCTGCCAAGCAAGGTTTCTTAGGCAGCAACCCTGAGGTGCTCAAAAGCAGATTAAAGAAAATACCTAAAGAAAATGTTGGCATTTCTAAAGACTTTTTTTATTTCTTTTCTGAAACTGAATTCTTTACCACTCATTTTCTATACTTTTCATTTAGTCTCTATTCCATATACATGTTTCTAAAGACTGATTTTAACTGTGTCAAGTTATGTATTTCAAAATACATATTTATATGCTTGGATATAAGTTTCTTTATGTCTCTATTAGAAAACTGAACTGGAATGAGTACTGGAAAAAGATTTAGGAGCAGTTTAACAGCGATACAGGGAAGAAAAGAAAACAATTAAGATCTCTCTTTTCCATATTCTAATAACGTTCACCATTCAGTGCTGGAAGAAAGTAATTATTTTTGTTATTCTTTGCCATGATGTTTGTATAATTCCTAAAATTCCAAATGTATAAGGAATGAATAAAATCCTGCTCTCGGTGACCCTTACTAATGTAGGGACTTCTAGTCTGGCAACTGCAACCATAAGTCAGAGAACAATATTGTAGGTTAAGACATGGCTGAAGGAAGAGTGGAACACTTGTAATAGCAACAGGTTACAATTAGGTCTCCTGAGAGATCTTCACTCGTCATCTATGGGTGATGCTTAGCCTGACATTCAGCTCATGCGGCTGCAAATGGGCAAAAAATAGGGAAACGGCTGCCTCATGGCGGCTCCCCAAAGCCAGTGCCTTCTGAATTCAGGTATAGGTGGAACCTATAATAGCAAAACGTGCTTGCTGTTGTGTGTACAAGGGTGGGAAAAGTAGTTCTGCTAGGACAGAGGTTTTGACCAAAACTTCTCTAACCTTTACAAAATGAAACGAAATGCTTCGGTCTTTCAGTACTACTTTGCTATGAATCAAATGGAACATGCTCCATGGCACCATAGCGTTTTTGTTGACTTTGGCAGGTGTTGAAACTTTTGAAAAACTAGATGCAAGGGAAGGAGAATTATTCTTTTGTGGCTTTCTCCTCCAGTAGCAAGTTTCCCTGGAGCCTGCCCCACTCTGATCATATGTGCTGAATGGTGATTGATGTTTTCTTACCACATGGCTGCTTTTAGAAGCGGAACAAGATTTTTCAAGATGACAGTGACACCCACCAATTGTGAGGCCAAATGGAAAAATGCAGGCCTTGCTTGCCTGACTTTGCAGTCCAAGCATATCTTGAAATCCTTCAGCCTAGCTTTTGCGGTTGGGAGGCAGACTCATCTAGGACTGCTGAGGGCAACTGCCAAAGGAGTACAGTTCTGTCATAAAAAGAAGGGAGGGCCAGGCTGGTCCTAAGCAGAAATTTGTCCCACCCATACACCTCAGAACTAGTGGATCTCTTTGCCATAGCAGGAAACAAAATGAATATACAGAGATGAAGGGTTTAGTGGTGGAACTGACATCAATGTGGCTGCATGGATTCAGTGTCCATCTGTGAAAGAAAGAAATTTGCATAAAGGTAGAGGCAGAATTATTACTGATTTTAGCTTTCATATTTGAGAACAGGAACAACAGGATTCACTTCACACCCTAAGAAAGACAGTGTTCAAATGCAAAATAAGTTCTTAATGCTCTGTCCTTTCTCAGAGTTCTTCAACCTTGAAGAAATCCATGTGCTCAGCTCAGTTACTCAGATCCTATACTAAGGCTAGGATTTGCTCATTATTTGTATTTTTCTAATTAACATTGCAAATCCCAAAAGTATTTAATAGCACACTGACTCTTTAGGATATGATTCCCTGGGGGAAACTTAGCAGGATGCTTCTGAGCATTAATATTATTTAAAAGTAACAATTTGTTGCCTAAATCCATTTCTGCTGACTTAGTCAGCAGCTTTGCTGTTTTTTGGAGATGAGAATTTCCCCTTTTATTTTACAAGTGCACTGACAAGGGAAATACAGAGAACATGCCCTGTGAACGCAGCCACAGTTTGACTGAGTCTCATTCACATCATGGACTGCTTAACTTTTCTAGTAATCCTAGCAAAATCGAAGTAGGTAGTGTAGAATATAGTCAGGTAAGTGTCTCCCACGTATGTCATGATGAGAGTGATTCCTTGCAGAGGGTATCGGGTCTGAACCTGTAGGTGCTTTAACATCCCAGACTCAGGAAATCTAAAGTGAGGACCCTGCAGAGACAACAGGAAGCTGAGACAGTTAGAGCTGCTTCAGCCTTTCTAGTTATTTGGTACAACCTGATCCCTGAATACCATGTAGTGCCAGCAATAGAATCAGGCTGAAGAAAATAACCTGAGAGAAGGAATGGAAAAGCTAAAAACTCCAAGAAACTCTAAGTATGGGAGGTTACATTTAAATCCTAGGTAAAGGAGACCACTGGAAAAAGATTCAGACAATCAGTCTATTTTCTATCTGCAGGCAGTGTGTGCCAGACAAACAGGAGGTAATCTTAGTTTGGTAGTAGAGCTAAATGAGTTTTGCAGTTTTCAGTTAGCCTGGGCAGGGAAGATGGCTGCGGAACTATATTACGAAAACACAGTCCATGTAAAATGAGAATACACAAGAGATATATACCTCATTATCCTCATTTTCCTGAACATACAAAGTGAAAATGAATTTGTACAAACACTGTGAAGAAGTAATGTTTCAGTTTTGGGAAAGCTCACAGTCTCTGATAAGGTTTGGGTTTAGGTCTGGGGCTGAAGTGAAAAACTGGCAGATTACCGGGAGATTCTGACTTGACAGTTGATAATACAACAGTAATGTTTTGTTTTCAACCTGAAAATTGTTATGAGATTATAACAATGTTATTAGCATGAAAAAAAGAACTGAAAAGAGTCAATAACAGTGGTAAGCATACAACCCTGAACAGTATAGGCAGAGTAGATGTATGCACAAATAGGAAACTGGTAAAGGCAGTAACTAGTAAATGCAAAGTCTGCAATAGAGCCATGGAAAGAGAAGTTGTTATTCGGTTAAATATATATCCAGCTGTGGTTTCATCAGGAATGTGCATCCATTTAGTCTTTCAGTGAGGTAAATAAGTGTGGGCATGGAACCACACTAATATCGTGACCTGGTTCCCTCTTACTGGAATACCTCCTTCAGAGATAGTGTATGAATCTGTAACAAGCACTATCCTGATACACTTGTTCAGTGAACAGAGGATTCAGAACGATGGTTACTTGAGGAAAAGATGACATATCCATTAGTCTTGATCCAAACTGATGAAATAAATATGTTTAAAAAGAATATTTTCTGCTATTTCAGAACAGAGAAATATTGATGGCTAAAGGCTGGTGTATATTTGAAATAGTGCCCTTTTCCTTACGCTCTATTCCAGCGGCAATACTGACAAATACACAGTTTATTCAACAAGCAAAACAAACATTTTGATTGTGAGCTGGAGCGCACAAAGCAGTGATGTTGCCAATATAAAGACATTGCTGTGTTCCTCTTACATCTACTGTTTGCAAAGCAACAAACAGAGCAAGTTAGTTACCGCTACGTGTACTGCTCCAAATCGCCAAACCTCACACTATCACTACCCTCAAAAAAAAAAAAGGAAAAAAAAAGTGGCCTTTCATGACAGCAGGCTTAGGTTGCAAACCCACACCGAGGACATTATTAAAATGTTTCTGTTTTATATTCCTCCTGTTGTTTTAATCCTTCTTGATATAGGATACATTTCATCAATAGATGGTCATATAATGGTTTGGCCAGAAGCAAAATCTGGTTGAACTGAAACAGTGTCTTGAAAATGAGAATTCTGTGTTGTAAAATATTTTAGGAGAGAGCTTTCTCTTATACTGTGCAGTCAGTGTACACTGGCCATGCTAACAATGATATTAAGAATGTGCATAATGCCGTGGATGATATATAGTATGAAATGTAGTGGTTGATCAATAAACAATTCTTTTCTGCTCCATTTTTCTTTGCAAAAGTAGAACTGCAGCTTTTATGTGCTCTTGCTCTGTTTTGCTCCTAGCAAGTTCTTTAGGTGAAGTCTTAAAGAGCACAGAATATTCAATATTTTATTGTGTAAGCTGTAAAGACAGGTCAAGAGCAGGAAAGTAATTTGGTCGGTCCCTGGTAAGTTATCACAAAAAAGTAAATGATGTTGTGGTTACATTCCTACAATCAGTGATGGGAGCCTTCTGCTGCCAAAGTAGGTTTCTTGTATGAGATTGGGTGAATTGCTTGAGATCAAGCTTTCCAAAATGTTCTGAATAGTGCTGTAGTGAAGACAGACTTGTCACACAACTCTTTCTCATTTTAACACCTGAGAAGGAGCTAGATTTTCAGAGCAGTTCAAAACCCAGGGAGTCAAGTTTTTATGAAGTCCTGGTCCACCATAACAAGTGCTGGTGATGAAATACAGTGCTGGTTCTTTTAATCGGCTTTTAAAAAAATTATCTCCATGCTCCCCCTTTTGTCTCATATGTCCATCTCTAAAATGGGGATAATATTGAATAGATCTGCATACAGCATAAAAGTTGTGAGCATGAAGGGATTTGCCTTTGATAACTTAGATGTTCTGGTGGTAAAAGGCTGTATGTGGAGAAAGAATAAACAATAAAGAAAACAGAACTTTTTTCTTCATCTGCTTTTCCAAATATCTCCTTATTCCCACTTTCCCTTTACAGTAAATTTCCACAGTGAATTGCTTTTACTACTCATTTTTTCTGGGAAGCTCTGGGAAAAAGAGGTTCTTACTGATTTACATCTTTATGTGTTCCTTATGTCCAAGAGAGACTTTCTTGCCCCCACCTTCCCACCTGCTCACACAATACCAGTCATAGGGATGTACCTTGCATCGTGTAGTCTTGATTGCATTGTATTCTGCAATATTTCTGTTTTAGTCATCCCATGCAGCACATTTTCAGGAATATAAATTATACATGTATCTTTCTAGTCATAATTGCAAGCCACTGGGATCTCTTTGTGAATGACATATTGTAATCTAAGCTAGATTCAGAAAACAAAATGTTAAGTGAACTCGGAAACTCATCATGGCTGGTGTGGAACTTATTCCTGTTTTCTTGAGAGATCTTGAAATAAGGGGAATATAATTATGCTTTCTTTTTGATTTATATCAAAAAATAAAGTCTCTCTAATTTGGAGGTTTTTTAAAATACATCTTTAATGATGGTTGTAGCTAAGCACACCCCCAAAAGATACAAAAAGAATTGTCTAGAGGACAACCATTAACCAAATGTTTGCAGGGTTTATTTTTAAATAGGAATCTATGGGTTAGTTACTAAATAACAAAACATTAAGGCAGCCTACTCCTTTTAACTATTTACTTATAGATAGAACCAAGCCTGCAAATACATCCTACCCGAGTTTGCTTTTAGTGCCTGAATTGGTGGATATTAGCTGTTAGCTACTGCCAAGAAAAGTAAGCAGAGAATACTGTCACCGTAGGGTTTGCTTAGTCTGTTGCTGCTTAGAAAACAGTCAGAAGTCATGCACTGATTGGCATGGCCTCACTGCTATTCTTGACAACTCTCAGGAGGGTTGCTATGGAGTTCAGATTACTTGCATAAAAAAGAACCAAAGACTGAGGATTTATTATGCAAAGCACTTTTGCACTAATCGTAACCTTTGGGCTTTTCAGAAGAACTTAAAAATAAGGCTGTGAAATGGCTTCTATACTTATCCAAACAAAAGCTACCTTATAGTAAACAGACAACTGCTCTAAAAACACACAGTACTACTGATATTAGAAGAAGGGATCAATAACAGTAGTAGCAGCAGCACCATAATCACAGGCACTGGTCCAAAAAATGAAACAGATTCTCCTGTCCAGTTTTCTGCTTATCCCAACTTCCAGCTTTCAAACTGTATCTAGACCAGAGCAACTGAAGCTATTGCTCGCTCAGGAGTCATGCCACTGTACAACATTTCCCTCTGTCTTGTTGGGCAGGCACTCTTTAGTGTTCAGAAATAAAACCTAACACTCAGCAGCTTTTTTGGCTATGAGACCTATCCACTCCCCCAACTGGCAGCACATGCTTGCCAGAGGCACATGCTGCTCATTTTTGGAGTGAAAGAACAGCACACTCCGTTCTTTCTTCAGCGTTTCCCCATGAAGTCCCATTCTGCCTTACAAAGGTCCTGCAGAAGAAGAAATTGTCCCTAGTCTCCATGGCAGAATTTGACCTAAAGGGAGTGTTAATGGTGTGCAGGTGATGTTTCACTGTTCTGAAGGTTGTTAATAGAATTTATTGTGACAGGAGACGGATTACATACCAGCAATAATACACAAAACGAAATGGACCCAAAGCTTAAATTTCAATCTCCATAGATTCAAAGAAACTGTAAGAAAGGATTCTTGTTTGAGTTCATAAGATGTGATTGAAAAAGTGAGCTGTAATATGTTAATTCTCAATGTGATGTGCAGAAATGCCATATTAGAATGATAAACTGCGAATGAAGCAATTGTGTGTCCATTGCATAATACTTTGATAGACACAAAGTGAAATGGCCAGAGCACTTGGTCACAAAACTGAGTCATCAGCATTTCACTAATCTTGACCTGCTGATAAAAGTTTTCCTTATAAGTACCTTAATTCAGACATGTTCTGATAAGCCTTACTCCGCATTGAGAATATATGGATATTACACGGAGGCAGCTGGCTTCCATATTTCTGTAGTCCCAAAGGTACAAAAACTGTCTAGCTGCAACTATCTAACTACAAATCAGGTGGCTAGTTATTTCTCATTAGCTGAGCATGATTACATTCTGCAAAGTTAGGAGATCCAGAAGCAAGGGTATATCTTTTCATCTTAATACCAAAAATATATTATCGTACAAAAATAGAATTAGAGTCATTGGAGAACAGAACGGTATAAAACACTGCCCCTTGAGGCTTCCAGGGGCCATCATTTTTTTTCTTTTCTTAAAAGACCTGACCATGAAATCTTCTGAGGTTCAATGTGTCTAGTAAATTAATTTTCACTTCCTATTTCAGTCCATACTCTAAATAGAAAGTGCAAAGCAGTCCCACTGGAAAAAAATTGTCTTTATAGTATATTTTCTGGGTGAAATAAGAAGTAAAAGGATCAGGATTTTTCAGGATACCCCATCTCATCAGATTCTCAGTTTAACCTTCAGTAATTAATAGGTTTTGATAGTTCTAATAAGTTTTAGGTAGATACCTAAACCAAGCATCAGAGAACTAATCAGAGAACTAATATTAAGTCTTTTACTTATGGGCTTTATTTCTTTTCCAGTTAGGCAACTTTTTTTTAGCCCTCACCTTCCATCCCCATGATTCCAGAGGAATTGGAACCAACTAGGCTATGAGATCAGTAGTTAAAGCATGCTTAAAGAATTCATGTCATAGGAAATGACTCAGACTTTTAGGTTGATTGAAAATGTTGCACTGATCTTTTTTAATGGTTCTGTTTTATATGAGGTTATTCTACCTCATGTATTTAATTTTACCTAATTTTACCAAGGTGCTTACTTGAGAGCAATTTTATTACTTTCATAATTATGTCTTATATATGTCACATAGTGACCCTTGAAATAGAAGTAGTGCAAGGATTACAAAGACTGCCTTCCAGAGAGTCTGCAGAATTTTTCATCACCTCTGTTTCTAATACACACTTAATACCTTCTCTGGCCATCCATGTTTGTCATTTTTATGCTTTGTTTTAAAAGATCTTCCTTATTTCTCCAAAACTTGCTCAAGTCAAATCAAAAGACAGCTAGTGATTTCGGTAGGCTTTGGATCAGTCAATAAGAATAGAGAAATAATAAATTTGGTTCAAACTGGATTACCAAAATGCCTTTGAATTCTCAGGAGAGCAGATGCTTTTATTCCCATAGCTACCTTTGACTTGTGTGTGAAGTATTTATACTTATTAACTATTCTTCTATGGATGTGAATGCTGTTGTTTGTTCTTTTGGATACAGTGTTTTAACTTAGATTTCATATATGTCAGTCAATATGACACAGAAGACAACGAAATACATGCCCTAACAGTAATTTCCACTATCTCACTATATTCATTTTGCTGTTATGAAGTGCTGCAGCACATGTAAAATGATCTTACAGAGTACAGTGTTTGGGATGCATTCTTTCTGCTTGTCCTATTTGTAATTTTGTTCCTGTGAACCTGCAGCACTACTTAAAATGCTACCACAAATAGCCACTATGGAAAGCTAGTTTTTGTACATGAATAATCACTCTGTGAAATGTGTGTATATTTGGAGGAAGGGTGTGGAAAGATTATTAAGTAGATGATGATTCTGGGGGAATTTTCTCCACAGCCTCACCTTTTGATGGTAGATGATTCCTAAATGTTTCTGAAATTTTCTGTGAAAACACAATAATTGTCCTAATTTTTATGGCCTAGTAGTACTACAAAAAAAGGATTTTAATGATATTCCATGCAGTTTGTGCAAGCTGATGAGTTGTGGTAATATAAGAAATCACTAATTTTTTACTACTTCCTTCCTTATTTGAGTCCTTTTCTAATTGCTTTCTGATGCCTGGTTTCTTAGGGAGCCAATAGGGACTTCCAAATACTAGTTTCAGTAATGAAATGAATAAACCTCTGCTTGAGGACAGAGAGTGCAAGGAACAAAAAGGCTTACTAAGGCCCCATGAGTGCACGTGGAAATGTGCCAGGTGATTTGGTTATCAGAACCACCTGAAGGTAGTTCATATTTAAAAGCCACAGAAGGTTGGTATTAACTCTCTGGGAGGGAGTAGGATTGCTGGCGGCAAAAGGAGTATAGGGTTAGTGGATGCTTCCTGCAAAGGGTAATGTGTCTTGTGGAGGAGCCGGGGGTATGGGATATGTTCAAGTTCAGGATAAAAAGTCAGGTCTGGAGGAGGCTAAACTTCTGTGGGGTAATAGCAGCTTCTTGGGAGTGTTAGGACTGGGAGATCTGTTGGAAAGTGGTTTCAGTGAGGGGGCTCAGCAGACTATGGGAGAGCTCACAGGGAAGTGGAATCTAGAATCAGATGGAAAAAGTCTGTCTTTAGTGTTAAAGTTTGACAATACTTACTCAGGGGTATATTTTTTTTCACTTTTGCTGTTAAGAAATTCTTGAATGCTGCTGCCTGAAATGACATGTACAGACCCCTTGTGGAAGGATGAATCCTAAGAAAAGGTAAGTCAATTGTTCAGTTAATATACTTTTGACAGGGGCACCACTGCAGTAGTGATACAGTGCTTAGCCATATGTAAGTACGATGTCTGTTGTGTTATGTTGCTATAATTACCTATTGCTAAACATGGCTTACTGTGGTGGTCCATCTTACTGGCAGGAATTCAAGGGAAATATGGTGTTCATTTCAGTGTCATGTTGTAGCCCACTAAAGAAATCTTAGGGTTATAGTTTTTCATATTCTTTATAAATCTCCATGAAATAACTTTTCTTAGGTTTCTGGGCTCATACTTGTCTCTTTCAATCAAGACTGAAATACTACATGCTGAAAAAGAGGGGAAAGCTTAAATAAATAGTGTAGAGGAGCCTTAGTTTGTTCCCTGACTCATCAATTGGCTCTCATATGGAAAGTCTGAGATGTGAAGTGAGTTGCTAGTATGTATATTTACCTGAAGAATTAAGCAATGACTTACCAAAAAATAACACGGTGACCTCCTAGTTCTCAGCCAAAGACAAATAAAAGATCCTACTGAGTGTCACTGAACTCCCATTCTTCCTCTGTCTTCTCCATAGTGTCTATGTATTATGTAATAAGAATGTGTATCAGGTTCAATGTGTGAAATGTGCCTGTACCATACTATTTTGAGATAATTCTGATTATTGTGATGGTTGCAATTCAGGGAAAATGAGCGCCAATTAGTGTGACAAATGGCAATAAGAATAGTGGTACTTGCTGCATCACCAAGATAATAACACTGGATGAATTCTTTGTAATCAGACAATGCTTGATTACCTGACCCTATGAACACCTGGCTGCACAATGGTCTTCTACATAACAAATATGTAATCAAACATCTGTATGCTATGAAATAAATAGACCTGCAGCTGGTCAGCCATCTGCGGAGTAGTTGTTCTAGTGGCGCTGTCTGCCTGTTCAGTTAAATATTTGCTTCTCAAACTCTAACATTTGTAGTGGATTTCGTGTGTCTGCTCCTTGGTATATACTCCGTTTACTCTGTTTCTGTGGTGTTATGACCACTTTCTATCAATGTATGACTGTGAAATCTATGAATATTGGAGCGGAGGAACAGAGGCTCAAGCCTTTCAGAGGGCTATTGTGACTCACTAAGTAGGGTTCTGTGCAGTTATTACAACTGGCTTCGTAAACTGGGTGGCCCTACAAACATGTTTCCATTTGGAAAGAATATTATTAAAATTAAAGAATACTACAGAATATTTAGACTATGGTACACAAAGAATGACAAATGTAGTATTTCAAACACTTGCTGTGTAACGCCAATATATCTGTATCCCATCATCTTTCTGACAGCAGTAGAATATTGTACTGCATATTGCAACACTTTCAGTTCTTTCTTCATGAAAAGATGTGAAAAGACATATCCAATACCTATGGCCTCTATTGCTGGCAATATTATCAAATTAGATAAGACCACCCAAATACCTGCACTCTGCAAATCATCAAAATCAATTTACACACCCATGAACTGGGGGTTGTTAACACTGACATTCATTTTACAGCTTGGTTCCATTCTAACACTTAAAGCATCAACTGAAAGCTGTAACTGCTTGGGATTTATGGTGCCCTTGTTAGCAGGCGATATAGTTTAGAGTCCAAACAAACTGTCAATGTACCTTTAAAACAGGTTAGAAAGGTCCAAGAGAGAACAGCTGTACTGTTACAGGAAACAACTCTGCTTTCTCTAATACTTCCATGGGTGGTGGTGGGGGGTTCTTGTTGTCCTAATTTTCCCATACCTTGTAATTAAGCTCTCCCTAGGTCAGCAGTGCTCCCTTATCAGGCAGATATTATGAATTTCACAACATGTTAATTATCTTGTCTTTCTTGACAACTCTTGCTTCTTTCTGTACATAGCATACATTTGGGTTTTGGGAATTTTCATTGTTTCAGTTCCTACAAGTATGATTTTAATATTCACTGTGTTGTAAGCACTGCAAACATTCTTCAAAAAAGTCTGAATTTGATATTTATTTTGGGGATCATGCAATATAACTTCAGTGCATCTAGTATAAGGTTTATTCTTAGCCTCTATGGCTTTTGCTGGCTCTTTATGTAATTTTTTCTGCACTTCTTAATTCTGTGATTTCCTTAGGGAGAAGTACACATCTTATTCTCAAGTTTCTTAATATATCAATATTTTGCACTAACCTGCAGTTTTAAACTTTTTTTTGACAGGGCTACATTTTTCGGGGGAAAAAAAATCTGATTTATATCAACTTGCCATTCTGAAATCCTACATCTAGGACACAGAGACGTTAATCTAAATATCCTGAAATAAATCTGAGGCACGTGATGCTAATCTTACTTTAGCAACATAGGCTTCTCAAACTGTCATTCATAAAATAGCAGACAAATAAGCTGATAAAGCAGCCTAGCTGATTCAGTGACGAAGTGGATGGCTCTGGCTAGCCACTCAGGCTAAGTGAAAGCTTAGTCTCTGGCTAAGTGAAAATCAACTAGGTGAAAATTTTTTCCAGATCTTGTGCTTCTGAGCCTATACAGGAGGGTGGAAGGTCAAATCTGTATTGACCTGGCTCCTGATACAGATTCCTTAGTAACCAATTTCCTAAAAGCTGAGCAAGAATTAAGGGTTATCTGCCTATTTCTGCTCTATGCCAAGTACCAGGAAATAGCAAGTGGTGTGAGCAGTGAATGGCAGCTTAGGTCTGCTGATTGATTACCTCCTGCTAACCACACATGGTCCTGGAGCACACGAGTCCTTTCCAAGAACTCTGTGCTGATAGTCTTTATCTGATGTATGCTTGGGAGTGTATACTTGAGGGAACACAAGGCTTTTCTGTTACTTATGGATCCCAGTAGGAAAAAATAGTAAAAGCTATCATTTGGCTCACTGTTATGTTCCCTGACTTAACTATTGAATGAGGCTTTCTCATACTTGTCTCTTCTAATGATTGTGTGATGTGTGCATGGAAGAGTTTGGGGAAGAATTTTTTTTCTTGATTGGCATTTGTGCACTGATTAACTTGGCAGAGATTCTGTGACTCCCTTTATTGGAACCTGATCTTCCCTTTTTTTATAGAAATTTTGAAGCATGGTGCCTTCTGTTCTGGAGAATAGCAACTTGACACTTTTCTTAGGTCACACCTGTGTTAAATTTTTTTGCCAGGAGAATTTTAGGTTGGGTTTTGATTATATAATTATGCACTAGCAGAAGGCCTAGTATAACTGCACCTACAGCAGCTTAAAAGGCCTTTGCTGTGATAACTTTATTTACTTGTGGCACTGCTCAAAACTGCTTTGAAGAAAGCACTCTTTGCTGGGAGAAATGGTAGCTGCACTTCAGGATATAAAGCTGTACTTGTGGGACTTCTCTGCTGTAGAGCAGGACTCTGTAGTATAGTGCTTAGAATAGAGAAGATGCACTTTACAAGTGAGTTGAAAGATGGAATACAGCTGTAATCAGTGTGAGTATGCCAAAGATGAATTCACTTCATAAATCCACAGTAACTGTTTAAAAGCTGCAGACTGAAATAATCCAAAATTTGCCATATATATGGTGATAAGGACACAAAGGACTTAGACTGTCTCATTCAAGTAGTTGAAACTCGGTTTGTATCAATACTACCACTAATCGTGACAACTTCTTAAATTGTTTTCCCTATTTTGATCAACTTTTTAATTTGATTAAGTATTTCAGCTTGACATTTTTGTTTTAGAATCTCCATGTAATTCCAAAAGTTGTTAGTAAACTTTTTTTTTTCCAAAAACAAATGTAACATTTCTGATGGCAGACTTTCATATGGTTTAACTTACTGTTGAGAACCTATGGCTTAGATAAATCTTCTCTAATTTGTAATAAAGCCAACAGAGGCCTGGGAGTAAGGAAGTTGCTGAGAAACAGTAATTATAAAAACACTTCAGCCCATAAACTGGAAAGTTCCAGCTGATAAAAATCCAGACCCAGAAAAGCTGCTACAATGTAAAAAGGCATTATCAAGAGGAAAACAAAAATCCAATAGAAGCCTTCTTGGAAGGATGTAGTTTGGTCAATGGGCAAACAAGTTAGTTGGGCTGTAGTTCTTATTTCAGAAAGCTCCCTGGGGAGGGTATTGCACATAGACTAAGAGCTGGAAAGCTGCTGGTGCTTCTGAAGTTGGGAAGAAGGATTCAAATAAGATGTAAAATAAAGAAGACTCATTGCAGAGCAACTAATAACAGTAAGATCTTTACTGGAATAGAAGTCTATTCCAAGTTTTCTTCTGGGTTAGGCATGGCAGAACCAAGACTCTTGGTTTCCCATCTGCAAGGTGAGTGTTTTGGCTCATGGGGGAAGAGGGAGCTAGGAAGGCGAGGAGGTTTGAAAATAATCCCTTCTTTCATATTTTTTTAGAAAGTCTTGGTTCATAATAAAAGCTGATGCTAGATAGTTCTTCCATTTTAAATTCAAAATCAGGGTATTAAATGGCTTTTAAATCAGGTAGTATCATGTCAGAGGTTTCATTCCAATAAATGACTGACAGGAATTTTCAACTTGAGTAAGAGAAAAATGAACTGTTGTGTGACAGAAGTGAGTAAGAATTGAAAAGGTGTAGTTACTTGGTGAGCAAGGCTCAGGGTCACTTGGGGAAATAAGGAAGATAAGCTAAAATCAATGTTAAGTGATGAGGGAATGATCTACTGGGCAAAGATGGAACTTGTCAGATGATTCTCATGTTTCAGTACAGAACCTGATTCTGATTTGTTTTTTAACTCCTGTAAATCCAGAATGATTCTGGTGGAATCAGTGGGATTATACAAACTAAGGGGGAAAAGGGAGCCTCAAAAATCTACTTGCAGGTTTATAGCGAATGTAGGGAGAGCAGGAAATTAGATGTTATACGCAGATAGATAACTGAAGGTGTTTCTATCTTAATAAGTTTGCAAGTAGAAGATTGAAGGTTTTTTCTATGGAAAAATTTCTCTTGTCTGGAAAGGGTTTTATGGGTTTTTTAAAACTGAATATTAATTGTTTAAAGTGAAGCTCTTTCTTTTGTCACCAGAAAGTTTGAGTCAAATGCAAATAACTTTTTGTTCAGTAAAATAAAGCTACAATTTTCCTGTTTTTATAGGAGTTGCAACGTGAACTCTATTTTGTATTTCTGAAGCAATTACCTTTAAGCATTAAGTCTTCTATAACTCACCATGCATTGTTCCCTCATGTGGATCATGGGAATTGCCTCTGGGGCAGGTAACCTTGCTAGAGAGACTAGAGTGTATCATATGATGACGCCAAGTTCGAAACAACGCTACACATCGGGCTTCTTGTAAAAATGGTCAAAATACTTGTTTTTATAATGGATAATAAATCCTCAGAATTCAATAAAACTGTTTTCCTGTCACCAGTACTTACACTTCATGTCCTAAGTGGAAAACTTAAGCCTTCTGTAATAACCCAACTGTCAATAGAATTTCCTTTCACACTTCTTAACTACTTTTTGAAGTTTTCTGCTTGATTTAAACTTTATTGTTGTACATTTCATGTACAGAATGTAGATTAAAAACAGCATGTTACAGGGTGGAAAAATCACTCCATTCCTCAAGAGTATGACACGATTTTAATGGAACAGTATGAACACTTATGTAAGCAAATAAATTAACTATGTGCTGAAGCGCTTCAAGTATATCTCGAATTGAGATCTGAACAAGTTACCTTGTTAATTAAGGAAAATGCATCAGGAAGTCTAGGGTAATGACCTAAATGAGGAAAATTCATGAACTAGGAAGACTCATGATACTAGGTTGCATACTTCCTCAGTTACTTAAACACAATGACTTGTCCTTGGTTTTGCAGTAATGCTAATGAGTCAGTTAATATTTAAATTGGACATCAAATCTAGCTGAAACAAACTACTTGTGGAAGGTACTATGAGTACAGCTGGTCCTCCCTGGTTTGGATGTATGCTCATTTATGTGAACATCTGAACAGTGCTTCAGTGATTCAACATCTTGTAAAGAGTGACTTTTTGTCTTGAAAATATCTAATAGTATTTTTAAAAAATAAAACTGAGCATGAACATGAAAATAACTGATATCATACACTTTAAATGGCAAGTACTATACTTACACTCCAGGGACCTTGGACAAAAGTCAGTGCAGGCCTTTACAGTGCTGAATTTATACTCTTAAGTATGAATTTAAATGTGTGTTGTAAACTTACACATGCAACTTCAGCACATCATTTAGCTAGCAGTAATTGTTTTAGTGTGTTCCATGTCTTATGAATACAATATCTTTCTCTTTCCAAGGTCAGTGGAAACTGTTAAGGATATAGAGTTTCTCTATCTTGTTCTGTGGCATCCAGTCTTGTGATAGGCTCCAATTCTAGACAAAAACTAGAGCTCTTGCATATTCCAGAAATCAAATGCTTCTGAAGAACAGAACATGAAGACAACTGTCCTGAACTGACTCTGCCTCAGCCTGCAAATGAAACTAACTCTCAGCAATTTAAAGCTCCCAGGGTATTCTGGTTTTTTTCTGAAGAAGTGTTTAAAATGAGATTATTCCTTCAAATTGAAAATATAGAAACTTTTTTTTTAAACAGAAAATGATTTCCCTCTTTTTTTTTAAAAAAATCTACCTTAGTTTGTGTTAATTTCTTAGCTGAAGAAAGGAAATGTAAATAGAAAATGATAATGAAGATAAGTTTGCATTCCTTCTGCAAGATCAGGGTTACTTTGCAATGTTTCTGGAAACTTGGAGCTTCTCTTAAAAGTTCCACTTTATATTCTCTTTATTTTTGCTTTTTGATACTAAACTTACAGTAACACTTAGGTGTTAGCTTTCACTTTAAACTCATAAGCATGTGTTCTTTCTTCCTCAGTCTTGTAAAATACAGATCAAATACCAAAAATATTTATTTAAAAGTTTGAGCCTTTAAGGGAGTATTTCAGTATCTTCTGAATATTGAATGTTTTTTAAAGAAATCATAATTAGGTCTACTTGGTAGCATACTTCTTATACAATTCTTTAAAATTGGCTTTAAGACTCAGGGAGGGGGGTGAGGGGAAGTCTTATTTCATTTTTGGTACTACAAATGAGATACATGTACTAGGTTTTCTTCTCTTTGAGAAAAGTAGCGACTACCTCCAGGTGCTGACAGAGACATGGAAATAAACCTGTCTGGTATTGCAGAGAAGAACACAAGTTTTTCCACATGTAGAAGCTTAATTGATCTGCCAGTTCTAAGTATCCAAGAACATCAGATCACTTTTCTTTTATTATGCCATATAAATTTCAGGGCCTGAAGGGATTCATTGTCTTCATCTTTTGTCCTTTTGAGACAAGCTGCAAATTCTTAATTCAGACTGTGTGTGTGTGTATATATAGCTTATTTTTTCCTGAAGGTAGCTGTCAATTGGATAATTACATTAACAAACTGAATGATCCAGACTGTTAGTCAGGCAGAGCTTTTTCATCACTAGCTTCTTAAAAGCTATTTGTACTAATGCCCAATCTTTGAGCCAACTTCCCCCCTTTGCCTCCCACACACCTTTGACGCTTGCTTTATAAGCCCACGTGACATGAATTGCTGGTCCCTTCCCAAGGGTGGTTGGAGTTACACTGCCACAACTGTTGTCTTTTTTTTCTTTCAGGATGTCATGTACCTTGATCTAACACCTTAGCTTCCTTTCTTACAGAGCTTGCTCTTCAACAGACAGCCCTGTTAAGATGGATTAAGGATGCCTTCATATGTATAATAACTAATATTATGTGTAGTGAAGTGCACTCTTTAAGCATATTGCTACAATAATGAAATATATTATTCAGGAAAATTTCTGACTTTAGAGAAAGATGTGAATTCTTTTTGCTTTTCAATCAACATATTTACATCTCTGTGCTGCCTCTTAAAGACATTTACTATATTTTTAGATCCATTTTCAATGTGACAAACATGCATAGAATAAAAATAACATGCAGGCATAAAGAATTACATTCTTGCTGTATTTGAGAAAATGTACTCATGAAAGTCTGCTTTGTATTTAAAATATGATTTCACACATTACTGAAACTTGTATTTTAAGAAACATGTATGTTTGCATTGTAATGCAAAAAGTACCTAACCATGGAGACAGTTCTTTTATTCTAGCAAAAGTTATAAATGTTCCACTTCTCAAATAACTGATTTCATGAGAAACATAAAGCACTAATTGCTGAAAATATATGAAATTACAATTTATATTTCATTATAATTTTTTTTTTACTAAAATGACTCTTTTTTGGATTTTTTTCTGAGTCTATTAATATCAACAGGAAATGTGCAACAACCTTGACTTAATTCCTACTTTGCATCTGGTCAGCTCTTCTGGCTGATGTGGAAAGGAGAGAAATTGCACCATGGCAAGGCTCACATTCTGTTTGTTCATACCTGGAACAAAGAGAAATCAGAGAAGACCCCCCCCCCCCCACCCTCGACTAGGTTGCTTGGAGTTCAGCATAAAGTTTCTGTTCAAATGGATAAGCAATGTTTCATGAATACCAAAGAATAGCATTTTTTGTATGCCTTGAACTTCTTTTTGAATTTCATATTTAACAAAGACTTCCTAAGACATCAGCTTTCTTGTGCATTTCCCATGTGTAGGCTCTCCCTCTCCTGTAAAAGTACTAGACTTTACAGTTAACTTATATGATTATGTTTGTTTATGGAAATCTCTTATTAATCTTCATTCTTCCTGGTGCATGCTTCTATTTCTAGCGTCTTCAGTGTATTTTATCACTGCACTCTAACCTGCTTTTCTCAGTTTTCATGCTCTAGGATGTTCTTTTCCTATCACTTTATTTCAACAGTGCCCGTAGCTAGAAATGTTCTTTGACATCTGTTAGACCGCAGAATAACAGCTTTAGGCAAGCTGGAATTCCCATTACTTAAGAAATCTAAAAGAAGATGAGGCAAATCCATGGCATCTGTAGGGAGAGAAGCCTCCATCTGTATGGTCTAGATTTGACAGCTTTGAAAAATCCTTTTCAGCTGTGGGGTTTCCCCCCCCCCCCCCAGCTGATATTTTTCATGACTTATTTAGCCAATAAAAGAGGGTTGCAGCAGAGAAAGTTTTCATTTTTCCCTTTATATCTATCTTTGTTCTGGGTGTGAATCCAGTAGGTGAGACTATATTTTTTTCAAAATAGCTTTGAGTCTTTGAGCATTGTACCTGTTTCCTTAAATATCACTTAATGTTTATCTGCCAGCAAAGACTGAAATAAATATACAATGTTTGGCTCACCTGTGTTGTACTGTACATGAAGTAAAGAAGTTTACAATGGGACAAAAATTGCAACTTAATCTGCAGACAAAATCATTTATTTTGATATTTGTTTAGTTTCAGCCCGAAAGTACTGAGGCATTTTTGCTTGTTTTTCTCCAGTTGGTTGAACTGACATTCGCAAAAGTGGGTCTGTTCCTGTACCTGCAAAACTTAACAAGAGTTTTGCCACTCTCACTGAAGTGAGTAAACGCAGGCTGAGATACAGAAAGAGAGATGTGAAATCCTGGCTGCACTGAACTTATCTGGAGTACAAGAGCATTCATTTGAACTTCTGCTTCAATGAATATTTGTTTATTGGTTATATTCTGACCCCATGTTACTAATAAGGTATGACTTCGTCGAGTATGGAGTGTCTTACACTAACCTTTGGGATATCCAAATTTGGACAACTAGATTTTGATTGTGATATCTTGTGGTATTTGTAACTTCCTCCATAAATTCAAGGCTTTAAGTAGTGTGCTTCAGATTAATAGTGTTTCTATTCATGAATCTCTTAGAACTATTCTATTTTTTAAATTATTTTTTCATTTACTGAAATAGCTACTATACTTACTGGCATATTAAGCTTTTTTTTGTTAATAGCATAGATAATATTTTAGAGCTAGGGAAAGCTGGTTGAATGTTACTATCTGCAAGTGTTAATTCAAAATCCAAACAGGTGGATGGCTCAGCCATGGTGTTGTATTTTTTGGTCTGAATATTGGCCCGAAGATTTGTCTGTAGTGATGCTTCAGGAATAGCTAGCCTTTGAGCTGATCTAAAATACAATCTATTCATGCAATAACTCAGTGGGATTTTATTTGTCAGCAATCACTGCTAGTTATTCATTATTTGCCTGTCTTTAAAGTTTGTAATCAAGATGTGCAGCTAAGAGCAATGCTGTGTGGCTAATGTGACCAGTCATATACACTATGACTAAATAACTGTAACAAAAAGGTGAAATGCATAAGTAACCAAGAAACAGATATACTTATCCAAATTGCTTGGCAAAGTTCCTATTAAAATTGAAAACAACTACAAAAAACAAAATGCACCTAGAAGTAAAAATATACCTAGTTTGTCAGATTGTTTAGCTGTCGTTGGGAGTTTGATCATTCTAAAAACACGTGTTATCTGAGGGAGGGAGGTATGTATATGATTTTGGAAGTGAAAGGCGCAAAGTGTAAGTGCTGAAGAAAAATTACTAAATGTCACAAACTTTGATTTATATCCACTTATGTAGAAAGTCAGCTAATCTCTATTTGATCCTAAACTTAGCTTTAACTAAGCTAATTAGCTTTAGCTTAGCTTTTTTTAAATTAGTGTCAAGGGGCCAAAGCGGAAACAAAGGCCTCAGTAGATTCTGTCCACATTCTGTTCCACAGAACTAGCGCGCGAGGGGAAGTCCCTATGACTTCAAGATCATTGAAAATGACACTAATTTTCAGATGAATTACAGGGGAAAGTTTGGTGTTATGTTCTGTCTAGTCAGACCAGAAGTTAAACTGCCTTACAGTTGATAATATACAAATAATCTATTCAACTTTATTCAATAATGATTTGAAAAGTCCTCTTCAATTTGCAGATGATACCAGGCTAGCATAGGCTGCTGAAGGTCAGGATTAGAATTTAAAATTGCCCTGACAAAACTAGACAAATGGCCTGACAAAATAGGGCATGGTTGAGGAGAGACAGGTACAAAGGTCTATACCTAGGCAGGGATGTTCAGCTGAGGAAAGGCTGACCAGTGAGCAGTTCATAATAATTAGGAGCATTGCTGTAAAACGTGTGAAGAGATCTGCTTGCCTTGCATAGCACTACTAGGGTCTCTTGGCATACTAGGTCTACCATGGGAGGCACTGTTCAAATTCAGATATCTTACTTCAAGAAAGATGTGGATTAGCTGAAGATGGCCTAAATTAGACAGTTCATAGATAATTAGGGATATAGACTTCTAGGAAGTATAAAATTGAGTTTGCTAATCTAAAGAACTGGTGGGAAACCCAGCCGTCTAAATATGTAAACCATGACTGTACAAAGGAAGGGAGTAAGTAAATGCTTCTCTATGTCCAGAAGATGAGAATTAATGGACTGGAACTGCAACATGGAAGATTTAGCTTAGCTGTGTTGGGAAAAGCTTTTAAAGATGAGGATAATATATGGAAAAAGACTGCAGAGGGAGCTCATGGAATCATTATTTCTTGTCTAAATCATATAATATTTATTATTCACACGTTAAAAACAAGTAGAGATGAGAAAAAACATAAATACAGAAAACTAACATACCTGTTTGGAAGTGAGATATTGCATTACCAAAATGATTAAAAGAAGGGTAAATGAGATGTTTTGGAGGAGATTGGTCAGATGCCCACATACTTAGGAAATGCAGGCTGGGGCCATTTTAAAATGGATTTTGCAGTTTGCTGTGTTAACTTCTTAGTTTGTCTCCTCCATGCATACAAGACTGAATCCTAGAAGAATATTGACTACAGTAATTTGACGGGGACTTCAGCTGGCATCTGCTATAATCAGTAAGGCTTTAATTTGAATTCAGTGATACTTCTCATGGGAGAACTAGAAGAAATAGAAATATGTCAGTGACCCAGGAATGTGATCTTTGAAGGAAATCTTTAGGATAGGCTGACTACCCATAAATTCAGATTACTATAGGCAGAACACATGTGTTTGAGTGTCAGTATAAAGACAAGAATTTATTTTCTGAGAGTAATTCGGGTGCTGCTTGAGTTAAACCTCTATATTAGAGGCTACTTGTAAATTCTAATATTTTATTATACAATATTCTGTATTCTTTCATCCCTCCATATACACTGGGAGGTTTTTGGGGGGTGGATTAGGGGGAGGAAGTTCACAGAAAGCTTGCTTGGTGTCATTAGGAACAAATCATCTGAAATAGATAAGATATTATGTGAATATAAACACATGATGAGTAGTAATGGATAAAAATTCAGTTAAACCTTTTCTAAAGGTTCTGATAGGCAGAGATCAATATATTCAAGGCTTAAAGTCTTGATAACATTAAAAAAAGCTGATACCCTTGTTCAACACAATGGAAAAAATGTATGTGTACAAGCAAAAAATGATTTTGGGGGGGGACATATGGAATCATAATGACTTGTGAAACAAACACCTGATTCTCTTTACTTTGAAGTTTTTCCAAAGTTATAGTAATAGCAGTATGACTTGAGCATTCAAGAGAAGCACAGATGAAGGGAGAGAGAAGAGACACAAAAGTGCATTTATTATAATGCTAAACTATGACTATTTTTCTTCCTTGCTATTTTAATTGAAGTGAAAAGATAGAATGGAGAAAAACAATGATGATATTCTTCCTCTTACAGTAGATGGACTGAATTCATTTCTCTAGCTTCCAGGAATGCTGAGGCTGAAGCTTCCTTTGATGGATGCAAACTTGGTCTCATAAATGCTGAAGAGCATATGGCCTCTTTCATTCAATAAAAGAGAAAGAAAAAAGAACTGCTGAGTCTACTAAGTGTTAGGAAAAGGGGGACAAACTGCTTAGCTGTGTAGGACTATTGGTCTTAGAGTGTAATTGCAGAGAGAAGGTCAGTCTTGGAGAAAAGACCAGTCAGTGTCTGCAGTACTGACTGATACATATTCTCTTCTGCTAGGGATGGCATAGGACCTCTGAAGATTATTTTGACTAAGCTGGAGCTTTTAGTCCTAGAATGGCTTAGCTGGTATTCCCTCCCAGTGTTTAAAAAAAAAAAAAAAAAAAAAGGGGGGGGGGGAGGGTAGGTAAGGGGGTAGGGACTCCTTTCCCCTTAGTCTCCCAGAGCACAGTGACCTAGACAAAGAAAGCATCTGAGATGAACTGATAACTATATACTTCAAAATATAGGGGAGGAGAAACCGACCTATAATCAATGCATGCATGCATTTTAAAGTATTAGATCTCTGTTATTTTTAAGGAATTTCCACTGGTGGTCTAGCAAATACCTTCATTTTATGGTTTAGGAGAAGAGACATGCCAGTGTTAATATTTGAGTGGGTGAGAAATAATTTGTGTAATGAAGAGGCAACTTCAATCTATGATGTCTCCTACAAATGAACAATCTGAGGTATTGATATATATATAGGGCTTGATGGAAGCCATATATAGAAACGTATACTTGTAAGCAGATAATATAAGGAGCATCCACTATGTTACGCAAAGGTGAGCTTGTAACATTTTTTTTGTGGCAGCTATTCTGGGGATAACTTGACATAGGTAACATAATTTGACTTTAAGGTCTAGACTGTCCTGCTGAGAATGAATAATTTTTTCCTCTGCACTTGGAGCTTTTTTGTCAAATCTGGCTCACAGTCGCATCCCTTCAGGGACAAGTCAAGCAATAGTAGCCAGTTGGTAGAAGTGTACCCTCTTCTACTCCTGTGTGGGCTAGCAGAGCTCATAGGCTGTGTGAGAAGTGTGTAGAGATTGCTGACATTGGAAAGAATAACTTCTCAATGCAGCCAAAAACTTACCCTAGGTCCTTCTGGTAATGTGGTGGAGTGATGGTCCTTCACACCTTCTCTATATTTGAACAGCATGTTAAAAGCACTGTCCAGCCATAAATGATGGAATACAGCTCCCTCATCTGTTCAACTCAGTGCATGTCAAAGACTAAATAAGTTCATGTTCAGTGGTGTAAATTCCATTCTTTCCAAAGTTTGTCGCTTTGAAGTCCTATTTCTAGCACATGCTGATAGAATGACTTGGTTTGTTTCTCATCATAAATCCCTTGCAGAAAATGTCCAGGATGCTCAAAGAAGATAGGGTTAAAGATGATCATTGGCAGAGAGGAAACCAGGGTACAGTGAAAGATCCTTTCCTGTGTTTCACAGTTGGCTTTAAAAGCGAGGAAACTTATGTGGAAAATAAGCTTTACTTGCCCTGTTTCATGTACTCTTTTGCTAAATACCTTTCTGAAAAACTGGGCTGGACAGACTTTTGGAAGCCGTCCCCATGATATTTTTTATACCAGTATTTTTCTTAGTATGTTTTTATTCTGCAGGAATAGGAGGATATGAAAGGTATGCCATGTAATTACTTGAGATGGTACTAAAGCTTTTCTAGTTTTTATGGAAGACCAACTGGGCAGAAAGAGCACTTCCTTCTCATTGTGTCTTCCTTGTATTCTCTTTTTTATTTGCTTCTGAGTGCTACCTCCTGGAATAGTAGAACCTGGAAGGCTGGACTTTATAGAAGACTTATAACAAAAGTAGCTGCAGTATGGACTTGTATTACAGTGCCATATCACTCAGTGACCCTCTATGTTTGTAGTGCCTATTTCATTGTTTGACAGTTTTTATTCATACACCAACAAACATGATGAAAGGTGCCTACTGTGATGACTATGTTCTGGTGTGTGTGTTTGCCCTGTATACACGCCATCAAAATCATCTTGCGGGTCATCAAAAGTCATTTTGCTGTCATCTATATTACTACTCTGATATTTATGACTTTCAATTAGAAACTGAAATGACTTCATTATGACTCTCTCATTGGGATATAAATACTAAGAATGTCTATCTCCAGCCATCAATCTTTCTATTTTATACATTTATAATCATTATATTCTATTTTACAATGTTCTTTTCTTTCACTGAGACTTCTTGACTGTCAAAATTAACACTATCATTGTCAATATCATGTATGCTGCTTTCATTTGCATGGGGGGTTCTCTGTTTCTCTACCTGAACCAACAGTTTTGTGAAATAAATTTTAGCTAGGTGCCACCCAAGAAAAACAGACCATTGAGGAATCCGTAGTTTGCAGTCAGTTGCTTTGGTGTGGCGCTAACTTATTTCTCTTACTCATTGGTATCACTTGGGGGGGGAAAAAAGCTTGTGTTATTTCACAGCAATATCACAAGTGACTCTCAGTCTGAAAAGTCAATGAGTTTAGACCTTCTTAAGTAATGAATACCTTGCCAATGATGTGAGCTGTTTGTGTTGCTTATATATTAAATCTATGTAGTTTTTAGTTTTCTTCGTATCTAGTAGAAGGAAGAGATGTGATGTGTTGATATGCCAAATAATGACATTTGGATGACCTAGTGTTCCCAAAACTGCTTACCGTTATCAGTGCTATCATTTGGAGCGCTGACAGTCACTGCTGTCATAACCACTGTAAACCCTCTTGCAATATAACTATGACTTAAATGTGGAGTGTCAGTTTGGCACCTTTGTATTTCACCTGTGGGCAAATCAAAAGCAGAAACCTCAAATTTTTTCTTTGCTTACAGTACTAAAGAAATAAAACATCAACAGCATATATAGCTGGGGTGTGACAAATGACAATAATAAAAAACAATCTCCTTTCCCTCTGTCTCATGGTGATCAAAAAGGACCCCTTTCAAAAAGCCTGGAACAGGGGTATGAAGTCAAGAGCAGGTGCAGTTCTGACCTAAATATGAAACTACACAGCTGTATATAGATTGCAGCAATAACATACCATGCTGGTTGTGTTAATATTTGTTTAATTGGTTTCCTCCACTGGGTCAACATGAAACTTACCCTGAGCTAGTGTTGGCTTTGTGTGCCTTAAGGACTCAGATCCTGTGAATTCAGAGAACACCTTGCTTTATTTTCACTTTTCCTTTTGCTAAGGTGAAAGCTGGCTGGGTGTGGCTCTTTGCAAAACCTTGCTGATGTCTCTGGGACGAAACATGGCCTTTGTGGTGATCCTTTCTTTTCACCTTGTTCTGCCTCTGCTCTCTCTCTTCTCCAGAAGCCTCAGTGTAAGAGGAGATCTCAGAACTTCGGTCTAAGCATGCTGTGACAGACCATTTAAGAGGCCAGACCACAATTTTAGGGAAGCTACTTGTTTCCCAGCTGTTAAAAATGGACGCATTCAGCATATCTGGAAAACTACAGATAACTTCCTGAATTTCATCTTGTGTATTCTGTCATGTTAAACTATGACAATGAATTCAGTGTATGCTTCCAAGGTGTAAGAGTTTAATGGGTCATTACTATTTCTATGTGTAAAGGTTCAAAATGTCTCTCACATGATATGATAGACTAATACATTATCTGGAAAACATAGTAGTGCCACATTAACATTTTGCTTTTTATCCATGCATTACAATAGGTCCCAACAGTGGAGATGATATTCTCCTGCAGGCCATGTTATCTGAACAAATGTGATCAATTACCCTAACTATACTGGACAAACTAGTTTCATGACACTGAAGTGAAATGTTGGTGTGTACCATTGAATTAGTTCCAATATTTCTCCAAAAACAACTTTTGGAAAAGTTTTTAAAATCTCTCCTTCACCAGCAAGGATGAAAGATATTGTGAATCAGTCAATTGATACATTCTCAATACTTTCACATGTGCTACTGAGGCACAGAAAGGTGTTTGAATTTTATCCATTTATTCTTTCACCCTGCTCCTTTAAATCCTAGTTACATGATAAATGTTCACGCTCTAGTTTGCATAAAACAAAGCTCAGATTCAATCTTTAAGCCAATTGCAACATCTGCCCTTCAAGGTTTTTTCCTTTTAAATACAGGCTTCCCTGAAGATATAAATATGGTCTTCCTAATAAACACATTTAAAATGTCTCCAGACAGAAGCTTCTCTAAAGGGATTAGCATGTGGTGTTACGAGCCTTGCTAAAAATGTATGACATCTCTAAACAGGAGAAATGCAGCTGACCATGACTTTGCTATCATCCTAGCACCAAATGGAGAGGCACAAGAGTAAGCAAGGGCAGAATGTGGCTCCTGGCCCCTTCATGATAATATGTTTTAAAACTAGAAATGTATGAGACTCTCCTGAATGTAATGAGGCATTATCCTGAGCGATGTTCCCATAGGATTGAATGCAGAGTTGAGCTGTTCTGTCCATCAGTATGTGAAAGAGACATTCTGTCTTTTCAGCTGAGGGTGAATCCTTTGAGATACTTATTATGGAAGTGAAATATGTGAAAGTAAACTGCAAAAAGTACTAAAGTTTCTAGTTGAAAAAGAAATGTTTCCCTGGTACTATGATACACTGTAATAAGACAAATGTTAGGAAGCTCTTCTGAAAAATCAGATAATCTATCTAATTAGTAACATGATAATGTCTTTATCCCTTTCCAGTTTGGAATAACGTTCCAAAGATATCTCTTATTGGTGTGGATGAACACTTGCTAATGCTCTATAATTGACTTTAAAGAGTTTCTAGAAGGGCATGGTCAAACTTCCTGATCCAGTCAAAGTGCTATCAAAGTGTCTGTGACCAGCCTGGCCAGTCATGGAGCGCAAGTGGTGACTGTGGCCACTTATCCCTTGTAATCCTCACTGTAGGAAAGCTGTGCATTTTGGAAGTCTGTACAGGAAGCTATTAAATAACAGTAAATGAACTACCTTTTTGGAGGAAGTGCAGTTTAGGGGCCATATGCCCACCAAATTTAGTAAAGTTTAGAGCATCTGAAGTAGTGACTCCCAGCTGCGTAAGGTTCTTTCCCCTTCTTCTTCCTACTTCTCCATGTGCTCTGTTCCTGTATTCATTCTGAGTACATTTGAAAGATGCCTCATTTTTAGGGAACTTAATGGTATAGAGTCTAAAGTTAGAAATGTATCTCACTGAAAGCAAGCTTTGATATCCAGCTAGAGATGTCATTACTGATGTCATGCTCAGAAGGGATGACTGGTGTTGTGTATTCACAATCACACAGCCTACGCCACACATGACTCTCCAAACTATTTTGAAGTCTGGTGTTCAGGAGGCCTGTGTAAAACCTTATTGTTTCCATAACCCTAGCGCTCTATAGAATTAAATTCCCATGGCTCAGATCCATTCCCAATTCAAAATGGCGCTAGAGAAGGTAATGCTTCTCCTTGTAATTTACAGGGTTATTAAAAAAAAAAAAAAAAAAAAAAAAGTCCTGGTCTCTATTTTCTTATTCTATATAGGCTTGAGTTATTCATACATGAGGTAATCTAGGTACAAATTCAGTCTTTATCTTTTCTAGATAAAGGAACTATGGATTTATTGTTTTGCCTTATCACCAAGATAAAATCATCAGAGCAAATCTTTAGGGTGTCTGCTGAAATCTAAATGCAAACATTCACTCTGATTCCACATTGCCACTGAATCCTACTAGGTGATATTTTAGGGTTTTTCAGCCTATAAAGATTTCTCAAAGGGATTATTGGGAAGAATGAGAATGAAATTAATCTCATGTGACCCCTAATAGTTCTATATATAAACAAGATGGTCATGAAGTTCAGGACAATAGTAACACATTATTGGAGCATTCACTTCTAGTTCATTGATTTACATCTGGTCAGAATGGTAGTAACACATTTTTATTACAATCTGATTGCTTGGTGGTCTATGTGAAATAAGTTAAAGGCTCCTACAGATTCATTTCATCCCGGTCTTCAAATGCACTGAAAAGATTTGAACTCACTGTCACTTTCCATAAGCACTATAATTTGTTTCTAAAGGAACTAGGTCAGTGACCCCATAGATTAAATGTACTGATGCATAATAAAATTAAGTGCTTATGGTGCCTTGTATTTTATCTGGAGAGCCAATTTATGCATTATATATTTTCATTTTAAACCAAACTCTTCTTGTCCCCAACACAATGCATTAGTGGAGCTGAATGCTTTCTAGTGACGCAGGGAGACAAGGCAGGATATTGTCTGTTGCACAACTGAGAACATTTTGATTACAGCAGCTCGAATTGCTGAAACTGATCCTGATGGTAAGGATACTTGATTATCTAAGCTTTCTTACTCAGTGATGAGTAGAAGTGTCAAAGGGTTGAAGGAAATTTGGATGGGTAAACCATGTTAAAATGTGTTGAAATTTAGTGTTTAATCAAATTGGAACTAACTACCTCTGAGGATGTATTTTAAACTTGAGAGCAAAGGCTGGTACTTAGGAAGTAATGCATCCATCTACTATTGCCTTTCAGTGGAAGTTAGGCATCTAATTTCCAGATCCAAATATCAGACACAATGAATGCCCACAGAAATATGACTGAGTACATCAGAACTTCTTGAACATTGTCACATACAGTGATAATATCCTTTTTTGCTTCAGTGCTTCGTGATAAGCAAAGCCAATCATCAGAGGTCAGTCTCAAGAAGAAGAATATAGAAAATACATACATTGTCCAGAGTATCAGTTTTCCTCTGTCAAGCTTTGATGTAATATCATCACTCTTCCTACCAGTAGGTGTTTCATGATGGACTGAACAACCTTTTAAATCTCAGCCTAAGTATCATAACTTTTTTAACCAGTGCAATGGTTCTGTCTTGATATGTTGCATTTCATTTATCCCTTAAATTCAGAAAGAAAATAGTTTATTGAAAACTACAGGTTCTCTCATTTTTTTAACCCTAGAATAATGAAGACTACATACCTCAAAGAAGGCAATGAAATAAAACATTCCTTATCAGAGGCATGAGCAGAATGTCTGTAATGAATTTGGAGTATAGGGTGTGATTCTCCTTTACCTGTGAGAATCCAATGGAGCATATATATGTCTGCCTGTCATCTTGCTCAAAGAATTGTCATTTTCCAAATTTATTAAAATGAAATGCATCCTTTGATTTTAACCTGATTTATGCAAACACACTTTCTATGTATGGAATAGTTACTACTAATTGTAATAATCTGAATAATGTGGTTATGATAATTCTAATGAAAAATAACTTCTTTGGGAAGGTGCAGCAAAGGGTATCTCTTGTTGGACCTAGGTGTATATATAAATAGTAGTAAATAAGATGGTTCTCTCTTTCTGGCTTCTTGCCAGTAAAAGACATGTGAGGGAGAAAATAGGGGGAAAAAGACACAAATGCTAATAACTATGGATCAAGGAATATTACATTGATAATATCTCTGCTCAGGAAAGAAACAAGCTTAAAGACTAAATGCTGGATTTGAAAAAAGTGGATTAAAACTTGCAGCACACTGTCTGCAATCCATCTCCTCTTCCAAGGGATATTTGTTTTCTGTAATTTTTTATTTTGTATCCCCAAAATAAATGTGTTTTATACACTAGTGAGGTAAATACCAATTTAAGCATCTTCTATTGTTAGGTACTTTGCAATGGCTTTGGAGGTAGCTGGGGAGTCCAGGTGTAGTTTGGCCAGTTACAAGCCTGCAGGTCTGCACAGGGTTTGCTGGCTCGCAGGACTGCGATGCATCCTCTGCTTCGCCTTAGCTGGTTATATCGGTACAAATCTCTGTCGTGAAGCCGGGGAGGGGGCTGTGCGGCTGGGCCCGCGGTGCGGCTGCTGGGGAGCAGGGTGCTGAGCCCCGGCGGCGCTCGCGGGGCTCCCCCGTTGCCAGGGGAACGGGCGCTTTTGTTTGTGCATATCCCGAGCAGCTGCCTCCGCTGCAGCCTGTCAGGCCGGGCCGCTGCCACGCTGCTCCGGCTGCGGGGAGAAACACAGCCTGCGCCAAAAAAAGCCAGTTTTGCTGTTTTAAGGGCTTGAGGCAATAGCAGGAGAGTCTAAGGAACTGACACCAAGAGAAATGCAGACAATGAATATTTCTTTAAAAGAAAATACTTCAAAAGCCATGATATCATTTCTGAAAGCAAAGCTGCTAAGCCATGCTAAAATTGTGCTAACTATTCCCTAATGTGACTTCATTACAGTCCCTTGTGATAGGGAATGGTAGCGTACCGCTCCACTGAAGCATCATCTAGCTATAAAAATGCTTAACATTTCACAAAATACGGTAATAAAGCAGTGTAGGAGAATTTAGCCAGGGTTTCATTGCAAAATCCTAGCATTTGCAAATAACCTGTTGACTTAGCCTACTTCCAAGAGAAATTACTTGAGCCTTATATTTTAGCTGGCTGAGACTGTGGTATAGCTGCTCAGAATGTGTTTAGGAACTGAGCTCCCGTAGGAGTCTTCCTCAGGCTGAGGAACTGAAACTGAAATTCAAAACTAGTAAGCTGCCAGAGGAGAAGTCACTGCTCAGAAGTACCTGCCTCCTCTCTTGCACTCAGCTCTTTGACTGCGCTTGCTGTCACTCCGACGTTGCTGGTTTCTCTGAATCTAGCCGACAGGTCAATCTTTTGTTTGCATAGAGGATGCTGCGTTTCAATAGTCCAAGACTTGTATCCGTTGTCCTTCACAAGGTGGAATTAAAGTAGGATATATTGTTAAAATGAGAATGTTCAGAACTGTCTGATTCTGCTCATTCTACTTGTCTCACGAGACAGCTCTTAGGTGTTATGTTATATCGTCTATAGTACCCGTTGAAAGATAAGAGATGAATGAGCAGCTGATGTCAACAGAATCTGAAGAAGCTGTTGTCACAAATGTTTGTTTCTGTAGGTAATGCACCCTTAAGGACTGCTGAGCAGGCTTTTGTGACAGGAAGGGTACTTCCTCTGTGCGATGGGGAAACCCTGACCAACCAGTCAGGCCAGAACGTGGGTGGAATCAACGGGCTTGTAATTGCATTTAAACAAGGATTTGCTCCTAAGAGACTATCTGTTTCTAGAAGTGTTTAGAGGGAAATGTTAATATTTTTAGTAATATCATACTCTTTTCCATGACTACAGATAAACTGTCCTTTACTATTGATATTCTATGCGGTTTTAGTTACATTCCTTAATTATACTTTTATTCTTAATTTTTACCATATTAGCTCTTTTTAGCTCTTTTTTTGGAAATTCTTTAATTTTTGATTGTCAGGGATATTGAAAACTTGGGTTAAAAAGGAAGAAAAGAACTTTTAAAATCAGAGAAAATAGAGTACACCAGAAGTTTTTACCAATGCTTTAGAAGCCCACTTCATTACTTGGCAGAGAGAATAGAAAATTCTTAGAGAATCTACTAGCCACATCCTAACAAAGCTAGATTAGCGCAGAACATACACCACAATGAGGTTTCACATTACCAACACCTCATTATTTTTACCAAAGGTATCACAGAACAGTTACCTCTATGATCTGCAATATTATAAATTATTAAAACCTGACAACAAGTATCATCGTAAACGAACTAAGTTCACATCATCATCTATTATTCTTTGTTTTTTAATCACACAGGTGAAATTCATTACCCTGTGAAGGGAAAACACAAAGCTTGCTTCAGTGACATACAACTCACATGGAACTTAATCTGCACATTGGTGGTGGCTTCTTTTGGCCATCATTCTCCCCCAAAGTGAATTCAGAATAATTTGCTAATTTATAGTATCCATTGATCTGCAGGGGGTGGATTAACCCAGTGAGTTCTACAGCAAAAAGCTAAATCTTGCCCTGAAAGCTGTAGACTGAAGAGAAGCCCCTATAATGAAATATGGATTCTGGTTTTCTGCTTTATTTCTAAACCACATTCCCTGTATTAATTATTGATTAGCACTGAAAAGTAGAGAAAACAGAACTAAGTGCATACAGTTATATTTAGATCACAGCTGCCAGTAACCAAATTTGAAGTGAGTGTCTGGTTTCATATTTCTGTAGGATTAAGTGCTGCACTGAGGCAGGGATGGGGCGGGTGGGGGGAAGAATGTCGTTCCCATACTGAAAAATTAAAGCATAAAACTGTTACAGCGAAAAACTGCAGAAAATTGGCAAAGGAATCCCTCTTCCGCTCTGGGAGAGAGATGAGGGGGGAAGGGGGAGTTCTCAACCCTCTTACGGGGAAAAGGGAAAATAGGAGAAAAGAGAACTTCCCAGTGCCTGTAGGGAGAGAAAAGCGTCATCATGAGTAAGAATAGCAAGGGATTCCCTCCCTGGGCACCAGAGGAGACAGAAGGGGAGGGGAATTCCCCGTCTCCATTGGGAAGGAACAGAAGGGAAGGGAAGTCCCTTCGTTGCATTTATGCTTTGAGCTCTAATTAATCTTGAAGGTTTAGCACTTCTATTAACATCAAAACAATCCTGTAACCTGCTTTCCTTGACTTGTGTGGAGTCTGGAAATTCTGATAGTTTGTGGAGATTTAGATCATTATTGTCATGTGGCCAGATGTGGTCTATAATTTTTGCATTCAGTCTACAAAGGGGTCGTGCCTGCTTTAGCCTCAGGCTTTTGGAGTTTTCTGTTACAGCTTAAGATTTGTTTTTCTATGATTTAATTGTCACTTCGGTTAAAGGGTGAGCAGCAGAGGTGCCAGCAGAGCAGCAAAAAGCACCGGGACCAGTGTATGGGACTGAAATTCCTTATAAAGTAAGGACCACATGAACCCAGTTGCCCGCGGGAGGAAGGTTGCGTAAACAAGTATTTAACAAGGAGAAACAGTGAGGTCTTTGCAATAATCATACAAAGATCCAAAAACAGATAACGAAGACGTATAAAGCACACAATTTCCCTGGCGTACTGCCACCCATGTGCACATGCTTGGAATAGCGTGTCGGGTTATGCCTCTGCTGTGAGGGTGCTCGGAGTTTCGCAACCGTACCGCAGCGTGCGCGGGGGCGGCGCTGGGCGCCCCGGCCTTCTGCAAACCCGCTTGGCTTCGCGGCTGCCACGTGAGGTTAGTTCTGACTAATTTCCTGAATGGCCGTTCTGCTGGAAAGAACAGCAACTTATACGGATCAGATGCAGTTGTGATCATGTCGCAAGGGGAAGGTTACAATGTTCAAAGACTGTTTTATACATATTTCATTGGTTAAAAGGTTGAATTTCTTATCCTGAAGGAACATCGGGTCTCTGTTATTTCTGCTGATTTTATCTCCTTACTTTATGTGCTAAGGTAATGCTAATTAATGCCTGGATGGAAAATCCAGCTAGTATCAGCATAGACAGCAAAGAAAACTTGTATTTGCAGTTTTTCAATATTGTGCCCAATTTTGACTTTAAGAATGTGGATGCCACAATCATTAATTAATTTGGGATTTGACACATGTAGCTGGCAGGACCCAGCCAATTTCTGGTGTATATAACCTGCTGTACAGTTCCCAAAAGATACAGCTGTTATTTCCACCTGCAGTGAGCTATATCTTAAATAACACTTAGCATAGGCAGAACAGTTTGCTTTACTCAGCTGCGTGTAACTAGGCTGGAGTCCTACCAGCCCTTAGAAAGGAATGGTGGGGGGTGAAGACTAGCAGTCTGCTTGAAAAAACAGACTTCTTGTGTAGATGTGTGAGCAGTGTATATATTTTGACCTCTTTTAAATTTAATTGTACTGTGTTTGAAGCCGTGTGGGGAAACCACCTGCTCATGCTGCCTTTCTTCAAAGTGAAAACTTCAGATAAGAATGCCAAATATATCACCTTTTGAAAATCTGTCAAAACACAGCTTCTTCTCTGATTTTGCCAGCAGAACAACCTTTGTCTGAGAAGCTGTTCCTGGGGTAAATAAGGAATTGCATAAAAAATAATTTAAAGAGGTATCAAGATCTCTCGCTTTTTCTGCCACTACCTATTTTTTTTAACACACTGAGGTTGTGGAGAATATATCAAAACAAAAATGTAACATTCTTTTTCCTTCTGTAACATACCTCGGAAATTGAGTTTTTTTCGCTTCTAAATTTGCGTTGTTTTTATACATGATCCTAGTTCCAGAGTGTGACAGACATTTGTGAACAAACAAGATCAAAACAAAAGAGCTCCTTTAGTGTACTTAACCACACACAAACTGGAATACGAAAAAGAAAGAGCTTTCTAGAGGTTCATTAAACATTTATAAGGGCTGCAGTAATTCTCTGAATTAAATTTATTTTTGTGTGTGGAAGTATGCTTCTCTGCAGTAGTTGCAAGAGAAACTAGTGGCTCATTGAGAAGATCACTGCTTACACATTTTAAATAAAGCTCCTCCTACTCTCATATTTTCCATGCAGGTAAAAAAATCAAATATACAGAAAGCTATGAGCTAAAACAGGGAAATCACTGACCCTGTAGCTGCAGGTTCAGGGAAGAATAGATGGGAAAATGAAAGAGGGAACTTGTAACCTCTGTGACCAAAAATAATGTTCATTGATGCTGAATTTGGGGATAAGTACTGTATTCAAAGAATTTCTAAATGTCTCCCAAATTACATTTTCTAGGTAGTTTAACCATAAATGTGATCTGTCTGAATTTGAGTTTTGCAATTTAGGGAAGATAATATTGAAAGTGTGGGAGGAATACCTATGATTCTGCTATAAGGGAAAATGGGTAGTATACAAAAAAGGAACAGTAACATAGGAACAGCAACAATGCAGGAAAACTGCCAAGAGGAGCAGCACAACTTCAAAGTGAAATCTGTGCATCAGGTGAAGGAAAGCAATGCCAAGCAGCAACCATAGGAATAGCTCCTCTGTCACTTCCTCTCTGAGAAGTCACTTGCTGAAGCCATTGGTATCTGAAAGGTGGAATTTGCTACACATAGATACTGAAAAGCTGTTTGCAAGGAAACAGTATGGCATGCCAGCCTGAAACCAATCTTCTCCCGCCCACCCTGAAGTGCTATTTACAAGCAATTCACCCACCGCAATATGGTTATTTGAATGTAACCGAGGACATGGGAAATGTGTATTTTGCAAGAGAAAAGTGGCGCTGCCAGGTTGCATTAAATATCTGTAATAATGCATCTAAATAGCAGATCAGCTCCTCAGCTTGGGTACAGCAGAATGGCCTACTGAACTGAGTGAAGATATTCTAGTTAAATTAGGTAGAGGATCCAGCCTGCCTACCTGCTATATGGGTGTAATAAGTGGATTGTGTCCATCAATGCTGGCAAATAAAAGTTCAAATATTTCATTAACTCTGTGGCAATTCAGTTTGCTATATCATATCCCAGATTTTTGGGAAGCTGGATCATACAAAAGAACTATTACTCTGGAGGAAGAGGTAGATGGGCTGAGTTCATAGTTCATCAGTGTTAAGCCACATACTATGTGGAAATGCAAACATGCTTTATTTCTGATTTCTTCTTGCCTGATCCTAGTGCTTAGCTGTGCAAGCTTTGCTGAAGCAAAAGTGGAAACACTTTCTGATCATATGCATGTGTTCCTTGACACAGAAATTATCAGCTTGAAAGAATCCTTCAGGTGGCTCCTAAACATCCAGGCACAAAAATACTATCATATCATTACCCAATTATAAAGCATTTTTAGGTAGTAAGCTACTTCCTTTATTTATGGTTTTTATATGAATTAGGAATGTTATATTAAGTAGTCATTCTCTGGCTGTTATGGAATATTTGGTATGTGTTGTGCTTGATGTTACATAACATGAAAGGGAAAAAAAAAAAGATCAGAGGTAAGGCCAAGATTAAGGTAAGTGAGAAAAGCATTTTAGTGTCTAGAACTCAGAATGAAAATGAGTTTGTGTGGCCAGGGTGGCAAAAGAGGAAAAGGAAAATTAGAAGTTTCATGTTTGAGTTGCTCATATAAACACATTCTGTGGTTTAACTCAGGAAGTACTGCCTGTTAGGGGGGAAAAGATTAAAAAAAGAAAAGAAAATCTCTAAAATATTTTCAGTTCTTTCCAAAAGGATTAGTGAAGACTGCAGGGGAGAAACAGGAGTTGCTATTAAAATCTAATGGGAAAGATTTACCCTGTTTGTATGGTCTACTTCCACCTCATGGTTTATCTAAAAATCCCAGAGGGACTGGTTTTGATACAAAGTTATGGTCTGGCTTAACTGCAGTGCATGGCAAGTTTTTAGCTGGTGTTTCTTCCCAGATTAGGGAAAATGTCTTTTAAAAACATTCGCACATAAATTTGAAAGTTAGGAACAGTGAATCTAAAAGAAAAAAAAATCCAGCAGCAAATTATATTTTAAAAAGTGTAAGTGTACTAACTTAGGAATCTGATGCCAACTGGAAAAATCCACAGATTTCAACAGGGTTTTTAGCCAGAGACTCCAGCATTCATTATATTCCCTTATTACTGCTCTATCTTTTCCCTTATTAATGTTGTTGCTAGTGATGATGACACAGATGATAAGTTGTGTGGCAATGACTTTACAAGTTGAGAGGCAGAGATATGATGGGGAATCCTCCAAAAATAAATGTCACGATAAATCATTAATTGACAACATCAAGTTTCTAACTTGCCACTTTGCCAGGCTTAATGTTTTATTTCGGACTGGTCTGCTTTTTCTTTTTCCTCCAGTCAGCTAGCATTTGCACTAAAATATACAGAATGGAAAGCCATAAGTAAAATCTGGGTGGGGATGATCTGTCAGTAATGTGAAGCAAAAAAATGACTAAGCAAATAACAGCTCTTTTCATTTGCCCCACTGTTCATGGATGAGTACCTCTATCCCTTTCCACCATGTCATTACAATTCACTATGAACTATCTTTAACTTGTCCCATCCCGTGCATCAATAATCACAACTGATATCAAGTCCCTCTTCAGCTGTGGTCAATTGCTTTGCTATATTTTGTTTTAATAATTCATTTCTTTCCTGTTAAATTTGTCAGTGACTCTAAGTGTTAAAGATCCACAGATCTAGGGACTCCAAAAGACTTTTGTTGTGGTTCCTGCTTGCTAGCCAGTAGTCTGTGCAGTCCCTGTAACAGACCCTCACTAGTAAAGTCCAAGAAGTAAATGAAGTGCCTTAGTATCTGTCTTCTCAGACAGAATGGATTTTGTAGCTGAGTTTCCTCATTCTATTTGTTTTAATTTAGGTACTTTGAATAAAGTTGAACAGAACATAAATTAAGTGAAAATTTAAATGTCAGGTTAGAGTGTAGTAGAAAACTGTGCTGTGTTCTACATGAGTATTCCCATTAAAGTCAAGGAGACCACACAAGCAGAAGGCAGTTCAAAACAGGCTTTGACCCATAGCCACCAAGGGTTAAAACTGTCTTAGCTGCTTGGTGAAACTGCACATGATGCTTCCTTCAGTGGAAGATATCTACTTCATTAAACTGAACAATTAGCCCCAAGAAAATCTATACATTGGATTAGTTAAATCACTTTTTGTAGATACAGAAGTGCTCATTAATTAGTAGCAGGAATAATTTGTGCCTTGCTGCAATATCAATCAGGATTAAATGTGTTGTATAATTTAGTCATTAGGCAATACAATTATGCAGCAGTTAAAAAACCCACAAATTTTTCTATAACTAAGTGAGAGACATAAAGGAAAACATAGATATGCTTATTATAACACCAGAAGAGATTATTGCAGATGCAATTAGGTGCCTATACCTCTACTGTTAAAAGTGAGTGTGGTATGACTTCCCTGTCACAATTTCCTTGATTTGAATCTGTCTGGAATATTTGAGTAGCTACATCAACACTTTCCTTCTCTTCATTGTCTTTAAGATGTTTGAAGATTACTACAGCAATTTCTTCCTATTGCCACCAACATCCTTCACTGAAAGTAAACCAGAATTTTTTAAAAAATAATAATGCATAAAAGCACTTTAGCAGTGCACTGCAACTTAAACTCACACAAAAGTACAAGTAATTAATCAGGTTTGAGATTAACTGGCAACATCAGCAAAGGAAAGAAGCTTTCACACTCTAGAGTTTGGTTACATTTTGATCAGTGACATCTCACCTCACCAATAAGCAAAAGTGAATGTGGCAATTCCAAACAAAAACATCTCCTTTATTTTTTCTAATCCTAAGGAAAAAGAAAGAGCATCAGTATCAGCTCCCCTAACCTGTCTTTCTGACTTTTAAAAACTAGCCCAGTTTAACCTAATAAAAAGTATCTATCTGCATAATAAAATGTATTTTAGCCCAAGTATTAAATCCAGTTAAACCGATGCACGCATCTGGAACAGAAGATGTATGTTTTCAAATCAGAACAATGCTGACTGAAATAGGCCTGCACTTAGATATGATTAGATTTGGGCTTATATCACAGAAGAACATTTTAAAATGCATTCTACCATTTGCAATATGATAATCAGAACTTTGTAGGCTTTGACTGAAAGTGGTAGAATGTGCATTTGAGCTCTTGTTTAACAGGCTTAAAAACTTGCATTCTGAGCTGCTTCTGTCCTAGCAAAAGACCTCTTGCCTAGATGACTTCAATCTCTGTGTTGAATGAGACTAATCCTTTCATCAACCTAGTGATTAGACTTCAGTTGTGTGTATTCCTTCACCTAACAAAGTCTGTTATGAAACAGTTTTTCCAGGAAACTTGAAATAAAAAAATGTGAAGAGATTTGTTCAGGACAGTAATTTCAATCACAGTTGTCGTTAATGACTATGGAATGAAGCTTCTACACGGAAACAGTTTTGCTGTTATTCCTCTGATCTCCCTGACTGCCTGCTGGCATAACACCCCTAACACTTTGCATTAGCAACCCTCGTATCTGAAGACCTAGTTAACAAGTATTGGGCAGTATTAGCAAGAAAGCAAAGATAGCTAAATCAGGAGTTTAAGTGTGTTCGTGCACATGTACAGCTGTGTTGTCCCTGTGTTGTACAGATTTCTTCGGTGCTGCTTTAATATTATAACAGGGACTGCTCTTTACTCTCAGAGCTGCCCAAAAGCCCGATATCTAGCTAAATTAACTCCTTCCACCTCCTTTTTGACCAACACTTTCTAGTGCATAATGCAACATGCTTTGCAGAATCTGGCCAAGAGTCTTGTTTTAGGGGTCCTTTCAATTAGAACAGCATTAGACATGGCTTTGCAATTTCAATTTATGCCAAATACACTGTAGGAGAGGCTGGTTCTGTCCACTTCTGTTGCATACAGACCTTTCAAAGAAGGAAGACTATTACACAAGCAGTTTGTTTTAGTATTATAAGAAAAATATATAGATAATTATAGACAGTGCTTATCTGCCTTTTGGCCAAAGATATTTGTGAGAATCAATGCAAAAATTTTTTAACTAAAAATCAAGAAATCTGTTATTCTTGAAAAATAGTGAGTTTGCAGTAAAACTGAAGGTTTGCAAAACAGAAACAATTTGTGACTTTGGATTGTTGTTTTTGAAAAACTTTCAGCCAAGGGAAGTGGACGTGAATTTCTAGGTTACTACATTTCCTTTAGACAGTTTCAGGTTGTGAACTGCACCACTGATATGGTGTTTTGTTGGCCAAAAAGATTTCTCTTGACAATTTCAAAAAAAATTTTCAACTTTCCTGTTTTAGAACAGTACTTTTTGAAATGTTTTTGTTCCATTCATTTTATTGAACCTCCCTCCCTTCCTTTCCTCCCCCCACACCGACTCAACAGCCCAGTTTTGATTTGATTCAGACCATTTGTTTTTTTCCCTCTCCAGTTTTCAACCAAAGACCCATCAAATTGCTCACACCCATTCTTTGAACTTGTTCATGAGCAAAAACCAAGAGCAAAGCAAGTGCTTCACTCCCCTAGAACTTGCCAAATGCTCTCCACTCTTATATACATGGATCTGAAAAGCAAGCAGGTCATGCAAATGCAAGCAAACTACACCAGCTCTTCCTAGGTGAGAAAGTTTAGGTAGAGGTTTAATCAAGGAACAGAGAAGGTTTCAAGATAAAATCTCTCTTTTTATCTGTTTAGCTATTGAATACCAGCCCTTTTCTACTATGCATTTTCAGCTTGTGGCCCTACTCCTTTTGTTTTGGGTGGTTGGCACTTAATTTGAGTTTAGCACAAGTAAGGTATTTCTCTGCTGTTTACATAGCTGTGCACGCTAATCACTTGCTAATACCGTGTGTGTCAAGGATCTTTCGGTTATGGCTTCTGCAGCTGGGGCAGCAATCAAAAAGGCGTAACACTTTAAGGTAGTTTCTAATGCCAGCTGTTGTGGTGAAGCCCTTCTCCATGGGATACCTGGAAATTTATTTGAAAAAAGGAGGAAGAGGGATCCTGAGCCTGGGCTCTATGTTAATAGTTGGGAGAGATCACTGAGCTGGCATAAGTCTTATACATCCTTCACTAGCTATTCTGGCCCTGCATGTTTTGAGGCTGTGTTCAAATAAGCAACTACAAAGTCTATGTAAAAATTACATTCCTCAAGTTTCTCTCTTATTTTCATTTGGATCCTGGGATGCAGAGCCAAATTATACCTTTATATTTAAGTAGCTTTAGCAGTCATAACAATCTCTATAGAATTCAAAATAGTTATCCTTTACTACAAATAGAGCAATTATATTTCAATGGTACTGTTATTAGCCATAAACTACAATTGAAGTCCTAGGGAAATGCATTAGTTATGCCATCCACATGAATACATAGCTCTTGAAGGAGAGCTGCAACATTTTAAAAGAAACATTAAATTAAATATTAGTAATACAGTTTCGATAACATGTTTAGGAACTCTTAAGCTTAATGGGTCCACTCCTTTCTCTGTGATAGGTTGAAAGAAATTATATTGGTATTATAATGATGTAAAAGCAAGATGAATGAGAATCTGGTCCTCTATATTTTTGTATCTATTTATGTTCTTGCAGCAATGCCACAAATGCTTTAAAGAGAAATATGAACACTTAAAGCATGTATTGGGCTTTAAAACGGGCTTCTGTATCATTTAGGCCAATGATTACTTTGCATAACCTTTTTGATTATTTATGTTGTAAGAACGTGTTCTGCTGCATGAGTCAAAGTACCCTGAATTGAATGTCTGTTATTCATAGTAAGCTTCTAAGTCAGCCAGGAAGCCTTGGGTTCAACTCCCACCACAAGACTTGGACAGAAACCTAGAAGTGATACTGCAATACGGTGTTAGAGAGATGCTACTGCATTTGATGTTCAGTCTTAGGATAAGGTGTTAAACTGTTTGTTTCATTCATCTTGAGTAGTGGTTTTGTGGAAGTTGTTCAAAATGATGCTTTTCAAAAAGAATGTATAATAACCTTATTCTCTGGTCAGCTGTCATCTCCTCCTACTCAATATTTAAAAATTCTCTTACAAGCTGTTAGTGAGCACACAGTAGTTGTTCTTTTACACATCTGATAGGTATGTCACTATTTTGGGAAGTACTTAAAGATGACTTGAGCATCAATGTATCAAGTCACATTTTACTTCTACACTTCTAACGACATTTGGGCTCTAGCTTTTTCTTTTTTTTAATTTAAAGAACTCTGGTGATCTGGGGCACTGCAGTAACAGCACTGTCATCTGTTAAATGGGTACAAGGCTCAACACTGCTGATAAATGGACAAGCTTGTATTACCATCCCCTCTTTGCATAAAGCTACAAAGGATAAAGATTCTTGAATTTTCCATCTACTCATTTTACATGAGTGGAAGACAGGAGAAGTAGTTAACATGTATATGGGTACCTAATTAGATTTGGCTTCCATCCCTGAAGTGTCTGAATGCATCATACAGACCTTGTTTCTTAATCTGTTGTCCACTCAGCTTCCACTACTTGCTTAAGTGTGACATAAAATGCTTTTATTCAGTTAAATAATTTAGCGCATAATGGGCAATTTAGTGTCTAAGGAAAAATAGGTGTGGATAAACAGTTTATGTGTTTTTAGTTGTTAGTGAAAATTTTTGCATGAAACTTTGTATTAAGAAGGATATGTGTCAACATTGGTTGCTATTTTGTACCAAGTCATTGTTCTCCTAAGTTCTGAAGAGAAGATTCTCCACAAGAATCTGTGTTCAGTGTTTGGTTTCTGTATATATCATTGAAACAAACCTCATAGCTGACTGCAACTCAGTGCCAGCATTGAGCTACTCTCTCAGTAGCTCATAGTTAAAAGTTGGGTAATGACCAACTGATATCTAGTATGAATTAAAAAGTCAGTTTTGTCCTGAGCTTCTGCTTACCTGAGAGACTAATTTTTACAGTGCCTGGCAACATGCAGTTAAGGAGCAGTGGGAGAAATATTTTGCTTTAAGCAATAAAAACCACTTACGTATTACAAGGCCAAAAGCTTTCTTTACCTGTTTTTCTTTGTCACTCACAAAATGCTCCAACTGGATCACAGTGAACATTGTAAGACTGTAATGCAGATATAAGGGAAAACTTGCTTTAAACAACATTTTAGATTTCAACACCTGTTCTAAGTTTGAAACAGAGAGAAGAATAAACAATATCTGAACTCAAATACTGTCCTCTATGTACATTCCTGAAAGCTGTATTAATTATTGATTTTATTGACATTAATGAGAATTTTACAATAGGACTAGTCAAACTTTTTTCATTTGTTAATTTAATTTCATAAAAGAAAATTCTAATTTTAATTATATACATTCTACTTCCTCCGTTAGTTTTTTGTTCGATCTTTGTTTTCTTCTTGAGAAGGCCAAGCATTTTCAAGTGAAAACTATCTGTGATATTAGGTCACTTTGACCCTAAGTTTTCAATAGTTTGGACAAGTTCAATTCTTGTTTTGGCAGTTTGAAGCCAAAGGTTTTGGCTTGGTGGGTACAGCAGCCTTCTCCATGTGCTGAATTAATGCTTGCTTTTTTCCAAGTTTGCATTTTGGCTCCTGTGTTTTATTCTGACCTGCTTGCTGTCTTCATAGAGGACCACACTCTATGTGCTATTGTTAACATAAAAAAGAGGGAAAGATGATTTCTCTAAACAGTAATAGTGAAAACTCATTTTTTAACAAGTATCTGAAAAGAATTTTTATTGGTGATTTTATTAATAGTTATTATTTAATTTTCACTTGAGAGCAATCCAAAAGAAAAGATGTTCTGGAATTTACAACAAAAACAAAGCTGTTCTACCTTGATGTATCAGAGGAATGATAGAAAAATACAGTTCATTTTTAATATAAAGAAATAAAATGGTCTTTCAGAACAGGGTCTTTTCACTAAAGACCTTTTCCAACAGAATACACCTAGGACAGAGGTATGGTGAGGAGGGTTAGAAGAAGGACTGCTCTTGGAGTTCTCTCACTGACTTGCTCTCAGGTTGTGCTGATAGTAGTGAAGCAAGACTACTGCCCTTTGGAGTAGTGTGAGGCTCTTACCATCTCCTTCCAGTTGCAGAGGATTCAAATCTTAACACTGGCTTTAAGACTCTTGAAATCTCTGAGGTTTACTGGAACCAGGCTGCTAGGAGTTTCTCTTTCAGTAGCCACACTCTGGAACCCCAATTTTCTAAATAGTAAGGTGAGTGTGAGGGAGTTTAGTTTACTGCTGGTTTCAGTAAATCTCTGTATTAACTCAGCTGTAGTCCTTTCTGCCACTTACTCCTTCACATTTATATCTATGTCTATGCATCTATGCTGGAGATCTAGGTCATACTAGCACCTGTGTGCTATGGAGACAGCTGCTGCCTAGCCGGGGCACCACTGGAAGAAGTTCAGGCTCATTCACTGAAACCAGCTGTGAAGTTTACAGCTGACTCCCAAACCAGCTGTTAACACGAGCTCTAGCACACCTTGCCATGGCTTTATCCTCCTGGAGGTCACTCTCCTGTACCACAGATGATGAGCAGTGCCTTTTGTCCCTGGCCTTAGAAATCCTTGGACCTTGTTTGGTGATCGCTTCTTACAAGTGGGAGGGAATATTTGTTCACAGTGACTTTTCTGACCAGCTCCTTGCCTTCCTGCAGAAGTGTTTGTTATTGGTTCTAAGCTTTTCATGCAGAAAGGGGTGACTGAGCATCCAGTGAAGGCTGTACAGACCTGGCAATCTAATGTGGTATAGTCATCAAAGTGAGTAAATAAGATCTCTGCCCCAAATTACAGTATTTCTGCATTGTATGTGTAAGAAGTCAGACCTTCAGAAATATCTAATTAGGCAGCATCAAAAAGTGCTGGGTAATTTCTCTCCGGTTATTTTAATCACATTTTTCTAATTGATTACTTTAGTGAAAAGATTAAATCTAAATATAGTGAAACAAAAACACATCAAGAAAACTTAGCATTCAAACAGTCTACGTACAGCATCTTCTCACTGCCCTGTTTCACAGCTTATATTTTTACTCTGCTGCAGAAAAATCATTAATCTGACATTTTGCTATCCTATAAATAAATATGCTTTTATAAAAGATTCAAGAGAAAGAAAATGAATTTAAAACACTTCCAAGAGGGAGCCTTGAATTTCAGTCATCTGCTCTGCCTAGTTTGTGCTTGTTTCAGTTAAGGATGATGAAGGGTGTTAACTCACCTTCATACTCTTCTTGTAAGCCTAGATAAAAGACAAAAATGGCTCCGACCTGAATTCTGGTGTTTGCAGCCATTCTGGTGGAATCAGTGCATTAGTTCAGGTTTAGGTAGTGTTCCCCATAGGGCCTGTATTGCCCGTTCACCCGGGTGGGTGCGTACAACCTGAGATCTGCTGGTGTGCCTCATTCCCATAATCAGTGTAATGACAATGCCCTTTACTAACACTAGACCAAACCAACCCCCAAAGTTTTATTTTGAAGATGATAGATATTTGAGTTTCAAACACCCTGCAGATCTGAATGTTTCATGGCAGAGCAAAAATGTGCAAGTCAGTCTTTTCACTTTCAAATACAGCTATTTCAAATCTAGGTATGAAGAAATTCCACATTTACAGAAATGATTCAGTTGAAGCAAGACATGCAAAGCCAGTGTGGAGCCTGAAGAGAAATATTTCTGTTGTTGTTATCCAGCAGTTCTGCCCAGGACTAAAATATTTCATGCAGTTTCCAGTCACTACATGTGCTTTCTTGTCATGTGTTTCCTTACAGTACTTACATATGCTGTTTTTCCTTTTGGCATGTCCTGTAATGTACAGCTACTTCAGAGGATCTTTGCTCTTGAAGTTTGAACAGGGCTCAGATTCAAGTGCTACATCAAACTTTGTGTTCTGACTCTTGAACTTTTAAGATAGAACCAAGCCAATTTCATGTGATAATATTGACTTGTTTGATAACTAGTGTCAGGCACTTAATTATATAATTATGAGCTATTAAAGGCACCTTAGTGGAGTAAATACATATTTACTATATTTCCCATAAACTGCATTAAAGCTAAAACCCAACGTTGGTACCAAAAGCAATGAGTAAAGTATATTCACTGCTGAATATTGACAGTTGCTCTGAGCAAATAATTTACAGAATAGTGGCAAACTCAAGTTTGTCCCTTCTGCTCTTCTGCTGTGCCAAGGATACTTGTTGCAGAGGTAACATGGAAAAGATGTGTAAATAAACATATGTGGTAGCAGTGAAAAAGACAATATTAGTACCACATTTCTTTCCATATTATCCTTTCTAGATATTACAGATACACTGAGTCTAAGCTTTAAAATCACAAATGATGAATCCTTTATGAAGCTCAGCTCTCATCTGGGCACAGAGTGCAGGCCATTATTTTCATACCCCAAATACAAACAAAGCTGAAATTCTCATGGGTAAAAGAAAAATCTTGAAAATCTGGCCATGCATTGTACTGCCTGGCAGTTTTAACCCATTACAGGGTTAAAATTGTGTGTATCTTCAATAAGAAAGACAGTGTGATTTCTGCTGGATGGCAAACTGCACAAGTGAGTAAACAGCTACTTGCCAGGTGTGCTCAGCTGATTCATGCTCAGCATATGATCATACCAGCTGCTTTATTCATGCTGGGTTGGAAGAGAATCTCAACAGCAGATAAAAATTCTATGTATGCCTGAGAAGCCGCATTTCCCTTGAGATTTTTCTTCTTATCCCTCTCAAAGCTTTAATAACATTAAAGCTCAAATGAGCTTTATGTGCGGAGCTGACTAGGAACTTCACTGGCAGGTTTTTGCATACTCTTCCACTTGCTTAAACGCACAGACTTCTCAATGGCTCTAAGACTGTAGCCCTGAGAACCTAAAATTTCTCAAAATAGAATTGACTTGGCTGCCTCTAATTGGAGGCTAGTATACTTGGCAAAACTAGAAGAGATTTCAAATAGATTCAACCCTGTTAATTTTTTTCTTTGCATGCTGCTACTGTATAAGAAAACATAATATTGACAGTCTGCTCAAAGAATTGGTAACACAGAAGAAGAGGATGAACTCAAAACCCTTTTCTTTTTCTTTCTCTTTACTATTTTTTTCTTCTACAGTATATGGATAATGCCCATGATAGGTAATAATGAACTTTATAATTCTTTAATTTCTTTTGGAAAGTTTCCTTTGCAGTTGATGTCTAAGAGACAGCATGTTAACTGTGATCCCCGCTCCTGATTTAGCACCACAATTCTAGCATTTTATTTCCATAAAATATAAGACCCTCTCCACTTCCAACAAAGATATGCATGGATGCCTCTATGCTGCCTTAAATACTGAAAGGAAGATTTTCTCCTGACACATCCCAGGAAAGAAAGGGTTCAGCACATGGACTATGAGTAGGGCTATGGTTATGTTACTTGCTGGGCCTGGATTTAGTGTTGCAGGCTGTGGAGTGGCAGTTCAGGGTGACACACAGTAGCCAGAAGTTTTGCTTACCTAAGCCTATTTGCTGCACTTCAAAAAGGCTGGTTAGATAGGCTTAATGGAATTGTCAGTCCTGGACTCAAAAATGGTTTATATTTAGCATTACAACTTGAAGAAAACACTTCTTTCTCCCAGCCACTAGACCTGGGCAGTCCTGTGGCTGAACTCACTGCCCTGATTTCTAAAATTTCCTTGTATATTCCCTTTGTATGGCTTGGACTCCAGGGAGAAAATGGTTATTTCAAACAAAAATAAAATGCCTTAGCTCTACAGATAAGGGCTCTAGTCAGTATGAAATTACTTAAATTTTTAATATCCTCTAAGCTATTTTGCTTATATGATTGCTTGCAAAATGGACTTTATAATATATATCTAAAAAGATTGACTCATTGATTATTTGAAGGGCAATCTATTTAACAGGGTCTCAAAGTGTATACTTACCTCTATCAAATATCTAACTATCAAATATTTTCAGGTGTTTCAAATAAAAACATACAAGCTTTTCAGTCATTCAAAAAGCTTCTCAGAAATGAAACTAGTATGGTTGGGGTGGGTGACTTCACATTTCTTTTAGTTTAGGTAAAGACCATAAATAATGAGGAAGTAAACACAATTTCTAAAGTAATGTTAGTCATAAGGGTAGGCTGGCTTGTAATACCCATTTGTAAAGATTAATGTATTGCTCTGCAAAACACAGCATCAGAAATGGCATAGAAAAGCTATCTTTTTGGCTCTTGGTCACATACTGACTTCAGCATGAGCCATGTAGGGCCAAGTATCTGTTCTCCTTGACAAAAACAAATCAGCATTTGCAATCAGCTCTTATCTGGCAATCTGACTATGACAATTTGGTCCAGTCTAGGAATGATAAAATTTGTATATTCTCGTTCTATTAAATTAACGATAAGATCTATGTCATGGTACCATGCACTCTAAATTAGTTCTATGTAGAAATAAACCACCTAACAGTAGCTACTCTGAATACTGTACTACAGCTGCTTCATGCAGAAATGATTGCAATTATACTGTCAATGTGTGCAGTCTCTTATTGACTCCTGTAGAAGCAGACTTTGCATCTAAGTTAAAATAAACACAGTAAAAAGAAATAAAAAAAATTGACAAAACCAGAAATCCTTACAAAATACTGTAATGTAGTGTGTATGCTAAGATATGAACACTTCTGTGTCATCAAATTAATTGATTCTGTGGGCAACCAGCCTTGGAAATGTAACCCCAGGAACTGCTGTTACATACCCCCAAGTTACTTTTATCTGTTGTATAGGAAGAGAATAAGAGAGAGCTTCCCTTAGACAGCCAGTGAAGCAGCTTTTATATATGAACTTTTTAACATCACACTAGGATGATTAAAAATAAAATGGAGCATGAAACAAACAGATTTGAAAGTGCCAAATATGCAAGCAGTGAGGAGAAAAATGATTTTAATAATACAATGAAAAATATAGTCAGTGCTGTTTTAGTCAGTGGAAGCATTTTTAATGAAGCTTAAAAACACCTTCAAAGAGCAGAGTTGAACTCGTCATTAATAATATTCATTAAATATGCTTTAATTGTCACACTGTGTTTGTTTAACAGTCCTTGTCTAAATACAAAGAATGGAAAGAAAACAAGGAATGAGCCACAGATCTGAATAGGCTGCCAGTCCACCAAACTGCGGTGGCTTAAATGTGTGAGACCATATCTTGATTATCTTTTCTGATATTCTCAGACAGAATCACATCCTTAAATGGTGGGTATTTGAGGGTGCACCGCTTAAAACTGTGGCTCTGACAGCCCTGAAGTGCCACAAAAGCCACTGGACTCCCTAAGTGCTGCTGCTGACACATTATGCTCCATTTGTTCTGGGCCTGCTGCAGCAGGGTGCTGAGTGCCCTCACCACTGGCAGGCAGAGGTGCTGAGCTCCTGTCAGGAGGTGCTTAGCCCACTGCGACGTTGATTGCGTTGTTATTTGATGGGGTAGGGGAAGGGTAGTCAGCATTAGCCTGAAGGAAAGAGCAGCATTAACCCTAAAAGGCAATAGCAGATTTCTATCTCCCCTAGTCACTAACCTACAAGGAGTAGGGCAAATCAATTAGAGGTTGCATTTATCATTTCTTGAACAAAATATGAAATAAAAAGTGGCAGAAGAGAAATGGAGAAAAAAGTGTTATCATATGCTGTGGTCTATATAATGAAATTTTGGCAACCTATTCTTCTGAGATTAAAAAAAAAAAAAAAAAAATGTTTCCATGGGGTTCCTTCACCGTTGATACCACTAAAACATTTCCACACAGTGTGAAAAATATTTCTGTCTTAGATTGTTTTCTCTACATCTTTAGTGATGGGAGTGGAGTGCTGAATAATGTATGCCAGGGATGTCCTAGTTGTTTGCCGATGGCAGTTGTGTTTATCCCCCAGTATAAGAAGACAATTGATTAGCTGCTTCTAAAACTTACAGGAAGGTCTTCACCACAATTATCTTTAGCATGAGCTGTCCAAATGATTGTAATCCATAATAAAAGTAATCACTAAAACATTTGTTTTCTTCTTAACTCAAATGTTTGTATTAAAAATCTATAGAAAACCAGGCTGATGCTTAACAGGCCAGGCAGACTGCCTCCCAATACAGGGAACCACTAAGTAAACCAGATAGTTCCTCGTAATATAATAGATATCAACTTGGAATTTATACCATGTAGCACATTAGTAATGATAGTTGGAAAAAGACCTTGTGGCAAACAATTACCTAGAGATGAAATACGGTTGCAGTTTTGATCAGCTTTGACATACAACATAAACAGGATTTCATAAGGCATGTATAAGTATACCTAAGCTACATGAAATTTTATAAATCTTGAAATAATATTGGACATTCAGGCAAGAAAAATCTATAAAAGCAATACAAAATGCCAATTAGTAAAATAGAAGATATGGAAAATAGCTATTATGGCCTATCATGTTAACAAAAATTAAGGAAAAACATGGCAACTGACTCATTTGTGCCTCAAACTTTCTAGAGGGTATAGGTCAAGCAGTCTCCTTCAAACACAAAAATAGTCCATCCCAGTACTCAGAAAATGAGTAGATATATCAGCATACTGGCTTGGCTAAACAGGGAACTTATGACTGAACTTCAGTGCAAAAAGTGCATATACGGGAGGTGGTCACAGGGGCAGGCTACAGAGGAGGAGTAGAGAACCACTGCCCAGGCATGCTGCCATGGTGTTAAGAAAGGCAAAGCTCAGCTAGAGTTGAAACCGTAGGGATGTCAAGGGCAACAAGAAGGGCTTCTTCTGCTAGTTATGTTAGCAGTGGAAGAATAAACAAGGATAAAATCACCCACCCCTGCTCAGTGGGGTGGGTGATTTAGGTCAGGGGGTGCAGATGAGCCTGAGGTACTTGATACATTCTTTGCCTCAGTCTTCACTGACCCTATCTCCCAGACATTTGTGCCTTGAGACAGTTCAAGGAAGGAAGAAACAACCAATAGTGGAAGAGGATTCAGTCAGCGATCTCTTGAGAAATCTCAGTCCAACCAAAACCATGGGGCAAAGCAGGATGCATCCAGGGGTCCTGGCTGATATCATCACAAGGCTACTATCTGTCATCTCTGAAACATCATGGAGATCACATCCCTAGTGATTAGAGAAAGGCAAATGTTTCACCCATCTTTGGAAAGGGCAAAAAGGATGATCTGGGGAACTACAGGCTAGTTAGCCTCACTTCAGTCCCTGGCAAAATCACAGAGCAAGTCCTTTTGGAAGCCATTTCTGGGCAGGGCAAGGAGAAGGGGACTGGTACTCTAGCCAGCATGGATTTAGCAAAGAAAAATCATGCTTGCTTGCTTGCCTTCTCTGATGAAATGACTACGTTTGTGGTGAAGGGAGAGCAGTGAATGTCATCTACATTGACTTATACAAGCCTTGTGATATGGTCTTCCATGGTATCCTTGAATCCATGCTGGGATATTATTACTAAATGGGTGAAAAACTGACTGAAATACCAGGCTCAAAGGCTAGTGTCAAGCAGAGTTTCTCAGGAGTCTATCCTGGGACCTAACCTGTTTAACATCTTTATCAACGACCTGGAGCAGGTGAAAGGTACTCCTTCATCATGTTTGTGGACCGCATCAAATTGGAGTGTACAGTCAGTGCACTCCAGGGCAGGGCTGCCATTCAGAGGAACCTAGGTAGGCTGGAGAAATGAGCCAACAGGAATGTCAGGAAATCCAACAAAGGACAAAAGTAAGTCCTGCACCTGGGACAGACTAACTGCCTGCAACAATAAAGGCTGGGGACTGATCAGCTGATAAGCATTCTGCTGAAAAGGACCTGGGGGTCCTGGTGGGGGTAGTAGGTTAGCCATGTACCCTTGCAGAAACGAAGGCTAACAGTATACCAGGCTGTATCATCAGGACCGTAGCCAGCAGATCAAGAAAAGGGATTATTCCCCTATTTCCTCAGTACTCATTAGATCCCTCCTGGGATGCTGCATCAAGTTTTGGACCCCTAGTACAAGAGGGATTTTGATAAATCTGAGTGAGTCCAGCAGAGGCCACCAGGATGGGTAGGGACTTGCAGCACATGTCCTGTGAGGAGAGACTGAGAAAACTGCCCTTAGCCAGGAGCCTGGAGAAGAGATGGCTTCCGGGAGATGTAATAGCAATCTTTCAGTACCTTTGAGAAAGTTATCAGAAAAAAATTGAAATGGGGGAGGTTGTGACATCAGGTAAGGAAAAAAAGAACTCACTATGAGGATAATTAAGCATTGTAACTCTTTGCCCAGAGGGACTGTGCAATCTCCATCCTGGTCATTTTCAGAACACAACTGGACTCAGCTTAAGCAACCTAGTCTGAATTCAGCGTTGCTCCCGCTTTGGGCAGGCAGTTGGACTAGACAACCCCTGAGTTCTCTCCCAACCTAAATTCTTCTGTGGTTCTATGAAAATGTGATGGCTATAAAAGACTGCTGCAATATCTTTACAAGAGGACTTCTTTGCTATACTGAAGTGATAAAATGGTATCTATTAATTAGAATATGCACCATACTAAGAAAAGGCCTTCCTAAAGCAAACGCAGCTGAATGATTGCTATTTAAAGATTCCCATATGAAACACAGTGTTACATGTTATACAGATGTAGCAGTGCCAGTTTCTAAAAAACGATACAAATGAAGGATGAAATCCAAGAGAGGAAGAAGTTGCAATCTTAACTGCATTGTAAGAATATCCCTGGTTGATACATCAAGTTTAGAGATGACCTAGCTGAACCTGAATGGATATACTATATCCTGCAGAAATGTCCATTTTCCTATTGGTAAGTTTATGTAGCTCTCTCAAATATCCAGGATTATGCAGGAGAGACTCCATCATAAACACCTATAAAAGCTGAATCAAACTAGATTCTGATGAAATTTGTGTTATTTTCATGGATTGTTTGGAGAGTGGGAGTTGTTTGGTTTTGGGAGGAAATAAAGCCTCATTTGTTATATGATACATGAAGCACCAGTTAAAGACAAATAATATTCAGATAAAATATAGTTCTGCTTTCTTTTAAAATATCCATGTAGTTTAAGAATGATTCATAGGCTCTGTATGACTGATTCATGATTCTCCTGAATAAGTGCTACAACTATCACAATAAAGTCCAATGTGAGAGTTGCAAATGATGAGAATTTTATTCTGTTTGGGAAAAGTGTGAGCTTAGCAGCAACTGAAGTTTCTTAACCATGCCTCCCCCATTTTATTCTTTGTCATATATTTGGCAGTTCTATTTTCTGTATCAAGTTTGGAAACGCTGAGGACTGAGCTTGGCACAGGGCTCTTGTGGGGGAAAATACAAACATTACTTGATTCTGTTGTTGCATTCTTTAATCCTGTGACAGGGTAGGAAACAGTTTGGCCCCTTTGCAGTTCAAAATAACTGCAGGTATACTCATTTGGTACTCGCTGCCTCTAGCCCCATTCCAGCACTTGAGACTCATCACTGTGTAAAGCTTTTCCAACAGCAGATTCTCTAGAAATTCCCCTGTACTACAGTCAGGGTAGACATACAACTGCATCCTTCTAGGGTGACTCTTTCTCAGACAGGGCAAAAACAGTACTTTGGGACAGTTATGGTACCAAACATCTGATCTTAAATATTGGTTTAAGAATAATTCCTTTTCAGTGCTATTGCCATTAAAAGGATGTTTTACAAAACTGTTTCCTGCTGAATGACTTTGCTTTCTGGCTCTATTATCCATTTCTTGAACTCAGTTATTCTTGAGTAAATAGGGCTGGGAGTTGGGTTACTTTTGGCAATTTATTTATATATATAGTGCGCTTGTTCACGCTGGGAAAGGTTGCAATACAACCTTGGTGTACTATCCTAGAAAAGAGAGGAGGAGGACAGTGCAGGAATACAGTAGAGAATGACAGCAGGCACAATTTTTCAAGAATAGTCCTTGTCTTTCAGGGCAAAAGACTCCTAAATTTACTTTCACATGTAAAAGTTATGTCAGTCATTTCCTTGGAAAAGTTGAATCTCAATGTAATCTTCATGCCTGTGATACTTTAGATATGTCCAATATTTTAGTGCCAGTGGCCCTTAAGGGGGAAAAAAAAGGTTGGATAATCTACACTCCAGGCAACAAAGTGATGCATGTAGAATTTTTTCCCTGTCATTTCAGAACCCCAGTTGATGTATTTTCTTAAATTCTTCAGAAAGTAGAAGTATTTTATTCACAACTTTTCATTTACAGGAAAATGATCTGAAACTGTAATGAAAGGGTACTAAGACCAAAATATTACTTAAGAAGCAAACAATCCACTTACTTCCTGTGAAACAACAACAAAAGCTCTTGCACATACAAATGTGGGAGAAATCAGGTTTGAAATACAGGCCGCCACACAGAGTATATTTAAGTGGCTAATAATTATATTTTGCATATTTCAAGTTCTGCAAAGACAATAATACTGCTGGCAATTCTTCCACAGGATCCAATTCTTTATAAAAGATGTCAAAAGAGAAGCAGACATGATTGTAAGTAGACCTGCCTGGTCCATCAGAAAAGCTTCCTCAGCTGTGATGTTCTCGGTTTTGTACTTGTTTTTCGAAAATAGAATGACATACCTATCAGCTACGAAGAAGAGGTGTCTGTGGACCATATATTCCTTCCTCCTTTCCACTCCTTGAACAAACAGTAACCAGGGAAGAGAGATGCCAGCTGCACCTAGCACCTGGGCTATAAACATCACACGTATCAGACTACTTTGCTTGTAGCTAGAGCAGTAGTTACTTGTTACTTACGTTTTAAAGCATTTGAGACCAGCTCCTCAGACCTCAGATTCTGCTGATGGGGATGAGAGAGGAATTTGCCAGTTTCAGGACAGAGAGCAAGCATGTCTTCATAGGGCTTTGTGGTTGCCACAAACAGTACTCAAAATCTGCTTTGTTCCTCTCCGAAACATTTCTTTGAAGCTCTGTGAGCAAAAGTACTAAAGCAGCTTTTGTGCCACTTCAGTTTCTCACCATAAGCAATCAGTATAATTTGGAGAAGCACTGAAGATGCTCTAAACTGTGGACCTGGATTGATACATAAGCCATCTTCTTACACCAGCTCATGAGCTGCCCTAATAATCTGTAGGGAAGACTCAGATATTGAGTTATAGATACTTGATTTTATATTTCTAGGCTATTATTCTTTCACGTAATATGGTACATTGTCAATGGGAAACAAATGGACTCCAGAAATACGCTTTTTGGGAAGTCTTATCATTTCTGTAGGATGGACTTTGGTGTTAAATTGATTCTTGTTATGTTTTATCACACAGAAGTGATATTGGGCACTTACAGTGCAAAAAGGATCATATTTTGCTTTCTTTTATTATCATTATTAAACACAATATGGACTTTTGGTTTTCTTTCTTTTCCATTTGTGAATTGCAAACCATTTTCCAAACAAGTAGACAGAGCTGCAACAGTGTCTTACCTTAAATACCATGACAATAGGATTTATGGAATATTGAGATTCATATTCTTTTGCAAGTACAAAAAGAAATGCTTTCTTGTAGAATAGCCATAAACATGTGAAATACTAATGAGATTATCCTGCATTTTTTCCAGAGAGGAAGGAGCAAAGCAGATTGGCACAAATGAGTTTTGAAAGGAGGAAATTTGCAAGCTATTTTCAGAGACACACTTGCATTGATTTGAATGAAAATCAGCAGAGAATGCTCTAAGAAATAAATATTCCCAAAAGGGCATAGACTCTAAAGTCTGAGAACAGCTGGGAATAAGTGCTTTAAAACGTGTTGTAGGAATGAAACATATTTACATGATGATTAACTGCTTTTCAAGCAACTTAGGTATAGGAGGATGGAAAAATAGTAGTATATGTCTGTTCTTGGTCTAAAGTTATCTCTGCCTCTCTACCCTGTGGAATAAAATCAGGAAGGTTTTGCCTATCTGTTGTACATTTCTTACATAATTTATTGTCTTTGTGTATAGAAACTTACATCCAGCTGAATGCTAGTTAGAAATGCCTTAATATATCTGTATTCTCAGTGGTCTGACACCTAGGCACCAGGATTCTTAATGCTGACAAAAATTAAAATTTGCAGTTTAATTCTGTGAAAGCTGTGGTTGTATAAGTCCTGTAACTGTAGATATTGCTATCTATCTCTCAGGTCATTAGGAGTGTTTCTGGTAGCAGAAATAAGCAGTTACAGTATAAGCCCATGCATCTGCTCTGAAAAGGCCTACATTTCACAAGTTAATATTGTCAGGAATTAGTGTATTTTAGTTTTGTGGTATATCTTAATTTCATGGTATTTTTTTGTTTGTTTGATCTGAATTTAGTCAATAATTTCTTGTTGCCATTGCAGTCTCCTGTGGCAAACCAGAGATTTAAATGAGGTTAGTGCACAATGTAAAACGAAAAGTATTTTTGTTAATTTTACGATGCTAGGGAAGAACAAAGACAGAGAAGCAAGAACTTGTAGCAAGCAGGCAGTTGTGATTTCTGGCCCAAACCTTTTTCTTTTCATTTCTATTGAAACTATCAGCAATGAAATAGTTAATAATGTTGACATTTAAACACCATCTTTGGGTTTTGATCATATCACTGCTTGTCTTTGTTAACAACGACGCAGTTCTGCTGGAATAAATTCTTTTTTCCGAATAACACCAGTGCCGTGACAGAGAGCATTATCAATAGTAGGGTATAATAAGATCTGTAACTAGAGTGTGGTTAATGAAATAGAAAAAGACAACAGGACCTTCCCTTACTCTGTTTATGTTGGTGTTTTTTCAGGCTGCTTTTTGGGAACCTTTGTGGTGATCTAGACTGATGAGATTTCACTGTGGTTATAGAATGCAAGAAGCTGGGGAAAACAAATGAAGAGGCTATATTACACCAGAAAGTTAGTGAGGGAGCTTAAAATGGGCTTAAAATTTCTATGGAAATGCTGGAGGTCAAGAGGTCTAGCTTTGTGACTAGCTATGTCTGGAATTCTGCTTTCCAAATGAAATTTTCATTTAATTTCTAAAAGATTATTCAAATATATATGCTATTTCCTTTAAAACCAAAAACATATACTAGACTAAAAAATCCAAACTAAACAAAATTTTAGCACTCATGCCCCTCACTTTAGAGATACGAACTTTCAGATATATAGACTGTGTGAAACCAGCTGTAACTATAGAGCCACATGGCCCCACTGCCACTGTCATGTATCCGCTCTGCTTAGTTCCAGGCTCACTGCTACAGTTCTGACTGCTTCTGAGATATGTGGTTTCCGCAGTGAGTTAGTTATTTCCACAGTCAGCTTGCTCTTGCCAATGTGAATCCCATGCTGCTTGGTTGAACACCTTCATAATTAGCTGGGAAGCTGGGAAGGATATGGGCTATCTAGCACATAGACTGAGTCATGCACTGATAAGTCAAATAGGTAGGGAACATTTTAAAACTAGACTGAAGCCACTGAGACAGTCAAAATATAATCTACACTGCTACTCTCTTTCCTTTGCACTAAACCAGAGAGAAAAGCACCAATGTCAACATTGATACTATACAAAGTGCAATGTTCTGAAGCCTGTATAATACCGAACACGCGTTAGGTTGTTGTTAAAAAGGCAATTGCTTTCTCCCCAAGTCTATTGCTAAGTGTGATGTCTGATTTGCACTCTATACCTCTTTTTGATATATGGGACAGCTCAGTGGAGAAAAGAAAGAATCAGTCAATAAAATGAATTAGGAATATGGAAGAACTCTCCTATCAGAATGTAACATTAGAAAGCATACAAACTAAAGATGTAAAGCAGATACAATAAAATTATATGAAACTGTACCAAAAAATAGACTAACAGCTTCTGTTTCTCTTGTCTCCCAACTCAAGAGCAAATTTGCTTTCACTAAAGGAGCACATTCAAAGAAGATGAAACACTTTTTCAGGAAGTGCCTGATTAAAAGGTGAAACTCTTCTCCATTTCATGTTATAATGGTAAACAATTTAGAAAAATTTGAAGTTTGATTATGTATATAACATTATAAACTTCTAGTGCTACTTGTCTCCAAAATATGACACCTTCCTTACCACTGTGGTACTCTATTTTCTAAAGACAGCAAACAGTGATTCTTTGTAGCTCAAGTAAGGGAAATTTGGGTCCTGTGGTTAGTGTAAATTAACCCTATGAACTTTCTTAATCCTGCTGTAAACATATACGATGGAAGTTCAGTGGTAGAAAAGTTTTCCCTGTACACTGTACTGAAATGAAAGACTCCTTGTGATCAACCAGCCTGCAGGTTTCTTATTTGTGGCATAGTGGAATTTAAAATTCTCAGAAAGAATTTTGTCAAACCCAGTAAGATTTTTTTCTATTAAAGATTCAGTAGCTATAGTAATAATAGTTGTATTCATTATTTGTTAAAATTAGATATATCTAATCATACCTGTCCGTCCCTAAATGCTGACATAAAGAGAATAATTTTTAAGGCAATTTAATTTTTGTGTCTTTTTATTCAGATAACATCTCCCATCTGCAGCAATACATGAAAGGGAAAAATGATCTTCTATAAAAGCTCCCTTCTTATTGAAAATAAATTCCTCTTAACCTGAGAAGAAAAAATGATATCTTAGAAAGCCAAGGAACTGAAGAGTATAGTTGAGATTGGCCCCTAAATAAACCTACTTAATACATCTGAAAGCTGCTTTATCATTACCATTAAGTGTTTCATGTGAAATGTGAGTAAGAAATAACCTACAGCTGAAACCAGTCACAGGAGCCATAACTGAACGGGGATGGGTGAATGAGATATTCTCATCGTTGCAGACAGTGCTTCCTATTGCAAGCATAGCAATGCCGAATGGGACGAAGGACAGTCTTGTCCCTTAGAAAAAGTATTGAAACCTAAGGTAGAAGCAAATATCACATTACAGACATGAAGAAAGGTCACCCATTTCCAATAGTTCAGCACCTTTAGTAACATTCTGGATTTGTTCCGAGATTTCTTTAAGAATGTCTGGGAAAACTCACATTAAAAGTTTTTTGATAAAGGGGTTAGCCTTTCTTTATCAAAATGCAATCAGGTACTATTTCTTATACCAAGAACTCCTACAGCAGCAGGATGTTACTGAACGAGCCTTGATTCATTGTCCTGTTTCTCATCAGCTCTGGTTAAGCCATTGAGCCTGCAGTCAAAACCATGCTGCCTGACCCTCATGTTAGAAATAGTCTAAAGGGGCTCAACAAACATGCAAGGGTCTTTCAGTTGTTTTCAGTTGTTTTTTCAGTTGATAGAAGACAAACAAGTGAAAAAAGACAACTACCTTGTAAGATTTGTAAACAATCTGCAAATATTGCTACTGATCTTATCTTTACTCAAACCTATAGCCTTCTGTACTACTTCTCATCCCTAGAATATCTGATGTTTATTGGATAAGGTTAAGTGATCTCCTCCCTTCCTTCTAACAAATATACTCTGTAGGCTAACTGCTTAGGTGTAGTCTGCTCTTGTCTGCAAAGTACATAGTAGAAAGCAAAAAAGTATTCACTGTGGTACAATCCTTTCTGATTATCATCTATGCATTCTCAATCCCTAAATAATTATACTTTTTATGTCAAAAGCTTTACAGCTTTACCACCTCAAGCAATATTTTACAGCTGTCAAGAATGATTTATGCAATAATGACTTAAACTGCAAAATAGAGTCCTCAAAGGAAGAGCTGTCAAACATTTTCACCACAAATAACTCTATTAAAATAAGAATTGATATTCTGTATAAACAATATCTTGCCTTCAACTGTCTCTAATACAGATCATAGAGCTATATAACTTGTGGAAATGATGTTGTGAAACAGTGAGGAGCATACTGTACAGTTACTTTGATATCAGAGTATAATTTTTGAATTAAGCAGATGTTAAGGCCTAACAGGCAAGATTAAAAAAAAAAAATCTGTTTCAAAATAATAGTTCTTGTGATTTGCATATATTTATTTGTTGTTATTTTTAAAAAGGGATATTTTTATATAAAAAAAAAAATTTACTGAGTCTTTAATCCCGTGACTAGTCCTATTGACTTTTGTGGAGCTTCCTGTGTGGTTACAATGTGTAAGTTTGGCATCTATCTGTTGACATTAACCTTTTCTCTCAGTAGCCATTAGTTCTTTTGATGACTACGTATTGCCTACCGTGGAGCTCCTGTCACAGGACAGAGGAGTAGAACTTTGCCTGAATAGTCTGGAATGTGTAAATACCCCTGTTAAAGGAAAAAATGAGTGAACAGAAATTAAAACAAAATGTAGGCCATGTTAACAGTCTTTTTCTGATACAAATAGTGTATGAGGAGCTAGTAAGGCTTTTTGCTGCAAATGTTAAAAACTTCTGTGAACGTAAGGTGTTGGTGTTGGGACGTGGCCAGGTGGTTGTGTAAGTAATGCTGGCATCCCACCTTCATGCCATCTAAACAATTATACAAAACTACCACAAATACTCTTCCCCTCTCCTCTGCACCCTCCCCATGCTGTGCAGTGAAAAGGGGAACATGCCCAATCCAGGTAGCACATTTGTAAAACTAGGAGACATTGAATTTGTGATCTCCTTTGACCACTGTACCTTCTGTCTGCTGTGTTTGAAGCAGAGGAGGTTCAAACAGCTGCCATTTTCTGAAAATTACCCTGCTACACAAATTTTCCCACCCTTCTACCCCCTTCTCTTCAAATGTGTGATCTGGCTTAAAAATTACAGCAATGAACAGCAGCATTCGGTCTTGCATCATCAAGATGTTTAAAACTCAAAATCATGCAGTTTACTCAGCTAGAGAAGTAGAATAAAGACAAATTGAGAATATCAGAATCCTAATTGCCAGTATGTGTGCAGTATCTTTTTTATAGTGCAAGAACTTTCTTTTAAGTTGAACTTTAAAGCTCTGACATTTTAAAACTATGTGAGGTGTGATATTTAGTATCAAAAAGAAAAAGCATTAGCTATATAGTGAATATCTCTTTCTGATATCTGCTTTGCTGGATATCTGAAGTCAGATTACCTTTGTAAGTGAAGGAATATATGATCCCACTGATATTTGCTTCAGTTTAAAGTACTAAAATAATTTTTAATATAATCAGTGGCTTATGTAGCATAAATGATAGTACGGTATGAAAAAACCTTTCATTTGCAATTCACTGGGCATTTATTCAAGACTGTGTAACGTGGTCTTCAGAAACTCCTGTCGGTGGAACCACAAGCCATTCACACGCTCTCATGAGTTGTCTTCCTCCTCTGTACGCTGAAGTGTTATGTTTGTCTACAAGTATACAGCAGGCAGCTATGGCATGTATACGTACATAACGTCAAATCAAACTTCAAGCAGTTGGTACTTCACTGGATACTCACTTGGGTTACTCACAGGGAAAAAGTTATATTTCTAACTGCTCTGGTATTGAGCTCTTAAAAATGTACTTATATTCACTCACAACACACAATACAAAATAAGCAACTAATCAGACACTAAACTCACAACTTTTTAGAAAATTCATTAAATTCATCCTGTTTCAGGACCCAGAGAAAGTCCTTGTTAGCTGTCGCTACTTCACTACTTTGTATATAGTTCTATATAAAATATATTCACAAATCTTAGATGAAAAGTGAAGTATAGCTCTTCAGTAATTTTAAATAACTAAAGAACATGTTTACTGAAATTAATTAAATCCATCATACATGTAGTTCCAATTTTATAATACCACACAAACTTTAGATCTTTATCCTACTTTCTTTTATGAGGAAACTTGAACATTATGTGGAACAAAACAAAAAAGTTTGCATATGCAATAAATCATCAAGCTACCAGTTATGTTTTTGGATGTCAGACCCATCTTGCATTTTGGCAATTTTTTGCCCCATTCAGTGACTTGATGTTTTAAATTATATTTAAATTCAAAATATTTCACCTGTATATGTTTAGGTTTAGTGGCACATATAGTACATACATTAAGTCATTTTGACATTTTGACTAGTAAAACTTTGAAGAATTCAACTCTTCTTTGTTTAGAAATAGTCTGTAGCTTTTGAAATTCCTTAACCTTTAGAGATACCGTAATATAGTAATGTTAGTACTTTTAACATAGTAATCTTTCAATTTAAAGTAACTATTGGTGGAAGTGAAGTTATTGAAAACCCTGATGCTCAGGATTGTTTACACTGAATAATCTATAACTCATTTATAATGCGCTTCAAAATTCAAAATTATTTACAAAAAACAAGACAGTTTTAATGAACAGTTTTGCTTTGATTTTATCAAACAGATTATGGCATGGTGCATGATGCCAGAATTCAGCATTTTTGAAATACATGTATTTACAGTAACTGACAGATAAGCAGCACTTTAGTTAAGCGCCTTTCCCTACCTCCCAATATCTTGGGAGACTGAAGCACTTTTGAATGACCACATCTCAAAACAGTGTTCCTGACTGGTGGCTGTGAAAGTTAGCAAAGACATTCTTCTTTTGTGATATTATTTTTAACACACTTGAAGTTAACACAAACACAGGCTAGATGTGTACAAGACGCACAGCATCAAGTCCCCTGAGAAATCTACAATCAAGGCACAGCTACAACAACAAATCTTGACCAAAATCTGATCCAGACCACCAAATCAGATCTAAGAATAAAAGACTTTAATAGGAATATATTCTCTAAAAGAAATATGCTTAAGTATTGGCAGTGTGGGCAGAATGGTTGGTGTGAGTTCTATCTGAATTATAACAGCCTAAGCTAAAAATATTACTTAAGTGTCTCTGCGATAACAACAGAATAACTAAGAACAGGATTTAACTCTGTTACTTTAAAATGTGAGAGCGTCCATTGCATGTGATTCTAAAATTCATGCAAACAACACACTGGCACTTCTCCAGAACTAATTTAAGCTCAGCATTTGAATATGAATTTCCTTTTCCTTCTCCCATGAGTGTACACACAGCAAATGATAGAATAAGGTACACTGCACTTATTCATTACTTGGATTTGTTTGAAAGACAGACATTCCTGTAAATAACACTGGGTAATCAAGAAAAGAAAAAAAAAACAGCCTACATATAACTGTAAAGTAAAAAAAAGTCATAATTAGTTTTCATGCTTATGCATTTGCTAAATCTGCAAATACAGACAAATTCATGCAAATTCATTTTAGGCTCTCAACAGGGAAAAAGAATTAGCAGAGCAAATTCACCCATTCTTCCTTATATCAGTAATAATGTTAATGGATTACATTGAGTCTTCACTGAAAAACCATCACAGAATTTGTACTGTGAATTTTTACATAATTCTAGGACAGCTCCTGTAACTTAAATGTAGTTACACCAACTTCACAATAGCTCATCTCTGAAAAAGATTTTTTCCCTTTTTTTATAAGTTAATGCTTTTTAAATTATGATTTACTTTATTCGGCTAAATTTTGCTACTTTTAAATCTGTTGTGCTTTTTCCAGTAAAATATTGCATTTTACTCATGTCACTGTTCCATTTGTGTGAGGTTAGCAGAGTCCTCTGAAATTCATTTATTTGACTTCTACCTTCTGTGAGATGAAAGAGTTCATAAAAACTAACATCCATAGGATGTTCCCTTTACACTGTTATCTTCTTATTGTTGTAGAGCTGTTCACTTTCACAGATCTACACCTGATTCATGCCTACTGAACTGAGATGAGAACTTTGGTTCAACAGTTGCAAATACAGTGCTAACTTCAGCCAGCTGCTGCACTGTACAGTGCCATACTGTGTACACCCACTACTTTCAGGGCAGATTCACCGCTGGTCTGTGCCAGTGTACCTGCCCTGGACCTCAAGGGAGCTTCAGCACTACTCCAGCTAAGGGCCTGGCCAGCCACTCTCACACACCTCTTCTACTAGTCAACTGAACAACCAACCAAACAAAAAATATTGAAAATAAAAACACACTTTACCATCTTTGTGATAATAGGTGACTTCTACTTTCCTCTCCTCTGACCCAAGCAGTGCTTGGGCAATTTGGGCAATATGTTGTCTTTTGGTCTCTGGTCCATGAAGAAAATCACAGGTGCAAGGTTTCTGCATGACATCTGGCCTGGAGAATCCAGTCATCTCACAGAACCCATCATTGCAGTAGATGATAGCACAGTTCTGCACTCTAGCATTAGCAATGATGAATTTTTTATCTGCAGTAAAAGAAAGCGATGCATTTTTTAGTACTCATTCAACATTTCATAAAACATCAATTGCATGGATGGATGATAAATAATCTCTTTTTTTTTCCACTGGAAGGCCTGGAATGTAGAGATTTTCAGCTATTTAGTGTAGTCAGTTTGATCCCTAGTTTTTAAAGAAACTTCAGTAAATTTAGACTACATTAAAGGTGAAGCTTCTTTGTCTTTTAAGGAAAAAAAAACAGGTTGTGCAAGTCTTTCTGCAAAACTCCTTATGACTGCAAAATTTTATCTTTTTTAGCTTCAGTGCAACCCAGGTGATGAGCTCCATCCTGTGAACAGTAACTCCCTTTGAAAAGTTAGTAGGTTCTTTGTCTGGGGGGGTTTCTATCAGGTAAAGGGCTTGCTAGGATCAGGCCCAACAGCTCAGTCTAGTCAGTGGGGTTTTTTAATTCAGCTGAATGACAGTAAGTTTATAGTCAGTATTTTAACAAAACTGCTTGGAAGAGAATGTGATAAACTGTTTTCCTCTGTGATTGTTTTAGAAGTTACATTTATGAAACAAAATATTCCTTAGTAAGAAAACAAATATGAAATTGCACCAAAATCAAAGATTGTGGTGTTGGAAACACTTTTGATATTGCACTGAAGTTCTGTGCCTTAGTCAAGTATCCTTTTGCAAACCCTCACCTGAGAGAAAGGTATACAAAAGTTGTCTTTCAACTCTTATTTCATTTGTTAACAGTACACAGTATTCCCATTTTAAATATGAATGTGCAGCTTTGATACATTTATTGTTAGTAACAGACCAATTTCTGCTTGCCTTATTTGCACCAGTAGATCCCTTGACTTCAGTAAGTCATACCACATTAATAAAAGACTTTTTATGTGATACCTGGTTAGCAGAAGTCTTCAAAAATTTAAAGATACTCTGAACATAATGAAATATTTGGAGAGAAAAATATAGACTTCAGTCTCGCTTTTTCTGCTGTCTTTCAATCATGCCTAATTTTCACTATCACTGGATAATTTACTAGATATTGCTTTATTCTCTTCAACATAGAAACACTTTCATGTGTAAAACTTTACTCACTGCAACACTGACTTAGCATTTAGATAAAAAAGTACTACAAATACTGTATTTATTTTGTCTGAAATAACATAAATATTAAATTGGTAGCATGTGCATTTATAAGAGGCTAGAACAAGTATATTAGCTGGAGTTAGCTGTGAGGGTTTCCAGTACACTGAGACTCAAAATATGCTAAATATTTAAATAAATGTACATATATCAGAACTGCTGTTTCTATACGAAATTAAGCATCAAGTTTTCCTTTTTATTGTTAACAGTAAGCCAGAGTTCCAGCCAAGAAAAACACTTCAGCTTCAGCCTCTCTGACAGGTAGTAAACTACTGCATTGGAAAAGATCTCATAAGCACTCCCTGAGGATGCATTTGCTCTGGTTTGATAGATATTTTAGGGTTCCATAAACAAAGCAAAAATATTTGACAGCTATTTTAAAATGCAGTCATGATGACAAGGTAAGAGTGTGCTTTCCCTTTAATAACTCCTCTGCATATTATCTGTCTCCTCTAACTCATAGTCTGCCTGTTCTGCTTTATTTTAAAAAGACAGTGATAATAATAACAACAACAACAGCAATAAAAATAATAAATCTAGCTGATTTTCTTAGACATTGCATAGGCAGCAATATTGTGTGCTCTGCCTCAGAGCCATCTCGCTGGTTCAGAGGAAGGTAAGAGGTATAACTTCTATAGCTATACAATATGGATACAGTCAAAGATAAAACTGTCCCTTGAAATGGGAAAAAAATAACAATAATTCAAGTCCATTAACTGTATTCTAGATCAGAAACAATTTCACTCTTGCCAGGGATCACCTCCTCACCTCTGGGGTTTTCTTTCCAAGCTACAAACTTAAAATAGTCCGGAGTTGCTGTCCATTTAGTCACAAGCAGAATCAAACTACTGTAGCAAAATAGATAGAAAGAGAGAACTTACTTTGCCCTTCAAATTTTCGTATGATTGTACCCAAAAATGTATTTTGTGGTGCCACATGACCTCTGCGAACAGGCATGTTTGTACAGATCTTCGGCTGTCTGTGCACAATGACTTCTCCAAGGATCTCCTACACGGCTCCAGCCCAAAGCACCGAGCCAGCTACCCTTTGTGACAAATCATCGTCCTCCGGAGCTCGGAAATCTCTTCCCATTAGCACCACTTCTAGACACACGCTTTTCCTACTGGAGTCAGATCCATCCCCCAGTTTCTTTCTTTTTCTTTCTTTCTTTCTTTCCTTGCTTTCTTTGCTATTTTTTTTCCAGGAGGACCTCGGACGCTATTGTCTGGGGCGGGTAGGGGTGGGGTAAGCAGGAGGGGGGGAGATTACAAGGGTAATCGATCTCTAGCACCAAACATCGCCAATTTTCCAAAGCAAATGGCTGTGACCCGGCAGTTTCCGACGCTGTAGTGATGGTTAGAGGGCTGGAAGACTAATGTTGCTCCGCTGCCAGAGGGAGTGACGTTCCCCCCTCCAGGCTTCACCACGGCGCGCAGCAGCTCGGATTACTCAAGCGTGGTTTAGCAAGAGCCAGCCAATAAATCTCTTCAAAACTCGGCGACAAACAGCGGCATCAGGAACGAGCTACACCCCGGCACCGCCGCGAAGTGCCACATCCCCCACCGCCGCAGCTGCAAGGGGGAGCGACGACCGAGGGGGCTGGCGGCGGGGGGAGCCCGCTCCGGCCCGGGGCCCCGGCCCGGCCCGCCTTGGTGCGGCTCGGCCCGGCCCGGCCCCGCCCCTCCCCACCGCCTCCGGCCGCCCCCGCTTCTCCCTCCTGCCTCGGGCCGCGGTCCCGGGACCGCCGGGCCTCTCGCGGGGCCCAGCGCCGCCCTCGCCGGGGAGCCGCGGCCGGGGACTCGCACACGCCCCGTCTGCCCGCGGAGCCGGGCGCGGGGGGAGCGGGGTCGGCGCTGAGGCGGTGCAGGGGCAGGAAGGGACCGGGGGGCCCTCGGCAGCCGTCCCCGTCCGGAGGGAGGACGGGCTCGCCTCCCCCTCCCGCGGCGCAGCCCCGAAGGGGACTTCCCCCCGCCCCGGGCCCCCTCCCCAGCGCCGCGGCGGCTTCCAGGAGGAAGGGGCAACCCCCGCGGCAGCTGCGCTGCCCGCTGCGCCGGGTGCGGAGACGGTGCGAGCCTCGGCTCCGCGGTGCAGGGGCGCAGCAGGCGGCTCGCAGCGGCGCCGAGGGTGCGCCGGGTGCCGCGGGCTGCGGGAGGGCAGCGCCGGCAGGAGCCCCGCGGCCCGGGGGCGGCGGGCCCGGGGGCTCCTCGCCGCGGGAGCTGCGGTGCGGGGGCTGCGCGGGGGCTGCGCGGGGGCTGCGCGGGGCCGGGGCCGGGGCCGGGGCCGGGGCCGGGGCCGCGCCGCCCGCTCGGAGCTGCCCGTGGTGCTGAAGCCGCGCCGCCCCGCTCCGCTCGGTTTCTCCCACCCGACAGTAATAACTCGGGAAGCTCCCCGGGGAAGCGACTATTATTTTCAGGCTGTAATTAAGGCTTCCTGCACTAACAAGCAGGCAGAGCGGTGCGCGTTCAGCACAGGCACGGCAAGCGCCGGGGGACCTCTGCTAGGTGATACGAGGAGGCAGCTGAAGCCAGCCGTGTGACGCTGGAAGGGCATCTCCAGGGTAGCACAAAGCGGCAGCGGCTTCTCAATAAAGTCTCAGGGAAAAAAGACGGGCACCTGCTAACCGTTCTTTGTAACGGCGAGCACAGGATATTGTGCCGGCAAACCACCGCCTCCCACCTGTTCTCCCCAAACACAAACAGGTGTTTCCTTATTCCCGTGGGCTTTTCTCAGGTGTGGCCTTTGTTTCCCTGTTACCACGTGTCATCTTCTATATTTATCAGTGGAGGGACGCAGTCTGTTGAGTATGTGGGTACAATTCTGGACTAATTTCATCTCAGTGGAATCATTCCAGATTTACACAAGGGTAAATAATGTCTGAAAATAGCCTTTATATACACATAAATTGTATTTAGAGGGCTGTATCTTAGTTGGCTGTATACTAATTACACATCTTCAGCATAAGTGATATGTAATCAGGTGCGTAATCAATCTTAGAAAGATTACAGAAGCAAATGTTTTAATCTGTATGCTAAGATGTGTGAATTAAGGAAATAACAGCCATGTGTTCTTTCTAATCATTCTGTCTGGAGAAGTAAAACACTCTTGTGATTCTCTGGCCAACACCAGAGAATGCAATTCTTACTGTATCTTAACTCACATTAATGTAGTTTGTGTAGTGGATGAGACTACCTGTTGACTTTTTCTCTTTCTGCTGTTTATCTTGACCAAGAAGACCCATATATTTCTTTGAATATGTATTCAAGTTCCCACAGACAGCAGTAGAACTTGACATAAAGTGAGAGGAGTGTCTTTATTTTAATGCTTTGCATAATACCTAACATCTAGTGACATCTTAATTGCCAGGAGTGATCTCATTCTGACTTTTACATAAATAAATGGCACTTTGGTGTTTCTATAATAGCCATAGAAAATGATCACATCAAAATTGTGACCTGTAGTGAAAATCAGTTTGTTTCTGATATTCAAACAGGTAGTAGCAAACTACAACTGAGGAACTCTACAGGTCAGTGGAGTCCAGAGTCCAGAGCTTTAGGTGCCTAGGTGATGGTTTAAAAAAATGATAAAATTTTGGAGGGTTCAAATCTTAGTGAAGCCACATCTTTTCACTTTAAATTTGAGAGGTACTATAGGCTTGCCTGAAAGAGCGGGGGCCAGGAATTCATGACTCAGTAAGTCCTTTTCATTTCTGTCTCCAAATATTTAATAGAAACACTGAGAAACAGGGTAGATTAATGAACATCGTCATACCCTCCTGATGGTAACCAGGTGCTTGATGTGGAAGTATTATGTGAACGTACACTAAACAGAGTTTAAATTCTTTTTTGCTTGACTGGTTTAGAACCTGATCAAAATAACCTGGGTCAAAATAACTGCTGTGCAAAGTAGGCAAGATTTGAGATGTAGTTTTTGGCAGGGAATGAACTCACAAGAATGATGGGATGTAAGAACTACATGAACAATAGGTGGCCTCAGAAAATCTTTCATCATAGTGATTTACACCCTTGCACTCTTATAGATACTCTGTTGTTCCTGGAGTGCTTAATACTAGCTCTGCATAATGCTTTATAATTTTCTGTAGCAAGCCAATAGTGAGAGAAGTGGGAGAGGAAAATATGTTAAAACTGGACAATTTACCATGAACACCACGAAAGTAATGTGATCCTTTGAAAGACATTTGAATGGGAAAATATGTGTTAGAGACAAAATTTGAATTCACAATAAACATGCCTCTCTAGTGTGATGAAAGAAGACAACAGGAGAATGCTGTGGAGACACACATTTTTTATATAAAGTTGTAGATTTGTTAGCTCTGCCACAGATCAAAATATCAAGGGAGGGTTTCTTCTGTGCTAAAATCCATGTGCATGACTGACTCCCTGATCCACTGCCCCTCATGCTGCCCTCATGGCACCCTCAGCCATGGCCCGGCAGTCGCTCCTGAGCGAACACCCACTGCTCTACAGCAAAATTATATATGGCATTTCCTGGCCTCAAGGATAGCAGCTGATTTTAAACAGTGATTTCAATGTTTTTGTTGACATTTAAACTACTTTCCTCTCAGGGAAGCATCATTAAGACAATTTAGAGGAATATATGCCTGGAGATGTGTTATTTATCTATTTCAATATTTACCATTTAGCAATTAAACCTGTTATTTTTAAGAAAAGATAACTTAAGAAAAGATAACTCTGGGGAAATAGCTCCAATCACATTTCCCATCATATTTTTGGTGGAAAAAAATAAAAGGGTAAGTTGGTTTTACTCCAAAGTCCTTATCATCCTTCATCATGCCTTTTACTCGTTGATACTCCAAGTGACTCCCCAAGAAAAATGTCTGTCTTTTTCCAGCTTGATCTCTAATTGTATGTTGTTTCTTTTGGAAGTCCTATGTTTTCCATTTTGTGATTGCCCTGGTTCTACAGCTTGGCCTCCCATAGCCTGGAGTTTGCTAATGCAATTCTATTCAAACGAACACTTCGTGTACTGAAGCAGTGTAGTGCTAAGTCTTCATAGTTCCTGTTTTTTGAGAATTTTTGTGTGTGTGTGTTTGTTTGTTCCAGCTAGCAAAGGATATCTATGTTACTTTTACCCTGTGTACTGCATGTACTCTTTCATTTATCCATCCATCTATTCCTACAATTTTAAACAAGGCTTGGAGCATCTTCTGGGGTCATCAAGTAAAATATTGAAACTTTATTTTGAATTCCATTTTGTGCTAGTATGTCCTTTGTGATTCCTTGACAGATTTATGTCTATTAATCAACACCCTCAGAGGTTTTTTTTCTCCTTCTCTTCTTTGTCTTTTTTCTATTTCATATCTTCTTTCTAAAGTTTCAAGTTACAGCTCTAGATTTTGTCTTAAGCCTTCACAGTAGCGATGAACATAAATTAGGTTATGACTGGCTGGGCTTTAGGCACAGGCAAAGTATGCAGTTGCCTGGGACAACAGGCTGCCAAATTACCTCAGTTGGAGAAGATAGAAATCAGCTGCTTTAACATCATGAGCAGTCAAACAGCAAATCTCCACTGATGCTACTGAGAAAGATATCAGGTGTATGTGGTGGCAGCTGCCAGAGCTGGGTCCTAACAGTAACTGTCTTTGCTCCCACTACTCCATTACCCTACGACCAGTAAGTCTTTCCTCTTAATAGCTCTTGCTTAATCTCTTAGGCCTTATTCTCATCCCTCCCCTTTTCTCCAGGACTCCCTAGGTCATTCAGCAATACATGAGGCAGGGGAAGGAAGAAGGGCAGGGAAGAAGCAGAGCAGGAAGGGTAAACAGAGGCTTCTCTTTTCTAGGTGGAAGGGATGAGGTGACAGCTCTGTGGGGAGGGGAGATCAAGGTCTGGTTAAAGGTGACCCATAAGTGAAGGCAGAGATGGGAAAAAGGCAGATGGCCACAGTCCCCTTGACCTTCCAAGCACCTGTCCTTCACCCCAGTTTTCCCATGAGCTCTACTGGCTTGACTTCTTTGCTCCCTTTTTGAGCTCCCTTTTTTAGCCCCCTTGAGACTTCCTGAAAGTGCCTGGCCCTTTTCTCCTCCCAGAACCTCTTCTGATTTCTCTCTGCTCCCTTTGTTTCCCTCAGGAAATTCCCTGAGTCCTGGCAATCTCTTTCCCATGGCCTCCTTAGCCATCCGGCCCTACTCCTACAGCCACAGAGTCTATACAGCTCCCTATGCAGCAAAATGGGAACACTCTATTACTGTTGTTACTAAATTCACCTTGAATTCGGTCTGATTATGCTCATTTTGTGATTCACTCCTGCTGCTCCCTGAAAAACCCCTCCTCTTTCTGGCAAGACCACCGATGTCAGTGAGATTGCACAGATGTAATTTAGTACTGTATTTGGCCTTAAGGTTTACTTCTTCATTGTGTCTGCATATGGGTCTTGTTAGTATTCATGACTTCAGATGTCTTAATGGGAGAGAGGATATCAAATTTTTAGCATCACCAAGGGACAAAAGAAGTGTCCACACCAAATTATGCTTTAAAAAGTGATTACAAGTTTCTAGTTAATTTTATAGCTAGCAGAATCCCTCAGTAGCTACGAAAAATGTTATTTTATACTTATTTTGTTAAATGTATAATATATTTTATATGTAATTCTCACTGAGGGACTATAATTTGATGACAAGAATATGAATTAAAAATGAAAAAAAATTGTAGAACTTTTGTGAGCTCAGCCTTCTAGGCTGATAAAGGTGACATTGCATGGCAAGAAAGTAAGACATCTGCTAATTTACTTTTCCTGGAAGGATTCACAAAAAGTAAAGTTTGTTATTCTCCAGTATGCATTGCTCTTATTGCATTCTATCTTAGAATGCCTAGGGATTAAAAAACTCATGACTTAGGATCATTGTGGAGGTGGTATGTACAGGTCATGGAAACAGAATTACAAAAAGCATCAATATATCCATCTACTCTGTGCCCTGCCAGTGGATTGTTCCCTTCAGTATATTTGTGTCTGTATTATTCATTTAGGATTTAAATTATTCAAGCAATGAGGCTTCCACTTCTTCCTCTGAGAGACTCTTTCAATATTTCTCTGTCTCACCACAGGGTTTCATTCCCTCATATTAAGCCACAGTTTTGGTGTGGGATCTTGCTTTGGGGGTTTACATTATTTAGACACTCATCTTGTTTGTCTGGGTTCTTGGCCAATAATGGGTGCCTCAGATTACTCCTTGCTGACCCCATCTGGCCAATTAGCAGCGACAGAAATGACCCCAGTGGGTGCTGTGTCTCTCAAACATTTTTCTAGCTAGCTTACAATGGAGTATCTGTCATTTTGGCAGCTGTCATTTCTGAAAGAATGCTGATAATAATGAGGCAAGTCATAAATTACACTTTTGTTAATTTATTTTCTATTGTTTTCCTTATCCAATATATAGGCGAGTTTTAATGGCATGCAAAAACAGTGCCCTGCTCCATATATTTGTGAGTAATTATTCTGTACCAAGGAAAATGTAATTGAAGATAAATATGTGCATTCTCTTTAATCTGTCTTCCATCCTGACGGAAATTCAAGGATGATATTTTAGAATAACAGTTCATGTAAGAAAAACAATTATATGTGATCTATTTTACCATCACAACTAGATCATGTATTTTAAGTTTGGTGTCTTTGGAAATGAATGCTTAACAAATATGGAGTGAACCAGAAAAAGGAACTGCAATTCTGATCTGTGTGCATTCACTGCTAGCACATGAAAAAAGTAAATTATTTGCTCTAAGTTATTCATTTGTCTAAGTCAAATCATCTATCTATTTCTAAAATGACTTCTCTTTGTACCTAACTTCTCATATTGTTTTCTCCACAGTGTATTTGAACATTTAGTCACAGGACTGCCATCTGTCAGGTGACATTCATTCCATTTCTTAGCTTCTCCCTTGGATAAACTGTGTAGTTTGGCTTTCTTTTTCTGTCTGCTCATTCTGCATGTGCTTTTATTAACAACAGTCAGAAAATGCACCTCGTACTTGCAGCAGAAGGCTTATGGTGATTCCTGGCTCCCATCCTAATGCCAGTGCAAGGTACAGCAGCAGTGTACTGAAATTGCAAGGTCTCTGGTTTTGCTGAAGCTCCTCCTGGTTAACTGCAGCAGACTTCCAGGGTTTATGTCCCTGAAAAAAACCTTTATGTGAGCTAGTCCAAGCTAGCATCTTCAGGGTGTGTAGCTCCAGCACATTCTGTGCAGTGACTATTTATTTTCACAGAGAATTTCAAACTGTTGCTTTTCAAAGCAATATAAAGTAAAATTTGCAATACCAAAATCACTCACAGAATAGAATCACTTTTCCTGACCAGCCCTATAAACATGATGCGTTGCTATTGGTGCAATTAATTTCAGAAGAGTCAAAGGACGAAGAAATCTATTTCTATTCTTCAGCTAATTTCCTGGGATTTGGCCATTGCAGCTGAATTCCTGAGCTGCTGCAGTTTCCCAGTGCTACTAGCGTAGCAAACAGGATGGTCGGCAGAGCTCCCCTTCTCCTTTCTTCTGCAGTGCCGTGAGCTGCCAGTGGGGCACTGCTGAACAGCTGTAGGGGAGAAGAGGACAGCAGCTGCTCTGAAGGGGCCTGTTTCACGTTAGAGAGTTTTCTTGAGACTGATCAAGTGGTAAGGTCCTCTGTCTCCTTTGGACAGTATCAGATTTGACATGTTTTCAGTCAGTAATCAAACATACATTTCTTCCTAACACAGGTCCCTTTTAAAAATCAATAAAATGCAGCTTTGAAACATAAAAATGGGTCCCATTTGGACACCACTGTCCTGGCAGTACAGACAATCTTAGTAGATTTTCATTTTAATAGATAAATACAGATTTTGCTCTGCTTCCCTCCCCTGGACCGCCCTATTATAATTTTGGATACATTTCATTTCCCTTCCACCTGGGACCCCTTGTCCATATCTTCCATCAGTTCAGACTTCTTTCTTCCCTACCTGACTCTTATCTACTGATTATAGTTTTGTATTTCAGGCTCAGAGCCAGAGGGAGAAGTAGAACAGGTAGAGTCACGTATAAACAGACGAGAAATTAATTGCGTACTATGAAGAAGAGAGGCAGAGAGACAGTTCTGTAATCCAGAGTCAATGGCTACAAGAGAAAAGACAGAAATTAGAACTTGTGGTAAACTTCAGTAGACAAATATAAATATAAATTCAACAATTCCAGTGAAAAATAAAAGTTGACTTCCACCAAGTCTAACTATAGTTTCAAATGTTTAGTAGAGCCTGCTTAAATGTTTCTTGTGAGTGTGGTTTCTACTATTTCTGAGAAAGATTGTTATATATCCCCAAAGACCTCTTAGACCTCTATCAGAGAGCAGTGAACTTGACAACTGCATACCAGGTATTTTAGAGATGGTGTTCCAGATTTCAGCATAGTAAATAAATCCCTATTTCACTCAGAAGTAAAAGCAAAATAGTGTGAGCCTTTAGTGCCACTGGTTCCATACTGGTGTGATGAAGGTAAACGGTAATTTTTTTTTTCCTAAATATCTGAGTAGTAGTACATTGTGTTCTTATGTTAATCAGAAAGCCCAGACGAGCACAGAGTATACTATTTCATTTTTAGTGTTCTATACCTTCTTTGCTCTTTCTGTATTCTGTTAACATATTTTACACAGTCACTTCATCTAAATAAGGTAACTGCAGTTTCTACACTGCACTCAATTAGTCATTAACAATTTTATTATTAGCATATTCTAACACTCAGTTCTGTAGGCGAGGTCTTCTCCACCTGGCATATATATTTTCTCTCTACAACTGTATTTTTCCACATTTAATTTTTCAGTATTATTCCTACAGTAATTGTACAGAGTCCAGGATCATATAGAATAATTATTTCGGACACTGTACTTATCAGTGATGTTGTTCACATTGCTGTCAACAATAATTTGCAATATCCAGGTCACATATTTCTTTTTCAATATTTCCACTTTTCTTTCATAATATCACAGCATGAGATCCTGCCAATTATATTACAAAAATTGGCGTTTGTCTAATTCATTTGAAGAGACATCCATATCCTGAAACAGCGTTTTCCATCACAAAGGTACTGCATGAGCTGATATGCTGTCTCTGCAGATAAAATGTGTAATACAGGCCACATTTTCAAACCCAGGTGCCTGTCTGAGGCTAGCATCTCTAGAATTATATTAATGCAGCTGCAAATGAGTGGCTGGATTTTTCATGAGTGCCAAGGACTGTATTCAATAATCCTACAGAAGCCAATATGAACTGCAGGTACTTGGCAAGGGAGAGTTTTGCTCATAATCTATGATGACAGAAAGAGACACTCAAATGACATGTGTTGTTTTGAGAAAGGCTCTTTTGCTGCCTGAAATGGAATTTATTTAAATAATCTCTCCTGGTTTTCCTATCTCCGCCATTATGTCTATTTTATTACAATACAAGTGAGATATACGTTGTCAATCTCCTCCTCCTAGTTTTTCCAGCACTTGTCTACCATCCAGCGCAAGTTGCTTGGCAGGATGACTAATAATCTCAGATGAAAGTCAAATTCCCTGCCTGTAAAGAGTAATAAAAACACTGCTATTCCCCAAAATATTTTCAGAAATAGCAAGATTTCCTCATAGGCTCATGTTCACGTACTCATTTATTTTGCATCTTTTCTATTTATTTTTCATTGTAAAGATATTTAAGAGAGGTACATATTGGAGCTCTTTAGACATTCATTTTATTGATGATGTTGATAATGCTTAGTATTTATATGCTACATATTTTCACAATATAAATCCAAACTATTCTGGCATGCTTTTTGAAAGAAAAGGTCTTGGGTACATAATCTAGCATCCAAAGCAGTCACTCAGAAACTATGCTTTAGTTTGATAATCAGGCTGTTCATAGGTGCTTATGAATGCCTTGTTTTACTGTAACTGATTTGAAAAAAAATGTAATGCAAACATACATTAATTAAGTTTTATGCCATTTGAGCTACATAAATATTAATTTACTCATTTCCCTCTTATGTGTTGGGTCAATAGCTAGAAGGAAAGCAGGTCCAGGATATAAAAAGCCACTAGGTTTTTGTGTAAAGCTGGTCAATGACATATGCAACTCTGATAGTGGCCTATCCAGACTGGTCTGTAGCCTTCCAGGACTTTCAGAGCCTGGTGGATCCAGGGGTGAAGCAAAACCCCACTGCTAAAAACATTAGCCACTTTTTTTCTTCAGTCCCAAATTATCATGAAAAAACAAGAACATAAAGTTCACTTTTCAGATTGAAAGGAAATATTTCCTAGTGGCATTTTGAATTTTTCTTAATAAAATCTGAAATTTTCCTGGGGAACTCTGACAACATGGGAAGCAGACATTTGAAATCAGAGAATGGTTCTGAGGGAGAAATTGTGATCAGCTCAGATAGTTGTGATTTCCTTGCACTCGCACCTGGAAACTCAAGGTTATAGTGATTCACTCCAAAGTGAACATCAGGACAGTTTCAGACCAGGTCAAAGGTCCAAGTCTAGGTGCATATGTCCTTTGGGCTAGAGGATGCCAACTGCATTCTCAGTTTACAAGAAGATCTATGCAATTCAGTGGTATCATAGTCCTTTCTCTGCTAATCCCATGCACGTGTGGTAGCTGCCAGGAGAGGTCATGTGGGCCCTGTCCTTGGAGGTTTTCAAGGCCAGACTGGATCAAGTCCTGAACAATCTGGTCTCACACATCGTAGCTGACCTTGCTTTGAGCTGGAGGTTGGACTAGAGACCCCAGAGGTCCGTTCCCACCCAAATGATATGATCCTATGATCTTATGTTTGATTGTTTTCAGATATACTGAGACTTGGTTTCTGTTTATCCAGGATGTCTACACCTCGTGTAGATGAGGTGTAAACTTTGCCACATGCATTTTCTGCCTGTAATGGCTCTGCGCTGGCCTCACATGGCTCACTGGAGCATATGCTTCCCATTCAACCATGTAACTAAAGTTCTTGCATTGTTCATTGTCAATGGTTTGCATATAATTCCTGAAGCTTGAAATGTTCCAGAAGTGATACATTATTGATTGACATTTTACAAGCTGTCATACACATGTATGCTAGCAGGATACTTGTCTGTGATATTTGAAACCTTTTCAGACTAAACATTAAATATAAAAACACAGTCTTCCCTTGCACCCTTCGTACTTCTCTTTTAACTATCCAGTCAGCAGCCTCACTTCTGGCTCTCAGAGCTCCTCAGTATCAGCCCTGTTTTTCACTAATGAGAGTTAGAGGTTTTACAGTCTCGTTCATTAATCTGCTAGAAAATATTTCCAGTTCTATCAGTGTTTTCTTAAATTCAGAGAATAACTCTTCTACTTCTCTCTCAGCTCCCATGTGCTAATACAACACAGGAACTACTGATCCTTTTCATATGTGGAAGTTCATAGAATTATTACGTCGTTACCAGATTTCCCTCTCTTTTTTATTGGGTCTCTCTCTACCCTCAGCACTGACGTGTTTTCCTTTTTAGCAGTCATGTGAGTAGGGTAATTTGAATAACTGCTATACAGATAAAGACACAAGAAGTTTGATTCAATTTTGCCTTAATTTTATTTTATGAAATGTAATTTGATAGCGAGTAGTAGAATCACAGTGCAGATGGCAAGTGTTTGGCAGATCTTATTACCTGCAACAACTGAGTACTGTCTGCCTTCTATAGTTTTAATTGGCCTTCCTCCATCTTAAAGGACAGAAATTACAGCATAGCTCTTGATGAATACAGACAAAGGACAATAAACTAACCTAGTTTTAGTTCAGTTTATGTGGCAGGTAGTGGCGGTGGGTGTACAAGCCAATGCCCAAAGGAGATGGGAACGCGGACAAGCAGTAGTCAAAGTGTATGCCCTATAATCATCTGGATTTCACTAGCCGTGTTTAAAAGACTAAGTGGTCTTAAAGGAAAAAATTATTCAAGTCAGTTATTCTCATGAACTACCTTAAGGTGTCATCTAGTACTTCCAGGACAGATATCTCATTTCTGCCATCTGACTAACCTCTGGACTGCATCTTGTATGTTGTGGTCTCTCCTGTTGGTGTAATCAGTGAGCATTTCACTGCCATAAAGAACCCCTGGAAAAAAAAAAGAAAAAAGAAAAGGAAGTCAGGATTTATCAATATTCTGTTTTATCACAACATTTACAAGCTTACAGCTGTCGTTGCTTGAATGCATGCAGACTTTCTTGGGGGAATGTCATCAAATTGCAGACAAGCCAATTAATACCACTTAGTGCAGCATACCTCCTTAGCTGAAAGTTGTAAGTATTTCGTACCCAACAAGAAAACAGATGTCTGTGGGGAAACTTTATCAATTTATGCATCTAAGCACCTATACAGTATTGAAAGCCTTCCAAAATGGTGCATGCTTGAGACAGATTGTGAGATATATCAATCCAGTAATGGAACTCTGACTACAATATCATCTGCTTTTCCTGGGTGAAAAGTCCTCAGGAAGGACTGCAATATGAGGGCAGTGTTTGACAGTCACTGACAAACAGCACATCTACTTCAAGTGAGACTACCTTATTTGAGAACACATAACGAAAAGAGGAAATGAGATTAGGAGAGAATGTACTTTTAGGCAAAAATAATTATTACTTTCAATTAAATATGTATAGCAGATAATCAGTTTTGTCAATAAATGCATTTTACTTTTTATTTAGTTTTGAACCTTTTGAATCTCTGGATAAATAAGAAAAAATTGGCCATCAGTTCTGTGCTTAGTGATTAAAAGACGTTTTTAACATCTGCTGTCTTTAATACCTACTATCCAAACAATTTAGTCTTACCATCTTTCTTTCTCTATATTGTGCATTAAATATGTTTACTATATAAATCACGTTTTATGGGACAGCTGGGATAATTATATGTAGTTTTATGATATCCTTCAGTAATAGGGAAATTTTGGCAGCAGACATCAAAGGATTCAGCCTTTAATGATCATATTTTTTTCTTTGCTTCTATGAGCTAAACTCTTGTGAGAGTGATTCAGTAAAACAAAATAAAATAATAACGGTGGTGTTTTGTAAAAGAAGAGAAGAGATAGGTATTTTTTTCAGGGAATCTTAACCTGTTAAAAATCCCTCAGGAAATCTCACCTCTCAGCTCCCTATGGATAAATATCCCTCTTCTCCCCCACTTCCCCTGGGTTTGATGTCAGTCAGGCAGATTCTAACAAGTACTGTTCAAAGTTTTGTCTAGCCTATATTCGTGTAGCCTTTCGCAGTCTGTGTTTATTTTTAGATGAGAGATATTTATATGATTTCTTGATACCAATTTCTTCTAAATCTTTTACTTAAATGTTATCTTGCTTATTTTATATATATTGGTGTAGACTTTTACTTCCGTACTAACAAAATTCTCAGTAAACATATGCTTTAGGTAGAGAAATGTCTAAAACATAATAAGCATATGACAATAGACTTCACTGTTACTAAATCATTTCAACATAGTAAATCAGCAATCTAAAAGCTCATATTACTCTCCCTTTTCAGCAGCCTGCTCTCTAGTGATTCGTAATGGTCCTGATTCTACTCTTTCTCTCTAGAGAGCTCTGTGAAGTAGGAGTAGTTCCACTGAGGTCAGCACTGCCCCACAGGATAGAATTAGGGCCATAAAGGGGAACAAATGTAGCCTGATCCCCTGGTGAAAGGAAAGATACCACATTAAATGGAAGGAATTAAAGAAAAGAGAAATGAGAGATTAACTGGTTTATAAAAACCCAAGGTAATAAAGCGAGACCAGAAAAGTTATTTACCTAGAGCAGTAATTAGGCATCTGGGTTTACACAAAAGAAGATTTCTGACATCTAGCACAGCTTTTAAAAACTTTGCTTTCTAATAGTAAAGTACCAGTTTGACCAAGGATTTTGGTAACAATGTTTAGATAGCTATTTGTTAAATGTTGACCAAATGTAATAAAAATTGTTCCCTGTCTCTGGGGATTTTGTTTTTATCTTTAAAACAAGAAAGACAAGAAGGTGAAAGAACCCACTCGAGGTGGTGGTGACAGGCTGAAGAAGATGCATTAAATGCCCTGAAAGTTTTGTTTTATTTTGTTTGTATAGATTAGCTATATATTCAACTCATTGCTATTATGATATTTTCTTTTGTTGTTACTTGAAACAAATAAGCAGGTTATTCAGAACAGCCTGAGTCCTCTACCTCCCTACCCAAACATCAAACATTAGAATTAGATACAGATATCTGCCTTGATGCCAATATTTATTGTCTAAATTCTGCCTACTTTTGGTCATATAATCACACGGTTTTTAACATGCACACGATCACAATGCCATTACTGTATTTGTATTTGCTCCCAAGCTAACCATATTATAAAATCAAAAAACTGCAAATTACACAGTATTTATTCCTTGAACTACAGAATAGCTATAATTATGATCACAGGAACAAGTAATCTAGAAAAACATAATTACTCTGGACTGTGTTCGTCAGAAATGATCCATGAAAGCCCGTGGCAGCTACTGAAGGTCACGGATCATGGCTCTGTCACCAGCCCAGCCATTCATTTGAGCTTGGCTAGCTTTGCATGCTTTCCCCTCACCTTTTGCTTACAAGTCATATGATAAGCATGTTATGGTTGGCTACAGTACAGGTTTCTTTCACCTGTCTAAACCTTTGCCTAAATCAGTGGGCCCAAACATGTCCTACTGACAAATTAAGATCAAATAAAAATTAATTCAGCTCAGGACAGGTTATATGCTCTAATTTTTACTCTGTGTGTGTGTGCATGTGTGTATCTATACTGTATAAGCTATACTATATACTACAATAGCATTTGTATATATCTAACATTTACATATACTATACTACACTATGCTACCTGTTTGGCGAAATTTGGTTAAAATCCTTCCCTCAACATACACCCATTCTTACTAAAATGATAGTTCCAGCTTGAGAATTGATGGAAGCGGTGATTTCTCTTCATTTGCACAACAGAAAGAGAAAGATCGGAAGCAAGGCAATTTTTCTACTATCCTGTTTTATTATTCTAGTTTAAAACTGATTTATAGTAACTTTCACTGTGGATGAAGGCCTATCAGTTGCATTAATTCATCTCTTTGCTAAATCTTCCAGGTTTTCTTTTAAAAATATAATTTTTCATTTTTGTTTGAATGTTATTCCCAGGTATTTCATGTAGATAGCATTGCAAATTCTGAACCTGTCCTACAACCTCCTATACCCAGATTTAACTTTAAGTAACCTGGACTGAAACCATAACTTTAAGCACAATATGTGCATAAATCTTTGAAGGTCTGGAACCTAAATATGTGTTATATAATAATAATAATAATAATAAATCTTTAATCTCTTAAAATAATGTGAATGTTACATAGTTTAAATAAATCAGTCAAGAATGTTAGGAAACAAAATATGCAGTTCTATCAGAGAAATTAGATTGCCCTTGCTATGTGTTTTATGGTAGTATCCATTTAAGAAGTTAGCAACTGTAGCAGGTTTCTGAATTCTGATGTTGAGAAGTGACAACAGACTCTGGGAATTTTAAAAAAGTGGTTATGGTAACAATAACATAAACTAGTCATGCTGGTTGCATTTTGAGATTCATACCCTCATTCTTTTGTTTCTTTGGATGAAAATTTGACCTCACTAAAAGGAAAGGAAATTTTGCCTTTCTTACTGATGGGCCAGGAATTCCATATCACAAATCCTCTGCTTTGTATAGGAAGTGGTTCTTTCATATTCAAGCTCAGTTTGTGCTACTAAAGAATACCTTTTACCTTTCCTTTTAATGTGTAAAGAAAGAAAAATCATTTCTGACATTCTTTTAAGGATAATCATAAATGTCCTTGTTACCTGTATTGGAACTGTTATTATTGGTGGAGGTCTGACATTAGTGACCTGAAGAAAGGGCAAGACAAGCATAGATAGAAAAGGAGGGCACAGAATTGCAAAGAAGGGAAATTCAGTTTCTGGTCTGATACCAATTCATGCTTGACTAATATACTGCCTTACTGCTAGCCAATGCAGGTATGCACATGCACCTGTAAATGTCAACCTAGATTGAGCTTTGTTTTCATAACAGAGAACACAAGGGCAGAAGTGGGAGGATAGGAAAGTGGGAAGGAAAAGGAGGACAAAAGGAAAAGTGTGATAGCAAGAACTCCAGCCTTGCATTCCAGGGATATTTAGAACTAAAGCAAGTTGGGTGGAGGTGGCAGCTTTATGTGAGTCCTTCTCTTCAGTTTAGTCAGGTGTTCTTTCAGAATGATGGCTCAGACTCAACAATGTCATGGTAGATCCTGGTCTTCTCAAGATACTGTTGGAATGACAGCTGTATTGCCAAAAATCAGGCTTTTTTTCCAATTATCTTTCTGGCATCAGTGTCAACTACAGGACTATAAAAAGATTGACAAGCAAATTAGCCTTTCCTCTCATTATTTTGTTCTCCAATGAGGTCTGACTTCTAGCCTGCTAATTTTGTCCACTGTTTTCTGGTTGCATACTCCTCTAATTTATCAGACATTAACAGTCAGTGGTGTAAGGCATTTCTGTTTGGATTAATCTAGTTTTTTTGTCTTTGCGTATTTTCACTGATGGAGAGGACTTCTATAGTTGTGGATGCTTTACAACAAACACCTTGAATGAAACATGCTTCTTTTAAATGTTCATTTAATGTTGTGGTTGTTTTTATAACTACCAGCATACACCAAGTTTGTGTTTTTATTGAAGTTAAAAGTTGATTTATTGCAAATATACATATGAGCACTCAGATTATCTTTGAGTATTTATTAACTTGTGTATGTCGGCAGTGCATTTTAGCTACCATTAAACTAATTCACTTGCTTTCCTAGATCTTTGCACTGGATTTTGGCACACGTGGACTCCACCTTTGGCAGAGGACCTCATTAGTGGTCATGCTTTTGTCCATATTAGAACTCACCTGGCCTGACCAGAAAAAGTGGAAAACATTGCTCCTGGCATCCATACTGCTTTTGCTAAATCTGAGTCTGCCTTCACATCCCATCTGCTCTTGAAACAGGTAATATCAAGCCCTTTTAAGAAGAGTCCCAGGCCATGGCGTTTGCTTGAGGTTGATTACTTGATACCACCCCAAAGTGTGGTATAGGGTGGTATCAAGTACGGCTAGATGAAGGCTACGTGGAGAATCCATGTGGCTGGTGGTTTTATATCAGCAACCTTCAATGTGCTGAGCACACCTCTGCTTTACTCTCCTCTCCACGACTACAGCGGTGCAAGATCTCCTGAGCTGGTGCCTACAGGAATGCTGTAATGACCAAGCATTATGGTCAGGCAGTGGGGCTGGCTCTAAGCCCAGCATTGGAGCCACTAGAGATTTAATTTAAAAGACTAAGTACCAAGATTTGATCCTAACTTGGCCTTATTAAACTAACAGAGGCACTGAGCTATGTCCAGGTACACTGACTCCTCTGGCATGAAAGAGCATGTACCTTTAACACTGATTTTGAATTCTCATCTTTAAATAGAAATACTATTGATGGGAAGAAAAGCTGCTATCAGATTGCTATGCTGTTGGTATAATCTATTTAGCTGTAAAATGGAAAATGACCCAGGGAAATAAATGTGCTATGCAAGTCTGGGTAAGAAAACTCCAATAGAAAATGTTTGTTTAGAGACAAACATAGTTTTCCTGTATATGTGTCACAGATTTTAAAAGATCCAGAAATGATTGTACTTTGGAGCTGCCAGTTCTTTGTGCTGTCCTTGCTATTGTGAAGGGAATCCCAAAGAGCGTGTTGACTAAAATCCTTGCATGTTTACATCATGTCTGCTGAGTGTTTACATTCTTAGATGGCATGTACCCAGGAACCTAAAAAGAAACCAAGCAGTGATAATTTAACATTTTGGAATGAAGTGCATAGGATCTGCACTTAAAAGCAAGGCTATTGCCACTTCAGTCAGTCACCAACTAAAGGCATTAGAAATAAACAGGAATGAAATAATAAAGAATGTGAAGAATTTCATTTTTATATTCATCTCACTTGTGCATAGACTCACTTCACAAAACAGATAGCAGCAACAAGAAATGTACTGCTGTGTAGGGTGTGAATGTTTTAGACTTTGTGACATTATTCTCACGATTTAAGCTGTCAAGAAAGAAAAACAAGCTGATAAATCTAGCAAGGTGATTTCTATCACCTACTTGGCACAGCATAAATTAAATGTTTTCAGGTACTTGGCACTATGTATTTATGCTTGACCCAGATCTTTTTCTTTTTATTGTCAGGCTTGCCTTGGTTCTTGGTTCATATTGGCATGGAGCACTGCAGATTGGAAAATAATTTCTTCTCCTGTTTTTTTTTTTTTCCCCATTACTGAATGGATAAATCACTTGGTAGTTAAATAGGTAAGAACTTGAAATTTATTTGTAAGATACTGTTATACATTACTATGTAAAGACTACAAACATTTGCAACACTTTAAAAATGCTATTCTGTGACATAGATTGCATTTCACTCTATGAGCATCCTTAAAGAAATGGATGCAATACTTATTTTTCAACAAGAATGCTTGGAATTCACACATAAATTTCAGCTAAATCATCCTAAAACCTATTAAAATGTGGTAAATAGCAAAATGGAATATCAATAAGACACTCCTTATAAATCCATATCCCCTAATTAACATCTGAATTTTGTCATACTGAGGTAGCATTAAACACTGTAATAACAGGAAAGATTTGCCTGACCATAGGGTTAAAAACTAGCTAGCATTAGATTAGAAATATAGGCAAAATAAATATTCTTCAATTTTGATCTTGAAATGAGTGTGTGGCAGTTGTGAAGTGAAAGCCAAACTGTACAGTTAGAATATTTCACACAAAGGAAGCAGAAATACTGTACAACAATAGACAAAAGAGGAAATTCCTGGATACATGAGAAGAATCTGGGAAAAGAAGAATAAAAATAGCCAGAAGGAACATCATGCACATGTGCAGGTAAACAAATTAAGGGACTTCATGTATCAATCCAGAATAAGTTCTAAGCACTTCAGTTTTATTCAGTGGTGTCAGACAGAGCTGAAATGTCCAGGACCGCAACAATCAATTGAAAACTGTGACTGATTAGGGATTTATGGGGATTATAAGCATTGTTTATGCTTTTCACTCTTCTGTGGCTACATGATTTGACAGAAAATCCATCTCTTACTACTGTAAAATCCTTAAATTTCAAAACTTATTTAAAAGGTTACTTTATAAAGTATATCCTTGCCTGGAATAAACGATGCACCGATTTCAACAAGGCCGTACCAGTTTACATCATTCAGAAACCTGGGCCAATTCCCTTAATCTTTATTGAAAAATAAAATTTTAGAAATGTGGCTGCATGAAAGCTGATATAATGTTGACTTTCATAAAGAGATCATTATCATAGTGTCTTTATAATATTCAATTTTGAATTATAGCAAAGCAATTTCAGATTTTTGGCAGGATCATCAGATCTGGGAGCTATCTAAGACTATGGAAGAATCTCATCCTTCATTAAAAAAACATAAGTCTTTCTCATGATAGCAAAGAAAAGACTGATTATTGAGTTTGCCAACATCTCTCTCAGTAGCTCTGAGAGAGATGATTCCAGCTCACCTCTGCTTTGGGATGATGCCTTTAACACCATGGTTTCAGGAGCCAGCATTAATCATAATTGCTTTCAAAAAACCTGGCCTTTCGCACCTCTGTCTCCTTGTTTTGCTCCTGTGCTGCCTACTCCCTTATGCCAGCACAAGTGTTCATGTAATCACAGTGCAGGTTGAAATCAACCTAGAAAAAAGGACTGCGGAGGATAAAACTTCCTCTTTTAGCAGGAATGTTAGGTTATGTTCACTTAAACTGACCAGGTTACTGAAGAAAAGTAAGAAAGACACTGGGGAGTCCTGCTAGAGCTGCTCAGGGTAGGCCTTAATCTTAGGAAAAACTTGTTTCTTCCCCCACTGCCTCTAAAAAGAACGTTTTGTATCCTTTTAGAAGGAATAAAATTGCCTGGGCATTAATGGGAAAGGAGAGAGTCCTTTTGCCCTTATGACACCAACAGGGCAAAGACCCACAGTCTGGGTCAAGAGCTGGAAACCCAGTGCGGGGAATCCTGAACTGACTCAGCCTAGCCTTGGCTGTCACAGGTTTGAAAACAGATTTAAAGATGTGCTCTTTAAAGATGTGCAAATAAGCTAACGACATTGCTGGTCAGAAAACACCCATTGAATAACCCACAGACAGAAAGTAGTTGAACAGATCAGCTTTCAGGTTTATTGCCTTGCAAAGTGAGCTTACAAGCTATATTTTTAATGGGATTGAGCTCTAAGAAAAGTATAAAAATAATTCATTGGTCATGGCTGGAGAATGTTTATTCGGCCAAGAATAATAAACAATGACTGTAGGTCACCTGTTCTGGATGACTACCTGACCTCAAGTGAGAAAGTGAGATTAAAATCACGTAACTGTGGCACACAGAAAAATTGTGTAACTGGATATTGATTTCTGTGGAGGGCACCTGAGGGAGTACTTAACATCTGCTCAGGAGACATGTCAGGTAGTAGAGTTGGTTAATTAAACAAATATTTGTGAATAATTCATCTGAGATTGTCAGAAAAAGCAGATCTTGACTCTTCTACTTGATGACTATTATGTACAGCAAATCTGTGGAACAGTGAAAAATTATGAAAAATTTACTCAAAGATTGACAGGGGAAATAATTATTGAATATATTAATGGGCATTATTATTTGACTAGCTCTGACAGATAGTGGATCGTCTTTCAACTGTCTTGGTTATCACTAGAAAAGAATAAACTATCTGTAGCCATAGAGACAGAAATAAGTATGTGTACAGATGTAAAAACCAAAAAATCTGGTTTCTGAAGTCTATGATTTTTTTCCTTTTTCTTTACAGAGCACTGGGTGACATAATGTACCTTTTATACAGAACATTTTATCTGTCATGATACCTGTGATGATACAGAGAATATCTGAAGCCCTAATAACTGGCAGAATTCAGGTGAACTTATGTAATATATTCAAAACTCATTGAGAAATGTATTTATTTAAAAAGAAAAAATATGGACACATCACGTGCTTGTGATGACAATAATCTCCCTGAAGAGACAGGTGGTTCTCCAGGAAGAATCCGGTGTTCCCATTGTTCCAGGGCTTCTCTGACTCCTCGAAGTGCACTGGCCCACTGAACTCAAGATCATCCAAGCTAACCTTCTGCAGCTATAGCTGCCCTGGTGCCTCATATCCAGCCTGCTCTTTTGTTTACAGTGGGTTTTAGGAAGGAGGGATAATGAAAAGTCAGCTGCACCAGGAAAACACCCATTTAACACCCAGCTCTGTTGGGACATCTTTATTCTTTAGTGACATGGCAGTGCAGAAAACAGCAATATGCATAGGCACACACCTCAGTCCTGTTCCCATTAATACTGAAATAGAAACATGATTGGATCATGAAACAGGCTGTGCTCACTCCTTTGTATATAACCTCCAGTATGTACATACCGTGTAGTTTGCAAGTCCCCTACATATCAAATGCTCTTCTGCCCCTAAGGAGAAGGAGACTTCTTAGTATAACCACCACCTTTAGAAGAGAAAAGATGGTGTGGGATGGATGAAGAAGATGTAGCTGTTCCCGTCAACCTTTTCGGATACAGCACGCACAATGTTTAGTGTGGGGGGAGTGGCGGTGCTGCTGTAAACCATCCCATTTGTATGGGAGGTGCATCCAAGTCTCTTATGATGTTGGTTTTGACAGACCTGCATTCAGCTGTCTGTAGCTGGTGAAACTAAAAGCCGCTTATGCTGCTATTCATCTCAGTTACCTATTAGTAAAGTGGGTGTTATGAACCTTACTGAGGTATTAGGTGGATGAAAATATTTAAAAAAATAAGGAGGCATTCAGATATCGCAGTGAAGAAGGCTGTGCAAGTCCCAGAGATTGTTTAATTTTTTTTTTCTAAATGCTTGGTAATTACCTAGAGAAGTAATGAAGTAGCATTAAAGTGAAATACTCCCTGTCTAAAAATGTGTATTGCCTTCAGGAAGTGAATCTATTGTCTTTTAGTTGGTTCTAGAAAGGAAATGCCATCCTTTATACCAAATAATAAACTGTTAATATAATAGATACACAAGGATAGAGAATCAAAATTTTGGAGTATTGTTATTCAATAGTTTCACTGAATTGTTTTTAAAACCCTTGCTGTGATGAGAAAGAAGAAGAAACTTTCAGATGCTCCCGTGTAGCCTTATATTCACCAGCTTCCTAAGATCTCTGGGAGAAGGAAATAATTCTCATTTAAATAAGTTATCATCAAGATCACAGTGAACTCTGCCTCTGAAGTGCAAACTGATTACAGGTTGCTCATCTCCAAGCATTCACAAAGCATGAGTCAGGATCCAAAAAAAAGGTAAGGTTGGTTTTAAAAAAGAGTAAAAGAAATAATAAAAAAAGTTTAAGTTTCTTTTATTTGCTTCTCTTTTCGGAAGTTTATACACTGGACTTTTCGCTAATGTAGTTAACAACATTTACTTGTCAGAATGCATCCACAGTTCTGACATTTTAAAGCTCTTTCAAGATTTACCCATTTCCCATTTTTCATTTCATTTTCTATTTTATCAATAGTTTTCATATTTTTTGCTTATCATTTACTGAAAACTCATGTCTTTCACTAAGAAGATAAGTATTTTTATAAATGAGAATTTTAAAAATACATAAAATGTGTTAAAGAAAATGTAGAAAAATGAAAAGTGAAAAAATCTTAATGACATGAGCAATTTCTAAGACCTTTTTGTTTTTCTCAAAATGTTATTTACTATAAAATGTATTTTGAGTGAAATATGTCAACCAGCTTTTTAGATAATACCTGCCAATTATGTGTTTCCTTACATTTCTGTGTCTCTTTGTATCTAAATATATGAACATGTTCTGCTAATATTTATTAGCTTAGCTTGACAACCTAGCTATGAGATAACTTCCTCAGTTGAAGTTATCCTCAAGAAAATAATAGGCCTCTCCAGTGGTGAGTGAATATCCCTTGTTCACATGGTGATTTTTCTGTCCTGTTTTCAACTGTTTCCTTTTCTTTTAAATCATTTTCTTTACTTTGCTTGAGTAGAACCTTCATTCCAGAAGCTCTTTTTCTTCTTCTCACTAAAAAATAAGGAAAATGAAATTCCATGGTAAGATAGACCTTAGCAATACGTTCTCCATGGGGTGAGGTACTGTCTCTGCAGAAAGGACAGGCCTTCCTGAGCTATGCAACATGGATTTCTGAGCAGCGAACAGTTTTGTGGTTGGTGGTCCATCTGCAGCACTTTCCCGAGGAAAGAAGGAATGTTTCTGGAAAATATTGGAGCTCCACATTTCTTCTCCCTTTACTTTACAGACGGCATAAGAAAGGCCCCCTTTAAAACTATGTGCTGTTTATTGTCTGGTAGGCAGTTATGGCTTTCTCATTGTTTTACAAAATGCCGTTTCCACATGTACTTCTGTGTTCCTTATTCTATTTACTTCTGAGAAAAATATTAACTTCAGAAGGTAAGGATTAATCACCCTGGATCGAATGACTAAAAACACTGACAACTCAGAAGCATCGGGAGGTAAACAGCAGCCCCATGCTAGGTCACGTTCCTACAGGCTTCTCTGATTATCACTAATTGCTCCAAAATCATATATTCAAATTATAAAAGAGTTCTCATTCTATAGAGTGACATCAGTTAGAGTGAGATGATGCATTGGATCACCCTGTCCATGTTGCTTCTGCTTTTCTGTGTCATGTTCATTCCAGTTTTAAATAGCACAAGTGGAGCTTTTGCTATTTTAGTTAGGAGACTGCTCTTCGAGACTGTTCTTCACCTGAATACAGCTCACTTTCACGTGATTCCTACAGATATGAATTTTCTTCTGATTTTCATACTCTTTTGTACCAGACTAAATAATTGCACCCTCTTCCTTGTTAATGCCCTTTGCTATCTTCGGGCATTTATAATGTGTCCAGTTAGTTGTATAACGACAAGCTATACAAATGCTGGGGGAGGATCTTCTAAATGCAAAAATGGGAGTTAGGCATTGATTTTCTGTAAAAGCAGAGCACTTAACTGCACAACCCGCTCTCTCTTCTGGGCCAGATCCAGGAAAGGATTTAGGCACCTAAGACAACAGTTGGGGTAGACACAAATGATCTAAATCCATTCAGCCACTATCTAGCCTTTGGGGAGCCTAAACTCGACAATGAACTCCCTATTCCATCTTAAATTCCCTAGGCATCTAGAGTTGTGCTTCTGTGGATGCTCAGACCAGCTGCTGTCTAGTCATCTTATCACTTATTTTCCTTCTAAATATGATTGGGATCTCAGAAGTAGACATTCCTTTGCTTGAATCTACCTTGAGACTTAAACTAAGAGGCTTTTTTGGAGCATGCCAAGAGTACATCTACAGGAACAGGCTGCTTCTTTCCTTTAAATCAAAGGAGGGAATTACAATGCTTTTTATGATTTACTTTTTCTAAGATTCTTTTTTTTTCTAGGGTTCACCTGCTCACAAAGGGGGACCTGAATTCAGTTTCTTCCTCAAGCAGAGGGCATTCATAAAATATGTGAATTTCAGGGGTCCATTATTAGTTTCAGGTACCTGAAATGTAGGGTTGACAACTACCTGATAAATGCCTCTTCTCCAGTTAGTCTAGCTCCATGCCCATATTTATTTCATTCTTCCTCTAGAAATATCTCAGGTTTTAAGAAAGAAACTTAACTGGAAGTTTTGGGGAAGTTCACATGAGAAATATTTTCTTTCTTTTCATTTCAGCTCTACTGTGAAATTACATTCAAAAATCTTTTTCTGAACATTTCAGCCAGCAGTGCACACTGTTTATTTCTTTTTGACCCTTTCATAATTTTTAGATATCTTTTTCTGGGGCATTTCTTACTTTTGCACATCTGTCTGGTATTGGGTTTTAACAGAAATTGAGCAGCATCTAGGTCTAGTCTGGGACTGTATTGTTTGTTTTATCCCTGCTTTACACTGAAAATTTATCTTTGAATTGTTATTCACTCTTGTCACAAATGTCTGTCTTCATAGAGTTCTCATTTGTCTGGCATATATATCTTTGCAACTGTTTTTTTTTTTTTTTGAGCTTATTAATTCATAATTTTTAAATTTTAATTTCATTTAATTATTTTCTTAATAAATGTCTCCTCTCTCTAGGTCAACATGTATTACTTTGCTAGCCATAATGGAATAATTAGCTTTTCTAATTCATTAGAAGAAAAATGCAAATACCTTGTTATACCTTGTTGAATAACCTCTCACAGTATTCTGATGCATTTAGACGTACTGGTAGTGTTCACTTACGATTTTTAGCCTACTGGAGTCCTTCTAGGCAAGCCAGTTGAGGAGGAGTTACACATAATAGTTTCTGAGGTGCTCTTTAAAGGACTTTCTAAAATTCAAATACATGACATCTATTGCCCCACTTCCCTTCAGTAATTCTGCAATTCCATGAAGAAAATAATCAGCTTGGATAAAAACTATTGTTTGCAAGCATGTGTTGAATACTGCTTAAAATGTATTATTCTTGTTAAGCTAATATGTGTTTTGAAAGACCCTTTATTGAATATTGGACAAAAAAGACTAAACTTCTTTTGTAGTGGGACCCTCTTGGGTAAAGCAGAATAGTAGCTAAATTATGAGTCTTCTGATTTTAAAATACTATTGTTATCCCAGTGATCTGTGCTATTTCTTTGTCAGGGCTCATCCAAATATTTTGAACAGAATTGAATGCCTGGGTTGTTTCCAAACATCTCACTTTGGAATATCTGAGTTGTTTATGGTTACTTGCGGTATATATTCATTTTTCTAAATCAGGAGGTATTTTCTTGTTCCTTACCTTAATACCTTCAGAAATTTTGTTTAATTTTAGCAAATACCAGCTAATGTCTATTTCCTTAGGATTACCTTTTGTATTACATTAGGGGAAATAGTTTGTGTTTCACAAGCACATTCCAATGCAGCTGAGTATCACCTGTGTGCTTTCAGAAGGCAGATACTGTGTTACAGATTAAGAACTGTTATTATTTTAAGAATAAGTTGTTGGACATTTTGCTCTTTATGACAAAAACTTCTGTGGTGACTTCCTGTTAAATTATTATTTTTCATCATATAACAGCAAATTGTAATCTTCATTCCAACATAGGCAAAAGATCGGTCTATAAAGGGGGTAGAATTAGAATTATTTATTGGCTCTTTTTTCATACTTATTCCTTTCACTACTTGTTCAAGTTTTGGTCCTTTTTATGTCATTTTTGTTTCCTTCTTAAGAAGCCTGAGACCTCTCTATCAGAGGTCAAGGAAATAAAAACCCACCCCTTCAGAAATCATCACAGCCTGTTCTTTTTTCTTCTGCTGCTTCAGTCTATGGTTAGATCCTTCATAACTGTTCTGTTTATTGTTTCAGTTTGTGATTGTTCCCTCATGTTCTGGCTCATTGATTTTGTTTCCTTGGTTCTCACAGTGGCTTTACTACTCAAGAGCTAAATTTTCCTTTCTAGAAAGGAAATAGGATTTTTCGCTGTACAAACAGGTTGTTTGTTGAATTTGCTGCAGTCATCAGATCTCCATTTAGTAAGGTTAATAGCCTATGAACTCCAGCTACAGTCGACCTTCCTTCCTTCTCATGTCCGTTGCTTATGATGTTGCCTTATGAGGGGATCACATTTTATTTGCTGGACTTATCAGTGTTCTTTCTCTTCTGGTAATTGCTTGACATGCTATGCTGGTTGTTTGCAGTATTTACCGACTCACAGATCTTTCTGCCTACTTTATCTCAACTCATTGTTATCAGTAGAGGCTCATTGACATTTTGCTTGGCCAGCGCCCACACACAGACTTTGCAGTAAAAGTTCCCACACTCTAATGATGGACACTTTGATCTCTGTAAAGTTAGATGGTTCATGAAGCATTTTGAGGGGAAAAGTCTCTAAAATTAATGGTACATTTTATGTGGTAGTTTTCTGTTTTAAGTAAGTGTTAAAAAGCAATACACATTTTGTTTCTTTTATAATCAATGACAGTCAGTTTGATGCATAAACAAAATGAGACAGTTTTACAACATACAAAATTAACAAAATTTGCTTGGAATAAAACCCCCGTAACTTTAATTTGGTTTCAGAGTATGTCTTTGTTTATTTTTGTACTGCAAAATGCAAAGTAAAGGCCATTAGTGCCTTTACACACTGTGCTCTGTACAATTTATGCTGAGCAGCAACAGACTTCAGCAGTAAGTGGCCACATAGTGAGATGAACAGTTATATAACCACAGACAATAACTGGTGACTATTAATGAGAATTTTGGATAACACAATTTTTTAGTCCCACACATAGTTAGCTCTTTATAATCTCAGTTGATGTCATATACACTCTTTTTACAATGTACAATTATTTTCCTAATCTCCAGCTATGCTCTGCAGTCACTGAAACAAGGACCTTCCTGCTTCACCCTGATTTGCAGAAGTGCCTACAGATATATAGCACAAGTACTGGCTTTTAGACTGTGCCTCTGCATACAGATAGGTGAAAAGCTGTGTCACCTTGTAGGCAGCTCTAGGACGAAATGGTAATTCTCAGACTCCTAATTCCTTTTCCTCACTTCTTTCATTCCCCCTGCTCTCATGAACAAATGCATGTATCATTGCAAAGGGTCAGCTGGCTATATCACACCTACTCAGATACTCTGACCAGGAACCAGAGTAGAGCAGAACCAAGGATCTGTTTGTATTTTGTTTTTCCTTGCTATTGGCTTACAGGAGGGAACAACCATGGAGCTGGGGTTAGGCCCTGCACAAGACCCCTGTCTTTATGATACTATCCAGTATGACAATCCGCTTTCTTCTCTGTAACTAGATGAGCTGGGGAACTGATCTGGGATGCTGGCATGTTAAAGAGGCACAGCTCCAGCATCTGCCAAGGAGCAATAGACACTTTAGCAGAAGGTGCAATGAAGTAGAAGAAGCCTCATCTTCAAAATGTATACTTTTCCACTGAAAACTGTGGCCTTCCCACGTGAATAAGAGCATGACCTGACCTGATTTCCTGGGAAACTGCAGTTACTGCAAATAAAGTGAGTGGGACCTGCAGGTGCTCAGCACTTTGCAAAATCAGGTATAAAGTAATGCAGCAGAACTCCCGGAGAATGTTTTTAAAAAGAATACCAGTTGATCAGTGTTCAGCTAAAAACCTTTGGAATTGTACCACATTTAATAATATTTAAAGGACATCATACATATAATAACCTAATACACCACTGAAATTTAAGGAAATTTTGGAAAAAACTCCTTTTTATTAGGAGTCTATGGAAGGTGAGCAAGTCACCTTCCTCTTGATCTTTTTAAGATGCTGAAACAGCTAACAAGGAGATTCCTTATTTTTCCTAGTTTACTGTTAAGTGTTTTCTTACCCAGGAGCACACCTTTAAGATCTTCTCTAACTAAGCATCCTCACTTCCCCTACACTTCAGCATGTTTTATGTCAAAAAGATTGACAAGGTCACTAGCACTCAAACTCCTTGAGCTTTTATAATGATGGCAGAATTTGGACAAAACAATTTAAAATAGGTATCTGGCTACAAGCTCACTTCTTTGCAGATGATTTTATGCAGTCTCCATCCTTGGAGGTTTTCAAGACCAGACTGGATAAAGCTCTGAGTGATCTGGTCTGACCTCACAGTTGACCCTACTTTGAGCTGAAGGTTGGACTAAAGACCTCCTTAGGTACCTTCCAACCTGAACTATTCTGTGAGCCTGTGATTCAGGGTTCTTGTTTTTAAAAATTCTTGTGCATCTGGAATGACTGCAGGACTTGGTGGGAACAGCTTCTCTTGCTGCATTCTTCCCAGTACTGCAGGGAAGGTCAGCTTCGGAAGCTGCTGCTTTTCAAGAGGCAACATTCCTTATATAAACAATTTTAATTGTCTATAACATATGTCAACATTCAATGTTAACACTGTATTTATTTTTCAGAAGAACTGTCTCATCTACCTCTGAATATATATATTTCTATTTGTTATTTTGTATCAGAAATATCTGAAAAATATGTAATTCAGTTTATGGAGGAAAGAGAAAGCAGGAGAGGAAAATACAAAAGCAATGAATTAATGTTTTTAAAAGACTGAATGCTTTTTAAACCAAAGACTCACAGAAGCAAAATACCTGAATGCTTGTCTAAATGAAAAGTTACCATAAAGAAAAAAAGTCAGGGTGTGAATTTAAAGCACATAAGCTACTCCGTACTAACTTCCTTTGTGGATTCTCCTAGCAAGCAATAAGTGTGAAGTAATCTACTCCTCTCTTGAAGAGCCTGGTAAGTTCACACCTAGCTTCTGAAGTGGAGGGAGCTTTCTCACATTCACTGTGCACTGCGTGTCTACGTGAGTAACTAGTGCGCCGTAAATTCACAAGCTCAGGTCAATGTTGCTGAATAAAAAAACCTTTGTGTGCATTTTGGAGCATTCAGAAGTGTTTGGAGAGAAAATCTATATGATAAAGATCAAGGTAAAGGAATGACAAATGTTGCGTTAAACATATTGCAGTGTTTGTTACTGAGGTGTGCAGCAAGTGTTCCTGAGATGCGTCATTGTTTCTGCTTCAAGTCAGAAGTAAGCCTGAAATACCTTGTGTGGAAAAACAACAGAAAAGTGGGAAATGTTAGACTGGTTTGGGCATCAAAGTGTTGTCCTTTGCTGCTTCTAGTACCTACTTTTCTTCCTGCATGCAGCCCTGTGAAACAACGCGTTTCAGTATTACAGAGTGGTCCTTCGTGCCCTGCCGTGGAAGATGTGACGAATTCAGCCCCCCTGGATCCTATACAATGTAGGGCAGTGTCCGGCTTGACCACTGAGGCAGCATCTTCTTCACCAATAGCCACAGAAAGAGCCTGGAGCTCTTACCCTGCACGGGAAAAATCTCTAACTTTTGTCACTGTGCTGTGCAACTTCAGGAGCTGCTTGCCAAGGTAAACAAATGTATAGCTAAACAATGATGGCAATGGCAGAGTTCACCTGTCAATAGACATATTTTCTGCATGTTCATACTGACCCAAAAGCAAAGGTCACTGATGGCAGATTTAGATTGGGATAGCCTGAAGCCTAAGTATATATGAAGCCTCTCCCAAAATATTAAAACTGACCACATGTGGGACAGCGTTCAATCAATTTACCAAACCATTCAGCAAAATTCAGCAGATTTAATGCATCAGTCCAATGCTTAATCAGCTTTTTTGATCTAAAAGCTGAGCTGGAATTCTCACTACAGCAGATTTTCTTACAAAATTTTCAGCACTTTCTGTCTCTCACTAAGCCAAAAATATCAAGAGAACAGTCTTTTTTGTAGCATGTTGGTACAATCCAGACTGGAACCAGGATGTGCAGAAAGCATAAAAGCTCAAGGGAAAAGCTAGCTGTACATTATGACTGACTAAAACAGTTCTATTTCAGGTGAAGTAATGATATTCTTGATATTTGCATAAACCATTTCTTCATTTCTACTTCAAATTATGCTGGTTCTCTTAGGAGGGAGAGATTCCTGCAAAACAAAATCAGAGGAAGCACAGATGAGTTCCAGGTCTAAGGTGCCCCATAAAAGAAGGCATAAAAATGAAAATGGAAGGAGGATGCTTCAGGAAATGTTCAGGAAGGTAAGTAAGTATGGTACTGGGGAGATATAAATGGAGATAAAGGTACTGAGGACTGAATGCTGACATAGGTTTTAAAGTCCAGAGCCCAGCAAAGGGGAAATTTGGAAGAAAAAAAAAAAGTATGAGTTCAATTAAGTCAACAATTGTGTAAAAAAATCAATTCATCTGTAAAATCAAAGTTGTGACACATGTCAGAAATACTGAGCTAACTATAATAGCAATATAAAAGGCCATCAAGACTCTTACTATTCACTAATTTGCTTTATGTTGCTATTTATTACATTTAGTTACATACCACCTGTACCAAAGAATTTAATATTTATGTTTGAAGACAAGAGGCATCCAATGAACAGGTGGGGAAGGTACCAGCAAACAGTAAAAACAGTGTTGATCAGTATGATAGACACTAGTCTTAAGACATGAGCTACTTAACCTTTGTCAACGTTTTGCAGGTGTCATCAAGGAAAATCTTGAATAAGAATAACCAGTGAGTTTTGAAGATTTTACAAATGGTTAAACTGAAAGTGGGAGTGGGAAGTTTGGGTGCGCTAGGTCATAAGCGGGTGGAAAAATTTGGCTGGGGGAATGATAGTATCTGAACAGTAGGAAAGGGAGATACACGTACCCGGGGAACTCGAGAGGAGCGTGGCAGACAGGTTTTCACTGTCACATCTAAAGACTTACAACACTCAGCCGATGCTTCTCAAATGTACATCAGCACCAGGCCTACTTCTCAGGTTAGCCCATGTGATTGGTGCTCAGTTTGAACACCCACGTTAACCCCATTTACAGTATCTCACTGATAAGCAGCATTTGAGTTGCTGCATCTCTAACTTTGCAGCCACCCAGGTTATCTCAGGGAATATCTCTAATTTTCTATGCTGAGTCACACTGTTTCTTTTTTCCCTGTGAACTGCATTTGCAGAACTACTCTGCCCTTTTGGGACTGTAGGAAGCCACAAGTTTTCACGTGGATCACCAAAGCAAGATGGGTTAATTTCTGCCAAGATTCTGGTGGGTTGCAATTTCCAGCAATTCCAGGATCAATACATCGCTAAAGCTTTTCTGTGGGGAGGATGGTAGAAAGGCTTGGGTTAAAACCAAGAGAAGGTCTGATTTAACTGAGAAGTGTACAGTGCCCTTGGAGATGAAAGGGATTTTCTCACTGGCTCTCCCGCGATTTCTCCTTCCCAGGTAGCCACAGGATCCCATTCCCTGCAGCCGGGTACCAGTCTCAGGTTCCCAGCCGGCTGTTCTCGGCTGTCAGCCGTCCCTCCCTGATCTCCTACACTGCCTGTCCGGGGAGGTGCCTGTTGGTTGACCTCTCGGCACAACCTGCATTCCCGTGGGCTTGCACCCCGCAGGGGAGGCTGGGAGCCTGTGAGCGCCCGTCAGCGCTGGCTGGGCGGTCTGGGAAGATGTGGAGCGCGAAGAATGTTAAGTGCAGCGTAAGGCTCCGCTTACACAGTTTGGACATGCAGCCCTCAACAGAAAGACAGATCCAAACCAGATTTTTGTGAATTTACCCTCATCATTTAAAAATATAATAATAATTGGAAGAGTTGAAATAATTTAGAATCAAGCCAACTTAATTGTCATTATTATTTGATAAGCCTATTGAACCTATAATGAAATAGGCACAAAATAGAAAATACTTTAAATTGAAGGTTGTTTTTATCTGTGATGTTAATAGGGGACACATTGTACACTTCAGGTTTTTTCCATTCATTTGCTCCCAGATAAGCAATATGCTATTACTCTCTAGTGGTGCTGTCTTCAGGGACTATTTCTGTCCGGCACTTGGGAGAATGCATTATGAGATGTCAGCATGTGTGAGCAGAGATAGTATGGCTTGTCATGTACAGATAGGCCATATTCCGCTATAAAATGATGGCTTTGTCTTTTATCACTGTCACAGTCTTACTTAACAAGCTGTGACTCTGTGGTTCATCACAAAGAAAACTGTCATCCCTAGATACATGCCTTGAATGTCCTTTCATCTTCTGTGCAGGTAGGATCTGTCATGTGACATCAAGCAGAACAGTAACTCCAGATGGACTGTGCTAGTGCAGCAGTATATTAACAAAGGGTTTTATTGGCACAAACCCAGGCTTTGCACCTTAGATTAGATTACAGGGATGAGGAAAACACATGTAAGCTTTTAAACGAAGCAGGAGTTAGTAATATGTCATAAATATAATTAGAAAAGGAAATGTTAGTAATCCATCGTGTTTAAGTGATAATTTATTTATCAAGGTATTATTGTGAGCAACAGATAAATCAATTAGAGTTGCTTTCGAAAGCAAATAAATACTATTGATTCAATGGAGTGATGACAGACAAAATATTTTGAAGAACCCAGAAGTTTTGTACTCAGATTTTTCCACACAATTATGTTTAGGTTTAAATCTGGAGAATGACTGGCCTTCACGAAAGACTGTGATGCTGTTAGCAATTTTTCTAGGTCTTTGCGCTTCTATTGATAAGGTCACTGAGCAAAGAAACTGTGTCTGTTGCTAGGATCAGAGACAGACTCCTAAAGAGAAAAGCCTTCAGCATTTCCAGAGGGTACATATATTAAATAGCTCTTTAGGGTGTTTAGTGAGTGCTTTGCACCAGAGCCTACAGGTCACAATTTTTCTGACAGAGGAATATGGACATATTCTGCTTACTTCAGCACTTTGTATGGCCGTGGGAGATATTATACTGCCAGAATTGTGATTCTGCAGATCAGATTAAACTACTTTGTGAACATTAAAGTATGAATATTTCATGTGAGCTGTTACAGGGCTGAATTTAAACTAAGGTGCTCAAGTACTTCTCCACGTTCCTCTTTCCCTGGGATTTCGTATTTTTAAACTAGTCTTCCCTTGCATAAAGTTGTTCTTCCATAGGACTGCTTTTTAACTGTGTAAGTGGGAAAATCAGAAATGTTAGCCCTCACGAGGTACAGGCTTTCAATCCCAGTGCAGTAAAAGGAAGGAGAAGAAGAAAGAGAAGTCTGTCAGTCAACAAAAGTGTCTTCTGAGGGTGTAATATTACAAGGAGTGGAAAGAGAGTAGTCTGTCCATTGATGGAAAAATGCAGCATTCACATATAATAGTGCTGCCAGGATTTGAGGGATGCCAAGGAAACCTGTGTGGACGTGTTACCAATAAAAGTGCCTGCTCGGCTGGTGCTTAAAAATAGAAAAGAGGGTGTTGAGAACATAGAAACTGATGTTGAAGAATTTCTGACCTCTTTATTTTAGAAGTGTCATCTCTCTCCACCCGATTCTGAGTGTTCTCACCCCCACCAGTGTTCGAACATTTGAAACAAAATATAACTCTCTGGAAATGAGGTTACAGATAGTCTCTGCTTGGATAATGTTTCTCCATTGAGTCTGAATGCATGCTCCCCACTGGTGACTGCTTTTAGACTTACTCAAGATTGATACAGCAATACACAAGGGTGGACTAGGTCTTTCAGTCTCTTTATTTATCAGGGAGAGAGGGAAATGAAACCACTAGTTTTCTTTAGCTGTGAAATCTACTCTCAGAAGAATGTGAATGGGCAGCCAATTAGTGTCTCCTGGTCCAGGTACACTGCTGGAGGGAACGGCAGCTCCAAGGGTCCCGTTTAACTTGCTTTGTGAAGAAGTTACACCCCACCGTAACTTCTGGATGACTTCTTTGCCTCTTCCTGTCCAAACAGCCTGTGGGATGAATGAGAAAGCTGGACTCTGAGACTGAGTCCACATTCACTTCTAGATAAAAACTTTATGTACTGCGATTAGCCAGCACTAAAGAAGAAGTAATTGTGATTTTTCACTGGCCACATGGAAAGATTCATTTATCACGGAAGTTCCATCCCCTAGGGCCTTTCTACATATTAAAGGTCCTAGCTCTTGGACCTACCTCCTATTAAAAATAGATTTTGTTTTCATTCTACATATCTCCCATGGATGTTAGAATAATGAAAGCCTGGTGGTGGTGAAAGTCCCACTGTAGTGACCAAAGGCTAAGAACTCCTGCGTCTTCCTGAAGAAAAGCTTAAGTAATACCAGCCTAGGATTGGGTTGCCATCTTTTACAGTTGGACCACTGTGGCAGAGTTTATGGTGTAGGTGAGTTTTGTAGACTTTGACATAAAAGTCTACTACCACATGAGGTTGGGCTGCTAGCAAATTTTGCTACACTCAAGTCAGGTACTGACTTTTCCTTTACAATACTAAGAAAAAAAGAGGTATCCACAGAAGTGAGCATACTGAGGAGGAAGCCACTCCCCACTTAAGGTGGAGAGGACAGGTAAGGCTTGACTCTTTCCCAGAGGCTCAACTGACTTACTAACGTTACCTTAGCCTCAAGTTCTCTCCTGGAAGGAAGTGCTTAGTCCTTTCCCCCAAAACCGGCAAAGCTTTTTAAAACCAGTTGGTGATACTGTAGCCTTTTCCTGTAGTAGTTCACCGAGGGCCTGAGGAATGGGGCACTTGTCATGTATACTAATTTTTTTATTTCCATCTTCTCTCTCAGAGGAGACTGTATTTCTATGCATGCACAAGTTTGCAATAGGCAAAGTTTTAGTGCTGCAGCAGTTCACAGGAGTTTTGTCATCAGCTTCTGTGAGGTCAGAACCAAATCCTCTGTGTGTGTACACGCACATTCATTTAATCTGATTCAATATTACACACATTTTTGCAGCATTCCCTGGATATATTTTAGAACAAGAAATGGTATGCAACATATTATTTATCATTTTTTCTGCTCTCCTTTTCATACCTTTCACTAAGTCAATGTACATAATGGCTTGAGGCTACAATAATTCAGGCAGAAAAATGTTGATTCAGATTTATCATTAATTACTACTCTGGTGTCATGCAGATACAGGAATAATTCCTGAAAGTGATGGTACTAGAACACCATTTGTTTTAACCCACTTTGTTTTTCAAACTGTCATATGTCCATTTGCTAATTATTAATTTCTACTCATTATGTAATAGTTCAAATGAGAACACAAACCAAATAATATAAAAACAGCTGGTGGGAAACTTTACCCAACATTAGGCACTTTCAAGCCTGAATAGTATAATGTGCAAGGCTTAATGCATCATATGTCTTTACTAATTTAAGCCTGATTGTGCAAAAAGGGCTGTATAAGGACATGCCTGGAAAGCTTCTGTTATGGAGTCATACTGAAGTTAAAGGTCTGCCTGCATATGCTGCATGATAGGGCCAGATTTCTTTTCTACTTCATGTTTTGTGCTGTTTTAAAAGCAAGGCTAAAAACATAGATGTAGAAAACTCTATTATATTCACAAAATGTCTGTGGAAATAAAAGCACTGGAAAAGAGTAATATTCTCTAGAGTAGAATTCTGAATTTAGATATTAGTGTCGGCTTTTTGAGGACTTCCAGCTTTTGAATGGGCAAGTATCAGGAGATTTTCTGTGTTGTAATTGGATTTTTTTCTGTCTTGTGCCCTTTTTGAGCCCATTTACATCTTTGATAATGCTGCCATTATGTTACATTCACAATTTCAAGGTTACTGAATAGGGAGATGCTAAATATTTTGGCAAAGCTACCTTAAAATATATTTAAATGGTCAAGAAAAACCCTTGGTGTTGATTTTTGATTATATTTGTTTCACATAGTGTTCAGTAGCATGCCAACAGAGTTAGATTAAAGCATAAATACATAAATGTGTAAACTATGATTCAGAAAGGAAAATGGGGTTTTTTTTTTGGAAGGTAATGCCTTGAAGGTAATTGAATGTAACAAATGTAATTAACAAGACTGGTCAATTGTACATTTTATAAATTGATACGTATTTACTTGGGATGAGAAAGGCATTTCAAAAAAATGAAAAATCATTTGAGTCATCTCTTTTTTCCAAATCCCTGCAAGATGATTATTGACGTATTTCAAATGACATCAGTAACCATGATTTTCATAAGAAATTCTGTCTCCATATGACCTTTACAGCATCATCCATACTTTGGCTGTATAAGCCTGCTAAGTCCCTGCCCTATTCTGCAACAGATCACGTACATGGGACATTCTGTGCCTTTATTCATTTCCTAAGCCAGTAAATTCCAGATCTCAGCTGGGGTCTGTAGGCAGAAGCATACAGGTAAATAAAAACTTGGCATATACAAATGCCAAAGGCCAAATAATGACAGTCTCGGAGTATAGATCCATGCTGTTGAGCAAATATTAGATGATTAAATCTCATTTATAATTTATCTGTTTACTGCCATTTTGTGTTCATTTATCTATTATATAAATATCGATAAAAATATCTTTCTTTTAAAATAGAAGACAGTTTGGGGTCAGTGAAAACATAATAAAACTGTGTTACATGGTCCTCTTGAAAAAAATTATGGAAAAAATTCTGGCTTTCAAAAAATAAGTTTTTGTTACAGCACAGCAGCAAAAAACTGTTCCAAAGTGCTGATGGACCATTTCTCTTCTTCTGGTTGTTCTAGCATTTAGCCAGCTACCCATTATCTGAATAATAGATAAGACTATTGCTTCCAGACCTAGACGGAGGCTCCTGCAGAATGGTCTCTGAACCACGTCCCTCCAAGCACCCAAGCGTGGGGAGACCTAAAAGCTATGGGGCAAAGCATGGAGCTAGCTCAGGAGAGCAGGAAATATTCGCAGGGCTCTGAGCTCTCCAGCCGGGATGCTCTGCCCCAGCCTGCTTGGCTGTCTCTGTGCTTGCTGCACAGTCTGTCCATAACCAAGACCGTCTCTCTCCCTCCTCTGCCTGTGCCTGATGACAGAGAAGTGACTGTCTACGTATTTGGTTCCCAGAAAGTTCTGTAGCATTCTGGAAGGCTTGGCAAAATTTATGACTTTTATACAATAAGTGGGTGAGATTAACCTACTTTGCACATAATGAGAACAGGGTAATTTCTGAGGCATGATTTTGCTGTGTATTGTTTTCCACTTTTATTAATCCACAGGGAGGTGTCAGTTTATTTACTGGAACTCAACTTTCTGTTTTCCTAAGGAATTTATTCTACTAAAGAAAATTATGTTCTTCAGCCTCCAGCATGCATCTTTTTAACAAGGGTAGCTAAACATTTTTTGATGTTTTCTGTTCCCGAATGTGAAACTCCTTGTTCTAGAGCCCACATGTATTATGCCTTTCCTCCTGTTCTTCACGGGACTTTCAAAACAGCTTAGCTGCTCTGAGAAACAGGTCAAGGCTGTGCTCAACGCTGTGCTACCTTTCAGGTGCTAGGTCTTTACAGAGAGAAGAAAGGCTGATCTACAGGCTTAAGTAGGAGATGAAGGACATTTTAGCTGCAGTTCCAGTGTCAAAGCATTTCAGTGTGTGTCTCAAGCAGAGCAGCCTTAGGGACAAGCCAACCTCCAGAGAAAGTGCGGTTTCTATTTTGTCGTTTAAGAAATCAGCAACTGGGTCAATCATCCAGCGTAATTAGACCTCCTGGTATACTTTAGACCTGCTCAAGTGAGTCTTTAAGGTAAAAATTCAGTCTATGGCAATTCATTTCTTAGGGAAATTTCTATTAAATATTTTGGAAAGTCATATTTTTGTTTTCCCACTTTTCCTTCCCTTTCCTTATTTAAACCACTAAACAATCATATTTCATAGTTTTTTTTGGTTCTTGCTTAGTCTGAAATGCTTTAATATTTCTACTTTAGAGATGTTTCCAAGTGGCAAAACTGTATTATTTTTCCTTTTGATGCAGTCTGACATACCCAAAGTTTCTGTAAATAAAAAAAAAAGCTGTTGAAAGAAAATTAAATAATTAAAATTATCATTGGAACCACATTCATTGGTAATGAGAGTTGGGAGGCAAAAATTAAAATATGTTGGAAGTATTTCAAATTCCAAATAATAAAACCATTGCTCTCCTTTTGGATGGACAGAATGTCTGTTTTTGCTGCTGTGCTTACACTGCTGTTATTTTGCTTTAAGGGAAGGCCTGGGCTGGGGAGGTGTTTTTGGCCAGGTGCTTGCAGAGACAGGGAGTCATCAGTCTGCAGCCTGCCCCGCAGGTGGTGCAGGTGAGTGAGCCTGGAGCAGGGGCTCAAGGGCAGCAGGCAGCCAGGGCTAAGGGTGGTGGGGAGGAAAATGTTTAAAAAAATCTATAGGTGAAAGTATGTTTTGTTTGCTTGTGTAGATGTAGATAAAAAGTACATCTTCTGTTTCAAAGGTTGCTAAAATTTCAACATCCCATTTTGATGGGGATATTTTTCAGGTGAAAAATGCTGATGAATGACAGATTTTTCCACTGAGTTCTGCTTTGCAAACCAGCACAAGGTAAGAGTTAAGGAATAAAATTTATGCTTGAGACAAACTATTGTGTTTCCCATTTCACATCATGACAATTTTGTGGCTTGAGCAAAAGAAGAGCTGTTTGTGTGGTTTGCTACTTTAGTCAACTTAGTAACAAATCCTTTATATAAACTGGAGAAAGTTCTTTCAGGTTTTCTGCAGTTTCTGTAAGTGTAGAGAGTACATAAGGAATACTTCAAAGGTTGATTGCAAATTCGATGATGCTATTTTAACTTCAGAATGTTGTTTTAGCAGAGTTCTGTGGGTTTATACAACAAGAAGAAAATTGGCTTGGGAAAGTCAAAGAAAATAGGAAAAAACAAGAAAGGAAAAATAAAAAAAAATCACAGATGGATGATACTATAAATGGATAAAACTTCAAATAATGAGGAACATCAGTGCCAGCTATTTACAGACTTAAATCAGTTAAAAATCAATAGAAGACAATGACAGTTCAATATAAACAGATATGGAACAAGGAGGGCTTTTTATAAGGACAGGCACTTGGCAATGCATGTTTGGGAAATGGTGAAAAATAATAAAAGGGATAAATATGCTGGGACAGAGCTGGTGTAGGTGGACAAGGTACAGCTTCTCCTGGGTATTCAGCTTCACTGCCAAATAAATACACTTCAAAACAACACGTTCAGACCCATAGTTACCTGCTGCAAGTCAGCAAGTGTGTATTAAAGAAAGGAAGAATTAAGGAACAACATGGGAGGGGGGGATAGGGGAGAAATCAGTTCAAATTGCTTGAAATTTTATTTTTTCTTGGGTCTTGTGATAGAAAAGCTCTACCCTGCACTGTGAATTGCTGCTTGCATTTGCCTGAATTTAGCCAGATCTCAGTCTTAGATTCTAGGTTCCTGGCTTTGGTGAAAAAGAGATGAAAACCTGGCTTATTGAGGTTGATGCAGGTTTTGGCAAGGGTGAGAACCAAGTGTCACTGGAGCACCTTTCACCCCAATCTTCCTTGGAAGATCATGATACTCTGGGCAGGTAATTAGAGTTGTTCTGTGCCTTTTCAGTTCTGCCTCTTGCTGTCTTCCTGGTTAAAGCAGAGTGATAACGCCTTCATCTGTGTCTCCCTTTATGCCAGTTCTCAGAACATTTTAGACAGGTTTGGTCTCTGGGACCATGTAGTACATAAGGGCTGCTAAAGGCTGCCATTTTCATGAGGTAACATTTTACACTTGCTTTACACAAGTGAGAAAGGTCACACAAGGTCAAGGGTACTGGAGTCTAGGCAAATATCTCTTTAAGCAGTTTGACAACATGAATTCAAATTTTTGATCGAGATCCTAATGGATAATAAAAGGGAGAAATGAAAGAGCACCAAGTAATGCAATTAGTAGAGAAGAAATAATAAATTATGAGAGCACAGTGTGTTTAGAACAACTTTCTGCTGTTGCAGCAGCTGAGCTCAGCAGGAGTGGAGCTGCTTTCCACCTCCAAGTCTAAACCCACAGAGCGGGGAGGATCTTCCCTCCCTCCTCCCTATGAACACACTGCAGTGGCATACCCTAGATATTCCCCTCATTTTGCTGGGCCACACTTCAGTAGATGACTAAGTGATTTCTTTGGTTCTTGTTCTAAAGGTGTATTTCACCCTGTGTTTACATTTATGGATAGGAGTGTCTATTGCCTCTTGTTTCCATTTCATCTGCCGTAATGATTTAGCGGAGTTGTGACAATGAATGGTGCTTTGGTATTGAGCTTCGGTATCTGCTTTTTAGCCAGCTTCACCTATTTTGTGAGCTGAAGGACTGGGTCTGGGGAACTGTGCAGGGTTGGACTCCCCTGAATTCTCCTTCCTGAAAGAAAGCCCCTTCATTGGTGACTTTCTTGTTTATTTTGGTTTGGTTTTTGTTATGGCTCTTAGAAGCCTTGATACATTAAAGATATATTACTGTCAATATACAAAGATAATTTTTAAAGATTTTGACTTTGCAATAGAGTCAAACTATTCATAACCAGGGACTGCACAATATTGTTGGGACCAATTCCTCAAGCACAGTTGAGTGTCTTCTAAACTGCCACTGAAATTATTTCCTACAAAAATCTGAAATGGCTTTTTTGATTGCCTTGCAGATTTAAGTCCCAAGTATAGGAAATACTAATCTTAAATTATCGTAAACATGTGTCAAGCTTCCTTCTTATGGGAGACCAATAAATTTGGCCATTTGGGTAGGCCATAGCTTTGTAATACCAGTTTCAAAGGATTGAGTGATATAAGGAGTCTCCATGCCATATACTTGAGTATGTGTGGATAGCAATGTGTATCAAGTGTACGTGGCAAGTGGATACCTCTAAAAAGAAACCCACGTTTATGCAGATGAAAGCATAGAAGTACTGTGGACAGCACACCTGGAGCAGGACTAAGGATCAGTTAGATCACAGAAACTCCCTATAAGAAGTCTAAAGGGCTAAAAAGGGGAATTTGTATTCAGTGACTTGTTCTTGCAGTTTCCCTGGTGGTTTTGCCTGAAGTGCTGGCCTCATGTGGCCCCTGTGCTGGAAATAGTATATCACTGTGGAAGAGAAATTGTCTCCTGATAATCCTTAGGATAAGCTCCCTGAGATAATAGGTGGACAGACCCTCTTTCAACCAATAGTGCAAACAATCAGTAACGAATGAGTTAGAAGAGGCAAGCGAAAGTGATACCAGGCCCAAAGGCTGTCTAGTCCAGTACCTAAGCCTAGTACCTAAGAATGCATCATGAATGCATAGGTAAAGTGAGGATAATCTACTAACAACGAAGAGTAGAAAGAAAAATTTTTTCAGCTGGTACAATTTATGCTGATCTTTCTCTTCCATTAGCAGCATAAATGGTGCACAGACTGATAGGAGCCTTCCTAAACATATATTCCTTCCCACTGGGAGGTTTAATAAATATCGGTAGTTCCTAAAAATGGCGATAATGTTTATTGATTTAAGCATTTGAGATACTACTAAGGAATAATTTGGGCTTTCATTAATATATATTATATAGATCTCTATATGGAGTTTTAAAATGCAAAGTCACTGCTGTAAATCTAGATGCATTATTTGTATGTGTATCTACTTGAGGTAGAGGTTGATGCCTATAGTTAGGATTGTGTGATCTTTTTGTGGGATGAAACTTCTGTTCGCTTTTATTTTTAATTCCTTTAAGTTTGTTTATAACCTGCCACCTGCATTTAAAGAAATTTGGAGTCCAAGATTAGAAATTTAAGGGTTATCATTACAACATGGTCTTTAACTACTCAATCATATTCTTTTTTTTATTTTTTCACATCCTTCGTTTAGAACACAAATGAGCCAATGCTTTGAGAATGAGCCTGCGATTTCTGTCACATTTAAATTTTTACCTTCTGTGGGGACTAAGATCCCCATGGAAAGCCAGGAGAAAGCCCAAAATTATATAGCCAGACTAAGGTTTGGGTAGTATGCACTGAATAAGGCATAGAGCAAAGGATGGAAATAAAATAAATGCTGCACAGCTAGCTATGAGCTGATTGAAGTACATCCTATTATAAAAGCAGCAATTGTTCAGTGAAGGACTGTATCATAAAGAATAGTGCAAGAACCTGAATTAAGGTTAGACTGACAATTTGGGGTTTACCAATCTCTCCTTTCGGGGATTTAGTCTCAGTAAGCTTCAGTCTTGATATTCTTTACATATAATGTTTGAATAAATGAGTATCTATGTAGATAGATAGAAATTCACCTGTAGTTTATCTGTTAATCTATGGCAAGGTTTATCTTTAGTAGAAATGTAAATGTTATTGCAATAAAACTGTCTTAAAAGGCAGACATTTCAGAAATTAAGTAGTTATAGTTCCCATAGCTGTGAGGGAAAATTCAGTTCCAGTCTGAACAAAAGAGCTGTACTACTGTGTCACACAGTGCAGCAACACATGCTGGGCGGCTGATGAGAGAAGTGGTAGAGAGCTCAGACCTCTTCCCTCCCACGCCTCAGTAAATCCATACCAGGTAATCTTAGGCCTTTCCTATTGCTCATATGACCTGCTCTTACCCTCAGATACATCCAGGCAGCCCTCACTGAAATCCATTATAGCTCTGCAGGTTTTTCTGAGAGCAGACTGCATGGGTTAAGAGTGCTAATTAGTCATCCAAGGCTGCATTCTGTTTGTTACTCTACAAAATTGAAATCGATGGGATGCAGGTGTAGCCTCAAAATATGAATAACATCAGGTTTCAGGATGAAGTTCTAAAAGTTTCCCTCGTTTCCCTAGAACAGGCAAAAATAAAGGATACAACAGGTTGCACAAAGAATGGGAGAAACCCCTCCAGGAGATGACATACAGAGGCAGCTCTTTTTTGGGGATGGTGGGGTCCATCCCCACCAAAACTTTATAAATCTCTCCGAAATGTTTGTGCTGTCCCATCTTAATAGGGGCATGCAGTGGCAGCGTAACAACAGCCCTGTTCACCTCTATCATACAAAGCAGGTAACTACCAACCTCCTGCAAACTCGCAACAATGTAATAAATTTCTATAGTTTTTTTTTTTCTTCCCCCTCCATGACTGCTCAAATGGTTTACTGAGTCCTTGTGCATCCGTGCTCCAGCTCAGTAGCCCTGAGCAGAGATTTTGCTGGCTAGCCTGCTAGCACAGAGAAGGGCAACTGGCTGCTCAGTCTGACTGTAAAAGGGGGCAGTTAGGAGAAAGTTAGAAGGTAACAAGGCAATAATGACCAAAGGTTCTTGTTCTATTTGGGGAGAGTGCTGCTAGCATAGAGTAAACACTTTTTTTAAGGAGAAATTGATTGAGTTTTACTACTACCAGACCACAGCCAGATCTGCTTCTCCATTGTGACTCGCACAAATGTTTGCTAAGCTTTGTTACAACTCTTTTCTTAGCCTTAGAGTGCCCATCCTTTCAAGCAGAATTCTGGACCTGTTCCTAGTTACACACATCCAAGTGTTTGCCATTATACTGGAGCTTGTTAGTGCTTAGACAACAATAAAATTAATCTGACTTTCTGAGTTTGTAAAACCCTTCATGAACTGCATTCTTAAAATTTTTAACCAGCACAATAAACTTGTTGTATCTCAACATTGCAAAGATTCTATAGAATATCTTAACAAATAAAACTGTAAATAGTAGAAAAAGTGGTGTATCTTAATCACCAGTAACTAATTCAAGTGTATGTCTGATTATAAAACAATTGAATAATCGCACCTCTTAGCCTTACCAAGAAGTTGCCATCTGGGATAAGAATAGTGATGTGCTGGCAAAACCAGACGGTCTTCACATGCAAAAAGAACCCGCTTTTCAGTGAAATCATGACTGCATTGTTAATTAGAGAAGAATGAACAAGGCATAAGTCAAGGAAGAATATCTAAATCTAGATTAGAGATTCATTAGGGCCATTTCAGGGCTAGGTTTTGAAATTATATCTGATAATGCTGAAAACCTATGAATACTTTTAATGAGTTGATGGTCTTGTAAGGACATGGGTGCTTAAAACATGATGCAAATAGACTTTAGGTGCCTAAGTAAAAATTTTTATGAAAAAAGCTCTTGACTACTAGTGGCTTCCTTACTCCAGAAGCTCCTAAAATTCATGAGGTTCACATTCCCCTCTCCCCATCTAACTCCTGCCTGAACTCCATAGGTCAAAAAGCTGGGAGAAGCAGTGCCTAAAAAAGCTCCTGAGAGACTCTACAGGGCAAACTCTGGGGCTCCCAATGCACCATAAAATGGATGCCTGCAGGGGCAGCGGTGATCACAAAACAACCTAATTCTGCAGGTTTCCTTCTGAATCAAGATATTTTGATGGATCATCTTCCTAGGGCACCTAATGCTCCCCAGACACGATACATAAAGTCTTAGATTAGGGCCAACATAAGTAAATGTTATCTTGTTATGTTTTCTTTCCACCAGAAGTTTTGTAGAGGCAGAAAATAGAGGATTTCAGCCATTTATTTGAGAATTCCAGAAATCTGGAGCACAAGGACAAATAGCTGCTTCCACAGATGGTCTTTTTGAGTAGATTGTGCTCTGGACAGTCTGGATTTACTGTGTTTGTGCAAATATACTGTACTGTGTAGAGCTGCCCTACTAATGCAGGCAGTTCTGTCTGGAAAATCTTGAACAGAAATGCATAAACCATTGCCTAACTCTAGATTTTGTGTTCTACTCTGGAAAGCAAGCAGTTGAAAGCAAAGATTTCAGTACGTGACTTAGAAGACATTGTGTGTGTGTGTTTGCATGTGTGTGTGTTTGATGTTTGGGTGAAGTCACAAAGAGCCAGATATTTTCCCAGGATCTGCCTTTCTGTCGTCTGCTCAAACAGACATGTATTGTCCTCAAAATCTTGAAGATTCAGACTTGAATCTTGAAGATTCAAGGGTCTGAATCATCTGAGTTCTGAAAGACATTAGATTTCTCAAAGTAGAGACTTGTGGGTCAAAGATGAATATCTTATCTTTCTAGAAAATATTAATATTAATTTTTATAGAAAATAGTAAATAGCACATTTTTGAACTCTCCATAACTGGCAATTATTAGATACTTCTGAGAAAGATTAACTAGTTTTGTAATGTAGTTCAGTGCCTTAGACACTGTCTTAACTGGAAGCACTTCTTTCTTCTCTGACATCAGGAAATTCTCTCATCTCTGATATCAGAGATACCTTCCAAAAATAAGGGCTGATATCCCTCATAAATTTTCCATTTTCTAAGAATTTTAAAATTATTCTTTACTTATTCTGGCAGCTACCCATTCTTTTTTTTTTCCCAGAACCATATGAGTTATTGTCTCTCTGATTCCTTTTGAAATTAATTCCACAAATTGGTCTTTAGGTATTGAAATCAGTGTAGGTATGTTTTAAATTTGATACTTACACATTTTTCTACTATGCTAACTAACAGCAATGTATGTATTTCATATATGAAATCTAAGCCTCAGTGCTTTATTCTATTGTTTTTTTAAACAATTGATTTTATTATTGATTTGAATTTATTGTTGAATTTAAATGAACTCTATTTCTATTTAATGCAAGTGTATTTTTCCTGAACAGAACTGCAATGATAAAACCTAATAAGCTGTAAAACACATTTGAAGTCTCACCTTTACCCTACTGGCCCTGAAATAGAAAGTAAACATGGGAACAATAGAGAATAAAATACTAGAAATGAAAGATGATCACAGCTAAGAAGAAAGGAGAAACAAAATGCAGACAAGAACTAAGACATTTATTTTGATTCCCTTTTTTATTATACAAAAGTTAATGGAACATAGATCCCTATTCAGATCCACTGGCAACTATTGGCTTACAGAATTGATGCAGTACAGCTGGTCTGTATAGATCCTAGAGAGGAACCTCTGATGTGTTTAAAATTATCACTCATTCATACACTTTGGCACTGAGGATATAATAGAGTTGTGTGATGGACTAAGGATAATGCTGACTAATACTCCTAGAAAAAAGCAGTATCTTACTAGGTCTGTTGTGTCAAAATGAAGACCAAGGTGAGAAAATTATAATAAAGTGAAAATTTAAAATTTCTCCTTGCTTCTGCCATGTTGCACATAATCGTGGAACAGCTTTGAATCTGGAGATGCTGTGAATATGTTGTGAGAGCTAATAGCAACATTATTTATCAGTATAAGTTACTCAGCTGATGTAAAGCAAGAGTTTATACAGCGTGTTAACACTGGGACGTTAATTAATCTCCTTCTGCCTCCGTTGTGTTCTTGAGCGTACATCAAAAGAGGCTGCACAGGAAAGTGATCTCAGATGTTTTCCATCTTTGTGCTCTGAAAAGTGAGCTGTGCTAATTTAATGGACTGGGAAGGGATCTTAAATCACAAGCAGAGATGGATGGCTTCTTCAGAGATTAATTGGGTGTATTTTTGGTTTCTGATGTTTCAAGCAGGGTGTCAAGGATGTTAGAAAAAACCTTTTAATCAGTGAGCTTAAAAATGCTGTTTTTGTTCTCTGCCTTTTTTGAAGGAAGCAAAAAATATAATTAAGTCAGCATGTATTTAACAGCATATATCTTTTCAGGCTCACATAGGATCTATCCAAAGAACATTAATAAGAATGCAAAGCTAATCTCTTAAAACTTGTTCTGATACAACCTCTAATTCCATCGGATACCTACATTAATTAGTACCCAGGCAGGACAGTGCCTATGAAGTGAGTGACTAGCTGGTATTTTTTTTTCTCCCCTGCTGTTCACTGTGTGGCCCTATTCTTTACCGGTCTAAGCTGTGCTCTGATGATTGGGTTATTCAGTACTTTATAAGATTTTCTGTGGTGCTCATCCCCACATGATCTTTGAGCACACTGTGAATGTTGGTTTATTTTCCCTCTACCACAGTGGTTTAACCTTTTTTATACCTGGATAACTGAAGCACATTGAGATTAAGAGGAAAAAAAAAAAAAAGTCTGTGAACTTTAGATGACCAGTTGGAGATGACTGGACTTGTTTTTTCTGAGAATGTAACCTTGTGCAGTATTCTAGCTTTTTAAAGAACATTTACTTTTGACTTCAGTTAAGTTTGAAAATGCTCATCATTATAATGAGTGAAATTTTTAATTCCATAACCTGTCAATTCTGGAAGGAACATTGGTACACACAGATGTTTCCTTCTGCTCACCTCTAATGTAATCCCAGTCCAGTGTTTTGGGCTCCAAATCCTAGTCCCTTTCCTTTGGCTAACATTTTATCCGTGTGTCTTTTTTGTCCAGTCTACCTCTTTGCCCAGATATGCTTTCCTTCTGTAAGTCAATCTCTTCTCTGTGTTTGCTGGTTCCTCAGCTTAAATTCACCTAGGGAACTTCTTGAAATCCCAGAGGCTCTGGCCCTTTTGTTGGTACCATCTTTTGCCCCAATAACTCACATTTCCTCCTCTATGCGTTAGTGCCCATCTCATCTCTGCTCATTTCACCTGCTTTTTGTGCTCTTGGTCTTTCTATCCCTTCTTTCGAGGGCCAGCCCCAGTCTGTGCGCCCCGCATCAGCTCCTATTCTTCCTTTAATGTGCTCTAGTCCCATTTACCTCTGCTCTCATCTTTCCCCTTTCTCTTGTCTTTTCTGTATTTGAATGTGGAGTGGGTCACTGAGATCCTAGGAGACACAGGGCACCTGCTTTAAGTTCCTACATCTGGCCTTAGTGTTGTGGGATTTTCTGTTAAAACCTAAGGAACCTCTACCAAGCAGATTTTCTTGAGCCCTTCTCTTATGAAGTTTCGGGTTTGTGCTCAAAGTTTTGGGAACATTAAAACATTTCAAAGACAAGTACCCCAAGCCGGGAGGGAGGGGGCTTCATTTTCACTGGACAAAACTGTGTATTTTCCCCCAACCTCACTTTTAGATGCAGTCAAACTGTTATGATATTTCTGTAAAACATCTAAGATGGAAAATTCCAGTCTAAACTACAAAAAAGTTTGCAAAATCATAAGCAACTGAAAAAACTAAAAACAGGGTCTTAAAATAGGAAACGTTAAGCCATCTTACTAATGGCTGGTATTACTAGCCCCACCTATATAAAATATAAGCACTGCTGTTCTAATAGCCTAAATGCACTAAATACCACTAATGTAATCTTTGTAATTGCTGTCAGGAAGATGTGGCTGCTGTTTTCTTGACTTTATTGATCTACCAAAACTATAAAGTGGCAGTACTTTATGTAAGCTTTATTTAAAAGCATAACTGGAGAGTGATGATAGAACAGTTTATATATTAATGTGGCAAATATAGCTAGAACTGTGTTCAATGTGCCAAGGAAGGAATAAGCCACTAAAAATGCTATTTATTTGCTGCAATTAAAGAAAAATAAAAGTAGAGTTTTTTTGGGGGTGTGTTTTTTTGGGGGTGTGTTTTTTTGGGGGTGTGTTTTTTTGGGGGTGTGTTTTTTTTGGGGGTGTGTTTTTTTTGGGGGTGTGTTTTTTTTGGGGGTGTGTTTTTTTGGGGGTGTGTTTTTGGGTGTTTTGGGTTTTTTTTGTTTTGTTTTTTCCCCAGTTTCAAAGCATGTCCCTAAAAGAAGAAAGGTGTATATTATGGCCCGGAGGTATGAACAAGTTACCTTGTTAGCTGACTCGCAGTAAATCTTTGGACACATTCAGTTTAATCTGTTGCACACCAAGAGCAGGCTAAGAACTCAGATTACCTTTAATTTTCTGAAGGCTAAATGCATCCACTTGAACATCATCTAACTTTTAGCAACTTGCTACCTTTACTAACTTTTCATATCTAAGCTTTGGTTAGCACCCAGAGGGAGACCACAGTGTTAAAGTACCCAGACATGGGCCACAGCAGAAATGTATTTGCCAGTGCAATTGCCAGGTCAGTCGACTCCATTGTGTTGGTGAATTTGTTTGCAATGAAATTAAGAACCTTGTCAAGGTGCATTTTTATATTGCACCTAGCATTTCACCTTTGTATGAGAACTGCCTTTTTTCCTCTCTGGTCCTAGCTGCTGCTGTTGAACAAAATGTAAAAAAATAATAATAATTAGGCCTCTGTTCTTTTTGAAGTTCAACACTTTGTTCTATTTATATTTTTGTTTTGGCCAGTAAAGGATGATGTTCACAGCAGAGCTGCTGTTTCCTAATAGTTGTCTTCTCCATTCTTTTAAGTTTCTGGTTTGTTTTGTAAATGATGTTTATTCTCTAAACTCTCCAAAAAGGTGTACTGAGTAAAGAGAGTTGTAAGAGTTGAACCTGTTAGAGATCATAGGTAATCTTAAATATGATGTTCTATTTCTTACAGTCTAAATAAAAAAATTAGAATATGGAAAAAGACATAACTCCAGTGACGAGGAATCTTGACATAGGGTGAATAATTCTGGAGATTTGGGGGAACCTATAGAAAATGTCATTATGTTAAGCAGGGTCTTACTTCAGCAGTACTTACAGATGTGCTCATGCACACGTCTATTCTTCTGCAAAGCAGAATGTGGCAAGTTATTGGAGGCCCAAGCAAAGAAAAACATGTCAGTCTGCATTATAGATTTACTGCAGTTAGTTGTGGAGGGCAATAAAGCTCTACCTATGATTGGCACCATTCATAGTCCCCAGTATTTGGACTAACAGGTGCAGAGCTGAGCCTTGTGCATTTTCATTCGCAGCATATGCCAGTGAGACATTTGCTAGTCTGATTTCTAGCAAAACAGTATTAGACTCCTAGTCTATATGCAGTGGGCCTATGTAGAGGGTGTTGAAGGTAATGATTCAACTTTTTTTCCCATTCCCATTATCTGCATGGCTCCTATTGATTCCAGTAAGCCTTCAGTAGTTCTCGTGCTAGCCCAGCATTAATGAAAATTTACACTTCCAGAACAAAGTCAATATAATTCACTGTGATTTAATTAAGGTTTTCTGTTTGTTTGTTTTGGTGAAATCGGCTCCTGTTCACATTCTAGTCAGTTGGCTGATGGGTGATCTGGTCAATATGGTATGCATAGATTAAAAAAAAAAAAAAAAAGACAACATTCTTCCCTAAAGCCTGTTAAGGCAATTAAATTGTAATGGTAAAAGAGGGAAGATCCTTTTGTGGATTAATTCCCAGTTAAAAGCTAGAAAATAGAAGAAAGGAATAAATGGTCAGTTTTTGCCTTGAAGGGAGATGACATACATGGTCCCACTGACATCTGTGTTGTATGTTCAGTGTTTTCATACATTCCTTTTAAATAAGAAAATAATAGGCAGAATTATTTAGGAGAATCTAATACTAACTGTAAAGAATTGCAGTAAGTCATCATAGTTGGATGATAAGCTGGCGGGTGGAGATTAATTCTGATAAATGTAATACAATACACTTGGAAAATAATATTTATATATGCATATAAATGATGGGCTCTAAACTAACATTACAGAAAAGATTTTTGGTGTCATTGTGTATATTTCTCAGTAACCATTAGATCAATGCTCACAGCAGGAAAGAAAAAGACAAATTGAATGTCAGGAATTATTAGAAAAGGGATTGATAACAAAATAGAAAAGCACCATTATGCCACAGAATAAATCCATGGTGCTTCCACATCTTGATAACTATGAACAGTTCTGATCCTCTTATCTCAAAAAGGATATAATACAGCTGGAAGTGATAAAAAAAAATTGACAAGGCTGATAAAAGATGCGAAATGAAGACTGTGTAAAGAGAGACTAAATAAGCATTTCAGCTTTGAAAAGAGGTGATTGAAGGATCTCACACTAGTGCATAAAACCATGAATGTCCTAGAGAAGATGAAGAGGGAAAAATTGTTCTCTATTTCTCATATGGCAGAAACTGAATAAAAATGTCCAGAAGCAGGTTTAAAACAAAATAAAGTACTTATTTGCAACATATAATTAAATTGGAATACCTTTTGGCAGGATGTTGTGATAACCAAAAGTATAAATGGGTTCAAAAAGAATTCATACAAATTCATGAAGGGTAAGTCTGTCAGTGATTATTAAAATTATGGTTTGGATGCAGCCGTTGGGTCAGCAATATGTTGAACCACTAATTGGCAGAAAGAAGGAGAATGTGTTAGGTAAAGATCACTGTAATTGCCTGTTTTTACACTCCTCCTTGGATGTCTGCTACTGGCCAGTATAAACAACTAAATTCTGAACTAGATGGCCTTAAGTCTGACAGAGTTGGATAATTGTCATGAAGCCTACAGGTTTTCTCACAGTGATGCTAAATCTTGGTGGACATACTTCTATGATGAAAAGAATTTGTAAAGACTTTGTGCATCATTTTACTTTCTCTGTCCTCTGATGATTAAGGACACAAAGCAGTATGCAAATCATTAGTTAATAAATAATTACTGCACAGGATAACATATGACACAGAACCAAACCAGTCTTTGAGATGTTTCCACTGCAGCTGAATGTTGATCTGTCTAACCAGTTTTTCATTCTAACAAGGGCAGATATGCTCCCTTTTCCCTCTTTTTACTTAAAGAGAAATATCCTGAACAGTGTCTCTGCATGGGAAACAATTTTTCTTTGAGATACAACTGCTGTCTTTAGTTCATTTATTTGAGTGTCATCAGAGCTGGGAACCCTTAGGAAACTGCTTCATGGTAGTGGTATACCAACACTGTATTTTTGTTTCTATCTGGAATGAGGAGAAATAAATATTTACTCTTTGTGTGCTCCTGTACTATGATAATAAATCTGGTATTTTCCCCAAAGACCATCCATCTACAGTGTGACAAGTATTTAAAAGTGCATCTAGCTATTGATCAGGTGCCAGAAAGACATCAGCAGGTGTAAATTTCTGGGGAGGGGAGAAGAAGCATTTGCACTAATGAATCCCTTATGCTTTTCAAGAAGATAAATATTTTCAGGCTTCATATTCTATAATTTGTGCTGTCTACAACACCTTTCAGCAGGTGTAGTGACAATGACATTGTAAATGTGTGACCCAGAAAATGTTAGCCTTTTTGGCCATCCTAATTTCCCACTCTCGTAGGAGTGAAGATATTTAATGTATGATCTTCTCTCTCCATTTGTCCATACTTCTTACTCAGTTGGACAAAGTCATCCATGGCTAATGAGAAACTGAATTTCAGCCTAGTAATTTATTTATGTAGCTTTGTAATTCCTTGATGTGAGCATTTGCATGACAAAATATTGGTCGGGAAACATTTATGGAGACTATGGTTTAGGTTTGTAGGAAGAGATGTTCTGAAGGATTTAAACAAGTGAAAGATGCATACCGTAGCAGGCTTCACACATATGTGGGAAGAATCAGGATATGACAATGTAGTCTGGCCCAGACAGAGCTCCTGCTACTCTGGCTTTTAGAGGAAGCTCTAACCTGCATCTAAGTTATTGCCATATTGCTGCTGACAGATTATGTTATCTCAAGCACAGCCCACAAGAGTTGCCCTGCATCCAGCCAGGCAGTTAGCAAGGATGGGGAATTTCAGATCTGTCTATACCTTTACCCTCTGCCTATACCTAGAAGTCAAGCCTGAAAATCCTCACCATGGGAGGCAAGGAGTCATCTGTGCCAGCCAGTAAGAAACTCTGGGCATGCATAAGTGTCTGAAATCCTGCCCCACTCTCAAGCTGAGGTCCGTCATCCGGGGCCATAGTGAGGGATGCAATGAGGATGATCTTTACCTGCACTTCTGAAAGGAGGCACTTAGGACTTCTATTCAGGACACAAGCTTGGAAAAGTAGGGATAGATGCAGCTTCTATTGGTTGTGGGAAACCCCAAAGACATGTATGGAAACCAAGTCCCTGCAGGAGCCTGCAGCTGAGCTCAACACAGCATTGACACTGATCAGGCACATTCGTGCTGCCAAGAGGTTGGTGAAACATGTTTAGGACATCTCAGATCAACTGAGCCTAAACAGCTCCCATGATAAGCAAATCTGCTCTTATTTTTAATTTGTAGGCATTTAGAAAATTAATGATTTATCAAGCAAGCATAAAATGTTAACTTAGTAGAAGAGAAGCTTTTGGGATATTCACATTAAATGCATCAACCCCCTTAATGAGGAGCTCTATCTAGACCATTAAATGTAGCAACCCTTCCATCTGGGAAAGGCTGGACTCTATTGATTAGTATGGAAAGAATACTCCTTGTATTTAAACAGCCCTTTTAATTCTGGGATCTTAATGCGCTTTTACAAACTATACATGTGCCCTAGAAGGCAACTGCTAGGATACAGACAACTGCAGAGAAGAATATGATAGCTACTTTGTGTATTCCTTATAGCCCTTATGAATGGAGATAATTTCAGAGCATCTTAGATCAGGATACTCCAGCTATTTTAGCCATGACTTGACCTTTGGGACCACAGTGCCCCCTTAGTTGGTATAAGCCACTGCCGCTGTGTCAACTGAGCTTGCAATTGCAGAGCTCAGGACAAGATTCAGAGTGTTTAGATTCTCTGTAACTTGGCAGGTGGGTAAGGTTTAGGTTGCTAAATCACAGGGAGCACAGTAACCAGGTCACAAAATCAACACTGCCTTCCACTTTGGTAGTGAGGGTTTCCTAAGAGCTTGTGTGTGCTTGCAAACAGCCAAATGGGGGAGAGAAGCCAGGCCCTTTTGCAAGACAGGGATGAAAAAGAGATACTCTTAAGCCTGAGAAGCACAGGGCAAATTGCCCACGTATGCCTGTGCCTACTAGTGAATTCAGCACTAAGTGCAGGAGAGTGAAAGGGAATTTGTTTCCACCTTCTGTACCATAGCCCAGGGCTTAAAATGCTAAAGCCTGCTTTAAGTTGCCCTGACCTCTAGGCAATAAGAGTGGTGGTATTTGCATGTGGGAAAATACTCAAAGTGTACCATGGAGGGGAGAGAGAGAGGGACTGTGGAAAAAGTGTACGCGCACAGGATCTTATAGCCTACTGCTTAAGGTATTCTCTGTTCATAGGCAGAAAAGTCTCCCTTCCAAAGTTGTTTCCTCTATTTTATCTTGTTAATATTTGCAGCAAAATACTTGTAAAATTTAGTATTTTCCAAGGGCTGCAAACGTCCCTTGGATCAGAAATAATTTTTAAGCACTAACCAATGCAGGACATAGCCTATCTGAAAGGAGGAAGAGAGAAACTAGGAATCAGCTGCACTGGAACTAAAGCAAAATTGAATGTTTTATTTTACATTGAACCTTAAGGAAAGGAATATAATTTATTTATGCCAGGCTAGAAGCTGGTTAATGGAGACCTGGAAATGAAGAGAGGGAAAGTAAATTATGCTAAATCGCAAAGGATAGCTGTAGACTTCAACAAGAGTTGGTAGTAGACTTTCTTACTAGCTCTAATCAATGCCAGATGCCCAGAATGTCACTTTAAAGAATTTGTGCCAAAATGAGCATGTATTAACTGTGTTTGTGGTCCATAGTGTACCTGACTTCTGATATATTTAGAAAAGATCTGGAGCAGATGCACAGAGGTACAGCCCACTTACAATCTGGTGGCAGCTCCACCCAGGTCGTAAAGGTATCTGTCATTCCTGTGTACTATAGTCAATAATTTGCGCCATGAAGGGCAAACTGCTAGAACTGCTGAACAGCAGAGAGATGGCTTCCCAGCTGAGCTGTGACAGGCCTGTTTTGACTGACTGCATTGCTAGGGAGATAGTTTTTGTGTGACCCCCTCTCATGTAGATTCATTTTGTTTGTTCTGTCCTTGAAGGATAAATGCCACTAATTTTGACAGTGAAAATGGCATACTTGTATCCAGGCTCATGTGAAAATGCACTAAGCCCTAAGGACTCCCTGAGCTGACTTGCCATGGTTTGCCATTTAACCATAGGTTTACGTATTGTTTCTTTAATTTGTGCAAAGAATTTTTGTAAAGCTGCTTCTGGGACCACACATTCTTGGTAGGTTGCAGCTAAAGCTCATACACTGACCATTGCAGAACACTTTTTTAATGATCTTTGGTCTTTTTGATACTAGCATACAAACAATTATCACTACTGTGATCTCAATAATATTAGGAAACAGCTTAAAGTATCTAAGCCAACAATTCTGATTTGTATTTGGTAAAGGAGAGAAACATAGTTAGAGTCAGGGCTGTTGGTGCACAAAAAGAACATAGTCTATATCTCCCCAAATAGATACAGATAGTTTCTTTAGAATATTTAACTCTGTCAATTCCATGATCCTCCAATATTTGTTACGAAAACAAAAGCTACACTGCTTGATTTTGGGAATACTGTTCTCATTTGTAGTCAGTTGTTTTTTTTTGTTGTTGATAAATCAAAAGAAACTGAACTGTACTCATTGTAATACACTGCAATATTCCTTTGCATTTTGCTTTTAGATAATAGGATCTGCCTTCAAGAAAAAATGAATTCTCAGAGAAATCAAAGCTGTCATTGGTAAGGGCTATGCATTTTCAGAGACAAAGTTTTTTCATATTTTCCCCCAAATACAAAAAGTTTGACAAGGGCACCTTTTTAGCTATAACATGAACACATCTAAACAGTTAAAGCTGCACTCTGAGATAACTTGTAGACTTTCTGAACATCTCACTTCAGGAGTAAGTTTGAAGAAATGGTGGATGTGCTCGCTTTCTACCTGCAGAATGATCCTTATGTTATTCTTTCAATCTTGATAACAACTACATGCAAAACAGTTTATGCAGAGCAGAGCACTTCAGTTTTTCACAGTCTATTCTGAGGATGAATTGGGATGCCTGATGACAGAAGAGAGTGTATGTCTCCCCTGTGATGCTATTACCCTGCATGTCTAATCAGTATCTTTTGATTATATTGGCTAGCTGGTTTCCCAAACATTGCCTCTGACATTGTTCAACTTCTAAGGAGAAAAAGTAGAAAAAGAACAAAATCTAGATCTGTTTTCAGAGAGAAACTGCCACTAGCAGCATTTGCCCAGGGCTTCCTCAGCTGAGGGGCAGCCAAGGTATAGCACAGGATACAGAGAGGGATCCAGTCTGCGGGGCCTGAGGATGCCCTCTGCATGATTGCCATCCATGGCTAGTGATGCCTCCATCCATAGGACACAGAGGGAAGCAGCTCTAAGAGATCACTGTAGAAATGGGAAGGTGATCTACAAGATTCAGACCTTTCTGTTTACCCCCACTCACCCTGAAAGACTGAGATAACCCACCCCAATGTTTTCAGCAATCTTATCTGTTTAGAAGACATGGCAGTGATTGGGCTTAGTTTGAATGGTGATTCACAGGTCTCTTACGGTTAGTTTAGAGGGAATCAAGAATGAAACCCCAGTGGCTTCTTCTTTGTGGAAGAAACAACAGAAAGTTGCCAATGTTGTTGACAATCAGCCAATGAAGTGGCAAAACATAAGGGCTCCAGGAAAGAGGGACGTCACAGAGAATACAGGAACAGGACAAGTGACAGGGAATGAGAGCCGGTGTCAGGGAGAGCACCCAGATGTGCCATGGATTTCGGTGTGAACCCTACACTGCACATAAATTACTAAGTGTGTAAGAGGGCAAATAACAGGCTGCAAATTTTCTGTAGTAAGCCTGTGGAAATTAAGTGGAAAAAGCATCTAACTTTAGAGAACACAGTAGGGAAGTCTTGAATTAGTGCTTCCCTGCTCAGGGGGAGGGCACAGACCATGAACTGCTGCCTGGAGTAAGTTCAAGCTTTCTTTAAGGCACAGACCCTGCCTGCTGCCTTCTGTGCCAAAATTTTGCCTTCAGTCTCCGCCTGCCCCCGTCGAGCTTATTTTCTGCCAATAAGAAATCCTCTTCTGTGAAAACTGGGAATGATTCTGGCTTAAAATTTGAGATTTTCAACCTCCTGTGTTACGCACAGTAAATAACATCAATTATATGTAATATTTGCTGATGATCATTATAAATTACTGCAGCTAAGAGCTGCAGAACCCGTTACAAATGAAGTTTTGGAAAAAGTGGACTGTCATGCAATGTGTATTAAATTTATAGCATGGCTGCTCAGTTCAATAAGGTACAGATTATGAATTAAAAGTCAATAATGGGATTATAATCATTCAGTTAGAGGGTTCTTTTTCTAATTATCTGCAATCTGTCATCCAGATAGTCTATGTTAACTCATCTGAGCACAACAGCAATGCATCTGCTCAGCACACAAATAATGCTGACCCTCCCTCTTCATTTTAATGTGTTATGACTTATGTATTCCTGTTTCTTTTCCACTGACTGAAGCAAAAAGAAATCTCTTGAGATCTATAGACTTAATTTTACCTTTGGTATGAAAATAGCTCTCTCAGAGATGCTGTACCTGAAAATAGGCTAAGTAGAATGTCCCGATTGTTTAGTTCAACTGCTTAGCCAAGGGGAATGAAAATGAGGTCTGCACTCTGTTTTCAGTTCTTCTACTGACTCTATTTCTGACTTATTTCTTGTTCTGTTTCTGTGCATCTATAAAATGGGCACACTAACAGCTGAAGGGAATGGAGCAACTTTAGTCATGGCTTTGTAATACACTATGATGTTTATTGCTACTTCCTCTCAGTTCATCATATGGAGTGACCATCTCTGGAGATCAGAGAAGAAAAAAGACGCAAAGACTAGAGATAGCAAAACGGGTGGTGGTCATGTCCTACCTCCAGAGGCCCATTTTGAAGGTTTCATGGGGCACTGAGGGGTGAAGGCAACAGCTGATCCTAATCATTTGTCCAAATAAACTTGCAGATAAAGCAGGAATGCCAGAGAGAGGATGAGAAGGGAAAGTCGAGTGTCAGGAATAATTTCTGTCAGTGCACATTGTGGCCTTGGATGTTAGGCATGGGCCAATAACTAACCTCTTGGTTAGTAATGGAAGAACCTAACTATTTTCCCAAGCTTTTTCTTAGGAAGCAGACTGAGTGATGGTGACTGGGTTCAAAAGGTGGGATTCTTTTCTGGGAAGGGTTAGGGTCAGGGCTCTGGGAAGGTTTTTTATTGTGACCATTGGATTAGCTGGAATTTTGTGTGTAATTTTAAATGATTTGTATATTTTCCCTAGATCTTTGGAGAGGCACATTTTATAATCTAAAGAAATGGAATAAATAATAGAATATATGTTAAGTTCTTCAACTGGAGGCCTTTTGAAAAGCCACCTAACCTATTTTGGTCTGGAAACAGTGATTAAAGGTTAAACTCTCTTGTAATATTACTCCCTGTGTTTAGTCAGATTTAGATATTTTTAAGATGCTCATTCCCATGGCATCTGCATTACATCATTCTCATCATGACTCTGTAGCTTGTTGTGAAATTTTGGGATGACAGTTAACAAATAGGAATGCCAAAAAGAAATTATGCTGCTATTGGCTATTTACCAACAGCTATCTGTCCACTTTGAAACATGTTGTTTTGATCCCATTGATCCACTCCTTTGTGTTTCAGTTTGTCCCCTGTGTCACCTCTGTGATATGGGTGCATCCGTCAGTTTTGTGTCATGTGGAACTCATGACGCTGCTTTTACATAGATAAGATTTTCCATGTTACTCTCCTGAATATGGTATCAAGGTACTTGGAAAACATGATTGTATTCACAGTATGGGGACTTGAGTAGAACAAAGTGAACCAGTTTTTGATGACAGTTACAAATGCTCATGAATTTTGTCTTTGATTCTTTTCCCCAATGCTTCTCAAAGTCTCAGGTGCTGTCAATGATGTATTTGGCCCAGTTAAACACGTATTTTATCTGATTTGCATTCCAGCTAATCATTTTCTGACAGTCTTTGCCGTGCTTCTAAACTGCTGCTGTGAATGCAGGAATGCGCTGTGCCAAGCCTCACAGAAAGAGGTTTGAACCAGGAGCACTGAATAAGGGCATCCGTACTTGTATCTTTGCCCCAAGTTAAGGGACCCTTGTTTAAGGTTCATGCCATCACAAATTTACCTCTGGAAGAGAATTTTGCCAGTGTAAGCAGTATTAAGGGCTGCCTATGAGGACGTTTGGGCAGATTTGAATTTTTTGTGTGTCTGAGACACAAGTTAGGTACTGTTCATTGCTGCCCCTGCTGTCTGTGTCTGTGTCTAAGCCTGGTACTGTCAAAGGAGAGCTCAAACCCTGCAGAACCTTTTCCTGAGAAAGCAAGACTCAGACAGCTTCTGGGGGTTGATTTCCACCCCCTCATCCCCCAACATGAATTCATATTTTCACTTGACTAAGTCTGTCACATTACAATTTCAAGGGCAAATAACTATATATTTTCCGTCTATTTCCCTTTTTATCTTTGACAAAAAACAGAGTAATTTTTGTCATCTCAATATTGTATTTTTCACTTCCTTAGAGATTATCCTGCTTTCTAGAGACTTGGTGAAGACTAGCACAGCAACATTTGAGAGAGATAAGTAGGAAGTCACCTGGCTCTCATAACATTGTCTGCCCACTAAGTAAAATCTACAACAAAATCATAAATAGGCCTGTTACAAAATTTTGCTTGAAAAAAGGTCAGATTTTTTAAAACATGGTTGTCTTTTCTTGCTTCTTCACCTGTAACTTACTGGCACAGCTGATGTCATTTAGGCTCCAATTCAGCAAAGCACTTAACCATGCTACTTAGTCCCGTTGACTTTAATGGGAAGTAATTACATGTTCCAACAAAGCCCATACAGAAGTGCTTGGTTGAATCAAGGTTTTAGACATCATAATGAGAACCTGATTGGGAGGGAGGGGGGGAACTGAATTAATGCCACACTGAAAATCAAGCCCATGCTCTCCAAAAATATATGGTAAGAACTCATTTGTTGCAGTGCTCTCCCTATGTTGTGGCATATATTGATCTCATTGCTATAAAAAAAACTGAGAAAACAAAATTCTAATGACTGTTTCTGTGCTGTCACACACAGAGTCCATATGCATACTGTCACATACTGTAACCATTTTATAGTGATCTAACTCCAAATGATACTGGTTCTTTCTTCCTTCAGCATTTTCTCCTCTTTTCACAGCCCATCTCTCTTGCTTCAATTTTCACTTTTCGAGTGAGGGTGGGTATCCCTTTCTTGTATTTGAATGGGCTGCCATTTTGATTACGTTTGTCAGAGCTGCTGCTGATATGAACTGCATTAAAATAGCAATTTGAAGTAGCACCAGACAGTCATTGCTCATTAGCATCATCTCCAGTAAAATATTACAGCAGAGCTGTAAGACCACCTGCTCCATAGTCCCAGGATAGTGTATGGTACAGACTGTCCACATACTGCCACTACAGCTTCAAATCACTCCTGTTGCATTACACTGAGTCTGATTTCATCTCCTTGAGAAGGTTTTATTACTGAACATGGAACAAATCCTGCTCACTTTATATCCCTGCTGACATTAATGGTCCTACTCACATAACAGATTTGGCTCAAGGAACGTATGGTAGCAGTATTGCATTTCTTTAAATTCTGACAGAAAGATTTTGCTCAAGAAGATGTGGCTGAATTTCCACCACACTTTTTTTAAATGCAGCAGTATCGATGGTTGATGAACCAACAAGTAAAAATAATTTCTACTTTGGCAAGGGGGAGATGATAGGGCATATTGTGAGATAATATCCAAGCTGACTAATTCTTCCATAGTGGATTTAAACAGGCTGTTGGGGTTAATGTGATTAGCAGGATCCCGATTGCTAAGAAACACCGGCAGACTTCCCTGGAAGAGGGCAGTCAAGTTCTCATTCAGCTGTTTAGCAGAGGGGACCTGAGTGGCCAGATAAGTAGAGGTGGCTTTGGGGCTTTATGTGGCTTTGGAGCTGTAAAATATTTGCTAGCAATGGAGTGACTCTTCCAAATGATCCTTTTTGTTACACTTCATCCTGCTGAGGTAAACACAGTCTTCTTGCAAGTCCTGCGTGGGAAGTTGGGCTGCCTAAATAGAAACCCAAGTCATAGTCTGGTCGCTGCCCTCCCAGCGCTTCAGCAAGGAAGTGACTTCTGTCACCCTTCTGGCCAGCACCACCCGGGCATGAGCTGCAGGTCCAACTGTGGTGCAGGGCTGCTGGCACAGGCCCCACGCTCACTCTGGCCACGACAGAGGTCTGGGGGGCTTCTCCCACCCAGGCCACTGCTGGCATGCAGGGATGAGTGCAGGCAGTGGCAAGGGGGTGTCTGAAGTTGTGGTTTCCTGCAAGGTGTGTTAATGAAGTTATAGTTTGGCCCAGTAAAAGGGAACTGCTCCTGTGATAAAGCATCCTCAGCCCTTCAGAGAGCCCTCCGAGGAAAGATATTGGAGTCTGGCCCTCTCCTTACCTCTTCCATCAAGCTATTGCCCTTCTAACACTCTACATACAGTATTCTTTTTTGAATCTTCATCATCTTCATCTTCAACACTTTCTCAAGCCTCCCAGTGCTATTTTTTGGGGGGAGGGGGGCAAGGGGGGAGTGGATTACAGACCCATTTGCCATTAGTCACTTACATTTAAGCCTAAGAAAGGTCCTGGTAGGTTTGGAAGTTTACAACAGGAATTTCAGAATTTCAGGGCGTATGGTGGGGAGACCAGCAACCCCTCTTCTGCCAGTGCAGGCAAGGGCATCTTCATATCTTTGTGAGTGCTATGGTTAGAGAATTGCATTCATTTTTCTCAGAGGAAAATTATTTTTGACTTGGTCTCACTGAGGCACAGTTACCTCCCTTACTGAGCTCTGGGGGTAGCTTGGGGTAAAGCTTGACAGACACTTCCTTAAGGGAAAAGAGAAAGTCTGGGAGAGTGAGGCTGAATATCCCAATGTGGGATTAATTTATTTAATTGGTGGAAAGAAAAAAAAAATCCTCCTCTTTTTTTTTTTTTTTTTCCTTTTTAGAAAGGACAAAACATCTTGGGAGAAAATAATAACTAATTTCAAAATGAGGATGTTAACTATTCTCTGCTGGTTTCCAGGAAATCTGAGGTTTGGCTCTCTCTCCTGTGCAGCCTCTGGGGGCTGCGCTGTGCCCCACTCTGCTTAGCAAAGCTGGGGTTTGTGGGAAGCTGTGGGCAACTTCTTGAAGACTGGAGATAGAGGGAGTCTCGGGAGGGAGAAAGTGACAAAGAGATGCCAAAAAGAAAAGTAAATCTCAGTGACATTGAACGAATGACTCTATCAGCAGATTCAGACAATCATGCAAGGCCATCTGTGCTGTGCTGTATGTCCCTAGGCAATGCATGCATGATGGGGAGGGACAGGGAATGGACACACACTGTGTGCCCTTGTGGGATTACGTTTATGTTTGTTTTTATTCTCTCTTCAACCTAAAGTTACTAGGTTTTTCTACCACTGCTGAGGAGACAGTGAACTAACAGCTATGTAAGCTTTTTGCTTCATTCTACCAGAAAATATTTTCTGCACCGAAGGATCCTGTGTACAGCTTCTACATGATGCTTAAGATACTGCAGACACTGATGGTTTGCAAAGTGGGCAACAGCATGTGTTTCTCCATTTCTTCCCTAGCAGCTGTGGCTGCTACTAACAGCATTATTGAACACTTACTATAGACAGAAGTTTTTAAAAACATGTTAACCAAGGATGGTGACTCCTAATAATATTTTTAAAGCTGTTAGATTCAGCATATTTAGTTAAATTTAGTATATGCTAGATATTAAGCAACACATCAAAATAAATGAAGTGACATGTTAGCAAACATATGTGAAACATCATTCTGTTCCTGATCTCACCAAAGCCACATTTATGATACTACTGTTGCTTTTTTATAATTGGTGCAAAGCTTGAATCCCAGAGGTGACTGGTGTGGTGTGTTAGATTTGCTGTAAGGGAGGCAGCCCCAGCTACAGTTCTACTTAACGTTATCTGTAAATTGTAGAGTATCATCGTCGCTGAAGGGAGTACAATATAGTCATACTGGAGAGCTTTGGGTGTTCCCTTTCCGTCAGATACTATTGCCTCTGCATGGCAATAGATCAAAATGAGAGGACAGGCAGCTGGTGCCCTTCCCTGGCTGCTCTGGCTGACATTCCTAAAAGTTGAATTAGGGACAGTGTTATTTACTCTCCTTCGCTGCACTGAGAATATAAATTCCACAGTCCCTACCATGTGTGTTGTCTTCACACATTAGAAGAAGTGACTGCATTCTTTCTGAGGTGGATTTTTTTACCATTGATGGAAAATTAATGATAGCAAGTAAAATACTCCCTGTTAGGATTAATTAAAGTGATCAAAGTCTGAATGTTGTTTACTCACATGCTGTCCCATCCATCCCAGCCTGCTGTGAGCCTCCGGGTGATCTTAAGCAAGTCAGCTTTTTCATTATACATTTCATATGTTAAGAGGCCATTTTACAATGGGAAATGGTATCGTGCTCCTTCACAAGGTACTCTGTGACCTATTAATAAAAAGTACTGCTTCAGGATCAATTTTTTCCTTATTATTTTGCAGTTGTAGAGCCAATTAAGCCCTCTGGAATTGAGGAGAAAAAAAAAGCAAGCTCTATCCTTGTACAACATTACTTTTATGGTAATTTAGAGCCAAATACCTCTAATGCCAAATGGCAAAATCTGTCCCTTAATGTATTGTAGCCAAATCCCCCAAACCCTGACATGCAAAACTGACACTTAGGTGAGTGAATTTTTGTGCAAGTGCTGAGGATGACAAGGTCTGATGCTTTTTAAAATGCTCATACAAGAACTGAGCTGGTCAGGGGGAGCAGGAACACACATACTAACAAGGCAAAAATAAACTACGGCTTAATGAGTTGCAAAAAGGCCTGATCTCTACACTCTCCTAAGTAGTCTATTTTAAAATGATTGTTGGCATCATCATGAGGGTACAGCGCAGGAGACTTATATGGTTAAATTTTATAGTAGTCTAATAATGAAAAAAGCATGTGCAAGGCCTCTTGGCAGAGAGCCCATAGTCGTGGCAGTATTCCTACAAGTAAAGCTGCAAGAGGAGAGAGAGAGGGAGAGGGATAATTAATGGGGACCTCCTTTGTTTGCCAGGAGAGGTTATTCTTATGCTGTGAGCAAAGGGTATATGCCTGAAAAAAGATGCAGAGAAAATAGAGTTGTTTTGTGCTTCTCCAAAACTCACTTTAATGAAAATGAGAAACTAGTGGAAGGAAAGTCACTTCAGTCTCTGGCCGGCTGCCCAAATATGAGTAGAGATGCACTGGCCCTGGGTTGTGCGTACAGCACAACTTGCAGAAAGCTAATTATTCTTAAACACACTTACTCTATTTTCAGATACATGCTATTTGAAACCATGTTTTCTCTTTTGCTCTTTGCTCCTTCCTTGCTTTCAGCTGGTGGAGGATTTTCACCTCAGAATGTTATTTCTTGAAATGCTTTCTCTTCGCAGAGCAGTATCTGTTGTTTTCCTTTCACACTGGGGTGTCTGTAAGAGTCTGATGAAGCTTGAGGTACCTGAAGTTATCTCTGATTTCCTAATCCTCTGGCAAACCTGTTTGGCAGGGTTTGACCGGGCTACAAAGATGCAGCTCTCAGCTGCATCTCAAGCAACCAAATCATGCCAAGCCTCATTTTTTTTTATATAGCTTGAAAGTGTTTGATTTCACTATCTGGTATATTAAAGTCAGGGACTCTTGGTTGCCAATGTGACCACCTTTCCTGTCTTCTCAGTCTTTCATTTCTCCCTCCTGGATGCACACAAAGGTAGAATAACAGGCCCTGAGATCAGGTAGATCAGTGGCACCAATGGGACCATATTCATTTATTCTATTAGCAGATCAAGCCCATACATCCATGTTTTTATCAGTTTTTTTTCTTTCTTTCTTTCTTTCTTTTTTTTTTTTTTGGTGTGTGCGCTGCCATTATTAAAAGGTTACTTTGCAAGTGAATGATGGAATAAATTAGTGTATTGTGAGTGTCCGAAATAATAAAGTAAAGAGCATCCCCGCCCCAAGCAGAGTAGAGAGACCGAGTTCTGATGCCGGCTGCATTCAGTTATGTTCCTTCAGATTGACACCAGTGTCACTAGGGGATCCTGTTCTGCTCTCAAATTTTGTAAGTGCATGTGTCTTCAGTTGGGCCTTATTAGTTCTGACAGTTGAAATTTTAGTCTATCCTGTCCTACCCTATTCTCTGTGGGCACAGAACTGATATTAGTATTATTTTGAATGATGGGTCAATACTAAACCTAAAGGAAATCAGTGAAATAGTTCCCACTAACACGTATGTAGTGTGGAAATCAAGGGATTGATTGCCCTGGACTGACAACGCAGATATACCCAGTGGTATATGATACACTTTGTGAGTCTTTTCTTGAATCTGGAAGAGATAGCATTGATAGACATTATGCACACTGGATTCCCTCCACCTCAGCCCTGTATATAGTCATTTCCAAGAATTTTCTCCATGGACTTCTTTATCTTTCTATAGACATCACTTTCCAGAAGGCTATTGCAGATAATTACTGGGTTTTCCTCTTTTAGAGTTTGATCTGCCTCTGTCCTTTCCTAGCAATAAAACCGTTGTCCAGAATCAAATTTATGTTATTAATTACCACGTTTCAGGGCATTAAAGTTTGGTATAGTACAAAGCACTCTCACATTTTGTCTGCTAGGTGGTTAATTGTACTTTAATACCAGGGTTTTAAAGAGATTTATTATTGAGGTTTGGAATTCATTTGCTTTATAGCATCTTTGCGTATATGGTTCAAGAAACAAATTATTCATCATTTTGCTTTGATACAAAAATCCTTCCAAATGTTATGACCTGGTTGGTACTGATTTAATTGCTATTGGTTCCAGGAGATATAACTGTGAAAATATTATGAAGTACTATTGATAAATGCAGTAACAGCAACATTTTACTTGGTATTTTACTTGCTGAGGCTTCTACTATCGAAGTTGCGAAAATGAGGAGATATTTTTAAGGACAGATAATTTTGGTGTTAATGCAAAAAGAAAACAAAGCTGATCAAAGTATTGCAAAGAATTGTGTCAAAAATATTCGGTTAGATATTTTTGGTTTACATGCAGAAAACTCCATGTTAAGTTTCTAAAGAAGTTACACATAAGTGAGCTCTTCAAGTGGCAGAGCTACAGAAGACCCGTGTTAGCTCGTATTTCTTCTCTTTGCTGCTTCCCCACGTGGGATTTCTGTGATGGGCACAGTATTGAACGTCATCTGAAGTAGTCTTAAATGTCCATTTTGTACTGTAAAAACAGAGATGCAGAAGACCTGTTTAGTCATCTGACTCATCTAAGCACCATCACAGGGTTATCTTTTTGAGCTTTGGCCTTGATTTTCCTGAGGGTTATCTGGCACCATTCTCTCCGGGTTGTAGTCTCACTGTGTGGTACTACTGAGACAGCAAATGATTTCTTAATGCAGATGAACTGTAGAAAACACCTTATTTTGCAAAGTATATGCACACACATATAGGGATTCTCTGTCATTTCTCATGACTGAGATATTTTATATTCACATGTCTTTGAATCACTTCCCATATCAGGCCTTCCTGTTTTCAAGGGTATTTATTTGCAACAGGATTAGTGTTAGCTCTCCTAAGGACCCAACAGATAGAGCTCTGGGTCCAGTATAATCCCTAAAAAGGTATTCTGGGAAACACAGATCAGAAGGCTAATGGAAGACATCCAAGAATCGTGTAACTGTGGGCTGAGAAAGCATTATTTAAAGCAATTTATATGATATATATTAGGAACAAGACTTGACCTAAACAGGGGCTTTATCATGATATCTGGGACTTTGACTTTAAAAACAGTTACACCAGACTTCAGCTTAACTGTGGAGCCATTCTCACTTTATGCTATTTCTGTGCATGTTAACAGAGATGTAGAAAGGTTGCTTGGTTTAGCCACTGTTTTGTTTAGGTTTTTTTTCATGGTTTTCTGCTTTGTGCCATATCAACCTGCTGTTCAAAATTGTCAACTTTAAGTTTTGATCTGATGTAGTTGTGCCAAAGTGCAATCTGCGCATGGCCAAATTTTCTTTTTATATCTTCTAGCTGGGTCATTATGTCTGCTTGTTCTAGTTGTTCCTATGAGGGCTTAAAGTTTACCATACACTATCTTTTCCTTTGTGTAATTAGAAATTGTTGAAAAGGATATATGGTCTTGAGAGATTTGGGTTAGATTCTTCTGTGAAGCCACTCAGCCTCTGAATGTCACTCTTACCTTTAAATGGAATTACAGTTTTTCACTATCCTAAAAGTAAAGCAAAATTCACAAGCACTTGCTGTCTGTACTAGCACTGATGTGATGAAGGACATAAATGCTTCAATGGATAGGTGCAAATCTAAAGAGAATATTTACTTCTCTTTTGTTTTCTATGTGTTTAATTAGAAGTCTAAAAAAACCTCTGAGGCAGAAAGTAGTCCTCTTCCTGATTGTCAAAATTGTTGGGATCCTTTCAGCCTGCCTGCTGAACAGGGAGATATAGAGAATGAAATACTTTATCCAGAGTGATGTATTTTTGTTCTTGAAGGCTCTGTCTCTTTATTGCACTCTGGTAATGACACTGTAGTTTGTCATAGCAATAAAGTGTTGCTGAACTGAGAACTGCGCTTGAAGTTATCCTCAGTACAGATTCTCCAAAGAATAAGACTTAGGTGAGTTGCAACAATTACATATCAATTGCTTTTCCACTTGTGCACACATCAGCGACAAAAAATAGGAGCCCGTTTACTGTGCTTTCATGAGATTTGATAGACATTGTAGAACCTATTTAATAAGACATGTTAAGCAGTCACTTCATGATAAATTAGTCACTTGAATTCCTACTGTACATCAAATGGCTTACTATCTTGGGTAAATACTGTCCATATGTCTGGAAAAATGTCATTAATTTTTGGAGATATTTGAATGACAAAGCTAATAATGAATTCTAAGTTAGCTGTTAACTTGTTTTCTCTGGTATGTTCTCAATATACGTGATGTATTTTGTGAGACATTTTTGTATTTGATCATGCTAACATTGCCATAGTTACTCCTATCATCACTTGAACCAGCGGTCACAGCTGAGATCATTGTACTTGGTGCTGTACTCATGACAGAAAATTTCAGTGAGTCTTTTCTTCACTGAAGGTAGAAGTCATACCAAAAAAGATGAGAGGAATTAGTGTGTGTTTTACCGATAGAGCTGAAACTGAAAGGGACTATGGTTGCAAAATGCATAGAATGGAGTCTGTGTCTGAACCAGAAAACAAATCCAGATTTTTCAGGTCTCCTCACCTAGCCCGTAAATGGCCAACTGGAAGGTACCGTCATATTTAAGCATATTTCATCATCTACTAAAAGCAACTGCTTACAGAGCCCCAGTCCATGCATTTCAGAGGGTTTCCAAAGGAGGCTTTTCACAGAAGAGAAAACAATCCTTGTGCTTCCCTGGTTGGAACACAAATTAGCAAGAAAATCTTTCTCTGGCTCATTCTGTTCTTTTCATCTTAATGAAAACTATGATGGAGGGCATGTTCAAAAGTGAAAGAAAAAAAGAAAATCAAATTTCATCTGAGTCTATTGTTTGGTTTTGAGTTTGGCTGTTTGCAGAGTAAAGGGAAGAGATTAAAACCCAGCTGGAGCTCCAAACTCTTTTGATGTTCAGTGCTGTGCAGTTACAGGGTGTTGGTTCAAAATGAGATCTAATTATATCTTAACACCTTTTCTGATTTCCACTTTTCAGGTTCAATTCTATAACTTGTGATATGTCTTTCCTCTGACATTTTTGTGTGGCTTTTTTTTTTTTCCTATTTATATTGGGTGTAGCTCTCAAACAAGCAGTGGAAATAGCAAAGTCATTTATATTTGTGAAAGAATAAAGGATGCAACAGTGGCTAACCGAGAAGGGCCTAAGGCAGATAACTATAAATCCACCTTTCTGAAGAAAGGAAACTATTTAGTAAGAAAAAGGGTGTAGAAGGGAAATGGGTAAAAAATCTGAAAATGAGACTGTAAAACTCAGAGGACAAAGGTACTTACGTATGATGAAAGAAACTGCAAAAGTAAATAAACTAATTAAGCCAGTCAGGAAGTATAAGTTATGGAAACTCAGAGAGTAGGACATTAGGGCAAATGAACTGAACCAAGACTATGGTTGAGATGGTAGATGTCAGGAGAGGGAAGACACGTTTTCTCAAGTATCAAGTACTTGAACGAATGATAAGATTTTAAGGGTGAAAGTGAGTGTTTCCAGACCATGTGCTCAGCATATACATAGGCTTAAATGAGGCAATAAAGAAAGAGGTGTTTGTACATCTATATATAATAACATTATCTTGACAACCATTTGCTGGACAGTATAGCAGAAAATGGAGCTTGCCAGTTGGTTCTGGTAAGATATTCTGATGCTGAAAAAGGAAGACAATCATTATTAATTCTCTATTTTGGAAATGATGCTTTCTTCCATAATAATTAGGACTAGACAGGTATTATCTTTTTTGCATAGCTGAGGAATACTGGCAAATGAGGGTTAAACATATGTTGCTAAATATCTTTAGTTCCACTAATTTTTAAAAATTTATTTGTGTATTTATTTTAGAGCATGAATTAAAAACTTAGTCTTGAGAGTGTGGCTTTATCAGTTTGATATCCTACTATATAAATCACTTGTGAGAGAACAAAAAACATATGGTTACTACAGGTTTTCCAAACTGCAGCAGTAAGTTGTTAACAACAAAAATAGGAATGATTTGTGATAAAATATCACAGGTACCATTTCTTTCAATAGCAGCATAACAACAAGGAGCGAGACACAAGCAGTTGTTATTTGAACATACTTCAATATCAGGATCCTTCATCAGGAAAGTATTTGCCTATAATATTTTCCAACCTAGAAAAAGAGGTGTTTTATTAGAAGTCCATAGTAAGTTCAAGTAATATAGAAGAATAAAAAGATCAGAATTGCCAGGAAAAAAAAAAGGTAGAAACCACAGCAAACAATAAAATATGTAGGTATGTAGTTGAAAGAGAAAGCTATGAAATGCATTGCTGTGATTTATTAGGCAATGGATTTTAAGTAGAGGTAGAAAATGCCATTATACAAAGCATTGACCTCATTTGAAATACTAGGTATAATTCTGGCCATATACATTTCAGGAAAGATGAACTGTAAGAAGTGCAGGAAAGAATATCAGGATGACTGGGAAACAACGAACGTACTGAATGGGAAAATGTTTAGAGCTGAACTTGCTAGGCCTCACAGGATAAAGGCAAAAAGGGAATGTGATTCTCTTTGTTAATGTAGTAAGGCATATATACACTGTGGCAAGAGTATCCATACTATCACCTGCACGTGGCATTCCCATGGCATTTTCTAATAAAAATGTTTTCATTAGGATAATTCAGGATGGATAGGATGAACAAAAGATGAACTTTTTCTCTAAGTGCTATCCAAGTTGAAATATTTCTAGCCATTTAACATTTAGGCATGCTACTTAGAGTCAGATCAGGTTTCAAGCCATACCCACTCTGAAAAATCTCCTGAAGATGATAAAAATCCAGTAGTCCATTTATTAAATTCAATAAGCCACATCTAAACTGACTTCTAAAGCATGATCACAAAGTCTCTGGAGCAGGACCTAGTTAGATCACTCTCTGGCTTTGCTCTGAGTCCAGGTTGCCTTTCTGTGAGCCTCAAGGAGCAAAGTGGGTGGGAAACCTTGTTTCAGATCTGACAGTGTAGCCAGGCTGAGGACCTTGATCAGAGAGCTCAGCAATGTTTTTAGTCTCCAAGCTTCAAGTTATCCATTGTGTCCCACTAGCAGTATTTCACTGTATTGGGCTATCTGCTCAATGTGCCCCGGACTGGAGTTCTGTCCAACGTCACTGATCAACTGTTACTGGCCAAAAGCTCACTCTGGTCTCCTACAGCAATTCTGTTCTGTCATAATCCTGATGCTGCCTGAGACCTAATGAGAATAGATGGGAATGAGAGAAGTGGTCCTTCTTACTTCTGAATCCTTCTGAACTTTCCTTCTAAGGAGGTTAAAGTTTATCACAAACCTCACCAGATACGTGGTAAAACTCATATGACATAGCCACCTAAAAGGAAGTCTTCAAATCAGTTCATCCTCTCACTTAAACTTGTAGGTAAGGTCTACAGTAGAATCCAACTTCGTAAAATACTCAGACTGTTTCTGCAACTAAATGGGAAGGATGCAGAGGAAAAGAAAATATTTTTACTGACCAACTCATTTTGGGAGTCACTCAGACACTGCCATGAGGAAGGTCATATCCATCTAGACTGAACAGGGAGAGAAGGGATACAAAATCGGTCACAAGCTCCTGCAAGCTGATTGCTGTTGGAACCTCTGTGCTGGCTGCTCTGTGCCATGTGTTATTACCTCAGGAGCTCTGTGTAAAATATTTGAAGTCCTTGGTGTAAACTATACCCTTTTCTCCTGCATCTGACCTCAGTGGGCCATGTCTGCTCTCCAGGCACACTGGATGAGTGGTAGCTACTTCCCATGATAGAAAACCCCTTTACAAGTGGGAATGGAGGACAGATGAGAGGATTTAGGATTTCGGTCATTTTTTTAAGGGATGCAGAGTTGCTGCTGGACAGAGTCATCTAAGCTAGAAGTGTTGTAGGGCAGGAGAAGCAAGTACTGAGAAAATATTTTCAAAAGATTTTAGATGCATTCAAAATATCTTGCTATTTTTCAAAGGAATAGGAGGAGGAACTTATATTCTGACTTCAGGTCAACTCTTCATGATCCATGGGCAAAGTCTCCAGGTTAGAAACTGCAGATTCAACTAACCACACCAAAGGTACAGAGATCTTTTCACAGAGGCTGTACAGGTCATCTTCAAACATGTGTTTGCAGGAACAGCTCCTCTCCAGGCTAGCATGGGCATGTTTGCACAGGTCCTCCCTTGAGCTCTGAACCTTCCTGGAGTCTAGAAAGCACTAGCAGTCTCAAACTGGCTCTGCAACAGCTCTCTTAGGTTTAGAACATATAGCATTTATCCAGACTTCTCCGTTGTCAGGGATAGTTAGCCACATCAGCTATGAGTGGTTAATGCCATCAGTTTCTGTAGAGACTATTGGGACTGATGCTTACCTAACACAGAGATTCCCCCAGTGCAGTGCAAAGCCCCAGACAGGCTAACTCTGAAATAACAAGCAGCAAAGCTGGTTAGCAGGGGTAACTAATCTAAAGGCAATATCTTGAAATGTGGCTCTTCTGCTTCAGCAATTTGCACTGACAGTGCTCTGCTGTTCCCCATTCAGGTACTAACTTACTTGGAGTTTGGGTTATCCTTAGTTCACAGTCCATTTCTTGGTGTGGATATATCCCTCTCTCTAGCACTGGAAGATGATAATTTCACAAGAATGTTAATTTTTGATTTCTTTGAGATGAAAAATTTATGCATATGAGATGTTTTCTTCCCTTACTCATTGTGTGCCCACTTTCAGTTATAAATCCTGGCACCTCTACAAATCCTGGCCTGATTTGTTTGAGCACTTTTATTTTGTTAATCAGGGTGATCAGATGTATAAAAATCCAGCAGAGAGCAAATATCTTAAAGACAGTTATTTTGGGGGAATTTCTTGAGATTTTTCCATCATGGAAGAGAAATATCCTGAAATTGTTATAGAATTAAATACGGGTGAAAATGTAGAGTAATTTGTTCTGTGCAGTGATATTCAATAATCAGAGTAATGGGGATTTATTCCTCTTCTAAAGACTCTAGAATGCTTGAAAGTCATGTGAATTCAAAAGGAGTCACTGTGCTGAGCACAGTCGATAAAACACAAGGGGAATGGTAGGATAACTGAAAATGTTGCTCTTTCCACTTGGAAGTTAACATTTTCCTGTGTACGTTGTAATATTATTAGAAAAATAAATAAAGAATTTAAAACAGAAATCTAACCCCATTACTGTAGCCCAATGAAGAATGCCCCCGTCCTGCCCAAGGAACGAAAAGCAGCATTCGTACAAAATAAGAGGATATTTGATGCCATCTAGTGGCAGCAGCAAAGAGCAGCAAGCAACCTGAAAAAAACGTTCTCATAACTGCAAGAGTATATTGCGTTTTTAATCCTTCAGTGCATCACTGGTATGAATATGCTAATCCAGATATAGCAATATTATTTAGGAAACTTTATGGTTCAGTGTCCTGTTGTCTGTTACAGAATATATGTGTTTTTTTCAGTAGTTATACTTCCTTGAACACTTTGCCCAGGCATGTTGTGAACAGCAATGTCTCAATGTCACAAACCACCATCTAAACTAGGCAACCTGGCACATTTCTAAATGTAGCTAATGTAAGATTTATACTAAATATCTGGCACCAGAAAGTGAAAGTGTTAAGCAATTTGAAGGCAAGGAATTCTTTATGTCTAACCACATTTACTGAAGGATTAAATCTATTACACTAAAACAAATTAAACTCATTAAGAATTAAACATATATAATTACCCTATCCAGGATTAAATATTAATATTATAGAGGGTGGCATGTTCAATAACATCTGTGCGATTTAAAGACATGAACCTTGTTGACAATCCGTGCCCATAAATCAAGCGGGTTCCTTAGAAAAAAGACATCCTATTTTTCAGTTTGGGTGCAAATTAATCAGTAGGTTGTCCTGCAGCCACGTATGGAGGCACCATATACAAACCAGTGAACACTGCCAACTGAAAAACCACAAGTGTGTATGAGGGTGGGCATTAAAGAACAGGGTGAGAATCAGAGTAAGAATTATCATTCCTTATTTTGTGCTATTTTAGGATCTTTGGTATCACACTCTCTTTCTGAGGTGCCACAGCCCGGTTTCACAGGAGCATTGCTCCAGTATTCCCCATAAATAAAATCAGCCTAGAGAGAAGAGCCCCAGCTATTGCACTGTTAGTGACTGATGCTGGTTCAGGCAACTACTTTCAGGAATGACTGCAGCCTCTTTCTGTGAGGAAATTTTTTTCCAATTCCAATTAGCTGTAGTCTGACTAACCTAGGTCAAAAAAAAAAAAAAAAATCACAGATTTCAGTTGTCCTTGTTTTAAAACACAGTATCTGAGTATCTCCTAGAGTGAGAAGCAAATGAGGAAGTCTTTCATTTCCAAGGTTGATAGTCTTGGGTCTAACTTGCTGCTTCCCAGTTCTCTATGCGAAAGTATTACCACAGAAAATGGAAGAAAATGAGTACTGAATGGACATTTCACAGAATGAGCTTTTTACAGACAATGTGCTCTTTCTCTGCAGTAGGAGAGAGACAAAGCAGTTGAAAATGCAGTCTCCAGCTGGAGAACTACAAATTATTGAATGCCTTTCATAGGATCGGCCAGATATTGTGGGGAAGCTCACGAAGAAAATAAAATTAGCACCCTAGTAAGCTGTAAACCCAAGGAATTTAAGTGGCTGGAGTGCAAGTGAAACTGCCAAGGGTACATAACCAGCACAGGTTACTGAGCAGTTCTAGTGCTTGTCATCATCATTTGCAGAAGCATACAAAGTGCTCATCCAAGTTTAGGTTTGTTGTCTTGGGTCTCGTATTGGGGGCACAGATATAATTCAGCAGCTCCCAGCCGCTCCTTCCCCTTGGGCATCTCTTCCATAGCGTGGCTGATTACAGGCCAGATCAACCGTTTGGTGATGCTTCTCATTGCTGTCTCCTTTCTTAAGGGGTCTGCCCTTCTTCCTCCTCCCACGGGATCAGATGAGCCTGTCACACCTCCTAAGTGCAGGAGAGCCCATCACTGACAAATGCATGCATATGTTTTAGGTCACCTAGATAGGCTGCATGTCAGATGAGAAGAAAACCTACCAGGACAGGTGGGAGACCTGAATTTAGCTCCTGTGACTATAGCAGACTACCTGTTAATCACGTGACAGAGAAACTTCTGGTTTGTTCAGCCCTTAAATGCCTATATGTGTCTTGAACCATCAGAAATATCACTGCCCTGAGAAATTCGCAAGTGAAAGAGGCAAAACAGATAGCAAGCTCTGTTACTTATTCACAGACAGAGAACTGAGGTAATAAGAAGTGAGTGACTAGTTTAAGACTGCACAGGGAATAACTAGTAAAGCTGAGAAGTCACCTCGGGATTTGAGAGTACAAGTCCAGAGCCTCTACTGCATGTCTGTATTTCATCCAGTCCTCTAGATATTTGTCACGTATTTATGAACATTTCCTCTAATGATGGGTCTGCATCAGTTCACTACTACTCATGCTGAACTGTAGTATTTAGGGCCAGGATTTTAGTCACTGGTGAAGATTAACACTGTTTCACAGTTTAGGTAATGTGTGCTTCTCTGTATGAGTACTAGTGAGTATATTTAGACATTGAATATATATAGGCTGGAAATTATAAGGTGAATCTAGTTAGAAGGGAAATGAAGTCAAAATGCAGTATGTAGCCATGCAGTAGCAGTAGAGGGGACAAAAACAAAAATGGCTTTCAAATGAAGATCCATAACATTTTGAAGGTCATTACAAGGCATGGTTGCCTCCAGTAGCAAGGATCTGATTTAATGACAGGATATGCCATCCTTCTGATAGCTTAAATTAATAGAAAAAACCCCCAAAACAAAACAGGTGAAGATGTGATACAATACCAGGATTTCATTACATGTGTATGGAATGATCCATTATTTCTGGATAGCAAAACTGATTGTCATCCCAAAGTTTCATAAAACACTGCATCGTTGTGTATTTTTTCTGCCCCACATATTTTTAAGGACAAACTATTTTATAGTTTGTTGAGATAGCATAAATTCATATTCCCATTGCACTTTGAATCCAGTTGATTTAGATGGAGAAAATACAGCTAAAATTAAGAGGTCTTAAAAATCATCCAAGCTGCTCCTTTCTCACTGTCTCTAGAAGTTACTCATATAACAACATATTACTGCTCACCATTTTAGTGCTTTCAATGCTAGTTTTTTTCCTTTGGTACCAGAAATTCCCAGAGGTGTTGTTTTCTATTAATTGGAAGAGAAACTAAAGACAGCTACATTCCATTCCACTTACCTAGAATATGTCGGGTGATTTATTTGTTTTTCACACAGACAGCTCTCTTCCCTGGATATGTATTAGGGGAAACAAAATCTTTTTTTCGCATACTACAGATTGCAGGTCAGGTCTGTATTGACAACAACTGAGAATAGTGGAAAAAAGAGTTGGAACAAAAGAAAAATGGGAGTATGAGTCCAAAGGTGAATAGCGCTGATAAACATGAAAAGTTACCTGAGGGTAACTTTTATTGACTCTAAGAGTGCAGCTAGTCTGACAGGCTTCTCCTGGATCTGAATCTGAGTCACTAGAAAAAATATTACTGATTGGTTTTGGTTGTGATTTGAGATGAATCATACCCCTCAAATTTGGCTGAATTACTAGAATTGGGTCACACATGGCTCATCTGCATGGGTATGGGAACACAGTGTGATTTCTTTTCTGCTGATTTCCAAAAAAACTAATTGCTTCCTCTTCTACCTGTCAGGAATGAAACCTCTCTTTGTCTCCTTTTTTCTATTCTTGCAGCTGAGTAGTAGCTCACTGAAATCAACTTTTTTTTTGCTGGCTTCCCAATGCATCCTAAACTTCAGGCTTTTCTCTCTCTTATCCAAGCGTACTTTTATTGCGTGAAGACTGGAGTGGACTTAACTGAGCATATATCTGTTATACCTAGCTGAGATGTGAGCCCTAGTAAGCTACACTACTAAACAAGCTAGAGAGTCTCTTGTGGCATTGCTTGTGGCTTTAAGAAGCTGAAAAGATGAGTGCGCACAATGCAAAATGCTTCTCTTTCTAAAATAGGAAACTGGAAAACTTCCCAGCTTCTACATCTGTCTCTAGTTTACACCTCTGAATACTAGGGTGAGCAAGGGAAAAGTGAGAAGGATTAGTGGACTGCTGTGGTGTCTCCGTGCAGCTACTGTGGGAGATTACACCCCCAGCTGCATGAATCTGGCAGCAACTCTTCAGTTACAAGACAAGCAGCTGAATAATACCTGCTTTTCAAGTTCAAGATTCCTTGTATGCCACTCCTGATCCATCTGTAGGAGACACTACTTGCGCAGAAAAGGACTAAGAGGCAGATGTTTAGTGCCTGCTTCTAAGCCTTTGAGTATAGGTTGAATTACAATTAGAAGCAAAAAAATCCTGAGCTGAATCTAAAGATCCCTTTTTGAAACTGGACTAGAGAAGTAAAAATTTATTAATCCAAGCTTAATTCTCTTCTCTTTTCAGTCCAACTGCCAATAAACTGAGCATACGTGTAACTATAAACAGGTTAGCATGACACTGAGACTCAGCATAAATTTTGGACAAATGGACATACCTGAGGCTTGGCAACAAGATACAGGAAGCAATTAATTTCAGGTCTAATAGAAAATCAACCTGACAGGAATCCCCTAACCTACAGATGCCTTTTCACTGCAGTGCATGGCTACAAACTGTAGTATGAGGTGCTGTAAGATGGAAACTAGTTCCTGTAGTACTAGTCACTGGAGCCAGCAGGCTCTGATTCCCAGGTGTGGGCTTCCACTTGCCTGCACAGTTCTGCATGATTTTGATACTATCCTGAGCCATGCACTCACAAATTGCAGACTTTTCCTGAAAGAGGCAGAGGATGGTGCAAAAACCAAGCTGGCTGGATCCCCGTTCATCACGGCAAGGAGTTTTCAATCTTTTTCCCTTGTAGTGCAGAAAGCCATTTGCTGCAAAAACCAGCATTGCACAGTGAACAGGGATGCAAAACCTGACCCTCTCAGAATGGTGCATATAAAGGGCTGCAGCTTTTGCTTGCACTCTGAAAGAAGGGGCATCTGAGCTAAAATAATAAGTAGTTTACACTAATATGATGGGCTTTCTTGCTGAAAATGGGGGAAGAAATTTGCATCCTCTGAATCTTGGGCACAGAAGTACATGTGTAGCAGATGCAGGAATCCAACAGATTCATATGTGTAGGCATACGAGTGCTTTTTCCTGCACCCCAAAATGACGCAGAAATTCTTGTAACAAATATATGTGCTTCCCAACTCCTTGAGACACAAACAAATTATAGGACCAACTGAATGCACTCTTTGTGATGCTTTGTCAGCTATTTTAAATCCCATAAATAGGACACATAGCATATTCATCCATTTAAAAATAGTTAAACTGCATTTGGAAAGCAAGATGCTAAGACTACTTCAAACAGTGCATACTTGAAGCTAGGGTGTATGTTGCCTGTCATTTTATTTAGCTTTAAAGATTTTGTAGTTAAAAGAGATTTTTCTTCATTATTTTTTTGTGGAATAACAATGACATCCAGTGGCTGGCTACTTTAATAATACTTTTGTATCCGCTGCAGGTATAATAGGCAAAGATAAGATTTCTCTGGAGTCTTTGCTTACTGCTGGCTGAGAATTCTTTCTACCAAATTTCTCAGTGGGGATCTTGGGATGGGGGAGGGACTTGAGGGATGGAGGCTGGGCAGGAAAAGTCCCCATGCTTTAATGAGGTCCTATGGTGAGAAAGTCACTTCCACTTTACTGGTATCTAAATGCCAGTTTAGCTTCAGGGAAGAACAAGTTATTGTAGTTTGCTCATTCTCCGCTCTTCTAAAGAGACTCAAATCCAGGTTTCTTTCCTAATAACTGAAACCCACAGTGGCCTATGTTGTGACTATATCCCATTCCCCTTTCTCTTATTTGAAAGTGCTCTTCTAAAACATATGTGTTTTGGTTCTTAATATCATCATATTTCACCTGTTTTCAATTTTTAAATACTTTATTGCTGCCGCATCTATGGTCTCTAAGCTGCCCTGAGGCATCCTTAACTTACATACCAACAAAGTGTATATTTTAAGATTTTTTAAAATTCTATTTAATAAGAGTAAGTTACCATAGCAACTACCACTCACATTGTATTTATTGCAGTTGGATTTAGTTACATTTCATTTTAATAACAAGAACCTTAAAACAGGGGCACATCATGAAATTTTTTGCATTTTATTTTGTAGTGGAAAATTATATACCTTTATATTTTTCTTATAGTGACTGCTTCATTTGTGCATTAAAATTTCTTTTCTCTTCTTCCTTTTAAGTAAAGTCCTCCAATAAATCTCAACAGGGTAAAGATGTGGGATGCAAAGTCATTTCTCTGAAAAAGAGGCTTATATGTGTGATAGGCAATGAAAATTGGATGTCTGAGGAGTGGGGACACATTTGAATAATGAACATGTGGTGGTTGGGTATTGATATAAGGTATGTTCTCTCCACCCCCACTTGCCTCCTCTGACTTCCCTAGGGTAATGCCATGACTCCAGTCGGACAGAAGCTGAAAAAACAGTCTTTCTGTGATGGGCTGTATAGTTCTGTTTTTAAGAACAGTTCCACAGAATCTGAATATGGACATAAGCTAAAACTGTTTGAATTCTCCAAGAAGATGACAAATTAATTTGTAAGATGTCTCTGTTACAATGTTTTCTTTAATGATTAGGCAATGTAAAAAGACCAGTAGTCCATGTACCCTAATAAAATGTTTTGATGCAAGTATGTAAGATGAGACCTACTTTAGAGCAAAAATATTTTTGCATAGAAGTTCATTCCCAGTCTCATAGAATTGTTATGGCTTGAGTATAGGCTGAATTAAAACACACACACACACACACACGCCTGGTATAAACTTACGACCTTCGAATCTTGCTCATTTAAGCAGACTTACTTCAGACGTTAGTCAGTAGAACTCAGTAGAACTGCTGGTCGAGCTCTTTGCTTGAACAGGTCTAGCTGCTAAGTGAGGTGCTGCTATAGAGCACAGAGATTGTTTTTTCTTTTACAATACAATGACTGCAGTTCTTATTTTATATGCAGTAAGCAGTGAAATGTAGTGGTCAGAAAATATTCACATAAATCAAAGAAAGTTGGTTTAAAGTATCCAATAGATGTCAGCCAGTCTAATTCTATGAGATACTCTAATCTGAGTTCAAGTACTTGTAGACCATTGCTGACACACATTTTTCTAACATGCTTAAAAGCCTCTTATATCTAGCACGCTAAAGCCTGTTTGCTCATTTCTGTTTAACTATAATTTAATGTTTGCACAATAACTAATAATTCCGCAAATTAAGCCCATTACTTCTTGTACTGGTTGGTCATGAAGAACGATAGGCGACCGTCCTAATTTTACTAGTACTTTGTTTATCTGAACATTGCTCTTACATGCCTTTTCATCACACCTCTTCTTGAGTAAACAAAGCCATTTCTTTCAACTGTTTCTGTAAACAACCTGTTTCTATTGCTGCATTTTGGACTATCCCTCATGCATCTACATTTTCTTTGAAGTGTAGTGTCCAAAACTGGACATAGTATCCAGCTGAGACCTCACAGTCTAAAGAGATTTGAATAATTATCTCCTCTGTCTTGCTTCTGGCAGTCTGGCTCATACTTCCTAGAATGACAATTTCTTTCTTGGCTTCTGTTCAGTTTGTGGTCTACTGCAACCATTCCGTTTATTTTTCTTCAGTGCAGCGTTTTGTATTACTCTTTACTGAGATATGTCATGGATTTCAAATCATTTCTCCAGTTTCTCACAATGATTTTTAGTTCTAATCATGTCTTCCAAAGTTCCATTCCATCCTTCCATTGGTATTTCCTTCAGTGGTTTTAAAAGCATTTTTTTTGCTGTATTATTTGCAAGGATGCCAAACAACATTAGACCCAGGATAGATTCCAGTGTTGATGAAGTTTTTTTTTTAATCAGCTGAGGACCCACAGAACAGTAATTTCCCTGAGCTAGAGATTCCCTGGTTTGTCAGGGTGTATTGCAGAACATTATTCTCTTGGAACATGCTCATTTGACCAAATCAAAACCTCCTTCAGTAGTGTGTCAGCTTAGTTTGAAAGCTTTGATAGCAAGAAAGCAGCAACCATCCAAGCTCCACAAAGCTGTAGCAGTCATTGGGAATTTCCTCACTCTCGTGCTGGCTTGTTTCTTTTATGCTGGCAATCAAGGAACCTTAGAAACCCAGAGTGCTGGGTTTGAGTGGAAAAAAACGATTTTCAAAAGAACTGGAGTGGATTTGTTTTAGATGAATGATTTAGGAGTTAATTCCAAGAAGGAATTAAGTAAATACAGAGTAATGCAGCATTTCCTTGAGATGCAAATTCCAGATCTTTATCACCCTTATTAATTTGTATTAAATGAAAACAAAGCCTTCTAAAAATCCAGTTTAGTGAAATCTGCTAGTCCAGCAAAGGTCTGAGAGCTCTCTTCAAAAGAAAACATTCTGCAGATCCTCCCTTATGGCTCAGTCTTTCACTTCAGGTTCTGGCTTGTCGATGTCTGCAGTCCTATTTATTATGCCTCTAAAAAGAAAGATATTAATTTATTCTCTTCTTCCCTCTCTACTGCCTTCATACACACCTACTCTATTTATCACTGACCTGCAAATAAGGAATATTTAAGAGATGACATAATATGGCAGAAATGACAGTGATGTATTTCATTTAGAAAGTGCATTTTGAGGAGAATATGACAGACATGCCTTCTAGCAGAAGTCTAGAGGAATATCTGTGGTTATTCTATGGAGTAAACAACGTAGGATGAATCTGGGGCTTGGGAGGAACAATTCTGGTAGAAATCTGGGACTCCCCAAAAGGAGGAGGAATAAAAAAAATTTGGAGGCCCTTCAAAGGGAGAAGGGGAGTGTGAAAATATGGCCAGGGCTTCATTTGAGCTGGAAGAATGAAAAAAAGCTATTCATATTTGTCCTATCAATGTGACTGCCATTAAGTAACCCTTACAGCAACCTGTTTTGGAGGAATAATAAAAGAATGAGCTAGCTGGACTCCAAATACTGGGAGATAGATATGCAGTCTGCTTCCTACTAAAGGAATAAACTGTATGCCAGTTCCACTGCTGCTTTGGAGATGGATGTAGAGCTGGCTTTCAGAACAAAACAGTCTTTTGTCAAAACACTTTTAACAAAAAATTAAATTTTACCAGTGCCTAACCATTCTTCAGGTTTATTCTTCCTCTGTTTCTGCTGTTCATCTCAAAACAAACAAACAAACAAACAAAAAAACTCCTTTTTCTAAAGAGGTGAAAAATGTCCTTTTGATATATTAGAAGTTCAAAACCATTAATTTCCTAATAGTTTTATTTTTAAATGAAGGTTAATTTTCTCAGTCAGAACAAAGCATTTATGTCAAACATTTCTGCAACCATTTAGAACCATTCTACTTAATTTCTTTTAATTTTGCAATTTTAACTAAACACGCAGATCTGATCAGAAGCAACAGGAATTCTCAGTGAAAATCATTAGTATTTTCTTTTGCTAAAATAAAAGTATCTTTATTCTAAAAGTACAATGGAATTGCTAATAGTTTTCTTACTCAGCCACACAGGTGAAAATACAGACCAAGTTAGTTGGCCACTGAGTAACATTTTCTTGAGGCAGGCAGGAGACCTGTTAGCTTTAGGAAGACCATTCAGCCAGTGCCTGAGAGACCATTAATTTACATTTGTTTGATCCACAATCTCCCATTTACACATCCTGATCCACAGGGTTTGAGGGCCATACCACATTTTGTGTTTCCAACAAGACTGTTCCTTTGAAAGGAAATATTTGGGACTTTCTCTCCTTTGGCTTTTGCTGTACCAGGAACGATTTTTTGTTTGATGCAATGAAACATAATACAGCATTGTGCAGTGCTGACAGGAAGAGAAAGGCACAATGTAGCATCTGTGTGTAGGTTTCTGTCAGATCATTTGCTGTGTTTTGTTTTCTGCTTTTGACTTTCTTATTTACTGGATTAAACAATGCTTAATACAGAAGTTTCAGTGACGATGACAATATTCGTTTGCTATTGCAGATTTGGTACCTTGTTCATGCTCTTGCTCTGTTCCTACTTTCCAAGATTTTTTTTATTCCCATTATATGGTTACCATAGCAATTGTTCTTTTTCCCATCAGCTTTCCCAGCTGCATTTGAGAGTGTTTACAGAATGCATTCTAGTTCTCCTCAACTCTCAGGAGAAACCTAAACGAAGTTAAAATGTTGATGATTAACTTACCTTCTCCATTTATTTTATACAAATTATTTCACGATAATCTCTGAGGTGTATATGCAGCAGCATGAAAAATCTGCTTTAATGCAGAGACATAGAATCTCCTATAGATGTCACCGTACTCCACGCATTTAACTGAGAACAAATGTGACTTACTGTAAATGCGAAATTAGATTTTTGACTGGCAAACTGTCATACAAAAGAAGCCAGTGAGAGCTTGATTCTCTTATTCATCCAGATGGCTAGTACATCTTCCAGAGAAAACCTTTTTGCTGAAACTAGGATTTTTTCTTTACTCTTGGATAAACTCATCTTCGATATGAATGACCAGAACTAGGCAGCTAGTAGTAAACACATTGTTGTATCGAACTAGCCAAAGTGATAAATATAGATAAGAATCAACATTTAGACATATTTTGGCAGTTCAGCTTTGTTTTTATAGAACAAAACTCCTGACAATTTCAGTAGTATTTTGCTTGACTTAGGGAGCACAGAATTGAATCCTTTGTTAATGATTTGCATTGTTCCTTGGACCTCCAATCTAAATTCCTGCAAAAACCATACATCTCTATACTTCTTGTCAGAAGAGGAAGAAGCAACTTTGGCAAATAGCACCTTTTCTTCTTTGAAAAAGGGTGTAAGAATCAAAATTTATTCACAAATTTTACTCAGGTTCTACAAATATATTTTAACCCAAACAGGAGGACTTCATACTGACACTTTCAGAACAATTCATTTAATCTTTTACCTTGAAAATAGTAATCTTCTTGCAAAATACCTATTTTTTAAAAGCTTAGGAGGGGTTAAATAGCAACATCTTAAAAAGCAAACTTTTCACATCAGGTCCACAGTAACACTGTAAGTCAATCTGAGTTGCAGGTCATCTTCCACTCTCCAGCTTTGCTGAAAGCTAAATATCTAAATTCCAAATCATGCCAATCCAGATAATTAAATACTCCGGATTCAGATCCCTCAAGGTGTTTTTGTTTGTTTGTTTTAATTCAGATTGTTTTCTCTAGCCAAACACTGTGAAATCATAACCAGCTGGAATCAGATAATGAACAGTGTAAGAAGTTACTGCATAGAAACTTTCTGAAAGATGATTATTGTCTCCTTTTCAAGCTCTTCATAGAAACTACTACAGATCTAGCTAAAAATAAGATTTGGTGAGGGATCACCTGAATTCATTTTTAGAAAGAAATAAGCTATACTGTACTACTTTCTAGGAAGACAGAATCAGAAAACCTTTGTTTCTTAAATGTCGACATGTGCACTTTCATTTGCAAAACTTGTACCTAAACGGTGTATTCATTCCTCAGAGGTGTGCATACAAATTAGGTCATTTCTAAGGAAAAAGGGCACTGAGGCTTGAGAGCAAGAGTTTTTGGTGACGTGCACCGCACTAACTCTCTGGTCGGTTCTGCTCGGCTGCAGAGTTGCTGCTTTGCATGTGCAAGGCTACAACGGTGTGTATTGATTAGACTCACGTCTTACAGACATGCTTCTTAGCTTGATCATTTAAATTTGAGCCCTAATATCTTTTGTGAGCTTAGAGAAGGAAAAAGGAGGACAACAGTATGAGGGTGGAGAGGAGCACTGATATTGACTGCATAGACTTCATATCAGCATTTCCTTCATACATGGCAAGGTGATCAGAATTAAGGTTACGAAGCATTTCCCGTTGCTTCAGTAGCACCTGAAAATGGCTGAGATCTGCTGTCGCATCTTGGCCAGGGCTGCTCTGCGGCTTTTTCATCCTCCAGCGGGAAGAGAGTGGTTTTGCTCACGCGGCAGCAAGGCTCGGCGGCCGCATATGCCCATAACCTCTCCGTGAACCCGAGGCCTCGGCGGCAGGCTGCGGGGGCCCGGCGCGGGCAGGTGACGTACGGTGCCATCTGTACTTCTGCACTGGTCATCTGGCCAGAGCGCTGACCTTTCTGAACATGATACAGCGAAATCTAAATCCTGAAAGCTGCTCGGAGGCAAAACCTGCTCTTCGCCGTCAGTTGCTCTACTCAGGCACTTAATTGTCCACCGCAACTGATAAAGTAACCATTAGACCCAGGTCATGAACTACAGTTTATCATTCACATGCAATAATAAACCCTTGAAACTTACTGGTTTCTAAATTATAGCAACACAGACTTATTCAATAAAACAGATTTAAAGTACCTGGAACTTTACTTAGACACGTGCTGTGAAACAGCAGCTGAAAGCAGCTTGTTTCGTGCAGTGAGAAGAGGCTGCTGTGATCAATGAGCTTCAGAATCACACTGTATGCCAGATAAAGACTGATACTGCTAAACAAAACACTAAAAATGTTTTAGACTGACAATAAGGTCTCATTTTTGCTCCCAGTCTTGCTGCTGTCATTCAAAGTAATTCTGCGACAGCCACTGCAGTTACACTGGCAGAAAGATGATGCTGAGAGGAGACTCAGGACTGGGACTCTGCGAAGGAGCGTGCTTCTGCCAAAATGCATTTTCCTGCTTAGTTGTAAATGGCAAGGGAAGTTATTCCAGGGTCAACTTCTGACCTCTAATTTTAGAGCAGGTATTAGAATAACACAAGCTTATCTCACTCTCTGAGTTATACAGATCCCTTGTCATTTTAAAAAGCCTTTCATCTGTAGATCATAGTTAGCTCCATAAATGTTAATTCATTAATTAAGGCTTCAGTGAGGTCAAAGTTACTGTCCCTATCATATAGGCGGTCAATCTGAAATAAATGTATAAACTACCTTGAACTCCTCCTATACGCACTCTCTATCCCTCTTCCCTCCAGCCTCATCCCACCTAGTGCTTCCAACTCAGGAGTAACTTGCAGCGTTCATCCTTCGCAGTAGCAGTGCGAGAGACCCCAAAGCCACAGCTCTTCAGTTAAATAGGCACCCTGGGCCCTTTTAAAGAGCACAGTAGTAGCTACTTGGCTGTTCCCATTAAAGTTGATGAGAGTTTTCATTTTGTTTGACTTTTATTCACTTCTGTGGGTAGCTGTGGATAGCTTCTGTGGAAGCTTTCACCTGGTGCTTCTGGGAGATCCTGAAGGGGTAGAGTGCTTCCTCCCTGCTCCCGTGTAGGCTAGGGCTTAAAAGATGAACTACATGCTTTACTACTATGACAAGTGTCATGTAGTGAGCCTGTGGGAGAGCCACAAATGGGTTTTAATTGCCCTGAAATTCAGTCCGTTACTTTGTATCACTGAAGTTCCTCCTTCCTGGCAGACATATGGAAAAAAAGAATGGTATTCATAGGAGCTATTGGCACTTTCATTATAAATTCTTCCCTCCATAAGAAGCTTACCATAAGAAATGGAACTTCAGTTAAAATAAATAGCAATATAAAAATATAGGCAAAGGATTATTTAGAGCAATAAAAAGGTCTTAAAAATTGTTTCAATAAAAAAGCAGTTGAATATATCATTTTCTGTTGAAATACTTGCTATAATAGAAAAAGAAAATATATTTCTGTTGAATAAAAAATTCTCCAGAAACAAGAGTTACTAGTTAAAAGACTTCCATGACATAGGAAAATCTTACCCAACAGTTTTAAGGGCAGCTCATTCTGCAGTTCTGCTGTCCAAAGGAGAGGTCCCTTTTCTAGTGCTTTACTGCAATGAGCAATAGCAAAGTTTAGAAATAAGTATCTTGAATGTAAGGAAATTCCTTTGAAGGCGTTCATGAAGTCTTTATGATGCCTTCAATAAATCCTTCCGTATGTACCTATTTTTTCATATATTTTATAGATATATAAATATATATAATTTGCCACTGCTCATGGATTGGAAAGAGCCTTCAAAGAAATGAATTATATTTGAGTGAGAATACTGTCAAGCCAGCTAATTTGGGTTCCCCATGAACTGATCTGGTATTCAAAAACATTCAGATTATGTCTACTTTAAACTGTAAATTCTATCGCTAAGTTCTATCTTCTCCTTTGAAGCAGGTATTTCAAAGAGATATTGTGCTACTCTTGCAAAAACATAAGAAAAGCAGGAGTGGGTTTATCAGTGTGAGGAAGCTGTCTAGGAGGTGATCTGTTGTGATACCTTTCTGTAAATGTGTTTTGCACCCAATAAAGACAATAGATCATGCAAACCCACAAGCCTGCGTTTTACTTCACAAATTGTGTTGCTTTTCAGCCTTGTACACTGACTGGAAACACATCGTACAATTGGTGAAATATTGGTGAAAAATTGGTGAGATTCTGAAGAGCATCTTCACAGACCTTTTTACATCCCCTTACAGATGATACTTTTTATTGCACATAAAGTTAGCAATTATTCAGATGTTTATATGTCTGGCTACATCAGATTTCTATATATAGATCAATTCTAGATTTTCCCTGAACAATTTTGGGTTTTCTTGATTGTTTTTAAAGCTTTTTCTTATTGTGGATACTCAAAACAACCATTCTATTCAGAAGGGCCTATGAAAGAAGCCTAAATTTACCATAATGGATATCTTGCATAAAAGTGAACATCTTCCAAAATGATGTTACATCACTAAGAATTTGCTTAGTAACTGGAATTGGCCATTATCACTGTGAAGCATTAGAAGACCAAGGCAGTAAGTTGCTCTCTGGTAACACTGTGCTACCACCAGCTATCTCACACCTCTGCTTTGTCTTAGGCAGAGTTCCACTAAAGGCAGTGAGAAAATCACCTGGGAATTCAGTCCAAGTGTAGTCACAGTTTTAAAACAGCAGAGGAAAAGCTGGAGGTGATGGAAAGGTGGCAGAGAAGCAAAAGTAGATTCAGCAGAAAAACGCTACAAAACACAAAACCGAGCAGCCTGAAATTTTAATTTATATTAGTCTTGGCATCAAAGTAATAAAGAAGTTTAAAATGTTTTGTTTTGCTATGGAATCAGGTAAATGGATTGATTTCTCTCTGTGTTTTTTGGCAGCGCTTGAGGAACAGCATGTGATTGATTATATTTCATCTCTGTGCTCTAAAAGGCATTGCCTTACTTTTCTGTGTTCATCAATATAGCACAAATAATGCAGGGACCTCATCTTCTCCATGTGAGGTGAGTGTAGTTAGAAAACAGGACAATATACTAGGACAAATAGCCAAATCTACATTACCAGGTTCATGCAAAAGTGATTTATTTGTAGTCTTTCTCCAAATAATTCTTTAAAATACTTAGCTACTTAAACTTTTGACCTTAGGTATTTTATTCACTGTATAGAACTCTGTATCAGCCCAGAAGATTATTTTTTGTTCAACAGCCTCTCTGGACATTGCTCAATTTTCCTTCTGTGTCAGGTATCTCTGGGTAAAATCATTGCACTTCATTGTGCAAATTAAACTGTGACTTACACAGACAGAGTTTCAGACATGATCGGACTATGCCAAGACCTAGTAATTCACAGAGAGGGTTAAAAAAACAGAATCAAATGCTGGCTGTGAGTTAAAGAGAATAGGGGATAAGAGCTTAGGCTTAACCTATAGGGGGACCTAAGGAATAAAGCAAACCAGAGTCCAGTGTGGGGAAGAAAGGAGAAAAAGCAAAAAGGCTAAAAGAGATCAGGTCTAATGAGCCTTTCGAGGAAAATGGGAGACTGGAGCCTCAGAACGAAAGAGTGGCCCAGCAAAGCAAGGATAAAATGGATCAGCCACAATGTCACCAAATTGATCCAGAGTTCAAAAACCATCAAATCACTGTATACAATAAAATAAATTAAAAAAAAAGTTCAAACAGTGTCAGGCTCCTTAAAGCTCGCTTGCTGACATCAAACATAATAAGAAAAAGACCTGTTTGTAACATAATGTGACTCTTTTCTAAACAGAGCCTTTGAAATGTATGTGCTGGCCTGTCATTTTCTGTTGTAGGGTTCTCACATCATATAGCTATAGGTCTAGCAGAATTTTTATACTATATGAAAAAGAGAGAAATAATCACAGAAGAATTAGAGAGAGATATTTAGACTAGAGGACTTTTGTCCTGCTGTGTTAAGGAGCCGTGTTGCCATCTAGAATGCTGGCTTGAGAAATGACCCAGGGAAGTGAACAGAGGAAAATTCTGGAGTATAAATTGAACCAAACAAATACTACATATAAAACCTAGTAAACAGCTGTAACAAATGCATTTTAAAGGAGCAGAAGATATTAATTCCTATCGATGGTATTTCTAATGTACCTATTACTCTAATGTATAAGTGACAAACAAGACAAAGAAAACACTCCGGGTGTCAAAGCCCATATATCTCTTCATGACGTAAAGAGGTGGTGCTACCCATATTTAGCAGGTTTTATTTAGACACCTACGCACCTCTGACTTGGTAGACTTATTTTTGATAAGTGGTGCTTCAAAGTGTTGGTATGAAGCATAAGTAGCTAATGCAAATATGTTACCGACCCCTACCAGAGCTAGCAATTATGTAAATTTTCAAAGCCTTCATCTTTTATAATTAGATGTGGCTGGCTTAGAGTGAAGGACTTCCATTGCTGGCCAGCTCAGTCCTTATTCTGCTATTCTCCTAGATATTTGAAATCAGAGGAATGTTATATTCTTTAGAGTGATTTAAGGTATAGCTTGGAATATTTGAGAAATTGAACATTGACCTTTAGTAATTAATTTCTTGTTAGCCATGCACGCAAGATGAAAAAAAAGCATGGAAATACTTGCTGAAAAACATCTTATAATTGATTATAATTGATTGTACTTTCAGTTCCTCCTAAGTGTATGAAATGCTAATTATTATTCACTAAATCGAAAATGCAAGCTTTCTTAGCTTGGATAAAGGAGAAGAGCACAAGTTTACACACCAGGCAATGGATCTGCCTATATGTAAATCCTAACAATGTTCCCTATTAAAAAGATGATTCCCCTATAGGTTAATTATTGTTTGACAGCTTCAGGGACAGATCCAAAACCAAGAGAAGCAAATGGAGAGATTACAATGATTTTAGTTTGCTTTGGATCAGGCCCTAAAAGGCTCCTCAGGCACAGGAATGAAAGCACTGCATGTTTATGTCCCTATAATACACTGTCTATTACCATCTAAGTGATAGATTTTTTTCAAAACTTTGTGGCTACCAATTATGTTGAGGTATGTGTGTGTCCTTGTGTATATGTTGTCTTTGCATATTTTATTTCTTCTATGAAACAAAGGGTCCAGTGCGTCTGGTGTTTCTTCCTGGTGGCAGTCCGGAATGATCAAAGTAGCCTGAAATTGGTATTGGTGTCAGGCCCATTGCCAGGATTGTATGTACCTGATGGCCACCTCTAACATGCCAGGCTACGGGTGGAATAGTCAATGCCCTCTAGAGATATCCAGATTTCCTCTCAGTAAGGTGGCTCAGGGACCAGTAGTAGTAAATCTGCATTGAGTCGATGGTTAGCCTGGCCTGATTACCTCTGCTCTACGGCCGAGGTGAAGCACCATCCTGGCAGAGCTGTGCAGCCCAGGCGGGAGCTGGCTCCGCTGCCTCTGTGTGCACTGCAGAGCACTGTGTTCAGATGTATTTCGGAAGACCAGAGCAATTCCTCTGAGCTGGACACTTGAACGAGAGGAACAGAGAGGGGGAAAAAGCCCTATCTGATAATTCCACTGCTTTGCCCTTTTATCTAGTCATTATTGCCTCTATAGAGTGTGAAATTCTGCCATTCAGGCTCAGTAGTGATTTACACCCATTTTGTAGTGGTATAAATAACTCCAGCAGGTGCAAGATGGTGAAGAATCAGGCCACTGGGATGCACTAGCCACAAGGGTGTACTTACTGCCTCCTATGGCAAAGGGATTGTGAAGAACGCTGTAATGACTCTTTACATTCAATCCAAGCTGCACTTAAGTGCGTACGTGTATGAAACAGCTTTAGAAAAAGTGTAGAGCAAAGAGCCTGGAAAGCTAAGGAATTATTCAGGAAACTCCTCCAGGTTAATATGCTGAAGCTTGCTAGATATATACTCATAAAAAGAAAACCCTTATTAGAAAAACTAAGTGAAATGCAGGGTGGTTGTGGTATAAAGTTGTTCACCTCAGACACTACAGTTAGGTGAACTAGTATATGCTTGCAGTCAAAGCAAAGTATACAGGTGTTGGCTGTACACAGGGGTGCAGGTAACAGTCTCTCACTGAGAGCTGGTGATGGAAATGAAGTGTGTGCGTGTGTGTGTTGGAGGGGGAAGCTGAACACGCATCTTTTCCTCCAGCATTAGGGGAGGATGGGATACACTAAATCCCGCGGTTGGTGCATGAATAATTAGGACCTGAATAATTTTCGTTGCATTCTTAGGAAATCACCAGTGTTGTTTTCATTATATTATTTGACTTTGGGTTTGTATACCAAAGGCACCTATGTCTGACAGGTGCCTTCTCTAGTTTGCACTGATCTAACTATAGATGAGGTAGTCTATGGAGTGGTTTATTCTACTGATGCATGTATTGCACTCATCCTCTGGCTAAAGGGAGGACTATAGTTTCCTGCACTATCAAACTAACACCTTACATGAACAGCAAATGTGATTAAAAAAGTGATATAACAAAATTAGCGGTGAGCCACAGCTACATGCTTAAAAAGGGAAAAAATAGGATTAGTAACTGATGCAGTGAGAGAGGTGAAGCATGCTTGCAGGGAGTAGAAGTAGCAAATGTTATAGATGGTACTATATACTACGAATGAACATCAAAAGCCTTGGCGGCTGGGTTCAGAAGCTTATCAGAAGTTACCTCAGCCTATTCGATTGAGGATTCATGCTGGTAATTTCCAAAGATTGGATTTCCTTGTGAGATCTTTAGTAGTTTTTGGTCTGGGTCAGATTAAAAGACAAGAAGAACAGCTGTGCTGGCACTACAGTATTTCTGCTTCCTAGCCTAGTTAAAACAAGGAAGTATACAGATATTAGAAACATATAGAAATAAAATAATCAAATAAATCCAGACTTTTTTCATGATTTTGGAACAGTGCTATATACTGTACAGTGTATGATCACTGCAAGTAGACAAAGAGCATCCAGACACACTCCTTTATCTTTTCTTTCCTTTCTAAATGGGTCAGGCAGAAGCTCCTTTTCATGGAAAGCTCCATGCCTTAAAAAGCATGTGGCCAAAATCAGGTACCTAAATTCAAAATACCCAAATAAGGTTCTTGGGATTTTTTTTAGTATTAAGTCACTCAGAGCTCTTCACAACTGAATGCCCAGCACATTTGAAAACCAAGCAAATTAGATGAGTATCTTCTAAATCTATCAAATTTTAAGTGATTGGCAGACATGTGCCATTGAACTTCTTTCTGCTGTGCATGTTTTGATATATATTTCTCAGTTGTCATCTGTATTAGTTAAATAGTGGTGAGTTCTCAAATCTTGCGCTTTATGCAGCCTCAATGGACAATGAAAAGAATTCAACGGAGCAGTGACACACTGAAAGCAGTTCTACAAATTCAGATGTGTGATGTCTCCAGAGTAATTTAGTAAAAAAGAATGTTCACATTACAGGCCATTTCATTTAAAATAAAAAAATCTTTTTTGAACCCTTGAACTTAACGATGAAGCTTCTAGGGCAGTGGCAGCAGAGATGCACTTTAAAGAAATTAGTCATTCTTGGTCATTGAAGAGATGGAGTCATGACTTTTTTTCTAAAGCAGAGAAATGCAGATGCAGAACAGAAAGCACCCCACAACTGGCCTCTTTAAACAGCAGAGAAGAATACACTCTCAACACAAGGTGGCACCAGGGACCAGACTCTCAGGGAAAACCACGTAGACTGCTAAACCTTTAGCCTCATGGCCCATAGTAATCACAGGTGTTACAAATCTGTTGTTTTCTTTGAGTTACCAAAAATAGTTCACGAGACATATTTTCAGATAAACAAAATTTCTACATCAGCAGTATTTCCACTGCTGATTTCACTTTCAAACACAAGTTGCAGAAAAGGGTTCTTGAGGTCATAATGCAGCATTATTTCTCTTCATAAAGAAACGTTTTTGTTAGAAGGTCTGCATATTATAACCTCTTTGAGCTCCAGTGTAAACATATTTCCTTCATCTCTAAAATGAAAATCATTGCGCTATTGTTCTTTTATAAACTTTCATGGAATGTTTTCTAGCAAAAGAATCATCATTTTAGCTCTTTGTGCCTAAAACTGAAGTTAGGCAATCTTATTCCCAATACACAGTTTGCAGCTAAACGTCTGGGGTGGAGGTGTATTCTGTCTGAATGCATATTGTGATGAAACCATTACAATGTTTCAATGTTGACAAATCTGAGAAAACTGAACAGCCTATAAGACCTCCCTATAAAAATAAATTCTGTAACTTCATGTTCCCCCTTGCAGATCCTGTTCTAGCATCCCTTCCTGTCACTGGCCCTTCAGAAACGGAATGAACTTAAAATTGAAATTCAGACATTCTAGTATGAAATGTAGGCATATTTTTTAAAGTCTTTGTTTGTAATCATCCCCCTCTGTAGAAAACAAGGTATTTATTGACATATTTCTACCTGGGCATGGTTGAATGTTTTCCAATGTGTCTCAGATATATGAAACCCGAAGCAACTGGGGTCCTCTGTCTACATAACGGAAGATCCAAAGCTTCAACAGAAAGGTTCTTGAGCTTCCCTAGATCAATCATTCCCAAACTGTGGTCAATAGAGTTGTTACTGATACTGTGTACACAGATGGCTGGTCACATGGGGAAGTTTCTCCTTTTTGTTTGTTAAAATTCTTTTGAGAAATGGTATTAAAAATCCATACCATTTCCCTAATTCAGTACTGACAAGTGAATGTAAGTGAGAAGGGAAGCAGTTTTAAAATGATCACTTTATTAATACTTGGCCTGCATTCTGAGGATATTTGGGGATCCCCATTTAGCTCAGTTATATTATAAACCCTTTAAGTCAGGTTGCAGATCCAGAGGTGAGCGTGCTCTGGGGCTGTGCATTCTACAGCAATGACACAATTAAGTAGCCTTGACTGGCAACACTATTGCTCAATTAGGCTCATATAGTATGTCAAGCTGGAAGATATTTCGCAAATAGATCTTCCAGAGATACTTGACTTGATGAATTCAGTTTAGACCAAGGCAGCATAAAGATGTCTTTTTTTAATTGAAGCACATTATCTTGTAGCATCCTGAGTATTTTTCTTGCAGCTAAAAGCAATGGGTGAAATTTTGTGAGTTACACCAATAAACACTGGGAAGTGAGTACATTTGGACAGATAAGACTGAGAGAAGCATTGAGCCCAGTCTCACAGTCAGTGTTTATAATAATCTGCAGACGTGGACCATGCAAGGAGGACTATCACCCTACTAGCAGCTTGTCATGAATTGTCATTTGAAATGATAACATAATTGTGCGCATGTACCGTCAGGAGGTGGCCCACAGCCAGAGCCTGAAGCAGCCAGATGAGCTGTTAAAGGGAGGTGCTGTGTTCCAAGTCTGAGCAGGTGGAAACAAGATACACATCTCACTCTCTCTAGACCATAAACATGCTACTGCTTCTCATTATGCTCTTTAGGGGTCAACACTTGGGATGAAAATGACTTGTCTGCTCTGTCCTGAGTTTTAGACTGCTGAGAGATTGCAGGTTGCCACAATCCGAGCATGCACAAGACAAATGAAAAAGCATTGGTGGGAATATTAGACACTCATGCTCTTCTGTCATTATTCCAAAGACATTCTGCGGCAGTTTCTTTGAGACCAGGGTCCTCTGCGCTGTAGCATGAGAGCAAGCATAGAGACTATTGCTGCCAAATAACAGGTATGTTTGTAGGTTTTCATCTTGGCTTACCCCAGGTATTTGGTCTGATACTTGCTTCTTTTGAAGTATTCTTTTTGACTTACATTTGAAATTTTGGGAGGTTGCAGTAGCAGACTGGGAAACCAGCATAACTTTATTAGTTGACACAAAGTCTGAGGGCTGACTCTCCCAATTTTCTGAGGAGGTATGGGAAGTACTTCTAGGACACCGTTTTCTCGTAAAAAGTCAGCAACTGTTTCTCAATCCCATCACTCAACTTCCGACTAGGGTGTTACAATTTTCCCATGATACTTCACGACCAGAGGCATGATCGGCTATGGTGGATTCAAACACATTTTCTTCTGCATGCAGTCAGCCACCAGCTGACTATTGCCTTTCATCCCCTCTGTCCTTGCTCCCCAGTGCCCCATTTCCTAGGGCTGAAAGTGGATTCCTTTCTGTGAATGCCTTGTGTTCCCCATGTGACTAGGGCTGAGCTATTATTGCTGTAGGAGCTGCTGGAGAGAGTGGGGCAGGCCCTGGCGGTAGCTCTAGGATGGTATCTTGACTGGCAGCCTCTCCAGTCCTTGACCTGTGGCACTCTGTGCTGGGATCCCATAGTTTGTGGCTTGAGGATGAGCTGGGCTAGCTTTGAGCCATATCAGTCTGTGGCTGAGGGTTTGCCTTTCCGGCAAATAAGCCTGTCAGAGTCACTGGCGTGCACTGAAACTAGTCATACAGGTAAGAGAGTTGTCATGAGCACGTAGAGATGGCTAGTGGAAGACTGCAGCTGTGAGAAGAGTATGCTAGAATATCATCGAAGTGAAGAAAGGGAAAATTTATGGACAAAGAGGAAAAAAAATGGTAGAAATTAGCAGTCAAGAAGATGCTTCCTAGAAGAAAGAATACAGTGTTTATTACAGACAGTGAAAGTGAAAATTTAATCAGGATGGATTATTTGATGAGAGAACTTCAGATAAATACAGCATTTGGGAAAATTAATGAGATATTAGAGTAAGATACTGTGTAAGAGCAAATCAGGGCAAATATTCCCGTTCTCAGGATTTCTGTTGGATAATTTCCTAATAGAAATTTTAAATCTTCCCTCAGCATGTACATCTTCTAACATGTCAATTGTACAATATACAGTCAAACAGCATCCATTTCCGTAACCTCTATAAATTATGCCTTCATATATTTGAAGACCCTTCTGTAATGTGACAGGACTGAGTTTAATCTGCAATAGGAGTCTGAACTCCAATTTGCTAACTTTGGTGAGACCAGCATTTCAACTGTAATATGTTATTAACCTGCTTTCATGCATATAATGTAAAAAAACATTTCATACTTAGGAAAAGAGAGGCCAAATAACTTGTTCATTGAACCTAGCAAAAATTCTCCTCGTTCTTTCCTTACCCATTTTGCATGATCTGTGCTCTGCATAGTAACAGAACAAATATAAAATCTGCACGTATATGAAAGAGAAGAATGCCTAAGTAGAACCATTTAAAGTAGGGAGCCAATTTAAGCATCTCTCTTTAAAATGCATTAAAATTGATCTTGTGTGTTCACCAAATGATAGCGGAGTATGGTCCAGTGTGCCTCATTTACCCATCTCCTTACTTTTACCAGTCTGGCCTCAAGCTGTTTTTCAAAACAGAGGAATTGAATTTGGACTCTGGCAAACAAACTCCACAGGGCTCGTGGAATGACAGTTCATGTGCTAATTACTGCTTGCCCATTAGGCTTGATATTCTTTACCAGTGTTAACTCACCCCTTTGGGTGGGAGCTTAAAATGGCCTGTGCCATATTAATAATATTCTACTTTCTAACATTACACCTCAGATCTGCAATAAATTAAATCTGTACTGGAGCCAGTGAAGCGATGGAAACATACTATAGCCCTGGAAAATAAGAATGTTCACCTGTGGTTTTGTCCTGAGCAGGTGTTTGTGTCTATTCATAAACCCAAAACAGGCTGCTTAACTGAGCCAAGCAGAGGTTATGCAGGGATCTACAGGCTGGCTGAGCCAGTAGCCGGATAAGGGATGGTGGATTTGTGTCATGTGTGTTTTTCCACAATCGACTGAGTTGTGAGAACTTGATTTATCACTTTGACTTATAAACTGGACCCAAGAGAAAGTCACATGAGTTGGAGATAAATGCTGCTCCTCCCCCAAGGTAGCATGCAGCAGTCCTGTCTAGCTGAGAAACTGTCCCAAAGGAGGTCAGGGTCACTGGAAAAGCCCTTAGGAATACCTAAAAATACAATCTCTAAGAATACTCTTTTTACACTAAAAAGATAAAGAATGTCTTCTAGGTAGAAGTATACTACTAGAAACCTGCCGCTCCATTATTGTAGTGGGTGCATTTCCTTGATTGTGGTAGTGAGGAGATACACCTGACCATGGTAGAACTTGAAATATTCTCATAGCTCATCTGATTAAGTGGTTTTTCCACCTTCAACTTTGCTCCCCACTTATTCCTGACCACAGTGTTTGATCAAAGATTTATAGATAAATTTACACTACCGAGAGCCATTCCACTGACAGCCTTGCTGTCGTTAAGTGGCGGCTACTTGTCAAGAGTTCAGGAGCAGGGACAACAGCATGATGAGACGGAGGAAAAAATAAAGCCAATTCAGTGTTATAACATTAAAACTAAACATCTGAGGTGATAATATGGCTGGCGATAGGATGCTGGGAGTGTAAAACAGTGCTCAGTTGATGCCTTTGTTAGAGATATCTTTACATAAAACACTTGATGAGTTTGCCCAAAAAGATTTTTATAATTCATATGTGTTTTTCTTTGCCTTGCTTGTCATTTATTATGTAAAAAATCCCGGGTATGAAACCGAGGTAGAGCAGACCTGCACTATGCTACTGCGCCGTCCTGCAGTCTACGGGAATATAGGTGTTCCTTACAGCATCTTCTCAATACTTTGTCCTGACCGATTTTTGATCCTTCAGAAGTCAATTATCTTTAAATTATCTTTAGCCAGCTGAAGCAGGGCTTCTCCTGCTTTCAGTGTTTACACAGTTTGTCTGATTGCAGTTGGTTACCTTAACCAGTCAGCCCACGTTAGCCAACTAGCTTTTCACATGCCAGATATGCCCTTTGGCCCCTGAGGTTCAGACTGTAAGACCTAAGATGTTTTTTAATCTTCACTTAACTCAGAAGAAAGCTTGAGCTCAGCTCCTAACATCTTCTCCTTTCACTGCACCAGAACAATGCCTGAAAAGTTTGAGTTATTTCATGTAACTTAGAAATGTGAACGTGTTACGAGTCAGCTTTGAATATGGCCTCGATTCCAAAAGGTGTTATCATCAAATCAAAATTATTCACACATGTCAAGTTAACATTTTATTTTTATTCCTTACTCAATTTTTGGCAAGCTTACAGGAGCTGTCAGTGTTTCAGTATTTTGAGAAGAATATTTTAATAAAACAGTGATGTGCTGAAAGGGGTTCACAAGAACTCACTAGAGGCCCTTGTTAAAATTCTGCCACCCTTCAAAAAATTATTCCCTTGCCTCTCAAGGAGTTCACCCCCTCTCTGGATACTGCTAAATCATTTCTGCCAGGGATGAGTTCCATCCCTTGGGGCTCATAAAGATACTTCTGAAGAGCAAATTGTTTGCCTTTGAAATAGACCAGATTGCATGAAATAGCAGACACTTTAAAAATAAATTCCTGGGGTAGCAACACTTCCCCGCTCCCCCCGCCCAAGCATCCGATCCGCTCTGCACCACCCGTACCTCTCTTTGTGCTATACTATCAAGTACTCAATCTATTTCTCAGGAACAAAGTATAAACAGTTCCAGCAAGTGCACTTAATATAACTTTTTTTGCCAAGTGGTATTGCCTCCCTGCTAGGCTGTGGTTATGGGAAAGCATTTATATTTAAAGGTAAAACACCAAAAGAGCCAGGTTCTCCCTGTGAGCATACAGGGCTTGAGTTTATTTCAGTTTACAAGGGGGAATTTTTTGTAGGACTCTGGTGTTAAAGTATTGCAACATATGACTCTAATAAAATAAAAGAGATATTAGGTGTAATAAAAAATGTAGTACTTGAAATAAAAATGGGAATTCTGGTAATCTTGCCAAAACCAGTTAATTCTTTATTTCTATTACTTATTTTGATGTGATTGAAGGTCTAAATTATGACCATGTGGACCTATAGGAGGTTAACCTGAAAGAGCTGATACGTTTCTACCAGTATACACCAGAACTTCTTTCTAACCCTGAAGCCAAAGAAACTGTCTGGGTTCAAATATTTCTCCTGAACTGAAATCTCGTTAAGAGCCAAAAAGCAGGGTCTTGCCTGTTCTTTAGGGCTGCACAGAATATACACGGTCCACAGGATTATAATAAAAGTTTGTTCTAACATGTCCTTTTTTATTTAAAAACAGAACTAAAACTTTGCATATGTGATCCGAGTGTAAATTAATACTGTCATACTTCATTAGCCAAAGGAAAACTAGAAGCTCTGAATGGCCCTTTTTCCTCATTGGCTTGTTAATCCTGGAAGTCACAGATGACTATTTAAATGTGAATATTGTTAACTCCTTTCATAGCAAAACTGAAACAGCCCATCTGACACATCCTCTGGCTTCTCTTGGACTATTTTGCCGATACAGTATCTGTGGCAATTGAAAGGAGAATATAGACCACCATCTAAAATAAATGAATCTTAACATATGGCTAACAAGTGTAGCAGCTATTCCACTGTTATTTTGTTTGTTTTCATGCCCAAATGAGTCATTGAAATCCCTCTCACTCTTTTTTTCTTTTTTTTTTGAATGCCATAAAGCCCTTGCCACAGAACTAAATAGCTAAAATCCTGTTTAGTGGAATTTTGCTCCTGAGCAAGATTTAGGCTCACCAGCTACTCATGTGTCCACTGGTTTGCTGATATTAGTCCCATTTCTAGGGCCAATGTTGGAAAATAGCACTGATGTTCCTCGTGTGATCTGTTGTGTAGTCACTTTAACAAAAATGAGCTAACGAGTCAACTTGTTAATAGAGACTATTACCTGAATTTGCATTAAGAAAGTGATATTTGTCTCTGAAACTATGATGTCTATATAGTTTTATTGGTTGCTTTGCAGGGACTAAGTCATGACCATGAACATGTAATATTATTTGGATAGAGCGTTTCGGGAAGCCTAAGCTGTATTCGTGCCACTGACCCAATGAGACCCAACTTTGGAGAAGGTACTCAGGCTCACTACATCATGATTTCTCTATCTCAAAAATAAAGTAAGATGTTTACCTCCTCTATAAGGTGCTCTCACATAATTTCTGATAAGAAGTGTTAGAGGAAAACCAGATATTAATAATATTTTAGTGGACTTGCAAGATGAAAGGTAGCTGAATATCCAGGAAAACGTAGTTTACAGTCACAGTAACTTTTGCTGACTGACAAATGCCTAAAACCTGGAATTTCTAGCTTATTCTAAAGATCTGAAATGTGCAATTACTCCCTTAAAGAGTTAGAGTTGAAGGGAAATGTATGACATGTAAGCACAGATCAGAAGATGCAGCTTTGTATGCAGTTTTTAGTAAGGGGAAACTAACCTTTTCCTAAAGAAAGTAATTGAATGTGCCTATACCCATAAACCCATAGGCCACATAATTCTGTGGACAAAAAATTAAAAGATAATCCGAAATTTTTTTTTTACAAAGTTTTTTTTCCTTATTAAGATCATCTTCAAAGCTTCAGCTGAAAGCTTGCATCTACTACTTCTTGCATATTGAAGTCTGCATTTGTATCCAAAGCAGGAGTCAGAGGAGTATGTACTGTCTTGCTGAAAAATAAAAATGGCTTTTTTATTTAATTAAATTAGAAAAATCTTTGTTAGGCAAAAACGATTGCCCTTTCTGTTATCCATTATGACGGCTTATTCAGTGTATGATTTTTGGAAACAAATTTATCAAGTACAACTTGAGATCTCCAATTAATCAAGAGTTGTACTGACTTTGCAATGGCAGCGATATGACTAGAAGTGTGAAAATCCTTAACACAATATTCAGGCAGACACCAAAAATTCTAGAGAAGCCATCTGAAGTGCTGAGTTCCTTGGGTTTACATAGCTGGAAATATTTGTAATGGGATTATAGTCTGAACAGAGTATATCATAAAAAATAAGTGCCGCACGTCATCCTGGTGAGCAAGCTATCCTTCTTGTGTGGAAGGGTAAAAGTAAGAGTCAAGAAGAGGAGAATGTGGAGATGTTGAAGGCAGTCCTAGCATGAAAATCAAGGCAAGTCCTGCCTGAGAATGTCTAAACATACCCAGTTAAACAGAATACTTGGTTATTCAAGCCAGAAGAAACTGCTGAGAAAAAGAATTGCCCATGCAGATGATCCCTATAGACCATTCAACTTGATGGCAGTTACACATAAAGGGATCCTTTTTTTTTTTCTTTTTTTTTTTCTTTTTTTTTTGACAATACAGCTATTGAATTAGCTTTATTCTTACTTTGCATACTTCCTGTGATATACTAAACAGAACTGGAAAGCGTTAGACCTATCCTCTGCATCAACAGAGTTTTTAAGGAAAATTAAAAGGTATCATTATTTTGTATTGCTTGGAAGTCTATTGTGCAAATCTCTAAAATACAAATGAGAATATAAAAAAAATCAATGCAAAAATCATTAATTAAACTTTTCCATTGAGAATTTCGTAGGCAAACTGTCCAGGGTACAGAATTTCTTTTGAAAGAACAGTTTGCTGTCAATACTAGGTGATCCAAAATGTGTATCTCTTTAAAATATAGTTGTGTGTATTGTATTCTGTCTGCATATTATTCAATTTTTTTATTTGTGAGATGAATTTAAAATCTCTTGCATAAATGTTAGGATGGGTTATAGTTGGTAAAAAAAAATATATGCTGTTGAATGCAGAGTGGCAGTGATTTATGTTGTTTTGTAGTGTAAGTGCTATGGGGAGATGTATTACAATGTTAGATGAAGATTGTTACACTGATGATGCAGAGGATGCAATTGCCAACTTTTCAGATGGTGGAAAGAGAGAGTATATTACCAGGACTCTGGTGATGAATTTATAGACAGGTTTGTTTCTTTGATATTATATATCACATAACAGCCTGTAGACAGCCAGAGTCTGAACACAGATATGTTGTTACATGTATTTCATTACCGTTTAAGTGATGTGTTGATGAAGCATCATTTTATACTAGCAAATTGAAGGACTGCATTGTGTTAAAAAAGTAGAGATACATGAATAGATTTCTTTTGCTATTTTAATTATTGCTGTCCTGCATAAGGCTTTGATCTTAGGATACATTAGCATAGTGCCTCTACACTTCTGTGAAGTATTTATTGACTTGAGTTTGGCTCTGCAGTGGTTTAGGCCTGAAGTAGCCTCAGGAAATTCAGAATCTTTTATAAAAATTCGTATTGCCCCCCCCCCCCCCAAAAAAAAAAGAGTCGCTCCTATAACTTTCCACAGAGGCTGGCAAAATAGTTCTTTGTCTAATTCTAAGGAAAGTATCACATCATTATTGTTTGCAAAGTATGGTCATTCAAAACGGCATAACGGAGTCATTTACATATAAGCAATCACTTTATAATTGGAAGGGGACACAGGAATCTCAGACTTATAAGACTTTAACTGCAGTGCAAGTAGGATACAGGACTTGTCACAGTGCTAGCAGAAAAGAGACTGAGATACCATACTATGCTGAGAGTTGCATCCAAAATACCTGTCTTACTCTGCTGCATGATGAGGGTCCTTAGGCAAAGATCATGTTTTCTTATCTGTACTGTGTGATGCTTTACTCTCTTTTGCTTTCCTTTTATGCCTTGAAACTCTTTCCTTTACAGGTTTAGAGTAATTGATTTCTTGTAGCTTCATGCTCTCTTTCAAAACCACTGCTTTTGTAAAATAAGTTGCTAATTCTCTGAAAAAAAAAAAGAGAAGAAATCTTGGGAGTGCTGTGGATTATGGTACTACCTACAGTCCAACACTTCCAGTCATGCTTTATTCAAACAAAGCACGTGGCATCTTTGGCTATGTTAAATGAAACAGGTGCCAGGTATGAGCTCGAGCACAAGACTGCTGATAGCACTGCACAGTCCTTAGCCCAATTCGGGCACTGTTTTGGTGCAAGTCAATTTAAACTTCCCAGGACAGCGCCTGAGCAAGGTTTGAGGGACTTCATGTGTCAAGAATCATTCCCAACAGGCAGCACAGGGAAGACTGCACCAGATGTGGCTACCTGCGCTGTAGGCAGTCCTCCCGCATTACACCGCTGGGCTTCGGTGCCCCACACCACCTTGTCAGCAGTGCAATGTGTACACTCAGATTCGTGCTATGAAAACACCACTCCCAAAACCCACAATGTCACATTATCTGAGACACTTTGAATCAAAAAAAATACATTAAAAAGTCATGGCTTAGGGACAAAAAGGCTCTATGTGGGTGCCCAGGACCCTGTAGTGAACACAGCTACTCTGTGCCAGTGTCCTTGGCACTGTTTTGTTTAGTAGTTAAGGTATAGCCTGTGCTTGCCAACAAAGCCAGTCACATTAGATGAAGGGAATCAAGTCTACAGTCACAAAGTTGCCTTTTTATTAGCAATCATTTGGCCAAGGAAAATTAAACACTGATGATATGTATCATTTTGGTAATAATTAAGTGTAGCTGAAGAAGGAAATGACTAATAGTCAGCAGGCAGAAATATTACAAATATAGCAGCAACTGACTGGGAGGACATGTTGGTGGGAGTAATTTGGAGTCAGGAACTAGAATCAGCATTATTCAATATATTCGTTAGTGACCTTGAGGATAAAATTAATTCCATACTGATTAAAATATTCATATAACAGACCTGAGAGGTAGAGTAAATAAAGATGATAGTAAATTAAAAATCCAAAGGGGTCTGAATACTTAGAGGCATTAGATGGATCAAAAAGAGATTAAGTTTACATAAAGAAAAACAAGGCAATACATCAGAAGAAGAACTTGAGTGTTCCTCAGTGTTGTAAGCATCTGCAAGTTTGAGTAGATTTTTGCACCATCTTTTTCTTTTCTTTTTTTTTTTTTTTTTGGTACAGAGTAAAGTACACAAGACCATTGTTTGCCCTTCAGTTCTCTCTAATAACACATATGGATCAATAATATGTGCAATGGCACCATTAAAAGATCTGAATGCCCTAGCTGCCTTGGTCATACAATGTCCCAGAGTCATCCCGTCTACCTCTAAGCACTTAACTGAAATACCTAGATTAGGAGTCTGGTTGTGAAAGTTAGATGGGATGAATCCAGCCTTAAGGGTGATCGTTCAAAGAGCGCAGGCCAGGTGAGTTTCATTCTTGCCTGCTTTCTGAGCAGCTCCCTGCCCCTACGCAGCCATCTTGGCAGAACACACTTTGTTAGCAGTGAAAAAGAAAAAGGACGAAGTTATGGATCCATAGAGAAAACTTCAAGAAGCTGGAGCACCATTCCCATTTCCTAATAAGGACTGGAGGCAAGAGTGCCAATATCTCTAGTGATCCAAGTACAGCAATTCAAATGAGTCAAATTAGCAAAGGTTATATTGAATAAAAGTGTTAGGCAGAGTATGGTTTGAAAGAAATTAGTGTGGTCTTGTAACTGTAAGAGGATAAAAGAACCTAAAATATCCAACTATATATAATACCTATGAAATTAAGTTGCATAATGTAATGACATGTTATGCTACCATTAACACATTATAACTATGTAATTTGGGAGGCTAATTTTTTTTGTAAAACCACTTAACTACATAAAATTGAAAATAATGATTATTGTAACTACTTCCATCTTTTGTCTTTAGAAGTTCAAAATTAAATATGCCATATACAGTTATTTTATGGTGATGTGTAATTTTATGAAATGGTCATATAACATGTACAGTAATTATTGATATAAAAATCCTAAATACATAAATCATGGTGTATAAAATCTGTTATAACACATTAACTTTACCAGCAGCCAAAGTAAGTCACTCAGCATCTCATTGACATAACACCCAGAGTTGACCAAGGAATCCAGATAGAATGACAGGAAATTACAAATCTCAGCTAAGATATAAAAAAATCATAGCTATGCAGTCTTGAATCTGAAACTTCTCCATTCTAATGTCTTTTGACTTTCAAGTACTTATTTATTTGAAATCTTTGAAGACCGACATGGAAAACAGTAAAACCTGACAGGTCACCCAGATGGCCCTCTTAATCTCGTTGTAAATGTTTCTCATGGTTGGGTTCCCATCAGTTCTTTGGAGACTATTCAACTGTCTAATTCAGCTCATTTTCAGGAATTTTTTTTTCTGATATTCAGCCTAATTTTTTCTCTATCGCTCTTGCTAATATGCTTTAAAAATTTAGACTGTTATCATTCTCCCCATATGTCTTACTTATGACTGTGTGAAATTATATGTATACATGTCTTCCAGCCTCATAACCATTTCTATTAGTCTTCTCGGAACTCTCTGTAAATTGTTGCTATCAATTAGAGAGGTCTTCTGCTCCGAGTCATAAATCCATATATATTTCGGCTACTTTGGGGAAACCAACCTTTCCTGTTAAGGAATCAGAGTTATTAAAAAGAATATTTATTTCATGTCAGGATTACTTGAGAGGGAAAACTGAGTGGTCAAGCCACTAGCAAATGTGTGAGCTCATGATAAATTAGAGCTGATCAGAAAAATAAATGTAAATTCTCACATTTTTAAATTTGCCTTTATTCCAAAGAAGTAACTAAGAAAAATTTTTTTTTATGTTTCATGAAGTTAAAAAAATGAAAGAAAAGAGACCAAAGACATATTTTTGAAAGGTAATCTCTGCTAATAACATATTTCATTCTAACTTTGTAATTTTGTTAATTAACTTTGTAATGTTTTTATTTTGATATAAATCAAAAAAATTGCAATCATATCATTATAAAAATTTTACTTCTTCAACACACTTTGAAGTTTTCCATTTGAAATTCTGAAAAATTGGGGCATTTATAGGGAAAAACGTTCCACTGAAATTTTTTGACCAACTGATTTCTGAGGAGATGGAGCTAGAAAAGCTACATTCTCTAGCATATCTCCTTCATTGCACAAACTGAAAGAGATGATAGGCAGTTTCAAAGCTCTTCTAATTCTATGAGACTCTGTCCTCAGAGAATAGGGCTAATGCACTAATGGGTACAGAGAGTTTTACAGAAAAATACAGAAAGAAGGTTTTATGTGAGTTATTTCATGTGCTCTCATGAGCCAGGCTTTGCAATCTCACAAGAGGGTTAGGAGTTCTTACATGTTCTTTGTAAGGTAATATTCCTAGGAAATGTAATGAAATGTTACATATGGGCAGCTTTCATCATCTGGGGAGTTTGGAAGAATAGAGTAGGATGTAGAAGAGAGGAAGAGTCTGAATGTCCCCCCTTCTGTGAAATTTCTTCCGAAGGTGTGTGTTGCCAAAAATCTGCCTTCTGTTGCCTCCTTACAATGCCAGAAACCTGCCAGAGGGTGGCTGCTGCCAAACTGGTGAATTAACAGGATGCTGGAGCATTGTTCTAGCTGCATCTCCTCCACTTTCAGAGAGAGAAGAAATGGAAATTGCCCGTGTCGAGCTGCCACTCACAACTTTGGCAGCAAGACATCTCACAGAATGGGGAGAGGTAAAGTTGTTCTCAGCACAGCCTATGCTCCGTGGTTGAGTAGATGATGATAAAATGATTATAGGCCTCCTGCAGGTATACCTATAGTGGAAATTGCCTGAAAGGGTGTAGAGTGAAGTGATTTGAGACTTTCCTTTGTGTACCCAGTTTATTTCCACTGACCCTTATTGTGGTCTGTAAGCTGTATCCAACCGGAGAGCAGATCTCAGTCCCAGCCTCATCCATTTTGCACTGCTGAATGATACAACAGTGTTCAAGAGTTCACAAGCAAGCAAATACAGCAATGGCACAAAGCCAAGATAACCAGCTCAACATAACAATGTCACCGTTTCCCACTGATACAAGAGGAATTTGTGGTATGGTAGAAACATGAAGGAGAGTACCATGCTGCAAGATTATTTTTGCATCTAGAGAGCATTTATGGAAATACTGAGCAATCCCAGCATTCCCTCCTTGCAGCCAGTTATTTGTTACTCAGGAGTTTCCTTAAGTGAACGTTACTTCCATAAATTGGGTCACCCTCTCCAGCATATTTCAGATCATCCTTAAATTGTGTTACCAAGCACCATTTAGGTATTTACTGAAACCAAGTATCAAGAGAACAGTGAAGTATTTATAAGATATCTGTCATAAAATGCAGGTATTCTGAGAGATCTAGCCTAAGCGGTTTTACTAGGATACTCAACATTTTAATTGCACTTGAATAGTCAGTTTCATTACACATGAACTTCGCTCCCAACATCTATTTTGTCAAGATTGTATATTCAACATTCCCTTGTAAATTCAGCTGAAATTCCGGAAATCAGACAAGTTTTAAAAAAGTTAAGTACTCTTTTTAACACAGAAGAAAGAAATATTCTGAAGTATTTCAGAATCTACTAAGAAATGGAAAGCCGAGATGTTAGCTAAAATATATATATATTGTTAAAATGCTGACAGAAACAGAAGTTATTGAATTGAAAATGAATGCTATGACTCAGGAAAGACTAGCTTTCAACTGGGGCGGTGAGAGTGCATTAATAATATTCAATGGTATTTTAATACTAGCTGTTTGTGAGTATTAGCCCTGGACATCAATGGTTTGTTTTCTTTTCCCTATGCAGTGTGCACACACATGTCCCATTAATGTCAATGAGAATTAGTATCAAGAAGAGACTATAGATCCCTAAGATATTTTTTCGCAATATTGAAGACCAGACTATGGAAGATCAATGATGCATCCTATGACACATTTTCTTCCTAGCTGCAAAATACCATGTTTTTTATGTCCAAACTCAAGTAGGAAACAGAGAAGTGGAAATAGCAACTCATTTGGCTGGCTGATTTGAATTGAATAGCTTTTCCAATGACAATGTGGAGGATAATATGAGTAATTATTACTGATTCCTGTTACTACATTGTTACATTTCTTTCAGAGCAAATGTGACATCCTACTGCTAACTGGCAATGTTATATTGTGTCTGTTCTGCAAGCCTGTCTATTTGGCTAGCAAAATATTAACTGGCAGGGTTACCTCAAGAAAAGCCCAAAGGGAGCTAGGTATCGTCCTGATGCGTTATGTGAACAGCTTGGAGTTGAAAGGTATCCTGCAGGAACTATTCCATTTATACAGAATTTCTGCAAACAGAGTTAAGTAAATGTTTTATACCAGTATCCTGCTGGCTTTTGACTGTAGATAAAGATGTTGAGCAAGGCACCGTTGAAATATGGGCTCTAATTTATGCAATTTGCACTATTTTTAGTGTCAGACAGCTGTTACATCTGAATTTTTTGTTTAAATAAAGGACATTTGGTGTCATTTAAGCTGCTATGAATATTTGTTCACCATTTTTTCTACTATCGAGCTCTAGATGCATTATTACATTTCAATGGGAAATAATTCTAGATTCTGAAGGGCTATAATGTTTTATAATGGCACTGTTTTCTTTAAATCAAATCCAATGATAATTACAAGGGGAAAGCCCCTTTTTGAGACATGCTACCCTTTTCCAAAGAGAGTGATAGTTGCTACTGAGAGTAAGCTCAATGCAAAATAAATAAATAAATAAATAAAAATGTGAAGAAAATCAATAAATATCTAAATTATTTAAAGAAAAAATACAGGCGGGTGTCTTACTGTCATGCACCATACCCTGCGTCTGCGAGCAGACAGGTGGATTGTCTCTAGCTGGCGTTGGGTTGGACACTCTCTCCAGCATGCTCATTAGTCGCTCCGCGCCTGGGCTCCCTGTTAGTAGAAAGGCAGGGATCACAGCAGGGAAGTTAGATCTCAGGCTTCTCACATTCCTGCTCTATCTTAGCAAAGCTTTGCAAAGCCTTGTCTGGCAGCTCATTAGTAGGTGCACTGATGCATAAGAGAAAGTCATTAGAAGTGTTTTTCAACATTGGCTTTTGATCAGGTGACTAGTAGCTTCGTAGAGACATTTACTTACATTGTTTTCTATAAGAGATTCTGTTGCTATATTGAGAATGACATACATATAAAATGTGGAAAACTAGCTTGACCTTTCTATGACAAAAGAAAAAAAGCTCCATTAGTTCCCTGAATCTTGTCTTTATATTGTCAACTATGACGTAATAGAAGCGCAGAGTACTCACTCTTTTAGCTTTAATAATCTATGCCAAGTTCAACTATATCGTTTGATTTAAGGTTATGACAAGAAGGACACTTGCCCACGAGAATACAGCTGGCATGCCTTAAGCTTTATGAGTTACCTTTAATGATAAGCATTAGCTACTTTCTTTCTCCATGCAGACTGGCATTTTTAGCATTTTAAGACTAAATCTATCTATAGGGCAAAGTGAAACACACAGTAAAATTTTATTGGATCAGATAGGGTGGACCGATTAAGTGCCCTAAGTAGTATCTCCACTGGAAGGATTTCTTGTTCCATGGGAATATTTTTGCTAAGCCCTGAGAAAACTACAAAAGTTTAATTGGAAATAGTAATAATACACAAACTAAACCTAATATCTGATTTTTTAAACCTGCATAATCAGGCTGTAGAAAATGAAATTGTATATTTGGGCACAGAAGCCAAAGAAGCATTGTGTAAAAGTTAGACGTGGATAACGAACACGATTCTTTTGTTGTTAGCTTTTCCCAGACACCTGGTTTTCACAAAATATTTCACATGCAAGCACGGCAATGCTTGTCAAATCCCAAATGCCTGTGCCAATTGTTTGCTGTTTTTGCTCACCAGAAAAAAGTCATGTTAAGCACATGCGATGACATGCAACTGAAACAAGAGGAGGCACAGTGGCTTTTGTAAAAGTTTACTGAAACAAAATACATCAGCTTAATCAGGCCTGCTTCTGGCTATGTAAGAACATGACATGCCAATTACATAAAGTTCCAGCTCAGCTAAGACTCCTGCTGACTAATTCAGTGTTGATTGTTTTCCGCTACATGGCTTTGAGTGCTTGTTAAGGCTAAAAAAAGGGAGAGGGGCAACAATTGTAGGAATTCTTTGCTTCCATCAAACTGTCTTATGATTGCCAGCAATTAGTTAAGCTCCTTGGCAGTAAAATGACAAGATGGGACTTGACCAAATACAATGTGTGGAGCACATAGGCATCTGCCCCAGCTGAAAGACATTACAATGTTTGTTAACCTTAAGGGTCATTCCTGATTCACTTCTGCAGACAGAAAACAAGATTTATATAACACAGATCAATACAGCCCTAAGACTTTCGCCATTGAGGATGCTAGATTGAGGCACTTCTCTTTATCAGTTTACCATGACACTAATGTATTTTGCCTGTTTTGCCTGGGCAGTGATGAATCTGTTGGCAAGAGAAAACAAATAAGTTCTGTTGTTGAGAGACATGTTGTCTATGATTTGTCTCAGCAGACATGCCAACTTGCTGGCCAATTCATTTCCTATTTAATTTAAGTGGCATATCTGTCTTCCCCTTTCTGGTATGTCTTTTGTCTGCTGCGCGCCCAGACTGGCACGGCAAGGGGAGGCTGTAGCAGATCTTTCCAGGTAAGACTGACACAACCAAGATGAAAACAAAGCGTAGAATCGGTATCCCTAATTTTTAATGAGGGATTTTTTGGAAAACAGTTCCTTTCTCTGCATTTGCAGCCAGAGGCAATCACTTTAGAGATCTATTTTAGACAAATCACAGTGATTTGTTTATGTACTCATAACCCAATGCCCTCTGGAAATATTTCCTGTAATGTGTGTACTGGTGTGTGGTTTAAGATACACCAAAAGTTAACAATTATTTCTGTTTGAGAGAGCAACTTTTTAAAGATTTTGTTTGCTTGGAAAATAAAATGCCTACTTAGGGGCCAGTCTAGCCTTCCTTGAGCAGAGAGAGTTCCCATGGGAAGCTGGGTGCTTAAGGACTTCAAAATGAGGCCTGTTAGTAGTTAGAACAAATGTTATTTACACCATAAAGTTCTTTCTGCTGCTTCAGAATGAAAAATGCAATTCTGAAGCCGTTATTTCCTGTCTGTCCCAGGTTTGCCATCCTTTTATTAAAGCAATTAGTTATACAGGCTGCTCAGTTTCTGGAAATAAGATGATAGACAAATTATAAATAAAAAGAATGTATCTTCCTAGAAAAAGTACCAAAGCAAATATATGTTAAATGAGCATTTTCCCAAAGAGGCCCTACATCTGGAAGGTTGGGAGCGTGTATCAGAGCCTTCTCACTTGAACCCCCTTCAGCCCTGGAATTTTCTTACCCAGTTTGTTAACCTCTAGGGCAGGGTGCAGAGCCCATGTGCTCATTCAGGGCCAGATCCTGCCACTCTTATTTATTTTGAGTGGTAGCATACTCCGAAAGCAGTTAGATCAACTCCAATGGGACCATATGGTTCTACTCAGTGCAAGGAATGGAGGCAGAATCAGGGCCTTGGGCTTTTTCCAAAAATGCATTAGATGTAACAGATAGGCATTTTGTTTTGAGAACAATAATCTTCTTATAACTCTGTCCTTGTTATTGTTGTGATAATAGATTTTAGTATTCTGCATTCCACTGGCAACATGACCTTTTTTTTATTCAGGCAACCATGGCTGTGGGCAGAAGGTATCATAAATTGAATTACAAAATAAATAGAGAGGGAGAGAAAAGGTAACATTCACATTGTTCAATCCTGCAAACTTTTGCTATCAGGTTTAATACATTCTACGAAGTGTAGTCTTATTTGCATCAGCGAGTCCATCTACCAGTGCACTACTGCAAGTTTCTAGTTTTTACAGGGCCATACCCTGAATTAAGAAAAAGCTTATGTAAGACTGGAAAGCAGCATACTGTAAAGCCATCAAACAGTACTACTGTTTAGCGAGGACAGAATTCAAGCAGTGGAATAGTTAACATAAACCACACTTCTCAAATGTGCCAGCTAAATCTCTGTGGCAGAACACATTAATTATAGCAGTCAGTTTACCTTTATCCTTCACAACATTTCTGATTAAAATTTCACACATTACAATGATATGTGTCTTTTCTACAAGCTATGAAATTTAGTCAACGTCAATAAGTTCTTATTTTGTTATTGAAAGAGTTGATGTATGTAAAAAAAAATCGACTTTTGATCTCTGACAGTGAAATCAAAAACGTAACTTCTTTTTCGGATGTAGTCAGGCTACCTGCATGTATTATATGCCTGTGCAAAGCAGTCATTAGCAGCACTGGATAAAAAGGAATAAAAAAAATCCTTAACTTTACTGCCAATAGAGGGTATGTGGTTTCAAATTTTATATTTGCTAAGCTTAATTAAGCCATAGATTATGTTTTGAAAGGTATGTTCAATTAACTGAATCCCTCATGAGGAATTATATACAGCAAAAGATAATCACAACATTTATCTGTTTTACAAATGTATATACTTAGGTTAAAAATGTTCTGGATTTTTATTCCATAGGGATATAAAGATTGATAGAAAAATAATGTAAACCAATAATTGCAAATACTTACAACATTTGTGTGTATAAAAAAATTCCAATTATATTCATTATTAAGCATATAAAATTATTTTTATTGGTAGATAATTACTGATGAAAGTCCTTTATTTAAAATTTTATTCATGTCCTATTCAGGAATTCATATTTTAAATACATGTTTACAGCAAGGAGATCCAGTGAGGCATGTAAAGTATCTAAATCACCCTGCAGAAATTTACCACAGTGGAGAGGAAATGCACACAGTATAGGCCCAGTGTAAACCTTTATAATTAAAGCATAAGGAGTGCTTGAATTTTTTCATGGGTATTCTCCAAGCCAGCTGGATAACCCTAAAAATACATTAAACCAATCTAATGGCAAATATGTGTTATATAATCTAGTAATCTCCTGCATCGTCATGTACCAGATAAAAATGAGTGTATAATTCCACATACAGTAAGGGAAGTAAAAATAGAAAGTTTTACAGGGGAGGAAAGTTGTGTACTATCAAAAGAAGTGTCTGGACTTTGCCTACGCATATTTTTTTTTGTTAATATCCTTGCTTCCAAAGTGACATTTATTTGGTGGGGCAGCACCATTCTTCCCAGACAATGGATTGACTATTTTGATTTCACTGAGAATAGTTTTGACTGTGAACATTTTCTTTTTCCTAGAACATTGTTCATTGACGTAAATGGGATCTGATAGCCAAGGCAGGTTTTCTACTTGGCAACAGGTGATTGGGTTGATTGTTAGAAGGATAAAACAAAATGTTACAGCAGAAAGAATGGGAAGAAAATTGTGCTCTTACCTCTGTAGGATCACTGGCAGTGAAATCCGTGATTTAGGCAGAGTATGTCCCTGCACTGCACAGAACCAGTCCTTACAGGCACCCTTTGCATGGCAGTGTGTGCACTTCCTTTCGTATCGGCAGCCACAAGGAATATGGGAAAAAGAGAACAAGAAACCTGTTACTGAACAGATGCTCTGAACCAACCATGCTGTGGTTCACTGTGTCTGTGAAAGCCACATCAGACCAGGAGCAAGAGCCATGCCCAAGAACATCCTCCTGCTGCTCAGGTGTCTCCAGGAGGGAGCCTCCTCCCCTTTCTCTGACTTTATTTCAGTGGGGCCAGGAGAGATTTCTGAATGGCACTTAAAGTGGCTCCTAAATTCTGTTTGGATTTGCTCCTCACAGCAGACATCCTGTTGGCACATTATGGCTTGCAACTACATTCCCTTTTGCAGCCCAATAGAAAGAAATTCCTTCTCTGTCGAATGGTACCACCCAAAGTGTGAATCGAGCACCCGGGTCAGGCACTTCCTTCCCGCGCTGGCTTTTTGGGGAGCTTTGGGAAATGCAGCACTCAGCTTGTGTTCCTCCATGGAGAACGGATCTAGATAAGCAATAGCCCTTCTCACGTGGAGTTCAGGACCTGGCATGGCCACTGGTGAAGGGGAAGATGGTGCCTATCACCAGAAGCTTGAAAGCGCAGTGCTTAAAGAACCCTCCCAGAAAGTGGAAGTTCTAGGTCCTAGATCCTCATCAGGATGAGAGTGTTTAAGACAACATACGAATATATTTTAGGGTGAATATCTAAATTACTGTATTATAGGCAAGGCCATACCTGGACAATTGTATAGCCTAATGCTGTACCTGGGCCACTGTATAATACAGAATTCAGGCGTTATGAAATCAAAGAAATAAAGTAGAATGAGCTTGAACTCGTAACACTGGGTGAAGGCAGCTTGGGGATGGGGAAGGATCATGTTCTGCTCAGGGACTGGTGATTGCATTTTCCATTGAGTTTTGTGGTCTGCAAAGCGAGGAAATAAAGGCTGGACCATTGTCAGAGCTGTTGGAGAGTGCCCTGGTCTAGTAATTACCAATTACCAATAGCTTCTCCATTTTAGTCTCATTGGCAACCAGAGTGTTATTCCAGCTGACAAATAAGCAAGGTAACTCTTACTTTTGCTGATAAGTAAAGTTTGTCGTTCTCTGTTCTGGTGTTGTCTATACTCACTGATTGCTTTTAAACAAATGCATGGTTTTTTGAGAGCACTTTCAGATTTTTTTCATTTATAATGAGCTGAAGGAGGCCAATTGGATGAACTTTCCTGTTCAGAAGATTCTTCCATAAAAATGGTTAAGATAGAGCTCCTCATTCAGATCTTCTGGGAATAATGTGTCCAAAACAAATACCCAAAAGGCCTCCCTTCTACTAAGTTCACACTCTGTATTATCGTCTCTCTATAAAGCATTGATTTTCTAAATGCCTGAGTTTCATACTGCAAATTAATAAAGAGTTTAGCTGTAGGGTAATCTCTGTCCCCCCATCTAATAAAGCTCAACCAGCTGAATGGATTGCTTTAAAGTTCTGGTAGATTTTTAACCAATGCATATTAAACCCTGTGCCTATGTCAACCTATAAGTAATAGAATTAGCGAAAGACTTGATAAAGCTTGGCAGTGTCGGACCACCAAAACAAGATTAGCACTTTCTTTTTGTCTCTTCACAATGGTAGAGGATTTGTAAAATGTAGTCGTAGCATCACAACTTTGCCCAGGGAAAGCTGTCATAGTATGTAAGAGCATGCTCCATGAAGAGATCAAAACTTCAGACAAAAAGGTCAGCATTTTATTAGGATAGTATTTTTTTCCACAATAAATGTCCCTGTACTTTCTTAAACTGACCCTTAAAGTCTTGCACTAGTAGGAGATAGGCTGAGATAAATTGAGAGAAGAGTATAAAATTTCATTTCCCAGTAAGTACTTTTTTTTACAAGTTACTTGAGTACACTATATAATTGGTTGCAAAATAATTATATATATTAACTGCTATTGTATGTAGCATGACATCATTCCAACTTTCAAGGCCTATCTATGCTTACCAAAAACACCCTACATTTCCTTTTCACCTCCACATTTTCTAGTACCAAACAGATCAGTCAGTTTTAAAAAATACTGATAGGCTTCATGAGCATATAAAGCTCCTAGAGGATATTTGGGCCTTTGATGTAATGAGATGTTTCTCGGACCTCCTGCTCTTGCCACCCTCCTGGCCGGATCCCCTTCCCAAGCCCTCCTGGCACCCACCCAGCCTGTGCCTCTGCAACAGCACCAGGCAGCCAGAGCTGGACCCCACTGCATTCACATTTCAAATGCCATTTTTATTTACTTCATCTCAGAATGTACGTATTTGTTTTTACAAGAAGAAAAGATGATCATGAAATAGAGGTGTGAAAATTTAGATAGCAGCTAATTAGTTTTAGTAGGACTGTTACAGAGTATAATGGATTTTCAGCTTTCTCTATTCTTTATCCTCTGACTTAAGGCAATTATTTAACAGTGGTGGTGGAACAAGTTATTGTTCATAATTTCACAACATAGACTGCATGCTTAAGCCCACACCAATTAATTGAATTTATATGAAAATGTTTATTCAATTGCAATTGGATTGAGCTATATTTTGGCCAGTATTGAATTAACTTAAGTAGTGGCTTCTCAATTTCATTGTTTTATTACAAACAGGGTATTTGTTGCTGTATATTTCCCTCACTTCTTACTAAAAAGAAAATTGCCTCTTGCTCTGTATAGTTTACAATCAACTCGCAAAGCCAGATTGATTTGTTTTAATGTGAGTGATGCTGGAGGGGAATGTGGAAGTGATACTTGGGACCCTCTGCACTGGGTTAAGCTGGAGAGTGGAGAAACAGCCCTGACATATCCCTCCCACTGAAAAAATTACTCTAACTCCAGCAACCCCAGCTCAGTAACTACAGTTGCAGCTGTGTCCCTTTTCTTACGTTGCTTGGTGGATCTACGTAAATGCTTCTCCCCCAGGGCCATCTCATGTCACTCCCGTCATTGCCACCTGGCATGGGCTTGCTGTGGCAATGGTACCTAAGGCACACTTACAGCAACTGCCTAAATGTTATAAGGAAAGCTTTATTCTAATGTGGGAAAGCTCTGTGCAGGGAGGAAGTTTCAGCAGATCTAATGTGTAGTTTATCTGGCATTAGGTGCCAGGGTGGATCATGGAATAATGAATAATAGGAGTCCAATTTGAAAGTGATGCTCGCAAAAGAATAAAATCCCCGAACCCAACTGTGTGTTCTGCAAAACAGTTTAATTCTCCTTCTGACTTTGCAGTATTGCAATATGTGCTGTCCCTGTTCTTCAGCTAGTAACAAATCTAGATCCACCTTTCTTAGCTCTTGCTTGAAGCTCTCACTTTTATGGGGAAGAGATCTATTGCAATCTGTTATGCTCGTTAGACTTACTGTCAGGGCTACTAAAAGGCACAATTGTTTATTTGTTTGTTCATTTAGTGTAAACGTAGACCGGGTTGTTAGCTCTGTTTCTTATTAAGGTTTCCCAGCGAGTCCCTCCTAAAACTCTGTTTCCCAAGTGTCTGCCAAATTTGAACCATCTGAGGTGCATTTTGCTATGACAACATCTCAGAAGCTTCAGATGTTTCCAAGAATATGGTTAGTTTCAAAAAAGAACAAAAATGTTGGTGAAATCTGGCAAATCCCTTCTCTAGCAGATCTGGTGCCCTTGGTTTTTGGGATAGCAACTTGATATTTGGCACGGAGGTAGTGTTTCCTATTGCTGTGAAAACCTGCCTAAACGTGGCCTTGCTATAAGCATCTGAGAGTCGCAATTGAACGTGGTAAGAGACTTCTTCCATTTTAACAGCTGAAAATCGTGGAGGGTCTCTTCGCATCGAACACGCTTGCCCTATCTGACCAGATCCTGCCTGTGCCGGTCACGCAGCCCGGCTCAGCCCGGGGCTCCGGGAGGGAAGTGGGAGCTTCCCCGCGGCGGCGGTTCCCAGCACGGGGAGTGCGGCTGGGGGCACCGGAGCTGACAGCCCCGAGCCTGTCAACGCTGTGTTCACACACCGTGCCAGGCGCTGCTTACTGGCACCCGGGCAGCAGGGAGGAGGCAGCTATCTCATTAACATTCAGAGGTAACAAAGGCAAATCAGAGAAGGAAATGAAGTAAGAGACTGGGACAAGGAATCTGGTGAAACTGGGAGTGACTGGGCAAGGAAATTATGTTCACTGCTGGTGATTTAGATTTAATTAGCTGATTCCCCCCCTCCAATTTCAATTCCCAGCACCTCCTGTCAGTTATAAAAACAAGTCCATTTGGTTCATTAAAAATGTGTGTTTCTGTACATTTGAGGCATTTGGGATTTCTTAGAATAAAAGAGCATGGAGACTATTTTGAATTTTTAATAATGGGATCCCTTTCAACATGCACAGTGATGAACTGAAATTGTTTTGTAGTTGAAATTAAATGAGAAGGCAGGGGGGCTATTATTTATATCTTAGTTATCATTACACTTCTGCTTGGATATTGCTTTGGTTGAGAAATAGCTTTCTGTGATTATAATGCTTCAGAAACTTTGTTTTTTATTCACCTGTTTTTTATTCACCTGTATTCACAGTGCAGGGCATGAATTGTTTTTATCTCTAAGTGTAGTTTCTGTTTCTTCTATAAACACAGAGTTCCCTGCCTTGGAAAAATATGAAAAACATAGACTTCAATTTTCTATGGGTAGCTCTACGAAACTCCCGGGTTTTGCTTCTCAAACAGAAAGAAAGAAAGTGCCTTAAAATGTCACATATTTTAGTCAGTTTAAAATCATACTATAGCATGTCATTCAGATTCACTAACTTCAGTCTGATTTAACAATGCTTGAATAACATGAATTTCACTTCAACTTAATTAAACAGAGGCATAAGCATTTCAGGAATGATTTTGGTGCAGCCTGGACACTTGAAGCCTCCTTGTAATCTTACACACAAGTGAGCATGCAAAATGTCACTTGAAAGGCAGAGACTTAGATATCTAAGTTGTAGAGGCAATTATCCATCTGTGTACATCAGTGTCGTGTTTAAGAACACAAAATATTTGTGCACATCCACTAGAGACCCATTGGGAGAAAAGAGCTCTTCAAAGTAATCTTCAAGCCTTTATTTAAAATACAGAACAATGAATTTAAAACCCTGAAATGTGAAATTTTGATAGCAGAGGAAACATATTTTCTCTTTTTATTATTAACAGCTGAGAATGAGACCGGTCTAAATAATCTGAAAAACAGAGGACAGCATTGTGTGTATGACTTTTACAACTTTTTTATTCAGGCTGAAGTTAAAAGGAAAAATGGCACTAGTTACGAAACAGTACAGAATTTCATTGCAAAAAAATTTTCATCATATGATTTTCTGAGCTTGTGATGGCTCTTTGGATTCATTTTACACCTACCATTCACGTGGCTAGCAGAGATAAAGATGGAAAGTTTCCATCATACAGCGTGTGCTGGAGCTGTTTGCACCAGTGCAGCCCCTACCCACCCTTTGAGCCCCACCTTGGGCAGGCAGGGTAGGGCTGGGACACTGCGGTAGGGCTGGGACAGTGACAAACCCCGTTATGTTAAAGACACTTGAAAACTACACTGGCTCTTCCCATGTATTGCCATGTAGCACTGCCTCTATGTTATCTGGACCAGAAATATTTCATTTCACTAGGTCACAGTCTTGTAAGACAGCCCTGTCATTTTAATTTGTCACTCTTTGTGTACTATATCTCACTGAAGTCTCATCTCCCCAGCCAAGTGCCATCGGCTACTGTTCAGAAAAGAAATCTGTCACAGAGGATAGCAAAGGTAAACACCACAAAACAGAAAGTTTATGGCTGAAATCACCACTCAGGGCTCCATTCCCACAAGCTTAGCAGGTGGTATAATCACCCAAAGCTGAATTGGAAAGATCCGTAATTTCACCCAGTATATACACACACATATCTCTCCTGCTGTTTCCTGCTACTACCTTGCCACCGCTGTTGATCCTGTATAGCAGTGTCACTCACAGAAGATAGCAGAAGGGGACAAGGGATGAAATGAAAGAACCGGTGGCTAAGAAGAGGAGTTGTGATTGACATGAGGCTGGGGTCTGAAAGCAGCTTGGGGAACTCTGTAGAATGATGGCACGGCAAAAGAAAATATCTGGAAAAAAAATACAGCTGTGGAGCTTCAAACGTCTCAGAATCAACCCAGCAATTCTAGATCGCTGGCGCCAGCTGTTTCAAGCCTTTTTTTTCCCAAGGAAAAGGCAGTAGCTAAACAAAGAAAATGGCATCACAGGCCTGTCAGGCTTTTCTGCATCACTCTTAACGGTATGACGAATCTTCCTTACAAAGTGTGAGAGAGTCACAGGGAGTGAAGACAGCAAAGGCTCATAGTTTGTTTACTTCTTAAACACAGAGATGCATAGCACAGTTCTGCATTCCCTGACTTGGATTTTTGGCTTCCCCTTTGGTCCACCCCCACTGAAGCAATTAGTCAAAATAAATGAGGCAGCAAACATACGATACTAGCTGACTTCAAATCGCAGTACATTAACTGTCTCCTGGAATCTCATTTACCATACTGTGCAGAAAGAACTGTAGGCTTTACTCCAATAGTTATGCTCCTGAACACTGCTTAAAATATGCGTTATTGGTAAAATACTGATTGGTATATGGGAACAGTTGTCTGTTTTATAGGTTATGATGTGTGGGATCTTTATATATTTGCGCAGCTGTGAAGAAACCAAGGGTGTTGTTATCAATTATACCAAGTGTATTCCTTTACATTGCTGTGATAGGAGAGCAGGCATTAAAGTAAGTGAGAATCAGCCCTTCATAAACAGATGTAAATCAAAGAATCAGAGAGGAAAAAATCTCCAACCTGAGCATCAGCAAATCCTTTACGGTAAAAGTTGGGAATTTACTGTGAAACACGAGAGACAACAAGCATCTTACATTGGGGATGCAAAAATAAGTATGTTCCAACAGATAAAACAAAGCAGCTTATCAAAGGTAGTAGGTAGCACAGTTCTGGAAAGACAAAACTCAGAGGAAAAAGGTTCCATTTAGTATGTGTACCAAACAACAGAGATGGGATTTTGTGTGTGAATAATGCAGAAGAGCTATCCGAGCTAGGCATGACCAGGACATTCCAGGGTTATTGTTTTTTGATGTGATACAATGTGCAGGTGGAGGTGCTACTTCCTCTCGTCCACTGCCTTTTTCGGCTGTTGGGCAGTGTCCTCACAGTGATGCAAGCAGAGGACAGCTACTGAGTGCCCACACCTACAAGCCCTTCAGTACTCAAAGAGCCTATCTTGACCTCTGAGAAAGCCTAGCTAGTGAGTACAGGCTATTCTCTCTTTCCCTTTCCCAAGTGGTTTGGCTTTATTCAAAGTCTATTCCAGCAAAAAAATCATCAGATAAACTATAGCCTCTGTTTCTTCCCCAAAACTGATCCCTGGATTTTTGCTGTAAGCTTTGTCGTTCAGAAGAGCCTTCAAGTCCCTAGTGCAGCTAGTAAGACCTACCTGCTAATATGACTCAAAAACAATTAAAGAGCAATTCTATGCAAGGTTTAAGTGCCAGATATAAGAATGACTGAACAGTGTCCTTATGCAGATTCCTAGGATCACTGTCCTTTTACAGCAAATTATAATTGAAAAGTTTCGGAGATTGTCTGAATGTTTACGAGTTTTCAGTATCGGTTTAGAGAGGTAATTTTGCAGATAGTAGTAAAAGGTTATTCTAAGCGTAAGGAAAGGTATGAAAACTAAATAAAGCCAAGAGCAGGCAAGAGACAAGTTTGGAAAGGGCATAAGGAGGTAGGGAAGCAAGAACTGCAGTTCCAGTTTTACAAATGGGGAAACAGAAGCAAATAATTTCAATGATTTCATCAAGGTGACAAAGGGAGTCACTAGCAGAAATAAGATTTGAATTGAGGTGTTATGAGCTGGAATGATCCAAGCATCCAAGGGGTATTTGGCATCGAATGTCATTTCATTTCTGCAGGATTTGTCTAATTAACAGCCCTTTATGCCTTTGAAAATGTCCCCTTGTGCTGGAAGGATTAGACCATGCCTCCCTCTGATTTAGTTTACTTCTTGATTCCAGGAACAAGATTTTTTTAAAAAGAGAAAATCCAACTCACTTTCTAAGAAACTGTGGCAGACCTGTGCCCTTCTCTCAAGCCGTGGTGGCTGGAGGGATCCAGCGCTGGAGGCTCGTGGCTCCTCTCCTATGCTCTGCTTGTGGAAGTCCACTCCTGGGGGGTTTCCAGAGAAAGTTTGGTCTGTTCAGGCTCTATCTCCTGTCCTGTTGCTTAAAATATTGCTACCAGAGGTAGAAGAACTTCTATATTGGAAAGAAAGCAAAAGAAATGTTGCATTTTTCAGCTCCGCTCCCCCTACCCAGTGCCTGTGTGAAAAGCAGACCAAGATTTTGTCCTGAGCACTGAGGGCTATCGAGGCTTGAACATCTTGTGTGCTTCTCTCCTTGTTTGCCTCTCCCACACTTTATGCTCTATAATTATTCTGACAGGGATGCTGCCTTTTTGCAACTGAGAACTATATTGTATAAATGTAATATGCATGTTAAAATATTAAATGCTTAACTGTTTGTTTGTACACCTATGAAACATTCTGTTGCAGGATTAGGCTGGATCCCTAAAGAGTCATTAACTTGTATTATATTGAAGTATTTATTATTGTGGCATATGTAATGGATAATATTTGTTTACATTTTTAATTACTCACATTTTCAGCCAAGAAAATCTCCAAGGATAATGTCTCATTTACAAGTGTCCTGGCAAAAGACAACATAATGTAATCACACATTACCAACAATTCCATGACAACCATGCAATGGTTTAAATATGAATTTCAAATAAAGACATAATTATGGTAAACTATAAAGAAATTATACACAAGATACTGCAACACTGCAAAACTGAAATGAAGGAAACTTTCCTCTAGCTGTTGTGGATATTGAGCTTGTTCCAAAGCCCAGGGAAGTCGAGAGAAAGATTCCCATTTCCCTCAGCAGTCTCTAAGCTGACACCAGCAATAATGTGGCAAGTAACTGGCAATTTGTACCTTCAGAATTTCCCAATATATTGAGCCCTATGATTAGGACTGGGAAACCTTTTTATCCCAGAACATGGGTGAATAAATAAAAGCAACTTAAATTTAATTAATTGATAATATTTTTATTTTCAAATGTAAGCAAAAAGCTTCACTTTTGCATGATTTTCTCCAGTGGAAGAGGTAGCAATAGACTGTGCTGGGATGATCTCTGCCTGTCAGAACCAGCCAAGGGGGGGGGGGGGGGGGGGGCTGTACTAATGCACACACTTAGCTCAACCATAATACACTTTTGGCAAGTTTCTCAGAAATACCCTTTGCCAAGCTTAATTGTCAGGTAGAGAATTGCTTCTGCAGTAATCCATAGCCCATTTTCACAATCTGTGTTCACTGTAATTCCATTTTGTGTAATTTGAGTAGGCCTTAAAATGTTTTTTTGGTAATTTCTATTAATATAGAAAATAATCATTTTGGAATGTTATATTGAAGATAATTATTTGTAGCTTTCATAGAGACCCATCAATGGTGTGACAGAGTTTCATCTTAAAAATAATAAAAATTTATGCATTTTAGTAGAAGAATCATTTTCTGATGCCCAGTGAATACAGCTAGTATTTGTGAGATTAGGTCAGGTTAGGAATAGGATTTTGGAAAATATCCTGAAAACTGTGCTGAGCAAGACAGAGGTTTTTGTGAGCTCTTTCAAGTCTCACACTCCCTAATTTGCAAGAATGTGTTTCCTGTGCTTGCTCAGAGTACTTTTCCTTCTCCCTTTTTTCCCTCTCCCTTCACCTCTCTTGGTTGTGCTTCAGAGGTTTTATGGGAGATTCCAGAGCACTGATATTATTCTGCCCCAGGGATGTTCCCAGCCAAAACGAGCGCCCGCGCCACCGCGTCGCGCGAGCAGCCAGCCTGCTCGGGGTCCAAAGTCCACTGCAGCCTGGTGCGGAGCAGACGCAGGGAGGAGGAGAAGCGTGAGGGGTCTGGCTAAGGCAAAAAAAGTAAACTACCACACAAAAGAAATTATTCTCAAAATGTTTCTAATAACCTTGTAAAAGTCAATTCTCTTAGGACTCTGTTTTCATTTCACTCTGTTGCCTATGTTAATATAAAATGAAAATACGAATTTTCCATCTGGAAAGGCGGTTAAAATATCTGTTTTCCTTCTAGTTAGATAGCCATTTCTTCTCCCTGTTCTATAGTGTACCTTCTTATTAATCTGGACTACCAAAACCAGTTATTTAGCATTTTTGTACTGTATTTTGATCCTTATGTTAAGAAGTGGACCTGTGCAACTAAAATATCTGTGCAGGAAACCCTTTCTACCTTAGCTGATTGCAGTTGCTGAAAGAAAAAAGCCTAGCAGAACAAAGCTCAAGACTTTCCTATCACAATCTAAATGAAAAGGTTTATGTCTTAAATTCAGATCATAGTTGCTGTAGTGGAAGGAATGTGTGCCATGCTACTTTCTCAACATCTTTGAAATCATAGTCATCTCTTAAAGAGTGTGTAATTCTCTTATTAATTAATTCTAACAAAGTTTAACTTGCCCACTGAGAGGAGCATAAACCTTTTAATTGCTACATTTTGGAAGTCTCGGGGTCCCCAGCCAACAGTAACATTTGATGTATATCATGTCAAATGCAATGCTTCAAAATCAGTTTGATTAAAAATACGTGAAGTTAATGAATTGTCAAAAAAAAGCGTTCTTTAAAAGGCAGTTTTTAAAAATGTCTATTTTAATCTTTGTAATATAACTGTCTCTGGTATTTCTGTCATTTGGTAGTGCTTCCAGACACATTCATGGTGGTCATCTTTGATCATATAAATTCAAGAGATTCCAAGGCTTTTTCTATTTGCATAAAAAACAAAGAAAGCATTGTCAGAAATCCCCAAATATGCATTTTGAATCAAGTTTCACCTAAATGCTATACAAAGACTCAGTGTCTTGATGCTAATTTATTGAAAATGCCTTGGCCTTTAGGAATTTCCCATTGGCACTTACTAGAGCTGAACTCAAAGTGGCAATGGCAAAAAGCAGCCATCGAAACTGCATTCATGCTGACATCTAAGCCCTAGTGCTCAAATTATGAGTGCCCTGAAACAAAATACTGTAGAAGGAAAAGCAAAACATTAAAAATGCTTTAGGTGCCAAGATCTTGCTTGAAAGGAGTGGAGGGAAAAATAAGTTTGTTTGTTTTTTTTCCTAGTGAAATCTAGAGTGCCAAAGACTTAACACAAAGAAAGGATTTAATGAAAGAGATGTAAAAGGTTAGATGTTTAATGCACAGCACTGCAGTCAGTGTTTTATTTCTATAATTTGTGCATATCTATAACCATATTTAGATTTCAACATATGGTCTGTAAATAACATATGTAAGCAGGATCGTTGAGTGAGATGATTTTTTTTCCTGCTGAATGTACGTGTTTATTTTATGAGCAGAGACGTGAAAAGTTCATTCATGTCAAAATGTGTTGCTAAGTATAAACATGCTGCTTCACTTTAGGCAGGATCAGGAAAGACCCTGGGTGTGTAATCTGTGAATTGACTCTATGCTGATGTTGCCCAGGTTTTGTATTACTAAACTATGGCTCACAACAACAACAAAAATTTAACCTTTAAATAGAGGCACCAAAATAATTTAAAACAGATTGGAGGGTTTAAAGGGCTCCAAGAGTAAGCAGCTCATATTTCAGTTCCTCCCCTCTAGGGCCTACCTATTTGGTGTTCAGAGTTCATCTCATATTGCAGCTGCTTATGTTCACATTTTCTGCGGTGCGTGGATGAAATGTCCAAGGAAAAAAAAAAACAACAAAAAATAATGTAAAATATATAACATTAAAAAATCTTCCTTAAAACAATGGCTTGGCTGTTATTGGGCAGGGAATAGGACAAATCACCCAGAGGCTTTTAAGTAAGAGCAGGGAAAAAAAAAAAAAAAAGAATGGCGAGAAAGTGTGAAGATTTTAAAGAGACTTTCAGTTTCAGGGGACATTTTTTATTCAAAGTTCTTGCAGGGTATGGAGCCCATTTTTTTTTGTTCTTTTATTAAAAATTTCTTTGTAATTCATTTGGACTTCCTTGCCACCAGGCACAGACAGATAGCAACAACAAACAATTATACTCTGTATTTATCACTTTATTCTATTTTACAGTGTATCTCTGATTATGGAAACAATACATTTTTTGCACCTTGCTTTGGTTACTATTTGTCAAGCGTAGCCTTTATAAACAATATATTTTCCCATTTTAATAAAAGTCTAGAGCTGCACTAAGTGCGTAGGATGTGGTTTGAAATAAAAAAAATCAGACTGCCAGACTAAGGTTACGAGTCCTTCATTTACACAGCACCATCTTATAATACGAGTTAGGAAGCCTTCCATCTATTATATTTTCTAGCTCTATTATTCAAGTGTAATAGCTACATATATATATTTAATTAATGTACTAATTTCACTCATCTTCATTTCACCAGAGTCACTCACATGTGGCCCTGCAGCCAATGTGACTGCCATTGCAAACAGCCTGCTCGTACCAAACATTGTGTACTAAGTGTCTGCACTTTGAGGAAATTTTCTTCTTTATATCTATTCCATTTTTACTTAGGCTGTACTTAATGCATATGCTGCATTATTATTTTGAAGGGCCCAGCATCCTTTGATTACTGGGTGAAAACCTGGCCTTCCTGAAGCTGATGTGAATTTTGCTTTTGGCTGTAGCAGGGACAGAATTTCACCCCGTGGGCCTCAGTCTGTCTCCTGTGAGATAGTTCATGGGACCAGACATTGGGCCAGAAATGTAGCAGTACCGTGGCCACCAGTGAACGGCACCCTCGCTGGCTGCTGGAACTAGATGCCGATGTTGAACTGGGAAGATGATGGGCACAGCTGAGGCAGATTCCCTCTCCTGTGGGCGTTCCTCCAGTTGCCCGCATGTAGCCAGCAAGCCCTCCTCCAGCCCAGAGGAGTAAAGCTGAGACAGCAAAGGCCAGCAGAAGGAGAGGGAGGCCCATGAGCACCTCAGAGGAGGCAGGAGAGGTGACTACAGGCTCTGGATAATCTGGACATCACAAGCAGGAGGAGAAGCTGGCCAAAGGCATTACTGTCCACCCCTCACTTACCTCGGTAGCTCGGCCCCTGCACAGCCCTGCCGCCGCATTTGCCTCCTGTCCCACCTCCCCACACCCTTCTTCTCCCAGCAAGGGACAGTCCGTATCATTCGGGGCAGCGGTCTGTCAGCCGCTTTCAGCGCCAGCCCTGCCGGCCGTGGCGCATTGCTCCTGCCATGCGCAGAACCGGCTGCGGGGACTGACAGGGCTGACACCAGGGACCCGCGGCTCTCCTTGGCGGCTCTCCTGCTCGTTTCTTCAGAAATCGCTTCCTTCTGACTTGCATTAATAGAGTGGAACATATAGGCCAGGGCAACTAATCTACTGTAGTGATGTTTTAATTAATAATTAGATATAGCTTGTTCTCTCAAGATGAAAATATTTCCATTATGACTGAATCTTTACACTAGAAAAAAGGCTAAAATATCATGAATCATGCTCTGAGCCATCACTCAAGGGAGTAACAAAAATCAGGTGTTTAACAGAGTAAATCTTCCAACAAAGCAAAAGTATACTTACAAAGCGTGTCAGTGGAAAGCGAGTACAAATTCCCATGATCCACAATAAAGCCAATATTTCACCTCAGCTGTTCCAGCACGTCCTCTAGGGCCAGGTATCTCCAGATGAAAACAGCTTGCTTACATATTCCCCTGAAACTGGAGGGTGGAGGATGGTCCTCTTCTGTGTGAATAAGGAAGAAAAGGACCTTGTTTGTGTTTATTTAAAAAAAAAAGAAATAAAGAAAATACCACCCAAACTCGGGCAGTTTCTGTCTTTTACAGATTGATTTCATATATAACTGGGTAGTCATGAGATTGTATGTAGTCTGGTTTATTCTTTCTTTCCCAAGTCACGTCTATGCCGACAGTTTCAGCTATTAATGGCCGACTGCAAGTATAGTTGCTACCATACAAAGCTGGGCTTTGCAACCAACTTTAAATTCAATACTAGTTTGAGAAGAATATCATACAAGAGTCAGCTAATCTCACTTTCATAGTGTTTCTAGATGTCTGTCTGAAGATTAAAACCCTCATGAAACTAACTACAGAACTTAGTAATCAAGATGCCACTAAACAAGTTTATTCCTGATCTTAAATATTATTAGAAAATTTGGGGGATTAGAGTACATAACATATGGTATATATTTGTCTTTATTCTCTGCATATTTAGCTGAAAGGTTAATGAAAATGCAGATGCAATGGTTCCTTTATATGGGGTTTACCTTCCATGAGTGCCAGTTTTCAGGCTAATTGATTATGTCAGAAGCTCTATAAATATCAATAGCATATGGAAAGGTTAAGCTGAGGTCTCCACATAACTGGATTCATACTCTTTATTGATGGTACAACCATTATCCAACCATAATGGAAGTGCTTTGAGTGTGAAATAGAGTAGAATGTTAGTTAATTTTCACCAATGACTGACTGGAGGACTCAGACTGACTTCTGCAAACTAATGAACAAATGTATAATGTAGAGTGTATAAATTAAAACCAGAATTAAAAAAATTAAGGATAATATATAAGGTATGTCATCATTATTTTATCAGTCGTAGCTTAGTATTAGTTAATTTATGATGCTCTTTAATTTCCACTGAAATAAACAGTAGCAAGCTGCATTAGGATAACATCTTAACAATAAGAGAACTTACTACAATAGCCTGCTCCTTAGCTTTCACTAAGATATAAAAAGATACTTTTTTCCTTAAAAGAACATTAGCAGTCAGTTCTTCTAAAACATAATTTTATTGTGCTTTTCTAAGCATATTAGCAGCAATCTTCAACGTGATTTTTCTCTTTCAGTTTTTCTCTCTTATTACCTTTTTTTGTATATGCATAGATTTGGAGGAAACAACCCAACCCCTAAATGTCATTTCTTTGGTGGCTCTGGGTAGCAAAGGGAAAAATTTTCTTCGCACAAGACCACTGTGGCAACCCCAGTATCGCCGCTACCCAGCGTATCTGGCCTGCTGGTGGCCGTGCAGTAGCGGGGCATGGCTTTGCCAACTATTACAAGGACTCTCTTGCAAAGAAACCTGCGACAGTATATTAAATTTTAGAGCGGGTACCAATATATGTTCCACATGCTGTGGCATGGAGAGGCGTATTCAGGCTGCAACTTGGTGTCATAACCCTATTTTCACGCTTTTGGCTGGACCGTACTTTCTGCAGTTCACTCGCCACTCTATGTTTTTTTCATTGTAATATGGTCTGTGTGCTAAACAATTGTGGTAGAATGAGCAATCCCTGGGTCTCATTGCAGTTAAAAAGTTAAAAATTATGGAGTAGTGCTTTGAAAATAAAACCACTGCAAATGTATCAGAGATTTCTAACCAGCTAGCAAATGCAACTAAAAATCCTATATATTTTAAACTCAGGAGTCAATATAATGCTTATTTCAGTAAGGAATATGGGACAGTGCTTTGTCTTTTTGCATTAGGAATGAAAAGAAATTCCTCTGTCTCAGTAGTTAGTATGTTTTCTTTCCACACAGAAGAAAAATGGAAGCAATTGCAATTCATTCTACTTTGTTTTGCTCTGATAATGACTATGCTTAGGCCTCAAAATATATCTGTAGTTTGCCATTTAAATTTCCTTTAAAGGTAGTCTATAGCAGCAATTAGAAAAAACTGCTTTCCTTTGGTTTAGAAAGAGTACTAGAGGGAATTTAGAGGAAAACCAAAAATAATCAACTCCATCTTTAACATCTGTTTCTAACTGTGCTCTTGCATGAAGCTTCATGTGAGAGTAAAATTCTAGTGCCAGCAAAGTCAACAGCAAAACTCCCATTGACTTTATCTCAATTGATCGCGCTATTCCTTTAGGGCCAGACTTCTCCACCCTCACTCACATATTCCTCAAAATCTCACCCAAATCAGTGTACAGGGAGATATACTTTACTGTGACCCCTGATTCTTAAAAAACTACTGTGTTGTCCAATTGATACAGTGTTTATATCTATCTTAGAGAGACTGACTTCTCCAACAATTGAGAAGTCATGAGTGACTTTATGCCAAATTTGCTTTTATTATTTACTAATTCTTGTCTGCACCTGACTTTGAGCTCCGAAGGCAACTCAAAAATGAAATGACCCTTGTTAGACTTTGTATGGGAAGGATAAACTGCTATAAGAAGTGACACATGCTGGTGCAGCCTATTTGCTTGCTTGGACTGTGGTTGCAGGTCACCTACCTGCAAACAACCCTGGTCACACCGCTGAGTTAGAACAGTGGCTGATGGACCAGTTGCAATAGTGGAAATGCAGGGAAATCTTGATTAAACATGCAACAATAGATGCTTTCACACTTCTGTGCAGATTTTCATGCATCCTTTACATCTAAAAAGAGGAAATTTTACAGGGGATATATAGGGCAAAAGAGAAAATGAGCTGGTTTTCCTTCTATTAAAAATGGGCAAAAAATCTTTTTGCTTTTGACATAAATATAATATGATGTGGTTGATGACTGTCATCCAGACTAGTTGAAAATGAAAGGTCAAATCCTACCTATTTTAGTCATGTAAAGAACCCCACAAAGTCAGTTTGACTAATGTTCTTCAAGGAGAGAAATTTAGCTTTGAGCATTATCTGGAAAGAAAGAAAGAAAGAAAGTGTAAAGCCACTGCTTTCTCCAATTTGTAGTTAAGGACACTAAAAAAAGATTTACAAATGGCTTCAAATTCCTTTGGTTAGAAAAAGTGCTAGAATATGACTGGAGTAGCTGAACAGTTCATTAAGGCCCAGATTTACCTGGGGTACAACAGAGCTTTGGACCATTACTAGCAGCATGTACTCTCAAGGCAAACGGTATAGTCCCATGTAGAATGGGGCTTCATCTGTCTCCTAAATGGAGGGAAATTCCTGGAAAGTACATCTAAGAAACCAGACTACACAAATTATCCCTAAAAATAACAGTATTAATAAAGTACTGTTTTAATAAATATGTTGCTGATTTGCACTGAGACATGTGAAGGTCATGAGAAAAGTCGTTGTTTTTTCAAATTTTGAAAATAACATAAAGACATTGCTGTGGCATGAATCTCATGGTTTCTGAAACCATGCCCAAAATCCTTGTCAACAGATAATACAATGCCTGTGTTATTGTGAGAATGCCCCTGCTTATGAACTGTGCTTAAATAACCTTTTACTACCCTAATTAGATTCACAATGCACCTATATTGGAAAGGGCCATTTTCTCTCTCAATTAGTTGAAAAGGATTAGGCACACCGATAGATAGTACTAAATGCTAATGGGCCAGATCCTAAAGCCGTTACACTGCTTTCTAGCTGTCACAGTGCAGGCATTGATTTCACTAGGATTTTGAGGAAAACCTGAATATGAACATCAGTGTGCAGCTCAATATTTTATGGTCTTTCTTGTTTTGGCTTTTAAAAATATTCCCCTTCTGCTATTCTTTAGCCAGCAGAGCAAAAAAAGCCAGTTCCAACACTTCTGAAAAAGGCTGAGTGACAGTGCAGAGGCTTGAGGAAATACAAGTTTATTTGTGGCCCTTTTTTTATCATCTCTAATGGCAAAATTAAAATTAGTTCCCAATTAAAAGAGAAAAGCACAAGAACAATCTGAGAACAGCAGATAAAGAGTGGCATGAAGGGAAGATTATTAAGCAGCATAGTATAACAGGACCCCAGGTGCAGAAGGGCCTCATTATACTCACATTCTTGTGCTGCAACATACGGACGTACAGTAAACCAAAAAAAAATATTCCAAAGGACAGTTTTACACAGTGGATACACTTGAGATGAGTACATGTTTTTTGAAGACAGACCATAACAACTTGGTTTTTACTTCCAAAATACAGTGGCACATTAATTGCTTGATCAGCCAAATGAAACTAAATGTAATTAAGACTAGTGTGGGGTTAATTTGGTCCATAATTATGTTATATAAAGTAAATGAAAATTGTTTCTTTCCTAAATTGCAATTCATTAAAATTACAGATATTAAAATAAGATACTATAAAATTACATGAAGCATGTACACATTAATAGCCATTAGTAATAGCGTGATATTTCTATCTAAGCAACAGTTTATTAGAATGCCAAAAGGTTATATTTGACAACTCACATGACTGATTTTTTTTCCTCATCCTTTCTGCTCCTCTAAGAAATTCAGTCTTACTACATATGTAACATATGCCGTCTCATGTTTAAGCATGTTTGGCATAGAAATTTGAGTTTTATATTTAACAATAATACTTACTGTTCACTGAAATGCTTAAAATAAGGTTGGGAACTGTCTCTCTGGCATGAACCACAGCAACCTCAACGCTTCTAGGCGAAGCTGGTGCTGAGCCTTGCAGCACAATACAGTGTTTTGTTTGGGGCACAAGAAGTTCTTGGTATCAGCAAAGTGCAGACTCAGATCCTCCTGACTTTAATTTATCTTAAGCATAAAATTAAAGCTAAACCCATGCTTAATTGTTTTGCTGTACCTTAGCGGCTTTCTGCAAGGACCTGAGTACTTTGTATAATTAGAGCCACTGCCAGCATTAGGGGACACTGACACATTCTGAAATCAAAGACAATGGCCAAGGTGTGCAGGTTCTCACTTGAACCTGTTATGAGAAGAAATATCCATAGGTATTTCTATAAAGACTTGCAAACCTCAGCATTACACATTTTGACCACTCTTATGAATTCATTTCCCGTTGTTTCTTTTTCTGAAAATTTTCCTTTCTGGGACAGCAAATATCCAGAAACAGCATCTTAATAACAGACATGAAGAGTTACTAAATCAGTACTTTAGAAAACGTAGCTTCCTTGTGATTTTTGAGCTGATAGTGAATGGTGGACACTAGAAAAATCTATGATATTTTCAGTTCTTGTATACATCAGATAACAAGCTGCAGGCACAATGCTCATTTTTCACACACCCAGGATTCTCAGGGAAATCAATGGATGAATAGAAAATGCAGGATCAGACTTTTTATTAGGGTCCTGCTTCTTCAACTCCAGTATGAACAAGTTTATTGTCAAAGACGTGAAACCTCTAGCTGCCTTGCACAGCTGGGTATCATATTTAACCAGGAGGATTAGGGTGTAATCCTGCGATTTCTGAGCATTCTGAATTTCTCAGTACTTGCAGGATCAGGATCCTGCTATGTGCCTTGAAAAGCTGCGAACAGACACATTTTATTCAAATGTTCTGTGATTGTTTTCTTATTTATATGAAACACTAAGACATCCTTTGTTAAAGGAAGGAACCACTACTACTGCAGTGTCTTGGCATATGCCTGTAGGATGGTTTCGTAGGTACTGCTTCTAGATTTGCAAGCTTAAGGTAAAATTTCTTTTAAAAATAAACACTATCCCTAATATTTGTATGAACTCTGACTGAGGATGTTTAGTTCCAGTAACTGAGCATTTCATAAAATGGTTTATAAACTGATGATAAAAGATCAGCACCCTAGTGTTGGTTACACCTGTAGAAAACATTAATATGGTCTTATTAATAAGCTGACCAAATAACATCAGGTAGAATATCTTAATGATGATATCCTTCTTATGGCAAACTAAGGGATAAGTTTTGCAATATTTAATTGAGCAAATCTCCCAGTGGCTTCAGTGCAAGTTGTGCTTGATTAAGGATACAGAATTTGGCCTTAATAATATTTTAGCATTTACGCATGGAAATGTAGGGTGATAACAGTTATTAGCATTCCAGGTAAAGTAGCTCATGCAAATCATTCTGCTATTAAATATCGAGTCACATTGTATTTAATACCCCCAAATAGTTATGTATATTTAACAGGGAAATGACAATAGAAAAAATGGATTTAGTTCAGATGTTGAGCTGCTATGTAAACCAATTATCTATCCTGAGGGAAACAGCTCTGTCTACAACTACTTAGGCTCTAGGGCCTATTACAAATCCTGGAGTGGGCTGTTGTTTCAGTTCTCAAGGGAATCTACCACGTCACACTGGAAATAGTTGACAATAATTAGAAAGCCTGCTTCTGCCAGTATTGCAGACATTTTTAATACCTTTCTAAGCGTTATGGGAGATAATATATAAGGTTTTAGAATTCCAGTCAGGCTAAGGTGAACCATGGAAAGGACAACTACACAATAGCCCCAAACTGGACTGTGACAGGCTAATTATTGTGGCTTCATTATAAAACCTCTTTTTGCATAGGTCACCTGGGAAATGTAATTAAAAATGCATTATTGGTGTATATTTTTATTGAAGCAATTAAATTAAAAAGCCAAAAAAATAATTATTTGACGAGCAAATAATAATGTTGGTCAACAGCGTTTATCTAAGAAAGAGAGAACATGTTAGTGGTTCATTAGCAGTAAATGTGTTAACTGGAATGCTGTTTGAAAAATGAGCCATAGAACGGCTTTTAAATACTCAGATTAAAGGATTTATAATGTCAAGTTTAACACAGAAATTATAGATAGTATTATATTGCCATGAATAATAGCACCTTTAATCTGACTTAGTAAAATGATTTACTACACATAGTGTGCTTTTCACAATTATAGGGCTATATATCTGTCTAATATCTAACATCTATATCAGCCATATGGGGGGATATAAACACACACATATCCACATATAGGTAAGCTTGCAAGCGTAGGTGTACGGATATGTGTATTCTGTAACGTGGCGTCTATTACAGAGAAGCCTTTTACCAAACCTACCTCAACAGTGCAGCACTCAGGGATCCTCCTTTAGCCTCTGTTTAAATTTTTATGTCGCAGAGCCTTAGGGATGCCCAGGAAGCCAGCCGACATGCGAGGTGGCGCGTGCTGGAGTACCCGGGGTGATGTGGGCGGCATTGCCAGGCTGCCAGCGTAGCTTTCTGGGCGGCGGTGTGTGCATGCTGCTGCCTAGCACATCACTGCTGTACTGATGTAAAGCACCTGTACAACACATACACAGTAAAGCCAACTTCTTTCCAGGAACACTGGGTTGATTAAGCGCATACTTGGCAGTTATTTTTCATGTGGCGAGGAGGTGTGGTGTGTCCTGAACCCACCACCTTTGCCGCGCTGCTCAAACTCTCCTTACAGGTCAGGTGCAGTAGGACAGATGCTTCTCGGCAGGCTCCGCTTGTGGCGCCCGTGGAGTTGCCTGTGCATGCACGAAGGACACGTGAGAGTCTCAAAGTCTCTCCTGTGCAGAGCCCATGTGGCGTCCCTCGTCGCTACCGACCAGAAACGCACACGCACTCCTGAGTGTGGATGTGCCGTGGACCTACATAGCTGCAAGAAGCTGTTTTGTTTTGTTGTCTGTTCCTCTTCTGGTGACTCCAAAGCTTCTGCTTGCCCTCTGGCTGGCCAGGCACTGTGCCGGCATTGCCAGGGAACGCGCTGCAGCCCCGGACACCTCCGGCCTGAGCCTACGAGCTTGGAAGCTGAAGTCAGGCAGATAGTCTGAAGGCTCTTTTCTCCAGGAATTTGTCTCTAATTTCACCTGTTATTTTCTTGTTGAGTTGTTCCTAAGACCTTTCTGCAACACTTTGTACATGGATTTAATCCTGAATTTTCTCACCACCTATAAACTTTGCCACTCAATACTTAGCCATTTCCTGATAATTTATGAATATGTTGAACAGCACAATCCCAGCACAGATCTCTAGAGGATTCTGCCAGTAATCATCCTTCTCGGTGAAAATTGACCACTTACTGCTCCCCTTTGTTTCCCTTCTTTTCACCGGTTGTTAATCCTGAGGAATACCTCCCCTGTAGCCCACGACTAATCTTCAAGTTTTTGTTTCTCTAAGAGCCTTTGGTGAGGGATTTTGTTGAAAGTCTTTTGAAAATCCAGTCACACTGTATCAACTGATTCAGTGTTATCCACATGTGCATTGATGTGATCTAACAACTATAAAAGATTTTTGGTGTGACTGCTGTACAAAAATTAATGTTGACCCTCTCCTCATACTGCATGCACATCTGTGGGCCTATTAGTTTTTTGTTTTGGTCTCTACCTGTTTACCTGATGCAGAAATGAACTTACAGACCTGCAGTTACTAGGATCATTTCTGAGGACCCACTTTAAAGGTCGATATCACATTAGCCAAATTTTTTTCCTCTGCCACTGTGGCTGGTTTAAACCAAACCACAATTACTGTTTGATTTCATACATAAATTCTCAGACATCTTGGGTGAATTCCATCTGGCCGTGGCAGCTTCTTCACTTTACCTACTGGTAAACTTTATCTATTGATAAATTTGCAGCAATTCCTCTATTCATTGCCTCTACAGATCAGTACTGAATTCTTTTTAGAGCACAAAAATACAAATAGCCTTTTTGTGATGGCTTTATCTTTGAACTCTCTTTTTACATTGTGTTTAACTCTTTTCCTCCCCCTCCCTCAATTAGGCTTTCAGTCCTGGTCCGCTCTCTGTTTTCCTGGGGCCTCGTGTAACTCTGGGAACGTAGGCGTTAGGGTAGCTCTGTGAACGAGCACGTGGGCAATTCCATGTTTTCAGAATAAGGGTTTGTATGTTGATTACTACTCATCACAAAGACAGGCTGGCGTAGCCCAGGCTTCTTCTTTAAAATATTTTACATGGATCTTTCCTTATCATTGTTAATCCCTTTCCTCAGTTATGTTTTATCACACCCTAAATAGTGTGGCCAAATTTTCACAATAGAAAATTTACAGGCAGGTAAATAAGCATGAGAAAGGTTCCACATTATAAATACAAATGTATTATGCTGTGACCTTCAAAACAGCAAGGCCTGATCCTCCTCTCATTGAAGTCAAGGAAGTTTGCTGTTGGCTCTCCTTCTTACAATACGACATTGTTATGCCACGGCACTGAAGCATTCTCATCGGTAAAGAAGTGACTCTTCTGTTACTGCATTTGATTTTAAGACTTTTTCAACAGTAACAAAGTATATCTAATGGCTATATCCTTTCTACAAATAATCTCTTCCAGACATTTCTCTCCCTCTTTCTCTCTCCACATTTTATATATGCACATATATATATATATATGCATGCATGTATGCATGTACTGAAACCAAAGATGAGTTTCTACACTTTTTTATGATTTTTCATTCCTAACAAGAGAGCAGAACTTATGCCCCAATTTGAAAAAAAATGCCTAAGCCTGAAAACAAATTAAACACACACAAACTTCTGTTGCTGGTCAGACCAAAACCCTAAGGGTTGCATTCTGTATTCAATTACACAAGTGTTACTCCCCTTGGAATCAGGACTGGAGGGCAGAATTCATCCTGAAATGGTAAACAAGAAAAATCTGAACTGAGCTTGTGTTTGCCTTAATGCACTAGTATGTACCAAGGTAGTGTTAAATGTAAGGTCCTTATTTGGGAAAAAGGGCAAGAATGAAGAATCATCGAGCAACTGGGGAAAGATTTCTCCAGGGTAAAACTTTCCATCTCCATGCTTTGGCACAAAAGGGTATGTTAAAGTGCAGAAACTTTTGTTTTGAGGCTCCCAAACTGAGCTTGTTTTAACTTTTCCCTCTCCACTGTGCCAGGGGTGTGTGTCTCAGCCATGCTTCGCTGCAGCTGCGCGTCCCGTCTTGGTCACCAGCTCCTTCACCCTCTTCTCGTGCCATCCCCAGACCCGCCCCTTCCTAGACACCCACAAAAAGTGGGACAGCAATCGGCAGTGCTCTTCTTGTACTTGTTTCACAGCATGAACGACGGTTGCTTGTGCTTACCTGGTGGATACTGGCTTTTACTCCTGAAAGCTTTTTTTTTTCTTTCTCACATGGCAGCCTCTTTCTGCTCCAACTGCAGCTTGTCAGCTGAGAGACTGCTTTACTTTTTGGAGAAGGACTTAGCACATTTTTGAGTACGGTAGAAATTTGAGCAGAGGAGCACACAAAATACAGGTGTGCCAGGAAGATTTAAACTTTCCCAGTGCTCAGCTGTCATTCTGCTCTCTGCATTTCTCCACAGCCCAGGAAGCTTTCCTGGTGAAAGGAGCTACACCAGTCTACAGGAGGCATCGACTGCTCTTCCCTCTCCAGCAGCTTAATGTGGGTCACAGCTCTGTGTTGGACAGAGGGGCCAAAGCTGGAGACTGAAGAATGTTATGTTTCAAAGAGTTACATGTATAGCTAAGGTGCAATTTAAAATAAAGCAGAAATTATGTGGAAAGCAGAGCCTAAGACAAGGCTGACATTCATTTGGTTGCAGCAGAGGATGCTGTACAGACAGTGACCAGTTTAGTACATGAGTGGTCTTCCTGTCTCGCAGAATAGAGCCATTGTAGCGAGCAGCAGCCACTCACAGTCTAACAAAGGGCAGTGTGGGTGTGCAAGCCCAGAAAAGGCAGTGCTAGGAAGAATGGGAGTTTACTTGAGAAGGCTGTGCCATGCACCTACTTCATACTAGTGCCGAAAGAGTCAGTGCTTCAGAAGTAGTTTCTTATGACGTGCAGCGTAATGCATTTTTCATCTTTTATCATCTCACACATGAACATACACAACTGATGTATGATTTTCAGAAAACAATGTGATCCAAGCTTACTGTCTGAAGCTTAGCAGGGATGTTAACAATTTTCAAGTATGTTCATAAAAATTATTACTTCAGTTGTCTAAGCTCACTTTCAGTGTAGCGGTACAATTTAATGCACTGTTTTTAAAACATCCATCTCTGATAGGATTGAGATGTCCTATAGGCACAACCTGTCTTCCATAGCAGAAGCTTGGGAGACTTTGCAACATGATAGCCGGCCACCTTATTTGGGCTTAGGATCCCTCAGAAAAAACACCATCCTCTTCCTTGGTGAAACTGTGACCTACTGGCCCAAGTATCTCATCTGATCTCAGCTGCTATGATATCTTGGAAATAAATATGACTTGTGTTAGCCATGCAGTGATCCTAATCTTTGAAATCTTTATACATCCAGCTTCATTCTGACATTAGAGAAGGTCTGGTAACCATGCAAAAAATGTTAGCTATCTCTAAAATGTGATAAAACTATAATAAATGTAGAAATTGATGAAATGAGGAGCAAATGATTATGGGCATTGTTAGGCAATGCACAGGTTCAGGGAAGATGAACTTTTCCTTTTCAAAAGTTCTGAAAGTATCCCTAAAAGTTTAACTGGCAGCAAGCATGAAGAGGCTCTAGTTCTGAGTTTCTTCTTGGAAATAACTGGAAATAACAGTGCTTGAAATGAAAGGTAACTAGTAAACTGTAAGGCAAGGGTTAATTTTCCTTTTCTTAGAAAAGCAGTAAAGGCTGACTCTTTCCATTCCGCATTGTATGTGGCATTTTTCATGGCAGCTGCAACCTATTTCTAATCCTAAATTCTGATAGTTTATTGCTATTGTGGGAGAAGAAGGATTTGGTCCTTGCTCTAGAATTCCAGGTGTCTGAGAGATTTGCAAGAGCTGTGAAAAAGTGAAAAGTGATGCAAAGAATATGACATTTCTGGAAATATCATTTTGATTTTGGTCATGAGGGAAGAGGAATGGATGGTTAAGGTCACCTGCTGAACTGGCATTTCAGTGCTTGGGCAAGCAGAGAATCGAGCAGACAGACTTTTCAGAGTCATGGGTTAAATTACTGCTTTGAAGTGTGGCACCACCATATAACTTACAGGTCTAAGAACATGCCTAGTTCTTTCCAGTCTACCTATGCTTGCAGTTTTTATTCTCAGTTATTTTGTATCACATTGCTGACCCTGGAGGCAATGAACAACTTTGTCCAGTTTTAAAACTTTCTGCTGTTGTTTAGGAAAGTGCAATGGGATCCACATCAGAAGCAGAGTTGTGGGCAGTCTTCGAACTCCTGAATAAATCGGATGGTCAGTACGATGGCAGCAGTCCACTAGACTGCAAGGGGTGAAGTCACAGCTTATCAATTCTCATCTCCTCCTTTTCCACATAAAACAAGCCACAGACCTTCCGTGAATTAATTTCTGCTTCTAGTCTGACAGCTGTGGTTGGACTGAGTATATCTTTTAGAGAAATACCCGTTCTTAATATTTTCCGGTGATATGAAGTCCAGCGCACTCCTTGCTTGCTAGTCCACAGCAACTAATTAACCACATTGTTAAAAATATAAGCCTATGTCTAGTCTGAATTTTTCTCACTTTTATTTCCAGTCATTGGATCATATCATATCATTCTGCTAGACTGAAGAACGGTGTGTTTTCCATAGTACTCTTCCCCATGCAGATAAACGCAGATTTGTGAAAAATCTGCTCTTTTGACCTCCTCTTTGATAAGTTCAGTGTTACCTCTACTGCCTTGGTAGCAATGCCCAGATTCAGATTTGATCAGGTAGCTCAAGCCAAGTTGGCGGTTCTGTACTACAGGCCCTTCCTTGCCTCTGATTCACATCATTTAACTTCATACTTCTTTATGATAGGAACAAATGCAAGCTTGCCTGCTATCCCACTGGCCTTTCTCACACCAGAGATGTTTGCCCAGATACAGACCTTGTATGTAGATGTGCTTCTGAAGGCAAGGAGGAAATATCTATGCTGTTCATTCCTGGATATGTGCATAAAATACAGTAAGTTCCAGACTCTAATTACTCAGACAAATTTATTAGCCAAGGTGAAAAATTGCAACTTTTTATATGCACCTACATCTTGGGTTTATTCTTTTGCAACCTTTGTCCCAGGAATTTCGAGAGGAGCTTCTTCTGTCTGAGACCTCTGGGTCTCAGAGTGGGGCAGGAGTCCGGGCCCAGTGTATGTGATCTAGGTGTTGCCCAAGTCTGCTGCTCAGTCTGCAGGAAAAGAGGCGAGTGTGGCCAGCAGAAGAAGAGAGAGGAAAAGGTAATCTGTTTCTGGTGCATGTGAAAAAAAACTTCAGTGGACCCAAGGCAGATCCAGAAAAGTTGCAATTACAGAATCAGTAGTGGTAATGCTCAAAAAGAGCAGCTCTTTTAAACCTCCCCAAGAAGTTTTTTCCATTAGAAAAAGCAGTTGCTTCACTCCAGACTAGACACAGAGAGTGAGCTACCAGGAATGTGGTGTAGAGGATTAGGATTCTGGCTTCAAGTGTGAACCAACCAAGTTAATGTGGTAACATAGCTTTACCACCAGCATTTTCCATTACATTCATGTTTACCAGTTGTTCAGTCTTTCTCCTAGCATTTTTTCTAAACCCTCTCATTTTTTTCAATGGTTTCCTTAAAGTGTGGACAGCAGTGCCAGATTCCAATAGCAGGTGCTCCAATATCAAGGCAATATAACCTGCATCTATTTTCCTTTTTATATATTGAAGCTTCTCTCTACTCATAGTAACCACTGTCAAATAAACAACTCATGTTCAGCCAAGTATCTGCCATGAACATTATTTCTTCTTTTTCAGAGATACTGCCTTAGAAATGTACAATCGGGAATTCCCTCATTCTAAATATGGCCTATATTTTCTTCTAGATGAACGGCCTTTCATTGTTGGCATTGAAACATATATTGTTTGACTGTGCCAGCTCACTGTACAGCACAGATCACTTTATAGCAATCTCCTGCTTTTATCTTTATTTATCACGTCTCAGTTTTTCTGAAAACTTTATCAGAAATTATATGACTATGTTTTCTACAGGTCACTGATAAAAAATATGACAGTGTGGAAGAAAATTAATCCCAGTTAGATCCTTCTACAAATACACCTGCTCAGATAATTTACCACTTAGAATCAGACTTCAAGAACCATCAGCTGATTTTTAACTTATAGAAGATGTACTACACTTATTTTATATTGTTCTAAATCCCTAATTAAAATGTTGTTCAAAAAAGCAAATAAATGGTCCATAGACCTTATTGTATCAACAATATTTTTTTATCAACCAAATTTCTGTTTTCATCAAGTTGGTTTGATAAGCCCTGTTTGACATAAACTGAAGTTGATCAGCATTCATTAAATCTTCTTGTTTAATTCTTCAGCACAAGAGGAGGTTCACTGCATTTCTGCTTGGTATAAGCAGAACTGTAACTTACAGCATTTTTGTGTATGACTTTGTTTTCTTCATAATAATGGCAAGGTTTATTAGCACTTAGCAAAGTCTAAGCAAGGAATTATCGGTGATTTCACATCTGTAATCAGGCAGAGAACAAGCTTCTATATGGTCTGTTTTTATACATATACATATATATGATGTATATATGCATATATGCCATATATGCCACTTGATACGTAGAATTATACGATCTCATTGTTAAATACCTTTTAATAACCCCACCTGGAGAGGACTTTGAGGTTTGTATAGCTCCTGCCAGTATAGAAATGTAGTATATCTTTTATATACAGTAGCTTCATTCCTTACCTTTGCTGAGGTATCCTTAGTGGCTTGAAGGTGGAACACTTAAGGTTGAAATCCTGCAGTATTTATTTAGAAACCATGAGAAATATTCAGAATTTCTATGCATTTATTTGTACATCGCTGTGCTAAGCAAATCAAACTGTGGCCTTTGTTTCCTTCAAGTAATAGCATGGTAATAAGTTAATGAAAAGCAGGATGGAGAAGGGTGTGAGGGAATATTAATGATAGCTATGTATTTGCATGTACAGAATATTTATGTATTGCAATAATACTTGAAGTAATGCACATTACTGGAATGTGTATCACTTTCCGTACGAATCCTTAATGTAAGCATATACATATGGCGAGGGTGTGTGCGTATGCGTGAGAGAGAGCAAGTGAGCAGTGGGTGTAGCTGAAGTAGACTGCAGAGCCAAGCCAAGGTCCCTGGGACCATGCAGCATATGGCGGGACCGCAGGAGCCAGGCAGCTCTGGGGTGGTGACACTGTCATTTTTGCTAGGGAGCTGGAAGGATGGTCGTGCTCAGGTGAGTGTCTCAGGGCAGGCGAGGGAAAGGCAGTCAATGCAAAGGCATCTGCAACACTCCCTCCTCATCTCCTGACCGCTCACTGTCCGCAAATGCCTGACCTCAGAGGCTGAGAAACGCTGAGATAACACCTTGGGATTGCCACTATCTCCCCCCACCCCTCCACTCCTATTTCTAGCTCTTGCTGTGTGTTTTCATTCTACTTTTTAGTAGTGGCCCAGCATCGGGAAGCAGCTTTTAGCAGTGGCCACAGTGTCCTGCTGACTGTAGACACCACACCTGTTTGCCCAGTCCCAAGTTTCTCCAGCCACCTGCTGTGGTTTGGGCTGTTGCCGTGGGTCAGAAACTGCACCACACTCGGCAAATCAGATTCCACAAGCTCAGTTAGGCCCTCTGTTAAGCTATCAGGGTGCAAGACATAGCTAATAACTACTATGCTTTCAACTACTTATTTTTCCCATTACATGTGTCTTTCATATCTCGTCACTGTGTCAAATTTAACACAGGTTGGAAGAAGCCAATATCATTCATGTCTGATGTAGCCTTGTGTGAAAATAATAGATTCATGGAGCTATGGCTAGAGGGGTCTACTGAATATCATTAACTCTGACCTTCTGGAGGAGGTCAGTATAACCCGATATACTACAGCTACATCAGAAGCCACTAAAGTCTACACAGTTACCCCTGTAGTAAACCCAATAACTTATGCTCAACTAAAGTGTAACTTCCTTAAAAGAATCCAGTTTTGATCTGAAGACACTAAGATCTGGCATTACTTGGAGGACAGCTATGGATGTATTTTAGATGTAGGTTCTTCCTCATTTGAAAGTGTCTGGCTTCAGCTTGCAGTCACAGGGTCTTGTTCAGTCTGTCTTCGCTAAACTAAAGAGCCCTTTAGTGTCTGGTTTTCTCCCTGTAATCAAATTTGTCACCTCAGACTATTCCATCCAGAACAAAATCCATCATGGATGATCAACCCCTTTGCTGCCAGTCTCGTCAGAGAACCAAAGATAAAATGAACATGGAGATTGAAGTGATAAAACCCACACCCCGTGCAGATTTCTGCCGTGAGCTGCAGGCTGTTGTCCTGCTCCGGGACAGCTTGCGGCACTGTTGGTGCACTCAAAATCACGGGCACCCAAACAAAGCACCAGGCAATTGCCCAGGGCAGGCAGCCCAGGAGCTCCGATATGCACAAAAAACTTATGCATATTGTGTAAAATAATTCAGCTGCATCTCCTACTGCCGGTATGATTTTAATTGTGCCGAAAAACATGGGAGTATTTCTAGAAACAAAAGATAGTTGGGATCACCTGCCTCCTTATGTTCAGTTTATAAATTTGTTCACTTTCAATATGAAGTGTTTATTATGGAATCTCAGCCAACAAGTCCAAGAACCGACTTTGCAATCGAATGAACCTATAGAGTTAATTCCCTTTAAAAATCTTATTTTTTTCCCACAATTTTCCAAAATTGTCCTAACTCCTAGCAAAGACATTAAAAAGTGCCATCTCATATTTTCTCAGGGGAAACAGATTTCAAACCCTTTCCCAAAGGTAGCGAAGGAATCCCTGTTATTTGCCTTATTTAATCCAGCCTGGACAAAGCACTTCAGAACATATTGCAGAGAATAATCCTGTCTGTTCACAAGGAAGACTAGAGCATATAGCTGAGCTCTTGCTTTTATAGTTTTTTAATACCCCCCTGAGGTCACACAGTTCTACGGAACAGCTTTCAGATTGTAAATCAGAGAAAAAAAAACAAAAAACAAAAAAACCCCACCCAACGACAGAAATGCAATTTGTCATAGACTTCTTGATAAACTGGAGCTGGCCGTCGCACGTGAATACCCAGCGCTGGAAGCTCCTGGTGACCTGGGCAGCCCCCGCGGCCACAGCGCTGGCCCCGGCCCCGGCCCCGGCCCTGCGGCAGCATCGCCTGTGCAATGCGCAGTGCCGCGCGGGAGCACCGCCGGAGTGGGGCGGCCATCCCCACCTCGCCGCGGAGCCGCCTCGCTGCGCGTCGCCGCACCGCCGCACGCGTGGGAAGGCCAAGGGCTGAGCCGATGAGAAATTTCGTATTTTAGAGCTTATGTTTGTTCATGGCTTGGCTAGGCTGGCAGTAATATTCACCACCACCAACACACAATAAATACATACATATACATATATATATGTATATGTACACAGTAATATGTGTGTATACATAATGTTTCCATACAATAAGTACCATACAAACTGTTAAATGCACTAACACTATCTAGAAGATGTAACACCGCATCTTTCGAGCCTTTTATTTCCTCGTCGCAGCTGTTTGGAACATGAGCTTTTTCCCACTGGTTTCTGAACTTTTCATAATCCAAGCTGGGAATCTGCACGCAGCAGAGCTGGGTTTTGTTAATCTGACTGCTCGGCAAGGAAAATAAACCCCCAGAAACTACTAAGTCACTTTTGGTCTTTGTTGAACAATAAGGGCTTGTTAGAAATGAAAATTGTCCTGCTGAGAAATGCAGAGCGAAAGTCCTAAAGAGCGCACAGCGCCTCGGCGCAGGCTGGGCTGAGCCTGTGCTCCACGCCGCGAGCGGCTCGCTAGCGCGGAAGGAGGAGCGCTCCCTGCCATGGGAGCAAATTCGGACTCGGAAACCTTCCCGTGCCGCCGGAGGAGTTTACTCTGCAAGAGGACTGTGCCTGGCATCGCTTGCACCTCCCTGTCTTCGCAGTGATCGCACCCTGTCAGCTCCCCAGGCAGGGCCAGCTCCTGTCTTTCTCGTACCTGATGGGGTTTCAGACTCCCGCGCAAGTGCAAAACTTGCCGACACATTAGGCAGGATCGCAGCTGCTCTTGAGAAACATGTCTCTCAAATACAAAAATAGACATTGCAGATAGGTAGGGAAACCAAGGGAGGACAGCAAGCCGAAGAAAGAAAACCCACATAGCAGCAGTGATAAATGATCATGTATCTCCATTCACCAACTGGCTTTACTTTTCTCTTCTTATCAAAAAAAGCCCTGTTGAGGGTAGCTTTCAAGCCCAACTACACAGAGCCTGAAAAGCAGTAGCAGGAAGTATCATATTCCGCCTTTCTCTTGATTCCTGGGTGGGTTTCTCCTTGCTGTTTGCAGACAAGAGTTTGCTTTCCACGTAGTACAGCTCTTCTGGCAGTAGAGGGCAGTTAGAATATGGACAAAACATAAAGAAATTCCTTCTGAAACTTCCCTCAGAAAGCTTTTGTTTGGCTATATGAAAGCCTCAGTGCTGTCAAATGTTCCCTAGTTTAAAATAAGGAGATTTTTTTTTACAATATTTCCTTTTGTGGAGTAGTTAATATCTCTGCTTTAAAAAGTTAAAAAGTTAGTTTTACTTTCTGTTTGAGTAAGATTTTTGTATTGCATGTAGTCTATTTAGGTTTATGGTTTTTGCCCAGTGTGCTATCAGCAAAGCAACAATATTTTATTATTATGCTGACACTAGGAGTAAAGGAAATCCTTTTTCCTTGGAAAATAGTGGAAATAATTTTAATAATGTTTTAGGTTATTCTGAGGTCAAGTGAACCCAATCCAAAATAGGGAAACTCAATTATACAAGTAGAGAAGAAAGATACTGCAATGAAAACCAAAGAAGCACAAAAATGTCCCCACTACCACATTTTGATTCCTCTAGGACAAATATGACACTTCTGTGAGGATTCATAGGAAGACTTCAGGATGCTAAGCATGCCGACCTCCCCTGAGGTGCCTGGAAAGATCTGGGACTTCAGGGGACATGGGGTTGTCACCGACATCCAAACAGCAACGTCACCATTCTGCCCGCAGACAGATGATGCATTTCAATTACTCCCATTGATAAATTTTACTGTGAAGTGAAGGAGACTGTACTTCACACCTGTACAAACTTCACTGGTAATCCTATAAGCTTAACCTCATATGCATTTCCTTAAAAGTGCCATTACTCGTATGAGGTTACTTATTTCAGGATCAGGCTTGCATGGAACATTTTCTGTCATTTATTGAACCTAGTATTTGCAACAATAATTTGCTAAATATGAGAAAACATGGAGAGTTGGCACTGTGAAAGAGGACTAAATAGGCAGAAATCTCCTCCTCCTGTAGCTATTTGAAGGTGTTGGATCAGGACCATGAATAGAATAAACTGATGTAGCTCCAGTGACTGAAATGAAACTCTGCTTATTTAGAGCAACTGAGGAACTGGTAAATTGTCTGTCAAAACAGAGGAGTCGAACATTGTGGGTGGGTTCTGGTTATATTAAACTCCTGCCAGTGTTCACAGAGCTTTAAGAACAGGGCAAGGAAAGGACCTTTTTTTTCTAAACCTTCTTTCATATATAGTAACACAACATTTAAGTGGCTCATTATTTTTGTTTGGCCTGATTTGCAGTATTACTTGCAGTACTTCTACAACATTTACAAAATCAACAGATTAATATTTTTGAAAGCATAAACTGGTATGGATGCACTGATTTACATGAAACACATACACCAGCAGACAACTTGACTTAGCAAGCCCAGACATACAGCCAGCAACCAACTTTTTTCACTCAGCTCCTGAAATTGTTCTAATGAGACACCTTTAGCCAGTTTCAGTAGCGATGGTGTCTCTGTCCCCTAAAATCCAATGGTGCTCAACCTCTGCTGAAGTACCCATAAGACTTCTGCAGAGATAGTGGTAAACAGATCTTCACCAGTTCAGCCACACCACAGCTAACCTTTAACATACCTGTTCTGTAAGCCGATATTAGCAATATCGTTTACCTGCATGCAGAATTTGCACTCTCCTACTGTTGCAACTATCAAGAAAACAGATTAATAGGAGAAAGATGAAAGAAATGGTGGATTACCAGCAGGAGAAGGATCTGTCAAGAAGACCAAAGCTTTGGTTGCTCCCTGTTCAATTTTGGTGAAAGGGGCAAGAGGTGGTGGAAAGTCTGCTACATCTGTTGTTGCAATAGCTGCCATCGTTGCCTGTTTACACACTGCGTTTGCGGCTCCTTCCTACAGTGCTTTGGTATCTCAGGTAACAGATACCCCTTCCTTCTACCATATTGTTTCTACCAAAAATTTAGCAACAGCTTTCTTCTCCTTTCCCGCTTCTGTACATCTTCTGAATCAAAGACACTGAATGAAATTGAAGGAATTATCACTAACCCAAAAGTAACCAAGTGCCTGTTTTCCTCTGCATTTTCCAAGGTAGTGGCACATGTTAATTATCAAAGACCTTCCCATTCGAAAACAAGAACAACAAGAGAAAACAACCACGGGAAAGGAAGGAAGTGACTTTCATTAACCAACTATCAAATCGGTACAGTGGTTCGCAAAGGTTCCCCCAGATGCTTATTCATCCTCCCTGTGCTCGGAGGCTGAATGCTGCTTATCACATGGTTAAGATTCAACTCATAAAAACATGTCTCAGCAGTTGGAATTTACCCTTTGACCTTGCCCCCCCCCCGGGTCTCCCTGCTGTGATGCACAAGCTTTGTCTTCACCAAACAGATCACCGTTACACTGGTGAAAACTGCTTTTTTGCACAAGTTCAAAAACTCAGCAAACAGCAAGGATGCAAGCATATAAATATATATACACACATAAAATTTTTGTGTTGTCCCCTTACTGCACCCAGAGAAACATGAGAATTCTCTGGCTTTTGCCATTTCACATGCAAATATTTTTGTGCAATGCTGCACCCAGCCAAAACTGTGGTCGAAGCAGTGAATTATTCAGTACGCTGAAATATTTTTTTCCCTTTAAACACTTTTTTTGCACTGTGCAAAGGCATGTATGTCTGCATGTGGGGCTAGGAATAGGTATCACCCTGCTCCTGTTCTTTTAACTTGTGTGTGGGGTCACTGTTGAGGAACAGCACATCTGCTTATGCTGGTTATTTGATGACATATGGTAATAGCTGCAGTGTTATAGCTGGATGTGGCACACCACAGCAAGTTAAGCAAAATAAACCTGCTAGCCTTTCTCCCCACCCCTACGCAAAAAAAAAAAAAAAAAAAAAAAAAGTGTTTTTCTTTTGTACAGTGAAGAGCCATTATTAGCTGTGGAAAAAAGATACAGTTGAGTGTTTCAAGTGGTAGGTTTCTGTGTATGTGTGTGTATGTGTATAAAAACTAACCCGACAGGCAGTTCTGCATTGGTAAATAGGGCACTTTATACACACACAGAAGCACGTACGCATACACACACACACATTCAACCAGCTTTTAAGTAAAAATAATACCCTCAGACTAGAAGCTAAACCCGGTGTTAATCTATCAGGCATGCAAGTACAGTCTGTGGTGCAATCTGAGGATAACTCTTCTGCACAATTATGAGATTATATCCTCTTTAGAGGGTATAATTATGCCTCCTCTATATATCTTATTTAGAAGGCATAATGCCTCTCCCCTTAAAAAGAAAAAAACTAGTAGATAGAGATGCAGTGATTTCTGCTCCTATTGCACAAAAGAATGTAGACTCCAGAAAGCTTTTCTATGCAGGATCTTTGGGCTTCGAGGAACAAGGCTGGACTCCTGATACATACTGGAAAAAATAAAATAAAAAAGTCACAACCTTTGTGGCTTTTGGAGATAGGAAGCTATGCCTTGGAAGACTTTCTCCAAATTCATTTTCACAGATGTCTTAGTAATGACTGTTTGACAGCTTAAATTAAACATGCCAGTCAGTAACATCAGGATTCTTCCTTGCCATAATAAAATTGAAGGCATCTTTAAAGCAAAACTCCTCTTTGTATTTAACTCCATTAACTACCAACAATAAATGGGTCCAGGTGTTGCAGATTCAGGAGGTACAAAAGAGGTGGTAATAAAACAATGGCACATTTTATCCAGAAGGCGATAGGTAATTTAGCTTTCTGTTTCCCATTTTGTTGCTCTATTTAATCTTTCCTAGCTCAGATCAAACGATTGCTTATTTTGGGTGATACTGCCTATTGTTACTGTCCAGTGCGTGTGATGACCACTCAGTAATATGCACCATCATAAGGCATAAGGTCCTTTTTAGTTTGTTTTCAAAGATGGTAAGGAGTCTCATAGCTGCACTCTTTTTCATAGAGCTGAGGTTGCTGCAAACCTAAAGATAAATCTGCAAATCTATGTGGCTATTCTTTATCATTGTCACTAGCTTAGTGGTGGTCTGCCATTTTTCTTGAAAGCCGGGCACCAACTGCTGGCCAGAAGTATTTTTCACTGAATTCTTTGTACTTTAAATAAACTACTGCTTCAAGAACTGCCAAGTGTTCCTCATTCATCTTCAGGACACAGAGCTTCATGTATATCTTTGCAAGCCTTGACTCTGTGAAATGTTTGTCTCATCTCTCTGCCATCTATTGCAGTCTTTGAACTCACTTCAGGTTTATTGATGGCCTTGACTAAATTAATGCAGATGTAACTTTTTTTAAAAGGTTTACACTATGTCTAATCATATGCAAAATAAATCCTCCTTTAAAGAAACTCATCGTATATTCTTCTTCTCTTGTTCTAAAAGGTCTTTCTGGACTTATTCAGTAAATGTTGCTGAAAGCATGGGGAGGGGGAAATTGTTGTTTTCTTTGGCATTTCTCATCTTAAAGTGGTAGAAGAATATGCATCTGTTTTTCCCTGTGGAGGGAGAGATAATATGATAACCTTCTGATTATATACATAAGCGGAAGCTGATCAGCTTCTCCTGTGGTTCGTTTTTAAGGGCAAGTTCCAGTTGGATTGTGCTAATGCACATATTCATGAATCTCTCCAAACAGGATTCACTGCTCTCCAGGGAACTGTTGAAGTATGCATCATTGTTTCAATGAAGTATCTTCATTATAAAACATAGGGACTATAAAAGGTGAATACCATTTGCCTCGGCCTAATATGATCTCTAGTTTGACTTTCTTCCACTATAGTGATTTTTAACAGAATCAGAGAGAATGAAATGACAGAATTTCAAATGAAATATTATGTGGAATTAGATACACATGCCTTGATAAGGGGAGTATTTTATTTTCCATTGTTTTACTAAAATAGGGAAAAATTAGTATCAGTGAAATAAAAAAAAATCTTTAAGATCACGTGTCCAATTCAGAGCAGCTCAGTGGGAATTTTTGATCTCTGCAGGTACATAGTTTACTATGTAACTCCATTAAAATAAAGTGGGACTGATAGACTGCAGTGCTGGGTAAAGTAAACACCTTTAAGGTTCAGGAAAGAAGGCAGATGATGGGATCTGTACTGAAATCAATCACAAAAAGCATTTTGCTCATCACAAAGAATGGAGTGACATAAATGTCTCTCTAGACTTTTAATTATTAGTCAGGCTTCATGTTATTTCACTCTATAATTATTTTTAAAGGGCCCAATACTTTTATGTATTATAATGTGCACATTAAAAACAGCAGTTAGTATTGCATTTAAATATAGTGGGAAACAAAAGAATGTTACAGTATTATCTAAAGAGGCTGCTTAAGGCAGGGAGCGTTATGGTGAAGAAGCACAATTACTTTGCTGCACACAAAAGTTTATATACAGATACTGTAGATATCTAAATATATTTATATAATAGATGGATAGATATTTGTTTGTATATATAAATATAGAAATGTGGGGGGTTTTGAGACTGCAATGTAAGTTTCCCAGCAGGATAGTTTTTATGTAGCTTGCAGCAAAAGGTAATGTATAAATGTGGAGCTAGGCGTGATCCTTGCTCAAGGAGACAGTGATCTGAGCAGAGCATAGACAAATCTGTCCAGATAGATATAATATAGTATGTAGGTTGAAGGTCCAATGTTAAAAGTATTCAAATAATATTTGACTGTTTTATTATTTTGCTTTTTATTCTTGAAAAAATAACATGGTATTCAAGGTAAAATACTGGTGAAGATACCTAGCTCTGGGTGGCCTTGTGACTTCAGATAGCTCCACATTACATTAGAAAATGCTTCGTATTTTATTTTGTTTCCACAGTGTAAAATTCATGCCTGTGTATAGGAGCAAAACATGGCCTATGGCCCACTTAAATTCCACTCAAGCTGTATTTGGAAAGCTTAAGTGGGGTTTATGTAGTGAATAGGACTTTTCCTGGCATTTTGATCCTTGATGGATTTCTCTTGTTGTAGCAGTGGTGACACAAGTCATGTGTTCTATAATGACACCAGATTTATGAAAAGCTGTCATGGTCAAAAGCAGTCACATGCACACACACACACACACAAAATCTGGTGTTACATCATCAGAAATGTTAGAATAATTACATGTATTTCACAGTTTGGTTCAACATCACCAGGTCTCTGACAACAGATAGCTGGCATTCGTAATATGGGAGTTTCCAGTCATTTCCCTCCTCCTCCTCCTCCATATTCTGTTTAATTGAGTATCTATCTTGGCAACTAGACCTTGAAAAATGCTTTGCTCTCAATTACTTTCCTTTAAAAGGCAAAGCATCAATAACAGTTTCCATACCACATTGCTCCTCTGATTAGAGTAGTGTTTTTGGTGGCAAACTGGTACCTGCAGAACTTACCTACACTAGCAAGATACAATGATGTCCTAGAAAGCCAGGTTGGGAGATATAATGAATCATTCATTCTAGACTTCTTGACAGGGTAAGGGCAGGCTGCCTTGAGCCTTTTCGTGAGTGTTCAGAATGTTTGCACCTCACAGCTACTCCCAGGAAAGCCTCAAGATGATAATAGACCTGATGCTCTGGAAAATAAGAGCCAACATGTTCATACAGCAGCACCACAACGTGAGATCAAGCATCAGCAGATAGGCATTGAGAAAAGATGCAACTGAAGCCCTTCTCTTACATTGATTTGTAAATGAGCAGAGTGCAATTTGCAAAGGGGCCTACAGAAATCCACCTCAGTAACACGTTATTCTGATGAATGACCAGTTATTGTCTCCATGACTAAGGACAGATCTGGCCCTTCTTGGGAGGTATGCTTATGGGAAGTAAATAGAGGCTTTGTCCCAGACTTAAGCATCACAAGGTGCAAAATAGACATGAATTAAAACTCATTATGCAAATGTATATATTATAAAATATTTGAAAGATTCGAATTTTTTCTTTCCTGGACTAATTGTGGGAAGTTTTTCAGAAATATTTCAAACTGACCATTCAAACATCGAGTTGTGCTCTTTCTTCTAGCTCACAGAAGTCGTGTTGTATTTTTTTCTCTTTCTGGACAGGTGAGAGCAACTCATATGTGAAGAAGCCTTTGTGGTTTTGAATGTCACTAAAAAGGAAACAGCTTTGGGGAATGTATCATGCCTGAGAATGTTCTCCGCCTTTTCTTTCCTTGACCACTTGAGCATCATGTCAGTATAAACCTGATGACAAAATCACATGTAGCACATGATACTGCTTCGGGAAAGGTGTGCTTAGAAGCTTGTCTTTTATAGTTTTAACTGTGCTGGATCTTAGTCTGTGAATTTTAGGAGTCTCTTTCTGTACACCTGCTAGTATTCTACCTTGCTGCATTTTAAATCTTCAACTTCTGGAATATGTGTGTATAGGCATTTAAAAATGTGATTTCAGATTGTTTCCTATGTAAATACAATTTAATATATGACAGAAAGAGAAACTCATCAGAATAAGCCAAATCCAAACAGTTGTAGAATGGGCCTAGTACTAGGATTATAAATAGTAGAGGTATGTTGATTCAGCTGCGTATCAGTGTTTCACCTCCATTGCTACAGGACAGAGAATTCTATTTCATCAGTATTTCTAGGAGGGAGTCAGACTTATTTGGATCAACAGACGGGTAGAAAACCATCTCTAAAGACAAAAAGAGAGCAGTTGCAAAGGCCACTGATTTTTCTCCCCCAGAAAAGGGCTGGTTTGGTTATGGAAATGACACATGAAGGAATTGTGAGGGAGGAAACTAAAGCTGGTACTCGAAAGTAGTTACTGAAATCCAAAGATAAGCTTCAGTGAATAACATAAATGTCCATATGTTACTTGCCCATATGCCTGTAACATAAGTGCCTACTGTTGTCTTTACTCTTCAATTTTTCTGATATGTTGTATTCCTCATGTTCACTAAAAAATAACCTACAAATAAGTAAAGGCTTTTATTACCAATGGAATGACAGAACAATATAATTATCATGTCAGGCAACACAGCATTTTGCAGTAACTCAGTAAATAATTTATGTCATCATTGTACATTTTTTCATAGTAACTACTACTCTTAAATGCACATTAGTGTCATGAAGACATCATAGTAGCCTGCAAGATGCATTTTACATAACGATATAGCAGGGACCACAAAAGAATTCACACACCTTTGGACATAGGTAGGATCCAAACACTGTAGACTGGATTTGCTGGGTGAAATCCAAATTCCACTGAAAGCAACCCTCCCATCGATTTCAGCAAGGTGTGACTTTCACCCACTGTTTTCACGTCAGGCTGCAGAACACTGCTAACACAATGCATCAAAAAATGACTTCTGGTCAGTCAGGGTTTTAGTACAGAGCTGATCATCTGAGAGATAAAGTAAATCAATGTGGATCAAATCTGTTCTGAAGGGATCTTAAAGGTCAAGTTGATGGTTAAGTCATTGTGATTGCTCAACTCTTAGACTCTGTGTAGAGACTTGCCGATTATAGTACTGGTTTTGGAGATGTGAGTAGAATCGGACTGAGCCCGCCAGATTAATTCACAGAGGTGACTGTCCAGTTGTCAGACATCAGCTTCCTCTCAAGCAGAATCTGAACTGGAAATCGTGATGGAAGGGCTGCCATATCTCAGCCTTCAACCCCGTCTTTCATCTGTTAGTAAGCTTTATTGCAAATTTAAAGATAGAATCAATTGTGGTGACATGTTAAATGTATTTATGACATTAAGTACAAAAAAATCCTCCCTTACAATTGATTCAACTCATTACCATGAGTAATATTATTACTATTAATACCATGAGTAGTAATATAATATTATAAGACAAAAGTCAGATCTTGTTCAAAAGTTGTCATTATTAAATAAAAATATAAAAGAAATTATCAAGTGGAAAAATCTTGGCTTCTTTTTTCTAACTTCTTAATACTCCAAAGGGCAAAGGAAGCAGGCTCCAGCCCAGGCCTGCCGTTTCATGCAAGTGTGACAGAAAGACTAAAGCATTAGAGGAGTGTGGGAACATAATGGAGAGGGAATTATATAAATGCAGGAAAGCAATGTGTAGTTTTGCTTGTTCTTTGTAAAGGTAAGAGTCTTTGGAATACAGAATTTTAATATGCCTCAGTAACAAAAAATAATCCTAGGCCCCAGACTAATTTTTTTCTTCCTTGAGGAGGACATATGTGAATAAAGAAAAGGGAAGATGAAATTAAACATTGGGTTGAACAGCTTTCAGAAAAACAACACCTTTTTCATGCAGTAGTCCTGATATATTCGTATTCTAAAAGAAACTGAGTGGAGAATTCTTTTGGATTATCTGTCTTTACTTAACTAAAAATACAGAGACTACCACTAAAAAATAAAAAAGGGGGGGGGGGAGATCTAGAAATAACAGATAACAGTTTAAATAAGAGCTTATTTTTCCTTTATATGTATTCTCTCTCTTTCCCCATCTCTCTAGAAGGCCAAAGCAAGTCATAGCTGTAGGGCTTTTTTATAAGTCATTCTTCATACAAAAAAGTGACGCATATTGGTTATTTATCAAACTCCCTCTTAGTTTTTTGTCTCTTTCTCACTACAGGCAGGATATTTGACAGTATATACAAACAGGTATATAAAGCAATTTCAGACAGACACATACAATGCTACACTACATATTTCTGCAAAATAAGAGAGAAAGAAAAAAAATGCTAGTCAAGTATGTAATGTAATAAAGTATAATTAATAAATAATAAGTGCACAGACATAAAGAAATGCTCTGAAATTTTTCATAATATTGGAGGATAAACTAGCTGTTCATGCCTTCTTCTGCTCCGAGAGAAAGCATCAAGCAAATCTCTTAGAGCTTGAGTTGGTTATTGTACTTTACTATTTGCACATCATCTACTTCTGCCGTTAGGTCAAATAACAAGGCATGAGCTCCTAATGGCTCCCTTTTTTCTCTGGGAGCAGACCTTTCTTCTTACCTTGTCCTATTAAAAGTTGCATTGATGACAAATAACTCACAGATATCAAAAATAAATACGGTTTGTTGATTGAAAGCTCCATCTGGCTTATCTGGCACCAGTTCCATTTGATGATTATGACACAAGCTTCAGTAACATCAAAGTCGTGTGTCTTCTTTAAACTCAGTGAAGAAGAAAGCAGTATATACGTCTTATATATGCAGCCACACACTGGCTGTTATTTTTCTATGCAGAGTAAGTCCATTTCAATAACAAATCAGACTGTGGTAACTGCAAAGTCAGAAAAAACATAAAGTAAGGATTTCATTGAGTACTGTTTGCAAGTATCTGGTCTATCAGCTCACGTGGACAGCGCTCAGAATTTTTTTCAGAACTGCAGTCTGCAGAAATGGTTAGGAATCTGCTGAGAAAATCCTTTCTTAGAGTGTCTTTTTAATTTTGATGACAGTTTGATCTGGACTCTGGAAGTCCAGAACATTAAAAGACAATAGAGGGTAAATAATAAATTAAACTTTTTGAAATCACAGGCAAGGTTAATCTCAAGTTTTGTTTTCATTACAGAGAATTTGTGTGTGAAGAAGAAAGTCTCTTTTTTGTTTGTTTGTTTGTTTATCCCTGCTGCTGCCTTCATCCTGTGTAGAAGAGTTTTCATCAAGTGGTAGGTCAGGTCGATTTACCTGCAAGTAAATAGAGAGAAGAAAAGGATTCTTTGGCAGATCTTTCACCACCTTCTTCCACTGCCATACGCTTCTCTAGCAAAAAAAAAAAAAAAAAAAAAAAAAAAAAAAAAAAAGAGGAACCTGGGAATAAGTTAACATTTACCTTGGTCCAGCAAAAGAGTTGTGGCTGAGAAGCTGTGCTCCTCCTCACACATCCAATACCTGCATAGCAGAAGATCGCCCCTGCAGCTCCAGCTGGAGAAGCTGCTTTCTGCTCTGCTTTGCTGCAGTTTGAAGAGATACCACCAGGTATCTATACAGCACCCTGAGAACCAAAATGGTCTGGAAGAAAGTTTCCTATTTGGATATAAGGTCATTATTTTAGCAACTCCTAGAGCTGTGATTGCAAAACATGCTGGACTCCAGTGTGTTTCCATCCACTATGTCATCACCAATACCAGTCACTAAGAATGGAGCAGTCACTTTATTAACACAAAAGGAAGCGAGGAATCCCACGCTGCTGAATGTACTTTTCAGAAACCAGCTAGATAGGGATTTTGTTATACTACCAAATCGCAACTATTACCTCAGTGAGTTTGGTAAGTGTTTCAGAACAGGGAGTCCAAGGTAAACTACATCACTTGTCTCCGCTCACCCTTGCTCTCTGCCTTCGCTTTCTCCAGGAATCCTTGTGAGCAGAAGGAATTTTGTCTGCATTAAGGCAGAAGCTGCACAAAATAGGGAGAACGTGGCCCTCACTGCAGGGAGCGTGACACACGGCAGAACGAGCGCGGCCAGTGCAGAAATTCAGCTTTCGCAGAATCGCTTGTAGTCAGCAGCTGAATGTAAAGCTACTTCCCACAGGATAAAGCCAAAGAGAAGAGAAACGGCAGTGCTGTCTGCCATCCCCTGACGGGGACTTGCATACTTTCCTCAGTACAGTTCCCGCTGCAAGTCCTCTTATGCAGACTCCTCTCTTACATACACCCTTTGACAGAAGCTTGCTATTTCAACTGAAGGCTTCGTAATTAAAAAAAAAGTGCTGAACTTCAAATGCTTTGCAGTCTTGGTTTCATTTTGCTAACAGGATGGTTATTTAAGTGTATATGAACCTCTTTGTTCTGGATGGAAGGCTAGGAATGGTATAAAAATGTCTTTCTCAAAAGCTTTCTGGACTGAATGCCTTTAGACTGGATGCAATCCTGATTTTTCTAGATTTTGAAGATTCTTCTAGATTCCTACTTTCTGTTCTGAGCTAAATTATCAGGTGCTGAAACTCATTGCGTTAAAGCTCAGAAAGTGAAACCATCAGTGCTGGGTTTGTGGTTAGAGTGCTAGGTTTTGTGGTTGTGGATGAAGGTTCAAACCAGCTCTCATATCATTCATGCTAGTTGGCCCATCTCTAATCATAATGCAACAAACTACCTCAGCAGCACCTACAACCAAGCTATCAACATGACCTTGTCATTTCAATTTTTCACACTTTTTCTTTGCTCCCCCACCCCGTGCCTGTGTACCATATCGCACTAAAATCTCATCTCTCCAGCCTACTGCCATGGGCTACTAATCTGTAATACAGCTCAGTCTCAGAAATGTCAAGCAGGATGAAAAAGGTAAAACTCACAGAAGAGAAACTTCAGTTGGCCACAGCCTCTCCCACGAAATTCTCTCTCCCCGGCTCTTCGCTGTTCCTCGGCGCTGCAGTCCGGCCTGGGGACAGCAGGCTTTGGCTTTGCTGCATATCAGAGTGTCCTGTGGAGAATAACCATCAGTACTGGTTCTAAACATGAGAGAAATAAGCATACTACAAACAAAATACTCCCTCTTTCCCTGCCACGAAAACAGGAGCAGTTCGCAGGATTATTTTTCTAAAATTCCCTAATGCTCATTCTCTGTTCCTTGTCTCTACAGTGTTCCCATTCCCTGAAAATATCAGAGCCCCACAGATTTCCCCATCTTCTTATCTTCACTATGACAGCAATGCTCATCCAAATGGGGACAAACATTCAATCAGTCTAGCCTGATATTATTTGAAATTGAATCCAAATACTTGAGCAAATTATTTCTGATCATTCCATTCTAAGTTAATAAAAAAATCATTAATCATATGTGGAGTAAATGAGAACAATTAGTGAATTAATGGAAGTAATGATTTGCTCACAGGTATTTTGTATGTAGGGAAAAAGAAACTAAATTTATCTAAGAAATCATTTTGAATTACTTGCTCAGTTTCAGCTATACGTACTCCAAGTCAGTGGTTAGAGCAATCTATCAGGCTTCCAGCTCTGTCTGATCCAGCTTCTCCAAACAAAATCTGCCAGAAAAGCGATGACATGTGTAGTAAATATTTTTTCTAAAGCTCACAGTGTGATCCATTTAGAGAACTGAGGGTCTGGCTTGTGCCCAGAGCCTCCAATTTTCTGACCAATCTCATTTCAACTGAGGCCAGGCATTTAAGGACGATAACTCTGCATACATAGCATGCTTTATACACAATATAAACTTTATCAGTGATTTTCTGTTTGGCAGAAAGGGACTTCTCTTTTACCTTTGTCCATTATTCTGAAAGGCCAGAAATCCTCATCTACTGTGGGTGTAAGAAAATACAGCTTGCCAAAGCATCAGATCAGACGTGGGTTTTCATCTCTGTCCATTTTCTCTCACATGAAAGACTTCTGGAGCAAGCAAAGCATGCTTTTGTTGACCAGCAAAGATCAAAAAGGCAGATTATTTTTGTCCTTCAGCCACTAGACTGATACTCTCAGTTCTGTTAACATTCTGCCCTCATTTGAACTGGACACTTTGGAAGTATCAATAATGCAAGTTGGAGGGCTGCACTATCACTCATCCTGTATTTGCCTCTTCTTCTACAAAATTAAATCAAGTTGAAATCAAAGGAGACACAATCTCAGTCATATAGGCAGAAAATCTCCCATAGCTTTGCAGCAATTCTCCGTGAAATATTTGAAAATATTTATGTTGGCAGCAGTGACTGATCCACATTGTGAGAGCAAAGTTAACAAAATACTTCCACCCCGTGGAGACATAAACAAAGTGCTGGAAGCCACTCATCATACCATCCACCTTCTCCCCGCTTCCTTGACAGGCGCATCTCTTGAAACAGAATGTTGTTTTACAGGAATATCAGAAAGTGCAAAAGTAACTAATAAAACGGTGACAGTCCCACTCTTACCACAAGGACTAGGACCAATAAACTGTGCACCCCTATTATTTATGAGTGAAGAGAATATATGTAGCTATCAGAGCCCTTTCTTAACATCGCAGATTGGGTCAAGAATAGATTCTGTAAGAAAGCTCAGTCTATTTCTCTGTCTCAGACTATTTCCATGATGAATGTTCTTGCAGGATTCAGATGATTCAGTGGATCAAGAACGGAAATGTCAGCTGTGACCAGCTATGTCAAAAATTGTTGTTCTCTACCTTAGTTCACTGCTGTATCCTCAGAGTTCAACTACTGCATTCCTGGTAGCTTCATAATTGGCAGAAGAATTATCTTCAATGCAATGTCGTTGAGTGTTTCCCTATTTAAAATAGGAATATAGGAATATTCACAGGTGAGATGGTCACTCCTTACACATAAAAGGATTGTGCTGAAAACACAGTAAGAAGCATTAAGTATGGCAAAGTAATTTATCCACAGCTGAGAAGTTCTCTCTAATTTTCTCTGAAACAGCGAAGAGTAACAGCATCTTGCTATTTTGAAATATATTTGATTATGGGATTTCTAAGCTGGTAAGCAGCCACACTGCACAACAGATGCCACACTGATTTTTAGCTGCTGCCCTACTTTGACATCCCAAACAGCTGTTTGTGAAGAGAGAAGCCTTCCTCCATGGCAAACCTGAAGGGATCTGCGCACTACTGCTGATGAGGGGAACACAGTGGGCCCATGGACCAGTTTCCCCATGCTCCCCGTAACCGAACCGATGCAGCAGCCCCCGGGCTCTCCCCGGCACCAGCTGTGACCAGGCCTGACCTTAGAGCGCAAAACACAGAGGGAGCAAGGCTCTTGCAGCTGATGCCTCCCTCCTGCAAAAATCTTACTATAGTCTAAATTTTAGGACCTTGATTCACCCAGTTAAACAAGTGTAACTGCTGGTCTGTGGGGAAAAGACACAAAGTATTTTCATGATACTCAAGCAAAATCTAGTATCAGTCAAAACTGAGAAATAGGAACTTTTAAAGCCTGAAATTTAACTCCATTTTGAGCTTTTATACACCCTTTAAATCGTGAGTTTTCTTGTCTCTCTCTCTCTTTTTTTTAAAAAAACTAAGGTCTGTTTCTTTCTTGCAATGATAACAAAGCTAAGAACAATGAGACATTTGGTGATATTTTTATCCCACTATTAAAACCTTCCCTCACTCACCATGCTCAAGTGACACTCAGATGTATTTCAGTATCTTTTTATCACTTGTGGTTAGTTCCAGATCTCCCTCTTTGGCTAGATTATGCGCAGTCTTTCTTTCCATACATTTTTTGTAATATTCAATGGCATTGCGTGCCTCCATTTGTTTGCCTTCTTTTCAAAAGTGGTGGATGGTTCTCCATGGTGAAGATTTTATAGACAAGCAAAGTGAACCAAGCCTCTTTTCTCTTTGCCTCTCTTCACTCTAACAAGTGAATAGCTGAGATGCACATTAAGTATTTGAAGGAATAATATAATTTAACCAATGTATGCTGACCTAAATCACCTGCTTTCATAGACAGTTGACATTATTTACATTCGGGCTTCTTTGTGGAGATGCATCCTGAATGACCCTCCAGAATGAACATGTGCAATAGCAATACTCTGCTCACTGTATCTGAGCACTTACTGTACATCTCTGGTTACCACGTATTTTTCAACCAGATGCCTACAGCTCTGAAGAAAAAGATGTCTTTTTTTGTCAGTGCAATCACTGACTTTAAGAACACGCTCTGTACACAAACAGGACTTGATTCCTTTTGCTGAAGAAACGTTTCCAGTGCACCCGAAACACAACTGTCAGCTTCCTTACAGGGAGCTAGCCTTTGACAAGGGTAAAGCCAGCGGTGGGTAATTTCAAGACAGACAAGCATAAGCCTCCTTTTTGTTGAGGTATCTGATGTGGCCACAGACATAAAACATTCAGAGATTTAGCTGGTGTTTTTTCAGAGCATAATATTTAAAAATGAAGCTATAGTTCAGACAGCTGAGCTGACAAACAGCTTACGGAAAGTGAACGCAGTAAACAACCGTAGAAGTCTCCAGACATTGCAAGACAAGAAGAGCAAATATTTTCATCCTCAGAAATGCAACTTGTTTTATTAATTTTTGTTTGACTGCATCCCATTTGTATCAGATAACATATGGACAAAAACACTGTAAGAATATGGAGTGGTATCAGTATTGATTTAAATTATGAATGTTATTCATTATAACATCATGATTTTTAAAATCATTATGATTTTAAGGGTTTTTTTTTTCCACTTAGCTTTAAAAAATTATAGTCTGAGTATTGTTAAGTTGTTTTGGCTTCTGTATATACAGTTGTGAATATTATTCTAAGTCATTTGACATACCATGATACAAACTGTAATATTTGAGCACCATTATTTCCCAAGCAAAAATGGACAAATCCATCTATGCTGTAAAAGCATTAACTCCAAGTGTTGACTCTGTACCTCTCCAAACAGAACTCCCCTAATGAACAGCCTTCAATAAACCAGACTGGAGCGAAGATGATAATTCCGAGAGAAACACAGCTCCCTGAGAGAGGAGAAGCCCTGGAATGATGTATATACTACCTTTCTGCCCCCAAACCTGGAGCTTGTGGGCACTGAGTGCCAGAGGTGTGGGTCTGCCCAGGCACTTCTGGCACCTTCGAATGCCAGTCTCAGGCCTGGCAACTCAAGCACGAGTCAGAGCCATCAGACCCAGGCGACCTTAAAAAAGCGCTTTCTAACCACGGACAATTTGAAGGTGAAGGAATTTGACTTACCCATAAGGATATGATAAAAGTCTATCACCAATTATAGGCACCCAGAACATGTGTTATGTGCTGTCTTCAGTCTCTTCTACCTAAAAGGCATTTTTTGCTATATATAACCTGCACAATAACTGGTATTTCATGGGGGTTTTTTTGTTCCTTTGTTTTTGACAAGGCTTGGCCATTGCTGCTTTGGAATTAGACCTCCCAGAGTAGCATTCTGATCAAGTTCGCTGGGGCATACTGCATGGGCATGATCAACACAATATGGAGGGTTACCAACCCCGTCCAGCCACTGAGGGCTGCGTGGGACTCTGAAAGCATTGGCCACAGGAGTTCTACTAAGTCTCTGGGAGACTGGCAGCAATATTTAGCATTTTATGGGATATCATTTTAACTGTTACATTCTGAGAAAGGAGAACCCTTGTCACTGTGACTGCCTGAAAAACATATAGCAACTGGGGGAAAAAAATAATAAAAGTATTCCAATCCTATGATTTTAGTAGCCTGTGTATAATGTTTTTAGGCCAAATACACGTAACACGGGAAATTTCAAATCTATGACTTACCTGCAGAAAGTTCATGCTGACTGCTTCCCAGGAGGTGCAATGCTCCCGCGAAAAGGCAGGTTGGAATGGAGGGGTGGAAAGAGAACTTTTACGGTCTTTAAATGTGCCTTAAGCAAAGATTTACAAAACCCAATCTGATGCTGTTTGTCTTCTTAAGAGATACATCTCCCATGAAACCAGGGCTTTTAGTTTACAGATCTCAGAAGAATGTGAGAATATGATAGTCTGCATCTCTGTGGGGACCAATTATTGCTAGATGTGTTTTTTGCACAAGTAGAAATGTCTCAGTTTCAGCATGTGGAAAACCAGGGAATCTAATCTGTGTGGTGCACTGATTCTGCTCTCAAACACAAGAACACATACAGTTTCTATATGCATTCTGTAATGATCTCCGGTAGGATGCAGAAATGTAGGGGTGGCTTTTACAAGATATCCAGCAATGTGAGGCTGCTACATATCAGAGTAGATCCAAGCCCTTGCTGTGTAACCTCCACAGCCTTAATGATGTGCTTAATGGATATGTGGGCTGAAATTTATAGTTTCAACAAGAGAGCTGAGTTTTGGGTTAGTTTTTGTCTTTTTAATTTTTTAAGTTAAATAAAGAGAGAAACAAGACTCCAGAATGATTCTAGATACAGCAGATACAGCTTTTTTTCCATTTTCACAAGACTTAGGTATGATTTATCTTATAGTATTCCCTTGAAGTCCTGAGCCAGATTCTGTCCTATATAAAGTAGTTTTGTTTCAGAATATGTTGGGGGGTGTGTGTGTGTCTGTCTGTCTAAGACAGAGAGATAGACTGCAGAAAATTATGTAATTTACTTTGAACTTCACTGTCACATCTGGAAAATGGGGATGACGTTCCTTTACTGTACAAGCAAATCAAATAAAAGCAAGTGCAAATAGAAGCAGCTTTCATTACAGGCCTGAGCTATATTGTCTTTTTAAACAGGTACATTAAAAAATATATATTAATCTCTCTCTCTTTAGAGCTGCTAGATACAAATCATAAACTGCTGGATGCAGTCTGAGAATGAAGCTGAAGAGAAAGGTTAAAACATTTTAAGATTAGTCTAGAGTATATATGGCCCTTGACTCTTGGTGCTTGGAATACTCTGTGAAGAAAAATACACGTAAAGTATATTTCCTTCTCACTTTATCAAGTTTGTATTATTAAGGGCAAGCAATTATCAGATAAAACAACTCAAATAATAATGCTTTTTAAATTCTCTAATCATTAATTAAAATTATTAACAAATAAATATAACTCCCTGGAGCACTTTGGAAAACAACTAGTTCATTTTTTTAAAAGATTACTATGTCATCTATTTGTAACTGCTTTGGCAATTATATGTTTACTGCCACAAACCAAATCAGAGTAGAGTATATGGTCAAACAAAAGGGAACATTTTCATTGATAGCATTTAAATCTTTCATGAGAATTTCATCAGGTGTCAGAGCATATTTTATTTCATTATTTGCAGATGTTTTAATTTTTTTTCAGTGTCTAGTTTTACAAATATTTTATATCACTTCAGGTTTCATTTTATCTACAGGATATACCAATTTCACTGCAGTTTTTCTTATTATTATTTTAACAACTTGAGCACTCATATTACAACTAGAATATCTCTTTGTTCTCTCAGCCTGATTTAAAGCAAATTGCCCTATGTACTACAGTGGTTTTGAATGTATTAAAAGTTTTTAAAATTGTGAATTATGTGAAATATTCTAACAGTTTAAGTTTAAATGATGCAATTAGCCAGTTACAACTGGAACTACCAGGCCTTATTTAAAATAATGAGGTCTGACAGTTATGGAGCCTGAATTATTCATTGATAACTAGCTTTTCCTCTTTTGCAAACCATTGCTAACATTAATAGCAGAGGTGTAAGCGTGATAACAAAAGAGTTTGACATTGGGAATACAAATACAAAAGTGCTAAATTCTTCTTTAATTAAAATTACTGTACTAGTAATATTTTCCAAAGGGAAATCATTAGGACTAATATTTTCTAATACATTTCAGCATTTGTTTCTGTAGGGAGTCACTGATTCAAGTAATAATGCTTGATGCTTCCTCATCTAAGAGAATACATTTAAAGTACAGAGTTAATTTCTATAAGCGTATTATTTTAACGATGTTTTAGCAGCAAAATGCAGCACTTTCTGCTGTGATTCCAGTATTTATCACAGTCTTGAAAGCACGTGGAAGCCCCCCTGAACTCAAAGGTGTGATATTTCCTGACGCTGTTTGTCTTTCATTGGCCCATCCTACTTCCTCCATGATCACTCCATCAGCCTCAAAGACAGCAGCTGTCTGCAGATCACTTCAAAGCGGATAGAATGGGGTTCTTTTAATGCGCCTTCTAAAATTATTATCTAGTCTCTAATATTATTTTTACAAAAGCCTCAATTCTCATGAGTGAGTTGCTTGCAAGAGGTCTAGAAGTTATTCATTAGAATTGGTAAAAAACAAACCAGAATCTCTACATAATGCAATCTAATAATAATGAACACGTCTGTTTACTGCTTATTCAAATGTTCTTATGCATCTGGATGTCTTTTATGAAACAAAACAGAGTTTATACAAGTGCAGTAGCAACTAGTTTACTTCTTAATTCTCTCTTGAAATAGCTGAAGCGAAGCAAAATGCCTAATTTCTCTGGAAGTAGGACACACTAAAACAGTGACTAATCTACAAGTAGGAGTGACTGATCTTTGTCTAGAACGCTTGGTTACCATAACAGATAGCATTAAATCATTTATGATATCAAAAATAGGGATCCTAAGTGAACAGAAGCCTAGACTTAATTTGGGATGACCTGTTGAGTTACTGTAATTACACAACTCATCAACAGTGCTGTTTAGAAGCTAATTATGTAACTGACTTTGAGTGGCATGTATTGCTGGAATCTTATGCAAAGCCTAAAGGGGTTTAACCCCCAAGTAGTGTTCGATGCTTCCTGCACCTAACTTTGGAGCTTCTGAAAATCACAGCCTAAATGTGTATTTTAATAAAGTATGCTTCTATTGTATTGCATTGTTGTACAGTTCCCCAGTGCAGGAAGATCAGAGAGGTGAAGGTCAAAATAAATGCTTTATAGATATTGAAGTCTTTTCGGTGAGACTTTGAAAAGGAGGATTTGAAAGATGACTATTTTTATTAGTGCAGATGCATACAATATAACCTGATTTTTTTTTGTGCAAATGTCAATTACAGTATACATATTGTTCACTGAAGATTATGTCATTGGTCAAGAGGGAGGAGAGTCCCCAAATGAATGATTAATAATCAATGTGTCTGGGTTCTTCTTCTATTCCTCAGAAAGGAATAATGAATTACTGGTGTCTCTCCCAAAAACAGAAGAAAATCTCCCAGAAATAGGTCACACCACCTACATTTGTACACAGAAGGGGCTCCTGTGTAAATGAATTTCCTTGGTTTGGGCATGGAGCCTCAACCTCTCCTATTATATCATGCTTCACCTTCCTACACTCTGATGAAATTAGAAAGAAAAAGTTATATAGATCAGGGTCCTATTAATTTCTCATACAATCATGAAAAGCTCAGAAAGAGGGAGGAGGAAAACCCAGGGAGAAGGTTTCTGAAGGAGGCCCAAAATAATAAGGACACTCCACAGGTGATCCTTAGTCTTCCACCGAGTCTGGGCCAACAGCAGAGCTGCGGCCCAGGAAGAAGGCAAATCCCACTGTGACCCCAGGGCAGTGAAAGCAACAGTGAGTACCTTCCAGAGAAATACATATTCTCTAATATTCAGTGATAAGCTCTCTGCAAGTAGATAAAACATACATTTAATGTTTGTATGTGTCTGTAAGTATTTATGTATGTTATCATGGGGTATCATTCCTTCTGGAAAAATAACATTTAATTCAATTTAGATTGATAAATATTATGTGGAAACAGTACAAATATTCATCAGGACCATATGGTATTTTGGGTTGTTGTTTTTTTTCTCCAAATAGACAAGTCATGTGAAAGAATGAATGGTTTTGTAATTATTCAATCTCTGTTAGTAGCTGAGTTGGGAATTACCTTAGTTTGCTCCCAAGTTGTGTTCTAGGTGCCAGTTAGACATGCCTCCAGGCAAGCTTACCTTGTGCACTCTCCTTTTTGTCAAATTTCCTATGTCTTTCCTTAAGAAAACCTGCTAATTGAAACAGCTGTCTCTCGCTCTTTTTCTTTCTCCCTTGGTTTGTCTCTCCCGTCTTCTTTATCCCTCTACTGCTGCTGCTGCTTCCTAGATGAAATCACAAAAAAAGACAAACCTTAGACACTGAAGTACTAGTATTCAAAAGCGCTGATTATTTTATGCTAATGAATGAACCATCTAGTAATACAATATTTCACTTGTTGTGCCCTCCTGGTGGTAGCATAAGATAAATCCAACAGTGTCTTTAATTAACTAAAGAAAGCAGAAACATATCTCTGTGGGTTAATAATTTTTATGGCCAAAAAATGAACAAACTAAAGAAAGAGAGAAAATAATGCAGTACATTTCAGAGAAATGTAATTAAAATAAAATTCTTATGCATTTTGGAAAGTGCATCCGTAAAGACACATGTAAGCAAAGCACATATCTGTGTGAGATGGAGCACAAAAATTAAAGTCATCACTGAAGATTTGGAAAATATATTTCTGCAAGAAAAAAGAATGAAGTCAGGCTTCTCAGGAAGAAATGTTAGATCTTGTGGTGTACACAAGAATTAGGTCTTTTTTTATCCATAAAACACACAGTATCACATGATGCCTGAACCTTAATTCAAGTAGCTCAACAACATGAATAAGAAAATGCCAGGTCCATTTAACTGTGTCCTTTGTCAAATGCCAATAGAGATGGTGACTTTTTATAAATATCCAGTAGTTAAAAATATGAAACACTAAGTAGATAAGGCTACATGGGTTGTATTAACACGAGGTCATTTCACCCATTTATGATTCCTATTCTTGGGCTGGACACACACATTTTGTCCTATCCCTTAAAATAGCCTGTGGGTCTGGCGATTTCTCAGAAATGAAGGCAGCACAGACCTACATCAAAGGAGATCCTAGAAAAGCGTCAGGGCTCCGTATCGCTGCACCAGCTCCAAGGGGACTTCGGAAATACAACTCTGTGGGATACAGAGAGTGCAGTCCCAGCAGCACAGCCGCATTGCAGATTGTTTCATGTCTCTGCCACTGCAACACACGTTTTGGGGTGCATCTGCACAAAGGATCCTCATATAGTTTGCAGCCACAGTAATGCGCCATGCAGTGGAAAACACTTCTCGAACAATAAATAGCTGAGGCTGTTGTTACTGAAACCTGTACTTGGGCCTGGGAGAGTTGTTCTTTCATCAAATTACTTCAGTTTAATTGAGAAAACTATATTCACACAGGGGGCATTACCATGCTGGGATTAAAATGATGAGAGTTTCCACAGGCCTATCTATTTGTATGATGGACTGAAGATTGAATTTTCTAGCAGTTACGCAACTAAATATAGAACGACGACAATCTAGTGTGTCTGGAATTTACCTTGACCACACACGCACACCCTGCCAAGCGCTAAGCGGTTCAGACTCTTTGTAGCCTGTCCCCTTCCTGCTCCTGAATTTTTTATGCCACCTTTAGATTGCTATGTGTCTTGATATTACTGCAACGTTGTCTGATTTAGGATTTACAACATTTATTGACAGCAGGAAAACACACTCCCCCTCATATCTCTATAATTCTTCAGATCCTAATGCTGACCATGATCTCATTACCCATTGCTCAATGTCTAAACCTTGCTGTTTAAGTTGAATAGACATTTCAGGATGATATGTAAAAAGATTTGTTAACATTATGAGATCGATTCACTGCAATGAATTTAAAACAGAGAATACTTACTGACGTGTGTCACTACATCACACACACACTGTTGATACTAACTGTTGTTTGTAAAATCTAAGGGATACTCAGGGACCTCTAAGGTAAGGTAACCTCTAAACAGAAAAGCAATAAAATGTGCCTATGCAGAAAAAAAGCCTTTGTGAAAATACACAAGGAAGTATGAGAAATATTATAAGTCATCATCCCAGCTTCAATTTTTCTGACCTACCTCGTTAGTGTGCCCATTGCCCTAAATTCCCACTACAAAGGTCAGGTGCAGAAGAGAGGCAAAACCGTGCGCGAGGCCACGTCCCTTGCCTGCTGGGTGGGAGCCGGGAGTGTCTCCTTTGCCCATCGCCCACGTGCGCAAGCAGGGCTTGCGGGGCACCTAGGCGAAGGGGCTCAGAGAGCCCCAGCAGCGGTGCTGCCTCTCCCCGCCGTGGCCAGGACGGCTTAGAGAGCCCTCTAGGCTCACCAGCTTGGCAGCAAGGTACTTGCCAGATGCTTTTCTGGTCCAGCTTTGCTTCTGAGCACCACTACTAAAACTTGGAGGCGAGCTCCCCAGCAAGTTCTAGTGTCCATGTTTTTCCTCCCTCGGGCACGCTGCACATCAGGAGAAACGGGTAGACAAGGGGGCAAATAAATGGGGGAAAAGTTTTAAAATCAATATGCCAAATTCCCTACATATTGGTAGTCTACCAATTTACCTCCAAAGATATGTTGGTCCGGAGACACCAGATTCTCTATTTTTATCATAATCTGTTTAGGTTGAAAAGAACAAACTTCGGTTACATGCCATCATTTATCTACATGTGTAACAGGCATAAGACAGCACCCCAGCTTTACTCACATTACTATTTATATACCTGCAAACCAGGAACACATGCACACACACAGAAGTGATAAACATAGAAGCTCCTCTACTTTAAATGCCCCTTTGAATTTTTCCAATGCTCATGCAAAATGATTTCTGTCAATATTTAATTTCAGTTGGGAAGGGTGGAATCAAACAGTGACATCCAGGAAGACTGTTGTCAGCAAACTGATGACTACATACCATAATTAAGAAATAGTGTACAAGCATATGCAGCTTGGTATAAATGCTGTCGTATTTCTGTGAGTGTACTACTCAAGACTCAAGGATGGGAAACCATACTAGGAAATAAATATTACAATATTCATCACTGTACAATATTGTAAGATGCATTATATACATAAATGATCATTTCTGTAATCATAAGAATATTAATTCAGCAGCTAATAAATAAAATAAGCACCAAAGGACATGTGTATGACCTTAAAATCCTTACTCAGCTGCCCTATTAACTTCCTGAACGCCACTGAAAGTGTGTGTCAGCTGCTTAAATTAAAGAGAGAGTAATTAAAATTACACAAATAATAGGTGACTGGGGTCAGTCTCCATCACCCTATCTCCTATATTTCAGAGTATTTTACATTTTTTCCATCAATATGCAATCTTAGTTTTCCTTACACATCTCTCAGGTCCTCCTGGTTTAGAAACAACTTACCATAAGAAGCAGAGTTGTTGACTCATGGTCAGAGCACAGGGTTTGGGGCTATACTCTTAAATCCCTTTCCATAGTGTACCAGGCAAGTCGATTTCTCAGTATCTTTGAGTATCACACTACTTTGTCATCTTTCCTTTTAAACAAGCACTGGCCCATTTTTGGTAGGAAAAAAAAAAGAAAAGAAGAAAGAAAAATCAGATCTATATTTCAGATCTATATCTGAGATCCCTTTTTCCTTGAAGATGACTTGCATATAGCAAATGAGCAAAAAAGTTAGTCTGTTTCTCTTATACTCTTCTCTGGGACGTTAAAAGTCATGGGCAGAATATAGAGCTCCTCGATAATAATCCAGACTTTTGTATTTTTACTGTAATAATAGCAATAATAGTAATAATAAAAGACTTGGAAAAGTGAGACTGGGAATTGAACCAGACAAGACAAGAGACACCTGAATGGCAGCAATATCTCCCCAAAGGGTCCTGACCAGAAATAGTTTTTTCCTCAGAAAAGACTGAGAGGCTTCTCTTAATGCCAAAGCATTTTACAGTCTTTGCTGGAAGTCATTACACAAGTACAAACTATTTAATAATAACCATGCTGACAATTTATAGGCCTTCTAGTATTGTCCATAAAAAAAGGATTCTGAGGGCACAATCTAAGCACTGTATCTCGTGCCCATCTTCAGCAACCCTTTCAGCACGCAAGAAATAGGGGGACCTATTTTGTGCTGTTAGTACTACGTATCGATAAGGTAAAGGGGGCAGAGGTCTCCTGTAGGTATCTGCCTCCTTGTCAGAGGGAATTTTGCACCTGACAGGCAGGCCAAAGGCCAGTGTGGGAGAAGGGAAGGGGCTCGCACCTTCGCAGAGTCCAACAACAGCCCACGTTTCGCCAGTGGTGACCCTGGTCCTGAGCGCCGCGCGCTGCAAGGACGCACTACCCACAACATCAGGCATGGGGCCAAGTTTCTGAGAATAACTGTGCAAGTTCAGAGGAAACATAAGGAGGGAAGGAATGAACACTGTCATATGAAGCTGTTATTACTGTTCATCATGTAAATATGTATTTAAAGCCTTCGCAGGCTCGTGTATTGACTCGTTAGAGCTAACAATGGACCTTTGCCTAATTTTACTAATGTTAATCCTGCTAAACCTGCTTCATAGCCCCCTCTGGGTGATGAAGTCCCTTAACGGGTTATAAAATTCAGTCTTTATTAAAAAATCATAATTATTTTTTCAAAGGATTTAGCAGAATTGAAAGTATTCAGTTTTCTTCCCTCTGTAGTCCCACCTGTGTGGGCTCTAGGTCAACATTTTTTTTGTTGAGGGGGTGCTATGCACTGGCTTAGATTTGTATGTGCTCATTAAGGCTCTGATTTCAGTAGGACCTCCAGAGATTTGTAGTGAAGTCCTGCTGTTATGGCTATTAGTGTTGTAGCTCTGGAGAGCCATACAGGACATTTGCTGTATTAGGCCTGAGGGTAAGCCCGACTCTCTCATCTGGAAGAGGTATTCTGATCAATGGATGACTATGAATGATTCATAAAATGAGCCCTGAATAAGTAGAAAAAAGAATTCTTCCATAATGCTGGCAGGGAAGCCAGAGAAATATGGGTGAACACAACAAGGGCTTGGCAGAATGGGCTTTGTCACTCTTACGGCTATGCTCAGACTGTAGCTTTTTTTGTCTTTCTCCCTTGGGTTGCACCAGGCACAAGCTCAGCAAAACTGAGTTTTGTTTCAGAGGTAACATGGTAGTAAATCAGGAAGTACTAAAACAAAAACAGAAAAGGCAGGTTGCCCCAGAGTATAGCTGCTTTATACTTCAGTTACTAAACAATCAGAAATACCTCTGGTAAAATACAAGGGAAGAGGGGTGTGTGTGGGGGGGGATGAGGGATGTGAAAAATATATTTACAAGTATTATTTATTATGTTTCCATAGCTTGTGACTATGGAAAACCTACTGAGATTGAAGATTTCCAATAGAGAGCAGCAACTCATTTGGCACAGAATAAGATTAGATGAAACCAAATCAAATAGATGAAGCCATTCTGCATTGCTCTCTCCTCCTTTCTGGCTCTGAAATTCTCCTGTACAAGTAGCTCCACGGAAAACTTACTCTGCATGATACTCCACAGAAGTGGGTGTTCCCGAGTGTCTCATTTCTTTCTTCAGGTGGTTAAAGAAATCTATTCAGTTTATTCTTCAAACATACCGATGGCAGCAGAGACTAAGCAAGGCAAGCCAAAAGAAGAAATATCTATCAATGTATGTATGTACGTACCCATTTCCTGACTTTGTGTGTGTTCTTCTGTTTTCCTTGTATTTTTGTCATTTCTCAGTAAAACTGAAGACAGATGGGAAATGTAGTTTCTTACAAAGTCATTGCTGGTTAGAATGTCACTGAACTCAAGAGGTTTTTATTGCAGTCCTCCTAAAATTTGTCTCTCTTCAATGTTTTCCTAAACACTACCTTTTTGTGATGGCTGAATTTAAGAAGGAAATTCTCATTTTAAACAGTCTATTTTTGCAGCAACTTATCAAACAGTGGCCTTTAGCTGTTGTTCTGTGACAGCCACTCTATTAAAATCCTGATGTAAACAAGTGGAGAAGGTGAACTAGAAGTGCAGATATTTGCACAGCATTACTGTCAGGTAAAATTTTAAAGATAGGTTTTATGAACCCATTATTTGCAGTCAAGGCTTTTGACTACAGCATCTGAAATCATTTAAGTAGACAAAGTGTTTTGTCAAAACATACTGCTGGGAGTCAGTATGTAGCTTCTTTTTATGTAATTCAATTTGGTACTGTTGTTCGCATGAAAGCGGGGTGTCTAGCTGGGCAGCCATAGCAGTGCTGTGTATGATCACAATATGGTGACTTTCCAGTGTGATTAACGTTAAATGCCTTTTTTTTCATTTAGTACTTAATGCATGCATAATTGCATACAGACCTACCAAGCAGGATGCTTGAGGGGTTTTAAATACAAACATCAAAACCTAAAGATTTTTATAGCTATCTGCTAAGAAGCAGGAAGATGCACGAGAACGTGCGACCGTTTTAAAAGCACCAATCTTTGTGTCCTGTCAAGCTCTGCTTGATATAGCATGCGAGAGAAAAGGGCTCTCCAGAGACACAGAATGATAGCAGTTCTTTCAGCCCTGACACGAGGGTGGCTCTGAACTGGGCTGCCCTGTCACATGCTGGCCTGGTAGGGCCCTCCAAAGGGTTTTGGAAAGGCAGCATTGTTAGGGTTTGGTACATGCTAGCAAGAAGAGCCCCAGGACAGCATCACGCCAAAAGCAGGCTGGGCGCGAGGCACCTTCTGAAGAATGTAGCCTGTACATTCACCAACTCACCTTAGACGTTTTCTGTTTTGCATTTTTTCCAACTCCTCCACACTCTGGAGCAGCAACAGGCGCAGAAACTAAGATGAGACCCAAGGGGCTTAATATGAAGGATCAGCAAGCCTGATCCTGAATCCAAGTTCCAGGCTCTTTGCTGGGGTTATCCCAAGGTACTGAGTGGTACCATGGAATTTGCGAGGACGGGGGTCATTTCATATGAGATTAGCATTTTGGCCAATCTATACCTTACAGTGTTTTTTATTTTCATTATGAATGAAACCAATATTTCCCAAACATACGTTGGGAAACATGGGAAAGAAAGGAACTATAAGAATTCTAAACATGATTCCTACTCATAATTTGCTTAGCTGCTACCATCAGTAGAAACAGTGATGACAGAAGGAGGAAGAGAAGGCATTTAGCACCTCAACACAATATTAACATACAGTAGCACACAAGATACCTCAAAGTAGTAGGTATATTACAGCCTGAGAACTTCTAAATCAACTAAGACACATAGCAGACAGTAAGCTACAGTACGGCAGCTGCTGGACATGTGGATCGGCTCTTCTCCATTAGCATACTGGCAGAACAGCAGTAGATAGATGGAGAAATCTGAGGAGCTATGAGAGAAAGAAGGCATTTAACCACACACTAGCAATGACACACGTAAGGGGAGGAAGATAAGCAGAACAAAAGTTGTCAGATAAAAGGACAATAACTTGGTGCAGTAAGATTATAAGTCTTCTGGTAGATCCTTTCCATCAAGCTCTTCCTTTTAGAACTTCATTTTGATCTGCTATACATCAAAGCCCGATGAATTGTGTAAAATGCTCAGGCATCCTTTGCCCAGACATAATCCTACATCTCTGCACATAAATCAGATCATTAAACTAGTTATTACATAGGGTAGGGATTGAGAAAGCTAACAAAAAGAAGAAAGCCATAGTCACTAAGTCACTAATATAGGTTACTAAGAGCTTGTCTATACCACCATTTAACACCACTGTAACTGCATCAGTTAAGAAAGTGATTAGAACAGTCTTCTACTCTGTATACAGTTTATTTGAAGGTAATTCCTACTTCAGCATAGCATTTCCCTGCAAAGCTGGTGCTTTTATAGGAGTATACTCAGGACTAATGCTGTGATAGGACGCGCTGGAACAGAAATCCAAAAACCCATTCTGTGCATCAGCGAAGCCCACAGCTGTAATTTTCATGTATTAGCTGTACCACATTTGAGTCCAGTACTTCCTTCTTTTCAAAATTAATCCTGGTAGTACCATTTTATCTACCCTGTTTTCTAAGCCAATTACAGGAGCAGTATAACTGCTGTTAGTATACCAGCCTTAAGTCCTGTTCTGTCACAGCTGCAGAAGGGCACTGAAATGGCATGCTACCATTCTAGCTCTGTTTGGCCCTGATCCAGCAAAGCACTTAAACACCTGTTCAACTTAAAGCATATGAGTAATCCCATAGAAGACAAGATTATAAATTCTTTGCTACTTTTTCTTTTTTACCTGTTTAGATTCATAGACTGTGAAACCAGAAGGGACCATCTAAACATCTTGTCTGACCTCCTGTATACCACGGGTCACAGGATTTCCTTGAATTCATTCTTGTTTGAATTAGATGTGTCTTTCAGGAAAAAAATCCAGGCCTGGCATTTAAATTGTAAGTGATGGAGAAACTACCACCGTTCTGCATAAATTGTTTCAATGATTAACAATCCTCACCAGGACAAATTTATACCTTTTTTCTTGTCAAGACTTTCCAAGCTCCATTGGATTCAGTGAATACTGTTGTGTTTTTATTAATTAGACTGAAGGGGCATAATCACATTTCTGTTTCATATACACGGTTATAGACTACAATTAAATCAGCCCTAATTTTTACTTTGATGAATTGATAGACTGTGCTCTTTGGTTTTCTTAATATACAGTAGATTATTTGGTCTTTAAACACATTTACATGTCTTCTTAGACTCCTCTTCTGTTGTTCTACATCTCTCTTTAGGTATGGTTTTTTTGAACACGGCACAGTATTTTAGAAGTGGTCCATGACCACAGTAGACTCAATAGAGATTTCTACTGATAGTCTCATTTCTCTTCACCAAGGGTAAGATGGGAACTTCTGGCTGCAGGATCACACAGAGGCTTTACACAGAAGTGACCAGCCATGCTTAACCTGCCCATTCTTTTTAGCGTAATTGTTTCCTAGGGTAAGTTCACACTTATTTACATGCCCATATGCATTCTTCGTTGTTCCTGAATGTATGACTTTATATTTATCTTCATTGAAATGCATACGGTTTGACTGTGCCCAGCTTAACTGTGCCCAAAGTACTCTGTAACAGTTTTCATTATTCATTAACTTCTTATATATATGTTCTATTCACAGGCCTAGTGTCTTCCACAACTCTTATTGGGACTTTTCTTCCACATTATGAATTAAAATATTAAATATATTAATCTTAACAACACACTAGAAACATGCATACCTCAGTGATGACTCACCATTTGCAACTATATTTTGAGACCAGTGTCATGTTTAACCCATTTAATATGTACCATATTAATTTCATAATATTCAGCTTCTGAAGTAAAATGTTGGGTAATATCAAATCAAAGCACTTTACATTAAAAGTATCACTTCTCCCTATGCATATATAGCATCCTTAAGTTTTCATCAAAAGATATCAAGTAAGTCTGGCAAGATGTAGATTTCATTAACCCTTATTGACTGGCTTAAATTAAGTCACTCTCCTTGCATAATACTTCAATCTCAATATTACCTTATAATCTCTATTAAGATAATCTCTGCTTGTAATTTCTATACGAAATCATGCACACAGAATTCAAAAATATAATACAATAATTATTTAAATGTTGTTATTTAAACAGTTTGTGGTAGAAGTCTGGGGAATAAGCAAGGAGATCCACTGTTGTGAAGAGAGAGCCCATGGGCTGAAGAGATAGCAGAGAGGATCCACCTTGAGAAGTTTAACTTCTCAGGTGAGCAAAGTTTAGGGGGAAAAAATAGAGAAAAAAGCTGCCTCTAAGGGAGAAAGTAAGGGATTAAACAGCTGTTTTAATGAAGAAGGAGAAAGGGGAAAAGAAAAAAGTCAGCTATCAAAGAAGTTCAGAAAGACTGTAGCACAAAGAAGAGAGGAGTTGCAAGAGAAGTCAGAAGAATATTCAAGGTAGTCCTAATGTTAAATGAAAAACCTGAAGGCTGAAGGATGAGTGACAGTAAGCAGAAGACCAGAGCAAGGCTAGTTTTAAGCACTACTCCTGTGTAACTAAATAATAATGACAGGTAGTCACGTGTTTACACAGGTGGAGCAGAAGCCTTAGCACATATAGCATCTGATCTCAAGAAATTTATCCACGTACCTAAGTAATTCCATCTAGTATTTCAGCCTGCTTTCATGCACCCTACCCAGAGACAAAATAGGGAGTAATGGCACAACTTGCTGTGCCGTTGACAAACGGAGGAAAGTACTGGAAGTTGTCACAGTGAACATATTCAGCACAACCTGTTTTTTCTTTTCCCAGAGTAGAGTACCTAAAAAAGAAAAAGAGTAGTCTTTGGAGAAGGACAGTTTTAATAAGATCTTTTCTGTTTGCTCCATCCCCCTGTGAGAGTTCAGAGCACAGGAATTTCTGTAGGCCTCTGTTTGAAAATAAGGGGGTAATGAAAAGGTATGCGAATGGCTTGCTACCCCAAACTAGTCCTCCTAGAATATCATGGGATTTGCCAAAGCACTAAATGACGTTAACATAGAACACTTTAAGGGAAAAGTCACCTTTTATTCTTTGCTTTTCAGTATTTAGAAATGTAGCTTCAGTTTCTTTTGTATTTTTTGTATAAAGGAAATTCATTTTGAATAGAGATGGGTCCATTTCTTTAGGTTTGATCTCAATGGATACTGAAGCTGGACTGCTGCGCCTTCCAACTCTTGCAATTTCTGGGGGAAGAGAGGGCAGTCAGGTTTAGATGAAGAGGACAGAGGAGTAGTGAAAAAAGAAATATTTAATATGGCGAATCTCAATTTCTAAGAGGAGCGGAGTTAACATAAGGCCTACCTGTTTCTGTGAGGATTAGATATAATTAGCACTTTTGCCAAAATGCTGCACTTTCAGATTCATTTTCCAGTCAAGCAAATTCCATACTGTAAGTTTCTGCACTGCCATTTTAACCCACGAGTCCATCATATGCTCCATGAAGGTTCCCCCCCCCACTGATTTAGGCGGGACATTGCAGACAAAGGGTTCTAGGTAACATATGCAGCTCAGTGGAGGATTGGGTCCTAAGAGATCACAGATAACCTCAGTCTGAATATATTTGCTCTGCCTTTGGATTATTTTAATCAAAATGTTTTTTCAAGTACTTGGTAGAAGCACAAAAAGCCACTGCTATTCAGCAAAGCCCTGCATGTGCTCTGACACCTTTCTTTTCTCTGCTTGGGACCTGTTCTTTCCCCAGTGGTAAAGTGTAGTGGGGAATCCGATGATACTAGGTATGGACAATACTTCTTTAAAAAGAGACCGCAGTCTTTAGCACATGTATGCCTTTAGTTCAAAAAGCAACCTAAGTCTGCATATAATTTCCCCCTGAAGGATCTAATACCAGCAGAGAACATTTGCAGCATGGTGCAGTGCTATTCTTTCTAGCTAGACATTTGCTTGACTGCAGTGAGGCTTTTTCTTTCTAGTGTTGAGGGGGGCAGTTTTTCCACCTGTGATTTAAACTAGACAATATTTTGTTCATCATGCAGTCAACATTCCATTAGGCTTCAGTATTTAGTACCTAACTAAGTAAACAAATATTTTTACCCCCCCAAAAATAATTAAAAAATAAAAAACAAAAGACTTTCAGGACCAGATTCTTGGCATTGGTAAATCAGCACAATCAATTTGGGTCCCAGAGTCAGCAGGACTTGGCTAATTTTTTTGGACAGCTTCAGTCTAGTAGGTAACTTGCTGAGAAATTGTATACAAATTCTGGCATCATCCCAAGTGTCCCTGCAAAACATGCTCAACATTTTTTAAAATGAACAGTTTGGTTCCAGTTTTGTCTGTGCAGTTGTGCAAGTCTGGGAGAGGGCTATTCTTTTGGACCCAATGTTGAAATTCATCTTAAACATCTTGCATAGCTACTACCTATTGACTATGGTGAAGGAAGAGACATTTTAAGAAAATACATTTCAATGACAGAGCAAAACAAACAGTGGAACATATAACTGATAACTCATTAAATAAGAAGTCCATGCTTTTATCTGGCTCTTCGAACACATTTTAGGCACTTCAACAAGATTAGAAAAACACTTTTATGCCAAAAAAGAAACTCCTTTAATCACTTCCCTTCTAAGAAGACACCTGCATGAAAAGAATTAACCTCTCTGCTGCCACTACTCCTTTTGCTGCAAAAAGCATTTGTAACATTTCTAATACATTTAAGCATTTGTAACATTTCTAATACATTTAGTTCTGTCAGTTGGAAAGAGCTATGTTTTTCAGAAGCATTAATCATATGGGAAGATATTTTCAAGAACATATCTTGCTGGGAAATTATTAGTACACACTAGACCACCATTAGTCTACGCTAATGGAACTGTGAGAGTCCCAGTTTTCCCAAGTGCCGGAGACAAGGCCAATGTTCTTTATGGTCCAAGACCACTCTTGCTTTTGCAGTTTTATTTACCCTATTACATTACAGGGGGGAACACTCAAAGACTTCTAATCTTAACAATCTAGGGAATAAATGAAAGCCAACAAGGAGAGAAGCAGTGAGCAAGTAACAGCCACCATCTTCCATGCAAATCATACAGAACTAGGTACAAAATACCTGCAACAGTGTAAAGACAAAATAATTAAATGATGTGTCAAAAATAGAAGCAAGACAATCTATATTATAAACACATCTCAGCTTTGAACACAATTCCTAAGGTTGGATTTTCCCCATGAGTGCATCTGCATAAATGCCTTACCATAGAATAAGGGCATGAGAACATATGGCTCTCAGAGGGCTTTGCTTAGACTCTGCTCAGCATCAGCAGGGAAAAACCTTCCAGGCTGGATCCCTCTCGCCCTCTTCCCTGTCTCTTTTCCTCAGACCTTGTGCCTGGCCAAGGTTAGCCTGTTGCAAATGGAAAGTTCAGCTGTTGTGCTACCTCCTTTCATTCCTCAGTGAAAAAAGAGGGAGGTGACTTCCTATCTCAGCAGAGAGCACTCAGGTACCACCTGCGCTGCTCCTGACAGGTGGTCTTAATGCTGCCTCAGAACACCAAGTACCTGCATCTTCTTTTTTTCTTTTTTCTTTTTTTTTTTTTTTTGACCCTGTTTGTGCGAACAAGTGCAGATAAAAAAAATAAAGATCTCAGAACCCTAGCAAATCTTTTTTTGAATGGGAAAAGGCTCATTTAACTTTTTCTTATCATTTTGGAGCTACCCTTGTTTTCCTTGATCCCAAATGTAGTGTGAAGTAAGACTATATTTTAGTCTGCTCAGCCCCATCAGCACTGCCTTCACATCCCAGTGAGTATCCTGCTCATTTTTTGTGCACTCCAGGCAGTAGATAGATAAACTTCTGGTTGCTTGTCCAACCTATGACAGGCATGCTTTTGATGTTTGCCTACAGCAAGCTTATACTTGGGTTCCTCCTATTATTATGTCTAACAAGACAAGCTATTGCAATCAGGGGAGATGCTATTGTGGAAATGGCAGAATATACAGAATATGTTCAAGGGCAGTGAATAAATTCCCTTTCAATAAAAGCACACATTATGTCCAAGAACAGTCAAAAGGGTTAAAATACAATCTTTCCAGATAAGTTTCTAGCCATATCAGGCTCAAAAAGTCAAAAGATTTGAAAGCTATTAGTACTTCTGTAGATCATCCTCTTCCACACACTCTTTTTTCTTTTTTTTTTTTTCCCTTTAACTGACAGGTTGCAGTTAAAAATTAAAGTAAAGAGACGCCCTCTTTTTGCTACATACTTTTAATGGAACTGAAGCCAAAATAAGTCAGACTAAATTATGGGAGTAAATGACCTCCCGGGAAGTATAATACCAAATTCCAAAGAACTGTAAAGAGTTTCCTTTGATCTTTTTAGCTTCACAGCCTGAAATTCAAAATCTGTATTTAATTTTAGATTGCATATGCCAGCTTTTAAGTTTCCTTTCTAACATGATATATCATTTTAAATGATAGGACACCTTTAACTTGTATTTCTTGAAAATGCTGACTATCCTTTCTTTATTCTTTTACACTATAAAAACAGATATAAATATTACTAATTGCAAAAATAATTTGGGGTTGGGTGCTGTAATGGATAAACCATTGACCTTCACTTAAGAGACTCTGCCTTCAAGCTCAGCCTGAGTTTCTAAGTGAAATGACTTTGATCTGAGACACAAGTTACCTCAGTTCAATGCCCTAGAGGATATAGATCTAGAAAAAAGGACAAGCCGAGTGCTTCACTACATATTCCTGTTACAATTTAGGAGGTAGACAAAGGATGCTATTTTTCAAATGTGGTATATAGGGCCTCTTTTTTTCTGCAGCTAGAGAGTCACATTGCAAGACCTGTGCTCCTAAACCAGAAAACTCAGAAGGCACAACAAGCTGTATTAGCTTTTGGCTGGAGATTTCTCTGACCTATAAACTTGAAACAGACTTTAGATATGGGCAGCTGAAATAATCTCCTTCCTGAGCAGAGATGTGAGCTGCAAAAGTATTTATGCCTTATACATTATGAAAGAAGCCACCTTTCTTGAGGAAAAGTAGAGAGTAACAGGTTGGTTGGAAGTGCAACACTCAAGAACAGCTTCTAACCATTGAGCTTAAACTGGAAAAGCCCTAGGAAAGGGCTTACCAGCAATGTGTTGTTCTGTGTCTGTCCAACAACTGGCCAAGAGGCATAAACAGAGTCCAGATTTTTACAATATAATAACATTACGAATTGGATCCTAGGGGAATAATTTGTAATGCATAATTTATCCACTAAATTCAGTTTCTTCTCCTACTAGCAAAATATCCACAAGCTGATCATGATTTCCTCATGCTTACTCTTTTTTCCAAGTCACTCGATGTTATTTTTTAAACTGGGGGACTGCCTGATAAAAATTCTCTTGGATTAAGCGGTGCTATTTGAACTGCACTGGGCTAGTTCCAATAGACTGTAAACGGCATGGCGTTGTTTCACCTTCCTGACCATGAAACCAACTAACCAACCAAGCCAGCCGCACCCCACAGAATTCCCTATACGAATGCACCTGGGGATGACCATAGTGTTTCTTTTCCATGAATACACAAACACAATAAAGTCCTCTGCATTTTGTACAGTTCTGAAAGGGTGGAGTCTTCTTTGACTGTGCAGACAAAGAAATGGCCTTGAAGCTAGGGGCTCAAGCATTGCAGATTTGAATCCAACCTCTACATCTTATCACAGCCCACCCAGACAGCAGTTACTTTTACCTTCTTTCTTCACAGTAAATTTCTGAGAAGTCACCTGGTTGGTCTTTTAAAAATAGAAGAGATCAAATATATACTAAATATTTTTAAAATTGTATAACTTGGGGGAGAAATAGCAACTGCAACATTAGAAGAGCACCATGAACTTAGTCGATGTAAATAAAACCGGGTTGCATGTAAGCCCTTTCTCTCACTGACAAGAGATTGACATATTTTGAGGCTGTGGGTGCTGACAAAAAGTACTATTTGTAAACCTTTTTACTCACAGCTGAAGTGGAAGCAATTAAAATATTTACAAGTAGCCATCTCCCCATCCAAGCAAGAAGCTCATCAGGACTTCCCTTGCAATAATCCCATTGCAACAATCCTGGAGAGACAGACAGACCACAGCCAGCACAACCCTGGAAAACCTCAGGAAGCAAAGATAGGAGTTTGTACAGGTTGGACAAATTTGGTGCAGAGCTAGGGAATTGTTCTGTTAGACGAATTTGGCCTCTGAGGCTGACTTTCACTTGAACACAGTGAGCATCAGGACTCAGAGCTTGCTTACCATTTCTGGTTGTGGAGCGCCTCGTAGAGTACCCGGTGTTGCACGACATTGAGGCACGGTGCTTGAGTCTGGAGTGAGCTAGAGCCGTTTCAGCTGGACAGATGTGCTGACACTCTTGGGAGTTCACAAGCAGGCAAAGTGCAAACATGGCCTTGTTAGTTCCTTAATCTTTGCTTTATCATGACCTGGACCGATCTCAGCACTGATCACACAGTGTGGACATGTCCTAAGTGTCTGTCCTTGTGTTTTCTGCTGGTTACCAGGTATGCCATATTGTGTGCTTACAAGAGGCTGGCCAGCAGGTTCAGAAAAGACTATTGCTGCCTTTGGTTTATCTGTTTATGTAGATCTATCAAGTTTTCTGCTCATTGGGTGCAGAAGAAGTTTGAACAATGGAACCATGTTATATGGAACAAATCTAATTTAGGAAGATATCTGAAAGCAAAACTGTCAATTCAAATATATCTGTTCTCAAAGGATCAGAGTAATTTGGATACAATAAACTCTTGTATCCATATAGACCATCAATAAAGTTTTCTGAGTTTGGTATATTCAGGTCTCAGTTTCACCTTACCATAACTCTAACAAATGTTACAATTTTCTGATTTAAGATTTCTTGTTTCTAATATTACAATACCAATCTTCATTTACGTAAATCTTACTATGTAGCCCAATAGAAGTCAATTTGTTTACTAGTATTCTATCTATGATTTTTAAAATGTATTTCCTAAAAAAAGGAAAATTTTGTACTAGATACACATGCAAAGCTTCTAATTTCTATGACAGAATCACAACAGTGAAACTCCAGAAGCAAGGTTGGTTACATGGTCAGTTAACTAAGAAAGGTGCACATTTTTATCTGTTAAGCCTGCATGTGGAAGTTTCATTCCTATGTAAAAAGAGGACAAAAACATTACCAATGCGAAAGCACATCTGTCCAACAGTCCTGCACATAAGCATTTTCAGGAGCTTGATGGGTAGGTTTATGACCAGCTGAGAGAAGGAAACTGAGCTGAGGCTCAGAAAAGACTCCCAGTGAAAGTGCTGGTAGTCATTTAAAACTTAGGCAGACAAAGCATTCCAGAACACGCTGCGTTCTTTAAGTATGGGAGATAATCACATTTAAATTGTTTGAACAAGCCTCCAGCTGAGGGAAAGGCAGAGGGAGATTACATATATATAAATATATATATAATATTAGCAGATCAACAGATTTGACACTGTCATGCCTCAATTCCCCGCAGCATATGCAATTGTCTTACATCTGGTGCTCAGGTGGTGCCTCACACTGAGATTGCACTGTTTTCTCTTGGAGACAGGAGGCTCCGAGACTGACAGGGGGAGACCACGATTTTTCTTGCTTTGAATTTACATTCTTAAATAAATAGCTACTGTGCTCTTTAACAAAAATAGAAAAATAATAATAATAATGTTTTGTCTTATAGGTCAATCTATATGCCTTTTAAGATGCTTTCTTTATGATTTATTCTCATTTATTCTTTTTGAACTGTTACAAAAGAAATTTCACAAATTGGTAGAAGACGACTCCACAGTGCTAAGCAGTCTTACGGTGTCACTGGCAGGGAGGAAGTCTTGCTTTGTGTCACAAAGGCATCAAACACCACAGCTGTAAAGAAACATGAAAGCATATTAACCACTATTTTCACCCTCTACGATTTCTCTCACATCCCTCAATTATTTTAATTTAAAGATTGGTAAATTCCTTCACTGTAAAGCATGTAGAATTTTACAGTTACATAATCTGATGCAGTGTCAGTCCATGACACTTTCATTATTCTATTTTTTCCTGACCTTGTTCTCAGTTTCATGTATGTAAATTAGGAGAAAGAACCGTCTCTTCTCTGATAGTTTCTGAGTTCTTTTGATCCTCCTCTGGGTGTGAGCGTGCATGTTTGTACACAGACCGGCACAATGGGGCTCCAGTCTCAGCCGCTGGAGCTTTTAGGTGCTGAGATAATGCAAATAATAAAAAAATCACAGTTGATTTATGTCCTTGTATGTGCTAGTGTCTAATTAGTATTCAAAATGCATTACTTTCAATTGGATGCATGAATATATACTGTATGCCAAATATGTGATTCATACTGACTAATACAATATAAGTAATAGACTTGTTTACTTGTTTGCATTTAATTTAAAAGGAAAAGGTTTCTGACCATCCCTCTTTGAGATTGCATCAAGTCGTCGTCCCAGAAACCCCCATATAAGTGTTTATTGAAATGAGTTTAAAGATAGGGTTTGATAAGTTGGAGGGCCATTCTCTCCTTGTGGAGCTAATGTATCTCCCATTACCATTAAATGGTGTTATATGTGCATATTAAGGGAAGAATATTAGTGATTAATAACAACCCACATTTTCCAGTGTGCTGAACTCTTTCAGGAACCAGTGAAGGTCCTGAAAGCTGTTTAGTTAGCTAAACTGTACCTTAAATGAACGTATGTTTTATAGCAGATCTTTAAATAAACCCAATGGATTCAACGATCATTTCAAGGTCATTCCAGTGTTAACTTTTGACATACAACAATGTAGCGAAGTGTGCTTAAGAGTAAGAACTGGTACTTATTTCAAGGCTTCCAAATAGTGATGGTTGGTCTGTCTGCAGCTCCAAAATTAAGCCATTTTAGCACTCAAAAGCACTGTGGCTATTTTTTCTCTTACTGGTTAATCATATTAACTAGTCATTTGTTCTTGACAAAAGAAGGGAAAAGATGTGTGTAAGGCTCATAGTAACTTCAATTAGTTGTTAGCAAAAGATTTTTATCCTGGTAGCAAAACCAGAAAAAAAAATCTTTTAAATTAATTTGAAGATGCCTACATTTAGAGAATGGCATTGCTTTAACAGGGCTATGCAAATGAGTCCAATTTAGCATCTTGTATTCAGCTGGAAACCATTGCTAAATGATCGGGATAGCCAGTCACAGATATTAAAATGAATTATATCTAATCTGAATTTTAGTCACGCTACATTAACTAATAGAAAGTTATTAACATTTCAAGAGAAAAAAAGCTTTTGCCTGCAAAATTAACAGTGGCTGAGATGTGACCTGTGAGCCATGCAGCCTGATCACTGTAATGACAGTGTAATGGCATATTTACATTAAAATCTCTGCAGCTAATATGTGATTCAGAATTGGACGTTAAGTCGAGGATTATTTAGTCTGGCCTGTTGGCCTTTCTCTAAGTAGTTTTTTTTTACTTCAATACAAATCTGAAACTTTTCATTTCATGACTATTTATGTGACTAGTTTCTATGGCTATGTCTCTCCATCTTTACATCAGCTGCTTTATATGGCCAGCTTACTCTTTCATTTTTTCCTTCCTTTTTTCAATATATTTATCATTTTTTGCGGGCATGTAAAACTTCAAGAAACCCATATTAGTCGCAAGGCAGTAGGGAAAAGGGAAATGTTTTTTTACTTCATTTTTATTGCTAATTTGCTTCAAAAGGCTGTATGTTTTCATGTTTTCCTTCCTCTACTTTTTAAAAATACAGCACCCTGGAGTAAGTGGATAATTCAAGGCAATCTTTATCTGGATAGAATAAAATGTATAATTATATAGCTATTCTTTTCCTTAGCAAGCAGTGACAACCTACTACAGCTTCTCCTGCTACCAGTTCATTTCTTTCAAAGCAAAGGCTTGAAAGTTATGGATCTGACAACGTGGCAATTGGATAATATATAGTATTTGTTAAATTTCTGGGATATTTGCATATATGAATTTTTTTCATTATTTAAAAGACATAGCATCATTAAATAAAAACTGAAAAAATGCAATGAAATTAGGAAGTCAACTGGATAAAACAATAACTTTGATTCGATAATCTGAACATTATTCAGAAAAATCCAGTTTAGCTTCATTGGTCTTGTGCTGGTTATTTGCACAAAACAAGACATTTTCATAAAGGCTCAGGCCCCAAATAGAGTGTCAATGCTGAGGAAAAAGCTGAGTGCATTCTATGCGGGATTTTTGTTAATGACACTTTTTTTGTATTTTTATATTTGATTTAATTTTTGCATTAAGTATGTGTTTTATTACCATCTCCTATGAATCTATAGGGAGATAATATTTTACTGAGGGAGACTGTTTTTCTATTTTTAATATAAACTTAGATAAAATGCCCAAAGCTAAAAGTAGTAATTAATGACCAAAGACATATATCTTATAAACTACAAATCTGTGTTACATATAACACCAGACAACTGTATAAATGCACAAATTTCACAAAATAAGCAACAGAATTGTCCCATTATTAGCTCTTCAGCATGGCCAGTATGCCTAAGAATTTTGCTTTTGCTGTTCTTTCTACTTAAAAATGAACAAGCGAAGCCTCGTGTGACTCAGCTTTTTCAGTGGTTTGTTTTCTATTTGCAATGGATATGTGTTGTGCTGCTGCTTCAGCCTAGACATATGTCAATCACGTAACAGTCATGATATAAATGCCATCTCACCTCCATTTCCCAATTAGAAAAAGAGAATTAATCTAGGGACATCTGTCTGACTGACAAGTATCTAAGCAGAGAGAGCTCTGTGCACAGATTTGTAATAAACACAGGTGCTTCGTTTACTGCAAATGTACAGCTTCATCATGTTTCTGAAGTCTTTATTACGAGGCAGTCTTACGATAAATGTCGATTGAAGAAATAACTAGAAATTTGATCTGATATAATATGGTAATCAGTTTAACAGTCTGAGCTTCATTTGATATTTCAGAAATCATCTCCTACCATCTGAATGTTCTGCTCAAAGTGAGAGGCGAGCACGGCGCTCCCGGCGCAAGGCGCCCGCCTCCGGCATCTCCAGCGGGACGGGGCTGCGCGGCGCCTCGCGGCCGCCGGGTCCTGCCAATGGCGGGACCACAGCGCAGGCGCTGAGACCCTCTGAACAGATCTTCTTTTCCCTTACCATCCTTTGCACATAGGCAAGCAAAGCTCTACCTATCCTGCAGCACTTTCTGCTGCCATTTGGAGACAGATACCATTGCTGAAAATTAGACCAGCCCTCTGAAAACATGCCGGAGAATTAGCCCTGGCTACCGTTGTAGGATAGAGTTGCTATAGTGAGGCTAATGTCTCTTTTGCCCACAAGCATCTGTGAACACTTGCACCCAACATACACGCACACAGGAGTTGAAATGGTCTCCCAGTATTACATTTGGCTTTAAAAACCTTATTTTCCCCATCGACTTAGGATATTTTTGTTCGTAGATTGCACATGAGAATCACTGTCATTAATATTACAAATTTGAATATTTGCTGTGCAGGTGCCAGTACCATTTTTTATACTACAAGTGCAGCCCACTTTTGTTTCTACAGCTGTCCCAGTGGTATTGTTATATTTACATTTAAAAGCCAGTTTAATTAGCTAGATATACAAAGCACGTGAAAATGAAACTGCAAAATCTTTGATCTCCAGATTGACCAGCCATATCTGCGGATAGTAAGAGAGGTTCGGAAGATAAGAAAGCAAGGCATCTAAACAGCAGTTAGCTGGAAACTCAAAGACAGGTTAGATTGTTTGCCTATGCTAACAATCTTCAAAGCTTTGACTGGGAAAATGGTGTGGCTCTAACAGCAGGTTTCATCATAAAATAGAAGAAAAGTCAGGGATGCTGGGCTTATTTTTGAGAGAGGAGACTGGAAAGATAAAACCCTACTTAGTTAAGTCTGAAACGCTTTTAATGTTAAGTGGTTCTCAAAGGATATCACTGGGATGTTCCCTTCTGAACCTGCCAAAAAGAGTCGCTAGGAATTTAGTGGAAAAGGACGAGTATCTCTCAGTAAGCTCCAGCTCTGTTTTCAGAACTGTCCTGTGGAAGCCGAGGTTTTGGGGGGTTGCTGGTGATGATGAGAAAATTCCTTTTATCACAGAGACAGGCCTGCTGGTGAGGCCCCTCTTTAAGAAGAGGAGTAGATTCCTGTTACTTCGTTAACAAAAAATTCCCCAAAAGCACATGCTGATCCACCAGTTACTGCTGATCTCCTACCAAAGGGCTTCACTGCCAGCAAACAAACTGTGATCAAGGGAATTTTGCTGAATATTTTGCTTGATATTAGACAAGACCATGCAACAGTGAATGGCCACGTCCTTTCTGTTTTCCTTCGGGTTCTTCATTGTTTACATGTTTATCAAAAATATACCAGGAGACGCTGCTGCTCTTTGCCTTTGCTGTGGGTACAGAACAGTTTCGAATTAGGTTAGCTTTCGAGATTGTATACCTGATTTCCCCCTGCCCTCCTCCAGGCCATGTCCCATGACATCTGCAGAAAAGAATAGTCCACTGCTGTCTTTTGAAAATCACATAACACTAAAAAAGCATTTCAGACCTTATTGGGATGTGCAAGTTGAAATTAACTCTGCTTTCCTACATTTTAGGATGGTGCCCTCAAACTGCACTGTAGGCCTGAGAAAATTTCCCAGAAATATTCTTTTTGAAAAATGTGCTTTCCATAAATCCATGTTTCCTCATACATACCAAAAGGAGGGAAATGTAAAGCTAGAGAGGGAGGGAGAAGGATGTAAAAAAATTTCCAGCTAACGCAGAGAAACTATTTTATTGCTGTCTCAGTGAAATTTCTGTGACAGTTTGGGGAATATGCCTAAGTCCAACATTTTTAAGATTTTATGGTTATCTTTGTCAGATTTTAACTGTGTATCAGGCTTGCTTTTCAATTTCATCAACACCAAAGACTATCAATAAATGAATAAAATATTTATATAATGATGTGTTAATTGTTGTGCAGATAAAACCAGGTTCTTCAAGCTTATCTGCAAAGAGGCATTGTCTGAAGCTGTCAAAAATCCTGATTTTGATTAAGGGGATCAAGACTTTAATGGACCCACTTTTACACCATCTTTGCCCCTTGCAGGATTCATTAAACAACACATTTGAATTCTCTCTTGACTCCCATTGTCTCTCTTCATAGCTTCCTATGATTTTCTTTGATTTTTTAATTGATTTTAGGGGTTTCCATGTCATTTATGACAACCACCATTCCCTCTAGGTGCATTCCTCCCTAAGCATCTCCATGACTTTTCTCACACAATGCTGTACACATAGAAGGATCATTCTGAAAAGTCAAGCAAACAACCGAAGCCAGTGAAGCAAATGATCACCTCACCTTTTCTAAGCGTAATTCCCATTCTGAAGCCTACAAAATCTGCAATACCCCAAAATAAACATTAAGCAGGCTGAAACCTCAGATTGTAACTAGTGGCCAAAACTAAGCAGTACACATACAATCCTATGTGCCCATGAGTGGCTGAAGTGAAATATGGCATTGTGAATTCTGAGCTGACTTGTGCTTTTTCTTTTGGCTAGTTCCTCAGCTGCTTTGTCCACAAATTAAGACTGTAATTACTTTCAGACATATTCTTTTGAAGAATCTAGTATAATAGGCTCTTGGCCTGAGTGTTGACTTTTGTTGCCACATCAGTAATACATAAATAAATGGTAACTAATATGTCCAGATGTTTTCCTTATCTTACATGAATCCCTGCTATTTATTTTTCCTGTTGGCTGTCTGTTCCTTAATTCTGTTTTTCAGTACTGGCACGCAAGGGCTAGGCAAGTATATCATAGATTGCATGAGCTACTTAACAGGGAGACTCTTCTCCTATATCATGCAGCTGAGCAGATGGAAGTGTCACAAGCCTTTGGAAAAATAATGAATAATTTACATAGTATAAAATGCCTTATGACCATTGTGGACTACCCTTATGGTAAAAAAGGGGAAACATTGATTACTGAACCTAAAACTGTACGTCAGCAAATTATTCATTTAGTCAAGAGCTTCTTGGCTTCCTGTGCCATCACCGCAGCCAGGCAAAACATAGCTCCTGACCACAGGAAGTTATAATTTGTGTAGAAAACATGAGAATGCAAGGAAGAAAAGAAAAAGCTCTAACTACTTTGGACAAAGCAGAGTTTTGTACCTGTTCTGTTTATCCCCGGATAATTGTTAGGATCTTTTAGTCTGTCGGGGAAGAAGAGGAGAGTCAGGAAACTTGCAAGAAATGTTAAGAATAATAGTGTTGTTACTGGGCCTGGGCTAGAAACTATCTGTTATAGCCAAGGGCTTGACCCAATACAGCTACAGGAGTGAAGAGAGACAACTGAGCCATCAAGTCATGTAACTGCCGCATGTGATGAGCTCTTCAGCCATGAAGACTCCACAGACAACTGTCCCAGCCAGCATGAACCACATCAAACCTCCCCATACCATTCAAAAAACTTAAGACTTATAAGTAAAAGCCCAGGAGACAAATGAAAGTGTATGCCAAAAGATGGAAATGACAGCAAAGACAGCATTAGGTGAAAATGTATTTATAGACCTAAATGGTCCCTGCCATATTACGGAGTAGGAAAGCCCCCCACCCCAAAACGGTCAAATCCATCAGTCTCAATTCAGGAAAAAAAAATATTTTGCTGAGAGAAACAAAGAACTTTTCTGCTTTACTGCCTGCAGTGCTCACTCTTATCTATAACATCAGTTTTTTCCAAAGCAAAACTCCCAAGGACAGACCCTCGCAACAATTTCTGGATCACCACCTTGGTCATGCTTCTTTTCCTCTCTGCCTATACAAAGCATGCTCAACTAATAGTTATACTGAGATCTGGACTATTCAATCAATACAGGTAAGTTCTTTAATTGTTTTTTCCTTCTCAATGGGCTTGTGGAAGTGACTAAAGTTAACTTACTACATATTGTATGCTTGAACACTAAAAGCAGTAAGCTTACTGCTATCATTTACTTAACATGAAAATTCAACAGTCTTTTAGCATAAGCACAGTACCTCTGACTCACAATAGCTTTGACTTAGTAAGCATGAGATAAATAAAAAATAAAACAAATATAAAAAATAAAACAAAATAGCTTCTTCTCCAGTTCTTGAATATGTTATGACCAGTGTGTTGGTCGCACGCTATATAATTTACATATGCATTTGCAAATTATATTGATCATCTATACATTTCATACCATATTAGTTTTGCTGATACTAAATTTATGTTATTCATAGTGTCAGTGGCCAGGCAATGTTAGCAAATAGAAACTTTTTGAGTTTAAATTTTCTTTAAAAATACCATTTGACTTTAATCGTGTTTTACAAGGACACTTCATGTAAAACTAACTCACTTACAAACATTTCAGTCCTAAAATGTTAATGCACTACGAGGTTAATTGCTCTTATTAATCCATTAAACAAGAACCGTATGCCCTTTCCTATATTAACCATTATTTACTTATTTCATTCTTATGTCCAAAGTCCAAACGCTCTTATCTTTGTTACAAAAACTAACAAAATGTTAGCTAGATCTCACAAAACACCAGTTGGTTTCTATTTGTATGCCTGCCTATGTACTAAAAGTCTTGACATAAAAAGCAAATACCTCAATATAGTAAAAAAAAAAAAAAAAATCATGTGGCAAACAGGGTGGTCAGCAGTTTTTTGAGATCACTTGCTGGAGCAGTTCAAGTCAAAGAGGCTAACATAGCTCTTCTTTAGTAAAGAAAAAAAAAATATTTCTTTTTTTCCCTTGTCTGTGATTTGAGAGCAAGAAAGGAGATTTTTATGTGCATATGTAGCAATGGTAAGCAGCTGTGAAAACCTCCCACCCTAAAGATTGATGAATATATGTTTCATTACCACCAGAACATCTGAAAGACATTTGACACTTTGGAAGACCAACTATGGTTCTTTAAAATGCCTCAGCTGAAATTCCTCAGAATATGGTCTTTAATAGCCATCTTAGGAGCCTCTAGTGCCTTCTCCATTTGGAAATTTATAAAACTTCAGCTTCTGAAGATACTTGAGCAAGTTCTAAATATTTACTTTGCTGGATATCTGGAAATACTTGCTCGAGCAGATGCAAATGCAGAAATTTGCACCAGCAATATTTGAAAGGCCATTCCAAAATCTTTTTTAATTCCTCCATCCTGTTTATACAGATTTGAATTCAAACTAACAATCAGGGAGCAAGATTTATGACTTCAAAGACTCATCACTCTAAGAATATCAAATAATTGATAAGCACAGAGCAAATACTTTGTGACCATCGCATGCTGTGTTCATTGAATGGCTTTGAACAATGAGCACAAGTAGGTTCAACATCTACTTGTGGGTGTCGTGCAAAGAAATCCAGAAGCTGAACTTTATGGATAACTGTTTCCTAAAATAGCCTTCTGTCTCTGATGCAGCCCTGGATGGAGGCCATCTACTCAGTCCTAGTAAAGAAAAAGCTCTCCTGCAACTGGGCGCTTACCAGTGGTGCAGCTGGAGGGCCCTACAGGATGCTTGTCTCACACCCCTGGAGAAAAGATTGGCTTCCACTAATACATGTGGTAGCACTGAGGGCAGGCAGGAAGGTTTCCATGCAGACTCAGGTAAGCTCAAAGGCTTTTGTCCATTCAGAATGAAAAGTACATTGTACTTGACAATAAACCTGCCATTTGAAACCTCAGGGGTTTTAATCTTATAAATAATAGAGTTCGGAGAAGAAGGGTTTGCAAGTCTGCATAGCTCTGCCTGGAATTCAGATTTATGTAATGCACTCATAGGAACATGATGCTGAAGTGCATGCAAGTGTTAGGCTATTTGAGATTCAAAGCCTATATTGCACAAAAATATGCAATGCAACACTAATATTTCTCTCTGTTATGCTATTTTCCCCAGCTGCTACCAGAACATCCATCACTCAATGGCAGGTCAGAGCTATCCAGTCCACTGCATGCACTGACATAGCTTTTTACATTCGGTTGAAGATCCTGTTAACAAGCATGATGTCCACAGCCAAGGAAACAGTTTGAAATCTGTAAAATGAGCCCCCAAAAGGGGCACATTTCTAATCGCATACAATACAAATATTTTCACTTATTAGGGCTGAAAACAACTCTTTCTTTGTATATGCCAAATACACATTTTGAAAAAATTAGAAAAGCAGGGTTACCATCTTTCTTTTATGCAATCAGGGTGTGAAAAGACAAGTTTATACAGCATATAGAAAAAGTGATGTTTTAGGCATATAATAATAAATGGTATTTTGATAACATAGTATACTATAATATAATAACATATGGAATAACATATGGCATATAATAACAAATGGAATAATTTTGAATTATTCCTCACTGAGCATCAAGAGAAAAGTTACAGTAGGTCTGCTGCAAAACAAACTCATACCTCAAATGCATTCAGGCATCAGAAACAATTCCTACTGTTTTAGAATGAGAAAAATTGATTTGAAAAATTCAGCAGTATGAAAAAGGTATATCTGTTAACTACAGTGTGGTCTCACAAGCACATTTAGAAAATTGGGAGCATTTCTTTAGCACTTTCCATTTAAAAAATCCAGAATATTAAAATGGAAAGCATGAAGCTAGCTAAGTGTCAGCTCATGCAGCTTCACTGTGGAGAGGTTATCACATGCAGCTTTACTGTGTTCTTCATTGCTTGCAGCCCTCCCAATCAGATAACCTTAACAAACATGGTGCTATCAATTGTCAGATGTGGTACATGCTACGTAGTGTCTAGTTTCTGATGGACTAAAATGGATCTGAGAATTCTTCTCTTTATGTTATCAACCATCAGTCATACTATGAGATTCACAAGGAGTATCTGGAAGTGTGCTGTCAAGTGCCAATTAGTGATGTTGCTGACCCAAAAGATAAAGAAGATTGTAGAAGAAGCAGCCTAGTATAATTCTGCACTCCAGTGTCCTTAAAGTGGACTATCGTTTATGAATATACTCCTGCAGATGAAAGGGAAATAGAAGGTCAGTGGTTCCTGTCTTCAACAATCTTCTACAATCTTCTCGTAATGAATTGTAAATAGTATTACTATCAGCTTGCTCTTCTTCCACTGAAAAATCAGAGTGAATAGTTCAGCAAACCCAAACCGATAATATCATTTCTCAGGACACAGAGCTGAGCATTGTGCTCTGGCCTCCATGTCCCTCACATTATGCTGGTCCACACTGCTGAGAGTTCACTCTCAGCTACTGCGATGCCCTTCCTGCCTCCGCGTGTCCTTTCACTTCCCAGTGGCTACGGGGTATCTTCACTCCATATAGCCACGGGGCTGGGAACCTGAGCTCTTCATCATTTGAAGACAATCTGAAGATTGATGAACAATCAATGGGAACATGTTCCTCCTTCTCAGAGCAATTCTCAGCACAATCTGGCAAAATGTCATTATCGCTTAATACAGTTTTATCACAAGGTGTCCCTGCTTTCAGAACTGCAAGTGATTTTTGCAAGGTCAAAAGCAGAATATCATGCCCAGGTGGTCACCATCTTGAATTGCACAATAAAAACTCCTTCTTAAAAAGGCAACATCCGCCCAGTGCAGAGACAATACCTAACCAGTTTGGATTTGAAGGGACTAGCCTACATGCAATCCTTTCTGTCTAAGGGTTACTGTATTCAGAAGTCACTGTAGATACAATGCATTATTAATTAGCATATACAAATCCCATTTATATTAAAAAAGCTTGCTTAGTGAAGGAGACATAATTCCTGTTATTACCATACCAAATAGCAGAAAACAAATATTGTATATAGAGCTTATCAAAATACAGGATAAGACCACGACAATTTTGGAGTATATTTGTACTCTGCACGCATTTTTTTTTATGCAGGACCACTATTTTTCATGGTAAATTATGTATGCTAACAGTATTTTTCTGAGTGTACCCATGTACCTGAATGGCAATGTTCTAAAAGAGCAGAGCTGGAAAGGCATATCATATATATCTACGATATTTATGCTACACAGCTATTGTATATGCAATAGGTTTAGGACTTTTTACAATACATATGCATGAGGGGGGACAAAATTACTTCAGAGGTGGCTGGGCAAGCATAACAGGTTGAAATGCTCTCCTTTGCCCCAAGAAGTCCCCAAACAGTTTGCTATCGAACCAGCAGCTTATAGTCACATTCCAGAGTCCACTGATGTTGTAACATCTCTCTGCTACCATTCCGGTTCAAATACCATTTAAAGCATACATTGGGCAAACATTAAACAAAGTTGAACAAACTTTGAGCTTATTCATATATTCTGTGGGTACATAATAGAAAACGGCCACTAGTGCAGGGAAGACCAGATCAGCTTGGCAAGCTCTCTTCCCATGTCATAATTTAGGATGGGGGTAGACCCATTCCCTGGGGAGCTGCAAGACAATTAGAGGACAAGGCACAACAAAGGCATTCCAAACCAGTGTGAACATTTGTCAAGGTATGGAAACAATTTACAATGTTTTCAGAACCTTGGTTCAGGTCAGTTCGTTTTTATACTCTCCCATATGGTTCTGCTCCTTCTATTTGCAGAGTGAACCCTATTTACTTGGGTGGTTACTGTAGAAAATATATTGTTTGCAGAGAAAGTGGGAGTCATCAATAAGGAAAACTTCTCAAGATAGGTATATTGAGTATGTGTATTGGTTTGATCTGACAAGGGAAGAAAATGTCAAACAACTAGTTTTCTACTTGTGGAGTATCTGAGAGCAGAGCACCCATCAGCCTCTATACTGTGCCTTCTGGAGGCTCAGCAATAAAAGGATTGTTTGGGAAGGAGGGTGGGAGGAGGCAAATGAAAGTTTTCATTTGCACATTTTTTCACCCTTGTGAAACTGAGCCTGCCAACAGACTAAATAGCGCTTGCACCATGTTTTCACTTCTCCCCGTCCCCAAGCCTGGAAACAGTCAAGATCAGTTTACCTCTTGCCTGCATAACCAGCAGTGTGGACCACTTTGGGTGGTCATGGCTCAGCTATCCCCATAACATGCATTTAACATTAACAATAACACCATTAACAACAAAATCTCTATGTCACACCACTCCTTGCAGTTCTGGGCTTCCCTCACCACAAATGAACCTCCAGCTGTCTCTTCACAGTGACTTTCACCCCCTGAATCCCAGCAAGGCAATTTTTCCCATGCTGCGGAGTGCAGACCTCACAAAAAAAATACTGTAGTTCTTATAATCACCCACGAGAAGCTGATTTCCTTTCGTGTTAAAGTTCAGGAAGCCTAAACATGGGGTGATGGTTGCTCCAGCTCTGTACTAGATTAATATAGATCATTCAGAAGGCTTAGGAAAGGGCAGTGTTTTTTCCCTAATGAATCAGGCATTCCACCTCCATTCTGAAGTGACACACTGGGCTGGAGCTTCACACTTTTGGAAGACAACCATGAAAGAGAGAAACAAAGTTTATGATGCCAGAGTGAATTTACACTGGCTAACTCCATTGGGCACAAAAATGTAGGCACTAGCCTGGGATTTCTGCAAAAAAGCAGGATGTTTAGGGGTTAGTAGAGTTTTCGCTGATAGAAACTGTGATGGTTTCATTTTAAACAGGGAACTACAGCATTTAGTTAGAGATGGGAGGGGATAATGGTTTAGAACCTCTTTTAGGAAAGGTAAAGTTCGATGCAAATGGAGAACAGCTTCTCCATGAAGCCACACTGAAAAAATACTTTTGTATTCATGTGACATTGAGAAACAAATGACAAAGAATTTTCCATCGATAATTTAATTTGGGGGCCAGAGGGCCACCAATAGCGTATAAGCATATAACATGGAGCCAAGCTTATCCCTGAGGTAAGCAGTCACAGTAGAGTTCCTTACAGCAGGTTTGAATTTGAGTATGTAGAATACAAAATCTCAAAAAAACCCTAATAACTGGCTAGAGCAGCTACCAGCCCACTTCAGATCATCATGTCTTTTTGCTAGATACTTTAAGTACAAAAAAATGAAGCTGTGGAACTGGGAAGTGGGCACTACTGGGAGCTGCTGAGCATCTCCATCTCCTGCATATATTAAAAGATACAGGAACAGCAGACTGTCATTGTCTGGCAGGATCATTATAGCATTAAAATTCACCCTTGATGGCTAGAACCAAATATATTCAAGTGCCTTGATTTCTGGAGTAAAATTTACCAATGCAAGTTGAAGATCAAGGCTCCTTCTGTGTTGCACAGAACACTTACTACCGAAATCAAGAATTTTTAGCAGAAGGCAGGTTGAGTGAAGTGATGTTTCAACCTGTTAGAAAAAGATGAAGAGAGGCTAATAATCCAAAACTCTATCTCCTATAGGACTAAACTGCACACCTGGACCCCTCAGTTAAGCATCAACATGTAATTCATATTCACATTCAGAAAAATGCACCCTGTGACTCTTAGGCATTTTGTTCCTTGAGGGCTGGACAAATGGATTACTCTTTGTTTTTTAAAGATGGATGGTGGTGATGCTGCTGCTCATCTTTTATAGTAGTGGTTAAGGCACTCACCCAGAAACTGGTGAGCTGACTATGGTTCAGTGACCTCCTCGGTGTGAAGGGGTTCAAATCTACAGCTTCCAGCCTAGTCTCTCACTACCAGGTTAAGCCCTGGCTGCTGGAGATTGGGAAAGGAGGGCAGAGAAGGGAAAGACAGAGAGGGGCTAGTCTGGCTCCTGCTGAAACTGCAGGGCTGTTCCCCAAAGAACACAAGACTTATAGGGCCAGAGAGAATGAGAAAAATGGAGCTTGACTCTAGCCCATATGTGAGAGTTTTCTCTGGGAGAAAAAAGAGCTATCCTTTCCAATGTTTTTAATGTTGCTAATTAATTTAGTTTTAAACAAGATTTTTATAGGAACATTTTCACCTGTGTGAGATTGAAACACTCTGATATATTTATCAAACTTAATGAAGAGCCCCCATTTACAGTAAATGCCTGATCAAAGGCTGTGGAGGGACACAGAGCCGTCACCCCCAGCGTCACCTGCGTAGCCACCAACACAGAGCAACAGCATTGCATGCGGGCCCTGGGAGGAAGCAGGGGAGCACACACTTTTGGACTGCAGTCCCACAGGAGCACTTACCTACCTTCATGCCAGCTGAAGGACACAGATGACACAGGACGCCGTGGCATTGAGGCCATTCAGCTGCACTGCACTGCACTGGCACTCATAAACAGCCACGCCGCCCTTGAATACTGAGACAAGTCACCACGGAGAGTGCAAAAGTACCTGGTATGAAAGAAAACTATCAATGGAGCAAGGACAAAGAGAATGAGATTGTAAGTGGGGTACTCACAGGATCAGCTCAAATCAGCTGCTTAATGAACGTGGTCTTCGCTGGGAAGAAGAATTGGACTTCTCGGCGTGAGTCTCCTCTCACACTGCCACCTGCGTGAATCAGACCCTGCTGACAGCAATAGGATCGAACAAGTGTAAATGAAAGGAAAGCCAGCACCAGGCATATTGCGGGATGCCATTTGGGTGGTCTCGTAAAGGAGGATAAATCCTAATAAGACTGGTGTCTTGTGCGCTTTTCAGAGCATTAGATGTTGTTTTGTTTTGATTACTTCCAAATTCATTCACCAGTCAGGTTACAATTACTGCTGCCCTTAAAAAGGCTTCCTAATTCCTCGCTATTGCTCAGGCAGACATTTTAGTTGCTATTTGGGGCAAGCATTAGAGATGCCACAGGTTTACTGATTTCCTTATTAATTTAATCTTTATTTTACTCAAACCTAGAGAGTTTGGAGATCAGGAGGTATGTAAAGACTTGCCTCTTTGTGAAAAGTTTGCTTTGGTTGGCTGTCAGTGAATTTGTAGCCACAGCAAAGGCTTTGATACACCAGGGAGAAAATCACGCTTTTACCTAATCCAGCCAAACCAAGCTTGCTCAGATTGATTCAGTTTCCAGCCTTGGCTCTGACCTCACCCTTACCCTCAATCCTGCCTCACTTTCACACTGGCTATTTTATACAGCCTCTATTTTCTCTCTGCATAGCTTCCCCCCCACACCCCCCCAAAACCAACATCTACGTCCTACTCATCAACCATTGCTTTAGAAATCTTCAGGCTGGATGGGCAGGCATGCCGTGCTGGCAGGTGGTGTAGCTGTTAGGCAGCCTTGTGTATCACAAGAGATCTGATGCTATCAAATTTCTTTTCCCCCAAAGACTAAAGAGAGCAAGCCTTTGTAAGCATGCAGGAGGGGGATGAAAACAGTTTGTCTCCTGAGCAGCCAGCCTTTGTCATTTTACAAATGAAATCACTTTGGAAATTTAGAGAATTAATATCATAATGAAGACGGGAGTACCCATTAGGGTGGTCTAATGTTGCTCTGGAGATATATGATGGATGCCCAGTTGCTGTAAGCCCTTATTTGCAGAGAGTCACCTCTGTAGTAGCCATTATTAGGAAGATGTCTGAAGCAGAGGATCAGACACAACCATTGCAAGATGAGATAGTGTTTGACTGGTTTCCAGGGAACCGAAGGATACAGCCTTAGTTGTACCTGTCACTATGGCTCCCAGCTTTTTTCCCCCTTAATGTCTTTTTTAGCTGTAGGAAGTTTCTCTTTAAAGATTCACTGCTTCTCTAATAGCACAAAAAGCTGTAATAGGAGCATAAAAAATGTTACCTGGATTGCAAAAAGGCTTCCGTTCATTGCAAAACAATTGGTATGATTCATCATCAAAGGATTACAATATACTTCATTAGTTAGCTTTGGTAAATAAAGGTAACCAGGACGTCTAGCCTGCAGTGTATTACTTGCAATAACTAGAAATATTCACCTGCTCTGTCCACTTCTGGAGATACCTACCACTCTGTCAGAGCAGTGATGCCGTGATTGCCATTCCTGGAAGCACAGCCTCAAGAAAGTAGTACTTCCAGGAATTATCTTAATGGGCAATTGAATCATCATTTCTAGCACTCCAGCATCTTTCCCAGAAGGACAGTTTTCCACAGGCAATGATTCCAGTTAGAAGAAAATGTGGATACCCAAAGCTGAACTGTTATCCCTTCCTGACTGGTTTGCAGAGAACAGAAGCTTTATGCAAATTTTAAAATCAGGAAGAAAGGCACCAAGGACATGCAAGGCTGGAAGGTGTCCAGTACAGTGTTTTTTCCTGCACTTCATTTTATACTAGCTATTCTACCCAGGTCATTTATTTTCTTCCAATTATCTGTGTTCCTTTAATAATTCTCTACTGGTCACTAATGTTGCTGCTTTGTTGTTTTATTTCCAGGGAAGCTCAATAGCTGGTGTAAATTGTCATAGCTGCAATGTCCTCCATCAGAATTTACACCAGGGCAGTGTCTGTGTTTAAGAAAATCTGATTAAATTTTGCTATTGTCTAGACCTCTTTTCCAGCTATGGGGGTATGCAAGGCAGCTTGTTGTTCTAGCCTTTTCAGACAAATGTGGCATGGTGGGGCCACCTTTTGGTCTATTTATAATCAGTACTGATTTTGGAGAATAATCATGGTAAATAAAAACAAGTGCTGTTGAAATACCCTTTGTGTGTGTTCTCATGAATTACTCATGAAACAGGGGTTACAAATTTCTGCCCCTGATACTTGGTAACAGATCTGTGCAGGCTTTATTTTCTCCTCCAAAATACAGCTTTTTGTTTGTTTGTTTGTTTTTTGCAAAAGGCCATTTCTTTCCCCTAAATCTTCAGTTCAGTGGCGAGGTTCACCTTGGTGGGAGCAAACGCAACTCTATCGACAGCAATAGAATTGTGTCTGCATACGTCAGCGATGAATTTGGCCCCATATTTATTGGAAATATCTGGGCTGTTGTGATATGATGTGGTAAATCATGCTGAGAGCAAATCAAACGGACAGGCTGTGGCTGCATCACTATTTCATACCACTCAGGTCATAATGGACAGGACAATACTGTATTGTGAAATTCAGTGCTAAGGAAAATACATTCTTTCTAACCTTTTATGAAAATACTCCTCATCCTTCAAAGAACAATTTAGGCAACATGACCACAACTGGAACCAGTACAGAAGCGTTTAAAAGTCAGCAAGAAAAATCCTATTGCCCAGGAGGAGAACGAGCATCCATAGCTGTTCCCATGCTTTTGCTGTTCCAAAATTCCCATCAACTGTTGCATACACCCTCCAGTAATAAAGATATTCTCTCTCACTACAGAAAATGAAAGTGAATCAACATGCCAGTCTTTCAAGCCCAGCAAACTATAAATGCGCTATCGGACAGAGAAGAGCTAATGAAAACAATCACATTAAACATAGCTCTTCAGTGCTTGGTGCTCAATAAGTGAGCAGCAGGCTTTCTCTGTCTAGCTTACAGAAAACAGGAGGTAGCAGTTTGCAAGGAGCAGCGTTTTAATGTGATTGGACTATAACAGACAATCTATTTACAGCATGCTCTGGGGAGCTTATAAACAAATGTTGAGTAATTTCAGCCAGCAGTAATTACCCTTGCAGCTGACAAGGATAGCATGATACTTTCTCCTTCACCTTCAGCCCAGTCCAGAAGGCACAGTACACAATGGCACTTCTAATTATTTCTGCATTTCTATGGCTAAAGACCAAAGTGTGTTATTAGAGAACATTTTAGAAGCTTTTTAAAAGCTTGTTTATTGGGACAATTAAAAGTCATCACTATGACAGCAAATAAAAGGTTCGGTTCCTAGGCACGCGCTTGCAGCCGGGGGGTTGCCTGCTTACCTTTTAAGCCTTGTCTACGCTGGGCAAAATTTACAACAACTCCCCGCCATCGCTCATCCCAGTTCGGCCGCGTCAGTGCTAGCAAGGTGGGCAGCCCTCGAGTGTACACAGTGCTGGGCTTTATAAATATCAAATTACCTAACCCTGCTTACAGCGCCCTGAATAAACACAACACTTACAGTGCTGCTCGCTCGTCGACACTAGAGCTCCCGCCGCAGCCGAAGGGAGCGGGGGTGAATCGGCAGGAGCAGCGAGGAGGTATTTCTGCAGAGCGCCGGTACCGCAGACAAGGCTTCATGCAATATGGTTTTTGTCTTTTGTCAAAACAAAATAAAATGCAAGTTCTGAAGCAGCCATTAGCACTTAATTACTGGTGAAATATGTTGGCTTGGATTTTTTTAACTTGGGCATAGGACACGCAAATGGGTTAATTCTGGGGTGGATGCAGCTGCAGCAGAGGAGCCAGCAGGAAGGCAGGGGCAGAGGAGGGCGGGGGGCTCCCCAGGCTGCGTGTCACCAGTGGGACCACAACCCTTACACCAGGCACTGCTCCTGGCAGGGGAGAGGGCACGGGACCCTGCCGGCTTATCCCTCCCTTGGCCCTGCAATAAATCCCCCTCCCTTAGCCTTGGGAGCAAAGGCAAGCCAAGTTCTCTTAATTTCAGAAAATTACATGCCACAGCACCCAGAAAGCCCTCTCCCAGTAGTTATGGATTTTCCGAGGAGAGGTCAGGCAGTATTAGCCACGATGGCAAGCACCCACCTTGCAGTGCCCAGCCCACTCGTGGGGGCCACCACCACCACTGCCGTGCACCTCGCACTGGGATGGTGCCTCCGGCCTCATCGCTCCAATTGTGCGTCTCCAGCCCGGGAGTCCTCCAGCACTGCCAGCGAAACCGCTGTGAGCTTCCCCACAAGACCAGGTTTCTGCGTCTGCATCGTTCCAGGATCTACGGGCTTCTGATCAATAACGTACAAATAGAGACAATTCGAAGGCAAACTCCTCTTTCCCCCGAGCTTCTCTTTGGAAATGTAAACTGAGGATAACCACGTTGCAAAAGGGAAAACCTCCAGCCTCGTGAAGACTGAGGAGGTTGCACCGCCTTGAGCAGTCTACTGTTTGGCCCAAAGCACCATTTTTTTCCTCTTAGTGTGTCGTATGCACTGAATTTTGTGCTCACGCTATTCGAGTTACATTTCGCCGCGTGAACACTGCAGCTATTTCCAAAGAGTAGCTTTGAAAATGTGCAAAGTGCTCTTCATTGAAAGGCGAGCCATAATCACAATGATTGCTGTAAGCAATTCTAATTAACAAAATGATTTAGTCACAGAACTGTACACCGCAAGAACTTTTATTTAACATCATAATACAGTCTTATATGTGCCAAACTATCCAAAAGTAATTGGGAGAGGCAGTGAACTGTGATGTGTGTTGGTTTGCAAACAGCATGGACAGTTTGGTGTTTGCTGAGCTTCCATCCGCCTCAATAAATTCAGTTCAGATTCCTGCTATAGGAATTGACAGCAGATATCTAATCCCCAAAAGTGGATTATTTACATTTTTTGATACGTTACATTGCATTACATCCTGTCATGTTGCATCTCATCACGAGCAGATATAATATCGCATAACATGATGTGACATGATGACAGACATCAGAAATGTTTTTTGTTATTTTGAGTTTTTTTAAGATACTATATCTAGTATCCAAAATATTTCTGAACAATTTCTAGTAAGATCGAGTGGATAAGGGAAGTATCTGCATTATACTTTCCTCCGGCAGCCACAAAGCTGCCCTTCCCATGCATTGTTTTCAATCAAGCAGTGTCGTTTTGCAGTTTCATGAAGCCTCAGTAATGCGATTTTGCACGTATTTTGCAAATATTTTTAAAAGATTCATTAGGAGGTAAATCAGTTGAGCACATGTTCAATAACAACATAAAATGACAACAGCTGCTGCAAATTAGCACGGCTGAAAGGAAACCCCAGAAATACACTGCAAACTTTAACAGTGTTCTCGAGCTGTTGATTGTTCACACCACTGCTAGCTACTCATTTCGGAGATACAGTTGGTGGAGGAACATTAATTTGTCCTTGTTCTTGAGACTGGCAGGTGTCACTTTGCCCAGTGTGGGACGTGAGTGACAGATATTTTGCAGCTGATGAAATGAGAATGCAGAAATTCAAGAGTGCCTCTGGGATTTCACTGGTCATTTGTGGCCAGCACAAGGGCAGGGCCCGCTGCTTTGCTAATGCAAGACTGGCTGGCGTTGCTATTGCTGCAGGCTGCCGCAGATTCACACCATTTTAAATAATATTTGTATTATGAAGCTCTTCCCACACACACACACACGTACTTGATGGTAGTGTATGGTTTGCTTCTTTCTAGGCTGATATTGTCTGGTAAATTGTTCTAATTGTTTTTTTTTTTTTTTCCTTCTGTTGTATGTTAAAACATCCTTTTTTTCAAAAGGATTTTACCTGCATCTGCTATTTTTAATTCTTTTGATAACATAAACAAAATTGATTTAAAAAGGACATAAGCTAACATAAGAGAAATGAGCAAAAATAGAGCAATAAAAAATTGCATTAAAAATGCAATTAATGGATACTTCACAATACAGGAGTTGTTTAGGAAGAAAGTGGGGAGAATTATATCAATTGAAGTATTTCTTTCATCTATTTATAAAAACAGAAAAATGCATTCTATGTAGAAATGCATAATACTTGATGCAAATAAAAAGAGATAGATACCAGGAAAACAATAACATTGCAATGTTACAGAATTAAAAATGAGATCTGTTGAATTTTAGCACCAAGCTGCAGTTCGCCTTTATCCTTCCTTTAGGTCTCAGAGCATTTTCTTTGCAGAGAATGTAGTAGCTGTGACTTCTAAACCAAAAAATGATAGTTATTTCAAATAATAAGCACAAGGTAAAGAGATTGTCTAGAGTTGATGCCTCAGATAGATATTTTCAACCTTAGTTTAAATAATAAGCTTTTTTTATATATATACATCAAACAATTTTATGTGAAAGGGGAGAAGGGGTTAAAATATCCTGTTGTTTCTAAAATACTTTTTATAAGAAATAGAGTGCATATGAAAAGGAAAATGATTTTGTAAATACTATTAGCTTTTTATTTAAGCTACACATTATTTTTCAGGTGGTTATTTTCAAGAAAACCCAGACATAGCAGGACAGGCTCTCATTTTGCTAACCATGTTAAATGGTACATACAGCGTAGTGTAGTCCAGAGAACCACTAACAATTTTCAATTGTGATAAAAACTTATTAACATATTTTCCTCTTTAATGATTAACTGTCTTTGAATATTAAGAGATTTTACAACATTTTATTCATACTGAGAAGTCTCTGCAAGGGCCAAGCTTTTGCTTTATTTTATAAGTGAGGCTTCTTTTGATATGCATTCTGATTTTAAAAGAACCATAATATTTTAATCGATCACTCTGTAAAGATCATGATTATTATAAATGAGATACAATCATGCACATCAAGCCGGAATGGTAGATAGGAGGTCATGAGTCAGGAATTATATGAAGAGGGGAAGTAAAAACTAGAAAATTTTCTAACGTGATTGTTTAAAGGAACAATTATGTACACGGGCACATGAATTCAAGACTTCAGTTACATATATACAGTTATCAGCCTTCATTTTCTATTAACTTCCTTCAAACTAGCCCTGAAAAAATATCATTTGCAAAAAAAAATTAAACCCATACATTTATTATGAAAAACATGTAATTTCATAATGAACTCTTCACATTCATGAAATAGATGACATTAAGAATCATTGCAGAAAAATATATCTGATGAAAATGTTGATACAAACCTAGCCTTGAAAACACTGGTTAATGTCATTTGCCAAATGTTATTTTATTGTAGGTAATTACTTATGTTAAATAATTTGAAACACACATGAAGATAGCATCTGATATGATAGAAGCTTGCTGTTTTAGTACAATTCAATTATCAGAATTGCAAAAATTCTTTTGAATAGAATTTTTTTCTGTCAAAGCACTAGTCTCCCAAAACCAATATTGCTTTTTTTACACACACATGCACACACAAATATATCTACACAATTGCAATTGATATTTCCCCTCCCTACATACAAATGCAAAGATATACTGTTATGCTTTGAAAGTCAAATATTTTGCTAGCGTGCTTCTTTAATTAAACTGTATTCTTTATAGTGATCAAACATAATTAGCAGTAACAAGTATTTAATGAAAACAAACTGCTTTCCTTTGAAATCTTTCTGACACACTGTACTTTAAGTCCATAGCTTCTCCGAGAAGAACATTGTATCATAACAACTAAAAATAAATATATGCTTAAAAGATTGTCAGGTACTGCATCATTTCAGGCAAATAAAAATAGGTAGAGTAAATACTACAGATCCTGATTCATGTCATGTACAAATGATATCATTTAAGATATTGCTTCCAATGAAGCAGTGCTGTTAGTGGTTCAATGTGTTATAGATCTGTCTTTTAATTCTCCTATTTGATATCATTATGTGCTAAGATATTACCCCAGTATCTTTGATTATTACTGAGCGAGATGGGAAGAAAGCGTGCTTACGCTGGACTCATTGACAGCGAGGTGCTATAGCAACTCTCCTGTAATTAATTGTGAGTGAAAGGGGGTTTGGTTTTTGCAGCCTCGTAAAACTTTTCCCACATGGCTGAACCCACGGTCAGGAGACGTTAGGCAACATTAACTGCCTGTACATTTCTGCAAGGCTCTGGAGGAAGCGGCTCGGCGCTGGGGCTCCAATTCTGCAAACCCTGGGACACAAGACATCAGCGTCTACCTTTCATCTTAGCTGAGATTTGGAGAGGGTTCAGACCACAGAGGCTCCTTAATTCTCACTAATTCATTTGCTTTCCTGATTCACTTGGCTTGGGATAACCTGCGAATGATAATGAACCTGTAAGGGGAGCGCTTAGTCCCTTGCCTTTGAATGTGCTCGGCATGGATTGAGGGCTTTCTGTGAATCTTGCAAGAGGAAAAGAATCTTATTAGCACTGATTGCCAGTCATGAGGTTGCCTCTAAAAATTGCTCTTGTATTTTTAACTCTTGCTTGCTTCTAACAACCCCAGCTAAGGAGAGATGTGTTGTTTACACACGGAACACAGCATTGTTCTCAACATTTACTCATTTCTCTTTGTAATTTAATCTAATCATAACACATTTGCCTTACATATGTCATTACTATACCACTATGAACACTTCATCATTTTTCCCATGATTATTCGGCAAGTTCATAACTAGCCAAGTCCTCATCTCTTCACCTCCAGCTAAACATCCTCTTTGCATAAATGTATGCTCTCTAGAATAAAGGGTCTAATTTTCTTTTTTTTCCCCCTTTTGTTGTTAACCATTTCAGCAGAGCACAGCTAGGATGGCTTTTCCTGTTACCAGCAGCTTCCTCGTAGCTTTGGTGTTCTCTCGTGTTGATTCTTATCTTTCTTTTAATAAATATATTATGGATGTAGACACAAGCAAGAATTCAAGCCCCTGATGAGAACAGCTGAAAATAAAGCTGAAAAAAGTGGCCTGGTTTTGCTTCTCTTTGCCAAAGGAACATTCACTTTAGCACTGTTTCCCTCACACACACACTCATTTATGTGAATTTCAGGTAACTGCACAGAAGAAATGGATCAAAACCTGGAAATCCGTAAGTGTCAGAGCGGCTCAGTTTAAACCATCACCTGCGTTTGAGAGGTGGCCTTCCCTGCTCCTGCTATCCATAGCTGAGGGACTGGGGATTCAGAGCCCAGTTTCAGGCACGCGCCTGTAACGGCCAGGACCAAACGGCGACGCCTGATCAAACGCTGGGAGAGCTGAACCCCTAAAACATGCCCGGCTCTGTTCACCTCATTCAAAACCACGAGTTGCTTTTTCTACCCACATCTTCCTAGGAAGAACTTTCCAATGTTTCCAAAGAATTTTCAGACAGACAACCCATCTTTTCCAGAAAAACATGGGGATTTGCTGTGGTTTTCAGCCTTTTAAATACAGCATAGGTGCAGTCCTAGAAAACCAGTGCTCCAGCTTTGATGTTCTGTAACATATAAAGGTAAATGCAAGTCCGGTGTCAGCCAAGGGCAGGCTTACACCGTTTCCACATTGGGAAGATCTATTCTGTAACTAGAAATGCAGTGAGCTGGGACAATGGTAAAATTATTTTATGTTAATTTTTTTTCCCCTTGTATCTAGATGGGGGAAGCACAGCATGTGACCAAATAAAAAATTGCTTCCAGTTTCAGCTAAAGAAATAATTTACTACATTCCTCTTGAAATATGAATTTTATGCTTTTTCTCGCTAATTTGGTGCTACCTCAAAAAAAAATCCTCTAAGTGACAAAATATTACACCCACTGTTTTTTAATAGAATCTGCCAAAAAGGATTATTATTAGAAACTACTAGAACTCAACTTTGAATTGGAAATTCTTGTGTAGGAATATGGATTTCTGTTATATTGATTGGCTCAAATGTTCTTCAGAGGATGTGAATTAGAGCTGATCAGAGAAGGGAATTTATGTTGCATGGGAATTCTAACAGTTTGACATTTGCTTGTCGAATCATTAAACATTTCCAGAGGACAGAGTTACGAAAAAAATCCCAACTTGCCTTGGAAATGTCACACAAAAAATATCTACGTTTTGTATCAAAATGTCAAAACAAAACACTGATTCAAGCTGCCACGTTTCAAAATGTCAGTTTCATAGTTTTTACCAGCGTTTTGGTTGTGTATGACATTTAAATTTTACTTAGAAATTCTTGTAGAAAATTTCAATGGATTTTACTTTTTTGTAGTAAAATCCAGGCTCCTCCCCTCACAAATCACATTTTCCAGCAAAAAACGCTTTTTTGTTCAAATCTTTTGCACAGCTCTAGTGAATGTATAGTGAGTGGCAAAATAATCCTTCATTAAAATGTCCTCACAGACAGTTTTTGCCAATTTTTTTTAAATATTATGAAGTGCATTTTATTCCAATTATTCCACCCCTCCCCCCAAACACACACACAATTCACTCAATTTATGGCCAGCACCATGGGAAAAGTCCTTTCCTATCACCTGAAGATCCCACCTGATTTATCTGTGTGGACAAACCTAGTTAGAGGAAAACGGTCTAGTCTGAACAAGGTGACTCAAAAGCTCCCAGTTCGTCTCAACGCTGATGCCCGTTGGCGGCACCTGTGCTGTGCTGCCCCTGTTGCCTGTCAGAAGCCTCCCTAGAACTTGGGTCTCTTTTTTTTTGATTTCTCATCCATTGCCTTTTCCCCTTTCTGACATAATTATATGCTCCACGTGGCATGGCTGCATCTTTTATGCAGCACCTTCACAGATGGAGGGAATCGCGAGAGCCCTCCCTTCTCTCTCCGCTACGTTGCCACCCAGCACTTGGTTTTTTCAGCTGTTTGTCCCTCCATTGGAGCTCTCTGCCTCCTGGAGCTTTCTCCACTGGGGTAACCTCTTGTTCCAGCCACGAGCTCCAATCTCGAGTCCACAAAAGCCCTCGGAAATTTTGGACCAGGGCTTGGGCTGCTCCTGCTCCTCTATTAATCAGTGACTTACACCCTGTTTTCCTCACCTCCAACTTTAGCTCATAGCACTTCCAAACTTACTGCATAATGCTCTGCAGTTTTACAGCAATAAAATCCAGCTCTTAACTAATCTATTACTCCTCTGTACCTGAAAATGTGACTAAAATTGGAAAGAAGAACTCAACCACATTTTCCAGCTCAACTTGCAAACGTGCTAGAGAAGAAATAATTTTCTCCTCTGACACTCTAGTCAAAAAGCATCAATTGGCAAGTTAGACTCATTTACATACATTTTCTATTAAACTTTTCTATCATAAAAAATTGCCTTTATGATCCAGACACATAATTTATTATGCAATGTGCCACCACCATCATCACACTGAATTGCATTTTACGTGTTTATACTAACAGGGAAAGTGATCAGCTTTAGCCTTCTTTTCATTATATGCATCATTCATCCTCCACCACCAAGATCTCTGGATTCTGTAGCATATCCATCATTATCTAACTGCCAACTGTTTTCAGAGGTTCCACTGCTTTAAGCTCATTATTTCCTCAGATTGGTGAAGCTACAGAGAATCTTTCCACAACATACAGCAGTCAGCATGGTACATGTGTACAGATGAATGGTAGGGGTTTGTCCTTCACAGTCTCTTTGTACCTAGCTTTGCTCCAGAACTGCAGCATGTAATGAGCAGCAAATGCATACTCATATGTCTAAAAATGACAAAAAGTTAAATGGCATTAAAAATAATAACCAAATAGTGACATCTTTGTATGGATGAGCTGTTGTGAAAAAATCCAGTTTACAGATTGTTTAGTAGTTTGAGGTAGTAGTTACTGTCTCCTTATAATACAGGTTAAAGCACATAGACAAAGAGCTGTGCTAAGGTAAGGAATTTCTTTCCTGTCCCCATTTGCTTTGGTGCATTTAATTTAATCAATAGCAGAATGGGGAAGAGGAGGAGAATTGGATGGTTCAAGAGTCTGATAATGGGATATTGAACCTTTCATCTCTATATCATTGATTCAACATAGGAATTGACATACTGGATCAGAGCAGTGGTCCATCTCCTCAGATATCCTCTCTGACAGTGGCCTGTACTAGATGCATTTCAGAGAAAGGCATCAGAAACCTTGTAGTAAGCATTTATGAAATAATCTGTCCATACGAAAGCTTTCTTCTTAACTGCCTCGTTTAGAACTTGTTTATGGTCATACTCAGGGAAGTCTATAGCCCTTCGAAAATCTTTTAATTATTATGTAACATGACACAGATGATCTGTTTATTTAAACACATGTCTAACTGTAATTTGCATTGCTGAAGTCTTGGCCACCAAGTTGCCAAGGGTTCCAGAGGAGAATTATGTATTGCGAGAATGAATAATTTCACTGCAATCATTCTTAACTTGTTACCTTTCTAAATAAATAATGCTTCCTATCTGTAGAGTGTTCACTCTCTCTTTACTAGTCATTATTATTAGTAGTCCTTCTTAGTCATCTTTTCTTTCAAGGAAATAATGTAAAATGTTTCAAGCTCTCTTCAAATGAAAGTTTTTCCATGCTTTTAATTATTTTCATTGCCCATCTCTATGCTTCATCCATTTCTGCTACATTCTCTTTGAGACAGGATAAACAGAACTGAATACAATACTCCAGGTCAGGGCATACCACTGATTTATTTAATGACATTATAAGATTTTTGGTATTATTTCTGTCCCAGTCCTTTTGCATCCTAACAGTTTGTTTGCTTTTTTGACCCTTGCTCCATACAGAGCAGGGAGTTTCATTGAACCATTCAGTATAATGCACAGGTCTAATTTTGAGTGACAACAGCAATGTATTTGAGTGCCTCAAATTATTCCTTCTTATGTTATATTTGTTAATGCTGAAGCATTATCCTGACTATTCAAATAAATTTGTTAATTTTTACTGAAGCTTTCCTATTGCTCTTTCTGATCTTGAATATTTTGAAATATTTGTATGTTAGTATAATTTCTACTTACAAATACCTTATGCATTTTTCTTAATTTTCTAGGGGAAAAGAACCAATATCTAGCCCTGCTATGAAGCCTGGAAATCCACACACACACATATATACATTAACTATAGGTTCATGATGTCTTTTTCTCTTCATTGTTCTCCTTCACTAAAATAGTTTCTAATCCTGTGTTGTGTCCTTCTCCTGTGGGCATTTACTGGCAGCATATTTTTTTTCAGAAGTGCAGTTAAAATACAGATTCTGACTCTCACTCATTGTTTGGTTGACATACTCGACATGTTCTAGTAGATTAGAAAATAATGGGTTTCCTTTATGTCATTATGCCACCTTATGTCATTTTGTTATGTCACTATTATATAACATTAATACCAGTCTCATATTATTCCAATCCTAATTTTAGTTTAAAAAGAGATGTACTGAGCTGGAATGTCTAGGAATGTCCTAATGCCTTACCAAAAAAAAAAACAAAAAAAAAAACAAAAAAACAGCTTCAGCATTTGCTACTCTTTTGACAATGACTGCATTTAATGGGACATTGCATATTTTCAAGAACATCTCAGTCACTTCCTTCTTAAATATCTTTCCAAGTCTCAGATGTCCTGTCTACTCTAGTACCCGGAGAAAAAAATGACTGAGGCAGTTATCGCCTTTGCCAGCCTAAGTGAAATAAGCTGATGGTCTCGATTCAAGTCTCAGCACAAAATTCATGGAAAAACAAACAGATGACCTTGTTGGTAGCCTTAGCAAAGACGTTATGTACATGCAGTCCAAACAAAATGAACAATCTTTTCACCATGGGGAAGGCTGTTGTCCTTTGATATCAGAATTAAGGAGCTTTGGCATTGTCCTATACAAAATCTTTCAGCTTTTTTGTTCTGATTTCTTTCCTACGTGAATAAGCATAGTGCTAAGTCTCGCAGGCTTTCAAATGTTCTTAAAAAGAATTTTGATAACGTGATACTAAAGTATATCAACTGGGCTGCAAATAAGGGGTTATTTAATACTGCTCCATGGTTAAGACTAGCTCAAACACTTGTTTTTTGTGGGCTTGTTGTAAAACAAAGCTAATGGGACTTCTCTAATCCATCACTACTGTGAATGTGCAGTTCTGGCTCTGTGAACCTGAAGGCCGCCTACAGACAGCTACATACGGCATCCACATCTGTCCACTTTTGTTTTCTTCTAGAAACCTCTTTACATGTGACGCATGCTATTAAGTTCAAATTGCAAGATTTCCCTATCCACATGCAGGGTGTCACCTCAGCACTTGGCTGCCACGAGAGCAAGTAGGCAGTACCACCCGCCAGAAATATCCTGACTGACCCATTCAGAGCAAAACAGTCAGCTGGACAAAAAGGCAGCTTAGCTGCATTCAAGATTTGCACCACTCCAGAGGTGCTGAGGATCCAGGGGGTGTCTGCACCTGCACCTGGCAGAGAGGAGACGAAGGGACCGTCAGCCTCGGACACACCGTGAGAGCGCGTCCCCTCTCTCCCCGCACTAGCCCAGCATTTCCAGGTCACGCGGGAACTGAGCGCCTCCACGAGCTGTGGGCACGAGGCATTTCTGCTTTCCTCTGTACTCACATCCCTCACAGGCGCGTAAGCGAAGACTGAAGATTTGCCCCATAAGAAGAGAAATGTACATCATTCTCAACATTACTTATGCCAACAGTGTTTTCAGGTTAATTGTCAAAAAACATGTTACCTGGAAAGCTAAGACTGAGTTTCAAGGGAGACAGTTATTTTGAGGCTCGGTTCAGCAAGCCCACCTTATTATGTGAAATAACAGAGCTCTGCAAACTACTGCGCACCTGCGTGGTTGAAGTTAGTTAGTAATTCACGTGCATAATGCTGCTAAAAGACAACATGTTACGTGCTCAGTCCAAAGCAGTCAGACATGGTGCCTCGACAGCAGCTACCTTCACTGTTTTTACTAAAACATAGAATAGGTGAGAGGACTCGTTATCTCAGCCGTAAATATCCGAGTTACAGAGGCACAGCTGGAGCACCAGGGCTCCCTACCCTTGCACAGCCTTTCCTATAGCTATAGCAGCATGCCACCATTGAGGGCTAAAGATGAAGAAGTTTTGTAACTTGTTACTGTCATGCTTACAATCAAGTGTACTCTCATCTTTGGCATTTCTGAGTCTTTTTGGTGTCTATGTCTACAGCACACATGTAGCATTCCTGGGTGCTACCCTCAGTAGATAAAAGCGTACAATGCTTCAATAAACAGGATAAAACGCTGCAATTACACAGAATGCACAGACCATACCTGAACCAAGGACAGGTAAATGTGAGTGCACCTTTCAGCTGCTGGGCACACAGAAAATATTTTATTTCAATTGATTAAAGTAGGAGACTGAGGGGGGAAAAAAGAGTTCTTTAAGCAAATAGCAGTGGAGTTTTCTCATGCATTAGGGCATAAAATGACACTCTGTGGGAGTCAGAAAGTAATTTTTCTCCTTCACATGAGATGTTGCACAACTGGTCAAGCACATTTATGAATGATTTACTTACAGTGCATAAGGTATGAGATATAGCTTTTAAGTAAGTTGGATGTACTGGTCATCTCTTCTGCTATAGCGGCTTCTACCTTTTACCTCCCTATCTCACACTAATGCTGATAAAGGGTAGTTAGGCATTTGGAAGCGTATTTAAAAAGCAGCATCAAAAACATTTTGAAATATGCTCTGATATTCCAGTCAAACAAATAACTAGGAGCTGGAAACAATGCAGCAAGCGTTGAGGAGGAGGTATGAATACCTTGCTTACATTTCAGCTTCAGCAAACTTTGCCAGGCACAGCTATTGCCAGTACCATATAATATTGGACATAGCTCAAACACTCAGCAACTTCCTCAGTTAAACCCAAAATTCAGAAAACATCCCAGCTCAAGAGAGAAAAGGCCACAGATACTCAAGAGGAAAGTGAAAGGGAGAAGAAAGAAGTAGGAAAAAGCCACGATAATTTTATAGCTAGATTCTATATGTTTAGAGAAAAACATACATACATTTAGGACTCCATTGAATTGCCTGCATATATTTCTTGGCTAAAAAGCCTCTGATTGCTTATGTGCTAATAGCCTCCATGACAGACACTTGCTAATATTCAAACAACTGAAGAAATCTTGGCAATTTTTCCCTATTCCATTCATAATTGAAAACTAGACAATCTCAAGCCTGAGCTGCACAGAAGAAAAGGACTTCTCGGTGCATTTGGTGACAGTAAATCTTTGCCTTATCCTTTGAGGTGGGAAAGTATTTGTGGATTTTTTTCATGCTTTTAACCAAACTGCAAACTTCTCAGCTGACAGCCACTCCTCCTTTCATGAGCCTTTTTCAAGAGAGGTATGGCTTAAAGAAGCTATAACCTCTTAATAGCCTTAATCAGTTTTTTTTTAAATTACGTTTTAATTCATTATAATCCCAATAAGTCTGTGGAAGCCTAGAATTATAATTTGTTTCTTTAAAGACTTCCCTTTAAAACATTAGCTACAGATGGCATTAAACTATTATTTACTGAGAAAGAAACACATACTTTGGTAAGACAAAACATTACCATTTTGTGTCTAGGGGTTTTATTTAGGGGGACAAAACAAAATCCGTAAGGGGCTGCCCTTTCTCCTCAGTCTGAGCCCAGAAGGTAATACAGATTTGTCACTAACTCTTCAAGTTACTATTTTATAGCTACTCCAACAACACTTTTTGGCAGTGTATGAGATGTCCTGCAGCGTACAATTAATCAGCACGCTGCTCGGGCAAGGAAGTTGCACTAGCGCTCCCAATATGTGCATCGTGATCTCGGTGCGCTGTATTAAACCATTCGGTCGATGAGGCTGCGCTGCAAGCACAAGGGGCAGCTCTTCCATATGCTTTGGGTCAAACGTATGCTATAGGAGCCCACAAGAGAAAGGCTTCTGCAAAAAAAAAAAAAAAAAAAAAAAAAATCCCCAAAGAGAAGGGGTCTCAGCGGGTGCCCCGAAGTAAGATTCGTTTTTTTCATATTGCAGCTATCTAAAGGGTCAGTCAGAGTCTGAGTTTCACATGGTTTTCTACAAAGAAAAACAATCTATGCTAAAATATATAGGCAAAGACTACATCTTGTTCCATAATACAAGGTACCTGTCCTGGAGGGAATGAGGTACACCTGGAGTTCCTGCTTTCCCCGGATCGCCAAGCAATGGGAGTTTTTGGTTCACAGAGTAACTTCATGTGGTCCAAAGAGGAGGCAAGCAGACCTCTGGAAAGCAAGCAGCATTTGCAGATAGTTACCTTCTCACAGGCACCTCGTACCGGCTACTTCATGCCCATCGGTCACAAGGGATCAGGGCCTGGATATAAAAGGGACTTTGGGGAAGAGATTATGTTTGGGGTTTTTTTTTTCCACAGTTCTTGAGGTATCAAGGCAGCATTAGACTGATATATTCAGGAAATGTTACGTGATCTTCCCTACACAGGGTGGATAGCACCTATCTTCTGTATAGAGTGTAGCATTATCTGTTTGTCCTGGGTTTATTTCATTGAAAGATTATTGATTCTTTTTATTTGTGGTGGGTGTTATTGTGAGATTTTATTAGCTCCAGGTCCACAGGTCCAAAATGGCAATGCTATGGGTGTGTGTTGGGCACTGTCGCCACAACAGCACTCCAGGTGAGTAGACAAGTTTGAAGTCTCAAGAAATTCTCACTTTAAGAACTACTGAGTTTACATTCAAGACCTAGCTATTGCCAGCCCCATATAATTTCAGACACAGTTCAAACATTCAGCAACTTCCCCAGTTAAGCCCAAAATTCAGAAAACATCCCAGCTCAAGAGAGAAAAGGCCACAGATACTCAAGAGGAAAGTGAAAGGGAGAAGGAAGAAGTAGGAAAAAGCCAGGATAATTTTATAGCTAGATTCTATATGTTTAGAGAAAAACATATGTACATTTAGGACTCCACTTCTGTCACCCTCTTCTGAAGTATTGGCTACTGTCAGAGGCAGGAAATTGAGCTAGATGGACCCTAATCTAATATGGTTTCTCCTGTAATCCTATTTCCGTGGAGATCTGTTATTTTACTGAAGGCAGCAGAACTAACAGATTCTGTTATTTGATAATTGTGGATCTGTTTTGGAGGATCTAACTGCAATAAATTGTCTACTTCCACTTTCTCAGATAACAGGCCAAATTTTGCCTACAGGTCTTCTGAGTCAATGTGAGACATAAATGTACTATCAAAGCAGAACCGTGAGCACATGGCCACTTATTCCCTACAAGTTATTTTATTTTGTGCATTTGTGTTTTTACAGTTGTGAATGAGTTAATATTATTTTAAGGAATCTTAACTTTTAAGCTCCTGAAAGTCTATGTTTAAAACAATTCATTTTTAATGTTAAAGTAGTTTTAGTTGTTGTTTTCTGCATTCAAAGTGTTTCCAAAGATGCAAAAGAGACTAATTGAAAGGATACAATAAAAAAAAACTTTGTGGGTGTCTACTTGTAACAACAGCAGATAAAAATATTGCAAACAAAAAATGCAAGTTTGCATGGTCAGCACCCCTTTAAACCTGCACTCGCCAGGTTCGTAAAGGAGGCTCTTACTGTTTCAGCCTGCCACATACACTAAAACAGGCAGCCTTGATTAAACATATCCATGGCCATGCATGAGCATGGCAAAAAAACCTGGATGGATCCACAGCTAGGTGAGCAACAATGAGAAATGAGGAAAACGGGACTATGCTGATTCTCACTGCTCCGTGTATGCCGTTCCCCTTTGCTTGTGTTCTCCCACCAGTGGTGTTATGAGGCAGTTAAAAAAAAATGAATATTACTAAACATGTATTATTAACTTGTTGTTAAGCAATAAGAATTAATGGGAGGACATTTTCGAGTGGTTAATGATTGGCCAGAGGAGACGAATGGGGTCCTTAACACAGTCTGTCCTGAAACGTGAAGCAATACCCTTGCTTTTACCCACCATTGCTATTTCTATTTTGTCCCCCTCTCTGTTTACATCTCCAGTTTTCTGCACTACATTGATGTGCATTTCATTTTCTTCTTTTAGACGCCTACCTGTTCCCAGCCCTTAGCAACTGGCACAGCAAAACTTCATTCACGATACTCTATGAGATTTCCAGTGAATTATGCTTGGATTGCTAATTAAATGAAGATTATTATTAAATATTAAAATCAAGACTTTACTCACATTTTAGCGGTCACAGATGAAAAAACTACACAGATCAGTATAATCCATTTACTAGTTTATGGCTGAATAGTCCTATAGGGAGTGTCACAATTCCCCCTGCTGTCCCTCAGTGCATTTTGCATTAGGACCTCTGATTTAGCTGAAAGATATATAAAAATCACACACAGCCAGACGGATCCCTCCTGGCTACACATCTGAGAAGGCTCAGGAGCATAAGGTCGACACACAGCAACTTATGCTCACAAAATGAGCCCAAGAACCACCTGTTTCAGATGTTAGTATGCAAAGATTTTCAAGGTTTAGCACTTTTGACCAAACCACACCACTCTTGGGGGATCTGTTCTCTCTCTCTCTCTTTCTCTCTTTCTTTCTCTCCCCCCCTTCCCCTCCCTCCTTCTACTAACCATGCACACAAAAGCAATGAAAAGCTAAAGGATAGCGAACTGCTTCATGAAAGCATATTTTAAGCAAAGTGGCTGTTTATCTTATTCAAGGAGTTTGATGCTAAAAGGGTTTGGCCATGAAAACATCTCCTATGAGATCAGGATAATCTTTGGTGTAGCTGAGGGTGATCTTGTCACTAATTGTTACCTGGCTTGAGCTATGCCTTTTTCTTTTTTTTCTTTCTTCCAATTTTTCAGAGCAATATAGCTTAGTTCAAACTTGAAGACAGTCACACTGAAATCTTTTACTACACTGAACTCCTTCTGCATAAAGAAAAAACCTAGTTCTGTTTGCATTTGATGAAACAACCCTAGAGCTTATTGCTGATTTTTATATATATAAAAATAGTCATTTTCAAATATTGAGAACATTGCTATTGCTTTCTTATTATGTCCCTCGCTATGCATTTGTAACTCTGACCTGAACAATATCAAAATATCTGAAAATAAATAAATCCATATATTAGTTATGGATGTGTTTATTCTTTCTCCATAACCCCATCCATTCATATTTTTTAAGTCCATCCCTTTTTAAATCAAGCTCAAGAGAAAGATTTACAGATAGACTGTAATTGGCTCAAAACCCAGTAAAGGGGCCAGAGAGGGCTCACAATGATGTTCCACAAGATCACAATTTTTTAAGAGTGTAAAGGTAATGTAAATGTGAACATATGAAGTATGGGAATGAGTGATCTAGCATTTCATTTCTTAGCTGAAGGCTGAGTATTTACTGATCTCGCAGGTTCATTGAGGAAGGGTTTTTTTTTTTTTTTTAGAAGACATTTTGGCTGAACTTAGATCACACGCTTGGGAGAGCAGCTGCTTACAGCAAGAAAGGAGAAGGCGTAAGACTAATCTCCGTGTGCTTTGGGTGCTATATTGACTGGGAGCTTCTTCCCTCCATAAGTTCATTAATGAGGCTCTACATTAAGAGAATAAAAGAGAAAAAAATCCTCAATACTGACCAAAAAAGCAAAATGAAGCAGTTTTTAAAGCTATATAAACTATACAAACACCTTCAGTGAAGAGATAAGTGGCAGAACCTTCTGGCTTCCAAGGACAAAAGCCTTAAAGAAGGAAAAAATGCTATTTCTTTAGATGATCAAAGCATTGGGAGCAGGTAGAGTTTGAAGCTACTGATCCCCTTCACTTTTATTCCTTTAGACTGATAGTGATTCCTAATGAGGAAATCACTGAATTTCACAGCTCTCTCTGTTTGCAAGCTTTCCATTAAAAAACTTAATTTTTAGAAAAAAAATTGTTATTAAAAAAGATTTAACAAATACTTTGACTAAACAACTGCTTCTTTACAACCAATGTTCCTGTCATTAACTATTGTCATTAGTGCTGTAGGAGTCTTGTGACTTTTTCCCCTGATGGGACAACAGTAATTGTAATAAACAAGGAAAAGATGAGGTCAAGTTACTGAAGTCTCATACCAGATCCTTTCAGTCCCTTTCAGATGGGAGCAATTTGTAGACCGGGAAGAGCTGGGGTAAGGAAGAAGGATAAGGAAATTTTAGGACATTCAAAAAGTGCTGCAGGGCAACTTGACTCAGATATTGCCCAAGGCAATTAGATTTTTGGAAGACTTATTGGCTAAGATCTATTTAAAAGTAAATTTCTCTGATCACAGTCACATGAAGGACTTGTTTGCAGTGTTAGTATGTGCAGGCTGGGGAACCCGATGACGCATCTGCTGCTCACTGGGCCAACCAGCCCTCTCCTACTCATGAGCTCACCCTGTCAAGTGCCCATCACATCAGTAGCTTCACTTTGCCTGCTTTCTTTTTGAGACTGAATATCTCTGTTTCAGTTGTGCCTATAAGGCACAAGCAGAGTCAGGACTTCATTGCGGTAGGTGCTTTTCACTGAGATTGCTCCCTGCTGCCTCAGTGAAAGGAGCTCACGTATGGGATGAGTGGGTCCACCTCCTACTCATGGCCTCTGTCCTCTCACTGACCTTCTGCTCTGCCTCTTCTTCTTTCCTATTCTGTTCTCAACCTCTTTTCACAATTGCCCATCCTCCTCTGCGGATGGTCTCTCTGCTGCTCTCTCTTTCACTTAATATGGATTTTGATTTGTCACAAAAAAGACCTAAAGAAATAACGTTGACTGTGAACTCTACATTTATGCTTCCTGAACAGAAACTCTGCCTGCATGAAAATCAAGTAGGGAAGGGAATAAAACACGGTGATTTTGAGACTATTTTTCCCCGATTCCCAAAGAAGCCCAAAAGTCAGGAAGTCACTGTCAGCTCCCTGTTTCTGTGTTTCAGCCTTATTTTGAGCACAGGTTAGAGCTTCATGCCACCACTCTTGGCTCTTATTCTGTCTTTTCTGGAGTAAGAAGCATATGGGAATGCACGACAGAGCTTAAGCTGCTGCAACCCTGAGATGGCGAATACTATTACAAATTAGAGCAGCCCTAAAAGTGCTCCAGCTTCTGCCTAAGGACGGCCCCAGACCTCCTTACAGCCTGCCTCGCGCTGTTCTCAGCACAACTCTGCAAGACCCCAGGTTTTCTCCCAGTAGAGTCACAGGGTATTAAAAACGGGCAGCATTTGGCTTGCTGTGGCTAAGGACTGCCAAAGCGAGATGATCCAAAGGCAAACACGCTGTGAGCTGAAGTCAGAGACAGCAGCTGTCTCTCCCTTAAACCATGGTTGGGCTTGTGTATCACTACAAACACATTATCATATTTGCAGAATTACAAACTAATGATATGGTATAAAAAATGCATTGTGCTAACCCGGAGTTTCTCAGTTTCCTCCTTTGGTACATTTGTCTCATAATTAAGGGATAGTATTTGTCTGTGAATAATAAACACTTTGAGCTTGAATTAATTCAAATATTTTCTCCCTATCTCGATTGGTGAAATAATAGAGATATTCTAGGCTATCTCCTATTGCCCATTAATGCTGTGTATATAAATAAGCCAGGTTATCTTTTCCTTGTGAGAAATGTTTTATCTAACAGGCTCTTGTCTAGCGGTTCAGTACTCTACCACTCTAAATTAGGACACTTTATCTTAAGGCTTCATAATCTTACGAGACTATAATTGGAAAGTTTATAAAAAAAATCCTGCTTTGTAAGCTTGGCAGCTGAGATAGAAAGAGGGAATGAGAAGGGCTACAGCAGAATTACACCATCACTGCTAGCCTGACTCTGCTTGACAGAGCCGTTTAATATTTTGACAAGACAAAATATAAAGCAGCATTTTATTCTGTAGAGACTTCACTAGACACAAGCATGGAAGTGCTTGTGATCAATAAAGTTTGCGGTGGAGAGTGATTTATTTACAGCAGGGTATTATGTAGAGAAAGAGCTGTGATATTTCCACAGGCTTTGACGGCATAATGGGCCCCTCTCAATCCTTACATGGAAGGGTTAGATTGTCATGGTTGCTCAGGCAGTATTCAAAACGTTATCTGATCAGCCTTAAAGACTTCAGAACGAGACAGATGATTAGTTACCCTAAACGATCCTCATCATGCAGAAATTGATGATTTAATATAGTCAATGACAGACGATTCCATTTGTACTAGATAAAGTGTCTGCGGTTTGTATCAATCATAATAGAGTTATTATTGAGCATAAAAGAAAAGCATGTTTAATATCATTAATTCCAGATATGTCGCTTTCCACATCTGGCATTCATCCATAGAGCAGAACCACTCCAGGCTATCATTCCTGCCTGTGTGCTGGTGACTCCAGTGTTTTTTGTAATTTCAAAATGTTTTTCAGCACCTCCAGCTAGGTGCAATAACAGTTTACAGATTACCTATGTCATCACATTTTGACAAACTTCTCAATCTGATGTGACCTTCATCTTTAGCCATCTGCTTGCCTTTGTTTCTGGCTTTTTTTTTTTTTTTTTTTTTTTTTTTTTTTGATAAACCTCCGCAGCTTAAAGCTGTAGTGGTTTGCTCCATATTCTTCTAGGTCAACATTTCACCTGTGTAAATCCAGAAACACAGACTGAAATGTACAGACAACAACCTGGGTTCAAGTCTCAAGATAGCTGACACTGGGCAAACCTCCTAGGTATATGTTTTCACCACTTACATCAAATGTTTTTAATTGTTAAGGGTTATCAACAATCCCCACATTAAAATCAGTATGCAGAAAATACTCTTAGAAAAAACAGTCCTTCTGCAGGACCTGTCTTTTTTTAATCCCTAGAAAATGTGGAGCAGAACCTGGATGTTTCCATAACCAAATCAAAATACTTATAAATGAATGAGCAGAAAACATTCTGAAAACACATGTCATATCCCTGCATGGGAAATTTGTTAATTCGGCCATGGAATCCGAACACTTACCAGAGAATATAAACACATGTGTTACTGTTCTCTATGAGAGAGACTAAATCCCTAGAAAAACACTGTATAGATGTACAGATTTTTTTCTCCCTATTTTCCTGAACCCCAACGAAAATTTCATTTGAGTAATGAGGTACCCATGGGATTTTGTTTCTTTATGCATTCAGAAGGATGATTGCATGGTCTTAAGTGTTAAATGTTCAGAAAAGAAAATTAAAGGGTTATAACAGACAGAGAGAGAAAGAGAGAGTTTGTTTTTAAACACTCAGTGCAAGATTTCATGTTATATTGTTCAAATCAGAAAATTGGCGAGGCATTCCTTTACATGTAGGGGCCTCCTCTGCTTTTTTCTGCTGCTTGCATGGGTGTTTTATACCAGTGGGGAGAACAGTCCAAATGAGTTGGCTGCCTGCCAGTTCAAACAGCAGGAAGTTTACTGATGCTGGAAGCTTTATTTATTTTGTGTTTTATTTTGGAAGGAGGAGTAAAGAAGGCTAATAACATTTCAGGGGCAAAGAGTGAGTTGTTGTCCTGCACTTCAGGCGCTGCTATCAACCAAGCATTGCAACATCTCCTATACTGCAGAGTTCAATTTAAAGATCAAATCCACTATTACCTCCTCCTCTCCTACTGTCACTCCTCCAACGGGAAGGACAAGAAAACTAAATCATCTGAGTAACTACTACTGTATATACAAGTATTGTAACGAGGGGAGTGAGCAAAACAGTAACTACTGAGTTGATCCTGTGCAAAATATTAGGCTCCACTTCATACATCTTTCCCTATATTACACTATTTTTTTAGTTGAAATTACATCAAATTTCAAGAGAGCTTTGTAACTTGTAGGAAATTTTGTGATATTTTGAAAGCTGTTAAGTATCAAAGGTGCATGGACGTGACTTGCTTTATAGCAGGGGTGCAGAAGCACAAACATATTGATGCAAAGTTTGCATGAGGACAGCAGTAAGAAAGAAAAGGGTGAAGCAACATCCTCTAAAATTGACATTAAGAGAAAAACCCCAAGGAAAGTTAGGCACAGCCTTAGACAGCAAGGCCCAGATAGAGCAATTATCATGATCATTTAATAATAGCAAAGATCCTGACCTCCATATTTTATTTTTATTCAGCCTTTGCCTAATGATACGTTTCCCTCAGTAGCAAAGCCGTTTTCTCTGGCGGCAAGGAGGTTCCCACCGCTCACCCCCAGCCACTCGCTCCTGCCCTGAGCAGCCACTCGCTGCACTCTTCGCCTGTACAGATTTGGTCGCCTGTGGAGCCATGTAGGAAACCAGACCACAGAAATGGCCCAGTTAAAACCACCAAACCAGTCAGCTCTTCTGCCTGGCTCATTTCAATGGGCCGGTTTAAGAGCAGCCCCACAAATTGTTCCGCCAAGGGAGGGCAGGAACTTCCTAGCGAGACGTTGCTGCCGGAGTACCTGCTCCAGCAGTAACGTCATCCATAGCGACAGAGCTCGGTGACTTTAGGCAAATACCTCCAGACTTCGCTGAGATTGTCTTAATGACTAGAGCTGCAGTTCTGCCTGTGCAACGACCATAAGCAGTCGACCTAAGGTGATTCACCCTCTTGGCTCCAATTTCTACACATATGCAAAATGGGCCCAGTTTTGTTCACCCACTTTAAAGAAAAGTAACAGATATCAAGGATGGTACAAGGTGCAAACATTACATCAGTAACTACTTTTCACATTCGAAACATTTTCATAGTGAAAAAAGATTAAAGGGTAAGTATTCAATACAGGAAGCTATACATTCAAAATATCAGATGCTGAATAGAGCATATGGCTTAAAGCAGTAATGATCAATCATTATAATAACTCAAGTTCACTAGACAGCTGAAACTGTCGGAATGCAGTAGCATGTGGCTGCTTCCTCGGTATCACTAAATGTTTTAATGCAGTTACTTCTTTCTGCATGTATGTGCATAAATATGTGGGTTTGTGTGTATGTATATACGGGTAAGTGAGAAGAAACTGCTACCAGTGAGCTAAAGAAATAATGGAAAACATATTTTCAGTTAATCAAGAAGGCTTTAATAGACGAGAGAAAACTACTTTCCTCTAAATGTGCTTACTGGAAACTGCCACCAAATCAGAGGACACCTACCTGTGGGCCTGTGTTTCTAGCATGAGACGTGGGGGAAGATGTCTGTCTGGTTTGATGGGCATCAGATGATGTTAGCATACTGTCACGTATTCTCTAAGAGTTGTCTCTTGGCAATCTATCCAGCATCTTTTGAAGGAAAAAATAGAACTTCCCAAAACCTGAAAGAAAGAGAATATTCAAATTAGTCTTCATGATATTAAAACATTCAGTTAAAGCAAATGACTACTGGTAAGGGAAAAGCTGAACTCTGAAAGAAGATCTAGGAAGAGATGCCAGAATGAGATACCTTGGATCACAGCAGCATATATACACATGGAGACTTTTAAAGAAGAGTGAATTACTATCTGAAAAAGATTTCTGGTCTTGGAAATTAAAAGGTTGAGAAAAAGTTCTTAAAATTAAAAGTATAAGAGGGTACTGACAGTAACATATAAAATGCAGAACTGTCTGTATTGCTTGGAGATAAGGAAAAGAGTAATGACTGCTTTAAGCGTGCAAGGCATAGAAGAGCTACAATATAAACTGAAGAGCAGGCCAAGAGAAGGCACAGACACTGGTCACACTGTCCTTTTGTATATAATCTAGTATCCTCCACTCTCAGCTGGCCATGTGCTGGCCAAGGCAGGATGCAGGCACTGGTCACTGTGTGCTTTGGAGAGGACAGGTAGATCCAAGCTCCTGCACCATCAGTGGACACCCCCAACCATCCAAAACAGCTTAGTCTTCTGCATCCCTGTTCATCTTCTCCAGAGTGTTAGTTTTCTATATCATCCCTGTCTTCCAAGTCCCCACAGAGTTTTGTAACCAACTCCCTAAATAAAGAATGACAGCTCTCCTCCCTGAGAGCAGCCTTGCTTCAGGCCCATGGAAACAATGCGAAGTGGCAGTCAGCTGGTTTCATTCCTGCCTGTGAATCCTAGTGGGAATGGTGGTTGTCTTCAGTGACTGCAGTTCAGCATTAGTCCTATTAAAAGATAGGCAAAATGGTTCCCTTTCCACATGCAGGAAAATTTGTAGAGTAGAAACGAAAACTAATTAGAAGCTTAAAATGAGGGATGATAATAATCTCTATGTAATACCTGCAGAGGCTGAGAGAAAGGAAGAACACCTCGAGAAGGTGCTGGTGCGAAGAAAGCACGTGACAGCTTTACCCTCGGACTGATACGAGCAGGAGACTTTCTCCTGTAGCAGCTCTGGGGACCTGTGTAACCAAATGCCCTGGTACAGCTGGATTCTTTTTCTTTCAGAGCCTGGCCTAGACATCTACCTAATTTTGCAAAAAAATCTGTTTTCTCACTAATTTTGGAAGCCAGCTGTGATTTACATCTCCCTGTCTAACAGCAGGATTTTCCCATGAGAATCATCTCTTTTCAGGTTCAGTCCTGCCTCCAAATTCTCAACATGTTTGGTTAAAGTGACATTTCAGCCACTTCCCTTCAGCAAAAGTGACATTGAACACAATAGCAGAGGAACTGAGAGAGGACCATATGTAGACAGGCAACAAAATCAGACTCAAGAGCCAGTGTTGTGTGGAACCACTTAAAGTCAAGACATATATTTTATTTCTTACCTTTCAAGCAAATACATGTCTTTTGTGTCCACTCTTTAGGGTCACATGGAAAAGCGAAACCTTGGAGACGGGAAAGAAAGAAAAAACAGATTATAACAGACCTTTCCATACTGGCTGCTGTCCTCAGCAATTATTTCTTCCTTCCATATAATGAATTAGCTCCTTGTACAACAATTTAGTTCTAGTCTTAAAGCATAGTGCATTCCTATTCTAATTAACTAATGTCAGTTCTATTTCAATCCACTGTTAATCATTTAGGTTTGTATGTTTTATGAAACTGAGATAGATATTTATAAATGTACTGCAGGGCACATATGGGTACATCCTGCATGTTTACATATATATATTTGAACAAATCCATAGTTACTGAACTTCATGTATTAGGAACTGTGCTCAAGTTCAAATCCATCTTGTGGTCAATGCCACTCTTTTTTTTTTATATATATATACAGGTCAACCATTCAGTTAAAAGTTCTGTCAAAATCGTGTAGCTGATCTAATTCCTAGTAACAAAAGTAATTACTTGCAGTTCTAGTTTGCTATAGTAATACTGCTACAGACTTTGTATACTTTAAATACAGGGGTATGTATGGCCCAGGGGGAGACTATTGCACTGCAGTTCCTGAGAGCACCGATTCAAGTCTACGTGCCCTCTCCAGAGCTTTCCTGTGTCTTGCCATATTGTCACCACCTCATCAGATAAAAAGTCTGTGTTTGCACCCTTGCAGTTCAACATTGTTTTTCCTTTTCTTTCCGTGATGTTTGGTGCCTCAGTATGACTGAAGGCAATGCCGCCCACAGCACCGTGCAAGGCTGAGGCCCTCTTTCCCCCTTAACTTGTTTTTGCACAGCTTCCCTGAGCCCAGGCACTTTCCTCCCTCAGATTTTCCTCCTAGCAGCAACTTTTTGCCACCTCGAGGAAGGTTCACTCTACACATTTTCCACCATGGGATATCCCACTCTTCAGCTCTAATCTGTGCATTTCTGACAGCTTCTTTGCCCTCAAGAGCTAAAAAACAAGGATCCTCCTCCTCTTGCTCTCTCTTACTGGCTGCTCAGTATTGAATGAGGGAGCTAAGCGGAAGCATCACAGGGAATAAATCTGCAGAGATAGGAAAGAAATCAGGGTGTTAAGTACAGAAGATAGACCTGTATGATACTGTTATCAATAACACACATCTGCTTGGCTGGATCAGGCTTTCCAGATGCCTTTGGAAGGGTGGATTTGCACTGCAGTAGAGCTTTGAAAGGCTTTCGTACTTGGTCTGACTTGTCATCCTCAAATCATGGAGTGACACCCATAATTGAAACTTGACTTGCAGAGGAATCTGCTCATGTTAAGCAAATGTAAACAAAGTTGATTAATTCAGGGTCTGAATCCTCAGCTGGGAGACACTCCTACTGGCAAATTCTCTCTCTGAGAACGTAGCTACAATTGCGGGCTTGTTCCAGTCTGCTGGGTGTTATTCAGAGGGATTAGCTAAACCAAACTACATTAGAAGTGCTCGTTTGCCTTTCCTGCACACTGCTGGGCTCCCATGCGTCCCTACTCCCAGTTTCCTGACGTGCAGTACTAGGGCTTCACGCGACATCTTTTGATGAGATTTTTCCAGGCACACTCGTTTCAGATCACAAGCTAGAACTCAGACCTCTTTTCCGAGCATGCCCTTGATCCAGTCTGATATCGGTGCATTCTTGTTCATACGGACCAAAAAGTCTTATAAAAAAACATACGGGTCTCCAATTCAGAATGTCAGTCATCCATTCCCTCCATAAGATTAGATCTTTTCCACATAGAAATGCACTGCAATTCACATTAAAGCCAAGGTTGTGAAACATCAAAACACCTTTGATCAAACTTGTTGAAAATAAAACCAAAGAAAATGTCTAAATAACCAATATAATATAAACAGATAATAAAGTACAAATGAGTATATTCACTGCAACATGCACATATGTGCACCTACCACACAGTAAGAAACATTACTGAATAAAATATCACACTTTGATCCAAGTAACCCAAAGCATTTTACAAACGTTAATTAAGACTTGAAATTTCTCTCTGAGGTACTTAAATAACAATGCACATAATTTGTAGGTGGGAGAAGCGAGCCAGGACAAGGTTAAATTAATGCACTCAAGATCAGAGAACGAATCAGTAAAAAATCAGGAAGATTATATATAAAAGTCTGCACCCCACTCCTCTATTCAGAATAAAGGCATCTGTCCTCCCTGAATCTGCAGAATACGCATTATTGTAACTCCAAAAAGTTTTTCCATAAAATTACATGCTGGAGCTCATTTAATTACTGTGAATTCCAAGCACTTGTTCTTAAGCTACTGCATGGGCTCTGTGGCGTCACTGCTTCCTGATGTGTCAAGGCTTTTGATGGAAAAAGGAAGTGTCTGCTAGCAATTCGAACCAGCCGCAGATCTGATTCGGTGACAACTCGACACGATTACGCGAGCTCTCCCTAGCTGACCGCTAATTGCTCCTTTGTGGCAGGTATCTCTGCCTCCACGAATTTGCGCTGCGTCAGACAGAAACACAAAAACCGCAGGAAGAAAACTACTGAGGGGGCAAGCACATCGCCCAAAGCAAAGGGCGACCCTGCAGCAGCCGGCTCCCCTCCGGGGTGCAGGCAGGGCTGGCGGCAGCGCTCGCCCCGCCAGCGAGGCCCCCACGGGCCCCGGCCCACCGCCGCCCCCATTGCTGCTCTGTCGCATCAACGTTCGCCTCATCGGAGCTATACCCACTCCTGCGAAATGATTTGACTTGCAAAATAATCAAAAAAACGCAAAAACTTTACCACCCTTATTTCTGAGATTTTTTTTTCCCCCTATTAACACGGGTCGTTCCTCGGCACCAAGTGTTAAACCGGCACAGCTGAGGAGCCAGGAAGCTCTGCAGGGCGCAGGAGGAGGCAGATCTCGCTGTGTGGGGAGGGGTGGCCCCTTAAACAGAGAGTTTTCTACTGGACTTCTTCATAAAACTTACACAGTATTGGGGGCAGCTTTGTGACTTTCCTGGGGTATTTAACATTATTGATCCTTTTTGACAAATGAGTAATGTAACATGTTCATTACCATTAATCATCCTTGTTCTAATTCAGGTAAACAAGGGGTAGTTTGGTTCATGCCCAGCTAATATATGTTTTCGTAATTATTTTTACAAGGATCCTGTTAGATGAAATTCAAATATGTATTTATTTGGAAAAAAATATTGATGCCCTTTTCATTTTAACAAAGTATTCCATAAAGGATCAGCTTTCCTAGCTACGCTATCAAAAACAAAACCATATATGCTATTATGCCTTAGAACTACATTTTAAAAATGAGTCTGCTGGTTTTGGCCCTGTTACCATGGGAGTCAACAGCAAGCTTCCCCACAGCGCTAGATGGGGGAGAACCCCTTTCCCCTCCCCTCGCTTGCCTCTGGCAGCCAGGTTCTTACCAGACCTGACTAAGACCCCCATATGTGCCTATCGGTAGCTTTTAAAGACGGCCTAATAGGTTTTGAGCCGGGCTAATGCTTTCTCGCAATGCCTGTAGGCAAGCCCAGTGCAAGGCGAAGCCCCGTGTTCCCAGCTCCGTCACCACCCAGCTCCCACAGGAGCCCTGGTGCCCCGGTCCCGAGAGCCGTGATGCTCCCATGCTCCCGCCTCTCCAGTGTTTGCACGAGCACTACTCTAAGAAAGGACAAAGGCAATACGGCTGCTGTCCCTATTTTTACTTTAGTGCTCTGGTGCTGTTCTGAAGGTACTGTACTGGGAGGCTCATCACGGCACAATTTAAGTAGAGATGTAAAGCATATTTATTTATCCTAATGAACATACCAATAACACTGGTGCTGCGACGCCTCCATTTCCTGAAACCAACAAACCTTGCAATAATATTGACAGGACCGATTGCTTGAAACTTGGTAGAAAACAATGTATATTGAAGATACAAGAAGTCACACTAATAGGAATCCTGTAAGGCAAATGACTCCACAGAGTTTAAAAGGTTCGAAAAACACTCATTTGTGTTTTAAAAACACAGCTTCAAGAATTTAGCATGTCATTTAAAAAACTAAACTGAACTAAATATTGAGATTTTTAGGGACTAAAAGGGAACTATAACTGAAGTGTGCCATTAGATAACTTGGAACGTTCATTTATATTTTCCTCAACAGCCTCAGTTTCCTCAGAATACCCATTCCAAAGTAGGTTTTTTGCTAAAGGGTTCAATAAAATTCTCTCTTCTGTATTCGAATGCAAAAAAGTAAAACTGGCAGCTGTGCTCTCCTTAGCCTTCTGAGAACATGCGAAAAGAGTGGCTGGTGAAAAACAAAATTTAAAATTCACATACTCATTACTGGCACAAAATCTGTTCAGTTATCTAGCTCTAGTATAAAATCTTGACCACAATGAAGCCAGTGTAAAAAAATCTACTGTTAAGCATAAACTCAAGCCAGCTAAGGCATGTATTAACAAATAGATGCTATAGCCTGACATCATCTTCTAGTAAAAAGAAGATTTTTAGTGCGTATGAAGGTCTCCTCTACTGCCTAACCCCTCTCTGCTATCTGATTTTTACACCACACAGATTGCAATATGAGAATAAGAAAAAGTGGTTCAGAGAGAAAGCAGTTTAAAAGCAAATCATTTCAGAGGATAAAAATCTTACAGGTGATAAGTCTGAAATGACTCAGGCAACAGAGAAAATTGGGGCTACACCAAGCTTCAGGTACCTCCTACAAGATCCTATCAGGGGAGCGCTGTAAAGCCCATGTCCTCGTCTGGTTTTGCTCTTGGGCTAAATAAAAACCAGGCTGCAGTAGTTCCCCCTGAACCTGGGGACAGCCAAATGACTGTAATTGGGCTGGACTTCCCAGTGCAACCTTTGGGCAAATTCATGGATGACAGCCAGTCCTACACATGTTGCAGGGAATAGAATCATTTTTATTTTTCAGGATATGTTTCAGAGATACCGTGTTGAAAATGAAACTACAAAAAGAATGATTAAATAGTAAATCCTAAAGAAGAGGAAACTGAGGCAAGGTATAAAAAAGCTTGACATGTCAAGTAGTCGGAAGGTTGAAAGAGGCTGGAAGACAAGGACCCAAAATCATGAAACTGCCCTTAGAAAATGTTTATATAACAAAGTCAGTCCTGTGTCATCTTAAACCCACAGCAATAAGGGTCAATTTGGTCATTAGGTGCAAAAGTGTGACTTTTCATGCATAGGATTCATCTAAGAGGATCAGATGGCTTGGTAATACTTGTGCTTGTCCCACTTTTCAGACATAGCAGACTAAGGGAGAAAAGAACGTGTCTTCTTCCTCCACCTATGGTAGAGCCCTCTGCTAATTAACAAACTCCTGAATAATTCTAATCAGCTCTTTTACACCTAGGTTGTTGTACTTTCTTCATCTAATATTATCATTAAGTGCTTTTTCCATTGTCATTAATTTCTGCATATGACTGTAGACAGGTAAATAATAGCTACACATCATAATCACTTTCTTAGGCGATCTTCCTCTAGAGACCTTAATTTTATTTACAACAGCTTTTTGTCTTTTCATGCAGCAAGGGAATGTACAGGTAGTATAAAGTTATAGCAAAAATTCAGATATATGGCATCTCTGCTAAAATGTTCCCTGATTGTCTTAGGTTTCCTGCTGGCTCTGTTACTACCTTTCAAAAATAAGAAATCAAAGACTAGGGAAATGTTCTCAGCTTTGTAGTGTTCATAGTGGGCTTTTCTGCAGCTTCAGAGAAGCTGCAGCATTTTAGCAGTTCCCATCACTGACCTTACCTATATTTTTTGCAGCTTCAGCTTGAAGTTTCCTTGCTTTGATATAAATCATTGCAACGTTGCGTCACCATGGAGCAAAATCACACTACGCACTGTAACAGAGAAAGCTGATAACCTAGGCTTTGGCTGATTATTATTCTTTGCCGTGGTAGAGGAAGATACCTTGTAACTTAAAACTCACCATCATACTATCATCCAGCTCTCAATAGCTTATCAAGTTGTTATTTTTAAAATGTTACCACATTGGTAACCATGACAGGATTGCCAGAATACAGACAGATTCTGTTAGAAAAAAAAATTAATTGAAAACTTTGTGTATTAACATGTTCTGTTATTCTTACCTATTCTTTCTGTTGTTAATGCAGCTGAGCCAAAGGTTTCAGAGTTGTTTATAAAATGACTTGTAGAGATTTCTGGGGTCGTGTGTCTGTTCTTTAGTGCTTGTTTTCCTTATAGGGTGCAGCTCAATAGCGTATGGTAACTTCAACAGTTTACAATCTATTTATTTAATATTCCTGAAGAATGAAACTTCAAAAGAAGAATAGACACACGTCTGACATGTTCCCTCCACAGAGTACAACTCATTTTGGTATTTTTGTAGTCACAGGAGCCAGACTTCCAAAGCCAGATTTTGCATATATGAATTTGTAATAATGATATGCAGCTTACGACAGCCTCTTTTTCAGATTTGCTTTCCCAAGCAGCCCTGCTGAAATTAAAACAGCAACCCAGATCAATTTCTGCAGGGAAATTTAAACAAAAAATAATGAATAGAGGAGGATTTCTTATATATGATCATTTATACTCCTTAAACTCACACCGTTGATTGCTGATCACCGAAAAGTGGAAAAACCACCTGTCCCCTGAGTAGGTGCTGTAGCCTAGACTTTGTCTGTTGTGACTTGGTATTCAAATAACAGATTTTTTTTTATCCGCACACAATAATTCTCAGATGTGTTAGCCAATGAAGAGAGAAAATTGAATGTATTGTGTATCTTGGAAAAAAGGCCTGGTGTAGAGGGAAGACGGGAGGATAAAGGTACAAGGTACTAAAAGGATTCTTAACCATTTCACTGATTTCTCCTTTGCTAGTTTTATTTCTGTATGTGAAGGTAACTGCTTTACTAGTTTCTGGGATGTTTAAACTTCTACGTAGTGCAAGGAAGACCAATCTAAATAACAGTCATCCAGTGACTGTAGATTGCTGCAGCAGGTTAAGAGGGATTTCAACTACTTATTATCAACTACAAAAACTTAACAGTCAATATCTGACATCATCAGAAACATTTTTTTTATAAAAGGCTCTCTATCTAACAGAACAAGCATGTCTGAAGTTTGTTATTACCGAAGGTACATATTGACCGTAGACAGATGCTACTGGACAGAGCTTTTATAATTTGAGCATAAGATCAACTACCAAGCTTAAAAATAATAATAAGTGGCCACCGTTCTTGTAAGTGAACAAACTTTACCTACTACATGCTATTGACGAATGATTTCACATAAAGTTGTTGGAATATAATAATGTGATTTTATGGTACCTCCTAAACTAATTTCCTCCAGATCACATGCATCTGATTCCAGCAGTACAGAAACTTTATAACAAGATTGTATGGTTATTACTATTCATATTCCTGTCACACCAAGGAGTGCAAGGAACGGATCAGTGAGGGATTGTGCTAGGCATTGTACAAGTCAAGGAAAAAGACAGAAAGAGCTTATGGAGCTGGTCGCTCTTCCTAGCATTTTCAGCAGGAGAGCCATAGTGCTCCAGATACCCTCATGACAAAAGATAAAGTCAGTTTTTGAGTCAAATTCCAAATTCCACCCTCGAGTATCCTCCTCCCCTCCGCACTCTCAAAAAACCTATGATACATGAAAGGAGAATCCTTAGAAAGATCAGGATGAGAAAACTCCTTCAGCAATTGTGTGAGATTCATGGGAATACAAAATTCAAATGAGAAGTGGGATACTGGGTTATGCCCAGTATGGATTCCTACACTAATGCTGCCTACCTAGGTAAGTGAAAACCTTGGGTCTCTGACCAGATACAGCAAGTTTCAAAACCCCGGCTCTGCTCCTGGAGCTGAGCTGTACGGAACATCTATACATTACAAAATTGTTTTGATTTCCTCTTTCCACTTTCCCAGTGTTCTGTAAGGGTGCATTGCTCATTCAGACCAGCCCTGATCCTTTTTTCTCTTATTCTCCAACCTCCTTTGGCTTCTGGGCATCTTTATTATGCACAACAAAGTATCAGTTTCATTACCAGCAATCTGTATTCAAGGATATCAAATTTGTGTAAATTTCACAGCATTGCACAATGTTTCCATTTAACCTGAATGAAATTCAAGTGCAAATGAGGTGTTAGTCATTCATGAATAGAACCTTTAATGCGTAGACATGTTTTTTAAGGTGAATTTAGTACTCGGCAGAAGGTGCAGAATTGACAACACTGAAGACTGAAGTCCTCTAGAAATTCTTATAAAAGGTATGACATGGGGAAGGCAATCCAAGCTGCTACATAGAAGCCTGCCGATAACCAGGAATGACTAGCACTACAGATACAAAGATAATTCAAATATTGTGTCCCTTTAAGGCTTCACTTTCTGTAGAGGGAGTACGAGTCCCTACACGAATCTATTGGGTTTTGTGACACAAAATTTCAGGATATGGAAAACTGAGCAATGCAGAGCTCCAAATCGTTTCACTTAAGGCACTCTGGAATGAGATCTAATCAAATCTGAACACCTACAGGTGAAATTCCCCTTCTTTTCCATAGCTGGATTTTGATTATTCTCCCAGGCAAGTTCCTAATTTGTTATTGTTAAATAAGTGATGTCATCCCCAGCTAAGTGAAAAGACTGTAAGTATTAGAAAGAAGTATTGAAGAAAACATTGAAACATTACTTACATACTGAAAATACCAAAGACTGCTTTTTAAACAAACACATAATCATGAAGTGTAAATGAGAGGTAACGTCGGGCCACTGGATAGATACTGCCTCGCCATCCAAAGAAAGAAAGATCCTTCACTCACCTGGTGACGAGTCCCATCCCCCAGTTTCTCACCTGTAAAGTGCAGGATTTAACTTGTCCTTTCTCAAAGTGATTTGACCTGTATGAAAAAAAGGACGTACACAAGAACAACATATTATTTCTAAATACCTTCTATACTACCCACAACCAGACAAAAACAACTTCTGCATTTACAAGATATAGGGTATTGAGGACAAAGACTGACTGCAAAGAATTGCAGAGGGACCTTACAAGACTGAATGGCTGGGCAATGAAATGGTAGATAAAATTCACTATGAATAAATAAAAACTGATGCACACAGGAAAAATCCCAACTTCAAAAATAAGTTAATGGGTTCTGAGCTGACAACTGTAATTCAGCAATGAGAATATATGATAGATCTAAGGAAGAATTAGGTCAGTGCTCATTATCAGTCAAAGTAGAAAATAAGATGTTAGGATTTTTTAGGAAGGGATAGAAAGGAAACAGAAGCCAACACTGTGCCTTTGAATAAATCTACGATTCATCCACATTTTGAATACTTCTTCAGCTCTGGTCTTATTTCAAAAAGGATATAGTTGAAACAGAAAAGGCCAAGAATGATGATGTGCATCTGTGCAAAGAACAACTGAGTGCACTGGGACACCTCAGCCTGGAAAAAGACAACTCAGGGAGGATATAAAAGTCTACAAAATCATGAGTAGCCAGAAGAGAGTGAAAGGGCATTGATTCCCAGGACATTGGTTGTTCACTGACTCTCCCAATACAAAAGTGTAGGGGGCAACAGGCAAACTCAAGTTAGGAAGAAAAGGTTTAAGCAATGGTGAGCAAGCCTGTGAAGCTCACTGGCAAAATATGCCACAAATGCTCAGAGCTCACAAGAGAAGATGGGACAAGTGCATGGAAGGGAAATTCTTTGAAGTTTACTACAAGAAACACATGCAGCTCATAAAGTGCCCTAAGCTGAAAACTTTTGGAGGCTGGAGGAGTAAAAAGGGTAACAACATATTACCTTTGCCTCACTGGGTATCCACTGTTCAAGACAGGATACTGGATTAAATGAGCCTTCACCTGATCCAGGTGTTTCTATGTTCTTATGTTGTTATCTTAATTTCACAGAATAAAGCTATAACTCTCTGCTAGCTGAGAGCAGGTAACATAAAGCCATAAACCAGGTGGCTTTGCTAGTATTGACTGCACTGTCTGTCCATTCACCCCTACAGTGCTCCTTAAGTGAGCTTTGATGCTTACCCACACAGAGTGTCCATAGAAAAATAAGCACATGAGTGCGTGTGTGTGTGTAAGGAGGAGCAGGGGAGGGATTGCGCACAACTTCACCACCTAGCAGCTATCACAAGTGATCTCACCTGCTTTCATCTATTTTCATTATTGCTATGGGTAGTGTGAACAGAGGCAGAAAATGGTTTCAACACAAACTGGAATACAGCCAAGAAAAAACAGGAGGATACTGGAGAAAAGAGAGTCTTCAGCAGCCTTGGTTAGCCCAATGTCTGAGTCAAAGACACAAAGTCAACCCTGCTACTATCATCTGCAGAACCTCGATTTACAGTCAGCACCAGCTTGCCAAAAATGCCTCACTGCGGACCTCTAGCGTGGGTGCAGACGTACAGTGCTTCTAGCCTCACTTCCAACAGACACAACTAACTTCTACTTGCCACACTGATACTGGCTTAGAAATATTGCTGTTATTTTATCATTTCCACTTGTTGAAATGGATCTCCCACTGATAAGTGGGAGATTCACCACTTCTGCAAATGCAGAAGCCGTTGCTACCTGGGCATTGGGGTTTGCCCTCATAGTCCAGTCTGTAGCACCAGCATGCTAATTCCCTTTGGGACTGAAAGCTGTAAAATGTTGCCAAACACTTTAACCTCAATAAAACCTGTGTGCCAACCCAGGTTTTGACAGGGCCTAAATGAATATTCACACCTCCCAAAAGACAGAGAAGACCAGAGGAACAGCTAGCCTTTGTGACTAGGGTACACTTTACTCAGTTTAAAAATAATAGGACTCAGCTTATATTTATTTTTTTGGAACCTTGTCACCCACCACTCATTTCAATTTCTCATACACCATAAGTTTTACATATCCAGTAAAGAACTTATCTGGATCCTTTGCTGCTGCTGCTTTGAATTAATTCTTAAATTAGTTTCCTCCTCCTGTTTTAAATTTTAGGTGAGGAAGGAGAGGCAATTCCAGCTATTACTGAAGGCAAGAATAAAAACTTTGTATGACCATTTGGAACTCTCACCTGATTATCATAATCATACTTTCTAATTTTTTTAATAAAACTAAAAATCCATATCTAAACAAAAGCTTTATTCCTCTATCAGAAATGAAACTTTATTCATAGTTATTAACCATTATGGCAGACATACCCCTTATATAAATATCTATAAAGTAATGAGTCTTTCCTGGAATAAGATGCATATTAATTAGATCCTACAGCACTTGAGAGACTTTGGTTCAATTCCCACCAGTAAGGTCAGGAAATGCATCCACAGTAGTTAGCAGCTAGTTTCAAAATCTCAATGCACCAAGCACGATGGGGTCATTCAGTAGAGCAGGTACCCCAAGGGAAGGGTAAAACAAGAGCCAGGGATTATTTCACAGCACTGATCTGGTACACTGCAGGAGTGATGGACTTGTTTTTCAGAGCAGAAAAGCTTGCCGGCATACTCTCCCTGTTGCCCACCCTCATTAAGAACAACATCGCATATTAATTAATCGGATGATAGGGGCTGGAACAAGCTAAGAAAATTATGCGTGTGTGAGTGTGTGTGTGTGTGTGTGTGTGTACAGGGGGCACACAAGACTAAGGCAGCCACACTAAAACAGTCCTTCACAATTAGGTCTAGGTCTATCTTCGTAAGACACAGAAACTCCAGCACTGAGCCTGGTATAATAATGCAAAAAGCCTTCTACCCACTTGAATTTTAAATTTAGGTGATGATTCACTATTATGGAACAATGTCATAAAATATTTCATCTTTGCCCATGGACTGCTAATGAACCAGGTTCTAAACACTAGAAGTCTTTATGCAGAATATGGAATTTCTATGGGAACAAGATTCTCTGAACACCTCTATGCTCTTAGGACAGTAATTTTTTAATATATATTTTTGTTATTCTATCAGCTGTGAATAAGGAAACTGAAAGGAATGTGAGCTGTAATCTTTGAATTTTGTTGCTTTTGATTTTTAATTACAGTACAGGCATAGAGCAAAGATTAGGGATTCTTATAATAGATTTTATAAAGTTTTAAGAAGCAGCAACTTTTTTTTTTAACAGACAATAAAATTCACCTGAGGAACTCACTGCTATAAAGATAGTTTTTTCAGAGAAAAATGGCTCACCAGACTAAAAAGTGAAATTATTAGGTATATCAATAAGAATAATCCTCTGATAATTTTTTACCACATTAGTAGCTGTTATGAAAAAAATCCAGGCCAATAAATACTCTCAATGTTTCATAGTACAAAATATAAGCTGGTAATGATGGAGTTAGGAAGATATCCTTCCTCATGGGAACACTGCTCCATTACATTCCTTCTAGAGGTACTACACTTCCCTCTGAAGCATCTGGTGCAGGCTGTGTTTGGAGACAGGATACCAGGCTATCGTGACCTTTGGTCTGCTCTGGCGTTGCAGTTCCTGTGTTCTTAGATTGCAGTCTACACTAATGTATTATTTGAATGAATTCAGTGTTGTACATCAATACAAATAATTTACAGGCATCTCATTTTCTTCATGGTTAATCAGAAATTTCAGAAAAAGCAGCATCTGATCTTGCAGCCATTAGATGAGCAGTTGCCTTATGGTCAACATAATGAAACAATCAGGAGTATTTCTTTTATATTAGAGATATAGATACGATCTTTCAGCCATGCTATTTCAGGCCCATGTATGTATGTGTGCACATCTCCTTTGTGTGATACATAACCCACAAGTGAGAATTCTTAGCTGTGCAAAAACAGATTATTGCTATTAAGCAATTCTGGTATTCCAGTGGGTCAGATCTTGTTCAAAGTATTCTCCAGGACAACAGTGGCTGTTTTACCATGTGTGTGTGTGTCACATACACATGGTGCATTATGCTGGCTCTTCCATTACATTTATTGAATCCGACTTAAGAGAAATAGGAATCCACACATGGAGTGGGGAAGAGCATAACTAGCATATGGCACTTAGGTCACATTTTTTCTTAGTATGCATCTTAGGTTTCTTGCTGCTACTATCTTGAATAGCTACATGGCTCTGGGGGTGAGGGTTAAGGGCATGGGGGCCCAGGCAGTTTTCTCCTCAATCCTGCCAGCGAGGGGGAGGGCTTGAGGAGAAAGAGATGGATCTTGTGTGTCCAACAACTGGTTGCGCAGCTGGGGTTGGCAACAGGGATGTGGCTTTTACAACCATAGGACCCTCTTTGAGGATCAAGGACTTCTAAGAAGAGAAGGGGTCCACCTGACCAAATGGAGTAAAGCATCTTTGCCAAGAGGCTGGCCAATTTGGCAAGCAGACCTTTAAACTAGGAGTGACAGGGGAGGGAGGGGATGACCCACAATCAAGTGATGAACTGGTAGACTAAGCTGGCAAGCAAAGGGTGCAGCGCAACATGGACAAGAGAGGCCTTGAAAACAAAACAACTGAAGGGACCCCACCTCAAGAGTATGCACACAGATAAAGAGGTGCATTATGAACCATTAAGGAGAATTATGGGGGAAGCTCTCATACCTTTTCTGGAAATTCAGGCCATCTGAAGTGCCTGTACGTTAACACATGAGGTTAAAGGTCTGTATGGAGTTGCAAGGCTACAACCTCATCAGGATCACAGAGATGTGGTGGGACAACTCACATGACTGGACTGCTGCAATGGATGGATACAGGTTCTTTGGAAAGGTCAGGCCGGGAGGAGGGGGGAGCTGCCCTTCATAAAAGAGAACAGTGGAAATGCATGGAGCTCTGTCTAGGGGCAGGTGATGAGCCAGCTGAGAGCTTATGAGTCAGGATTAGAGGGCAGAACAACATGGGAGATATGGTTGATGTCTGCTACAGAGCACTGTATCAGGAAGAAGTAGATGAAGCCTTCTTCAGACAACTGGAAGACACTTCAGACAACGGGTTCACAGGCTCTGGGCCTCATGGGACACTTTAACCACCCCGATATCTGCTAGAAGGGCAATACAGCAGGGCACAAGCAATCCAGGGGGATTCTGGAGTGCACTGGTGCAAAGTTCCTGACACAGGTGACTGGGGAGATGGTCTGCTGGACCTCATACTTACAAGCAAGGACTGGTTGTGGAAGTGAAGGTCAGGGGCAGCCTTGGTTGCAGTGACCATGCTGGAGTTCAGGACGCTGACAGGAGGGAACAAGGCAAATAGAGGGGCCACAGCCTTAGAATTCAGGAGAGCAGATTTCAGCCTGTTCAGGGATCTGCTTAGAAGAAATAGGAGAACTGACTGATTTGCAAGGATCATCATCTCCAAACTCAAGAATGGTCCATCTTGAGGTGCAAGAAGGTGGCAAAGGTGGCAGGAAGCATGCATGAATCAAGGAGCTCTTGACAAAACACAGAAAAAGGAAGCCTACAAGAGGTGGAAGCAGGGACAGATGACCCACAAGGGATACCAAGCCCCAGTGTGCTGGGATGGGGTTAGAAAAGCCAAAGCTCACCTGGAGTTGAATCTCAAGAGCAACGTGAAGTGCAACAAGAAAGGCTTCTACAGGTATATTAGCTGCAAAAGAAAGACTAGTGAAAATGTAGGCCCATTGCTGAATGGGATGATGGATCTAGCAATAGGGGACATGGAAAAGGCCAAGATACTCAATGCTTTCTTTGCTTTGGTCTTTGGAGGCAAGATTTGCTTTCAGGAATCCCAGACCCCTGAGATCAGTGGGAACATCTGGAACAAAACACTTACCCTCTATAGAAGAAGATCAGGTTATGGAAGATTTAAACTGGACATACACAAGTCCATAGGACCTGATGGGATGCATCCATGCGTACTGCCATTGTCATTGCAAGGCCACTCTTGATTATCTTTGAAAGTTCATGGCCATCAGGGGAGATTCCTGAGGACTGGAAGCAAGCAAATGTCACTCCTATCTTCAGGAAGGGCAAGAAGGAGGGATCTAGGGAACTACAGACCTGTCACCCTCACCTCGATCCCTGGGGAAGGTGATGGAATAAATAATCCTGGAAACCATTTCCAAACATATTAAGGACAAGAAGGACTATCAGAGTAGATAGGGCAGAGCAGTGGATATTGTTTATATTGACTTTAGCAAGACTTTTGACATTGGCTCCCATAGCATCCTTTCTGACAACCTGATGAAGTACAAAGTAGGTAAGTGGACAGTGAGGTGGATTGACAACTGGCTGAACTGTGAAGCTCAAAGGGTTGTGATCAGCAGCACACGTCCACCTGGAGGCCAATCACTAGTGCTGTACCCAAGGGTCAATGCTGGGGCCAGTACTGTTTAACCTCTTCATTAGTGACCTGGATGATGGGACAGAGCACATCCTCAGCAAGTTCACAGATGATACAAAACTGGGAGGACTGGTTGATACACCAGGTGGCTGTGCTGCTATTCCCAGGGACCTCAACAGGCTGGAGAAACAGGCCAAACAGGAATCTCATGAAGTTCATCAAAGGGAAATGCCAAGTCCTGCACCTGGGGAGGAATAACCCCATGCATCAGCACAGGTTGGGGGCCAACGAGCTGGAAAGCAGCTTTGCTGGAAAGGACTTGAGACTCCTCGTGACCAATGAGTTGGACATGAGCCAGCAATGTGCCTTTGAAAGCAAAAAAAGCCAACAGCATCTGGGCTGCGTTAGGGGAACTGTTGCCAAAAAAGCCAACGGCATCTGGGCTGCGTTAGGGGAACTGTTGCCAACAGGTTGAGGGAGGTGATCCTTCCCCTCTACTCAGCACCAGTGAGACACATCTGGAGTGCTGTGCCCAGTCCTGGGTTCCCCACTACAAGAGAGACATGGACATACTGGAGTGAGTTCAGCGAAGGGCCAAGGAGAGGCTGAGAGAGATGGAACTGTTCAGCCTGGAGAAGAGAAGGTTCAGGGGGGTATTATCAAGAGGCAATGGGCACAAACTGAACTACAGCAGATTCCATTTAAATATAAGGAAAAAAACCTTTTCTACTGTGAGGGCGGTCAAACACTGGAACAGGTTGCCCAGAGAGGCTTTGAAATCTCCATCCTTGGAGACACTCAAAACCTGACTGGAAACAGCCCTGGGCAACCTGTTCTAGCTGACGCTGCTCTGAGGAGGGACTTTGGGCTAGATGATCTCCAGAGGTGCTTTCCAACTTTAGCCAGTCTGTGAGTTATAACCTATCTGTTAAATCCCTGCCCTCTTCAGTATATTTGCTATCTGTGGCACAGAACCTTTTCTGTACCTTCGTTCTTGTCACTGCCATCCCACATCTTTTTAAGGGTGGTCCCTTAAGGGTGGTGTATGTTCAAATTCAAATTCACTTCCATAGAGGCAGAGGAAAGCCACCACAACTTGTGCTTGCACGCAAGAATTTAACAGCTCTTGATTATGCTGACAGATTCCCAGCCTCAGGTTGGGAATCACAGGAAGGATTTTCAATGTCCAGCAGCTAAATGTGTTAGCTATGACATTTCTGAAGTTCTATTTTTATGTATGTACCAGAAAAAAATCACTTATGTCTGTCTTTTAGCACAGTATTTGTTTAACTACAGCTTTGATGCTACCACTGTATTAGTATATTACCAGCGCATTCCTACACCACCACAGTCGCAAGCTATACATATTACAGTTTTCAGAGCTAGACTTCTTCATCCAGGAATTTTTACTCCTAATGAGAAAATAATCTGCAAACAGCATTCTTACATCTTCCACAACCTCTTTGCTGTTCAAAGGTTTATTTAAAATTTCCTTTAGAGGACAAAATGCAATTCATATCTGGTTATTGTCCTAATGAAATCTCTTTCTCCTCCTTACCGAGCTCTTATCTGAGATGTTAAAATTTAACTCACTTGAGTTACAAATACTATGTGAATTAATAGTCAGCATTGTTTGGAAGGTTTTTTAATTGGCCTACAGGGAGGCTTTCTGTATATATTAAACAGATCATGTGTCTGAATTGCAGCTAACCCACCTTTAAATTTCCCTTGCACACATTAAACTCAAGATGTTTACTATTTTCTTAGAAGTATTTGGGTTTATTGCCCACATTAGGAAAATGACTGTTGAACAGCCCACACAAACAGAGGTTACTGATTGGTGCTCAGTGATGTCATAGCAGTGTCATAATGCCCAGGAAATAAATAGGTTTGGCTGTTCTCCTTATTTTTATTTATAAATTCTGTTTCATAACAGCAGTAAGATGCTCCAGGCCATGCAGTTCTTGGGGATTATTGCACTTGTCAGGTGTTTAAAATCACTCAGTCCTCTGCCTGTGCCTTATAATACCACTGGAGGCATATAATCACCCAGAAATGCACTGCCTGGAGTGTCTTAATGCTTTATTATGACATATCTAACTTTCAAAATAAATTATTTATTTGGAAGCTTGGAAGTGTCATAATGATACCCAATCAGTAGCTGAGAAATATATATGAAATCAAGACAACACATCAGAGCGAGAAAGACAGAGGGTAGTGAAAAGCGCCAGCTCATCAGCCATCCCAGGCCAAACCAACGTGGGTGTGTGTATCTGTGCGTGTGTCTGTGTGTGTGTGCGTGCGTGTGTCTGTGTGGGTAGATGCATTTGTATTTGTGCACAAATTTGTACATACAGAACTCCACAATATATGCATCTATATGTCCATAACTGACTGTTGATATAAACCATGGACAGTCTGTACTGAAGTAATACTCTAAATTAAAAAAAAACAAGTGGGCTAAATAAATGTCAATAACTTCAACCTCCGATTAAGCAGAAATTTAGGACATTTTATCTGTACTTACCCAGCTAAGTCATTCCATATTTAAGAATCAGCTTCTGTATTTCATGGAAAGAAAGACTAGCTACATCGGTTGACATTACAGATTGCATTTCACATCATTATCATTACAATCACTACACTACACACACTATTCAAAACTGAATTTTAAAAGCAAAACAGAAGAAAACAATGCTATTTTCTTTTTTAAAAAAAGACAACAAAGTAGCATATCAACTGTACAACAACCAGAGAAATTCAGTACTCTGGGGTTTAAACTTCTAAATTAAATTCCAATTTGTAAATTATTATGTGAAAATAAGGAACTCTACTTAGGCAATTGTGCTAAATAACAGTGCAAACTCTGCAGGGGACCAAATTATCTTTTAGAGAGGGAATATGAAAAGTTTTTTGGAAAAGGGCCAGTTTTAGGTAGGGGGTGTTTAAAGCCTTGGGAGTTACTGTAGCAATAGAAAAGATTAATAATTTGCACATGTGAGACTCCTGGCAAGCAGGACGCAGCTGTAAAGAATTAACCCCTCCTGAGAGACATAAAAACATGGAGCAGCTGAGAAGAAAAGGGTGAGGGGAGAATGCAAAAGTATGCAGAGTACAGATGTCCTAGAAGAGGAAAAATATGTAAAGTAGGGTTGGAGAATGTACTGAGATTTTATTATTATTTGGTGGGGGGAGGGTCATCTTGGCAAAATTTGGCCATGCAGGAAAAAACGAAATATCAACAGAAGACAAAACTGCTTCTCTATTACTGATGGCGGGTGTAGCTAATCTGAATAAAAATCTAAAAGCCCACAACTCCTTATTGAAAGGACACTCTCAAAGTGATCTGGCCTAAAACTAGACCAAACCGGCTTTGTTTTGGTGTTCATGCATGCCTGCCTCCACTCTGCACGCTGCCTCCATCATTCTTGTGCGCGGGCAGGGTGCTGAGACACAGAAGATGCTTGCTTGTCGGAGCGACTGCAGGGCAGGCTCGCGTACGCGGGGAAATAGAGCAAGCAAAGCAGATCTGGGGGTGAAGCATTGTGTGACTGTGGGGCTGTAACGGTGGAGAAACCCAGCTCCTGATATTTGTTCTTCCTGGCTGCCTACCAGATTAATTTCTTTTGTAAGGGTCCAATTTTGCAGCTGCTCAGCGCGGCAGAACTGCACCCCTCCCCCAGGCGCATTCAATAGGGCTGGAGCATGGGCAATGGCGTGGTTGCACCCGAACTCAGATGATAACTCTTTTATAGTCTGGTAGAAGGCCAAAGCAATCCAATTTTTAGGTTGTATTAGAAATCTGAGACTATTACCCTTCAAGAAAAGAAATTAGGCTTTAGAGAGGTGAAATATATAAGCCTTCCACTGATCTTTAGCTGCTGAGTATTTTTTTTCTCTTGTAAAAACAAATTGATAAAAAGAATGTTTAAAGTGCTCATTAACAAAGAAGAAAAAATTGAGGTATTTATTCAGATTAAGTCACAGAGCGCAGCCTCCTTTCCTACTGAAAGAAGTGGTCTTGAAAGTAATACATCTTTAAATGTTACGTGGATTAGCTAGAATCCAGACGATGGATTTCTTTTTTTTTTTCTTTTTGTTTAATAAGAAGAAACATAAATAGATTACCTTGTTTAGGTTTATTGTTTTTAGATTTAATAACAAGCACAATCTCCTAAATAAGCTAAAGCAGATTCTATTCTAGAAAGAGAAAACTGAAAAGAATACACTTTTAACATAGTAAGTGTTTCATTGGAGTACTTTTCAAGCAAGTCCTTTCAAAGAGCACTTGGGAGGCCTCAGGAGAACAGGAGCAATAGGTTCAGAAGGTGAACATGGTTCCTTGCTTTCCATGCTTGTTCTCCAACAAATACAGTACATTACAACTGTTCAAGTGTTTCATGGTCCCTCCTCTCTGTCCTCTCCTTCTTCTCTTCCCACAAGTCCAATCATCCCTCCATGCATCTTCACCACATCTTCCCTATTCCTTTTTCTCTACAGTTTCCTGGGTGGCACCCACAGGGTTTTATGCATGCTCCTTCACTCCTCTCCAAAACCTTCTCTGTGTAGAGAAGCCCATCAAAACGCAAACTCAAGCATTGTTTCTTTGCAAATGTCACAGCTCTACCACTCCGCTCCAGACCTGTCTCCTGCCCTTCACACTAAAACCTCAGCCATTTTGTTATGTCAGAGCTCACAAACCGTTCACCCTGCAACAAGGCAGGACCTCTGCTGATTCAGGCAGTCCTGAGCACCCCTCACGCTCAGCCATTAACTTCTGTCCTTTCTCCTGTGCAGGGAGAAGCATGCCGGCAGCCCAGTGGCAGGACCAAGGACTGATTTGGGTCAGAACTAAAGTTGCTTAGCTGGGCATGGGGACAAGCCTGCACAGCACGTGCAGCTAAGGGTAACGCTTTGGGAGCAAATCTGGCCTGCACCCATGTAAAGCACACGGGGAACTGCAGTGCAGTGTATCAATAGACAGTAAGTTTTAATCTCCTCCCAAAAATAATCTGTGTTCTCAGTTATTGTAGACCATAGTGAGACACTGTCACTCACAAATTAGGAGGGCATCATCTGACCTTATGCCAACACTTTTGTATCAAAACTACAACAGACTTGCAGATTCGTTTTACATATTGGGCCTTAGATGTGGCCTTTTACCCCCATATATGAAGCAAATTATATAAAAGCTCATCTTAATCATTGCACCTTGTCTTTCTGTGACCAAAGCAAATGTGACCTTTTCTGCTTCTTTTCATTAAGAAGAATGTTGCAAAGATCCTCACACTTTACATCACCTTTTCAGTTCCTCCTGCTAGTAACTTCTCTGTCTCTGTCATGCAAAATCAGAAATATTTGCTTGTGTTGCCTTCACTTTTGTTAAGGCTAAGGCTTTCTCAAGTCCATCTCCAATCCACCAAACCTTTGTTCAGTGCCAGCTTCTGTCATACATCCCTCTTCCTGTTTTCTTCCAAGCTATCCTCCTCCTCAGTACCAGCAGACTGAACACATACAGCTTCCCTGTCTTTTGCTTACAAATATTCCCATAAACCTCAGCTTTGCTTGGCATCATGTCTGTGTGCCAGTTGCTGGGTTGAGGTTGCTGCCTGTTGCACTGCTTACCGCTGCGTCCTTACCTGCCCACAGACCTGTTCAGTCACTATGGCTTACGTTACTCACGGTCTGTAAGCTCTTCAGCACAGGACTGTTTGGTTTTGTGTTTGCGTGAATAACAATATAGGCTAAGTTAATGGGGCTGCTCAGGTTGTCACCATGCAATTTACACAGCTATAGATACAGAAAATTGCAGGTTGGTTGGATGGTGGTATTCTAGGTGGAGAAAGATTTTCATGGCAGAAAAAACCTGTAGTCCAACTTAGCCCACAGACCTTGAGTCACCACCCATCTTTGCACAGACCCTACCCTAGCTGAAAGGTTATACACTAGGATCTAAAAAGATGTCCACAAACTATTCTATCCATCTGAGAACTGCATAAAAAATGTTTTGGATGCATTAACCTTAAACATCACTGCTACTATCCAGGCTATTAGTAATAGTTTTTGTTCACAGAAGAAAGCATCATATGCAAATTTTAAAACGGAATCATTTGTTAAGCTATATAAAAGTCAATATCACTGCAGCTATGAACTAAGAAACAAGGAATGGTCAACAAAAATTAAACCAAGATCTTGATTTTACAGTGTATCTAATTAATAATTTAGATCCTTTCTATTGACTGGAAATTTATCAACCAAGGCATATTGTGTATATTCTAAAACACATGCGTACACATATGTATGTCAGCAAAATTAAGTCGGCCTTTACTACAGGTAGCACTGATACTTTCTATTGTAAGCCCCTATTTCAGTTTCTTCTAAATTCACTGAACTTCAAACAAGCAACCTAAAGTTTCTCAAGTCTGATAACATCTTAGTTCTCTATTTTAGAATGTTTCAGCTAAAATAATTCACTTCCTGAGAATACGTTTCTTTGCTTAAGTTGAATTCTCTAAATGTCAGTTTTCAAACTAAACAAGGTCTCTTCTACCCTTTAGATTTTGTGTGCAAGTGAGTTTGTACTCACAAGGCATGGGAAGGGCAGGAACTTCCTGGCACAGACCCAGAAGTAGACAAGTTATAAAACAAAAATTACAGTTTTCCTTTGCCACATTTGAAAGGGCTTTTCAGAGACTGGCTACTGCCATTTACTTACATGAAGAATACTTCCAGCTGCACCAACTCATCTCAGCATTGGGTAGGATCTCGCTCCACTCAGGTCCTGGGTATCACCTGCATGTGAATTTGATTCCAGTTCTCCTGCATGGAGAGGAAGGGGAAAAAAGAGCATGTGAGAGGCCCAGCTAAAAGCCAGGGCTCTGAGTAGCAGTAACAGTTACTTCTGGCCAGCCTGAAGGTGCCTAGGTGTAGGATATGGGACTCAGGCTTGTAATTCCTTGCCTCTCACAGGGCCTAATGTAAGATTCTCTGCTTTAATAGGAGAGGAAGTAATGCTCCTTATTTTAGAAATCTCATGGCTCAGCGCTTGCCCAGAAACACTTCTGGGAGAACTGGAAGTAGAGTAAGACTTGGGAGTGCTTCTGCATTCCTGCTGCAATGGAGATTCATATTACATACCTGTAGAAGCATCCTCAAAACCATTTCTGGGTACCCTAGTTAGGATGCTGGGAGGACATTTTGGACACATCCAATGTTTAGTACCTTCTTCAGGGTACTTGTGATTTGGAAGGACCCTAGGAAGCCTTCATCTATCCATGCCTGCCCTTGACCTGGTGATGGCAAACTGAAATCTCCATCTGGGATCCCTTCTCGCTGAGGCCCAAGGTGCCACGTGCCAGGGGGCTACATGGGGTTGGGCTGGTCTCAGGCTGCCGATGGGGACTTGGCAGGTCTCAGCTGGTCACAGGCCCGGGAGGCTCCTCTTCTGCTGATCTGGAGGAAAGACATGGAAGAAACCTGCTCCTGCAGCAGCCAGAGGATGCTGTAGAAGTCAGGGACTGAGACAGTCTCCTCCTTATCTAGTAGAGGAGTAACAAGCCATTTTCACTGCTATGATATTTGTCACTTTGTCTCAGGGGCTGAGCAAAGGACAGCAAGAAATGTCTAGCTAGGAGTTACTAACAGAAAGGTTCCTCGAGTAAATAAATACTGAGCCAATTCTTTATGTAATGAATATGAATAAAATCACAGCTAGCATCTGCAGAGATACTAGTGGTGTAGTTAACTCAGTAACTCAACCACATCTTCATAGCCCCCAACAACCCGCCCGAGGCTTCCCAGACTAAAACTATCCAGAGATTTCTAATAACTTTTGAGGAACTTTTTCCTTTTATGAATTTGCCTAATCGTCTTTGAATCCTTTGTATTTTGGGCCTCAATAACATTCCGTGTAATATTGTGTCATTCAGTAAAAAAGCAATTCTCTATGCTTTTGCTTGTTTTAAACCTGTGACCTAATAATTTCCTTGGGTGAACCCTGATTCTTGTTTTGTGAGCAAACCATAGTAAATGCCTCTCCTGGAAACATTTCCCATATTTCTCCTGATGAAGCATGTTTGGCAGATTTCAAATGAATTCTGAACATTTTTCAGAACCCTCTTGATTTTTCAGCATCATCTTCAAACCACAAGAATCATTACCAAACACCCTTATCTGTTTTATTTTTAGGTTTTATCTACATCTTAATTTCCTGGTGTTGTCAGAAAAAAACAGGCCGTTATTGCAGACAGAACTGCTGCCAAACAGTAACTCAGGCTGGTAATAAGGTATAGAATTTCTTCATCACCACTTTAACTCTAAAAGCAAATGCTACAAACTGTGTATCTCATGTTATTATATCTATATCCAGAGTACCATTGCACCTATCCTGCTTCAATGAATTATGTCAAAATTTTTCACAATGTGAATGCCATGCATAGTTCTGATTTATGGGAGACAAAAGCGATTTAGATACCATGAATTTCAAGCAATCTATGCCACAAGAGCTGTTGACATCGTAGTCACCATGACTGTGGAGAGAAAAAAAAAGTGAATTCTGTCTGCTCGGCATTCACCCAAACAATTCAGATTTTGCAAGGATGCTGTATGAAAACACTACACATAAATATACATGTATGATTGTTTTCTTCCAGATGCTGATTGCGAGTACGCATGCCAAGAGGTTGATTTGCTTTTTACAAATATACTTCACTTTGTCCATTTACAGATCTGGGACCTAAAACACTCTATCTCATTATCAGACTGTCCAAAAGAAAACTGCAAAATAAGTGTCTTTAAAACTGCTCAGTCAGGTAGTGGAAAGGTGCTATGCTTGCAAAGGTTTCCAGATAGACATTTTAATTGCATTAAGTTGTGACTAAGAAATGAGGCTGGTCCTGCGGTGAATATATTATGTAAATACTAAGCATTTACACAGAAAATTATAGAAAGTTAATGGGAATAAAGGAATCTTTTAATATGCACCTAAGAATGGTCCCTTTCTCAACTACGTAATTAAAAGATTAATTTAAAAATGTAAAAATAACAAAAACACATGGGAAACCAGTAAAAAAAAGTGTAAGGAACAATTTAACACCCTCCGGAAGATGAAACCAGGCCATACACTAAAGATAAATAAGTGAAGAGATACTGTTTTAACAAAGATGAATACAAGCATATGCTGAAATATTTCCTGGAACAGGGTCTGGAGGCCCTAACCCTTATCTACTTGAAATTCTGATTATTTTAAGTAATTTGTGAATAAAATCTGTCTGGATATTTCAAGCAAATAAACAAACAAAAAAGGGAAATAAATGTCGATTCCTGTGAATGCAAAAAGGAATTAATAGTAATAACAGGACAAAGTGTAATTTAATGCACAGTAATCAGTTTCTATTGATATGCATTTTTTAATAAAAGCCATAATACTTGTTTGTTGAAAGAGAGATATTTTATGTTTCATATCTGAAGTCCACTTCCTGCCAAAGCATTTTATTTTCATAACGTTGTGGGAAATGTTCTGTGAAACATCCTCTCTCTTTAAACCTTGATAAAATTCTTAACTATGACAAACGTAATAAGTTTTAGACAAATGACTGTCATCTCCTTCAGCTGGAGAGTTTGAAAAAACAGCAGCACAGCAAGACTGTTTATTTGCATTAAATACAGGCATCAGTATGGTCTGTGTGAGTCAAAGGAACCCTAATATGGCTATTTTACAGCCACTGCACAGAGATATTTTGTGTCATGTTAAAGGGCTATAAACCTTGGAGATGTCTGTCTTCTACAATTTAACTAGTTCTAATTGTATTACAAAGAGTTTTTTAGACTTAGTAACTTCTTCAAGTCACTCTTTTCAAAAGACGTATGGAAAAACCTCTCTCATGATTATTAATAATGTAGCTAATATGGAGGAAGTCTCAGAGTAAGAAGGAAAATTCTCTTTTAGCCCATAGAGACAGAACTTAATTTTATAGTGGTTGGTTGTACTTAGTTTCATTTTCTTAAATGTTCTAGCCATTGAATAAAGAAATAATTTGAAAAGGAAATAGCATCTACAGTATTTGAACTTGCCTTTAGCATAAAATGTTTTAATGTTTTTAGTCTATCTTTGACAACTGAAACAGACTTTACTGAATACTGGTAAGAGTTCACTTTGTAATAGAAAAGTAGTCACTCACTGTGATCACTGTGTCTTTTTAGTATGCAGCCCAGAGGATTCAGAAAAAGATTACATTTACAATAATTAACATATATGTAAATGGAGATCATGGCTATGAATGATAAATTTTCATAGCAATTTAAACCTTGTTCAAATTAATCAACCATACAGACACTTGATTAATGAAAGGCAGCGTCACTTTAAAATGCAACATGTTAATATATATTACTGTTATCGCTGATCAAAGAATCTTTAAACATAAACCAATTAAAACAAAGTTCAATCTACATTTTTTACTGGTTTAATTCCTGCAGAATTAAAAGAGTATTATAAAAATTTATGTATTTTATTCTCCTTCATATCTATTTACTAAATCGACTGTAGTACAGAATCACACAAGTAATTCTGCTACTTCATTAATATGATTGGATCTGAAAACTACCAGATAGTTTTGCAGTCTAAACATATACATAATGGCTGATTGCAAAGTGGGCAAAATACATCCAATTTTATTCTTCATTTGTAACACCAGCAGCTTCTCATCTGTCCTATTTTCCAGTCAGTAGCCAACAGCTCAGTCACACCCAAGGTTTGAGTGACTGATAGCAAGTAGCTGCTTAGGAAGAATGCTTTTGTGGCACCTCCCAACAAAACTGGTCTCCTAAGAACAGCAAGGCTAGAGATTTTTATGGTAATGCCAGATTCCTTCAGAGGTCATCCAAAGTGTCTACACAGGTTCTCTATATTTACATTTTTGTTTTTTTAAAACAGCAGTATTCGGGTATATACTGCCATACAACTTTGTTTCAATTCACTGGAAAAATTTAACTGTATTTGCTCATAAAGTTATCTGCATTTACAGAAAGGTAATTATTTTTCATTGAAAAGAGTCACTTATATTTCCAAGCTCTACAATATTGTTCACTTTACCTCATCACTGGGAAAATCTAGTAAAAATGTATAGCATGTTTCTGAACTGCTGTCTTAATAAAGACTTAGATGCTATGGTCATAAGCAGAAGATATATGCTAGGAGGAGAATTAAAATGGTTAGCTGGTCACTGGTTTTTATTCAAAAGCTATTTAAAATGATATCTTTAACACACATTACATATCAGCAATTTGTATGTCCAACACTGAGTTTATAAGAAAATGGTAGTATTGCTCCAAGAGTAAAAGAAAGTGAAATCAAGGTGCATCCATTAGCTTTTACAAAAGAGAGATGATATACTGTTAAATTTGGAATATGGATCCAGTCAGACGTATATATAAAGTACCCTTGTCTTCATGGGAGCGAGGACACACATGCCCACTACTCTGATTTTAATATTAGGAGACAAATATGTAATAAAATCAGTTTTACTAATCATAGTCATAATCATAATCATATATTTAATTATTGACTTGCTCCCTTGCTCCGTGGCCAAATGAATGTCTGGATCTAAATAAACTCCTTGGGAGAAGGAATATGCATTGATGTTTTCCAGATACATCAAAAAAGTGCCAGTGCCTTCCTGCAGACAGGCATGTAAAGATGCACCCCACACTTGTGATCATGGGACGATGGCATTGACAACATCCAGACTGAGTGCTACAAAAGTGTTAGAAACATATGTTTTTAACATCTCCTTAAGAGTAAAATGTAGGCTCCAAAAATTGTTCCCGGCAAAACTGGGAATGTGTGTTGGTTTCTCTGGATCAACTTTTTTTCATTTTCCCCTCCGAGTTATATATTGACCGCATATTCTCTCAAACACTTCTTTATCCTCAGTGTAGTTGTAAATGACGTGCCTCCATAATCCCTTTCACTAATGTCTTATTTAGCTATTTGATTTGGAAAGGAAGGGAGTGCTTGGCTGGTGGTTGAGTTGGGTTATCTTAGATTTTGTTTTTAGGTTGGCTTTTTGCGTTCTTGCAACCTATGAGTGATTTTGTACAAACGTTGTTTTCTCCCCTAAGTGCCAATACAGATATTGCTCAAGAGTGAAGAGAAACCTGTTTGTTCGGGGGCAGTGGGACAGGAAGCAGTTTTTCTTTCTATTTTCCTGTTGACAGCACAAAATGCACTCAACTTTTAAGGCATGTTAGCTTGTTTTTTAAAGCAGGCTTTTCAACAAGATGTAGAAGAAAAGAAGGGACATGGCAATAATTTAACAAACAAGGATACATTATCTCTACGTGGTTTTTTTCATTTTCTTTCGTATCAGATAGCAACCCGTTTACTAATTGGGGAGCAGTAGTTTTTGGTAGCTGGAAAATACATCTACAACCCTGTATCAACCATCTTTTGATAGAAGCCAATAGTGTCTATGGACTATCTGATGCTTGGCTACCTGTCACCTAATATTACTGTATTAGTATCCAGTCTTACTAACCCCTGCCATAGTTGCAACCACTTTTAATGAAGGAGATTTTGAAACAGAAATATTGACAACTCATACAGGACTAGCCTAAACCTGATGGCATTGACAACATCCAGACTGATGTTGATCCAGTGCTACATAAGTGTTAGAAACATACATTTTTAATGTCTCCTTAAGAGTAGAATGCAGGCTCCAAAAATTGTTCTCGACAAAACTGGGAATGTGTGTTGGTTTCTCCGGATCAACTTTTAGTAGATACAGAAAGAGAAGGTCATTGGTCAAGCAGATATTTCTCCCTTATGCACCTACATTTGAAAGTCGGTAGGAGATTTCTCAACCCAGGTCTTTCGTTCCTTTTCTTAAGCTGAGAAATACTTGAAACTCAGTCCTTGCCATTGTATTTCTATATTCAAATGCCAGAAGTTAGACAGATATTTTCCCTGCTGGTTTCTTATTGCATGAGACAACACCGTGCTACCTTGTTCAGTTGAATACTAATAGATTTTATTCACTTAAATTTGCCAATTTGGGGAAAATTTGGTGATGTTAATTTTCTGGTGTGAAGGCCCAAATTCAGTGTCTTTGTATTAATGTTCAGTCCTTACAAGAAACTTCAAAGGACGTTTTCATTTGACTCCAGGGAAAAATCGCATATGTAAAAAGAAATACTGAAGTTAAATGATGTAAGCTTTGCCTCTTACAAGTTTGCCTCTTACAAGTAAACACACTGGTGACTGGATGGATTCTGCCAGAAAGAAAAAAAAAATCTGTTTTCAAATGTCCACATAAGGAAAAAATGTTATATAAACTCCCTAGCTTCAGGACACTATGGGCTGTATGAACCAATTCCCTCTCACTCAGGTTTCTTCAGCTCTGTTTACCTTAATTGTGTTTTCTCAAAAAGAGAGGCTAAGACTGTGAGCTAAAGGAGAACATAGGATAGATAGTTTTCATTTCAAGTGCTGAAAGAAGAGCATCCTTCTTAAAAACCTAGATTACTGCATGTCCCCTGAACTCTTAAAGAGAAAAGGTCTAAGTGCATAAAAATGAATCCACCCATTCCCTGAGAAAAATGGTAGTAGCTACTAAAGAAACCAATGAATTTTAGCCACTGACCTGGGTATACCAGTGTCCTAGACAATTGCAGAAGACGGGATATTGTAGTCGCAGCTATGAGCCATGGCTCTTCAGCTCAGACTTGTTGGGTAGCTTCTCCACTTCAATCTTTTGTGTATCAGGAAATAGTCTCCTCGCCCTCTGTAATGCTGAATCTGAAGCATATGGTATTTGCATGAAGGATTATTCCTTGATTAATCTGGAATCTCCCTTGCAGGAAATTCTGAGTCAAATATAAATATAAAACCAATACTGTTTTGCCTGCAGCAGAAATACAGAGTTCAAACAGATTTGTTGAAACGTATTTAAGCATTTTGGTAAGATATTTTAGAACATACTATCACACATGTGCTAGCACAAGACCGACCAATTAAAATAAAACAGTCTGGATATCTTACTGCTATGAACACAATCAAACACCACCAACAAATCTCTTCTTAGGGTTCCTGTTAAAATGTCAGTGTTCAAAGGTTTCCGTCTTATGTACTAAAGAAAAAAGATGTTACCTAAAAGCTTAGACTACAGTTCAACCCCAACTAAAATAATTTAAAATTGGATTGTCTACATTTGAGAATAGCTTAAAAAAAATTTTTCTATACAGTATGTTAGACTAAATGTTAGACTCTGTGCATGTAGCAAGTCTCTGGGGAATGCATGTAAATATATCCTTTTTTCTGACTTTCTGAAAAACAACAATATTCTACCTCCTCTGCTAAAGTGTTAGTCCTCTTGTTTGTCATTCATTATGGAACAAAAGAGTAGGCATTTAAATTACTCCTTTGTCACCAAGACCTATAAGATAAACAGGATGCTGCCTTACTCCTTTCCTTTTATGGCAAAAGAAAATAAAATCTTCACATCTTATTGTAGTAGACAGGTAATCTTGTGGAAATACTTGTGAGCTTTGATTTTGGATCATCTATGCTTGATAACCTCCTGGTCCCTCTCTTCCCCACCAGCCCCAGTTTTGTTTTCTATAATCAGAAGAATAAGTCCTCATATCCACCAGATTTAAATCATAGTTCCTTCCAACAGTTCTCATATGTTAGTTATAGTCACAGAATAAATTTTAAAAAAATAAAAAATACCATCAGGAAGGGTAAAAAAACATAGTTCCCATGTGTGTAGTCTGTATAAATTTCTCTCCATAGCTGCAATGACACCCCCGAATTTCTGGTGTCATGTTACCCCGCCTGCTGCAGGAGGCTGTTGCCACAAAGGTGCTTTTATGATTACTATCCTTAGTGGAACTGTAAAGTGTCAGAAATGGTGAGAAAGTTTTTTGTTTGTTTTTGAGGAAGAAAAGGAGATAAAAACTTACTCCAGACAAATCTTTAGTCATTCTTACAATGTATAACAGGCCCCAGTCTGAACTCATATCTCAATAGATTACAATCCACATCATCTTGCATTTGGCAAAAGTGCCAATTCTTCAGAGCTACAAAGAACAATATATACTTAAGTCCATTCTCACCTCAGTCAATCTGTGTCTGTGCATTCTGTGGGGGATTTAGAGGATGCACAGGTCATTGTATCAGAGAACTGAAGAGACATATTACAGTACATTATGCTGGGCTTCACCTGGTCTGGACATACATGAAAGAGAATTCAGCTGCCACAGCTCCCTTTGTACCTCCATTTTTCAAATTCTGAAAACAAGCTAAAAAGGAGAAAAAGGACTCAACTTTTTTAAACCCACAGAAACTACAGGATAAAGATATAATAACAGTTTAAATCAAAGTAAACAACATTATCATAAAATTATTGTATATATGAACACTTCAAAACTAGATCTATGTTCATCGAAAATTTGTTTCCATCTACATTAATTGCATTACAGTGATTTAATAAAATGTCTTGTTAAATTGTTAGAAGAATAGGTAATATCCATATAAAAAGAAGAGAACAAAATATGGCACCTGGCAAGGTTTTATGTAAAAAGATTGCTGCTGGGTATTTTGTATTGAATTTGTATAAATGACTCGAGTGTATGTAAAATACAAATGAAAAAAATCCTATAACAAAGAAAAATTACAGAGTAGAATTTATCAGCCATTCAGGTTTGTATTTTAACATAACAGCCTGTCTTGGTTTTGTGTGGAACTGGATTTGAATTTGGAAGAAATATCTCCATGCAATACTATACTGAAGAAGACCTTATTTTTCTAAGGATTTAGGCAAGTGTGTCCCTTACGCACCACAACATTACCCCATGTGGGCAAATGCCAAGTGCCCACCTCAGTCAAAACCTAGTGATATCTACAGGAGCTTTACTTGACCTCCAGATATGGTCCACAGTCTAGAGGCTGATTCTGAGAAGCGCTGAAAGCCATCAGCCCCAATTACTTCAGCAGGAACTGAAGACAAAAAGCTCCTTGTCTACTCAGGGAGGGGAAGATCAAGTTGTTCATAGTAAGCCCCAGCTTATTAAAAGTATGAGGGTGTCTAAAGATAGATTTCCAAAAGCACTTGTGTGCCTTCTCCCTGAATCTAAAATACATTCTCCTCCTCTTCAGAAAGCTGATCCTGCTGATGTTATGCACTTTTTGACAGATATAAACAAAATATTTCAAGTTTCATTGTTTCAAGTTGATAGCCCAGAACGGTGGTGGGTTTTAACTGGTGTGCCACACTTACGTGACTGGAGGTACAGAACCAGCCTCATTCTTTGAGAGAAGGCATTTGCGTGGAGGTGAGAAGCAGCAGCCACAATGGAAGAATTCAGTTCTTTCTGGCTTAATTCTCCCAGCTCTTCATTTTACTAGTTCAAGAGAAATAGCATCGCTTGTATATGCATATTTAACATTTTTCCATTAATTATAGCAGAGAGAGCCATTTATGTCACTTACTTTCTGTATGACTCCATCATCCTTAATATGCTTATTCTTCTAAAGTCTCAATGGCATGTATTTAATTTCCTCTAAACTTTACCTGCTACCCTGATGGCTTTCTCCACTCAGTTTAGCTTGTCTTTTTATTGTAAAGCTCTTTGAGGCAAGAATTGTGTTTTGACGTATGTTTGTACAATATTTACCACCATGGCAGAAGAAAGTAAAAGATGCTCTTGTCTTTCATGGTCTCTCGGTGGTCGGGGCTGGAAAGTTCTTTGAGTTTAACTTGAGACTTCTGGAGAATGGGGTAACCTCTGCTCTTGCCTAAAATATTACTTTCGCATCTTAATTTTCCCACATGGATATCACTGATGTAGCTCAGTGGTGATACGGAACAGAATAGATGTTAATAAGCTCATAGTGATGGTACATTGCTCTGAGCGGCGTTAGAGAGGGTACTGGCCGGAGCCCCCAGAGAACCACCCGGAGGTGCAGAGAGGTTCCCTTTGCCAACAGGCACGTCCCCCTGGCTGGCTGCTGCTGTCCCTGCTGCTGCAGCAGCTGCCATGCAGCTCATGGTAGTTACCAACAAATCGCCACCCAATTCAGGCAAAGTCAGACCCATCAGCTTAAACGGGCCGTGAAACACAGGCCTTTGCCGTGCATGGTTTGGGACCGACCTGTTCCACCACAGAGCCGTAGGACGGGTCTCCAGGCCAGCTAAGCCATGCCGAGCAGCAGCATCCAGACCATCCGCAGTCAGCATGGACAGGTCCAGAAGTCGGTCTCTGTCCAGGGCCTTGTGCTGCTCTCCCGGAGAGGGCTTTGGCCAGCGAATGCAATCCTCAGCACGCTGGGGTGTGCAATTGCAGGTGCGCACAAGTCACACAAGGAAGGTGGAGGGAAACTTTGCTAGTATCGTTAGAAGCTGCCAGGTTTTCTTTTCCATATTCATTTATGTACAACGATTAGCTCGTTCTTTCCAAATGCCAGGGATGTATTGCTCACTAGAGGAACTTCAGTACCCAGCAGTCTTTAATGTAAAAGGCAAACCTTTCCACTAATGAGCAGTTTGTCTAGTGTTCTTAACCTTATCAGCAGCTCCTGAAGTGATAAAGGCTTAACTATTATGCACTGAAAGGTGTTGATAATTCTCAATCTTCATGCAGAAAAAGGCTCTTTTTGTCACTTCTTAGAATCTACTGTTAAACTTCCCAGACTGCTTACAAATTACCTTGCCTGTTGTGCAAAGCAGACAGCTGGAAGCGTTGGTGGGCAGTCGGCAGGTGGAGCCTCCTCTTGTCAGGACAAAAATGATACCTGCTGCTCAGCAGCAAAGGAACAGTTTGCAGTTTAATGATTTAGACCTGTCCTAGGAAACGACCAGCGCTTTCAGTAGCTGGCACAAAAGAAAAAGAGAATAACGCGGGAAAGAGAAACAAACAAGGGTGCGAAGCTGATGTGAATATCTAAACATGGACAGCCAGAGCAGATACGTTTGAGCTGCACTGCACTCTCAGTCCCTGAGAAAAAAAGAGGAGCAGAGCTAGTTTAGGCTTAGCTTTGCAGGGTTACGGAGCAAAGAACACAGGACATCATTGTGCCTGTGTAGCTGCAAGAGAAACAATAAAAGCTTGATCAGCTGAATGCTTAAATATGGCTGAATGTTTGATGAGATGAAGATGTAATTTTGTCTATGCTCCCCAAGGGTCTGGATTAAATATGACTACAGGGCCTAATCAAATAGCTAGTCACTGAACAACAGTCCCAACTGCATTTTTCATTCCAGGCATGCCGGGCTGCCCCCCCTCCTCGTCCAAGTACATTACTTATTCACTGGTTTGTCAGCACTGTGCATTATTAGCGCTTGAGAGATAAAACTTTAAGTGTTGCTCCCAATTAGCACAACAGTGACCACGCACCATGCTCTGTGCTTAATGCCTGCTCTCAGAGAGGAGCTGGTTTTGAAGGTCTGAGGTGGAGGAGAAAAAAAAATGAAACAGCTTAAGCATTCATTTTGAGTGGAGAGACAGCTCCTATTAACATTTAACAGCATTTGTGCAACTTGGTGCGGAGGTTATGATGCAAATGAGGAGGAATTAAAAGTGGCCAGGGGTTTGTCATTGATGGATTGCAGTCTGGCGGTGTTCACACTTCTGCCGTGTCCATCAGAAGCGATTACTGTGTAATTAAACCTTATTTCTCGACTCTTCAGTGCATAATTACTTTGTGAATGTAACCATCATCTAAAAAAGCTACCAAAATGCTTTAGCATTTAGTCTAGCAGTCATTTCCCCAGCTTGTGTCAGATATAACCATCAGACAGTGCAAAAGAACTGTCACTTTTAATAAGAGGCAAAAAATTAAATGAAACAGTATGCTTATTACAGGAAAATTAGGCGTTCAAGTGGTAGAGTCCTTTTCTGCTATTTGCATAATTTATTCTTTTTTGTCCCTCACACCAGAAGCTTCAGGCAATTTTCTTCACATTTAAATAGATCGCACATTTAAGGCTACTTAAGGAAAATTATCACTTTGCATATTTTAATTGTTGTGAAGAAAGTGAATAGAAGAGGTCTGCAGCTTGGGCTCTTGAGTCGGTCAGATGCTCAGCTCTCTGATTCTGGAGCTCCCCACTGCTCCACTAGAGATAACCCTACAGTTCACAGCCATCCACTTGCATTTCATCAGCATGCAAATGCAGCTCCAAGCACTACAATAAGTGGGTCTTTGATATTTACAAACTAGCCACTAATAACTAAAATGTAATTTGTTTGACATAACTTTAGATTCTCTTATCTGACTGCCTTAAAAAAAAAAAAAAGAAAAGAAAAAAACAGATAAGTCCTTTAGCTTTACAAAACCTAAGATATCATCCATTCAAACTGCAGCTTGCCCTATAAAGTCTGGAAGCATTATTCGTGGCAAAAGCATGTCAGGTTCCCCGTCAGCAGAGTTTCAGCAACACATCTCTCTAATTTCATTTTCAGTTCTTTTGTTTAATTTCCGCTCCTCCCTACCTTAATCAAATGAAATGAAAATTCAAATAAGACTTAGAGGGAGAAGCCCCTTTTCCTTTTACCTACAGAAATATATCTATTAGTCTGATGCTATGTAGATATGGCCGTTCTAGTCACCAAGAGAGGAATGAAATGTTGCCTTATGCTACTCCGTGCTATAATCTGGAAAGAAAAAAATGACAGAGAGAGAGGAAGGGTTATAGTACAGTACTTTACAAAGCAAAAAGCTGTAAACAGACTGATGACTGTACAAATTCAGTTAATTATGAAGCTAATGAAAAATTAAAAGGGAGTTCTAATGAAAAATTTGATCAAATGTTATTCAGATTATCTTTTCAAGTAATTAAGTGGTCTGGGAAAAAAAAAGGTTCCCCAAGGTACATTTTAGCTTGTGATCTTTTTCACTCCGGAAAAAATAAAGCTAGGAAAGAGTAAAAGTCAGTCTTCTTTCTGACAAGCCACTATCTCTAAACATGTTAATGTATGGATTAGATTAGATCAGCATCACTTTTGTTTAATTATCAGTGATTGTTCCCTTTGGTTACTGGTCATTTTGATACACAGCTGGCTTTAAATACATACTTGAAACATTATTAAATATCCGCATCATTTCTGCTAGCATACGCCTGTAGACATGAAGGTAATAGTCATCTTTAAGTGAAGTAGACCAATTTACTGAATGTATCAGTCTGTTGCACTGGAATGCAGGAAATACAAACTTTAGAGTAAATAGAACCTTCTGATTTGAGGAAAAAATAAAAATCCACCTTAGATATATTCCCATGGGGTTTTTTTCTTTACCATTTTTGGGGTAAAATATGTATTTTGGACATTGAAAAGTACATGTACAAATAGGTTCATCATTTTCACGCTCTGGAAAGATGTCAAAGAAGTGATGATATTTTCAGAACAATCTCATCACTTAGAAGAGCTAGATAAAAACAGAATCCATGAGTATGTGACACAAGGTCAACTGTGAAGCATTCAAATATGTTTTTACTACATTTACTTGGAAAAAGTAAGTTAATTTCAATACTAGCATTTAAAGCTTATATGAATGAACCCTGTACTGATCACCTTTCTCCTGTATTTCAAAAATGCTAACAAAAAGACAAAAGTAACCATGAAAAATTACATGCTAAATGGACCTAAAATCCAACCAGATTAAATATAGAATAAACTCATTTTCCAGTTCTGCCCTTGACTGCACAAAATAAGAACTGAGGTACCTTTATTTTATTATTGTGCATTACAGTAATTAAAATTCAGTCCTACATGGGAATGCAGGAAATGGAGCTTTATTTATTCCAAGTCATAAACAAATCTATTTATTTCTGTGAAATACCCTCTTTTCCACACCGCTGTGTCTTTCCAAGTCCTTCTAGATTATTGCCTTACCAAGGAGAGAGGCACAGTGAATTACAACATAGCCAAGTCATGTAACAGGATCCTCTGCTCCTATGTTTGATGAGGGGAGGATGGAAGATCTCTCAAATTTTCACCATCAAATAACTATTCCTTCTTCGGGTAGCAAAATAGACGACACGCACAGTGGCTTGACATATCAGTATCCAGCCAGTCATCACAACAGCACTTACCAAGGCGTATGAATAAGCCCTCTAATTAGTATTGCTACGTCGGCTGGAGTGTTTTGGGGGAGGGATGAGAATCTTCTGGTTTTGCTTTCCTGCTCTCTGTTGTAATAAATGCTTTCTGTTAGAGCTTTAATTCACAGAAGCGATAATAAAATTTAGAGTATTAGGCTTTGCAAGGAAAATGGTAACTGCAGAATACTTTTATACAATTATTATTGCTTGGAATTTTAAAGATCCAACATTAAAATGTGACTGGAGTACAGCAGTGGCATTCTAATCCCATGATTTGGGCTTCGCGAGATGACCAAACTGACATGTTGCTAAAAGCCTGAAGGACTTATATCTGCCGCAGCACGTTTGCAGGATTGGCTTCTGCCAGCGCAGCCAGGTTATTCGGGCAAGCGGAGGCAACAGACAGAGCTAATCCAAGAGAAGTTACAACTGTTGATGCAACACATTGGCAAAGCTCCCTTAACCAGTAAAGCGCGCTTTGTATATGTAACACACCAGTGGAAAAAGCTGTTGATACAGCTGCATCCACTCTCCACGCTCTCTGCCGGTAGAGCATGTTGCTTTGCTATTACAGTCAAAAGCTTCATGGGGATATGGCCTCAGCACAGCATTGCTTTCATTCCCCAGGCAGTTCCCTTTTGAGTGTTGCCACACTCTGAATCATGCTTCATTTCTTGATGAAGCAATTCACTTTTATGCCCATAAAATTCTGCTAAGACTGTTTGATTTGTGTATTTTACTGTTCTGTTCAAAAAGGAGCAGGAGCAGAGCAGGAAATAGCAGAGCTGCAAAAGCCAGCTTCCTCCGCGCCTTGGACAAAGCTGCCAAAAGCGAATCCTGGAAAAGATTTTATAAAGGATCCTTTCCGCATTTAGACTAAACTCATTTCTACTAGTCCCCACAATACTGCCTTCCCACTTACTGGTGGAAAAAAAACCCAGTCTTATTCTACTAGGGAGTGCTATGCCATTAGAGCTTGAAACAACTCATTAGTTCCAAAAGTCCACCTCCGTACAGTGACTAGAGTTTTACCTTTCGGATCTCAACCGTCTTATGACAAATGCACCCTCCATACCAAAAGACAACGGGCACCAACCATTGCGAAGCGCAAGCGAGCCGCGGGGTAAGGGTGCCTGCGACCTTGCGCGGGAGCCCGGGACGTCAAGGGAACGGCTGCAAGAGAGACGACAAAGGTAATAGCATTGTAAAGCTGTGATGTTATTATTGCACCGGTATTTATTTGAGACCCTGTACTGTCATTAACTGCTTAATCCACCAAACATCTTTAGACCATAGAGGAAAATGAAGTGAAGA